>NC_084489.1:18997500-20361250 GCF_030035675.1 Rhineura floridana | reverse complement strand
CCTGGGACTGGCAATGAATGCATTTAGGACCAATGGATCAAATTATCCAACATTTTTCTTTAAAAATCCACCCTTTGAACCCAGTGAAGGCTCCGAAGACAGCTGAAATACAAAAGAAATATAGAAAACATCAATACGGGTGTCTCAAAAGGTGTAGGACAGCTGTGGTTGGGGGCTATGGCCCCCAACCAGAGCTATCCTACATTTTCCAGAGTTAATTGTGAGTTTTTAATTTATACTGGAAAGTAGAAAGGTGGTGGTGGTGGTGATGTCTTTTAACATTCCAGATAAGTATTTTGCACACTGCCATAGGCCTTAATACAGTGAAGGCAGGAGTAACTTCTCCCATTCTAAGTAAGATGGTCATTTATGCATTAACAAGAAAGAGGGAATGCATGGGACTTATGAGTGAACATAGGAAAGAATTGTGCTTGTGTTGTATATCTTTCTCTCCCCCTCCAATCCTATTTTTAAAGCAATTAGGCAGGGCTTACTTAGGTATCACTGTTTTTATTATGTAGGAAACTAATACTGATTTTATTTTTGTTAATGTTCTGCAATGGCCAACTGGTTTTGACAATAAACTATTATATGGGGTGTATGTATTTTTATATCTCCAGTGTGTGTGTGTGTATGGGAATTTTTCCAATAACCTTGTGAGGTAGGGTTGGAGTCTGGAAATCAAGGCAGCTCACAATAAGAAATAAATCCCTTTAAAATCCAATAACCATAAAAACTAGTATAAACAGTTGCAAAACAGCTTAAGGTGGCATGATTCTGAATTTTGGGATGAGTGAATGAAGTTGCTTATCATTTGAGGTTGCAGTTCTGTCCCTGTTTGAGTAAGCCCCACTGAATACATTGGGACTTGCTTCTGAATAAACGTAGGATTGCACTATAAATATATTTACAGGTTGTTTAAATAATAAATATATTTGATAGTCATACTTATACAAATATTTCTTCATTTTTCATATTTTTGGTTTTTGGTTAGGAATCTTGACTGGTTGTGAGATGCTTAGTTTTCTGCCTTTCTTGTAGGAATCTTGTTGTGGTTGGTATGGTATTGCATTTAAGAAATCACTGTCTTTTGCTCTTCTTTTTCTATTTGCACTTCATTTACCTTTATCCTCACTCCTTTTTATCCATAGAAGCAAGAACAGTGGTTCCATGCGCTCCGCTCAATCTTCTTAAACCCACTGATGATACATCTGGTTGTTTGTTTCTTGCCCAAGAGTGGTAAAAGAGAATTCACATATTTGAAAGTGTGGCTACAACTGTTGTTCCCAAGCTGCTGCCTATGAAGGTAGACCAAATCATGTGTGCTTTCTCTGTGTCAATTATATTCACTGGAATTGGGTTGGCTGATAAAGTGAGTTTATAGCAGCCGACAGGCGAGACAGAAAAGGGTAGAGAATCTTCTTACTCATTACTCAGACCTCTTTCTGAAGGGTCAAATATGTAAAGAAATTTGGATGTTAAAAGGTAGGGGCAGGGCATTCCAGGCAGGGGTTGCCAACCCTACTTGGATTAGGGTTGCCAGGTTCTTGCCCAAGAACTCCACGATTTAGGTGATATTGGATTACTGTAATGCACTGTATCTTTAGGAGAAGAGAAAATCAGCCAACTGCAGGTGTTCTTGCAACGCTGTAATGAGAAAAACCACAAGGTGGAATTCTTTCTTCCCCCTACACAACTTTTAAAGATACAGAAGACCTCTTGGTTGCCAGGCCCGGCCTCCAAGAGGTCTTCTGTATCTTTAAAAGTTGTGCGGGGGAAGAAAGAATTCCACCTTGTGGTTTTTCGGATTACAGTGTTACAAGAACACCTGCACTTGGCTGACTTTCTCTTCTCCTAAAGATACAGGATCAGTCTCAGGCCAAGAACCTGGCAACCCTAACTTGGATATGGATATCTTTGCTTTATCAACAACACAATCCAAACCACATCTACTGAGAAGTAAGTCCTATTGACTTCTATGGGGCTTAGTCCTTTAGTATGTGTGTTTAGAATTGCAGCTCTTTGGGCATCCATCTTTACTCCTGAGTGCTCCCATCTAACACGTCCACAGCACTAGGCTCCTTTCTTCCTACAATGGCCTTCTAGTGACTGGCCTGGCCTGGCCTGGCCTGAGGGCACTTGAACTCTTTTTGCCAGAAGCGAATTGGCTAGATTAAATGTTCCCTATTCAGGCTCCATCTTTTAGCTAAGATTTCTATCTTAATTTCCAGTCAGATAAATGTGTTTGTATGAATTGTATGTGCCAAGCAACTGTGGTTGATGCTTAATGTATCATGCTTAATGACATTGTTTGGACCCGCCCCATGATGTCACTTGGACCCACCCTGTGACATCAGTTGGGCCTGCCCCATGACGTCACTTGGGCCTGCCCCATGACATCACTTGGACCCACCCCATGACATCACTCAGGCCCGCCCCCAAAATCTCAGGGTTTGGGATGCTTCTGACCTGGCAACCCTAGTAAAGTAGGACCCACAGACCATGGCCACCCCACTCCTTGGCCAGTGTGCTAGTTACTCTGATTTGTTAAAAAGACAGACCTTTTACTCTGAGGCCTTTCTTTCAATGCTATTTGCATTTCAAACAAAGTGCACATTAAATACATTTAGCATCTTGTCTAGTTTAGTCCTCAGACTGTTACAAAACATCCCTTTTCCCAACAATTTGGAGTAGCTTTTTATTAAATTGCAACTTCTCTAGAAAAAGACAGCCCTTCCTTCAGTATCCTCAAAAAAAATCCCCTTTTACTGAGAGTTGGTAATATGTGCATTGATTAAAATTTGAGCAATTAAAAGTCTGCTGATTACACTAAATAATTAGTTGGCAGACCTAATCCAATCTGCAGATTATTTCTCCTTTAACATGTTTTATATACATTAGTTGCACTCAGCAGAACAATTTAAAAGGCTATAGCCACCTGCTCCCGAGTTTCAAGATACCATTTTTGTTTTTCTAACCCCCCTCACACAGTGACCACAGTCTAACAGTATAATCCTGTATGTGTCTACTCAGAACTAAATTCCTCTGAGTTCTATGGTTATTTTAAATAGCTACTAGTCTTTTCCTGTTTTTTACAATTTTTACTGTATGGCGCAATAAAAGCAATGACAACATGGTAAATAGAAGGGTGTTAAATTAAAGGTTTTTTTAAAAAAACACACACAAGCAGTTAGTTTGTAAGAACTATAAGAACTGAGGAGTAGGAAGATCAAAGACAAGTCCCTCAACATTCTGCGACGGCTTCTCAACCTTCAAACTTCCCAGCGCCTTTGAACATGAAAGCTGTGTGTTAGGCTTCGCAGCATATGGAAGCACTACATGATGGTCAGTCCCAGTGTGTGCCCCCTACTGTGAACAAAGGCCAATGAAATTAGATGCACAAGTGCACACCTACTTATAAAATATTACCTGAAAGTCCCATTGAAGATATAGTGGAGGAAAGGGAGAAGAATGAGTTATTTCCTTATGCTTATCTTTGTGCTTCCCAGTCTGTTGCTGTAAATTTCTCAGGTTTGATATTTTAGTACAGAGGTAGGGAAACGTTTCTGTTGAGGGCCACGTTCCTTCAGGGGTCATCTGTCGTGGTGGGCAAGACCTGACCTAAAAGTAGGCAGTTTGCAGCATTATTTTCATAGCTCTCTCCCTCCCTCTCCCCTCCTCTCTCTACACTCACACACTCTACAGAAGTGGAAGTGACTCCAGGTAGCTGGTCCTGAAAGCAAGAGTAGACCTATAGAATATGGAGGACCACATGACATTAGTCTGGGAGTAATAGGTTGCCCATCACTGCTTCTTAGGTAGAATAAGGCCCGCAGGCTTGAATATTTGAAAGGGCTTGATTATGTCAGTATACATCAATGTTAGGTGCAATGTAGGCCTCACTGAGGCAAAGCAGGTCTAAGAGTCTTCCTGAGCTCACAGAGAATGTACATCACCACACCCAATGAAGATGCACATACAGTCCTTTCAGGCATACACTTTATAATTAATCTCATTCTCTTCAGCCATGTAGCAGGTTGTGAGACTCACAGACAAGGTTTTTAGCAGAGAGAGAGAAACCTGAAGCAGAAGGGTTAAACTGTGAGAACAGAGTTCCAGACAATCAAGGTCAGTCTGGCTAGCTGAAAGTGTGATAAGCTGGGAACTGGCAGGATCTTGGGTGTGGGGGAAGAATTCTCAATGGAGGAAGATGTCTCTAATGTCTTTGCCTAGTAAAGACTCTTACATGAAACTTGCCTGGCCTGTCTTATTCCTGTTCTAAACGGTTCTTGGATTCATACGACGTCTCACCTACACACACGCGGTGCGCTACAGGGGTTATGGGCCCAGATTATGAGGCGTTGTAGCGGGTTCGAGAACTGGTGAAGTGGCATTGTTGCAGTGAGAAACAAAGCGCAAGTGAGAGGCAAGTAAGAGTGAGCAACATGGCTGTAAATCTGTCTTCCGGGATGCCGATGGAGAGACTGAATGCTGTAAATTACTCCAGCTGGAAGTGGAGAATGAGAGCTGTTCTGATTAAAGAGGATTTAAATGATGTCGTGGAAAAACCCCCTCCGGCAGCTCCTTCAGCAGCGTGGCTGAAGAAAGACGAGAAAGCGAAGGCTTTTATTACTCTGGGGCTATCAGATTCACAACTGTTGCTGGTGAGTAATGAGCCGACTGCTAACCAGATGTGGGAAAAGTTAAGAGCTGCACATGTACAGCAAACTGCGGGAAGCAGGCTGTGTTTGGCACGGAAGCTTTATCAGATGCGTTTTACAGATGATGTGACTATGGAAGAGCATTTGGCTGAATTCCGTAGATTAAATGCTGAGCTCCAAGATCGAGGCGTACATCATAATGACTTGCAGATGGTTTATCTCCTGTTAACTTCATTGGATCAAAAATGGGACGTGCTGGTTGCTGGTCTCGAAAGTCAACCAGACAGGACTCTATCTTTGGAATTTGTGGAACAGAAACTTCAACGAGAGTGGTGTAGGAGACAAGAAAACAAGAAAATGGACTTAAAAGAGGCTGGGACTGTGTCTGTACAACGGAATCAAAGAAGCAGGGAAGAGACTAAAACATGTTATTTTTGCGGGTCACGTGGGCATATACAGAGACATTGTTTAAAGAAGAGGAATTACAGAGACTTTGAAAGTCAGAGGGCAAGCGTGAACTTTGTTTCTAAGGAGAGCAATAAACTGATTAACTCTAAGTGGCTTCTTGACAGTGGAGCATCTAATTGCCTAATCACAGACTCTAGTTTATTTTACACTTCAAAGCCGACACAGGAGAAGCTTTATCTGGCTGACGGATCATCTCAGGACGCAACAGCAAGAGGAACGCTGAAGATGGGTAATTTGGGAATTTTAACAGATGTATTATTGATTTCTGGTTTAAAATATAACATTCTATCAGTGAGAAAATTGGCTCAAATAGGTTGTAAAGTTACATTTGAAGGGGATAGATGTTTTGTGAGAAAAGATGGTGAAATATGCATGCAAGGGAAATTACAGAACAACATGTTTATAGTTGAATGCAAGATTGATAAAGACATGTGTGCTTGGATAGCAGTAAATAAAGAGAAACATGAGAATTGTGTCCATGAATGGCACAGAAAATTAGCACACGGACATTTTCAAAAGATACAAAACACCCCAAAATATAGTCAAGATTTGAAGTTAACACACTGTGAGCATGTGGATGAGTGTGAGGTATGTTATAAAACAAAAATGACTGTGAAGCCAGTAAATAAGAGCTGTGAAAGCACGACTTCAGAACCCTATCAGCTAATACATGTGGATTTAGCTGGTCCTTTTCAGTGCTCAAAAGGTGGAGCAAGGTTTTATTTAGTGATTGTGGATGATTTTTCCAGATTTACACATGTGTTCTTATTGAAAAAGAAAAGTGATGCAGAAGAGAAATTAAAGACATTCATACAGAAAACAGAGACACAACATGGGGCTGTTATCAAAAATATCAGATCAGATAGAGGAGGCGAATTTACCAGTAATTCATTTCAAGCATATTTGGAAAAGAAGGGAATAATTCATAGTCTCACTGCTCCCTTCAGCCCTTCCTCCAACGGCACGGCAGAGAGGAGGAACAGGTCTTTGCAGGATTCATTGAGAGCAATGCTAGCAGATGCTGATATGAATCAATCTTATTGGGGTGAATGTATACTGTACACTGTTTATATTCAGAACCGCCTAATGCACAGAACAATAGGCATGTCTCCCTATGAGAAACTGACTGGAAGAAAACCCAGGGTGAAACACATAGAACGTTTTGGGGCAAAATGCTGGGTACATGTTGCAAAACACTCAAAAGCACAAGCAGGATGCATTTTGGGATTTCAGAATTCATATTACAGAGTTTGGTTACCTGAGAAACAACAAGTAGTGTTAAGCAGAAACATAAAAGTGATAGATAAACCTTGGAGACACAGCCAAACAGTGATCTTAGAGAGTGAAAACAAACAGGAAGCTGCAGATGTTCCTTTCGGGCAGCAAATTCCATTAAAACCTGCATTAACAGATTTGATTCAGAGTGGCAAGCGTACTGTTAAAAGGCTGAGAAGTGAAGACATAACAACACATGATACAGATATGCCAAGTACGAGTGCTGGTCCAACTAAAGTTGAAAGTGAGGAAGAAATGGAAATAGATAATGTCAGGAGATCAGAGAGAAAAATGAAAGGTCAACCTCCTCAGAGATTTGCATTTAATGTTACACAACAGAATAATGAAACAGATGAAATTCCAGTGGATTGGGAAAAAGAGGGGCCTATAGATAAAGAAACAATGGATCTAATGTGGAAGTATTGTGTTGAAGAATGAAATGTAATGTATCATCAAATAAAAGCAAACATGAATCTATGAAACTTGTGTAAATAAAGAATAAAGAGAAACTGAACTGAACTGAAACTGTAAATAGAAGCTGTAAGAAACCATGTACTGAAATGTATTTGTAATGAAGGTTAATGTTGTAGAGATGTAATAATTGTAACTTGATGTTTTGTGGTCTGTAAGTCTCAGGTGGGGGCTGTTGGTCAGTGACGCAGGTTGTGAGACTCACAGACAAGGTTTTTAGCAGAGAGAGAGAAACCTGAAGCAGAAGGGTTAAACTGTGAGAACAGAGTTCCAGACAATCAAGGTCAGTCTGGCTAGCTGAAAGTGTGATAAGCTGGGAACTGGCAGGATCTTGGGTGTGGGGGAAGAATTCTCAATGGAGGAAGATGTCTCTAATGTCTTTGCCTAGTAAAGACTCTTACATGAAACTTGCCTGGCCTGTCTTATTCCTGTTCTAAACGGTTCTTGGATTCATACGACGTCTCACCTACACACACGCGGTGCGCTACAGCTACTTCATAGAATCATAGCATAATAGAGTTGGAACGGGCCTATAAGGCCATCGCGTCCAACCCCCTGCTCAATGCAGGAATCCAAGTTAAAACATACCAACCTGACAGGTGGCCTCTTGAATGCCTCCAGAGTTGGGGAACTCCCCACCTCTCTTTGTAATTGGTTCCACTGTCATACCGCTCTAGCAGTTATGAAGCAGGGCTGTGGAGTCGGAGTTGTGGAGTCGGAGTCGGGAGCAATTCTGGGTGGAGTCGAGTCGGAGTCAGAGTCGGGAGCAATTTTGGGAGGAGTCGGAGTCAGACAGTAGAAAAATAGAGGAGTCGGAGTCGGAGTTGGACAGTAGAAAAATAGAGGAGTCGGAGTCGGAGTTGAAGGTTTGGTGTACCGACTCCACAGCCCTGTTATGAAGTCCTTCCTGATGTTCAGCTGAAACCTGGTTTCCTGTAACTTGAGCCCATTATTCCATGTCCTCCATTCTGGGATGATCAAGAAGAAATCCTAGCCCTCCTTTGTCTGACAACCTTTCAGTCTTGTCTTCTCAAGGTTAAACATGCCCAGTCCTTCAGCCTCTTCTCATAGGGCATTGTTTCCAGTCCCCTGATCATTGTTGTTGCCTTCCTCTGAACCTCTTCCAGTTTGTCTGCATCCTTCTTAAAGTGCTATGTCCAGAGCTGGACACAGTACTCAAGATGAGGCCTAACCAGTGCCAAATAGAGGGGAACTAGTACTTCACATCAGAGCTTGGAAAAGTTACTTTTTTGAACTACAACTCCCATCAGCCCCAGCCAGCATGGCCACTGGATTGGGCTGATGGGCATTGTAGTTCAAAAAAGTAACTTTTCCAAGCTCTGCTTCACATGATTTGGAAACTATACTTCTTTTAATGCAGCCTAAAATAGCATTAGCGTTTTTTGCAGCCACATCATACTGTTGGCTCATATTCCCGTTCCGTGCCTGGTAATGCCAGGCAAAGGGGCGAGCTTGCGGCCGCTGCCGAAGCACAGGCCGCCATCAGGGGTGTGTGTGTGTGTGTACGCGGCGTGCCGGCGCGCCGGCGTAACACGCAGAAAGGAGGCCATTTAAGGCCACTCCACCAGCCTTTGAATTTTGGCGGCGACAGAGCTTCGGCGGCGCAGCTCCTTTGCCTTCGCACGTGGGCCTCCGGAGGCTTTTCTGAGGCCAGGCCAGGTGCTCGGCGGCGATCGCCCCCCCCATGCCCCCTCGGGAGACAGGGAGGCAGCGGCAGCGAGGCTGGGCATAGTGGAGCTTGGCAGCAGCATCGAAGCCTACGTGGCCAGGCCCTGGCGGCGGCAGCGGTGGCTCGCTCGCCAGTGCACATGGCTTCCTAGGGCTCGTTCTCGGGGCAGTGCGGTGCGGCGGCGAGGCCCCTGGCTCAGCAGTTTGGCAGCAGGGAGCCCTCGGCCATGGGAGTCCCTCCAGCAGCGGCAGGAGGCATCAGCAGAGCCTGTGGCGCGGCGCAGACGACAGCAGCAGCAACTGACCACAGCGGCGGCAAGGCCTAGCGGAAGCGGTGCTACTCAGGCAACGCGGCCCTGTGGCTGCTTTCTTTGTAGGATAGCTACAGGGGGATCCCTGTGGGAGGGTGGGAAGGTTAATGCCCCTTACTCACCCCATAGTAAAGGAATTGGGTTCCAGCCCCATCACCCCCCCCAAGTAGGCACTTGTTGGCCCAGGCGGTCTGGATCGCTGGGGCTGGATAAGGGGGCCTATCTTAGGAGAGGGCACTGTCTGGCTGGGCTGTGAGGGTGCTGGTCCCCCTTTAGGGACCCCCAAGCTGACCACTCCTTATTTCTGGGGAGGCACTCCCTCCCTCTTGCTTTGGCAATGGAGCATAGGCCGTGGGGGGGTCTTTAGTTGAAAGGGATTGACGTGGCTAAGCTCCAGCTCAGGATGCCACCCAAAAAGGGCAAGGAGGGCCGAAAGGAAAGGGAAGGGCCCCCAGGGCGGAAGGTAGACGCCCACCCCCATTCATGATAAAGGAGAACAGTAACGTTATCTGCCTCCTCTGTGCAAGACATTTTCCTGGCTGTCATAACCTTTGCTCTCAAACAGAGGCTGAGCACAGATTTTGGAATATGCTTTTAAAAGTAGGAGCTAGACCACAACAGAGCAAATGCGCAATTGCAACACAGCTGTATATGACACTCTCCTCTATGTTTAAACGCATTGTTTTCGATAAAGAAGCATTCCCACCTTTATTATCCTGCACCCAGATAAGCCCCGTCACACACCCCATTAGGTGCACCCAGATAAGCCCCGTCACACCCCCCATTAGGTACACCCAGATAAGCCCCGTCACACACCCCATTAGGTCACTTGGTGGCCCAGGAGGCCTGGATTGTCGGGGGAGCCAATTGGTTGGTGACTGGGGGGTGCAGGGTGAGAAGAGGGCACAGTCCGGCCAGGCTGTGAAGGTGCCAGGGCCCCTCTAGTGCTCCCTCACGCTTACCACCTCTCCTTTCTGGATGAGGCACTCCCCTGGCTTCTGCAACAGGGCATAGGCCGGGGGGGGCTTTAGCGGAAGGGAATAGACCTGGCTACACGCTCAATCTCAGGATGCCACCCAAAAGGGGCAAAGTGGGCCGAAAGGGGAGGGCAGGGCCCCCAGGGCGGAGGGTAGATGCCCACCCCCAGCTGTGGAGGAGTGGAAAATAGCCAATGCAGGAGACACTTCTATTGGGGGTCCCTTGCCCACTACAGAAGGTGAAATAGGAGTAGACTCCTCTTCTTGATACTGAAGTGTATTTTTAGTTTAAACCAACTGTTTCTATTCATTTACCAAGTACCTAGAGAGGTGCTGGGCTATCTGGCAGCTGGACAGCCATCTGTGGGGATGCTTTTATTAAGGGATGTACTGAAAAGGCCATTCCACTTCCACACTGTCTTTGCAAACCAGGAAAGTTTGGAGATGCTCTGTCATAACGTAGCAATATTCTGAGATATCATATAATGGTGGCCTCTATGGCATGCACCATTAAAATGGCAGCCGCAAGCAGTGAACACTGTGGGTGATGTTTCATCCCAGAGCATTTAGGGAGAAACATGTGGCCATCAGTTGGAGGCCATTTGGATTGGAGCTATGCAATGTAATGACAAAGAGCAGAGGCTTTTTGAGGAGGGCAGGTGGCAGCCACAGGCAGAAAGGAGGCTGCAGGAGCCAGTAGGGATCCCAATTAGTGCTGCAACTTCACCTCCAAAACTACCTCACTTCCGCAAATGCACAGGGAGCTCATCCCCTCTTTTCACTGTCAAGCTTCTCCTCCCCAAATACGTTCTTCAAAACCCTGCGATATTCTGAGTAAACATAATTGGGATTCTGCTGTATGGGCGCAAACATGGACGCCCTTCCATGGGAAGAAGTAACAATACACTCGGTGGGATTTTCTCATAAGTAAATGTGCATAGAATTGGTCCACGTCATATTTCTCTGAGTAAATTTTCTAAACATAAGGGAATTCTTTGCAGTAATCATGTACAGGCTGCACGTTTGCTTGCATCTTCTCCTTAGCTAGTTTGCAAACTGACTGTAGATAAGGTGGCCACCCTTGTTTTACAGGCCACTAGTCCTGTGCTTTTAAGAGTCAGTTGATCTGCAGACATTAGAAGATGACATTGCTCAACTCCATCTAACAACTGCTGGATATGAACCCGCAATTAAACACGCCAGAAGTATAGCAGAGGCTGCTCAAGGAAAGCGCCCCTTCCCAGCCGGCAGACTGCCCGGTTTCTGGGGAGACTCATTTTATGATGCGTTTTTTCTTTATTAGGTGGTTTTTTGGATCCTATACTGTGGCCCCCAGCTTGCCCTTATGGCCGGCAATTTTAAATCAGCCTTAGGTACATACACTTGGGCAGGGTTATTGGCCCCTTCCCATCATCCCTACAAGTGGGGTAAGTCAGTAGTGGTTTCATACCAGATAGTCTATGCACAGTGCACTACACTGCATTCAATGTGGTGCGCGCCTGTGGCAGAGGTGCGTTATGGGCAAGTGTGGCAGATAATGTGCCTGCATTGCCGGCTCTCGAGTTTTTGCCTTTTTGGTCGATTATGCAGCAGAGCATTACCTATGGGCTGCTGTATTCTTGTATGGAGCACTTCAGCTCCTTCTTGGAAGGGACAGTCAGGAGACGAGGGGGCTCTGAAGTAGTAGGGCACTATTTTCATGATTTACGGTTCATGGGTAGGGTGGACTTTGGGTGCAGGTTCCTTACCACAGCTTCAGGGTTTGTCTTTGTTTTGTTTTGGCTGCCTTACGTACCAACCTGCGGTGTGCCCCCCCTTTTCCTGCAGTGTGCCCATGGTGTTTCAGTTAGAGGAGGGACCGACTCTGGAGGGGTTAGAACTGCTAGTCCCATACCACACACTGGGAGATGGGGGAGGGGAGTCAGAGATGGCCATATGCCTATCTTTGCCCCAGCATGCTCACCAGCTATCAGAGGGCAGGAGGGGATTTCTGGGAGTTAGGGGCCGGCAGGGGCTATGCAAAGTGTCCATGTTCACCTGACCCGCCAGGGATTGTTGGTCAGGGAGGTGCCCGGTGACCAGCTGTTGCAGGCAGCGGCCCACACACCATCCGGCTGTCCAAGGTTTGTTTCCAGGCAGACCAGGGGTGCAAGAGGCACACCATTATTTTATCCTGCCCCAGGACTGGACACTTGTCCCGTGAGGGCGTCATGGTGTTTTTGTTTTTGTTTTAGTTTTTGGCCTGTAGCTACAGGCCGATTGCCTAATAATCAGGGGGAGGGATCTTCCCTCATAAAGTTTCGGCCTAGCGTCACAGAGCCTAGGAGCAGACGCATGGGGGTTTTGGGGGGACATGCTCCTATGGAATTAGGGCTGCATACCCGGCAGGTGAATTGCCTACCTGGAGTACATTCACCCCTGGGGTGAGTCTGAAGGTCCAGGACCCAATTATTCACGATTGTTTCTGTTTTGGCAGGTTGCTGGACGGGGATGGAGCAGTTTCACAGCCTACTCTGCAGCCATGGCATGATCTTCTAGGCTGGCCGTGGGGCTGCAAACGCACATTGGTTCACAGCCAGGCATCTGATGGTGGGCCACAGTTTGGTGGCTGGGTCGACAGAGTATGCGCTGGGGATGGTCTCCTATCCATGTTGTTCCAGCAGGGTTCAGTGCGGAAGGTCCCGCAAGTGGTTGTCATTCCCCGGGGTGGGAAGGACCTTGGTTACTCAAGGTCAAGGCCCTCAGGGGCAGGCATGTGAGGACATGCAGTTGAGGCCACGATAGCCTCTGGTCGTCTGCCGTGGTCAGACATGGAGGGCAAGGCCCTCAGTGGCAGGCATGTGAGGACATGCAGTTGAGGCCACAATAGCCTCTGGTCGTCTGCTGTGGTCAGACATGGAGGGGTCATTCCCCTGGGTGGGAATTACCTGGGTTACTGAAGGGCAAGACAGGTGAGGACATGCAGTTGAGGCCACAATAGCCTCTGGTCGTCTGCTGTGGTCAGACAGGGAGGGCAAGGCCCTCAGTGGCAGGCATGTGAGGACATGCAGTTGAGGCCTCGGTGGCCTTGGGTCGTCTGCTGTGGTCAGACATGGAGGGCAAGGCCCTCAGTGGCAGGCATGTGAGGACATGCAGTTGAGGCCTCGGTAGCCTTGGGTTGTCTGCTGTTGTCAGACATGGAGGGCAAGGCCCTCAGTGGCAGACATGCTTGACATGCAGTTCGGGAGGCAACAATGCCATCCTCCTGATGGACCTGCAGAGGGGTCTGCATAAGATTCTTATCGGGTGTGGGGTAAAGGGAGACTAAGCAGAGGCTTGTCCCCCTTTTGTGGCAAAGAAGTGCGGGAAAAGGTTTAAAGGGAAAGGGCAGCTAGGTGACACCTTTAGGCACCTTTGGGGGCGATTGGCAGTCCGGGGGCCTGCAGCTCAGGGCTATACGGCCCGGGGGGCAGAACACGGGCCGCCTTTGGGGCCAACGTGCCTCATCCGCTCGGAGTTTCACGGCTCCGGGGGGCGGTGATGCGGGTTGGACCCCCTACACATCTTCAGGGTGTGGCTTGAGCTGGGGTCTGGCACAGGGCAGCCCCGGGCTCAGGCAAGGTTTGGTCGCCCTATGGCTGCAAGCAGGCTTTGCCTGGATCATCAGAATGCTCCCGCACTTGATTTCCCCTCTGCAGGTTCATTATTCTAATTGATTCCGTTTAATAAAGTGGCCCATGATTTAACCCAATGAATGGTGTTTGTGTTTTATTTCGGCAATAGGCCGCAATCAGCTTATGGTCAACAACAATTCCAAGATCCTTCTCACATGTAGTATTGCTGAGCCAAGTATTCCATGACTTATAACTGTGCATTTGGTTTCTTTTTCCTAAGTATAGAACTTTGCACTTATCCCTGTTAAATTTCAAACTGTTTCTCACTTCCAGGATATTAGGTATCCCTCCCAATTTTGTATCATCTTCAAATCTGATAAGCATTCCCTGCACCTCCTCATCCAAGTCATTAATACACTTTTTGAAGAGCATTGGGCCCAGGACCAAGCCCTACGGTACCCCACTTGTTACCTCCCCACAGTTTGAGAAGGAACCATTGATAAGCACTCTTTCAGTATAATTCTATAGCCAACTGTGAATTCACCTGATGGTTGTTCCATCCAGCCTTCATTTAGTAAACTCGCTAATCTGAATATCATGTGGCCCTTTGTCAAACGCTTTGCTGAAATCAAGATATATTGCATGCACAGCATTTCCATAGTCTACCAGGGAGGTTACCTGATGAAAAAATAAGATAAGATTAGTCTGGCAGGATTTGTTATTGACAAATCCATGTTGGCTTCTAGGAATCACACCATTGTTTTCAAGGTGCTTACAGATTGACCGCTTTATAATTTGCCCCAGGATTTTCCCAGGGTTTGATGTCAAACCGACCAGTCTGTAGTTCCCAGGCTCCTCCTTTTTGCCCTTTTTGAAGATATGGACAATATTTGCCCTCCTCCAGTCATCCGGCACTTCACCAATCCATCATAATTGGATTTATAATTTATTATAATTTTTGTAAACTGCCTAGAGAGCTTTGGCTATGGGGGGTATATAAATGTAATAAATAAATAAATAAATAATATCACAAAGATAATAGACTGTGGTTCTGAGAGTTCTTCAGTTAGTTCTTTCATTACTCTAGGATGAAGTTCATCGGGCCCTGCAGATTTCAACTCATTCAAAGTAATTAGATATTCATTGACCATTTGTCTATCAAGCTGCAATCCTGCCCCTTTAACTTGTACTTCACGTTTGCCAGGAGGATCATAGACAGCCTTTTGGGAGAAGACTGAGCTAAAATAGGAATTGAGCACTTCTGTCTTTTCTTTATCATCCGTTATAATTTTGCCATCCTCACTGAGTAGCTGTACCACCATTTCCTTTCTCTGTCTTTTACTATGGATGTACCTGAAGAAAGCTTTTTATTGCTTTTAGCATCCCTCGCTAGCCTCAGCTCATTCTCATCTTTAGCCTTCCTGACGCTGTCCCTGCAATTCTATGCTACCAGTCTGTACTCTTCCTTTGTGGCCTGACCTTCCTTCCACTTCCTATATGTGTCCTTTTTTGTTTTACGGTAATCTCATCTCTAAGCTTTTTGTGAAGCCACATCAGCTTCTTTTGCTCTCTTCAACCTTTTTCCCTTGTTGGAATTGTTTGCAACTGTGCCTTTAGAATTTCTTTCTTTAGAAACTCTCACTCATCTTGGGCTTTTGTTTGCTATTGGACCTTACTTACTGTTTTAGGTTTATTAAAATCTGCTTTCCTGCACTCCAGGAGTCGTGTATGGTTACACTCAGCTTTTGCTTCTTTCAAGAACTCAAGTGTAACAAAGGGTACAAACACACTCACTGGTTCTGCCAATTGCGGTGCATCTCCATCTCTCTCTTCTGAAAACCGGGGCATGCTACAGTAGTCAAACCTCTTTACTGTGCAACCTGGTGGGATCGGCTTGACTACGTTTTTTTAAAAAATTCAACTTCAAAGAGATTTGGCAACTGATCAGTAGATCAACCCGTTCCCCCTCCAGGTGTGGCTAATGGAAATGCATTGCTGTAGGCAACTAGTATTTTCACAGCCATAGTCACTTTCCCACAGAGTTCCCATAACTGCCACATCATCCACTACGTCATCTCCATTGATTAGAATCAAGTCAAGGATAACTGATCCTCTAGGTCAGCATTTCCCAACTAGTGGGACACCAGATGTTGTTGGACCACAATTCCCATCTTTCCTGACCATTGGCAATGCTGGCTGAGGCTGCTGGGAGTTGTGGTTCAACAACATCTGGTGGCCCACTAGTTGGGAAAGGCTGCTCTAGGTCCTTCTTTCACTTTCTGTAGGAGAAAGTAATCAGCAACACAAGTCAGAAATTTCATGGTTGGGCCATGTTTTGCAGAATTTGTCTCCCAACAGATATCAGGGTAACTGAAGTCCCCAATTACTACTACATCATGCCTCCTTGAAAAATTGGCAATTTGCTTTTCAAAAGTTTCATTCTCATCTTCTGCTTGATTGGGTGGTCAGTAGTAGACTCCAGTCACCATGTTCATTTTATTCTTTGCCCCATTTATTTTAATGCTGATGCTCTTGATGGGGCTACCAAGCTCATCCTTCTGTATTTCTATGCAGGGATATATATTTTCAACATATAATGCAACCCCACCTCCCTTTCTATTCCTTCTGTTCTTTTTGAACACGTTATGTCCTTTAATTGCATACAGTCACATTTGTCTCCACATGATTCTCCATGAGGACTGAATCACAAGGAGAATGTCTCATATAAAACAAGGTTCTTCATGGGAAACGTCTACTTCTTCTCAAGGGGTGACTCCCATGATCCCAACACCAGTGCAAAGTGTGTACATTGGCTGTATGTGTGAAGATCCGATTCATACAAAACATGCTTTGAGTAAACGTTGTGTAAAGGTCGTTCTCAGAGAATAGAATTGGGTGACTGTCTTTCAGCCCCTGGCAGCTGTGCTGTGGAGTGCCACAGGGTACCATCTTGTCTTCCATGCTGTTTAACATCTATATGAAGCCCTTGGGAGTGGTCATCAGGAGATTTGGGGTGAGGTGTCAGCAGTATGCTGATGATACCCAGCTCTATTTCTCTGTAACGTCTGAATTGGGAGAGGCCATGCAAGCCCTTGACCGCTGCCTGGACTCAATGGTTGGCTGGATGAGGGCCAATAAACTGAGTCTGAATCCTAGCAAGACAGAGACACTGTGGGTTGATGGTTCCCGAGTTTGGATAATTGGTCAGTTGCCTGCTTTGGATGGGGTCATACTCCCTCTGAAAGAGCAGATCTGTAGTCTGGAGGTGCTCCTGGATCCATCTTTGTCACTAGAGGCCCAGGTGACCTCAGTGGCTAGGAGTGCCTTTTACCAGCTTTGGCTGGTAAGACAGCTGCAGCCGTTTCTGGACCGGGATAGCTTGACCACTGTTGTCCACGCGCTGGTAACCTCCAGGCTGGATTACTATAATGCACTGTATGTGGGACTGCCCTTGAGGTTGGTCCGGAAGCAGCAGCTGGTGCAAAATGCGGCGGCAAGACTGCTCACTGGGGCAGGGTATCACTAACATGTCACCCCACTGCTGAAAGAATTGCACTGGCTGCCCATTTGCTACCAGGCCAAGTTCAAGGTTCTAGTTTTGGTGTACAAAGCCCTATACAGCTTGGGACCAGGATACCTGAAAGACCGTCTTATCCCTTATATACCCAGTTGATCACTGTGCTCTGCAGGTGAGGGCCTCCTGCAGATACCATCTTATCAGGAGGTTCGTTCCGCACAACATAGGAAACGGACCTTTAGCATGGCGGCACCTACCCTGTGGAATTCCCTCCCCTTACATATTAGACAGGCGCCATCTCTGTTATCTTTTCAGCTCCTATTGAAGACTTTCCTCTTTCAACAAGCCTTTTAAGTTGAGACCTATCCCAGTCTGCATCTGTGTTGGAATTGCTTTTTAATATGTTCTTAAACATTCTTTTTAAAAATCTTTTTAATCTTAGAATATGTTTTCATAGCTTTTTTAAGTAACATTTTTGAAGATGTTTTGTTTAAATGTGTTTTAAAGTTTGTTTTTATGATGTTTTAATGTTTTTAGTGCTTTTGTTTGCTGCCCTGGGCTCCTGCTGGGAGAAAGGGTGGAATATAAATCAAATAGGTTAGTGAGAGATGCTAAAAGCAACAAAAACGTTTTCTTTAGGTACATCCATAGTAAAAGACAGAGGAAGAAATGGTGGCACAGCTACTCAGTGAAGATGGCAACATGATAACAGATGACAAAGAAAAGACAGAAGTGCTCAATTCCTACTTTGGCTCAGTCTTCTCCCAAAAAAGGGTCTATCACCCTTCCGAGAAACATGAAGTAGAAGGGGCAGGATTGGAGCTTGAGACTGATAGACAAATGGTCAAGGAATATCTAATCACTTTGAACGAGTTCAAATCAGCAGGGCCCGATAAACTGCATCCTAGAGTATTGAAGGAACTGGCTGAAGAACTCTCAGAACCACTGCCTATTATTTTTGCGAAATCGTGGAGGACTGGTGACGTGCCAGATGACTGGAGGAGAGGTAATGTTATCCCTATCTTCAAAAAGTGCAAAAAGGAGGAACTGGGGAACTACAGACCAGTCAGCCTAACATCAATCCCTGGAAAAACTCTGGAGCAGATTATAAAACAGTCAATCTGTAAGCACCTTGAAAACAATGCAGTGATTAGTAGGAGCCAATATGGATTTATGAAGAACAAATGCTACTAAACTATCTCATTTTTTGATTGGGTAACCTCCCTGGTAGACTGTGGGAATGCTGTGGACATAATATATCTCGACTTCAGCAAAGCTTTTGACAAAGTGCCCCATGATATTCTGATTAGCAAGCTAGCTAAATGTGGGCTGGATGCAATAACGATCAGATGGATCCACAGTTGGCTACAGAATCGTACTCAAAGAGTGCTTTCAATGGTTCCTCCTCAAACTGGGTGGAAGTAACAAGTGAGGTATCACAGGGCTCGGTCATGGGCCCAGTGCTCTTCTACATTTTTATTAAAGACTTGGGTGAGAAGGTACAGAGCATGCTTATCACATTTGCAGATGATACAAAATGGGGAGGCACAGCTAATACCATGGAAGACAGAAACAAAATTCAAAGGGACCTTGATAGGTTGGAGCATTGGGCTGAAAATAACAGAATGAAATTCAACAGGGATAAATGCAAAGTTCTACACTTAGGAAAAAGAAACCAAATGCACAGTTATAAGATGGGGGATACTTGGCTCAGCAATACAACATGTGAGAAGGATCTTGGAATTGTCATTGATCACAAGCTGAATATGAGCCAACTGTGTGATATGGCTACAAAAAAGGCAAATGTTATATTAGGCTGCATTAACAGAAGTATAGTTTCCAAATTGCGTGAAGTATTAGTTCCCCTCTATTCAGTACTGGGCAGGCCTCGTCTTGAATACTGCATCCAGTTCTGGTCTCCGCACTTCAAGAAGGATGCAGACAAACTGGAACGGGTTCAGAGGAGGGCAACAAGGATGATCAGGGGACTGGAAACAAAGCCCTATGAGGAGAGACGGAAAGAACTGGGCATGTTTAGGCTGGAGAAGAGAAGACTGAGGGGAGAGATGATAGCACTCTTCAAGTACATAAAAGGTTGTCCCACAGAACAGGGCAAGGAGCTCTTCTCAATCGTACCAGAGTGCAGTACACAGAATAATGGGCTGAAGTTGCAGGAAGCCAGATTTCGACTGGACATCAGGAAAAACTTCCTAACTGTTAGAGCCATACGACAATGGAACCAATGACCTAGAGAGGTAGTGAGCTCTCCAACACTGGAGGCATTCAAGAGGCAGCTGGACAGCCATCTGTCGGGAATGCTTTGATTTGGATTCCTGCATTGAGCAGGGGGTTGGACTTGATGGCCTTGTAGGCCCCTTCCAACTCTACTATTCTATGAAAATAATAATAATAATAACAATAATAATAATAATAATAATAATAATAATAATAATAATAATAATAATATTCTAGGGGACGCTTGAGGAGCATTACATGGAAATGCAATTTGATTGTGAGAAGAAGGCATCATAAGAGAATAATGGTGGCTAACAGTCAGAACCTGGGCAACAGACTGAGCACAGGTCACCTGGTCATAGTCTTCTCCACAATGATGAGATATATTATATTTTTATCTAAATTATAGTAATTTTGAAATTCGTGTCATCACCATAGCTATTTTACCGATTGCACAGTAATTTTCCTGTCATGTTTAATGCTTCCTCTGCCTACACAGATAAACAGACTAAAATCCCTCCTGTCTGCCAGGAGTAGATAGGAAGGTAGAAGCAAAAGGTGAGAACGGGGAAAGATCTCCTAAGATGTTAAAAGGTGTAAATTGCCCATCTTTGTGTACGGACCCATCTGCGCTAGACATTTAAAGCAGTATCATATTACTTTAAACAGACATGGTTGTTTAAAGAATCCTAAGAATTATAGTTTGTTAAGGGTGCTGAGAGTTGTTAGGAGACCTCTATTCCCCTCACAGACCTTAGAGTTCCATAGGAAGAGGGATCAGTTGTTAAACTTGACACCTGGGAGATATTGGTGGGCAAGAACCAGAACAGGCTCTCATTCCTGAAGTGTGAAACAACTTCCATTCTCTTGTTAGTGTCCCCACTAACTTTTCATGCAAAAGGTCCAAGGTTCAATATCTGGTATCTCCAGGCACTCTGAGAAAGATGCCCACCTCAAAACCTGGGGACCCACTGCCTGTCATTGATTGTCAACAATACTGAACTAATTGAACCAGTGGCCTGATTCGGTATAAGTCATCTTCCTGACTGATGGAGACCTGAACCCTATGATGGATCCTTTCTTCTTTGGGGGCTCAGTCTAGAGGTAAACAGCAGTGGCAGCAACAATTATTCAAGCAGCTGGGCCTAGCTGCCATTTTTATTTATCACAATGCCCTCACTGTGAGAGATATAGATCCAGCTTCTTGGAGCACCAGGCCAGGGGAAAAAAACATTTTAAAGGCAGAAGAGAACAGGACAGACATCAGTGGTGGACCCTGATGAAGCTCTGGGACCTTGGCAGCTGCCCAAGGATGCCAGGTGCTGACACTGGCCCTGCTTTCTGTCTTCCTATGATGTGCTAAAATAATGCACCATACTTACCTACTTTATATGGAAAATGTTAAGGAAAATATATATCTTGTCCAGCATAAAAAGTGAATAGTATAATAGCCTCAGGCTGGCTCAAGTGACCAAACTTCATTTTTTCCAGCCTCTGGTGACTTATGACAGATTTCCACGGGCATTTCTTTTGAGCCTTTCACTCTTTTATGTCGTTCATCTTGTTCAGACTACATTAAACCCATGTCTGGAAGTCTAAAAAAAGCACCACATAATAATCAAGATTTCCAGGTGGGAACTATTCAATAATCTGAACAAGTACACAGAACTGTCGTTACCTTATGGGAAATAGCTGATGCACCCAATATTATGTGGCTTCCTTTGTGTCATCCTCTACTCCTTTATATATTTCCTGACCATTTTACATTTTTGGAGTCATGTCCTTTTTCTACCCTGTGTGGAATATTGACTTAAATAATTGTAGTTTTGTCTTGTCTTTTAGAATGATCATATTGGCATCTCATTATTGCAGTTATACCACAATGCTTCAAATCCACTCCCATCATGTTTGCATACGATTGATGGGTGAAGTCTATATGAATAAAGCAAACACTACTTCTTTCCTGCCGTGCAATCTTCTTTTTAAAAACAAAACAAAACACCACAACCTAATTTTATGCATAGTATTTCTATTGACATTACTGAAAGTTCTATATATGGAACTGATGCAAAAAGGCTCAACCCTATGCAAAAAATATTTAGTCATGATCAAAGAAGAATTATGTGTAAAATTTGGAAAATTATGCTGGAAAAGGAATTGTACTTGTGGTAGTCAGTCTTTTTGGCAGATGTACCATACAAGTAGTACAAAATAAACCAGTGTGTGGTGCATTACAACACAAGTGAAGCCTTGGTGTGGTTTTGTCTCTGTTCTGCTAGCCCCCTGATCCTGTGCAGAGTTAGGCATGCCCAATTCCATATATTTCAATGGATATAACAAAACCTAACCCCACATATAGGATCCACTGTAAGTCTAGGAGCAGATGGCAGTGGAGAATTGCAGAATGGCAGGCCATAGCTCAGTGGTAGAGCATCAGCTCTGCATGCAAAAGGTCCCAGGTTCAAACCCCAGCATTTCCAGATAGGGCTGAGGACTGCTTCAAACCTTGGAGGACCACTGCCAATCAGAGGCCTGGTTTATTAAACCATGGTTTACTGTTATGTGTGAACCCAGCACAGCAAGCTTAATGATGGTTTATTAACTATGGGCTTCTGCTGGGAGGAAGGGTGGGATATAAAGATCAAATAATAAATAAATAAAACTGTGGCTAAAGGTTGCTCATTAATCAAGGTTTGCAGTTGGTTTATGGACTTCAGTTAACATTACATGCAAACCTGGACCTCCACCTTAACTATGATTAAGGAGCCAACAGTGTTCAATGGCTACAGAGCTGCGAGTGAACAGTGACAAAAATTTGAATCTGCTCTCAAGGCTTGGTGCTCTTAACTATTCTGTGGCATAATAAGCCAACATTTAAGTAACTGCCAGGTGCCTCTGCTTTAATTATTGTTTATTAACTATGGTTAATGTTAACCATGGTTTAGTGTTATATGCAAATCAGGCCAGTGTAGACAATATTCAGTTAGATGGACCTGGCTCCTAAGAACATAAGAAGAGCCTGCTGGATTATGGAAGTGGCCCATCTAGTTCAATGTCCTGTTCTCACAGCGGCCAACCAGATGCCTATTGGAAGCCCACAAGCAAAATCTGAGCGCAACAGAACTCTCACATACTGCCTACAACAATGTAGAACATAGCTACTGCGGCTAGTAGCCACTGATAGCCTATCTCCATGATTTTATCTAATCCTCTCTTGAAGCTACCCAGGTTTAAATATATACTCAGTATAAGGCAGCTTTCTAAGTAGGAATGCAGGTTTGGCTCTTTGCCATAGTCAGACCCACAGGGCATCCAGCTCCCTGTCCAGAAGTGCCACAGATCTCCATTGTCTATGCCACTTATGATAACCATGCAGAAAGTTGGCAACCCATAATATTTAATACTGCAGAACGGATAATGGCCTTTGCTTGCACTATCTTGTTATATGATAGCAACAAGAATGAAGTTGCTGGTGAAGAAATAAACAAATCTTTCCAGAATTTCGCCTTAAAAGAAAATGTACTCTGCTAACCTAAGGCATAGCTGTGCCTTAAATCATAGTCTTGGTTTCAGTCAAACCACAGTCAGATTATATATTATATAATTTTAGAAAGCTGGCTAGGGCACAGCATAAAGGAGAAAAATAAAAGCTGTAAAGACATTTGTATTTGCCTGTGGATCCCTAGACAGAGCCCGGAGAACACCATATTCTTAGAATAAAGCTTTTATTTTATTATGCATCACTGGAAAATTAACAGGCATCCTTTGTTCTCTTCCATAATTCATATTCTTTGTTTTAGATATTGGATTGTGCTGATACATTAAATGGAGATAACATTTTAACACAATTCTTGGACCTGTTTTTGCTGTGGCTTTCTTCATTTTCCCTGTGGCTTATTCAGAACTAGGAATAACATTAACATTGCTAATCAAAGTAATCTTGATTTCTTAATTATGCATTGCAATGGTAGACCACCCCAGCTGCTCCACTCCAGGTCTAGGTTAGAGAAAATCCTTCGAAAGGATTTACTGCTCTGGAGCCTGAATAGAAGCTATGACTAGGGAGGGAGATTGAAGAAACGAACCCAAAAAGTGGTCCACAGATAATATAATTGAAGAGGAGCCAAGATTAGAGCCAAGAGATCAATCCAGGCACAGTGCAGTGGACAGGACAGGAACAGAAGCCAGAATACCTAAAAAGAAAGAGTCAGAAAAGCTGAAACAAGCAGGCAAGAAGCAGCAGAGAGTTTCTGGAAGTAAGGAATAAGAGCACCAAACACTGAGAAACCCTGTTGCTCAGGCAACAGTTGGAACATAACCTGGAAATATAACAATAGCACGAAGTTAACAGGACCAATGAATGAGGAGTAGAAAGGAGTTAAAAGGAAACAGAAGTTGAGTTAAGCAAGGACAGACTGTTCTCCATATTGCCTAATATAGTCTGCTCTGACTGGCAGCAGCTCTCCAAGTTCTCAGACAGAGGTCTTTCACATCGCCTGCTACTTGAACTTTTTAACTGCAGGTGCCAGGGACTGAACCTGGGATTTTTTGCTAGCAAAGCATGTGATCTAATGCTGAGTTATCGTCCTTCTCCATAGCAATGGTTCTCTCCGCAGACCTTCTTCCAAGTTGATAATGTGTGGAATGGTAACAATGATGGTCACCGTCTCTGAGATTGTCTATTCAAGACAGGTGTACATAACTATAAGCAGGCAATAAAGGTGTGCAACTATTAGAAGCTGTACAAACAATTTTCAATAAGGATTAAAGGGCTGGTCTGAAAGTCTTACCCAAGTCCTAAACTAAATATTGCCCATTCAGGGAGTTGTGCCAACTAATATGAAGTGGATTGCTTTCATAAATGTATAATAATAATATTAATATCAAATGTGCCAACATGGGTAGACATCACCTGACCTCTCATTACTTGATGGCTCACTGCTGAATGTGTTTACCAGCTCCACTGAGAAATACTGTGCCCAAGATGATATGAAGCCCTCGGTGCTGTTTGATCCCTGATGTCTCTTTCACATGTGCAAATAATAATCTGATGTTGGAGTCATAAAGTGATGAACATACACAAGTGAAAAGAGCCTAAGGGTAAGTCACATAGCACCTTAACCATGCTATCTAATCTATGTTCACTCAAAAGTAATTCACAAGATTCAGTGCACATTTGTATAGGATTGCAACCAAATTACACTTCTCACACTGTCACTCTAATTATTTGTTTTTCTGAGTTTTCCAAGCCTTTTCATTATTTTTAAGTCACCCTGTTGATTTTAATTCCAAAAGTAAATTCTGTATTTTAAGGGACATAATTATTTTAAGGCAGTGTTTTTCCCTCTAGAATATCACAATACTGTAGTGCAGAGAAGAGGGCTGTTTTAGATCGTATAACTATTATAGCATCCTTCCAAAGCTTAATTTTAAATTTTAAGTTTTCATCTTCCAACCCTGGTTTAAATTGGCACCACTGGACAAGATTCCCCCCCTTTTTTTTAAATTAGTTTGTACCAGCTTTTCAGTCCTTGAACAGCTTGTTTTTAACTTTGTAGCAACTACAAAGAAGCTGTTTATAGTAGCTGGATACATAGCAAGGACAGAATAAATTGGTTCAGAAAGCAGATTGATGCCACTCTAGCTGTGAAAATATCACCTTCAAGTGAGTGCAAACGAGCCCTTTTTAAATAGGACATGACTGTTTTATGGGGAGGGGGGAGCAGATTATTATCTGCACTGGTTTTGTCTTTTTCCCATAGAAGAAAATGTACAATTATTTTGTACACACTGCCTTCTAATTTCATCTTTTGGTTGGGGTGGTGGAATCAGACTTCAAAACAGCAGATGGAAGATGTGGTCAGAAATGTTATGTAGAAATGAAACCCTCACATTTGCTTCACTTACGTAAGCCAAATAAGGGATATATTTCTGTACCGACATCTTGTATAAATGAGTGATGTGGCTGGCTCCTTGACAAATCTCTTGAGTTGCATAATTCTGGAATCTGCAAAATATACATACAAGATACTTGCCCATGTATGCAGATGCATATGTGATTAATAGAAATCATGTCAAATACATAAAAACCAATTGCAAGAAGCCAACTTCAGCTAATGTTTTAATGCAGACATTTTTTAAAAAAACTTATGACTGTCTTTTAGGGATACACTTATATAGAAAACCTAAAGTGTGAACATTCTCCTCCACAGATTCTTTAGCACAAGTTGCATGCAAAGATTTAGGATGGTATTTAGTGCTAGTCCTACTCAGTAGGCCCACTAAAATTAATAGGCATGACTAACTTAGATTCATTCATTTCAGTATGTCTACTCTGAGTAGGACTTAGTTGATTTAGTTAACACATGTATCTATCCACCCTTCATCCTGTTTGGATTTCAGGGCAATATTCAACCCATGTCAGGACCAGGCTTGGGATATGGGCAGCTATATCTGGAAAATAGGAAGCTACCTCATACCAGGTTAGCGTATTTGTCCATCTAGCGTAGGGCTGTCTATTCTGACTGACAGCAGCTCTTCAGAGTCTCAGAGAGAAGTCTTTGATGTCATCTGCTACCTGAACCTTTTGAATGAAGATGCTGGAGATTGAACCTGGGATCTTCTGCATCCACAACATGCGTTCTGCCATTGAGGTGTGGTCTCTCCTCAGGCCCCAACTAAGCCCAGCTTTATTTTCAAGATGGCTCACCATGTATGTATGCAGCTCAGAAACCAGGCCTGTAATTCTTTTTGATGTAGGGGAAAATAAATGGATACACATGGTGGCTTTCAGTTGTGTTGTATGTGATGAGCTCAGTCTGTTTTGCTATATATAAGAAGTCTCAGTCCTGGATCATACCCTCTGAGGCACTGCTGTGATAGCACGACCAGCCTCTTCTGTCAGTAAGATCTTGTGTGAACCAGGCTTCTGTGTCAGTACCCCATCACAAGGAGGCCAGCTCTGTATGATCTTCCCCAGCTTTTCGGAGAGGGAGAAATCATACACACCACCAGGCATCCACATAACTGGGTCCTCACAAGGTGAGTCCACCCTGTCAAAGTGGTGGTAGAAAAGGGCTATGTTATTGCAAGACTACCCCAGATTTAACATGTATATCAGGGACCGGAAAGCAAACCCAAATGACAGAACCTATGCTACAAATTAAGGGTCTGCAAGTCACTTGGTTGGTATGTTGTACTCCCATCACTCACTGGTCACAGATGGCCAAAATTATTGCTTTCCTATATATATCACTTTAAGATTATGCCACATAGCAGAACTATCCTGTTATCAGCATCATAACAGTGGTCACAGCAGACCTGCGCAGCACAACTTGTGGCTGATGACACTGAACACAACCCACTAGCTATGAATTTGGCCTGCTAGGTGCTTGAAACCCCTCTCCTATTTTTGGTTGTCCCAGGTAGGGACTGATGGTGGGCCATATATAGCTGATGGCCTGCATTTGGCTCAGTGGGAAACATGACTTGCGGTCAAAAGACCTTTACAACTTTTCCCAAGAAGTAATTATGGAGTGCCACTTCTGATCCAATTATGCCTAAACAGAGATTGCCAGTGCCCATAGGGGGCATAGGGGTGTGAATGCCATCCATGCCCCCCCATCTCCATCTCTGCCTGTTCCACCCACAACCTTGTTCAACCTCATTGAACAATTAGAAGCTGTGATTGGGAAATCCTGATAATGCACTTTCAACCAAACATGCTTAGAAGCCCCCTTCACGGGGGTGATGAGCAAGAGGGGCCAGCATACATGGGGATATTCTGGGCAGGACCAGCATGCCTGCCTCCACACCTCAAACGACATGTCAGGCATAACATTTGAACAAGGCTATAATAATTGCAAAATGTAGATTCCAAAAGGGGCAGTTATTCAAGACTAACATAGAAAACAGTGCCTCTGGAAACACACGCCTTCAATACCAGAATTCTGTACTCGTATGATTAATTCTTTTTCACATTTTCAAAAAATGTGAAGCTGAGTTTCTTGCCATCATAACTACACTGGTGAGCTTGTGAATATGTTTGCTATAATCAGCTTTCAAGCACCCCAGGATAAATGCAAATGATATACGCTATTCCTTCGTTTGAAGAGCCATCATATCTGAAACAAGGAAGGTTACTGGTGACTTTAAAAAAGAAGTTATAGCAATACTTAGCATATCAAATTTTTAACTTTGTTAAGTCTACAGGGGTTTGGGGGAGAAGCTGTACTGCTAGCATTGATTACTGCAGTCTCAGGCTTTCCACCCATGCTTATAGCTTTAGACTCTTAATCCCTGCTGTCTCTTCAATTATATGACTTGGAGGATTTCTGCAGACAGGGCACTGATGAAGAATGAATACCAGTAGATCAATTAACTGCTTCATCCTCCAATATGATACAGGCTGCTGCTCCGTTTCATTCACATCCAATAGGCCCTGCACCCTACTGACAGCATAGATTTCTTGTGTTAGCTATTGTTATCACATCTATTAGTGACATAGCAAGATTGAATGTTTATTCGCAAGTGCAAACTAAGGTCTAAGAAAAGGTAAATTTCAAAGTGTTGTGGCTTATGTCATGAACTCTACAACCCTAATGAACCCCATTTTACAGAAAATAAAAGGTTTCTGTAAATATGAAAGTTCTTAGGCTGGACTTACATGACTATTCATATAAAAAATATAGTAAAATATTCTTATCGTATAAAATGGATCCTCTACCTGTTGATAGGTAGCATTCGCACATGACAGAAAGGATTGCTTTGGCAAGCTGGTACATAACAGATATTCATGTGACTAAGGTATAATGTGATAGTGGTGATCAACAAGTGAAAGCATACAGAGCAAATTCCCTTCTCCCCCATGTACACTGTAGAAAATTGACTGGAAGATGGTGAAGAGTTAGTTGAACTTCACTGTGACAGTAGCTTAAGATGTATAGAAACATATGATATGTATAGCTCTGGAGGGTCTCCCTTATAGGTGTAGGCCTCTACATGTAGCTGGACTGCCTTTTTGAACCTAGCTTAATTGGTGCCTGGCAAAGAAGCACTCAAAAATGTAAACAATCTTGCAGCTGCAGAATTTCTCCCCATGATTTCACCTTCACTCTTTAGATAAGGATTTTCGGTACTCATCCCTGAGGACTGGCAGTGTATGCCCTCTCTTTCCTGGGAGGCTAGTGCCTTCTGCACCCCCCTCCGGGGAGAGGAGTGAGTTGACTCCCAGTCTGCCTTTCTCACGACAGCTTCTAGAGAGAGACCTATATAATCCTGACACGCTGGTTGCTTCTTTGTTTTTATTCTGAGGGAAGGAGGGGTACCCATCTGCTTGGAGGTTAAGGTCTTGGAGCAATGTCCAGTTGCATATTGGTAACTGTGCAACAGCAATTGAGGGGACCTTATCCACCAACTGAGGGGCAGGTAAACTTTCTTTGAATATACTGTATATTTACCTGGATCCATATTCCAACTTATTGTATTTAATAAACTGCATTATATTCTTTTTATACAAGTGGCTTTGCTACATCTCAATAATCCTAGAATCTGCTGGGAGTGGGCTCTGAATGGATCGAGCCCCCAGGTTTCTATATGTGCATACATGCATTATCGACTGAAGAATAAGGTTGTTATAATGAAATTCATTTTAATATAAGGCTACGAGAACATGCTGATTAGAATGGTTAATATCACAGAGCTTGGAAAAGTTACTTTTTTGAACTACAAGTCCCATCAGCCCAATCCAGTGGCCATGCTGGCTGGGGCTGATGGGAGTTGTAGTTTAAAAAAGTAACTTTTCCAAGCTCTGTCTAATGTTCTGTCCACTCACTCAGGTAAGCAGAAGTCTGTAGGTAAGATCATTGTTGTCTGTTTAGTTTCCAAAACTGGAATTTGGCATTATTGGTCTAGACTCGAGTCACAGGAACATCAGAAGCTACCTGATAGCAGGTCACACCATTTCTCCATCTAGCCCAGGATTGTCTCCAATAACGAGCAGCAGCTTTCCAGGGCAGAGTGACTTTCCCATCATCTGACAGATCTGCTACCTAATATTTTTAACTGGAGATGCCAGGAACCAAATCTGGGGCCTTCTGTATGTTGCTCTACCACTGACTATGTCTGTCATCTAATCAAAAATAACACTGGATGAACAAGACCTTTTATTTTTACCAGTAGAACCAGAGCTTGGAAAAGTTACTTTTTTGAACTGCAACTCCCATCAGCCCCAGCCAGCATGGCCGCTGGATTGGGCTGATGGGAGTTGTAGTTCAAAAAAGTAACTTTTCCAAGCTCTGAGTAGAACAGATAAGCTAGGATAAAAAGAAGGGAGATATGATGTGACTTTTAGGGGTGCAGTCCCTCCCCCCAAACCTTCAGGGACAGCTGGACTTTCTAGGACCCTGGCTTATGAGCAGTTCAGACCCTCCTCCTTCCTCCTTTCATAGGTCATAATCTGGCACGTAGACATTGTCTCTGTGCGTTTCCACACTTGCCAACATTTAATATTCAAAAAGATTCAAACTTGGAAGTGGGAGTGGGGGGGGACCCTGTGCCTTTACCAGCAGCTTGATCTGAAGAAATCAATGGGTAAAGCTTAGCACAGCATGGAGATCAATTTCATCACCTGCTCATGTCTACCAGTAAAGCTGCCATTAAAGGCACAGTGGCGGAGTCTGGTGGATAACTGTGCAACATTTATTTTATTTTATTTATATCCCGCCCTTCCTCCCAGTAGGAGCCCAGGGTGGCATCTAAAGCAGGTAGACCTACCACTTTCTGAGTAGCATAGAGAATGAACTTGGACATGGACATGAGCAAGCCTTCTCTCTCTCACTCAAGTGACGTCTCCCATCTATAAACAGGGAATTATAATGATCTACATTAGAGGGTTTTTTAGGAGGGTAAAGACAAAACAAATGTAATTTCCAAATTAAGAATTCTAATGTAAAAACTAGCAGTAGCATTCACACATCAGCCCTATCTCTCTAGTTTTGCAGTATAACAGTGCGTACAACAACAGCCCTCATCTCTTCCATTCTCTATGTTCCCTGTCCTCTCCTCTTGCTTATACCCATTTTCTCTTTCCTCCTTTATTTTCCACTCTTCATGCCTTCCCCTCCTTTCTACATTCATTCTTTCCCTAACTTTTTGTCGTGACGCAGGCAGATGAGAGGAAGTTGGTCAAAGGCGAGTCAGAAGATGAGGACTTGGACTGGGCGCTAGGGGTGGGAAAGGATAGCAGGGCAAACATGCAGGACACCCCAACCCCTGTCTCAGATGGTGCAGTTTTCCCCGCTCCTGACTTCCCTGCAGAATCACCACCTAGCCCATCGGACACTCTCCAGCGGGACATGCCCCCACCGCCCGCCTCTGAGACACAGCTGAGCATGTTGGACATTTCCCTGCCTAGTGCTGCCCAGTTTCCCATGCCCAAACTGACTGTTAGAAGCCCCCCTCCATTGGAGGAGGAGCCAGAGTTCAAACCACCTTTGTCCCACGCATGGAGGTGTCAAAGGCGGGAAGTTCAACAGGCGGAGCTGAGGAGGAGTCTCCATGTGTATGCGCAATCCCAGCCTACTTAAGCTGATGGGGGGGGAGCCTGTTGCTGAGACAACATCTTAGTGCCGTGTTGGCATGCATAGTCAGTGTTAGTTTAGGGTCAAAGTTCCTAGCAAGCTAAGTTAGGTTAATGAGGTGCATTGCATTTGATGTATCTATAACTTTAATAAAAAGAGAAAAAGCCACAGATATGTCTGCAGCTGAGTCCTTCAATGACGGGGACACCTTTTTGCTCTTCAACTTTCTCCCTTACTATTCCCCAAGGAACCAAGTTGCAAATTCCTCCTCTTTTGTTGTAAAGACTTGGGGTAGAGCCTTACAAGCCCACAGGACCACCCACATACCACCAATGAGGACCACTGCAGCTTATCCACTTGGGTTTTTAATACCATTTCTTTCACCCTGCAGTGGGGCAAAAATAACTTTTTGTTCTTTTTACAGCTAAGCTGACCTTCAGTAGATTTTTATTTTGATGTCAAAATCTGCATATTTGACAAGTGAGGACCTTTCAGTAAACTGCTCAGCAAACCACATGAAACTCCAAAGTATTGTCTGCTTTTCATCCCAAGTCTTGAACACTAGTCACAGCCTCAGATAGATCTGTGCCTTTTTCAAGCCTCTTTATAAACTATTGGTAAGCTGTGTCACAAGCCCAGGTTAATATAAAGAGACTTTCCCTAAGCTTTAGTTCATTCTCATTGGAAAGTTGATCAGAGAAGCTCAAGAACTGCACAGCTCCCTTGCTTCAAGACAGGGCAACTTCCATTAGCTCTACTCAGTGCGTTAGTTCAGAGACTACACACTTCCCTGGAGTCTTAAACGTGAGGTTTGGGGAGCTTTGCATAGTTCTGTCTGCCTAAGATTTGAATGGGAAATAGATTAAATTTTGAGAACAATCAAAAGCTCACTGAAAATGGAAAGGTGTTTTCAACAAAAAGCAAGTAAAAAGTCTTGAAACTTTACATTGTTTTCAATCAATAACACCAGAATATGTCATCCAATTGATTAATAACGCTTACTACAGCGGTCATATTTAATCATCACTTAATATTTGCATTCAGCGTAGTTGGAAATAATAAGCACTCTGCTTTTTTATTACAGTTGTAAGGCTTCATTGATAGTTCAAGCAGTTTCCCAAGAACTCTAGGATTATCAGGCCCACCTCAGTGTGCTAAGGCGCCATGTGGCCTGACAACTCACCGGCAAATAGGCAAGAGTGATAAAATATAGAAAACAAAGACAGACTGGTGCTATGATGACTGGACAGTCACTCAGCCAATATGAGAAGAGAACCAGTTCTTCCAGGTTACTCTCTCAGGCAACTGCTCCTCAGATTGCCTCTCTATGAAATTAACTGTCCAGCAGCAGCTGTTCAAGAAATGGGATCTTTCATTCACGCAGCAGAAAGTCCCATTAAAATCTACAGAAGGGGAAGTAATCCTAGTGCAGTCTTGCTTGGTCTAAAAATTACAGTAGAGCTGTCACAACCCTTTGCTTTTCAAGATGAGCAGGTGGAACTGTGCAGCTCGATACTGCTTGCCTCCTACAAGAGGCCACAATAGTTACTGGCAATAGAAATCTCTTCTTGCCGGGCAATAGGTACAGGAGATTATAGGATAAATTGCCTGCCAATTCCTGCCTACCAGGAGGAGACTAAACTGGTTCTCTCCTTTTGCTGATGAGCCCCAGCTAGTAGTCTGGCAGTTGAAACACTCTGTTTCCCTAGTCAACACACATTTCACTTTACTGGCTGATTGGGGTCTGATCCACATAACAAGGCTTCTGGCAGAGAGAACCTTCTCTTGGTATCTTGATGCAGTGGAGTATCTGCTTGTCCTAAAGCCATAAAAGGTGCAGAAGGCTTGGTAGCGATGTAAATCGGGTCACTTCAAGACAGCCTGTTCATTGAGCATTCATCCTGATTTGTCTGCACAAAGTTTTCAGGGAGGTTATTGGACATTGGCTCTTTTTTGAACCTTCATTTGGATTTGTTTGCAGGAAGGTAACATGATGAAGAATCAAGCAATTGTTATCCCACACTTTCCAGGGCATGTTCCTGTCACTTTCCTTACCTCAAAACGTGCCCTCTTCTTTTGGAAGCAGATTTGTTGCATGGGAGCACCAAATCCACTTTAATTGCACAACCTGAATTTGCCGGTATGCAGTTGCATCCCACTCGCAGAACAGTGACACTCTCAAAGGAGTCTCAGTCAGTAAGGTTAAATTTCTGTTGGCTAGGGAGTGGGTTTCAACCACTGGTTTATGGGGCACAGCTAGTCTGCAGCAACAGAGAACCAATCCAGCCTCCTTCTGTTGGCCAGGAAGCTAAGGCAACTGCAGCCATACATGACCATTGATCCTATAGCTTCTTGTTCCAGTTGACTAGATAGCAAAAGCTCACGATGCCAACTGCTATTGAGGCATCCTCATCCTTATCAAATGACAAGAGAAGCTTCCCTGGCTTAACTTCTGCTTGTTGTACAGCTGTTTAAAGGCACAGGGAGCCCAGCCATGAAAAAAGTTAGTCCTGACTCCACTGAAGAAAAAAATCATTCAAGCAATGGTTTGGTAAATACACCTCTTCAGTAGCAGCTACAATGGAGCCAGCAATTATTTTGGAAGGGTAACACACTGGAAAGAAGGCCTAACATTCTAAGGTTGGTTAGTGAAAAGAAGTGCAGGACTTATTTCTGCTTTTCAGCTTGTGAAAAATCCCTGCTTCGATCCTTAACTCTGATGGACTCACTAGATGACCTTAGGTGTCAGGGCAAAGTAGAAGCAAAGCAGAAACCAGGACCAAAGAATAAACAAGAATGCAAGAATGCAAGAATACACCAGAGCTCAGTTACATCTTGTTTCTTAATCAAGACTTTAACTGCAACAAGAAGAATTTTTATAGACCTTCCTGTCCAGCAGGCTCCTAATAGCCAATCAGAGCCACTCCAGGGTCTGAATGTGCTTCATTGACAAGCTACCACCTGTAGTTTAGTGATTCTCCACATGGGGGTGCTGTACACAGCTCCAGCAGCTCCTAACAATAAGCAACCTCTTCTTACAGCCTCAGCAAATCTGTTGTGTGTAAATACCAGGACTTACCAACCTTGTTGTGTAGATTCCTGAGATAATATACAAAATATTTGAACACTCAAAGCAGGGGTGGGAAACAGGATTCAGGTAGCAGGCCAGATCCTGACCTGCCTTATCCTCTGTGGACCACTTTGACATGCAGGCGGGGCCTCTAACATGTCAATCACCTGATGCCACAATGATGTAATGTAACCCAAACAAATTTTTTCTTTGCAAAGGAAGATTTTTTGCACTGTCAGCTTCAATTAAAGCAAGAGATACAAAGCAATATTTGTGGTAAGTACTAATCCTAATGGACTTGCAATCAATGCCTATCAGCTGACTGATGCTTACAGCAAATCCATTTATGGGGGACACTGGCTGTGCTACTGAGTTCCCAATGGAGCAGCCAATTCCAGAGGGATTGTTGTCATTGCTGATCAGCTGACTGGTGCTGACAGCAAGCTTTGTTTGCCAAGAAACAGTCAGAAGCCCACCTAAGGCTCCTGATTCTTCCCTTGTAGCTGTGTCTTTTTTCCCACACCTGACATATCATATGACATAATGTATGGGGGAGGTGGGCATGGCTTATTTGGCCTTGTGGGCCAAATAAATAAATAAATAATAGGGATCCATAATGGACTTTCCCCTATCTTTGCTCTAAAATGCTGTATAAATAATGTGGGATGGGGATGGGGATGACAGCATAATAGTAGATATGCAACGAGAACAGAGGAGACTAGATTCTAGAAATTTTAATTAAGCAGCACCTGCCCAGTACAATCATCTGTTTACTCAACAGCAAGTCCTACTGGGTTCAATCAAACTTACTCTGCCCCCCCCCAAGCTAGTGTGCAAAGGACTGCACTGTTCAGTATCCATTTCTCAAGAGTTGGTACTAGGGTTGCCAGGTGTCCAGTTTTTGCCCAGAGACTCCAGTTTTGGGGGGCTCCTCTCTGGGTCTCTGGGTGACTCACCTCAATCTCCAGACTCTTAGCTTTCATTTAAAAAAAATAAGTTTGTAGGTGGTCTGGTTCAAAAGATATAAACCAAAATGTCAGCCACCCCCCCCCACAACTCTGTTAGTTACCAGTTGCTCTAATCCCTGCCCTTTCAGGTTTTTAGCCAATAAGTGAAGTCAGAGTTGTGATTGACAATAGCAATACCTAAACCCTATTTCAAGTTATGAGAACAGTTTCATTTCCTGCTTGTCTTACATCAGGAATTCAGTAAATTTATAGCTTTCAGCAGCATAAGGAGTACTTTCTATGTATAGGATTGGGACTTGCTTCTGAGTAAACATGCACAGGATTGCACTACAACAGAAAATCACAGCAGAATCTTGGTAGGCATTGAAGTGTACATGCAGGTTTTTTAATTACTTGAAAAAAATGGTATATTTTTTATCTTTCAAATAATTTTTGAACAGAAGTTTTAAAATGTGTATATGCTGCAGTGTTATATGTTTCTAATTAAGGAGTCAAACAAATTTTTGTTAATGATTGTAATGTTTGTAATTTGATTTTAGCCTTTGCTGTTTTTAGATTGTGAAATTTGATTTTAGACTGATGTTTTGTATTATATTGTATTTTATTGTATCTATGTTCACCACCCAGAGAGCTATTGCTAGTCGGGCAGTATATAAGTTTTAAAAATAAAATAAATAAATAAAATAAATAAATTTTACTGGACTGTTGAAGAGGGCAGCTTATTTATAATCTGTTTTGAAAACCTTCTCAATATGATTTTTTTCTGGGAGTAAAGCTGCAGTGCTAATTCCATATACCTGGGAGTTAACCCCATTGAATTCAGTAAGATTTTTTAGTAGACATGATTAGGATTGTGCTGAAAATCAATGGGACTTTTGAGAAAAGTCAATAAATCCTTGAGAAAAGGATTATGTTGTAAGTCTTTCTCTCCCCCTTTATTCCTTTTTTAGAAACAGTTAGCCAGGGCTTACTTAGGTGTCACTAGTTGTATTTGGCAGGGAACTAATACTTTAAAAAAAATGTTCTGTAGTGGCCAGCTGGTTTTGACAGTAAACTATTATATGGGATGTATGTAGTTTTACATCTCCAGTGTGTGTGTATACAGAATATTTCCAACAACCCTGTGAGGTAGGGTTGGAAACCAAGGCAGCTCACAACAAGAAATAAAGCCATTTAAAATCCAATAACCATAAAAAAAATATAAAACAGTTGCAAAATAGCTTAAAGTGGCATGATTCTGAATTGTGGATTGGGTGGGTGAAGTTGCTTATCATTGAATTGCAGTCCTGTGCTGTGCATGCTTCCCTGTCTGGGTAAGCCCCATTGAATACATTGGGACTTGCTTCTGAGTAAACAAGCATAGGATTGCACTATAAATATATTTACAGGTTGTGTAAATAATAAACTCTTTGACATTCATGCTTATATAAATATTTCTTCATACTGTGCCTTGAAATGTATCTGATTACACTATGGTTGTAAATTATTATTTACAAATGATTATCTCCTCTACATTTTAAGGGTGCTCTTCTTTCTTGGAGTCCCAAGGGTCCCTTGGGGTCATGGGCCCCCTCTGTTTTCACCCTGAGGGGCAGATTAGGCTGAGACATGGTGCATAGCCCATGGCCACCCAGTACACTTTGTAGCTTATTTTCCTTTTAAAATTTACTTAAAATTATTTATAAGGAAGCAGAGTTTATGAAGTAATGCAGATGCACAGAATAAAGCACATCCAACTCGCATTTAAAGCACATGACTTCCCCCAAAGAATTCTGGGAAGTGTAGTTTCTCCCTCACAGTTATAGTTCCCACCACCCTTAACAAATTACAGTTCCCAGGATTTTGTAGTGGGATTCATGTGCTTCAAATGTATGTTGAATGTGCTTTAAATGCATGGTTTGGATCTACCCTAGTATGCTGTGCATTCATTAGTGAATTGAAAAGAACAATTTTAAAAGATATATTTTTAAATAGGGCTGTAGCTCAGTGGTAGGGCAGATGCATTGCATGAAAAGGTCCAAAATTCAGTCTCTGGAAGAGACTATTGCCTGGACTCCCAGAGAACCAGTGCTAGTTCATTTCATCAGTATTGAGCTAGATGGTACCAAATGGCCTGACTCGGAACACAAGAAAAAAGAGACCCAAAGGCCACAGTAACTCCAAAATTTATTTATTTATTTTGTTTACAACATTTATATACTTCTTTATTGTATAAAACCGCAAAATGGTTTATAGAAGGAATTAAAACAATAAAATTATTGGCAAAAACAGTTCAAGACAGGTACTTAAAAACAATCAAAATAATAAAACCAACAATGAGTTAAAAACAGATATAAAAAACATAATAGCTTCTACGTGCCTGGGTAAGCTTGCCTAAACAAAAATGTTTTTAGCAGGTTCCAAAATGAGTACAATGAAGGTGCCTGCCTAATGTAAATACGCAGGGAGTTCCAAAGTGCAGGTACTGCCACACTAAAGGATCGATTTCTTACAAATGCAGAACAAGTACTACGTGGCACCTGTAACATGGTAAGAACACCTTGAACTTGGCCTGGTAGCAAATCAGCAAGCACTGCAGATTTCAGAGCAGAGGTGTTATGTTCTGATAGGGTCTCACTCATGTCAGCAATCGTGCTGCAGCATTCGGGTCAAGTTGTGCTGCATGGGGATTTCTGTGACCTTGGCTAACTGGCTGCCAGGATTTTTTAGTTTTGGTTAGGAACCCTGACTGGTTGTGGGATACTGAGGAAATCATTACTGTTTTTCTATTTGCATTTCATTTACCTCTGACCTTACTCCCTTATATCCATAGAAGCAACAACAGTGATTCCATGTGGTCAGTTCAACCCCCCTAAACCCACTCATAATGCACCTTGTTATTTGCACGATGGTTTGTTTCTTGCCCAATAGTGGTAAAAGAGAATTCCCATAGTTAGAAGTGTGGCTTCAACTGCTGTTGTTCCTAACCTACTGCCTTTGAAGGTAGACCAACCATGTGTATTTTCTCTGTCAATTATTACTCACTGGAATTGGGTTGGCTGTCAAAGTGAGTTTAAAGCAGCCCATGGAGTAGGCAGGAAAGAATAGAGAATCTTCTTAACTCTTACTCATTTCTCAAACCTCTCTCTGCAGTGAAGGGTCGTGAAGAAGTTTAGAGCAGCCATGTTACAAGGCAGGCAGAGCATTCCAGGCACAGGATTGCCAACCCTGTTTTGATATGGATACTGTTGCAGAGGATCCCTAGTCAAGCCTTACCAACAGCACAATCCTAACCATATCGAAGCCCTGTTGACATTTGTGGGGCTCAGACCCTTAGTAAGTGTGTTTAGAATTTTAGCCTTCAGGGGCATCCATCTTTACAACATTAGGCTCCTTTCTTCCTACAATGGCCTTCTGGTGACTGGCTGGCCTGAAGCACTTAAACCTTCTTGCCAGAAGCAAGTAGTTTAGATTAAATGTTACTTACCCAAGCTCTCTAAGCAGGTAAGAAGGAATGATCCCGTCACTTCAGCTGGATCTGGAAACACCCTCATTTAGCTAAGATTGCATTTCCAATCAGATAAATGTTTTTGTTTGAATGGTATGCAGTGGTTGATGCTTAATGTATCATGCTTAATGACATCACTAGGGACTGCCCCTATGACATCACTAGGGCCCACCCCCATGACATCACTAGGGTCTGCCCCTGAAATCTCAGGGTTTGTGATGCTTCTGACCTGGCAATCCTAGTTGGTACATAAGGCCCAAGCTAGCCATGAAGCTGAATGCACCACTTGAAGTTTTGCTTGGGGTTTCCTTTACTGTTACTAGTAGGCACAGGGGGCAGCCAAATCAGGATTAGGACCACAGAATCTGGAAGGAGGATGTTTTAACCCATTGGCACTAGTATCAGCTGCAGGGGCTGCTCTTTCCACCATAGCCATGGTGAAGAAACCTGTTTCTACTTGCAGTAGATCTGATCTGCCCCTCCCCCCACTCTTAATGGTAAAGGAAACATGAATGCAATTTTGCCTTCGACTGATACGTTTAGTGTTAAACCTAGTTTGGCTTGAACTCTGTAAGCAAAAGAGAGAAAAACAAAACTCCGTGTTTTTATTAGGTTTTTGCTATGAAGAGAGTAACTAAATGGTTTTTTTAAATCATTTCTCCAATGACAATGCATCTCAGCTTTTGACTGAAGGAAAATGAGCTGAAAATATAAAAAGGAAATTTAAAGCCTTGTCATGTTGCAGAAGTTTAATTTAACTGGCTTGTCACTGCTACTTTGGTAATAATGTTCCTATTGTGCTTTGGAAAAAAGTAAACGTTAAATAAAAAGGGGAGTAAAGGCATTTGTCTTTCTGTAATTTATTGCAGAAACCTGTGAATTTTTATGGTGTCAAATTAGTCTTTTGTTAGTAGTTTTAAGACTGCTTTCCCCCCTTAAACTATCTTAAATGCATTTTCTCCATTAGTTTTCTTGGAAGCTTAAAAATTAACTATCCTTTTGTCCTGCTTTTACATTTGTTGGGGACTGATTATTTTGCTTTATTAAGGGATTTGCATACCTCATACATGATTGCAGCTTCAAAATTTTACACATAACTCTACAAACAGGAAGGCATTTTTGCACTATACACGACACATAAGGAAAACTTCACAAATCAGTGTGTTGTTGTTGTCGATAGATTTCTTACTTGCCCTTCACCATAAGGTCCCAGGGTGGGTTGCAACAATGTAAAAAGGAACACTGGTACGGGCACCCCAGTTTCCAAGCAGTGAGAGACTCCAGGAGTGCCAGCACTTACATCAGATTTGGTTTTCTTGGAATGAAAGTCACTGTCTTTGTGATATATGATTTTATTTACACATATACACAGGCTGAGTACAAAAGGGCTCACAATATTAACACCCCAACAGATCTTTCTCCCTCATTAGGTTTCTGGAATGGGGTAGGCGAAGTAATAGCAGAGCAAATGCAGAGCAAGTCAAACCTATACATCACTTCCCAGTCCAGTCCAAGATCAGACTGGCCTCAGCCCAGTTTGTCTCACATGATAATAACATGCACCAGCTGGCCATGGCCAATTGTGGCTTCTCCTATATCCAGGATGACATTGCCTCCAGCCAGGTGAGGGTTGGGGGAGGAAGGGCTGCCCCCTTCTTCTGGAAGCATCACTAGCTAGTTGTTTTTATAGAACACACCTGTACTTGGCCAACTCTTTTGTCATGGCAAGAGATGCTTACTAGAATTGGGCTGCATACACATCATACATTTCAAGCACTAATAGCTTTTCCCCAAGAATCCTGGAAACTATAGTTTACCCCTCACAGTGCTACAATTCCCAGTCCCCTTAGCAAACTACAGTTCCCAGGATTCTTGGCAGGGGGATGCCCTTTAAATGTATGGTGTGTATGCAGCCTTTGTTAGGGCCATAAATGCAACAAAGAATTAAGTTTGATCACTTCAGGAATTCCTTCTACTACAGAATCTCATCTTACAGATACAAAACCAGCAGCCTGGATGGGACTCACTGTTGACATCCATTCTAACCCCCCTATAACACTATTATGTGACAAATAGTCAGCTCCGAAGCACTGTATTTTAGGGTTGCGTCAAATATTACAAAGAATGTCCTACAAAGAAATTGTTCCCATGTAAGAATTAGCAGGCAACTTATGCCCTATTTGTCTTGCGTGATACCGCATGCACCAGCTAGCCATGGCCAATTGTGGCTTTCCAGTGTATGTACACATAGCAAAATACAATAATCGCACATGGTTGCATAGGTTGCATGCTAATGCCTATATGGAACTGCTTTCCATATTGTTTTTTGTGTGCAAAAAGGAATATGTAGACACAGGTCCAAACATACTTTGGTGATTCACACTTGTCCCACACACACACACAAATAGCCAGCATGGCTATGAGGGGCTGGATTACAACTGTTGTTTGGAGGGGAGAGGACTCTAACCCATTGCCCCACTGCAGACCTGACTGGAATCCCTCCCCCTCAAACGACTATTCACAATAGGAAGAAAGCTCCCTTTGGCATCATTGGACAATAGCATGGCCAGACAGTAGGACTATTCTGATCAGGACCATGGTGGGGGCAAAGGGTTCCAGCCCTCTTCCCTCACACAATAGTCTTAAACCAGCTCTCCTCTCCCCAGGCTGAGTTGTAAAAGTTGAGTTGTCAGCTTCTATAGAACCCACTGATCTTCCAGAATCAAATCCACAGACAGCTGGAAAAGTTACATTCAGTACTCAAAAGTTTTACAAAATACATACACGCAGACACACTTGCTATAAATTGTATATACATGAAGTTTCACTAAGCTCAAAAGCTGCTGTGTTTTAGTGCAATGCTGAAGTGCAAGTTAGGATATGATGGATTATTCCACATGTACAGACAATATTCCATATTTTCCCCATAATGCTTACATCCTGTCCTGTAGTTTTACAGATGTGTTACAGCTGGAAGTATTTTTAAAAATAAAACTACAAAAAGGACAGAAAACATAAGTAATCAGGCAGAAGAACTGCATAATGAAACTCTGTTGCAACAAAATGAGGTTCTTCACAAATATGATCAACTGAAATGGTCGCAACAAATCAGAGGTTGCTGCAACACCACTGTGGTTTCTAAGAATTATGTTTAATGACCATATTTACTCAGACGTACATGATTCTTCCCATCCACTAACACAAACAACTCCACAAGAATTCATTAAGCTTCACATTATTTTTTTATATAAAAAAGATATATATGGGGGTGGAGGAGGAGAATACTAGTTGTTAACCCTTTCGTAGACATAATGAGAAGAGAAAAAGACATATGGGCTTGTTGAATTTCACTGCAGATTCCCCCCTATTTCACAAGTATGGGAAAGTGGACATAATGAGAAGCTGTAAGAAGAAAAATGCTACTTGGGCATACTGTGTTATTTATTTTCAGGGACTTCTCCATACATTCATGGTGGCCAAAGTACAGCTGATTAGAATGCATAAGATTGTTTTCTCTGTGGAAGGGTAGCCAGATGCAAAAGAAGACAGATCCTGCACCTTTAATTGTTGTGCAGAAGAGGTAATTCCTCAAGCATCCCTAATCCACACATTAAATTGCAGCAGACAGTGCTCGTATTAAATTGGAGTTTCCTACATCAAACCTGTAATGTGTGTACATCAAATATGAGTGACGGTACATCTTTAAAAACTAGTGTGCCACTCTCTGGGGAAAATACCCAATCATTTAGGTGTATTTGGGGGCTTAAGGATGCACATGCTCTAGTGTGAGAGATCTCCATGCGCAATTGCTCTGGAAAACACCCTGAAGCCACTGTAAATGTGTGGGACTGCACTGAGACATTTCAGATAATGTGAACTTGTCCCACGGGTTAAGAGATATGGAATTAATAAGGCTCTCTTGAAGTCATTAGATTTAAAATAAAATAACACAGATATATCTTGTAATCAGCAACAAGGGGGAAATGCAAGATTAATTCTGACATTCAGCTTGGAAAATATTCATGTGTTGTCGACGCTGCTCTAAAAATTCAAGACACATCACAAGTTCAGTCAAGCATACCAATTCACTCTGAGGTAAACAAAGAGGGCACTTATCTGCCTAAATATGGACAACTTCCCCACAGAGAAAATCATGCACTGTATATTAGTGCAGCAAAAGAATGCAAACGCTCATCACCCAAACGTATGCATTCACCTTATAGTTCTACAGAGTAAATGGGACACTTTCTGCATGCAGGGGTCTCATTACACTGAGCTTATTACAAGTGTCATCCCAATGGAGAAAAATCCCCTCTGCTTTTATAGCTAGATGGAACTAGCACAGAGGTTTCCCACCCCATTCCCATGGGGTGTAATGGTGTGACAAATGTCAGCCTCTATTAGCCCAGTATAGGCAGTGTTCATGCCATAGCAGTCATATGGCAAATACATGTCAACTTGACAACTGGGTATTTGTTTACTTATTTAGATAACTCTATCACACCCTCTTAGTGCATATACATTACTCAGAGCGGCTTACAAAAATTTAAATTCACAATATCAATATTATATTTAGTAAAAAAAAATACAGGAAAATTACAACATAGGAAGAGACCATAAATAAAGCACAAACTTTAAATAATTATAAAAGTAAACTAAATGTCTTCATGAACTGGCAAAAGAAAACCAGGGAGGGGAATCCACCCACACTTCTTAGGATGTGCTCCACAATGTGGACTCAGCCACTGAGTGGCCCTTCCTCTTGTCACCATCAGCCATGGCTCTTCTCATGGAAGGAAGACACAGAGGGCTTATCCACATAGGAGCCTAACTTCATACTTAAGATGCTGCTTTTACCATGTTAATAGATTTTCAAGGTCCACACTTCTTGCTCAATGGTGGCTTCCAGTCCACTGTTTTCCATTCACACAGGTAGGTGTTCCTCTTGGAAGGATTAGTGTTGCTGTTTCCTTGTGGCCTTGTCCCCAGTTTTACATGGTTACTCCCTCTGGAGTATCGATATTTTATGGAAGGCAACAATTCCCTCAGTTGCAATCCCCATGACTGTTTGGGCTTCAAGGCCGAAGCGGGGAGAGTGCCTCAGCATGCTATTGACAAGAAACAATGAAACTCACTAGATTCCCCCTCCCCTTCTCCATTGGCCAAGCCTGAGTGAAAGGCGGACGGGGGGGGAGTGAGTGAAAGGCAAAGCAGGCAGCAGCTGCAGCAGGTTTTGCAGGCGGCAGGTGCAATGAAAGCATCCCAGGGAAAAGGCTAGGGGAGAAAGGGGGATTCTGCACCTGGGAAAGTAGGGTATAATGTACACTATATTGAGCTCCTTGGGATACAAATGTACTTCATAATAAGCAATAACTTTCTGAAAAAAGTGAGAAGGGATGCCAGGCCCAAGAACTCCACGACTTAGGTGATATTGGATTTTACTAAAATTACTATAGCATAGGTAGGGTTGCCAGGTTTATGGCCTGAGACTGATCCTGTATCTTTAGGAAAAGAGAAAGTCAGCCAAGTTCTTGCAACACTGTAATGAGAAAAACCACAAGGTGGAATTCTCCCTTCCCCCTGCACAACTTTTAAAGATACAGAAGACGTCTTGGAGGCCAGGCCAGGCAACCCTAAGCACAGGGATGGTGAACCTATGGCCCTCCAGATGTTACTGGACTCCAGCTACCCCCAGCCCAAGCCAGCTTGGCCAATGTTAAGGAATTGAACTCCAGTAACATCTGGAGAGTCACAGATTCCCCATCCCTACTACAATGATGTACTTGGAAGTATGTTCCCTTGAAACTAATGGAATCAACTTGCAGGTAGGTAAAGAACATTAGGATCAGGATATAAAGCCAGAGAGCTGACTCCAGTGTACGCTGGTGAAATAAACAGTAGCCACGAGAGAAACAAAAATCATTTATAGCTCACGAACTGTACAATTGCAAGTTGGCACCCAATGGCAAATAGCAAATCACTGGAAACAGTAGTGCATTCATGACACTCGATAGTATCTTGGCACATATAAAATGACTATCTCTAAAACATTCCCAGATGTGGAATCTAGGCATCTTAGGGCATGCAAAAAATTTGCTTAAAGGAATGTATGGAAGCAGCCCAAGACTAAAGAGCTTTATGAAACCAGCTCACAAGAAACTTCATTAGAAGAACAAATTGACCCACCACAAGCCAGATTTTGTCTATATTTAAGAAATCTTGAAGGATGAACTGGCTATGAAGAATATGATGTGCCTATCTGAATATATTCGACTCTTTTTAATAAAATAAGGGCTTTGTTTTCTAACCCCTGTTAAATTTTGGATTTTACATCTGGGTTTTGATTACAGCTTGGAGGTCCACTCATTTATGGTGTCTGCAGCAAAGGGGGAACGAAGAATTTGATCTCTTACAATGACATCAATAAGATGAAAACTATTAAGAAGTGCTTACTGTGAAACTGCTTGTGAGAAACTGTTTCAGTACACAACTCATGCAATTAAAATATCTTAACCCTGATAGTTAGTGTTTGAACTTTTATAAGCAAAGCAAATAGAAAGAGAAAATACATAATAGCTTATAAAGCTGTGGAAACACTTTCTAGCCTTTCTAATCCTTAAGTTTATTTGCCCATCAAACACTTACAAACCTGTTTAATTTGGTCCCCTCTCTAATTTTGATTAGAATGATTTTTTAAAATGCAGTCTGCGAAAAAGCTTTACAGCAGCAGTTCTCAAACTTCCCCCCCAGAAGTTCACTTGAAAATTACATCCACTTGAAAATTGTGGGGGTCTCAGTGGACCACTTAATAAACTATTTTTTGTTCTACAAATCAAAGCACATACATAACCCATATTTTAATGACATTCTTTTCTTTCACACAGGTATGATCATAAAAACCAGCACTATTATGAAAATCAAGAGCCCTAGGCCTTTTAAATGGCAAATTGTTAAGGAAAAATGAATAAACTACACCACTGCCATATTATGAAAATCATAAGCCCTAGACCAGCGCCTTGTTAGCCTACTTCATGTTCTGACTCTGGTCAAAACAATTCCAATCTCTGCCAAAAGAAAAAAAAATCAAGTGCAGGGTCAAGTGTAGATATTCTCATCTGTTCCACAACCCTTTCCATGAACACCTGAATGGAACTTGCTACAGTGTAGGAACTTTTGCTTCAAGGCATTGGATCCTTTCAGTGATATACTTTAAACTGTTACATAGGCGGGGCATTTACTGAAGAAGGGTAGCTAGGGACATTTAGCAGGAGTGCAAGCTGCTTCATCCAACAGGGGCAATGTAAAGATATAAATGTGGGATATAAATGTAATGAATGAATAAATAAAGACAATTGCAATGGCATGGATAATGGGTAACAGGAGTGTGATCTGATTGTACTGTGGGACGAGCACAAAGCCACATGGATATGAGGGAGGAGAGGGATTTATTGCCAAGCTTTGTCCAGCTTCTTCTCTGCCTAGAGTCAGCCTTCTATATTTAGAACAAGTGGGACCTGCAACACAATGTTAAGAACATAAGAAGAGCCTGCTGGATCAGGCCAGTGGCCCATCTAGTCCAGCATCCTGTTCTCACAGTGGCCAACCAGGTGCCTGGAGGAAGCCCGCAAGCAGGACCTGAGTGCAAGAACACTCTCCCTTCCTGAGGCTTCCGGCAACTGCTTTTCAGAAGCTTGCTGCCTCTGACTAGGGTGGCAAAGCACAGCCATCATGGCTAGTAGCCATTGATAGCCCTGTCCTCCATGAATTTGTCTAATCTTCTTTTAAAGCCGTCCAAGCTGGTGGCCATTACTGCGTCTTGTGGGAGCAAATTCCATAGTTTAACTATGCGCTAAGTGAAGAAGTACTTCCTTTTGTCTGTCCTGAATCTTCCAACATTCAGCTTCTTTGAATGTCCACGAGTTCTAGTATTATGAGAGAGGGAGAAAAACTTTTCTCTATCCACTTTCTCAAGGCCATGCATAATTTTATACACTTCTATCATGTCTCCTCTGACCCGCCTTTTCTCTAAACTAAAAAGCCCCAAATGCTGCAACCTTTCCTCGTAAGGGAGTCGCTCCATCCCCTTGATCATTCTGGTTGCCCTCTTCTGAACCTTTTCCAACTCTAGAATATCCTTTTTGAGATGAGGTGACCAGAACTGTACACAGTATTCCAAATGTGGCCGCACCATAGCTTTATATAACGGCATTATGATATCGGCTGTTTTATTTTCAATACCTTTCCTAATTATCGCTAGCATGGAATTTGCCTTTTTCACAGCTGCCACACACTGGGTCGACATTTTCATCGTGCTGTCCACTACAACCCTGAGGTCTCTCTCCTGGTTGGTCACCGCCAGTTCAGACCCCATGAGCATATATGTGAAATTAAGATTTTTTGCTCCAATATGCATAATTTTACACTTGTTTCTATTGAATTGCATTTGCCATTTTTCCACCGATTCACTCAGTTTGGAGAGGTCTTTTTGGAGCTCTTCGCAATCCCTTTTTGTTTTAACAACCCTGAACAATTTAGTATCGTCAGCAAACTTGGCCACTTCACTGCTCACTCCTGATTCTAGGTCATTAATGAACAAGTTGAAAAGTACAGGTCCCAATACCGGTCCTTGAGGGACTCCACTTTCTACAGCCCTCCATTGGGAGAACTGTCCGTTGATTCCTACTCTCTGCTTTCTGCTTCTTAACCAATTCCTTATCCACAAGAGGACCTCTCCTCTTATTCCATGACTGCTAAGCTTCCTCAGAAGTCTTTGGTGAGGTATCTTGTCAAAAGCTTTTTGCAAGTCTAAGTATGCTATGTCCACTGGATCACCTCTATCTATATGCTTGTTGACACTCTCAAAGAATTCTAATAGGTTACTGAGACAGGACTTTCCCTTGCAGAAGCTATGCTGGCTCTGCTTCAGCAAGGATTGTTCTTCTATGTGCTTAGTTAATCTAGCTTTAATAATACTTTCTACCAGTTTTCCAGTGACAGAAGTTAAGCTAACTGGCCTGTAATTTATGGGATCCCCCCAGATCCCATTTTGAAGACTGGCGTTACATTTGCCACTTTCCAGTCCTCAGGCATGGAGGAGGACCCAAGGGACAAGTTACATATTTTAGTTAGCAGATCAGCAATTTCACATTTGAGTTCTTTGAGAACTCTCGGGTGGATGCCATCCAGGCCCGGTGATTTGTCAGTTTTTATATTGTCTATAAAGCCTAGAACTTCCTCTCTCATTACCACTATTTGTCTCAGTTCCTCAGAATCCCTTCCTGCAAATGTTAGTTCAGGTTCAGGGATCTGCCCTATATCTTCCACTGTGAAGACAGATGCAAAAAAATCATTTAGCTTCTCTGCAATCTCCTTATCGTTCTTTAGTACACCTTTGACTCCCTTATCATCCAAGGGTCCAATCGCCTCCCTAGATGGTCTCCTGCTTTGAATGTATTTATAGAATTTTTTTTGGTTGATTTTTATGTTCTTAGCAATGTGCTCCTCAAATTCTTTTTTAGCATCCCTTATTGTCTTCTTGCATTTCTTTTGCCAGAGTTTGTGTTCCTTTTTATTTTCTTCATTCGGACAAGACTTCCATTTTCTGAAGGAAGACTTTTTGCCTCTAAGAGCTTCCTTGACTTTGCTCATTAACCATGCTGGCATCTTCTTGGCCCTGGTGGTACCTTTTCTGATCTGCGGTATGCACTCCAGTTGAGCTTCTAATATAGTGTTTTTAAACAACTTCCAAGCATTTTCGAGTGATGTGACCCTCTAGACTTTGTTTTTCAGCTTTCTTTTTACCAATCCCCTCATTTTTGTGAAGTTTCCTCTTTTGAAGTCAGATGTGACCGTGTTGGATTTTCTTGGCAATTGGCCATTTACATGTATGTTTAATTTAATAGCACTATGGTCACTGCTCCAAATCGGTTCGACAACACTTACATCTCGCACCAGGTCCCGGTCCCCACTGAGGATTAAGTCCACGGTTGCCGTCCCCCTGGTTGGTTCCATGACCAACCGGTCTAGGGAATAGTCATTCAGAATATCTAGAAATTTTGCTTCTTTGTCGTGACTGGAACACATATGTGGCCAGTCTATGTCTGGGTAGTTGAAGTCACCCATTACTACCACATTTCCTAGTTTGGATGCTTCCTCAATTTCATATCTCATCTCCAGGTCTCCCTGAGCATTTTGATCAGGGGGGTGATAGATCGTTCCCAGTATTAAATCCCTCCTGGGGCATGGTATCATCACCCACAACGATTCTGTAGAGGAGTCTGCCTCTTTTGGGGTTTCGAGCTTGCTGGATTCAATGCCTTCTTTCACATATAGAGTGACACCGCCACCAATACATCCTTCCCTGTCCTTCCGATATAGTTTATATCCAGGGATAACCATATCCCACTGGTTTTCTCCATTCCACCAGGTCTCGGTTATGCTCACTATATCAATGCTCTTCTCTAAGACCAAGCACTCCAGTTCTCCCATCTTGGTTTGGAGGCTTCTAGCATTAGCGTACAGGCACTTGTAAGCAGTGTCTCTCTTCAAGTGTCTTTGGCACTTTTGGTTTGGCCTGTGGTAATTTTGCCCTTCTGAATTGATATCCTGTGCCCCTGCTCTCACAATGCCTACTTCTAGGCCTACCCCTTTTAAAATTTCATCATTTCTTTGGTTTTTATCCCAGGAGGGAGGTTTATTCCGAACCGGACCTTTCTCAGCTCCTGTCGGGTTTCCCCCCTCAGTCAGTTTAAAAGCTGCTCTGCCACCTTTTTAATTTTAAGTGCCAGCAGTCTGGTTCCATTCTGGTTCAAGTGGAGCCCGTCCCTTTTGTACAGGCCCGGATTGTCCCAAAATGTTCCCCAGTGCCTAACAAATCCAAACCCCTCCTCCTGACACCATTGTCTCAGCCACGCATTGAGACTACAAAGCTGGGCCTGTCTGGCTGGTCCTGTGCGTAGAACTGGTAGCATTTCAGAGAAAGCCACCTTGGAGGTCCTGGCTTTCAGCATCCTACCTAGCAACCTAAATTTTGCTTCCAGGACCTCACAGCTGCATTTCCCCATGTCATTGGTGCCAACGTGCACCACAACCACTGACTCCTCCCCAGCACTGTCTACCAAACTATCTAAACAACGGGCGATATCCACAACCTTTGCACCAGGCAGACAAATCACCTTGCGGTCTGCACATCCATCACACACCCCACTATCTATGTTCCTAATGATAGAATCGCCCACTACAAGGATCCCTCCACCCCCCAGAGATATATCCTCGGCATGAGAGGATAGTTGCTCATCCCCCAAAGAATGGGTCCCTTCTAAGGGATCATTTCCTTCTTCCTTGGCTGGATGCTCTCCTTCCCCAAGACCATCATTCTCCATGATAGCAGGAGAGCTATCATCCTTGGAATGGGACACAGCTATAGTGTCCCTGAAGGCCTCATCCACACACCTCTCTGCCTCTCTCAGCTTTTCCAGGTCAGCCACCCTGGCCTCAGGCCAACAGGCAGATAGTCATACATGCTGCAGGCAGTGCAAAACACTGGAAAGCCCCCACACCCCTGCTGGCTTCTTACCTGCATATTTTTGTTTAAGGTTTATTACGTTTTAGTTGAGGTCAGGGTTTAGTTGAGGTCAGGGAACAGACGGGCAGAGTGCGGGGCCCTGGCCTCCTTGCCCTGCTGCCGAACTCGCTCTGCTGCTTAACTCGCCTTGACTCTTTGTCAGCTGGGGCCTTGATGCTTCGTCAGCTGGGGGGCCCCTCTAGCTCGTGGAGCAGTTTCCCTCGCTAGGGTGCTCTGAATATATATGTGTGGCTGGTCCCTCCCAGCTACTGTTGCCAGCCAATGATGTATTAATTGAGGCTGATGGCTCAACTGTCAGCTGCGGCTTAAGGAGGACCTTACATCAGTGGTTCATGCTCTGGTAACCTCACGTTTGGACTACTGCAACGCGCTCTACATAGGGCTACCTTTGAAGACGGTTCGGAAGCTACAGCTAGTGCAAAATACGGCGGCCAGACTGCTAACAAGAACTAAGCGGTCTGAGCATATAACACCTGTTCTGGCTCGCTTGCACTGGCTTCCAATATGCTACTGGGCCAGATTCAAAGTGTTGGTTTTAACCTATAAAGCCTTATACGCCGCGGGACCACGATACCTGCAGGAACGCCTCTCCCGTTACGAACCGGCTCGTACACTACGGTCTACTGCGAAGGCCCTCCTCCGGGTCCCGACCCATAGGGAGGCCCGGAGGGTAGTAACAAGATCTAGGGCCTTCTCAGTGGTGGCCCCCGAATTGTGGAATAGTCTCCCCGAGGAGGTATGCCTGGCGCCGACACTATTATCCTTTCGGCGCCAGGTTAAAACCTTTCTCTTCTCTGAAGCATTTTAATTTAAGTTATTTATGTAAATGCTGTAATTTCTATTTTAGATGGTGTATTTTTATATTTGTTATACTGACTTTGTAATTTTGTTATTGTATATGTTGCTATGTTTGCCGCCCAGAGAGCTGTTTGCTAGTCGGGCGGGATATAAGCTGAATAAATAAATAAATAAAAACTCTTTAAGATTATCTCAGGCTTCCTTCCTTTGAAGGCAGGAAGGCAGGCTTCCTTCCTTAGCAAGGGGGGCCTGTTTAAGGACTTTGACTAGTGGTACTAAGAAAGGTTAACTAGCTTTTACTCTAATTTTATTTTATTTGCTGATAGCAACCACTTTTATCAGTGCAAGTTCCCCTGTAGTTTTAAGTGGTGCCTTGCACTCTGGCCTGGACAAACTAGACTAGCTTTTGGCTGCTTTTAATCTAAGCAAGGGGCTGCGACTTCCAGGCGAGTCTTTTATGTTTTCCCACCTAGAACAGCCTGACCTTTCTTTAACCTAGGGAAACAGAGCTTGTGGTTGTGTTTAAGGAAGGCTAAAGCTGCCCTTTTTAGCAAAGACTGAGCTGACTCTCTCCCTGTATGTATTGGTGGAGTTTCCTTTTCCCCCTTCTCTCCAACTGGAATTTAGCCTTGCTTACAGTGTCCCCTGAAGCTTTCCTGCTAGGGTGGTGTTGAAAACTAGCTTTCTATAGGCTTCCTACCCCTAGGATCTGTCTCCTAAGATATAGGTTCTTTCAGGATTTGGCTTCTAGCTCAGGGTGACCCTAGGCTGCCCTTATTACTTATTACTCTGAGCTGTTTTAATTCAATTAAATAATGAAATAAATGGGTGCTACTTACCCTCTTCTCACTCTGCTGCTTAACTCGCCTTGATGCTTTGTCAGCTGTACACTGTAGTGTTGAGCATTCCAGCCAGCCAGTCAGCTTGCCCTTTTCCAGGATACTCCATTCAGTTCCACCTCCATTCCATTCCCTCTCCTGCAGCCAGCCAGCCTATGGCACATGATTGTTCTGTGCCCACAGGGCATGTCCATTCTTAATTGGTGCTATTTTATATCCCACCCACCCTGAGGTTTTTTTCTGAAGTTTTGTACTTCTGTACACCTGTTCATACCTCCTTCTTGGACAAGGCTGGTACTGTTTTGGGTATATAAGGATCCACTCTCAGATAATGAGTTTGCTTTTCATTTGTAAGGCAGATTCACTGAGTTTCTTACACACTTGGATTCATATACTTTCAGTGTGACTATCCATCTCATAGATTTTGTGTCTGTTCAAGATTTACCTGTTGACCCAACCTGGTCTGGATTAGCATTCTTTTTTCCAGTTTCAGTGTTTACCATTCTAGAGAAGGATGTAACAGCTCCCCTTTAATGTAACGAAGTACTGGGAGAGCCAGAGGCCTTGACAGGACTTTCCCTCCCTCAAACCCACACACCCTCCCCCTCCAGTAGGAATCCAGATGTCAGAATCTAAAAGCCTTTGCCACATGTGAGGAATTTTCTCAGAGGAAAGTCTGCTCTTTCATCCTTGTGAGGCTTGCTTGCAACGCCAAGAAAACATTCATTCCCCATGCCACACATGGGCTCATTTTTCAAGATGCTGGCATACCTAAATCCCACCCAATCCATGTATTTTCCTCTAGTGGTAAAGCTAAACTATCTAAAGCCAGGCTCATAGCCAGAGCAGGATGAGGACGCTGCCTCCTGTCAGATTTTTCTACCTCTAGACCAAGTTTTGTAAATTATTTTTATGTGGTATGTTGTTCCTAGTTTATTAAATTTCTTATTGGTCTTCTGATTTGGACAGAATCTTTACTCTTTTCTAAGCTAAAAAGTTTTGTGTGGTTTAATAGTTTTTATAAATTATAATTTTATCATAACTGAAGTTTAATTGTTGTATTATTATTATTTTTAGATAAGCCGTTGACAAAGGCCATTTGGCTAAAACACGTTGGACAATTTGTCAAAACAAAGGATTTATTGTTTTTTGGCATCTTTGAGAATGATTTCTCTTTTGGCTCATCACTCATTGGATGCTTCCTGTTCTTGGTGTGTTACCTCTAGATAGAAATACGAAATACACATACAATATGCTTCTCCCCATTGAAACTTTTGGTCTTTCCAGTTATCAGAGTCTGGCTACAAGGTTACCTTACTATTCCTCTCACCCTTATCAATTAACATCTCATACACAGACCAAAAAAGTGCCCTGACCAGAAACAAGTAATTGTGCTTTTCATAATGGTGCAGATTGTATCTGAAAATGCTTTTTTCTGTAGCATAGGGATGGGCAACCTGTTGTCTTCCAGCTGTTACTGAACTACAATTCCCGTTGTTCTTGATTACTGACTGATAGCTGAGGGTGATGGGAGTTGGAGTCCAACAACATCCAAGTGCCTTAGGTTCCCTGCTTAGAACATCAGGGCCCACGAACGAACAGTGCCCATGAAAAGAGTGAGTACAAGCTGACATGTATTATTATTATTTAAGTTTGCATCCTGCCCTTTTTCACAAAGGACCCCAGGGTGACAAACACACAAACAAAAAAACAATTAAAGCATCTAGTAACAATTCCAGTATAGACGTAACTGGGAAAGAGTTGTTGTTGGAAGAAGAAGGCCTTCAGTAGGTGCCAAAAAGACAACAGAGATGGCATCTGTCTAATATTTAACAGGAGGGAATTCCAAAGAGTAGGTGCCATAATACAAAACCTGATTCCTATATTGTGCTGAACAGACTTCCTGATAAGATGGTATCTGCAAGAAGCCCTCGCCTGCAGAACACAGTGATCAACTGGGTATTTAAGGAGGCGAGACAATCTTTCCAGTATGTAGGACCCAGTAGTAGTAATCTTAAGTTCAAGACTCTGTACCATTTGCTTGAGCAACAGATGCAATTTAGAATTACTCTTGCCTTTCTACAGTCCATTCATTCTAGCCTTATTCTAGATGTGCGTAATTATTTGACTTATCAGACCCTTCTTCCAAAAAAGCGTGTATGCCTTTATGCCATTTGATGCCCATAACATCCCTCTAAGCTAGTTTAGCCTGAGGGCGACTTATATGCCCAAAGGCCACCCAGCAAGAGCTTTATGGCTAAGCAAGGATTGGAAGAAAGGCTTTCCCAGTTGAAGGCTTTGGTCATTCCAAGGTGAGAGTATACAACAGCAGTGTTCAACTTTTATTTTGGTGCCAGCTGGGATGGCCACTTCACCTGTACTAGCTCTACTTCAGTCCAAAACAAGGCTGGCCTCCAAATGGTGTTTTTAAAACCCTGTCCAGGATGTGTTTACTTTTGCTAAGTACACACAGTGTCAAGCTGTAACAGCATGCCTCACCAGCTAGACTCTTCCTTGTCCAGAAACAGCTACTTAATGCTTCTCGTTCCCCTCCCCCAATAACTATTTCTCTGTGTAGGCTCGCTTGCCAAATATAATGAGGGATATGGTTAGGTAGGTGTTGTTGGCTCCAAAGCCCAGGATGTGTCCTGGGTGGGCTTGCAAAGCTGCTCTTTCCAAAGCTACTCATTACATTTCACTTAGATGCTTCTTTTGCTTTGACAGATTTTCTGGCTATCACATCTTACCTTCTGCCTTCCAATTTACTTCTCTAGTCTAAATGCCTCTTCCAAGCTTCTTTCCTGGGTCACAGAGTTCACATGACTTTCTGTTTCCTCCTCCCCCCCCCAGCTCCCACTCCCACTTTGCTCTTGCCTGTTTAATCAGACATGGGGGGCTTCTAGACAGGTGTTTATTGTGAGATCAGTGCAGCTCATGCATGCATTTCCCCCCACAGCATCCACATGACAACACTGACATCAAAATGCCAGCCCATTTTCCCCTCTCATTTAATCCAGATTTACCCTTTCTGCAGAAAATTCAGAGTTTTTAAAAAAATCTGTTGCACTCAAACCATTTGCAATATTAAGACCCTGTCTGGAGTCATGTTCTGCAATGGCAATGTTTAGATTGCCTTACCTCAAAGCTCAAATACTCTAACCCTGCACAAACATTCAGCTGAATGTGCAATAGAACCAGTGGTGCAGTCAGGTAATTTCAGACTCTGGCCTTAATGATCTTATAGTGTCTTCAGACGGGAATATGTATTACTTTATTTACTTCTGCATTTGGGGGTTGTCCTCTGGCTCCTGCTGAGTGGAGCCCTGGATGTCTGCTTCAAAGTCCTGTCCGGGCAACACCAGTGGCGTGGTGGGGCAGGGGAGGAAGGAGGATTGTAGCACAACAGTAAATCACATGCATTGTATGCCAAAGGTCCCAGGGTGAATTCCTGACATTGCCAGCTGGGACTGGGAAAGATCCATGTCTGAAACCCTGGAGAGCTTCTGCCAATCAGTGTTCAAGTCCAGTGAACCCAAATCTAGAAGATTTGTCAGCTTTCCAGATTTAAAGGGTACTTCATTTCAAAATTACCAAACACCAGAAAATTATTTTCCAAAGGAAAAAAAGAACAAATGGTTGTATATTTAAAAGCCAGAAGACCAGAACTGATAGTCTTAACTGGAAGTGGTTTGTAATACACACAGATCCTCTAGGGCAGTACATACTAGAGAACACATGGTTTGTTTGAAAAAGAACTGTTTGGGGACAGAAGATGTTCCAAAAGTTGTTTTTAAAATGCTAGCTTGGGAACAGAAGATACATATAATGATCCGATGGCAACCCTAGATAGCAAAGAAGGAGGTTATGGTGAAAATACCATAGGAAGATATTTCTTGACCATAGAAAAAAAGCCTGTTGATTGAGGATTGGTCATCAGCCTTGGGGATTCTATGGTACAAACAATGCCCCTATTGTACCTTTGCAATTGTATTAGTTTTGGTTCCCCCCACATATTTGTTTCAGGGGGAGGGAAAGCATTATCTTAAGGTATATCCATTCAAGCAGATGGCTCTTTATTGCAGGATAAGCAAAAAGATTAATTCAAGGTTCTGCTCTACATAAGTAAGCCAATATGATAGCACGTCTGTTGAAATAGAAACATTCTAAGCCAGTAGTTTTCCCCCAATAGAAGCGTAACACAGTTATAAAAATAGGACTGAAACAAAAGTGATATTATTATAGTCTTTTCCCAGTCTCAAAAACTCTATTGTAGAAGTACACATTTCAGGGAGGAAGTAGTAGAGAGGATGGCAGCTTGATTCCAGTTGTATATGTTTTCCATCTTCCCCGCAAAGAAGAAAGAAAGAAAACCACACACAGCCCTGTCATTTGGTATTTTGTAATGCACCTTGGCATCAAGCCTCACATTTATTATACTAGGATCGTTACATGAGACTCTTTTAAGGTGAGTACTTTTAGAATCATTCGTCTTTTACCCTGCTCATTTCCCAAGTAGTTCAGAATGTCTTTCACTGACATACAGTCTTCCATCCATGTAGGTTACAGAACCAGAACTACTTAGGTTCTGCTGCCCAACTGCATTGTGTGCCTTCAGACCATTCTTTGATGGCCAAACGACACAACAGTAAAAGGGTGATTGTATTTAACATGTCTAGTTCTTTTCTTCTAAATACCAATTGTGGCATGGCCCAATCATCATCAGGACCATAGTATGTAAAAAAAGCGGGTTAAAATCCTCACTAAAAATTGCCCTCTCCCCCAAAATGGCTACTAGTCTGGGGGCAGGTAGGAAACTTCCACTGGCACCAAGAGAAGTTTCCCTTGCAGGGCTAATAGCACCTTCAGAAGTGGGAGGGGGGAGATTTTCACAGGGACCAAGGGGGAGGAACGGTAATGCAGTGGCTGGGATCAAGGCCACCTTGGCTGTAATTTAGAAGAACAAAAGTAGACACCTTAAATGCAATCATGCCTTATTGTTGTTATGTGCCTTTAAGTCGATTATAACTTATGGCGACCCTACGAATCAGTGACCTCCAAGAGCATCTGTCATGAACCACCCTGTTCAGATCTTGTAAGTTCAGGTCTGTGGCTTCCTTTATGGAATCAATCCATCTCTTGTTTGGCCTTCCTCTTTTTCTACTTCCTTCTGTTTTTCCCAGCATTATTGTCTTTTCTAGTGAATCATGTCTTTTAATTATGTGTCCAAAGTATGAGAACCTTCTTTTCATCATTTTAGCTTCTAGTGATAATTCTGGTTTAATTTGTTCTAACACCCAATTATTTGTCTTTTTCACAGTCCTGGTATGCGCAAAGCTCCAACACCACATTTCAGATGAGTTGATTTTTCTCTTATCCACTTTTTTCACTGTCCAACTTTCACATCCATACATAACAATTGGGAATATCATGATCTGAATGATCCTGATTTTAGTGTGCAGTGATACATCTTGTATTTGAGGACCTTTTCTAGTTCCCTCATAGCTGCCCTCCCCACTCCTAGCCTTCTTCTGATTTCTGGACTATTTTCTCTATTTTGGTTAATGACTGTGCCAAGGTATTGATAATCCTTGACAAGTTCTATGTCCTCATTGTCAACTTTTAAGTTACATAAGTCTTTTGTTGTCATTACTTTAGTCTTCTTGATGTTCAACTGTAGTCCTGCTTTTGTGCTGTCCTCTTTAACTTTCATCAGCATTCATTTCAAATCATTACTGGTTTCTGCTAGTAGTATGGTATCGTCTGCATATCTTAAATTATTGATATTTCTCCCTCCAGTTTTCACACCTCCTTCATCTTGGTCCAATCCCGCTTTTCATATGACATGTTCTGCACACATATTAAACAAATAGGGTGATAAAATGCACCCCTGTCTCAGACCCTTTCCAATTGGGAACCAATCGGTTTCTCCATATTCTGTCCTTACAGTAGCCTCTTGCCCAGAGTATAGGTTGTGCATCAGGACAATCAGATGCTGTGGCACCCCCATTTCTTTTAAAGCATTCCATCATTTTTCATGATCTACACAATCAAAGGCTTTGCTGTAATCTATAAAGCACAGGGTGATTTCCTTCTGAAATTCCTTGGTCAGTTCCATTATCCAATGTATGTTTGCAATATGATCTCTGGTGCCTCTTCCCTTTCTAAATCCAGCTTGGACGTCTGGCGTTTCTCGCTCCATATATGGTAAAAGCCTTTGTTGTAGAATCTTAAGCATTACTTTACTTGCATGGAATATGAAGGCAATAGTTCGATAATTACTGCATTCCCTGGGATCCCCTTTCTTTGGAATTGGGATGTATATGGAACGCTTCCAGTCTGTGGGCCACTGTTTAGTTTTCCATATTTCTTGACAAATTGTTGTCAAACTTTGGACAGATTCAGTCTCAGTAGCTTGTAGCAACTCTATTGGTATGCCATCTGTTCCTGGTGATTTGTTTCTTCCAAGTATTTTAAGAGCAGCTTTCACCTCACATTCTAAAATTTCTGGTTCTTCATCATACAGTTCTTCCGTGAATGAATCTGTCATCTTTGCATTTCTTTTATAGAGTTCTTCAGTGTATTGCTTCCATCTTCTTTTTATTTCATCTCAGTCAGTCAGTATGTTCCCCTGTGGATTATTCAACATCCCTGCTCTAGGTTTAAATTTCCCTTTCATTTCTCTAAAATCTTTTGGAATAGGGCTCTTGTTCTTCCCATTTTGTTGTCTTCTATTTCTATACATTACCTATTGTAATAGTTCTCCTTGTCCCTACGTACTAGTCTCTGTATTGTTGCATTTAGGGTTCTAACCGTGTTTCTGACTCCTTTTGCTTTTGCTTTCCTTCTCTCTTTAAGCATTTTAACAGTTTCTTTAGTCATCCATTGAGGTATTTCTCTCTTTTTAACCAGAGGTATTGTCTTTTTGCATTCTTTCCTGATAATGTCTCTGACTTCACTCCATGGTTCTTCTGGTTCTCTGTCAACTAATTTTAAAGCCTCAAATCAGTTCCTTATTTGATCTTTATATTCTTCTGGGATATTATTTAAATTGTATTTTGGCATTATGATTGCTTTGTTGTTCTTTAGCTTTACTCTGATTTTCGATACAACCAGTTCATGATCTGTACCGCAGTCTGCTCCTGGTCTTGTTTTTGCAGAAAGTATGGAACTTCTCCATCTTCTGTTACCAATTATATAATCAATTTTATTCCTATATTGACCATTTGGTGGTGTCCAAGTGTACAGTCATCTTTTTGGTTGCACAAAAAATGTGTTTGCAAGAAACAAATTTTTGGCTTCACGGAATCCAGTAAGTCTTTCTCCTGCTTCATTTCTATCTCCTAAGCCCCATTTCCCCACAAGTCCTAGTTCTTCTGTGTTTCCTACTTTTGCATTCCAGTCCCCCATGCCTACTTTGTATATTTTGGTCCTAAGGTAATCATAGCCTTTGTAGTCCTTCAGGTTCCTGTGGCAACTTGTAACTTGCAAGTGATGGATTGCAAGAAAAGGTAGAAATGCAAATATTCATTGAATGTAAATATCGTTCTTAATATTTACCCTTAACTCTTGCATCCATATGTCTTCTTAACACATTCTGTAATTTTCCACTAGCATTCAGAAATGACTTCTCTATTTTCACAATTGCCTTGCCTATAATCACATGCAACCTCTAATCCCCAACAGGGCAAAAAGTGCTTACCTCTACAGTGATTTCACAAAATCCTAAATTCTCCTTAATTTATATTGTGTCCTACTGCACAAGCTCTTTCCTGCATCCTAACCCCACCCCCAAAGCAAAAATCACTTTATCTTTTTGCTTCAGGCTGCTAAACTTTATCACAGCAGAATTCATGCTGACAAATTATGTGCAGGTCTGTGGTTTGATTAAGTGATTAATTCCAGAATGATGCTTCGGCCAGTCCATATCTCCTATGAAAGAGCCACGGAATGCTACACCTTCTGGCATAAGGAAGTACAGAGCTTGGAAGTAACTAGTTACAAGTAACGAATTACTTGTAATTCATTACTTTTTTGAGTAACAAGTGGGTAATTCCTTTACATTCTGATTGTAATAGAACTAGGAGTAATTTTACTACTTTTGTGGAGTAATTGTAACATTTCCAGAATTACTTTTGGGCATTACTTTGGGGGGGGAGCAGGGAAAGTCTTCTGCTCCTCTGATTTGTGGATGAAAATCATGTGCCTCAAACTGGGCTGCTGTGCAGTGTCGTTCTTTCCTCTGTGGATGGGGAGGAGGCAGAGAGTGAGACGGGGTTGAGTGGAGAAAACATTTTAAAAAATGGATAGTGGTGGTGAAGAATGGAGTGGAGGGAAAAAGGATCCGGAGGTCAAGGACATGGATAAAGGAGGAGAAGGAGGCAGCAGCAGAATGGAGATAAAGAATTGTGGAGGTGAAAGATGACAACGTGTGTGTGTGTGTGTGTGTGTGTGTGTGAGAGAGAGAGAGAGAGAGAGAGAGAGAGAATACTGTGTTTGCACTTGGCACACAAAGTGGCCTCCACCACCCTCTCTGGCTACTGTGCTGCATTTGCAGTATTTTAACTTTTTTGCATCTCAGGGGAAAATGTTTGCTTGAGTGAGTGTCCCTTAGTTGGTGGCAGGGCAGGGTCTGGGAGGTGGTTAACTGAGAGAGATTATGCTTGGTGGCTGAGTGAGGGGGTTGCACTTGGTTTGACGTGCAAAGATCTGAGTAGTGGCCTCAGCCTCCCTCCCCACCACCCTTACCAGCAGAGAGACCACCATTGCTATCTTACGAATAAAAATAATTATTCTACTACCTCTGTATGTGTGTGTTTATTTTTAATGTTGTTTTAGGCTACTTAGATGTGCAGCAGCCAAGGCCAGCACCTTGTAGGCAGTTTTTTTAAAGTAACTGAAAAGTAATTGTAGTGATTACTTTTGCGAAAAGTAATCAGTCACTTTCAGAGCAATTGTAATGGTAATTACTACTTTTTGTGCCATGTAACTGTAACTGTAATTTATTACTTTTTAAAAGTAATCTTCCAAGCTCTGAGGAAGTATATAGACTTAATGCACATTTAATTTTAGTGAGGCAGTTCATAGAAGCAGCAGCCAGAACTGCATGCACTCCATGATAAAAAGTTTAAATTGTGCTTGGTCAGCCAAATTCTGCACCTATGTAATTAATTTGTAAACAGAGGAGCAAATCTTCATAATTCTGCTCATTTGGCTTCTCTTTTTTAAAATAATTTTAAGAACATAATAAGAAGCTTGCTGGATCACACCAAAACCCATCTAGTCCAACATCCTGCTCCCACAATGGTCAATCAGATGCCCATGGGAAGTCCACAGGACATGAGTGCAACAGAATTCTTCCACCAGACACTGGCATTCAGAGGCATGGTACACTGGAGGTAGTACAATGAATTGTATTTGTCATTTTAATGCCCATTCACCCAGTTTGGCGAGATCCCTTTGGAGGTCCTCACAATTCCTTCTTTTTACCACCTTGAATAATCTGAAGTCATCTGCAAACTTGGTGACCTCACTGCTCACCTTTGACTTCAGAACATTTATGAACAAGTTAAAAAGCACTGTTCCCAATTAGATAGGCTAGGATGGCAGCCTAAGCCATTGTCTATATTTTATATTTTTATTTTGACAATGGCTTTCCTTTCTGTTTATCTATTTTATCTTTTTGACCCAACCCCATAATCCTGCCAGTGAGCTAAGACACTCTTAAGCATTGTTGACCAAATATATGTTTTTATTTGCTAAATGAATGTTGCATGCTTGCTTTAGCAATTGGTTATTGTCAGATACAATCTTAATCTAATGAACAGTTGACGTGGAAGCCACAGCTGAAGATCTTCCTTTTAATCAGGCCTGTAATTTTATACCAGTTTTTTTATACCAATTTTATACTAGTACCTCTTCTTCCCAGAACACCAGAGACATGTCTTTTAACAAAAATAATGTAATCATGTTGATAGCCCTGAAGCATAATGAGAAGCAAATGTTCTGGGGCCTCCAAGCTAGAGTCCAAATGTGATTCGTTTACTTCACCCAGGAGAACAGCCTGTCCCTCCCCCATTTGTGTCCTCCTCACTACAGAACCAACTTCCGGAAACCATGTGTATGGGAGAGATGGGTAAAGTATGATAAGAGGCTTGCAGTGTGGATGGGTTGCAGAATTAGGGCCTTAATCAGGGTTCACCATGGCCACACCTGGTTTTTACTTAGATTTTGGAACAAGCATTTGCTGGAATTAATGGCATGAAGCCACTATCTATCTATCTGTCTCACTGTCTGTCTATCTTTGGACCAATATACACGTCTGGAAGCAAAAGCAAGAATTCTTCAAGACATACGTATCAGGTGAAAAAGATGGCATGTTTACATTCTCATATGACAAAATGCATATGTACGCATAGGCGAGTGTGTATATATGACACTCTAATGTGTCTCTAAGTCAAAATCTGAACTTGAATAGAGCTCCAGACTTATTCAGTTGTCCATATTATGAATTGTTTTTGCTATTTATTTGATCACACATGTATATCTAATGGAGAGGTTGCTAACCTTTGGGGGCCAGTAAGCACATATGGAATTTTGACAAAGTGTTACTGGTATGATAGTCACATAATGGTTGCCATGGGGTGGATGGGAGGATGGTCTAACACAAAATAGTTACTATGGAGGTCTGCCATAACACAAAGTGGCTATCATATCTAAAGGAGCAGAAAAAGATACAAGACCACAAAATGATGTGAGCATGCCCCCCATCAGCCCCCCCATCAATGGAAAAATTAGACACCTTCATCAGCTGCCACTGTACTAGCCCACAGAGAGATGCTTTTTCCACTTTTCCTATGTTCAGAACTGAAGGAAGGGTGGGTGTTGAATCCTGGCATCCCCTGAAATATAGCCATGTTTAAGGAGAGGGTGTTCAATGTAGGAGAGGCTGCTGGAAACAAGAACTAAGCAGTTCAGGCACTGTGGATTTTTGAGGAGATATTTACTTAGACCTTTGCCAGACACCATAGGGGATGTTGGTGGGCAAACTGGGACCCACAGATGTTATGTTGGTAACCTCTCATCTAATATGTGGTAAAATTCCACGTACCTCTCAGCAGAATGATACAGATGACCAAGTTACTTCAAGGTGACAAAACTTACCTCACAGTAGTTTGGTCATTAGCATGGCCTCTTTCACATGGGATAGACTATGGCCACATCCACATCATACATTTAAATCACATGGCTTCCTCCAAAGAATCTGGGGACTGTAGTTTGTTAAGCGTGCTAGGAATTGTAGCTCTGTGAGGGGTAAACTACAGTTACCAGGATCCTTTGGGAGAAGCCATGTTTTTTAAATGTACTTTAAATGTATGGTGTGGATGGGACCCAAGTGTGTAGCCCTCTGGATCTGTCTCTCACCACACCTGATATGCTCAAAGTTTCATCTGCAGAGAGGGCTGCAGAGATATATGTATACTAACACCAAAGTGCATCAGCTCAGAACAAGTGAGTCATACCGTCCATTTTTCAAAGGTACAGATTGCATATTCTGAGCCTCAGCAGACTGAGGTATATGCATGTAAGATTTTGTGCGGATAGGACCTCAGAAACATAGAGATTGGGCATATTGAAAAGGTGAAACCAACATACATCATCCTGACCTCCTACCATAAATACAGGCTACACCTATAGAACATTTCCACAAGGCTTCTGTCTTAACATAACCAAACATCACAGTTTAGATTAACATGGGTTCAGAAAGAAAGTATGAAAGATTTGCAGCAGACTAACTCATAATTAAATAACTGCAATCTTGCCTTTCTAACATGATGGATGGCCTATTTTTGTGAACAACGTTTTGTGATGATGGGTATAATGGTGGCGCGGAGGGTTCGCACCATGGCGGGGAGAAAGGATGGTGTCGAGGTTGTTTCTGCAGCCGTCCTTTCCTCAGACGAAGAAAGCGACGAGGCTCCAGAGGAGGTTACCTTCGAAAGCGCGCGAGTCGCGGCTGAGACAGCGCGCCGATTGGCTGGGGAGTTCGTGCGCAGAGAGAAGACTACCTTGAAAGAAAAGAGACGACAGAGAGAAGAACTATTTAAGGAGCAAAAGGTTGTGATGTTGCACCTCCTTTCTCTGCTTTTTGTACCTACCAATCTCCCACATGCTGTGTAACATTTAATAGTTGTCCCATACTGCACTTAGACACCATGAAACTGAGATAATCTCATCAATACTCATTCCCGAGGTGCTCTATCGAAGGTGCCTGTGTGAGGGAATGGCATGTGTAAAGGCATTTTAAAGTGTATTTTTATAGTATTTTATTACTATGTTGTATTCAGGATGTTGTTTGGTTCTTGTATTGTTTGTATGTTTTTGTTTTTTGAGTTATGGTATTTATTGTATTTATATATTGTCCTTGCTTTTACCTTTTATGTACACCGCCCAGAGAGCCTTCGGGCTTCGGGCGGTATATAAATTAAATTAAATAAAAATAAAATAAAATATAATGTCTGTCAGCTTTAGCCTTGGGCCTGATTCAGCAAAGTGCCATTAACTGGTAATTTTATTGGGGAAAATATGACTGCATCAGCACCATATTATGAAAATAATATGACAGAGAAAATAATATGCCAGAGACCATCTTGGCTGTAAGACCCTCTTCCTGCTTGCTGGCCTCTTTCCACCTGGCCTGGAAGGGTGGGGCCTTGACTGACTGCTGCTACAAAAGGTATCACTACCTGAAGATGCCAGAGACCACCTTGACTGTGGGGTGTTGTTTAGGGCCTTCTGTTTGGGTAAAAATTTAATTTCTGCTGGTCAGTTTTTTGTTTTGCTGTTATTGGGATTATGCTTCTGTATTTTATTGTTGGGTTTTATTAGGAATTATAAGGATGTATTAATTTATTGTATGTTTTTTAAGATGTTTTTATTAACTTATTGACCATTTGAATTGATTTCTTACAGTGAAGTGTGTAACTTTTTTTCTGTTCATGTTGTGAGCCACCTTGTGCATAAATTGTTATGGAAAGGCGGCAGACAAATAAACAGACTCTAAGCTAGGGCCTTGTCAGCCTGTTAAATAATCCAACCCTGGTCAAAATGGCATTGATCTCTATCATCAGAAAAAATCTGGTCCAGGCCAAGCACAGACATCCTCACTGTTCCATAGCATTTCTGCAGACTACCTGAAGCTCTCAAATCATCAGCTGTCTGCAGGCCACAGTTTGAGAACCTCTGATCTAGTTTTTAGTCCACTACCAAGGAACTATTGTGCATTTCACAAGGTTATTTTGGAAAATGCACAGAATCAGCATTTATATTTGGAGAGGAAATTTCCACCTTAATAGTGGCTTTGGCAATAAAAACTACCTAGAAATCATAAGATAAGTGAAAGCCTTCAACATTTTCAATATGTGAAACTCATTTCATAGACTGTGATGTGCCATCTATTAAGATGCAATGTAATATGTCAGTGTGTTGATGCTGCCCTTTCATTATTATGTTTTCACCTGAAAATAAACAAAATGTCCACGCCCTCATTCTCCCCTATTATAATTTTCTTAGTAGGAGGGCACAGTAGGTCAGTAGAGGGTATCTGTGATCACACCATGTCATTTGGTACTAAAAGCTAACAACAGCAATGAACAGCCTTAATTACATAATACAGATTAGTGAACCTAATAGCAATGAATAAAAATCAGTGCCCTCTCTCTCTCTCTCTCGCAGTTTATGGCAGAGTGGTTAAATCTACTGCTGAGAGCTTGCTTCTCTACAGAGTCAAGTTAGGCAAATGCATTTTGTGCCAAAGTCCATTCATCATTTCTCCCAGTATAACATCTAAGTGTTTCTTAATTATACTAATGTTTTTGCTTTGGCTGACTTTGACTTAGGGGTCATTTGACATGTCAGTTACCACTTCTGTAGGAGAGTGATTCTTGACAGTTTCTCCTATCTCATTTTGCTTTCTTTTCCATTGGAGCATTATCTCCTCTGATGCAACTTTGGATGACACTGGCCATTAGGATTTTATATACCTCAATTAATAACCTCTTAAAACCATCACTTTCTCCACCGCCCTCTGCCTCCCTCCAATGTGTGTAAACAAAATGTCTTTTATTAGCTAGACTCCACAGGAGTCATGTTTTCATTTTCGGATAAATGCTTTTCCAACTTCTGAGCATCAAAATCATTTCCCCGTAGACATTAAAAGAACCTCAAGGGAGGCAGAAAGCAGCTCACTGGCTAAAGTGTGGGGAAGCTGCAGAATAGCCTGCGAGCATGTATGGGAAAGTCACTTTGGGGGAAGGGAAAAATCCGGAATAAGTTACAGTGCATGACTGCTCAGAGGCAAATCCTATTAAATTAAATGGGGCTTAGCCCCTGGTAAGTGGGCATGGGAGTGCAGTGCGAGTCACACTTAGGTCCCATAGAAATCAATGTGAAAAGTTAATTGTGTCTTATTTAAGTACCATTGATTTCAGTAGGAACTTAGTCTGGCTACAGCCAAGCCAAAGAGATACCAAAAGCAGAAATATGGTTTTATTTATTTTATTTTATTTTATTTATTGGATTTCTTACCGACCCCTCACCATAAGGTCCCAGGGTGGATTACAACAATATAAAAATGCAATATTAAAAGCAATTAAAACAACTTACAATCAGAAGACTACAGTGGGTCCTAAAAAGCAAGTATTAGGTGTCAAAGGTTAGTGTAAAGAGACTATATTCAGCATACTATGGAATGTATATAATGAAGGTGCCAGATGTAGCTCTGTGGGAGGGAATTCCACATCTTAGGGATTGCCCCAGAGAATACTCCTTCCTGAGTTATCACCAGCACCCTGCACTTCCAAGTGTGGCAGAATGACCAAGAAGCCCCCTTCTGACTATATTAACACCTGAAAGGGTATGTAGAGAAGGAGGTGGATTTTCGGATGCACTTGATACTGACTTAATTGGTATGAGTAGCTGGGAGGAATGGATCTAAGCTGGAACTCGGATAAAAATGAAAAAAAAATGGCTTGCAAAAGTTATCCTCAAAATTCTGCAGTGTAAAATTTAATATTGTCTTGGATACCTGATAGGCCACCTTCTGTCATCTATCAGTCTCTGAAGCTTTCCACACATTTGGATTATCTCTGGACATTTTGCCCCATGACCCCCACCCTGCCCTTCCATCAGAGTTGTGGAGGGTGGAAATGCAGGCCGGAGTGCTCTTAGTTACTGGTGACACTGAGGCTCCCCCAGAAAGGCTTGACTTGCTTGTTTTATTTGTTTTAGCTGTGTGTTTTATTGCTTTCCCTTTAATTGTACTATTATGCTTTTGTTTCTGCATGCCACTTTGTGGACGCATCAGGTTTCAAAGGTGAGCTAGAAATTAAAAAAGAATAATGAATGTTCTCTGAACACTTAAATATTGCCAATGTTATTTGTAATCTAGTTATATTTGATTTCACTATTTGATATCTGACACTACTGGATAGTTAACATATGGTGTTTAGTATTTGCTTATATTTAATAGTTGCCATGCAATGGTATTAAGTATTTGACAGCTGAGAACACATGAGTTCTCATACTCGATGTCTGCCAAATCAAGCCTATCAAGAGATGCCAATAAGTCTAAAGCACTTTAATATCATTTTGAGGTGAAATGTCACATTCAAAGTATAAATTCAAATCCAAATTTGCACACTGAAAAAATGAATGGGGAAATCAGAAATTTAGGTAGATTTCATAGTGTTGCAAAAAATTCATTGCAGCTCTACTTACTAGTCCACATCATCAAGTGGCTCATGCTGGCTTCCCTGCGTTTGAGTGTAACTTCAGCACTGGGGAGCCTTTTCTGCTTATGGAAATTTCCCATGTAATTAAGAACCCTGATCTTCCAGGATCCTTAACTGTTCAGAGAGTCTCACCATGAGCATAAACGTTTCCTCTCTGCAGACCTTACAGTCAAACATGGAGAAGTCAGAAGCAGCTGAACAACAATGGGTCAGAGCTAAAGGTGTGACCTTGCAGCCATTGTCTCCTCAGATTGGTTCTTTGTGACTATCATACCTGGAGAGGGATAGTATGAACGTACAAAGATCCCTGATTTGGGACATAATGTGTAATTCCATTTTACAATTACTTTTCCCACCCAGATGCAACTGTAAGGCAAGTGACTTAGCAAAACAAATTGTGTGATCACCTTGTGATAATGGCATGAAAATGGTATATAAAAATGTACTCTGTGAAACTCAAGAAAAAATAAGCAGAGCTGTGCTGGATCAGGCCAAAGGCCCATCTAGTCCACCGTTTCCCACAGTGGCCAACCAGATGCCTATGGGAAGCCTACAAGCAGGACCTGACTGCAAGAGCACTCTCACCACCTATGCTCCCTAGCAACTGGTATTCAGGGGCATACCACCTGTGATGCAAGAGGTAGTGCACAGCCATCATGGCATTGGATAGTAGCCATTGACAGCCTTATTCTCCATGAATTTGTCTAAACTCATTTTAAAGTCATTCAAATCGGTGGCTGTCACTGCCTCTTATGGGAGCAAATTTCATAGTTTAACTATGTGCTATATGAAGAAGTACCTCCTTTTGTCTGACTCCCTCAATCTTCCAGATTCAGCTTCACTGGTTGGCCACAGATTCTGGTATAATGAGAGGGAGAAGAACATTTCTCTACCCACTTTCTCCACACCATGCATTTATACACCTCTATCATGTCTCCCATTACTCATTTTTTTCTAAACTAAAACTACTCAAACCTTACCTCTTAAGGAAGTTGTTCCCATCTCATGATAATTTTGTCTGCCCTTTTTTGAACCTTTTCCAGCTATATATCCCTTTTTGAGATACACTGACCAAAACTGAACACAGTATTCCAATTGCAATCATGCATAATTGCATTATGATATTAGTAGCTTTATTTTCAATCCCTTTCCTAACGATCCCTAACATGGAGTTTGCCTTTTTCACAGCTGCCACATATGAAGTCAACATTTTCATGGAGCTATCCAGTACAACTCTAAGACTGTAAACACACTAGTCACCTGATCAAAGTGTTTCCATTAGCCACACTTGGAGGCGGAACAGGCTGATCTGTCAATCAGCTGTGAAATCTCTTTGAAGCTAATTTAAAAACAACACCACACACACACACACACTCAAGCTGCTCCCACCAGGTTTTACAGTAAAAGGGGGTGGGGTTTGACTAGCATTGTGTACACCTGTTTTCAGAAGAGAGACGTGGAACTGCACCGGAACTGGCCAAACAGTAAGTGTGATTCTATCCCAAGTTCTCTTTCCTGGTCAGTTACTGCCAACTCAGATCCCCATTTGCGTATATGTGAAATTATTTTTTGCCCAATGTGCATCGCTTTATACTTGTTTACATTGTATCACATTTGTTATTTTAATGCCCATTCACCCAGTTTGGAGATATCCTTTTGGAACTTTTTACAATCCCTTTTGGGGGCATTCTTAATATTCTCAAAATTTAAAATGGTGCTGGATTTTATAACTAGGTGGATAGTGGTTATAAATACCCCAGTATCTCAAATTCTAAGGGTATGGTTGGTTTGCATTTTCTTTATACCAGCATAAAGATTATCAACTGGGAAATATTTAAATATGTAGCATTGTGGTCGTGTAATCTAATTTAATGTAGTATATGAATACCATTTAACAGTATATTACATAATGGGAAAGGGGAGAAAGGCTGCATTTGTCATCAGGGGGTAGTTGTTTCTGCCTACCTTGCCCACTCTCTAGCCCTAGAAGCCTTCATAAGAGAATGCCAGCTAGAAAGACAGTGTGTATGTGTGGTCCTGGCCTATTGGATCTAAGTGTAAAAGGCTTTTTTGGAAGGAGGTGTTGCTTGGCACAAATGCTGTCAGCTCTGGGTCTACTTTATTTATTTATTTATTTGTTTAATTAAGCTTATATACCGCCCAACTAGCAACAGCTCTCTGGGCGGTGAACATTAAAAATACAATAAAAATAACACAATACAGTATATCACAATACAAAACTGTACAAAAAACTGTACAGTCTAAAATCAAAATATAATAATTTAGAATTAACAGGAATTAAAAGGAATTAAAATGCCTCAGAGAAGAGAAAGGTTTTAACCTGGCGCCGAAAAGATGATAGTGTCGGCGCCAGGCGCACCTCCTTTGAGATGTGAACGAACTGAGGGTAGAGACACACTTACTGTTGTGCCAGTTCCAGTGTGTCTCCACCTCTTTTTTATGAAAACAGTGGCATACATCACTAATCAAACCCTGTCCCTTTTTATTGTAAAACCAGGTGGGAGCAGCTTCAGTGCATTAAAAAAACACTTCAAAGAGATTTTGTAACTGATGAGCAGACCAACCTGTTCCCCTTCCTGGTGTGGCCAATGGAAATGGTTTGCTGTAGGCAACTAGTGTGCTCACAGCCTGAATATTGTTAATTGACTTATTGGTAAGCTTTATGCTCACTTTTTGATTTTTCTTAAATGAACTATTAATTGTTAGTGTTATATTGCAATGATATAACATGATACTCATGTATTATTGTAGATTGCTTTTCTGTGAATCACTTTGAGCACAAACATATTTCTGGAAAATTCAGTATCTAAATGAATTATACTAAACAATGGATAAAATTGGTATTTATATGTAAGTATTTGTGAAATTTCAAAACACTCTCCAATCTCACACCAATTGGTTGCACACTGTCCCTCATAAAAACACAAGGCAATGTATGTTAGTTGTGCAGCTTTGCGCTTGTACAAATTGTTAATGCTGTTGGAATTTAGTATATATTGCAGGGGAGTACAGAAATAAATAGTCTGGTAAGACTTGTGGCTGAAAGAATAAAGAAACTTAGGATTTATGACTACTGGGAAATAAAACTATTTTGAGCACAGGCATACATGTGGCCATTACAGAGTCATCACTCACACACGCTAACTTAGACTAGAAGAAAAAGGAAAGATGTAAAGCCTGAGAAAAACAATCCATCAACAAGTGATTTTTAAAGAAGGAATTAAAGAGGGAAGAACAGGTTGCCTTTCTGTTTATCACCCCTCATAGGTTCAGGTTACTTGTTAAAAGCGTTGGTGATTTCCTCCCAACAGATGCAACCACAGTGTATCACTTTATTCCAGGTCTTGGCAGATTCTGGAAGTCTTGTGCAGGATGGTTCATAATTAGGGTTGCAAGTCTCCGGTTTTCACGCAGAGACTCCAGTTTTTGGTGGCCTCTCCAGGCTTCCAGGTGAGTCACCTTAATCTCTGGACTCTTAGATTTCATTTTTTTAAAATTAAGTTTCTACGTGGTCTGGTTCAAAAGATATAAACCAAAATGTCAGCCACTGCCCCTGCAAATTCTGTTAGTACTGGCTGCTATAATCCCTGCCCTTTCAGGTTTTTAGCCAATAAGTGAAGTCAGGGTTGTGATTGACAAGATTTGTTGACCCTCAGGCAATACCTAAACCTCATTTCAGGTTCTGAGAACAGTTTTCTTTTCCTGCTTGTCTCGCATCAGGAATTCAGTAAATATATAGCTTTCAGCAGCATAAAAAGCACTTTCTTTGTACAGGATTAGGAGTTGCTTCTGAGTAAACATGCATAGGATTGCACTACAACAGAAGATCACAGTAGGATCTTGGGCATATACAGTGAAGAATTTTAGTTATAATTATCATAAAAGTGTACATGCAGGGTTTCTTTAATTACTTGCAAAAATGGCATATTATACATTTTATCTTTCACATTTTTGAACAGAAGTTTTAAAAAGTGTATGTGCTTCAGTTTTATACTTTTCTAATGAAGGAGTGAAACAAGTTTAAATTTTACTAAACTGTTGAAGAGGGCAGCTTACTCATAACCTGTTTTGAAAACCTTCCCAATATGAAGCTGTTCTGGGAGTAAAGCTACAATGCTAATTCCACATACCTGGGAGTTAACCCCATCGAATTCAGTAGGACTTACTTTTGAGTAGACAGGGTTAGGATTGTGCTGAAAATCAATGGAACTTTTGAGTGAACATAGAAAAAGATTGTGCTGTAAATCTTTCTCTCCCCCTCCAATCCTTTTTTTTAAAAGCAGTTAGGCAGGGTTTACATAGATGTCACTGTTCTTATTTGGCAGGAAGCTAGTACTTTAAAAAAATGTTCTGCAATGGCCAACTGGTTTTGACAATACACTATGATATGGGATTATGAAGTTTATGAAGTAATTATGAGTTTATGAAGTAATGCAAATCCACAGAATACATTTAAAGCACATCCAACTCATTTTTAAAGCACATGACTTCCCCCAAAGAACCCTGGGAAGTATAGTTTCCCCCTCACAGTTATAGTTCCCACTACCCTTAACAAATTACAGTTCCCATGATTCTGTGGTGGGATTCATGTGTTTCAAATGTATGTTGAATGTGTTTTAAATGCATGATGTGGATCTGCCCTAGTATGCTGTGCATTCATTAGTGAATTGAAAAGAACAATTGAGCTAGATGGCATTAAATGGCCTGACTCAGTATCAGGCAGATTCCTTTGTGCCTAAAAGAAGAAAGAGACCCAAGGGCCACAGCGACTCCGAAATTTGTTTATGTATTTTATTTACAACATTTATATACCACTTTATTATAAAAAACTTCAAAGCAATTTATAGAAGGAATTAAAACAATAAAATTATTGGCAAAAACAGTTCAAGACATGCATTTAAAAACATGCAAAATAATAAAACCAACAATGAGTTACAAACAGATAAAAAACATAATAGCTTCTACATGCCTGGGTAAGCTTGCCTAAACAGAAATGTTTTTAGCACGTGCCAAAATGAGTACAATGAAGTGCCTGTCTAATATAAATAGGCAGGGAGTTCCAAAGCATAAGTACTGCCACACTGAAGAACTGATTTCTTACAAGAGCAGAACAGATACTATGTGGCACCCATAACACAGAAAGCACATCTTGAACTTAGCCTGGTAGCAAATCAGCAACCAGTGCAGATTTCTGAGCAGAGGTATTATGTGCTGATAGGGTCTCACTCATGCCAGCAATTGTGCCGCAGCATTCTGTGCTAACTGCAGACCCCGGGCAGGTTGTGCTGTATGGGGATTTCTGTGACCCTGGCTGACTGGCTGCCAGGATTTTTTAAGTTTTGGTTAGGAAACCTGACTGCTTATAGGATGCTGGATTTTCTGACTTACTCATAGGAATCTTGTTGTGGTTGGTATGGTATTGCATTTAGGAAGTCATCATTGCCTTTTGTTTTTCTATTTGCATTTCGGTTACCTCTGACCTTACTTCCTTACCAGAACTTGGAAGTAACTTGTTACAAATAACGAGTTACTTGTAATTCATTACTTTTTAAAGTAACGAGTGCGTAACTTCATTATTTATTTATTTATTTATTTATTAAATTTATATACCGCCCGACTAGCAATATCTCTCATTATATTTTGCTAGTAATAGAATGACTAATAATTTCCCTACTTTTTAGCAGCAACAGTAACATTTCCAGCATTACTTTAGGACGTTACTTGTAGGGGAGCAAGGGAGGTCTTCTGCTCCTGTGATTGGTGGACAAAAGACATGTGCCTCGCACTGGGCTTCTGCGCAGCATCGCTCTTCCCCCGTGCTCTGTGTTAGGAGGCACAAAGGAGGAAGTGGAGAGCCAGACCACGCCAGAGGGCAAGGATGAAGGAGGAGAAGGCAGATGCAGAATGGAGGTGAAGAGCTGAGGTGAGTGACAATGGTGTATGTGTGTGTGCCTGCCCCCCATTCTACCACCCCCTTGCACCTGCCGCCGCCTCCCCCCTCGCGCCTGCCGCCGCCGCCTCCCCCCTCGCGCCTGCCGCCGCCGCCTCCCCCCTCGCGCCTGCCGCCGCCGCCTCCCCCCTCGCGCCTGCCGCCACCGCCTCCCCCCTCGCGCCTGCCGCCGCCGCCTCCCCCCTCGCGCCTGCCGCCGCCGCCTCCCCCCTCGCGCCTGCCGCCGCCGCCTCCCCCCTCGCGCCTGCCGCCGCCGCCTCCCCCCTCGCGCCTGCCGCCGCCGCCTCCCCCCTCGCGCCTGCCGCCGCCGCCTCCCCCCTCGCGCCTGCCGCCGCCGCCTCCCCCCTCGCGCCTGCCGCCGCCGCCTCCCCCCTCGCGCCTGCCGCCGCCGCCTCCCCCCTCGCGCCTGCCGCCGCCGCCTCCCCCCTCGCGCCTGCCGCCGCCGCCTCCCCCCTCGCGCCTGCCGCCGCCGCCTCCCCCCTCGCGCCTGCCGCCGCCGCCTCCCCCCTCGCGCCTGCCGCCGCCGCCTCCCCCCTCGCGCCTGCCGCCGCCGCCTCCCCCCTCGCGCCTGCCGCCGCCGCCTCCCCCCTCGCGCCTGCCGCCGCCTCCCCCCTCACGCCTGTATATGTTACCAAATTCTTCCAAGCTATGCAGCAACTGGATTGGACTGTGAAAGACCAACCCAAAATGTGTTTGCATTTTGACCAGTTTGTAGGGCAGTCCAATATCTCAAAGAGGAGGTCAGGTCTCCTGCTCCCCTGGTGCATTCACTATAACTGCCCAATTTCCCTGCTTTTTAACGTTTGGTAGAAATATCTGTGGGCTATAGGTACGTTCTTAAACTGCATGGTTTTTTACCTATTAGTGAATTTCTCTGCTTTTTAATCCGGGAGGTAAGAAATTAGATCCTGTGCAAACTTGCTGAGAATGGATTGATCATTTGCATGCATTTTGAGTTGAGTGGGATTTACTCCCCTGCAATCATGCTTAGGATAGGTGAAACTGACCATGGGATGGGGAGGAAGGGAGGAAGGGCAGAGGGGAGGGGGGATGGAAGCAGGAAGGAGGGAAAGGAGAGAAGGACAGGTTTGATCATTTGCATGTTTATTGATTTCAGTGGGATTTACTCCTGTGCAATCATGAGGAAGAAGGAAGAGGGGAGGGGAGAAGGAGGGGAAGGAGGGGAAAGCCAGGTCTGATCATTTGCATGCTTATTGAGTTCAATGGGATTTACTCTTATGTAATCATGGTTAGAATAGGTAAACCTGACCATGGGGGAGGAGCAGAGGGAGGGGAGAGGAGAGGGAAGGGAGACGGGAGTGGAAGGAGGGGGATGGGGAAGGAGGGAATTGGAGGGGGAGGGGCAAAGGAAGGGGCAGGGGAGGGCAGGTTTGATAATTTGCATGCTTATTGAGTTCAATGGTATTTACTCCCGTGCAATCGTGCTTAAGATAGGTAAAACTGACCATGGGGAGGAGGAGGGGGCAAGAGGAGGGGGAATGTTGTGTCCAGGACTAGACTCAGGAACCAGACCAGTGGGTGAAAGCAATTCAGTCTTTATTAAAGTAATATCCAAACAGAAACTACGTCTTCTCATGAAGCAACACAATAACACGTGTCCAGCGACATGCAAGAGAGTTGACAGAACAAGGAATCTCTGTTCCCCCTGACCCTTATAAAGGGGGCTTTCTGGCACGAATTCGCTCACTCCGCCTCAAGGTGCTCTCTTCCACACCCCTCCTCTCTCTCCCCCTTGCTCTCTTTTGTTTTCTCCGGGTTTGTGGTGAAGGGGCAAGCACTGCCCCCTCCCCTTCTGAGGATTCTATCTCTGGAATTGGGGAAAGAGGGGGGTGGAGGCCATGCCCATCAGGCGGGCTTTTCTCTGGCTGAGGAGGGAGTTGAATTCCCCCTCCTTCCGTTTCTAACTGCTCTGATTCGGGAAGGGGGGTGAGCGTGGGAAGTTCCTGGGAAGAGTCTGTGTCTGTGTCGGCTAGAGTTTCAAGGTCTCTACTGCTGGGCAACACCAACTCTGGGAAAATGATCTCCTCCCCCTCCTCATCCTCTGAAGTGCCAGGACCCCAATCCTGCATCCTGACAGGGAAGGAGGGGATTGGAGGGGGAGGGGATTGGAGGGGAAGGAAGGGGGAAGAGGGAGGAGATAGGAAGGAGGAGAAGGAAGGGTGGGTTTAATCAGTTGCATACTTTTTGAGTTCAATGGGATTTATTTCTGTGCAGTCATGTTTGATAATGGAAATGGACTGCCTTCAAGTCAATCCCAACTTATGGTGACCCTATGAATAAGATTTTCATGGTAAACTGTATTCAAAGGTGGTTTTACCATTGCCTTCCTCTGAGGCTGAGAGGCAGTGACTGGCCCAAGGTCACCCAGTGAGCTTCATGACTGTGTGGAGATTCGAACCCTGGTCTCCCAGGTCATAGTCCAACACTGACCTGGGGGAGGGGCAAGTAGAAGGAGAGGGAGGGGAGGAGATTGGGTGGATGGGCACTGGTCAGAGGGGAAGCCCCTTTCCTTTCCAAAAGGAAAACATTGTATCATTGTTTTTCAGGGTTTCCCCCACCTTTTTACTCTACAGCAGGCACATGTAGCCTCCCACCCAAACTTAAACCGAAGCTGTCTCTGGCCATATCCACACCAGACCTTTATTTCACTTTGGATAGTCATGGCTTAGGGGTGCTAGGTCCATGGCCTGAGACTGATCCTGTATCTTTAGGAGAAGAGAAAGTCAGCCAAGTGCAGGTGTTCTTGCAACTCTGTAATGGGAAAAACCACAAGGTGGAATTCTCCCTTTCCCCTGCACAACTTTTAAAGATACAGAAGACCTCTTGGTTGCCAAGCCCAGCAACCCATTACAGAGTTACAAGAACACCTGCACTTGGCTGACTTTCTCTTCTCCTAAAGATACAGGATCATTCTCAGGCCATGAACCTGGCAACCCTATCATGGCTTCTCTCAAAGAATCATGGGAAGTGTAGTTAGTGAAGGGTGCTGAGAGTTGCTAGCAGATGCCGTATTCCTCTCACAGACCTTCAATCAGAGTGGCTGACTGTTAAACCAGTCTGGCCACTGGAGCTCTGACAGGGAAATAGGAGTCTCCTCTCAGCACTCTTCACAAACTACACTTCCCAGGATTCTCTGAGGAAAGCCATAACTGTCTCATGTGAAATCAAAGTGTGGTGTGAGTGTGGCACCCTGAGTAGCCAAGCAGCTGGGAGTCTGGCTTTTACAACACTGACAGTTGGTTCTTACTGAGCATGCCCTGCGTTATCATAGGCTTCCAGTCAAAAATTATTAAATTAATTAAAAATCAGCCAGACATTTTTTAAACTTTTAAACTGCAGAAGATGAAGGTCAGCATATGGGGCAAGGTCATTAACAGGATTACAGGTACTCTGTGACCATGGCTGATTTTTAAGGAATTTCAACATATTCTGAGAACTCAGAGAAAAAAGTCCAAAAGGGCTCTGGGTTTCCCCCCGCCTCTCTTTAGACTTTGAACTCTCGATTCTTTCTGACTGTTTTGTGTATTGCCATGAAAATTTAGAGGGTTGTTAAGCAAGTGTTTCTGAGTTCAGGACTGTAAGTTTTGTAAGCTTTTGTTTTCAAATGAGCTTATGGGAAACATCAGAATGGGAAGGGGGGTATTTTCAATTTAACATTATGGAATGTGAAAAATCCATGCTGGCTATAATATACAGCCACTCTCATGGCTATATAATACAGCCAGCAACCTCCTCCTCTGAGATATTAAAACTCTCACTTTTTGAGAAAAAAAACTCTGTTCTCCTTAGGATAGGGTTGCCATATTGCCCGGTTAGCCGGGTTTTAACAGGATTCTTTGCATGCCACCCGGCACCCGGCTAGCCCCTTAGGTGGCCCGGATTCTCAGCTTTAATTAAAAAAAAATTAAGTTTCTAGGTGGTCCGGTTCTCGAGATATACATAAAAACGTCAGCCGCCCCCGACTGTTAAATCTTTCTTTAAACAGTACTGTACTATAGCACTTCGTAGCTTTAACCCTGCCCGTTCAGGATTGCAGCCAATCAGTGAAGCCAGGATTGTGTTTCTGTTTCATTGACCTGAGGCAGTGTCTAGAAAACAAAATGGTGGTCCCCCCCCCGTTTATCTGAAAATCTCATAAATTGGGTAAGTATATACATTTCAGTTTCTTTTCCTCTTGTGTGCAGGAGTCAGATCTTGGGCAGTGTTTTGAAAACTTTCCCAATACTTGCTTTTTGTAAAAGCAATGCTAATCCCATATGCCCAGAGTAAATCCCATTTAATTCAATAGGACTTACTTTTGAGTAGACATGGTTATGAATGTGCTGAAAATCAATGGGACTTTGGAGTGAATGTAAAAAAGAATTGTGTTTGTGTTCTAACTCTTTCTGTCCCCCTCCTCCAGTCCTATTTTAAAGCAAGTAGGCAGGGCTTGCATAGGTATTACAGTTTTTATTCTGTAGGAAAGTAATACTGATTTTTTTAAACTAATACTGATTTTTCTGCAATGACCAACTGGTTTGACAATAAACTATTATATGGGCTATATGTATTTATACATCTGCAGTGTGTGCGTGTGCGTGTATGGAGTCTTTCCAACAACCCTGTGAGGTAGGGTTGGAAACCAAGGCAGCTCACAACAAGAAATAAAGCCATTTAAAATCCAATAACCATAAAAACAAGTATAAACAATTGCAAAACAGCGTAAAGTGGCATGATTTGGAATTTTGGGTTGTGTGAATGAAGTTGCTTATCACTTGAGGTTGCAGTTCTGGCCCTGTCTGAGTAAGCCCCACTGAATACACTGGGACTTGCTTCTGAATAAATAAACCTAGGATTGCACTATAAATATCTTTACAGTTTGTGTAAATAATAAATATATTTGATAGTCATGCTTATATAAATATTTCTTCATTTATCATATTTTTGGTTTTTGGTTAGGAATTCTGACTGGTTGTGAGATGCTTAGTTTTCTGCCTTACTCATAGGAATCCTGTTGTGGTTGGTATAGTATTGCATTTAAGAAATCATGGTACAAAATGGCCTGAATCAGTATAAGGCAGATTCCTTGGTTCCTAAAAGTGGGAAGAGACTCAAGAGCCACAGTGACTCCAACATTTATTTATTTTTATTTACAACATTTATATACTGCTTTATTGTAAAAAATCTCAAAGCGGTTTACAGAAAGAATTAAAACAATAAAATTATTGGCAAAAGCGTTAAGGACAGATACTTAAAAACATTCAAAATAATAAAACAAACAATGAGTTAAAAACAGATTTTAAAACACAATAGCTTCCACATGCCTGGAGAGGCTTGCCTCAAGAAAACTGATTTTAGCAGGTGCTGAAAAGAGGCGTCTGCCTAATGTCAATAGGCAAGGAGTTCCAAAGCGTAGGTTCTGCCACTTAACAGGACTGATTTCTTACAAGAGTAGAACAAGTACTATGTGGCACCCATAACATGGAAAGCACAGCTTGAACTTGGCCTGGTAGCAAATCAGCAACCAATGCAGATTTCAGAGCAGAGGTATTATGTGCTGATAGGATCTCACTCATGTCAGCAATTGTGCTGCAACATTCTGCATTAACTGCAGTCCCCAGGTCAGGTTGTGCTGCATGGGGATTTCTGTGACCTTGGCTGACTGGCTGCTAGGATTTTTTTAGTTTGGGTTTTTGGTTATGAATCCTGACTGGTTGTGGGATGCTGAGTTTTCTGCCTTACTCATAGGAATCTTGTGGTTGGTATGGTATTACATTTAGGAAAGTGATACTGCCTTTTGTGTTTTTTTCCTATTTGCATTTCACTTATCTTTAACCTCACTCCATTACAGCCATAGAAGCAACAGCAGCATATGCAAGATAATTAACTCCCATTAGTGATAAGAGCAAGAATTTATAATTATTATTTCAATTAAAACAAGAGGCTTATCAATACTTTGAAGACCAAATATTTGTTTTCTTTCTGAGCCCAGGACTGGGTCATTCATGATGCCCGGTGGGGGGGGGAGCAGGAGAGTAGTTGATAAGACAGACATCCTGACACTGGTAATCTAATTAGCAAGGTATGTGTGGGGTTGTTGCACACTTCCAGGCCCAGTTTCATTTTGAGTATGGAGGTGGAACCTGTGTAGATGTGGTTGATCAAAGGGAGAAGAAATTTTGAGTTAAGCAAAGCTCTGCTTTTATAAAACCTAAGAAACATACAGATACTTTGAATGTCTGAGTGCTTGCACCAGTGGAATAGTGGAGGAACTTGTAAAACTTGCTGCAACAGTATTTAGAACTGAGCATGTGGTGTGAAAGACTCCTTTTCCTAACATTTTGGCTTCTTGTTTTTCTCCACCCACCACATCTTTGAAATATATTGTATATGGTTAACCGTACAACTGCCCTGACTTACTTTCTGTTTGTTGCTATTTTGTGTTTTTAGTATGTTTTTATATTGATTGTGTATTTTTATTGTTTTTATTTTATTTGTAAGCTGTGCTGAGCTCTGTTTTTAACAGCAGAAGGGCAGGATATAAATCCTCTTAATCAATCAATAAATACTCCATAGTGTTGGAAACTAGAGTCTAGGCATTTAAGGCTGAAAATGTTGCTTTTAAAAAAAAAGATTTCTCACATCTTTCCCCAGTTTTTGGTGGTAATTCCTAAGCACAAAAACAAAACAACTGGACAATCCAAATATTAATATGCAAATAATTTGCATAATATGCAAATTAGCCTGCCCAGATTTGTGGGACTGGAATATGGCAACCCTACCTTAGAAGGGCCTTCCTTCCAGTTTGAGCACTTCTCTTTTAGTTTCCTTCTTAAAGAATTACAGTGGCTCTAGGCTGGAAACTCTTGACTGTGTGCTGAGTCACAGGCTTCTAAAGAGGGGTGGGGATTCAGGAAAGGTCAGGAGATCTTTGCTCACCTAGGTCTAAACAAGGACTGCATGGAAATAGTTGGGCTCTGAATGAAAGGACGAACTGGTTTCTGTTGTCCGCTGACTGAACTGCAGGAGACCATTCTGTGAGTCACTGGGTGTGTTTTGATAAAAGAATGACTTCACTTTGAAACAGTGGCATATCTTCCAACTTTCCTTACCCAAGATGTGCAATACTTGCTCACGCATATAATAATCATAATATCGACAACTTCTGAGTTTCCAAAATGCATTGTTTACATTACTGCAGTAGTCCTTACAGCAATCTTGTCAGGTAAGTCCGTGCTATCCCTATATTACTGATGGGAGGGGCTGAGGCTTAGTGGCTTGCCTAAGGCCACTTAGGAAACATACAGCAGAGGATAAATTTGAACCAGATTTTCTGATTCATAGATTATGGTACAATCCTATGCAAGTGTACTCAGAAGTAAGAGCCATAAATTTCCATGGGACTTACTCCCAGGTAAGTGTGTGTAAGACTGGAGCTTTGGTTGCTTTAGCACTATACTTCATTCACTGGTATATGTGTGTCCATTGCCATCATGTAGCAGCTTGTATTTAATACTGAAACACGTCCTGCAAATATATCTATTGTCCTAGTATACTTCCAGCATTCACACTTTGGTGTAAGATCTACCAAGTTTGCTAGTGCAAAATAAGTTTTAAAGTTCTCACAAGTTCCGTATCTGGGTCCAAACAAGGCTAGAACAAAAGGGAGAAACAATGATAAATGTTCCAAAAAGGTGGCTTCTGCAATGTAAAATTTCAGGAAATTGCAATAAATATCCAAAAATCCAGTTATAGGTCCTGAAAATTTAACTGCAGCCAGTCATCCAGTTTTTCTTGAGGCACAACTGATGAAAGTTTCTAATTTGTACCTAGTTGTAGCCTGTTTATTTTTCTGTGTTAAAATCAACTTTCAGGGTGTTGTCAAATTGATCATGAGCACTGTGTCAGCCAAAGTGTGCAGAAGCAGGAGAGAGGCTATTTTAAAAGAGATTGGTGAAGGTGGAAACTTCCAGTTCATCTACTGTTTTCACTTCTAATAAGAACTTTTTGTTCCTGATGGACATAGTTATTTGGTCCAGTAGAATATTTTGAATGACAGTGAGTGACAAGGCACTACAGGATGGCTTCTCAGTTACTGACAATTGCTCCAGTTAAAGCTAAGGTGTCCCTAGAAAACCAGATTATTCTTCATGGGTGAGTTTAGCAAGGTGGCCCTGTGAATGTCCTGCAGTCAAGAAAGAATCTTTGTAAGTTATTCCTGTCCTTTCTACTCCTCCAACATTAAATCATTTTTTCCTGTTATTTTGATGCATTCCATTCTAAGATTGCCAGTTGCTGGAGTAAAACGGAGCAGCATTTCTGTGGGTAGAGGGCGTTTTCCCCTCTTTTCTCCACTGCAGATAGAACAACAATCCCTAGTTTCTGCTGAGTTTGCTGTTCCTTTGCTTAGTGAGGCCTCTCTGTTTTCGTTGGCTTGCATAGCACCACAGATTTTAGAAACCGCACAGAGCAGATTGACCTCTATACATTTTATAATAGACATGCTAACTGCCTCTTGTCCTGAAAGACACTGAGGGGGTGATTAGATGCTGACACCATACACATACATGTAAAATAAGGATCCTAGGAGTTCCTTCCTAATATCGTAGTCAAGGTCTCTCAATACAGATTGCCATTAGGGTCAGAATGAGAGGTAGAAGACAACTGACCCTCTTGAACCTAAGTCTGTGGGGCATTTCCTTACATCCTGGGAGGTACAGAGTATGTAGACTGATCTGGTGGGAGGACTGGTGCATGGAACTTTGTTGTCTTTTGGTCCAGTTTCATTCTTTTTTAAAAATGTTATTTTTAACCAACAGCAAGGCTCAATAAATCTTCTAAATACTGGCTAAACACGAGATACATAATAATAAACAAAACAAAAGCAAACTTATGTAAATAAAGGTACATAACCCAAATGTCCTTGCAAGTATGTCTAAGAAGACCACAAAGGAGGCAGAGAGCTACAGTCCATTTTCCCCAAAAGAAAACCAATGAAAAAATCAAGCTATCCAAATTGTTTTGTAGTAGGATGCCTTGTGGCATCAGAACCTGTAGTGTATACAATAAAGAGATACCAAACAGCATAATGATTTTCTGGTGTTTTTTTACCACATACACGTGGAACATTATTAGTCAATTTCTCAAGTAAAGCAATGTTTCAGAGTTTTTCATGCCACCTGTCAGTGGTTAGTCTATCAGTCTCTTTTTGGTAATGTGTAGTTGTGAGTCTGGCGGCTATTAACATAAAGCTTATCAATGCTTTCCAAGACAGAGTTTTATTCTCATCCATAAAGACGGAGAACAAGCATAGTTCTGGAGCTATGTGACAGTAACATTTAAAATTAAGAAAATGTCATGTTAAAAAAATTCCCCAAAAGCCTCTACCACCCCTCATTCCCACCACAGGTGTCACAGCTCTTCCAGCACAGCTGAGAGTCCCACTCTGTTATCGTAATAAGGCATACAGGTGCGTAGAGCCACTATTTTGAGGGCATTTTCCTGGATTCCTGTGTATACAGTGTGTAAGTAGTTGCCTTGCCACAGATTGTTCCCACTTGTGTCCCCCAGCCCCTGTTCCCAAACAATCTTTATACTAGAAAGACCTGTAGGTCTGGTGTTTAGGAGCACATCCTAAGTGCTAGAACTAGGCCCTTAGAAGAGCTCTGGGCAGTCAGCACCAAATCCTCAAATTGAGTTAAGGATCTATTTGATTGTTCCCTGGCTGTGGGGTCTTTTAGGAGGTGAGTGACCCAGAGCAATAATAACCAAGGAAGGTCCAGGGCTTATCAATGGTTCCTTCTCAAACTGTGGGGAGGTAACGAGTGGGGTACCGTAGGGCTTGCTCCTGGGCCAGTGCTCTTCATTTTTATTAATGACTTGGATGAGGAGGTGCAGGGAATGCTTATCAAATTTGCAGATGATACAAAATTGGGAGGGATAGCTTATACCTTGGAAGACAGGGACCTTGATAGGCCGGCTCATTAGGCTGAAAAAAAAAAGAAATTTAACAGGGATAAGCGCAAAGTTCTACACTTAGGAAAAAGAAACCAAATGCACGGTTATAAGATGGGGGATACTTGGCTCAGTAATACTACATGCAAGAAGGATCTTGGGATTGTTGTTGACAATAATATATAGTATAATAATATATGAGCCACAGTATGATGTAGCTGCAGAAAAAGCAAATACTATTTTAGGCTGCATTAAAATCATGTGAAGTACTAGTTCCCCTCTATGTGGCACTGGTTAGGCCTCATCTTGAGTACTGCATCCAATTCTGGACACGGCGCTTTAAGAAGGATGCAGACAAACTGGAAGAGATTCAGAGGAGGGCAACAAGGATGATCAGGGGACTGGAAACAAAGCCCTATGAGAAGAGGCTGAAGAACTGGGCATGTTTAACCTTGAGAAGACTGAGGGGAGACAACAGCACTCTTCAAGTACTTGAAAGGTTGTCACACAAAGGAGGGCTAGGATTTCTTCTTGATCATCCTAGACTGCAGGACATGGAATAATGGGCTCAAGTTACAGGAAACCAGGTTTCAGCTGAACATCAGGAATAACTGCATAACTGTTAGAGAGGTATGGCAGTGGAACCAATTACCAAGGGAGGTGGTGGGTTCCCCAACACAAGAGGTGAGAAGTATCATGAAGGAGGAGGCCACACAGAGGATCTAACAATAACAAGGACTTTAATTATATACAGAGAACAAGGCCCACAGCATGGTGCTGCTTGTAAGGCAGGCCTGGAACTGAAACTGCCACAGCCTGGGGCTGACTCAGCAGTTCCTGGTATGGCAAGCCTGGAGAGCCAATACACTACACCCCTCCCCCCTAGCTCTCATAGTCCTGAAGATACTTGGGATGAGCCCTGGTGCGGGTCAATCAATGACAATTTTGCATTGAAGCTGATGGTGCATCCCCTAGTTCCCCATTTGGCTCTGGTTCATGCTGATCCACTTCAGGGTCCAGGCACAACTGCTCTTGTCCAGCATCAGGAGCAGCCACTGGCTCATTTTCTCTTTCCACTTGAGTATTTCCAGCACCCTCAGAGAGAACTGATGGGGTTGGGCTTCGTCCTCTCATCTGGTCCACATGTCGACATAACACATGGCCGTCTGGTGTTTGAGCCCTGTAGGACAATGGGCCCATGGCTTGGGTCACAGTGGCAGGAATCCATGTTTTACCAGCACTGTAGTTCCTGACATTCGCTGGGTCACCTGGGGTGAACATCCATGCAGGTCCTTGAACTGCAACGGACTCCCTTGGTTGGTCCTCGGTCAAGTCAGGAGGCAACCGATCAAGCAAAGTTGTTAGTTATGTGTTCATTAATAGCTCAGCTGGGCTCCTTCTAGTTGCAGCACAAGGTGTGATGTGTTGCATCAGGAGAAAACTTGCAAGGTCCCAGTTACCTTCTACAATCTGTTTCAATGCATCCTTTGTCATTCTGACCATCTTCTCAGCCTGGCCATTGGTTGCTGGATGAAAAGGGGCTGAAGTGACATGCCAAATCAGTCCATTATCCAAGAATGTGCAGAATTCCGCAGATGTAAACTGGGCCCCATTGTCTGAGACAATGGTGTCTAGCAACCCATATGTTGTGAAAAGCCTGCGTAAGGTCTTGATAACAATGCAAGATGTCATTGACGATACTGGAACCACTTCTAACCATTTGGAGTATGAATCAACAACAATCAAGAAAGTTTGTCCCCGGAAGGGGCCTGCAAAGTCGATATGAAGCCATGACCATGGTGTTTTTGTCGATTCCCATGGGTGCACTGGGGCATGTGGTGGAGCTGGTCTTGAAACCTGGCACTTCTCACATCTCTTCATGCATTCTTCAATCTCGCTGTCCATCTTGGGCCACCATACATACTTGCGCCCCAGAGCCTTCATTCACACTATACCAGAGTGTCCAACATGTAGGACTTCCAACACTCGATGTCTCAACACAGTAGGAATGACACCTCTATTCCCCCCCCAGGAGGCATCCCTTGTGCACCGATAGTTCATGCTGTTTGGATACAAATGGTCTGAATTTCTCCTCAAGCTTCCCTAATGGCCATTCTCTCCACACCCAGTTGAGAACATGGGCAAGAACTTGTTCCTTGGATGATGCAGTGGCAATATTCCCAGCATGGAGGGATGGTTCCGGTAATGACTCTAACAACAGCACATCCAGCAGAGGGGTTTCATCAACCCCAGCAGAAGAGAGAGGAAAGTGGCTCAAAGCATCAGCATGGGCAATGCTCCTGTCGGGCCGATGTTGTAATATGTAATCATATGGGTTCAGGAAAATCACCCACTGCAACATGCATGGAGATAATATTTGAGGCATCTATTGGTTAGGGGCAAATAATCCCAATAACAGCTTGTGGTCAGTAGCAATAGTGAATGGTCAGCCATAGACATAGTCATGGAATTTTTTTATGCTAGCCACAATAGCCAGGGCCTCCTTATCAAATGGGGCATAATTCTGTTCTGTTGAAGACATTGTTCTGGAGTAGAAAGCGATAGGCACCTCACAAGAGTCCTCAAGTTGGTGGCTCAGGACAGCTCCAATACCATATGGAGATGCATCACATGTGAGAATCAAGGGCTTCTGTTCATTATAGTGCACCAAGACACTGTCAGACAATAACAGGTATTTTACATCACGGAAAGCCTTATCATGCCAGGCTGTCCACTGCCATGCAGCATGCTTGTCAAGAAGGTGATACAATGGTTCTGCCACTGTAGCCTTATGTTTCAAGAAGGAGTGATAGAAATTCAAGAGTCCCAAGAAGGCTTGGAGTTCCTGTTAATTACAGGGCACTGGAGCTTCATGAATTGCTTTAAATTTTTCTGGGATAGGCCGCATGCCAGCGGCATCAATACTGTAGCCAAAGAATTCAATTTGGGAAACACCAAATACACATTTCTCATGCTTGACTGGGAGACCAGCAACAGCAAAAAGGTGCAGTACATCCCGCACCTATGAGGCAAGTCAGCAATTGAGTTGCCAGCAACCAAGACATCATCAAAATACGGTATGGCATCTGGTACTCCTTTGAGAATGTCCTCCATTAAGCTCTGAAAAATTCCAGGGGCCACTGAAACACCAAACTGGAGGCATTTAACTCAATGCTCCACAATGAGTAGTGATAGTCTGAGCATCAGCAGGAGCATCATCCATAGACAGTTGCTGATAGGCCTGGGCCAGGTCAAACTTCGCAAAAACTTTTCCTTGTGAAAGTGATGCCAAAAGATGACTCACCACTGGGATTGGATATGGATGCTGATGCAGGGCTTTACTGATAGTGCTCTTGTAGTCACCACAAATGCGGATGTCGCCATTGGCCTTCAAGGGAGTGACAATGGGTGTCTCCCATGTAGGGTGTGTCACTGGCTCCAAGATGCCTTGCTCTATGAGGTGATCAAGTTCAGCATCAATCTTTGCTCACAGTGCAAACGGAACACAACAAGGTTTCATACAGATGGGGGCCACAGTAGGATCCAAGAACAACAAAATAGGAGGCCCCTTATATTTCCCAAGACCTTTATCAAAAACAGCTTTGAAATCATTTAGGATGCTATCCCATAATGATTCACCAATCTGGTGGACCCCCGTGAGAGCAATGCCCAATGGTTCAAACCAGTCTAAGCTAAGGAGACTGGTGTGATGCCCTTGAGCGACCAATAACTGTAAAGTTCCATGGAAAGTTTGGTAATGCACCTCAACTTCATAGACACCCTTTATTGGAACCTGATTTTCCTGGTAATCAGTAAGTTTGGAGTGGAAAGGGACAATTTGTGGGCCCACACAAGGAAATATTTGCTGGTAGGTTTGCAATGAGATGATAGTATAACCTGAGCCCAAATCAACTTCCATGGTGCATGGAGTGCCCTGGACGGTGACTGTCACCTTCACCTTGCTCACATTGGTGGAGTACTACAACCCTGGCTTGATGTGGTTAATCACCTCCTCTGCGTTGTCATATGTGGAAAACTTCTGTACAGTGTGTGTGATACTGCTTTATGTTCTTGATAGTGTTTTCCTTTCCACTGTACTTCTGGGGGTGGCTGCTTCCACTTTGGCTTGGCATACTGGCTCAATATGCCCAACTTTTTGACAATACTGACACTGTGCACCTTTAAAACGGCAGGCACACCGTTCATGGGATCCGCCACAGCTCTTACATTTCACTGGAGAAACTTGTCTGGATCTCGGAGGTCCTGCAGCACTGGTTGATGAGCATTTGCATTGCAGCCTGTGGATCTCTAGAAGTTGTTGGTTTGAATCTTTAGCCAGCTGGGTTTCTGAACAGGGTGAGTCTCTTGCCAAGAACACTTCTCAGGTGCTTGCTGCTGCTGCTTCTGTAGCCAGAGCTTCCTCTAATGCAGTCTTGAACATGAGCTGTCCTTTTGCAGACACTTTTGCAGGCCCTCATCATGCAACCCACAGACCAGGCAATCACGCAGCATCTCCTCAAGGTTTGGGAAACTGCAGTGTTTCGCCATGCATCTAAGTTCAGCAACAGGGCAAAGGTGTATATACAGAGAACAAGGCCAACAGCATGGTGCTGCTTGTAAGGCAGGCCTGGAACTGAAACTGCCACAGTCTGGGGCTGACTCAGCGGTTCCTGGTATGGCAAGCCTGGAGGGCCAATACATTATAGGAGACATTCAAGAGGCAGCTGGACAACCACCTGTTGAGTATGCTTTAACTTGGATTCCTGCATTGAGCAGGGGGTTGGACTTGATGGCCTTATTTCAACTCTATTATGCTATGCTTCTATGAAGTAGCTACATGGCTGAAGAGAATGAGATTATAAAGTGTATGCCTGAAAGGACTGTATGTGCATCTTCATTGGGTGTGGGGTGACATACATTCTCTGTGAGCTCAGGAAGACTCTTAGACCTGCTCTGCCTCAGTGAGATCTACACGGCACCTAACATTGACATATACTGACATAATCAAGCCCTTTCAAACATTCAGGCCTACGGCCCTTATTCTACCAAAGAAGCAGTGATGGGTAACCCATTGCTCACAGCCTAATGTCATGTGGTTCTCCATATTCTATAGGCCTACTCTTGCTTTCCGGACCAGCTATTGGAGTCACTTCCACTTCCGTAGAGTGTGTGAGTGTAGAGAGAGGAGGGGAGAGGGAGGGAGAGAGCTATGCAAACATTGCTCAATGGCCTTATAGGTCCCTTCCAGTGCTACAGTTCTATGATTCTGTAAGTTTTATTCTTAACATGGCGACTGTGGAGATACTGAGTTAGCCATGTTAAGCTGGTATGAGATCTTCATGAGGAGACATCTTGGAGGAAGCAGTCTTACATTAAGTTTATATACCCTTCAATATTTCAAAATCCAAAAAGAATCCAAATCCTCATCCCGGAAGTCTGCAAACTCTTGCCTAAGGTGCATGATATTCAGTGTGGGGTAGTGACAACGACTGAAGTGTTGGGACTGGATATGAGGGAATCTATGATCTTCCCCAACTGGGTTCAGTTTTCAACAACATTATATGCCCATTATTATCAAAGTCCATTGAGGGTACTTGCCTGATGCTGGCGGCCATCTCTGTTCTCTGCTGTGCTGTTTTCAGCTTCTGTTTTCCTTCTGACTGCATGTTATATCTCTGGTCTCTCACAAACAAGGAGACATCATCTTGATTTTGCAACACTTTGACTTCTGTTCAGCCTTGCAGTATTTTCTTTACAACAGGATGGTGAACACTCTATTGCCCCCTATGGTTGCCTGAGAGAAATACACTCCTATCCCTGGACCCTGATATAATACATTACAAAGTGCATGGGAGGGGGTGACCCTGGGTCATTCACTATCTGTCACAACATTGCTATGAAAATAAACTCCTGGTCAAGATGCCTTTGAAAGAGGATGCACAGTTTAGTGCTCCTAAGTTTCTCGTTAGGATTTTCTTAGCCAGCCCAACTGTGGCTGCCTTTCAGTTCAGAAAGCCTGAGCGTTGGGTTGGTCCTACCATTAGGCAGAGTGTGCTGGTTTGGGGTGTCATAAAAGGGAAGCAGGAAATTGTTGGTTATATAATGTATTTTTACTACTAGTGAGGGTGCTTGTGGTATTTCCTGCTTCAGGTGCAAAAATAACTTGAATAGCCTTGACTTGAGAGGGGAGGGTGTCATTTGCTGCTCCATCTTAGGTAGCAAAATAACTTGGCATAGCCCAGCTATCCTTCAAGATCTAGCTGAGCACTCTAAGCCAAGAGATTTCAATCCTTTTTGTACAACAAAAAATAAAACTCAGGGCATTCCATTATGATAGCTCCTCGCCCCTCATTCCGGAGAGAAATAATATAGCTAATCCAATACGCATGTCTTTAGGACTGAGGACACTCCCCCATACTACAGGCTTACAAAACTACAGTACTAAATAGCATCTCTGAACAAGTAAATACCCTTCTGACATCTACCACTGAGCTACCCAAACCTATTTGCCACATTGCTATATTGCCCCATGTTTGCCATATAGTTAAAAAACACATCACTGAAACTGGCCTTCAACCGATCATAATGCTTCTTTGCACCATTCTTTTCTCTGGCTTCCTCACTCTTCTCATCTTCATTTCAAGCTTCTTTCAACAGTCTCCATTCCCTTGTTCTTCTGTAGCTATGTCCTGTTTTCTCTAGATGCTCCTCCTCCACACTTTCCTCTACAGTTACCAGTCTTCTACAAAAAAGCAGCCACAACCCCAGTTTCATGGCAGTGCTGTTGTTGCAGGGGGGATGTCAGTGCTTTATGGGCACATCGTCAGGAGCACCATATTGGCTCCATCAGTGCATCTAGACAGCCCCAACCTCCCTGCAGCCTCACCCCTCCTCCTTTCCCTTGTGTCTACCATTGCGGCTTTACCCTGCTGGGTGAGCTGCATCTGCTTAAGCAAAAAATGATCCTTTCTATTTGCTACCTATAACTTTTTTCCCTTGCACCTTGCTACCATTGGAATGCCCGAATAGATGACATCTGACCATCTTCCTCTGTCTTTACATTCAGGTACCTCCTTAAGGCACATCTGTTTACTCTGTCTTTTCCTGGCCTGACCCTTTTTCCTTCTACTTTTCTTTCCTTTTCTCTCTAATGTGTCTTAACTTTAATCATAGATTGCAAGTCTACAGGCAGGGGCCTGTTCTATTTTTACTTGCTTCTGAACATCACCTCGTGATTTTAGGCTCTTCATAAATAATAAATAACAATAACAATGCAACAGTCTGGCACAGGCACAGTTCAGGCTTGAATTTGGTTATATGAACAAAGTCATTTTGTGGAGTTAAAAATTCTCATTAGTTTCAGCATCAACCAATGCATTAGGTTTGATGGGCCTCCACAGAAGCTGCATGCAGTAGTTTTAGAATTGTGCCCATGAAGACAAAGAGGTCAGTGGTACACTGACTGGTTGCTGTGACCACTGGTTGCTGTGGTCTACAGAACCTTAATCTCTGTTAGCAGGAAACCACTCTGTCTTAGAGCTGGCTGTGAGGGCCTGCATCTGGTGTCGGGCCAAGGGGACAGGAAACTAGGGTTGCCAGTGGTGTACCATCCACCCTGCTGTCCGGCAGCTTCTCTGACTGAGCTGGCAGAGGCCGTCTCGACTGTGGTATTGGGGGAGCCCAGAACGATAGTCCTGGGTGATTTCAATGTCCATGATGAAGCTGCCTCTAGTGTTCTGGCTTGAAACTTCCTGACCTCCATGATGACCATGTGACTTCATGACCTCCATGACGACCATGGGGCTGTCTCAAGTTGTCACTGGCCTGATGCATAGGGCAGGGCACACCCTTGACTTGGTTTTTGCTCCAGATGGTGGAAGGGGTGGTCTGGAGATAAGGGGGTGGATGTAACCCCATTGTCATGGTCAGACCAGTTCCTGGTGAAATTTAGACTTATGGCTCTGATCCTCCCTTGCAGAAGTGATGGACAGATTAAGATGGTCCGCCCCCAGAGACTAATGGAATCCACTGGATTCCGGAATGCCCTGGGGGAGTTCCCAGCAGATAGAGTAGGTGACCCTGCTGAAGCCCTTGTCATGCTGTGGAACAGCAAGGTGTGTCAGTCTCTTGACATGGTTGCCCCCGATCGCCCTCTCCAGCATTGTGGAGTCTGGCTTGCACCTTGGTACACCAGTGAACTAAGGGTGGTTTTATTTTAATATATTTTAAAGTCTATTTTTATGATGTATATATACACAAACAAACAAACACACACTCAGGGTAGAACTTAGGGTCAGTCCAGGGGCCCTACTCAGGAGAATGAGGAGAGCCCCCAAATGCAGCAGGGCTGCCTTGCCACATTTTGAAGTAAGTAAAGTAAAATACATTGCCATCAAAGCAATGGACTGCCTTCAAGTCGATCCCGATTTATGGGTACCCTATGAATAGGGTTTTCATGGTAAGCGGTATTCAGAGAAGATTTACTATTGCCTCCCTCTGAGGCTAGCCCTCCCCAGCTGGCTAGGGCCTGCTTAGCTTGCCATAGCTGCACCAGCCAGCCCCTTCGTTGTCTGCAACTGCCAGCTGGGGGGCAACTGGGCTCCTTGGGACTATGCAGCTTGCCCACAGCTGCACAGGTGGCAGGGCATGTAATCCCTGAGCCACTCACTGTGGGGATGACCTTTAGCTGGCCCTTGACACCCAGGAGACATGAGTGGGGATTTGAACTCACAGACTCTGGACTCCCAGCCAGGCTCTCCTCCCCACTGTGCTATACCAGCTGGGGGCAGCAAGGAGGCTCCCATAAGACCATTTGAAGAAAGTAGAGTAATGCACATTACCATTTAAAGACACCTCCTCTCTGAAGACCATTAAGTCCAAAGTCTAAAATTACCTAGCTGCACCACTGGAAGAACCCATGGGAATTAAACAGTGAGCAGCACAAATGGTTCCTTTTCGAAGAACAAAGTGTGTACCCCTGCCCTGCCCTACCAGTAAAAGATGCAATCTGAGCCATTTTGAATCCTATCCATGAGAACTCAAGCCCATTTACTGGGCTCCTGTTACTCTAGTTAGCATTGCATCTAAATATCACATCTAACCCATCAAAGTTGCCCCAAGATATTAGAATGGTGGGTGGATACTGATGACCATATTCCACAATGTATATGTAATTCACTAATAGGCAAAAAAAACCTTGCGGTTTAAGAACGTACCTATAGCCCACAGCTATTCTATCAAACTTTAAAAAGCAGGGAAATTGGGCAGCTATAGTGAATGCACCAGGGGAGCAGGAGACCTGAACTCCTCTCTGAGATATTGTACTGCCCTAAAAATTGGTCAAAATGCAAACACCATTTGGGTTGGTCTTTCACAGTCCAATCCACTTGCTGTGTAGCTTGGAAGAATTTGGTAACATGTGCCTCTGAGCATATGGTGAGTGGTGCCAACACCTGCCATCAGCCCAAATGTATATGTAAACACACTGCATATGTAACCACTTGATAAGATGGTTATCTGTACAAGTCAATGGTAAGGATAATTTTACTATAGATCAGCTGCAGATGTGTGGTGAATGGTTGTGTGTACAATTCACTCACTTAAAATTAATAGAGAACATCTGCCATATATGAATGGATGGCCTTGAATGGATACAGATAATCATTTTACCACATAGTTTCAACAGGTCCCCAAAGAAGCAACTGGTTGTCCCTAAATGTGAATTTCTATCTAGATATGTCAAGATTTTCTAAGGACTGTAGATATATGATCAGGTGTGTGTGTGTGTGTGTGTGTGTGTGTATATATATATATATATATATATATATATATAGATATCACGACACAGTGAGACACGGTGAGACCAGAGTTCAATTTCGGAGCCCCCCTCGTAATTCTGGTCTCCGCTTTTATTTTACCTCCGCCTGGAGGCGTGGATTATTTTTTCTCCATAAACAGCCTATGACCTTTAACTATTGTATAACATCACGTACATACATAGTACAACAGCATTATCTACGTGGCAATATGCAGGCAGTTATTTAACCACTACAGATGTCAGTATCGTTTACAGCCATAAAGTTAACCACATCCTGTTTTTCCACTGGTCAGATCGCAATGTCTTGAGAGATAGTGTACTGAGAACAGCAGCGTGGTTTGCCAACGTATGCTGTTCATTCAGTCCACCCCACATCTCCCCCTTTTTTATTTTTTAGCAAAAAGTAATTACTACGTAATGGTCGCGGAGCAACAGGTGTACACGTTTGGAAAAGGTATTGTAAAAAACAGCATAAGCCTATACTTAAAATGAGTAAAAGAATAGCATATCTAAGAATCTGACTTAGCCATCCAGTGGGCAGCCAACTCCAAAGCCACTGCCACCAAGTTGTAGGGGCGTCCTGCAAAATGTTATTAGCTAGATCCTTCAAGTTTTTTACCTGTGCTCTGATTTCAAAACTGTTGTCAGTTAAATTAAAACAGCACATATTCTTTATAGTTTCGCACCCCAACTGATGTTGTAATAGCAGGTAATCTATAGCTGCACGATTATCCAAGATAGCTTGTCTTAATATACCCTGCTCTTCATTTAACAAAGCAATGGCTCGAGAGGTGGCATTTATCATCTTAACATAATTACAGGCTAATTTATGTAATTGATTGCTGTTACTTACTGCCAATGCAGGAAGTCCAACAAGGGAGATGGCTAGTGATACACTTTCTGCTTTATTAAGCAATTCCACCTTGTCATTACAATCAGCCGGCATGGCAACAGCTTCTCTTTTCCTACGTTGGGCTAGCAACTCCCTTTTATGAAGGAAAATGGGAACCAGTCGACTCAGGCAACAGATGGTATCAGAAATATTAGCGGGAACATAATTAAAAGTGGTTTCTCCACATGTCCAAAACCATCCACCTGGTAAAGGAATGTGTCCGTACATACTGGATATGTTAATGTGCTGTGTACAATTCCATGTGGGTCTCCCAACCTTTAGACATCCCTTCTGCACCTTATGTCGACTACAATTAACCATCCGAGCACACGTATTATTAATGGAATTTGCAACATGTGATGTAAATAATTGAAAAGCATTAACAGGCAGCTGGAAGGTTGGAGTTCCCCAATTCGAAACAGTATGATATTTAATCTCTGAAGTATTCATGAACCGCCCAAGTCCTGTAATGTTCCCAATATCCCCAGGTGCTTTGCATACGGGTATTAAACATGTTCCCAACATACCCATTTCCTGTACATGTTCAGTCATGCAAAAGTCACTCACATTTGTCATTCTTGCTAACTGAACCCAGATATTGTGTTGAAACCGCATCCCCAACTCCTGCCCCAACCTGTCAGCCCCGGCGCTTCCTAAAATCCAACAAATGCAAAGTACAAAAATAGAATTTGTATTTAAAGACGCAATTAAAGCAAGAATGGTATTCTCAGTTGTCTTGTCCACCCCGGCTTGTTCCATTGCTTTTTCTGCTTGTGTTGCTAAGTTCTTTATTTGGCCCCAAGTCACGGGAGGTTGCGGAACATTCCGACCACGCTTCCTGGAAGACATCCCAGTATCCTGAAGTTGCAGAGAAAAATTAGGGATGGGATTCTTAAGATTATCGTGCCAGGACATCGTCTTTCCAGGGCCGGATACACCTAGCAGGTACCCACACAGGACCGTCAGGCGTAGACACAGCCGCGTAACCTCGACCCCACGTTATAAGCGGAACTGGGCCTTTCCACTCTGGATTTGGTAGTTGCCGAAACTGCACCCGCGGGGCAGGTAGAGACTCCGACTGCTGAAAATGCCGCTGCGCTCGAGTAGAAAAGGAAAAATGAGTATTGGGAGATTGAGACAAATTTAAATGATTAATGGTAAACAACACTTGTGCCAGCCACTCCTCTTTGGTGGCCAATCCCAGTGGTACTCCTCCTTTTTGTTTTTGTTTAAGCAAATGCTCTTTAAGGGTACGATTGGTACGTTCGACGACAGCTTGACCTGTAGAATTATAAGGAATACCAAACAAATGTGTAATGGACCACTTAGTGCAAAACTGTGCAAATTGCTGTGAAACATATGCAGGGCCATTATCAGTTTTTATCGTCTGAGGTTGGCCCATGATGGCAATAGAACGAATGACATGATTAATAACATTCTTAGTTTTTTCCCCTTTCTGAGGAGTTACCCATATGTATCCGGAATATGTATCTACTGTAACATGCAAATACTTCCATGGGGAGAAAGTAGGAAAATGTGTAACATCCATTTGCCACAACTGGTTAACTATGAGACCTCGTGGGTTCACTCCTGGTTCTGGGGATAGAGTTAACTGTGTGCATTGGGGACATTGTTGAATAATGGCAGAGGCTTCCTGGGCAGTAAGATGGAATTGCTTCTGGAGTGCTTTAGCATTTTGATGATGAAGGGCATGACTTTCTATGGGTGTGCAAAGGAGGGCACGAAGAGCCTGATCAGCATATTGATTACCTTCTGTTAACAATCCTGGGAAAGGTTGATGACTGCGAATATGAAATATAGCAAATCGACAAGACCGAGTATGTATGAGTTTTTGAAGTGTAAGCATAAGAGCAAGTAGATTAGTGTCCAGCATGGGAGAGACATAACTACCGGGTAATGCAAGTACAACATTCTTAACATAAAGACTATCGGTAATAATGTTAACCTCCTGATTTGCAAAAGTCAACAGCGCCATACTAACAGCGGCCAACTCAGATCTCTGAGCGGAAGTTTGGGGTAAGGTGAAAATTGTCTTCCAAACCCCCTGCTCGTGCCATGCAACAACCCCTCTAGTTGGACTGCCATCAGTATAGACCGTGACCGCAGGTAAGGGTTGTAAACTGATTACAGATTGAAACTGGATAGGAATTTTTTGTGTAATTTGAAGCCGTGGATCTGATGAGGAACGACATGAAATTGTGCCCAAATAAGAGACTAAAGCCCATTGAAGGTCATCAGAAAGTGCAACAGCATTTTCCCATGTGTAAAGTTTAAGAGGCAACGAAATTTCAACCGGATCGATACCTAATAATTGCCTTGATCGTAATCGTGCTTTTTGGATTATTTCTGCTGCTTGCATTGGCAAAGTTGTGATAGATGACTTTGGTGTATGGGCTAAGTAAAGCCACTCTATTATATGTGTAGCATTGGAGCCTGACTCCTGAGTGAGTGCAGCAAAAAGTTGGCTTCCATCAAATAAAACAAATAAAATCAGTGGTTTATTCAATATTTGTCGATCCACCCAAATAGCTTTTAACGTTGTAGAAACTAATTCTAGGGATTGCCTTGCCTGTTCCGTTAAAGTAATAATATCTGCAGGTTGACGTCCTTGTTTTAAACATTCAAATAAAGGCCCCATGTCTTGAGTGGTAAGTTTACAATATGGTCGAATCCAATTAATAGAACCCAAGAATTGTTGTAGTTCTACATAAGTTGGCTTCATTGACAAAGTAAGACAGGGCAATACAGGAGTGGAGTAGGATTGCATTAATTTATGTCCTAAATACAGAAATGGTTCTTTGAGTTGTACCTTTTCAGGGGCAATCTGCAACCCTGACTGTGACAAATGATCAGTAAGGTGTTGTTGCCACATAGATGGGAGGGTTCTCCCAGCCACCAAGATGTCATCCATATAATGGTAGACCAATAATGTAGGGTATTGAGCCCGAAAGGGTCGCAGGGCCATGTCTACAAACTGTTGACATAGGGTTGGACTATTTAACATGCCCTGAGGTAGCACTTTCCATTGATATCGTTGCGCAGGGCCAGAGTTATTATATACGGGAACAGTAAACGCAAATTTCGGTGCGTCTTGCGCTTGTAACGGTATTGTGAAAAAGCAATCTTTCAGGTCTATAATAGCTAAGGAATAGTCATATGGAATTAAATTTGGATTAGGCATCCCACATTGTAGCGGACCCATGGGCACAATTAATTTATTTATTTCTCGTAAATCATGTAAGAGCCTCCACTTTCCAGATTTCTTTTTAATCACAAACACTGGGGTGTTATAAGGGCTATTACTTTCTGCTATATGATCAGCTTCCAGTTGCTCCTTTACCAGTTGGTGCAGAGCTTCTAATTTTTCTTTGGGTAAGGGCCATTGTTCTACCCAAATGGGTATGTCTGTCTTCCATTGTAAAGGAAGAGCTGCCTTTTGTTGGCTAATCATTAATAACAATGGTGGTCTGGAATTGCTCCAGTAAATCCCTTCCCCACAGATTTACTGAAATGTCCAAAATACAAGGGCGAATGTGGGCTATACGATCACCATCAAGAGCAACAACTTGTATCCAATCCTTACTCCGTTTTGAATCCTGAGCTCCGCCCACTCCCCACACAGAAGGGGCCACTTCTACTGGCCAAGAGGATGGCCAGTTATGTTCAGCAATTACTGTGACATCTGCCCCAGAATCTATAATACCTTCAAAAAGAACATTGTTTAAACAATACTTACGAACCGGTTTCTCCCTGGTCACTTCTGCCAGTACTGCAGCTACCTGTGGATGGAAAGGATTACCTGAAATACTCACACTCGGCGATTTCGTCCTTGTAGATCCGAATCCACCAGTACGTTTTTGGGAGGAAGTGTTCGATGTGAAAAGACGATATGGCAATAACAATAGTTGCGCAAAAGAATCTCCCTTCTTCAACTGAAGGGGAAGGTGACTCCAATACTGAATATAAATAATTCCCTGATAATCAGAATCAATAACACCAGGTACCACCATTATATTATTCTTGGAAGCAGAGGATCGCGGTAGTACAAGGCCTACGGTGCCTTCTGGTAAAGGGCCAGTGAGTGTGGTAGGCATTAAAAGAACTGCTCCAGGCAAAGGAACATCTTTTGACTCTGCATGTATTAAATCAATTCCAGCGCTTCCTTGAGTAGCAGGGGTGGGTACACTTCCTTGAGATTCGGGGCTGGAAGCCTGCCCCAAGTTCAGTTTCCCTCAATAGGACGGGAAGACACATTGGTATTGGTAGTGGGAGCTGAACGACACTGATTAGCCCAATGATAACCCTTTTTACATTTCGGACAGATCTTCTTTGGCCGGTTTGTAACAGTGCCCCCACCTTTAAATGCTCCTCCGCCAGGAGCCCGACATTCCCTTCTGAAATGACCAGGCTTTTGACAATTAAAACAATTGCCTGTAGGTTTGTTACCCTGTCTTAATGCCCCAGCTAACAATGTCATGGCATGAACATGTGTACCTACCTCTGCACAAGCTTGAATCATGTCTCCCAATTCATATTGCGGTCTATGAATAATGTTTTTCAAAATCTTTTTACAGTCTGTGTTAGAATTCTCGTAAGCTAATTTTAACAATAATTCCCCTTGTGCCTGAGGGTTATCAACCTGCCGTGTCAGAGCCTCTTTCAAACGGTCAACAAACTGAAAATAGGGCTCTGTTGCTTGCTGCCGTACATTCGTAAAAGAACGTAAGGGTTCTTTCCCAGCAGGCACCTTTTTAAATGCTTTCTGTATACACTCAGCAGTTCGATGAAATGCGGCTTCAGGCAATACCCCTTGTTGTGCTATGGTAGCAAAATTACCTGACCCATAAATTTGCTCGGGAATGATATTAGCATCCCCAGCTGCTATAGCAGCATGTCTAAATTCTTGGTCCCAAACTACATATTGCGAAGGAGTCAAAATCATCCTAAAGAGATCCTTCCAATCTTGAGGGATCATGTTATATCCAGTAGCTACTCCTTCCAACATCCCTTGTACATAATTAGCCGTAATCCCATATTCTCTTACTGCCTTATTTATTTCTCTAATAACAGAAAACGGAAGAGCTGTCCAAGTTGCTATGCGATTATTAGCATTATTAGGATCTGGCTGATATGTAACGGGAAAAGCTGAAATTGTACCCTCCCAGTCTCCCATTTCTTCCATAGATAATAATCCTGAGGCTGCAGCCTGAGCTATGGCTGCTTTAACCTTCCCAGTAACCTGTTCTTGTTGGACTGGAGGGCTATATGGAGGAGCATTTACAAATTTCTCAATATCCTTTTCAGGTGTAGGTAAAGAAAGTTGGGGATAAAGAGGAGTTTTCTGGTCAGAATTGGCAAACAGCGATGTCTCTTTTATCCCTAAATGACTAATGGCCTCAGCACACTTTTGCCATAATAAGAGATGGTGAATAGGTGCTCTTGGTTCTTCATGTAATTTTCTCCCTATCTTTATCCAATCTGACTGACGTAGCGATCCTTGCTCTGGATACCATGGACATTGACATTGAATTGTTTTTAACAATGATTCAATGTGAGAACGACTTACAAAAGCTGAGGTATCCTGTTTTAAAATTTTTTGTAGCTCTTGTGCATGAACCTTCTGCTGAGCTGACAATTCCCCCCCCATACTCACGAATGGGAGCTGTACGCTGAGGTGCACCGTTGGCTGATCCTGCCAGTGGGTACGAGGGTGTTTTTTCTGAATCACGTCGAGGTCACCAGATGTAGATATCACGACACAGTGAGACACGGTGAGACCAGAGTTCAATTTCGGAGCCCCCCTCGTAATTCTGGTCTCCGCTTTTATTTTACCTCCGCCTGGAGGCGTGGATTATTTTTTCTCCATAAACAGCCTATGACCTTTAACTATTGTATAACATCACGTACATACATAGTACAACAGCATTATCTACGTGGCAATATGCAGGCAGTTATTTAACCACTACAGATGTCAGTATCGTTTACAGCCATAAAGTTAACCACATCCTGTTTTTCCACTGGTCAGATCGCAATGTCTTGAGAGATAGTGTACTGAGAACAGCAGCGTGGTTTGCCAACGTATGCTGTTCATTCAGTCCACCCCACATCTATATATATAGGAAATCTACCTATTTCTACACAGTTACTTGAATAAACTGAAAATAGCAAGCATGGTCCAACAATAACAACAACATGTGCGTGAACATATCATCAAGAGTTAGCACAATGTCAAACACAAATTCTGTAGTATGCTGTAAAGTGAGACAGACATATATAGGCTGTACATGCTTACCCCAGTTATGATTTACACATCTGAAAGAAGTGGGTATGTACACTGAAATTGCATATCAGGGGGTAACCGCGTGCAGCCACAGCACTGAGGGTATTAAGTTTCTCCTGTTAAAGGCAGAGAGATTATCTTCACTGGTACTCACATAGCCATCTGGCCCAGATGCACATAAGGAAGATTAAACATGTAAATGGTGGTAGCAGCAGCACCGACAACAAACATTTCCATAACAGTAGTTTTGGGGTGTGAAAAAAAATATGTTGCCTGTCTAATTTGGATTCATAAAGGAACCTATTAATCAGAGGCTTCAAAGAACTGTCTCAGAACTTTTCATCTGTGGCTGCATTTTACTATGGGGAGGAAGTGGGCTAGGCTTTTTTTTCTCTCTCAAAAAATTCAGCTAGCTATTTCAAAGCAGCCTGGGCAAGCGAGCCCAGCAGGGAGTCTCTTTTCACCCACCTGGAGAAGAGGCTCTGTGAATGCTCATTTTTATTTGCATAGGCCTTGCTAGCTCTTCAAGACCCTTTCCACTGGTTGCTAAGGCAACCTTGAACCATACTGCAGCACAAGAGTGTTGCACATCAACTGACATGTATGTGTGTGTAACACTTTGTTGAAATAAAGTAGCATATAAACATGGGGGGGATATAAGGAATTCTTTTTTATCATGGACATCTACTGATGGTGGAGAACACAAATGCTTTAGTAAATGTGCATCTAGCAAAAACCAGCAGATGAAAATCAAGAAGCGGTGGGATATGTTAGTTCACATTTATTTATTTAGCCACTTCAGCATTCAGATTCAGGTTCAATTGCTGATAAGCACTGGATTAGTAAGTGTCCTGGAACCCGAGCATTTCCATATAAACTTAATCAGATCAGCCCTCAGATTCTGAGGCCCTCCTCACTGTCCCTTCATCAACAGAAGTGAAGCTGGTTAGGGGGCAACAGGTAAAGGAACTACTCAGTTGTGGTACTTAAAACTGTAGAACATCCCTCCACAAGAGGTTAGTTGGACCCTCTCTTTGCCTACTTTTGAATAGACCATTACAACTATTTTTTTATTTGTACGTGGCCTTGATTTTGATTTTTTTTTTAGAAAGGCAAAATATAAATGCTCAAATAAAGAGTATTGCATCACATTGCATGGCATAGAGCAGGACAGTCAGTGAGGAGGGGCCATGCTCTGCACCTAGCCTCCCTGGCAGCAGAGTCACTGATGCTTACTGGGATGGAGAGGGGGAGGAGCAAGGTGGTGAGATCAATACTGTGCCTCCACCATTATACAAGTTTATTTATTATGGGATTTATTATATTTATTATTAATATTCTTTAGATTACCTATATACTGCTTTACAGCCCCGAGGGGCTCTCAGGTCAGCTTACAAAAGATTCTCAGAATATAATCACACACTTAGAACACACTCAGAATAGAAATAACATGGTGTCCACATGGAACCAGATTTATTCAGGCAGCATTTCCCGACCTCGTTCTTTCCTGCTTTCATACTATGCAACAGCTCTTTCTGAGGTCCTCTGAGGCAAGCGAGTATGGCTAAGCAGCGTGATGTCACTGGGCTCACGATGGAAGCAGTGTTCCCAAGGTGGTAGCTGACAGCAGTTCTTCCAAGACAAAGAGTGGGGCTGAGTAGCTGGATCTCACCCAGACCATGATGGAGGCAAGTCTTCCCTTACTGGTGGTTGCCAGGCAACAGCTCCTGCTTATGTCCTCTGAGGTGAGGGAGTACGGCTGAGCAGATGGATCTCACTCAGCCCAAGATGGAAGTATTATCTTGGAGCTCCCTTATAAGTATATCTGGCTCATTGACCTAGGATCCCTTAAAATTCCCTCTCTTTCAGATTCACATGGAGGCTGTTGCATCATCAACACACAATGGAGGAATATAAGGATGTTGCCTTAAATTGAGTCAGACCACTGGCCATCTAGCACTGTACTGTCTACAATGACTAGCAGCAATTCTCTAGGTTTTCAGTCAGGAGTCTTCCACAGCACTACCTAGAGAAGTCAGGACTTGAACCTGGGGACTTTTGCATAGAAACGCTTCCTCACCGGTAGACCTTCCTCTCCTCAGAGGTCTCACAAAGCCTGTGAAATGCCAAGATCTATTTATGTAGATAACCTTTTCATCAAAAACCTTGATTTTATGCAAATTTATTCAAAAGTAGTTAACTAAGATTTATTTTATCAAGTGACAACCCCTTATCCCTGGAAATAAAAGGAGGAAGATATAAGGACATTACCTTGTACTGTAAAAGGTGATATATATCATTTTACTGGTGAATACTGAATGCTTCTAAAAATACAGCTGCAAGTGGAGGCAAGTGGAATAGCCTCTCTTATACTCTTGAATGTCGCTCAGGCATATCCTCGTTTAGGTGACTTAAGTCCTATTGACATAGTCAGTCGTGCAAGGGAAAATGCATCACTGGGTCTCTTTACATTGCCTTTAACAAGCTCATGTAGTAAGGTAACCTTGTGGAGAAGAATTCTACAGAAGTTGCTATGTTGATTGTAGAAGTGAAAGGTAGCACTGGCAGATTTTTACCCAGACTCAGCCAGGGTGTTCTGTGCACAGGAACATGTTTCTGTTAACAGATTGCTTTTCTGTATCTAAACTAGTGAGCATAAAAGGATGTTGCAAGGAGGGACAATTGAACCCCACACACTGCACTTGGCAGCACATGAGAAGCTGCTTCTTCTCCATCATGGCAGATCAACATGGGTTGTTGGCAGTGCTGGTTAAATATGAAGCTACTGTATATTAAGACAGACCAACAAAGAGCTTTCTGGCACCTTAAAGTCTGAAATATTTATTACTGCACAAACATTCATGGACTCACATCCACTTCATCAGATGCATGAAGTGAGACAATAGGCAAGTATATGAAGGAGAAAATTGTCAGATAGGAGTTGAATCGCAATAAGATACACTAATTACAGTCAGTGATCATCAGAGCTTCATTGTATGTTAAACACATCTTTAAACTTTTACAGAAGCAGATTCATGATAATCTACTCAGCACTGCTGACATAATTGTCTTAACACCTGTAGTGGGGCAGGAAAGAAATCATAGAATAGTAGAAGGGGCCTATAAGGCCATCAAGTCCAACTCCCTGCTCAATGCAGGAATCCAAATCAAAGCAGATGGCTGTCCAGCTGCCTCTTGAATGCCTCCAGTGTCAGAGAGCCGACTACCTCTCTAGGTAATTGGTTCCATTGTCGTATGGCTCTAACAGTTAGGAAGTTTTTCCTGATGTCCAGTCAAAATCTGGCTTCCTGCAACTTGAGCCCAGTATTCCGTGTCCTGCACTCTGGGATGATCAAGATAGATAATGATAGATAGCACAGATATCCTGGCACTGGTAAGCAAACCAGCTCAAGATGTGTGATAACAAATTCCAAGGACCCTCAGGGGTCTTTCTCAGCCCTCCTTTCTGAGATACTGAACTGAATATTCCTGACATAATGAACAGATACATTCTGCATGCAAAGCATGGGCTCTACTTCAGACATATATTCCCTACCCAATTCTGATAGAATGGATCACCCTGGAGGATGGCTGACTTCCTCAGTCCTACATATACTCAGCACTGTGAGAATTGATAGGACTAAACTTTTGTTAGGAACAGCAGATCTTCACAAGCGTAGTCTAGCACAAGGGTGGAGAATCTGTGTCCCTCCAGATGTTAATGGATTCCAGTTCCCGTTACCCTTGACTACTGACCATGTTAGCTGGGACTAACAGGACTTGGAATCCAACATCACCTGGAGGACCACAGATTCCCCATCCTGGAATACTGGACTAGATCTGCAGTTCTCTCTCTCCGCCTCCCGAACACTTGAAATTTGCTGGTAGACCATGTGAAGTCCAAACCCAACAACGAGACGTCACAGCTTACTCACCTCTCATCCACCCGGGAAGGTGCGGAGTTGAGAGCCCACTCCCACTGCCAAAGGCCCAGGAAATAAGACACAAATTACCTTTGCAAAGGGGTCCCAAGACCTTCAAGCCAGATGCCTTTCTGACAAGGGAACCCCATTTATTGAAAAGATACAGATTATATACTTTCCCCAAAGAGTTACAGCGCAGGGAGTAAAATGTCATCAAACAAAGGAAAGAACATATGTCAAGGTAACATTTTAAGAATATGAAAGGGGTGCTTGGAGTAACAAAAGCCAGGGACATCTTACTCCCTTTTCGGGCTTAGCCTTGCATATTTTCACAACCTTGAGATAAGCACTGGAGCCAGGATGCTGGGGTATAGATTATGGGGAACATTGAAACAAGTAAGGCCATCAGGCTTGAGATACATACATTCGGGGCAAATTCCTTCACCCTTGGGCATATTCTTGATAAAGTTCAATAGGCATGCAAATAGGGCACATTGGATCTTTGTTACAACAGTCGTCCTCTTATAGAGTTGCATAGTAGCCTTGGAAATTTGAGGCACTTAAGGGGAAGAAACCAATTCCAGTTCATACAGGCTTTTATTCACCCAGCCTTCTGGAATGTGGGATTGGGTCAGGGGGAAATAAACCGAAATCAATTTTTAGTTCAACTCGTATTTTATATTTTTACCCAACAACCACATAATATGTTTTTCCTTCAGCGCCAGCATCATAGTCAAAATCAGCACCGTAGCATGAAAATCACAGGTCTGGGGACAGACTGCTGAAAAAGGCCCCTTTAACTTGTATTCTGACCCAGCAGAGCTCTTCTTATGTGATTATATTATACTGTCTGAATAGAAAGCTTTTTTTTAGAAAGAAACAAAGAAAAAGAAAGAAAGAAAGAAAGAAAGAAAGAAAGAAAGAAAGAAAGAAAGAAAGAAAGGTGAGGTGGTGGAGGAATAAGATTTTAACATGGTTGCTCAGCAGAATGTCCCTAAGACCATGTGGTGTAGTGATTAGAGAGTGATGAAGGATAGCTAGGAAGATCCAAGCTCAAATCCTTCCTCAGGTATGAAGCTCACTGGGTGACCTTGCGCTAGGCCACGGGCCATCAAGCCTTCTTAGGCCTGTGGGCACATTTGGATTTTTGAGCAAGTGCCATGGGTGACACCCCCTCTGGTCACTTCTCTCTCCCCACCCCCATATCAGTCCCACCAACAGAGACACAAACATAGAAAGTGTGCATGCATGCACACACTTGGTTTTTCCAGGGGTCTGGATAAAATGCACATCTAGCCTTTCCCAATCTTTGGGTCCCCAGTTGTTGGACTACAACTCCCATCAGCCACAGCCAGCATGGCCAATGGTCAGGAATGATGGGAAGTGTAGTTCAGCCATCTGGGGACCCACAGGTTGGGAAAGGCTGCAAAGTATGTACAGCTGAAAAAGGAAGTGGGAAAGAGTCTCACCCTTCCAACTTCCTTCTTTAGCTCTATGTATTTTTAAAGGGACAAAAAAGTAACCACCCCTCACATCTCACCATGACCAAGGTATTGTGGGCACCAGGGGAAGATCCAAAGAGTTGTTGTGACAGTAATGTGGAGGGGTGGCTGAAGAAAAGATTATAGAATATAAAGTCTCTACTCTCCTTATGTAAACTGCAGCCTCTGGGCTAGTTCTCACAAAACCTTTTGCCTCCCTGGGGTGCATTGAAATGAACTTTGTGGAGAGGTGTGCTCAAAATACACCACATCAGAACAAAAAGTCTACATGTAGATCTATGCAGGAAAGCATTACATTGAAGCCAGCCCTAAGAAACTAAGGGGAATACCTGGCACATATCTAACAAGGAAAATTTGTGTCCCCCTTTCTCCTTGTTCAGCTGAATTTGGACACAGGCCTGGGTGTGAAGAATACGATGCTAGTATTAGGGAGTAATAAAGTGGGAAACTCCTTCAGAAGTGTGAAGCACAGTCAAAGAAAGATCAGAGACCCTGGGGGATTTACTGTCCGTTCAGTTAAATATGGGCCTGAAAAACAATTTTCATTTAGATTCAGGAAGGGAGTTACTACTTGCAAACATTCCAGGGGAAGAAGGAAGGGTGTGGGGGCTAAAAAAACATCATACAATCACATCCAATCAGCCCAGTGTCATTGAGTTCTCAGCATCTCACCAAGGCTTTTGTCTGTGTTAGAATTTAATAGCTACGCCAACTATGTAGATTTTGTTGCGGTTAGAGTGAGCTTGTGAATGTGTGAGGGGGTAACAACAGCAACAAGCATCTTCTTTAGATGTTGTGGGAAATTATTTTGGCTTCAGTCCTGCATAGAGTTTAGTTACTTACATTGTATTGACTTCCATGGGATTTAAACTGACTGTGTGCAGGATTACAGCCTTTGCTAGTAGTAGAAATCATATATATTTGCCTGTGGGTACTTCCACGCTAGGCATTTAATATGGAATTGCCATACTTCACTCACTTTTTACGAGGCATCATCATGATGCCATTATTCAGTCATCCTCATCCTATATTTTCCCTGTGGTTGTTCCATCTTGCTCAAAGTACAGAAAGTCCAACTTTTTTTTCAGAAGAACAGAAGAACAGTGCAACGTCCACAGTTTTATATGCCACTTAATTCTACTCTTCCATCTTTTTTAAAGAACACAGTTTTCACATGGAGAGTGACCTGTCAAGCACATGAACCCATCATAACTCAGTATAAGTTCATTTTAACCTTTGTGGAGGGTGCCGTTTTATCACTCCATTTATTTATTTATCCATTATAATAATAATATAATAAAATTTTATTTCTAAGCTGCCTATCTGGCCGAATTAATGGCCACTCTAGGCGACGTACAGAAAATTAAAATATAACATATAAATACAAATACAACATCAAACTCTACTTAATCTAAACCCACCCACATCTTTACAGAATAAAACTAGATTACCCAAAAGTCCCGTAGGCCCGCCTAAACAGCCAGGTCTTCAATTCTCGGTGGAAACCTACCAGGGAGGGGGCATGGCGAAGGTCACATGGCAGAGAATTCCAGAGGGTGGGGGCCGCAATCGAAAATGCCCTCTCTCTGGTCTGCACCAGCCTAGCTGTTTTAACTGGCGGGACCTAGAGAAGGTCTTGTGAGGCTGATCTCGTCAGGCGGCATATTTGATGATGCTGGAGGCGCTCCTTTAGATAAACTTTTAATTAGTGCTAAAATGCTTTTCCAGCTTTAATTTTTAATGCATGGATGTTATATGCTCTAACACCATAATGCTATAGCTTTAATTAAAAAAATAAATGATCAAAACCCCTTTCTCATCAATGCCACTAAGCACATTGCTACAATGGCAGTGACTGAACAGTCTTTAAATCTTGTTTTAAAATAGCATTATTGCTTTAAATTATAGTATTATACTGCTGTAACACCATACTGCATTTTAAAACAAGCAAAACTTTCTGGTGATTACCATTTGAGCAAGATGGACCTTCCTGTTCCCCACCCATAGCAGCTGTGGATGGAACATAGTGGGGTATGCACAGAGAGATAGTGCAATTCTTCTGATAGCGTGGAAAGTCAATTGCAATTCCTCTTGTAATTTACAGTGGAATAACAATGATCTGGTAATACTAGGAGCCGCCTGTCTGGAAGCAGCCTGGGCAACAGGAGTGCTTATAGCACAGGCAGGCTTCTGATCTGAATCCATTAATACCAAGGTCTAAATAAAAATAACAATCCAATTGTCTGGGGAACTGTCATTACTTCATGTTGATTGTGACACCTTAAGTTTCTCTGCCTGATGAATATGGTAACAGAGATTGTCTTCTTCTATATTAGACTTCTAACAAGAATTCCACCTTGTGGTTTTTCCTATTACAGGGTTGCAATAACACCTGCACTTGGCTGACCTTCTCTTCTCCTAAAGATACAGGTTCAGTCTCAGGGATTGAACCTGGCAACCCTAGTCCAGAATGTTCTTTGTTTATTGGTGTTGTTTTATACATGTTAATCTATTTTTAAATTACTGCTTTACAATTTAAAAGGAAAACACAACTGGAAAACTTATAGGGTGGGTCAAAAGCTTTTAGAGAAACCAGAATGACTCTAAATAATAATTGCATGTAAGCTTGAGGGTGAAATGAAATATTACTCTTGAAGGCTGTGTTCAAAGAACAAATGGTTTTTATAGAGGTGGTTTCTTTAAAAAAAATCTAGCTGAAAATGTTGTGAGAAACAACAAAAATGACTTATCAGACAAAATAATGTGTCTGTCATGCAAAACAATAACTTGGGGTTGAACCATAATTGAGAAATGTACATGATGTTTTAGAGACCTGCCCATAAATGCACCATCAGGTCAGCAAATGGCATGCAGGAGTATTGTCCTTCCCTCTTCTAGGCTCTGAGCACACTAGTCACCTATAGCAAAGCATTTCCATTGGCCACACCTACGGGGCAATGGGTTGATCTGCTGATCAGTTGCAAAATCTGTTTGAAGCTGAATTTTAAAAAAATGCACTCAGGGTGATTCCACCAGGTTTTACAGTAAAAATGGGGGGTTGACTAGCATTGTGTGTCCCCGTTTTTAGAAGATAGAGGTGGAGACACACTAGAACCAGCAGAACAGGGAGTGTATCTCTACCCCTAGTCTCTTCCTCAGCTATTGGCAGTCAGTGACCAGGATTCTTTTTCTTAAAATTTTATTTATTTATACATTTGCAGATACCATCTTATGAGGAGGTCTGTTCTGCACAACACAGGAAACGGACCTTTAGTGTGGCAGCACCTGCCCTGTGGAATTCCCTCCCCTTAAATATTAGGCAGGCGCCATCTCTGTTATCTTTTTGGTGCCTATTGAAGACCTTCCTCTTTCAACAAGCCTTTTAAGTTGAGACCTATCCCACTCTGCATCTGTGTTGGAATTGCTTTTTAATATGTTTTTTTTTAAAAAAAAAACCTTTCCCCCCTAAACAATATGTTTTTAACCCTTTTTATTCAAGCTGTTTTTAAAGCTTTTTAAAAATGTTTTTAAAGTTGTTTTGTTTTAGTGTGTTTTAAGGTCTGTTTTTATGATGTTTTAAAGTGGTTTTAGTGCTTTTGTTTGCCACCTTGGGCTCCTGCTGAGAGGAAGGGGGGGATATAAATCAAATAATAAATAAATAAATAAATAAATAAATAAATAAATAAATAAATAAATAAATTTAAGTAGCGCCCTTCGTCAAAAGGCCACAGGGTGATTTACAACATAAAAACAACACAAAAACTTAACAATTATTTCATTCTTAATTAATCAAAATTCTTAATTGATCAGGATTTCTCTATCACATGTCAAAAGGAAAAGAAACCCATTGGATTTTTTTTTTATTGTGTACTTGGGCAAACACCTTTTGTTATTTATGCCTGCAACCACGAGAGCTAGAAACTTACTTTTTAAAAAGTAAAACCTAAACACTAGGTGAAAATTGCAGGGCCCAGAAAATAATGTAGAACAAGCCTATGAAATCTGATCTGAGGAAGAGTCCTTTGAAAGAGCTGATTTCAAAAGTCTGAGGGGATGATGATTGGACAAATGGCTATGTATGAATTCCAAAATCAACTGTTTTGACTGCATAGGCTCGTCTCGATTTGAGTGCTATAGTTCATTCAGCGGCCAGGAAACAGATGCTGCTAGTCTACTGTTTAACAGAAACAAATGGGCCCTTTTTGACTGCAAACAAAACATGTTAGGAAGTGGGGCAGGGGGAGGATTTTGTTTTGTGTTTTCTTTGCTGGCTCCACTCCTGTACCACAATGAGTAATGTATGATTAATAGTTCAGGACGTCTTTGGAGTGAAGAGGGTGAAGGCAAAGCTTAAGCTCTACAAGGAGAAGCCTAAACTGTACAAGGTGCCTCATTCAGTTCTCAAATGCTCTTCTCTCTCTCTTTATCTCTTTCCCCCAGATCACAGCTTCAATTAGTTTGCAGTAGTGAGAGAGTTCTATAAAACATACCATTACAGTAGGGCCCCTCTAATACGGCGGGTTAGGGACCAGGCCCCCGCCATAAAGCGGGGCCCCATAGACTGTAATAGGCCTGCATTGCACGAAAATGATGTCAAAATGGCACGTGATGGAAAAAAACCCCCTGTATTAGCAGAACAAGCGCTGTAAGAGCGGGGCCTTTCCCTAATTGAAAACCGCTGCATGAACGAAGCGCCGCAAAGCGGAATGCCATAAAGCGGGGCCCTACTGTATTTACAAAGAAAAGAATCTACATCAAGTAATGGGAAACTCCCATTGGCTGCTCTTAGTGGGTTAAACATATTCTTGGCTTTTCCTACGGTTTCTGAAGAGCCTTCAGAGAGTGGCAGCTGGTTGCTTGCATTTTGCAGAGGTTAGATCCAAACCACTGGGCTTCTGTGACATCTTCTTCAGAATGTGGCAGCTCCGCATATATGAGAAAAATATCTGCTGCTTTGGTCCCGAATAGGGTGTTCCAGACAAGATGCTTACTTTGCAATACCTGTGGTTTGCTCACTTACTCTTTACAATGCAGCCAAACGACATTGTCCACAAACAGTCTTTACCCTGGGTTTTCGCAGTGCAGATTCCATTTAAAAAAAAACACCTCAGAAAATTTGGACTTTTTTGTTTGGCCCAATTAAGTTACCTTGTGGGAGGAGTGGTCTGTGATGCAGTTGGATGATTTTATTTTTATTTATTTAATGATGTGACTGAAATGCCCCACTTTTCTTCATTCCTTGTCTTTGTGCATTACTTGGTAGAATGGCCAGAAGTCTCCCCCCTTCCCCACTCCAAACACTGAACCAGCTGGTCTCTTTAGGGTTATGTCTGCCACTTCTGTTATTTAATTCATTTATTATTTCTTACATTTATATCCCACCTTTCCTCCAAGGAGGTCAAAGCCTGTGAGGTAGGTTAGGCTGAGAGGCAGTGATTGGTCAGTGAGCTTCATGGCTGACTCGGAATTTGAACCCTGGTCTCCCAGGTCATGGTCCAACACCCTAACGATACACCACACTGTTTCTCTCTGTTGTTGCTTCTGATACACTCTCACACCCCCACACATATCCAGCTTTCTTCTTGGTGCTATGCACTGGGGAAAGAGTAAGCAGGACTGCCTCAATCCATAAGATACTGTTTTGGATGGGGAGCCACACAGCTGCACAATGTTTCATCCACTGGCTGCAAGTGTTAGTTAAATTAGAATAACTCCACGTGTGTGCACCTCACACAGAGCTGTGAGACTTGGAAAGCAGTAAGAAGACCTAGTGAAAGCTCCTCAGCTATGCAAGAGTCAGAAGTGGATGGAAGAAGGGAAGCAGGGACTGGGGAGAAATTCAAATCAGTTTGCATTTAAAGCTGAATCTATCAAATTCACACTTTCTGAAAATATGATAACCAAAACACAGCCATCCTTCAAACTTTGCACATCCAAATTTTGCAATGCAGTTCCCCAATCAACCAAAGTTTACAAAAATGTATACATTAGGGGAAAGTGTACATAAAAATGAATATATTGGTAAAAATAATACACAAATAATCACTAAATTAGGAGAAATTGTTGGCAGAAAATCTGTACGTTAGTCCACACTGCATCCAAAAATGAGTTTATTTGGAGAAATTTTCACCAGGGCTGTGGAGTCAGAGTCGTGGAGTCGGAGTCGGAAGCAATTTTGGGTGGAGTCGGAGTTGGTAGAAATGTTCCGACTCCGGCTTTAAAATAAATTTTGCTTGACAAATTTTTTAAAATATAAATTCAAAATGTCAAAGAAGCTTCCCATGAAGTCAGCTGTAGTTGAGCATTTCACCATAACTCAAGATGGAAAACATTTTGTGTGTCAGTGTATGACACAGGACCCAGATGAAGACAAATGGTGTGATGCCAAGATCAGCGCATATTCAGGCAGCGATAAAAGAGCTTCCAATTTAAAAAGACATTTACAGCCCTTTCCAGGTCTGTGGAGTTGGAAGCAATTTTGGGTGGAGTCGGAGTCAGACAGTAGAAAAATAGAGGAGTTGGAGTCGGAGTTGAAGGTTTGGTGTACCGACTCCACAGCCCTGATTTTCACTCTAAATACTGAAGAAGTTTCATGAGGATTTAAAAAAAAAAAATTGCAGATTGCTGCAGAAATGTGGAGAACTGAATTTCAGACTGGAAAAATGAGAGAGAAATAAATCGGATAGATCTTTCCATCCCTGGGATGAAGGAATCCCTATGTTAGAGACATTTCTAAATCACCAGCCACCACAGTGAGATATGGATGGGAATGGCTTTCATCCTCTTCCCCATTCCTTTTTGCATAAAAAAGTATATCCCCTCCACACTTCATAGGCAATAGGCCTATCACTGCTGGTGCAAAACATTTTCTTTTATTTATTTGTTTGTTTGTTTGTTTGTTTAATAAATAAATAAATAACTTTTCTTTTGTGTTTTGTTTTGTTGTGCCTTTAAAAAAATCAGCAAGGCAAAAAATCCTCTCCTTTGTTCCACCCTGCCCCTGCAAGTTTATTGGGAAGCAAAGTGGGGAGGAGAAGGGTGGCAAATTATCTTGTCCCTGCCTACATGGCTCTGCTCCACCCATGAATTTGGATGATAGGTATTGGCATTTGTTGTTGTTAAGTGCCTTTAAGTCGATTATGACTTATGGCAACCCAATGAATCAGCGACCTCCAATAGCATCTGTTATAAACCACCCTGTTCAGATCTTGTAAATTCAGCTCTGTGGCTTCCTTTATGGAATCAATCCATCTCTTGTTTGGACTTCCACTTTTTCTACCCCCTTCTGTTTTTCCCAGCATTATTGTCTTTTCTAGTGAATCATGTCTTCTCATGATGTGTCCAAAGTATGAAAACCTCAGTTTCATCATTTTAGCTTCTAGTGACAGTTCTGGTTTAATTTGTTCTAACACCCAATTATTTGTCTTTTTTGCTGTCCATGGTACCCACAAAACTCTCCTCCAACACCACATTTAAAATGAGTTGATTTTTCTCTTATCTGCTTTTTTCACTGTCCAACTTTCACATCCATACATAGAGATCAGGAATACCATGGTCTGAATGATACTGACTTTAGTGTTCAGTGATACATCTCTGCATTTGAGGATCTTTTCTAGTTCTCTCATAGCTGCCCTCCCCAGTCCTAGCCTTCTTCTAATTTCTTGACTATTGTCTCCATTTTGGTTAATGACTATTGCAAGGTATTGATAATCCTTGACAAGTTCAATGTCCTCATTGTCAACTTTTAAGTTACATAAGTCTTCTGTTGTCATTACTTTAGTCTTGACATTCAGCTGTAGTCCTGCTTTTGTGCTTTCCTCTAACTTTCAACAGCATTCGTTTCAAATAATTACTGGTTTCTGCTAGTAGTACAGTATCATCTGAATATCTTAAATTATTGGTATTTCTCCCTCCAATTTGTTTGGTATTTTAAAAATATGTGTGAAATAGGAATAGTTTCATCGTCCTATTTCTTAGCAGAGATAAATGCAAGCAGCGGGATGAGAATCAACCAGTCCACCCTTTCCCTCAGACACAAATTACAGACACAATCTTCTTAAGTAAAAGATAAAGAATGTTTACTCACGACCTCTCATATGTTCAGAAAACATAGGCTCTAGCTTGGATGGAAAAATAGAAGTCTCAGTCCATGATAATGGTCATCTTGGAAGAGAAGCCATGTGGATGCTTCTCTCTCCTCAAGCTTAATGGAGAATATGCAAAAATCCCAGACAAAAGAGGAGGAAGAGAAGCCAGGTAACCACACCCTTTAGGAAGTTACATCACTGGTAAACAGGTACATGGGATATTTCCCAAAATATCCCTTAAAGGGAACATGCAAGTTTGCTTATTCTAACACAATTTTTACACCTCCTTCATCTTGGTCCAATCCTGCTTTCCATATGATATGTTCTGCATATAGATTAAACAAATAGGGTGATAAAATACACCCATCTCACACCCTGTCCAGTTGGGAACCGATCAGTTTCTCCATATTCTGTCCTTACAATAGCCTCTTGTAGTGTGCTGCTAGTCAACTTGTACCTTCTGGTGGGAAAGCAATAGTTCAGGCACAGTCAGAGCTGCCAATCTTGATTCACCCCTACTTAACTGCAGCTCGGTATTGAGAAAAGCAAAGAACCCCACTTCTGACCAGGGAGCAACAAGGAAGTTATATAACAACAACATAATTTACATAACACTTTTCCTGAGTGTACAAAGCATTCCAACCACATTGGTCCAGAATGCGGTTGTCAGGTTATTAACTGGAGCTGGTTACTGGGAGCATGTGATGCCCTTGCTGAAACAGCTATATGTGTTGGCAATATGATCTCTACTGGGACAATTAAAATGGATGGTGATGGCCTTCAATGGCCTGTGTACTTCTCTGTGGCTGTATCAACTACTAGGCTATGGCTCTCAAGGGAAGCCCACTTTAGTGGTTTTTCAGGGCATAGCAATCCCCCCTTTTTAAGGAAGGCTTTGAGGTTGTAACTTATAAGGTATTTTAAACTGGATAGAATTCTTACTCTATTAGGAGCTTTTAAAGGTGATGTTTTAAATTTTTTATGTTTGTTTTAACTGAGTGACAGGTCCTTCTCTTTTATTTCACTTGTGACATATCCCTTGAGTTTTTATGGTTATTTTCCATATTGTTTTAGTGTGTGTGTCTATTTTTCTTCTGGTGTTAGCTGCTCTGAACTTTAAAGAAAGGCACAACATAATTTTTAGAACAACCCTGCCAGATATGTAGTACTGTTTTCTCCATCTTATAGTATTGTTGCACACTTTAACAGTAGGAGGGGCTATTTCCACTTGATGGTGGTCTTGCCCTGTTGTGAAGAGTTTCTGGGAGTTGATCCCACCAGAAACAGGGGTTATTTTACATGTTGATGTTCCTTATGATCCTGGTCTTTGCCTTCTGCCTATTTTCCCTGATTAAGCTGTGAATCTTCACCCAAAGGACTTGATCACTTTTATGTTGGTTGCTGCAAGGCTTGTTCTATCTCAGAAGGAAGCACAAAATTTGAATCTAGAGGCTGGTATAAGAAACTTTTATTTATAGCAGTTTTGGAAAAAATGACGCACCATCTGAAATTACAGAAAGGCAAACGTGAACCAAAACGTTTTTTTGCACTATGGTGGCCATTCATCCCTCATACGGTGAGTGAACCTTATAAATCCCATATTCCAAAACATGCTTTTGTTTGGGATTATTTGTGATGCACTATTTGTAAATTTTTACATGTTTTAAACAGACATGTTACGTTTGAGTTCTCATTTGACTTGTTATGTGAGTAACCCTGCATTTATTGCCTTTGTTGGTTTTTGGTTTTTGGTTTATTTTTTGTATTTTCATTGCATTAAAATAAATTTATTTAAATTAAAAAAAAATAGTAGGAGGGAATGTCTGAGTCCCTGACTGTGGCACTCCTCTTCACATGTTTGAGGGACAGGAATACACCATCCCTTCCTCTATTAGGATTATTTACATTTATTCATCACCAAAAAAAAGTCTCTAAGTGATTTAGAAATCCATGGTGTACGACGATCTGATAATCAATTAAAACTCAAATACATAGGAAAAAGCAATTAATCAAAAATCCTAAAGTGCTCGAACAATAATGATAGAAAGGACAACTCCTATCCTGCCCCATTACAAGATGAACACCATAAAACAGTTTAGAAGCCATACCACAGTATAATCCAAATTAACAATCAAAAGCCTGGATGAATAGGAATGTCAGCCTGGTGCCTAAAAGCTGACAATGGTGGAACCTGGCATGTTTCCTTGGGAAGAACATTCCACAGACAGAGAGCTACCACTGAAAAAGCCCATTTTTGAGCTGCCACTCTCCTCACCCCCCTCGGTGGAATCACACGGGAGAAGGGCTTCTAGTTATTTTATTATTTGTTATTTATTTAACAAAATTTATAAATTGCTTGATTGTATCAAAGTCTCTAAGAAGTTTACAAGAAATATTAAAATTATCAATAAAAACAGTTAAAAACAAATAATTCAAAACACTTAGAAGACCATTCAAACCAGCAGTAAACTAAAAGCGATGAAGACAGACCAACAGTTATGTGTTTGCAAAAGCTTGCCTAAACAGAAATGTTTTAAATAAGTGCCAAAAAGAATACAGCAAAAGTGCCTGCCTAATGTCAGTAGCCAGGGAGTTCCAAAGTGGTCCCAGGCTGTGGTCTGAAGGCACATAAAGCCATCTCCTCGCTGAAGCTAAGTAGGGTCAGGTCTGGTCAATGCCTGGATGGGAGACTGTCTGGGAACCATATGTAAGCTGCCTTGGGTTTCATGAAAAGAAAGGTGGGGTATAAATGTAATAAATAAATAAAGGGTAGATGCTGCCATTATTTATTTATTAGATTTATATCCTGCCCTTTGGCAATCCTATGAATAGGGTTTTCATGGTAAGCGGTATTCAGAGGTGGTTTACCATTGCCTTCCTATGAGGCTGAGAGGCAGTGACTGGCCCAAGGTCAAGTGCCTGCTTTGGATGGAGTCGTACTCCCTCTGAAAGAGCAGGTCTGTAGTCTGAGGGTGCTCTTGGATCCATCTTTTTGTCACTAGAGGCCCAGGTGACCTCAGCGGCTGGCTGGTAAAAAAGCTGCAACCGTTTCTGGACTGGGATAGCTTGACCACTGTTTTCCAGGCACTGGTAACCTCCAGGTTGGATTACTGTAATGTTCTCTATGTGGGCTGCCCTTGAGGTTGGTCCAGAAGCTGTAGGTGGTGCAAAATGCAGCAGTGTGGCTGCTCACTGGGGCAGCATAATGCCATCATGTTACTCCACTGCTGAAAGAATTGCACTGGCTGCCCATTAGCTACCAGGCCAAATTCCAGGTGCTGGTTTTGGTGTACAAAGCCCTTTACAGCTTGGGCCCATGATACCTAAAAGACCGTCTTACCACTTATATATCCAGTCGATCACTGTGCTCTGCAGTTGAGGGCCTCCTGTAGATACCATGTTATCAGGAGGTCCACTCCACACATCATAAGGAAGCAAACTTTTAGTGTAGTGGCACCTATTCTTTGGAATTCCCTCCCCTTAAATATCAGACAGATGTCATCTCTGTGATCTTTTTGGCACCTACTGAAGACCTTCTTCCTTCAACAAGTCTTTCAAGTAGAGACCTTATCCCCATCTGTGTCTGTGTTGCTTTGTAAGATGTTTTATTTTTAGAATGTTTTAAATATGTTTTTGTGTTTTGTCCTTTGTACGTTGCCCTGTTCTCCTGGAAGGAAGGGCAGGATAGAAGTTTCAACAACAACAACCCTCTGCATGGCTTTCTTTCAACCTTACAAAGAGGTACACCACGCAGCATAATGTATGAACTAAAATTGAGTGCATAGTGGTTTGTCTGAATTAGTTAGGGACTGGACTAGGTCAACTCCCCTACAAGGTAAGATTATAATGTAGACACTATTTAGTTTAGAAAAAGGTAAACTATTTAGTTTAGAAAAAGGTTATGTATGGTGCAGACAAAGGGAGAGAGAGATTTTTCTCCCTTTCTCATAATACTAGAGCTTGGGGTCATCCAATGAACCTGAAGGGCAGAGGCTTCAGGAAAGACCAAAGCAGGGGTGTAGTCATCCTGGATTGTGGGGTCTGTGTGTTGTAGACCCTTTACTTTGGGGGGAGCAGGGTCCCAGCAGGGTCCCTATGTCTCCAGCATCCTATGGACCAATCAGCATGAAAGGGGAGTGTGTTAGCCACTGAGAAGGGTCTTATGGAAGCTATCATTGCATTCTTCTTGCTGAACCTCAAAAAGACATACCCTTATCCTGAATCCATCACTCAACAGAACTCCAAACAAAGTAAGAAACTGAAAGCTCATCCTGTTGTATAATCTTAGAAAGGGCCTGGCTGTAAGGGAGTGTGGCGTGACTATCATGAAGGAACCAGAGCTTGCAAGATTACTTTTAAAAAGTGATAAATTACAGTTACATGCCCCCCAAAAAGTAGTAATTACAACTACAATTACAATTGCTCTGAAAGTAACTGATTACTTTACTTTTGCTCAAAAGTAATTGCTACAATTACATTTTAGTTACTTTTTTCAAAAACAAATTGCCTACAAGCTGCTGGCCTTGGCTGCTGCACATCTAAGTAGCCTAAAACAACATTAAAAATAAGCACACACACACAGAGGGTAGTAGAATAATTTTTTTATCTGTAAGATTAACAGAATGGCATAATAGAATCTCACATCCCCTCACCCCACCCCCAGGAATGATGATACCCCAACACACATATTTTTTGTATATATATATATTGCCTCCAGCTCTTTTCTCCTTCCACTCCTGTCAATTTTTAAACAATTGTTTTCTCCACACCGTCTCGCTCTCCACCTCCTCCCTCGTTGCCTCCTAAGCACCCATAGAGCATGAAGGAAGAACAATGCTGCACAGAAGCCCAATTTGAAGCACATGATTTTTATTCACAAATCAGAGGAGCGGAAGACTTCCCCTGCTCCCCCCCAAGTAATGCACAAAAGTAATGCTGGAAACATTACAATTACTCCTCAAAAGTAATGAAGTTACTACTTGTTCTATTACCAGCAAAATGTAATGAAGTTACCCACTCGTTACTCAAAAAAGTAATAAATTACTTGTAACTTGTAAAGTACTTCGTTGCTTGTAACTAGTTACTTCCAAGCTCTGGAAGGAACCCTGCACTTCTCAATTTGCCACTGTACTACTGAACAAAAGGAAGTTTTTCTTTATACAGCAAATCATTAAATTATGGGATTTGCTACTATGAGATGTGGTGACGTAATGGTCACAAACTCAGACAGTTTTAAAAGGGATTAGACAAATTCATGGAGGATTGGCTACTGGTCATGGTGTCTATACACTACCTCCAGAATCAGAAGCTCTATGCCTCATGAATACTGTTGTTGAACATAAACAGGAATGACCTATTGCACTCATGCTCTGCTTGTGGGCTTCCCATAGTCATCTGATTGGCCACGATGGGAAACAGGTTACTGGACTACATCCTCCTTGGGTTGGATCCAGCAGAGTGGTTCTTATGTTGTTATGACTTCTTGGTCATTATGCTGTACCTGTTCTTAGGAATAAAAAGTGATGCTGTGGGTTGCCAGCATACATTCTGTAGGAGCCCCTCTTTCCTGCTGCAGGCTGTAAGAGTTACAAGTATTAACAGGAATTAAAATATGAGGAACTGAAAATGAGGGCCCTGGGGTAGCTACCCAAGCATATCCTCAAATCAGCCTTGGAGTGAAGTTGGCGCTGGAGTTGCTCAGATGCTAAATATGGAAACTTTTAATGCATGTGTTTTCCAACCCTATTAGTAAGGTTGCAAGGTATCTAAGCATTTTTGTCATCCTTTACTGGCTATTTCAAAATGCAAGCTAAGCATTTAGTCTGGCACTTCTGATTAATGCTATAACAACAACCACTTATAACACAGTCAGCAGGAAAAATAATTCTAATTGCCATCTTGCCAGATAGATACCCTCCTTGGTACTAATTGTATGGTGCAGATTGGTATTTTGAACTATTCTTCTCTCCCCCTTTTTAATATTAAAAGTTGTGTTTTTAAAAAATATTTTAAAGGATGATTACCCCAGGGTAAAATAGTTAAGATTAAATACTAACCATAAAATAAAAATCAGCTGTGCCAGGAAATGAATTACATAACATATCACCCATCAATCTGGCTTTTCAAAAAATTACCACACAAAAAAAGTCCTTTATCATGGATGAGTATTTTATATGTGGCTTCTCTTTCCATGAAGGTAAAAATGACCTTGGCCATTAGAAAGCGAGGATATATTGAGCTGGTTAGAATCAACACAGTTCCATTTCATTTAGTCTCCACTAAAATTGCAAGGAGTGAAAATAGAGATTGAATTTATTTTACTATATATTGCCTCATTTGAACTTTACTAAGGCATTAGCCACAAAAGGAAACCCTTTCCCCCCACCCTTCCATAATCTCTTCTAGATGGCATGTTAAGGAAATTGCCTTGACTTTATTGATTCTCAGCTATGAGGTACATCGTAACAGTCGGTGTGTTAAAGTGGAAAAAATTATGCTGTACTACACTTGAAGCGATGCAGCACTTTGACCCTGTGGCTGTATCTCCCTTCATAGGAAACTGACATTTTAAAATTACAAATTAGTACGTTTTATCTAGGCATCAGGCCATCTTCTTTTCCTAGCCCTAGTTTTTAAAAAGTTGTATCAGATCAATCTGAGCCATTTCTGAAAAACAGAAGGCAGCCTTGTGCTCAGCGGAAAGGGCTGGGGGCCAAAGCTAGTTCTTGTTGCCATATTAAGCCAACCCATCATATTTACAGTGATCTCTTCTCAGCACATACATTTCTTAGATAACAGTTTGAAATGGGGACAGTGTGGTAAATTCTATTATAATCATGCACAAGTCACCAACCTTTTTAGGCAGGTGGGCATATTTGGATTTTTGAGTGCCTTGGGGGACTTCTCTCCCCCCCCCCCCGTTCAGTTCCCCTGAGAGGCAGAAAGAGAAGAAGCACGCTCTCACACACACTTTGCTTCTGCAAGGGATCTGGGTAAAAGTCAGGTCCAGCAGAATTAATCTGAGCCTTGAAAAAACAAAGAGCTGAAAGAGGATTTGGGAAAGAGTGACACTCTTCTAGCTTCCTCCTTCAGCTCTATGTACTTTTCAAGGAAATGAAATGAATCTTTATTGCTCAGAGCCATAGGCTACTACAATTAAACACAGGAAAATACAAAATACATATTAAAATACAAGTCATATTTCAGCAAAACACAGTTCAACAACATACAGTAAAAGAAGAATACATTTCAAATAAAATGTCCTCTCCCTAGCAAAAGATACCCTGACCTACCCATGTTGAGCCTCAGCTAACCCAGAATGGACAGGGAAGGGGGAGGCATGAGTTTCAGGCGCCTCCGCTGCCAGAGGAAGCAGAGTTGGGAATTGTTGAGTCTGAGCAGGACCCTGCGGGAGGGGGTCAGCCTGCACACCAGCCAATTCCCACGGGTCCCGCACTCCCCGAGGAACACAGCGCACCGCCCCCAGCTGCTGCAGAAGACTTGTTGGGGGAGGCTCCAGAGACAGTGCCAGCTCCTCCCTTGCCAAGCAGTTCCCAGGAGGATACCAGTGTGGCACAGCCCCCTGATCTTGAGCCTGTTGCTCAGGAACAGGTGTCTTCCGATGAGCCGTTGGAAACACGCCCTCTGTCCCCGCGCTCCCGTTGCCGCGAGAAACGGACAGGGCAAAGACAGGAATTACGCAGGAGTCAGAGATTACGTTTGAAAACGTTCCCTTCTTAAGCTTGCCGCTTACAGAGGGGAGTTGTTGAGTCAACTTCCTTCACACGCTACAGAGCATGTCTAGAGTGTAGTTAGGAATTCTAGTGAGCTAGCGCAGGGTTTTCTATGAAGCGCAATGCCTTTGATGTATCCATTACTCTAATAAAACTAGATTTACTTGCACCTACGCTTCAGCCTCGTCCTTCCGGCTCTGAACAGGACAGTTTGACTCAACCAACATCCCTACTCGAATCTGTTCCCATGGCGGATGACGTGGACCAGAACGGTGCAAGAGGGGGAGTACCCATCACCATGGAAACCTTGTATGCCAAGATCCAGAACCTCCGAGTGACTACACAAGCCTTACAAACTGAGAACTAGAACCTCAGAGCCGCAACGCAAGCCTTGCAAGTGGATAACCAGAATCTCCGTGCTTTGATTGCCCAAGTCCAGGCTGTGCCCCCGGGGCAGCAGCCCCTGTGAAGACTCCAGTGGGGCTCCCCGTGCGATACAGAGGCCAGAGTGAACAGTTTGCCACGTTTCTAGCCCAATGTGAGTTGTACATTCAGGTGCGCAGAGCTGAGTTCCCAACTGATGATGCGAAGGTGGCGTTCATCAACAGTTTATTGGAAGGGGAAGCGACAAAATGGGCCACCCCGTATTTGATTCGCAACAACCAGATATTGCGCCAGTTTGACGCATTTAAGAATGCAATGGGGGATATGTTCCGAGACCCCCAGAGGAAGGAGACGGTCGTCCGCCAACTAGGGACCCTGAGACAGGGAAAGGGGTCCGTGGGACTGTACACCAATGCTTTTCGTGTTTTGTCTCAAGAGACAGAGTACAATGATCCAGCCTTGATGTACTTTTACAGAAATGGACTGAGTTCAGAAGTTTTGGATGAACTGGCACGCTCCACACACCCCGACTCACTCGGGGGCTTGATTCAACTGAGTCTGCAGATAGACAGCCGCCTAGAAGGAAGGAAGTTGGAGTGGAGAATGGAACCTTCCCAGAGCCAGGTTGCTGCTCCGCTGCCCCGTGCGCACCCAGTGCCCAATCCTGGCATCCCTACTGTCTTGGGAGAGGAGTCCATGCAGATTGGGGGGGGCTAGACCGCGATTGACAGAGGAGGAGAGGGAAAGGCGCCGGAGAGAAGGACTGTGTTTCTACTGCGGAAAGCCGGGTCACCTCACCCGAAATTGTGCAGCCAAAACTGGAAGACCCCAGCCGCCAGAAAACATCACATCCCAGCTGTCGTAGAGGCTAGAGAGTTGGGGGCTGCCACAGACACTGAGCCTCCACCACTACCCCTTCCATCCCAAGGGGCTCTCCTGTTGCCCATTCGCATCACTCTACCCTCAGGCAAGAGCTTCTCAGCCAAGGCTATGATTGACAGCGGAGCATCTTCTTGTTTCATAGACCGAGAGTTGGTGTTACACCACGCTTTTCCCACACAAGAACTGAGTCAGCCGTTGGCAGTGGAAACTATAGATGGCCAGCCTCTGAAGTCTGGGGGGTTGACCCAGGTGACTGAGGCCGTGGAAGTGATGGTCCCTGGACATAGGGAAGACCTGTCGTCTATGTGGCATCCTTGCCGCGCTTCCCGGTGGTGTTGGGTATGCCTTGGTTGGTTAGGCACAACCCCACAATCTTTTGGGATGAAGCTGTGGTGGTTTTTACCTCCAAGTACTGCCATCAACATTGCCAGCCTGAAAAGGAGCCAGAGGTGTTGGCAGGGGCGCCTTCCCCAAGAGAGATAACTTTGTCCACCAAGTATGGGAGCTTTTGGGACGTCTTCGACAAAAAGGAAGCGGAGCAACTCCCTCCTTACTGGCCCTATGATTGTGCCATTGACTTGGTTCCTGGGGCACACATCCCTGCCGGGCGGATCTACTCTCTATCTGAACCAGAGTTGGCAGCGCTAAGGGAGTTTCTGGATGCCAATTTGAAGAAAGGCTTCATTCGCCCTTCACAGTCCCCAGCTGGTGCACCCCTGCTGTTTGTTAAGAAGAAAGGGGGGGAGCTCCGGCCATGTAATGATTATAGAGCCCTAAACCAGCTCACAATCCCCAACAGCTACCCGCTGCCGCTCATCAGGGAAATGTTGGAGCGGTTGCGTTCCGCCAAAATTTTCACGAAACTGGATTTGAGAGGAGCTTACAATTTGGTGCGGATTAAGGAGGGGGATGAGTGGAAAACTGCGTTTAAGACACGTTATGGTCAGTTTGAGTATTTAGTAATGCCATACAGGTTGTCGGGAGCACCTGGAGTCTTCCAAAATTTCATGAATGACATCTTCCGGGACTTTGTGGACCACTTCATGATAGTTTATCTGGATGATATTTTGATTTACTCAAATACTCCCGAAGAACATGACTCACACGTGTGTGCAGTGCTGCAGAAGTTACGGGAACACCGTCTTTACGCAAAGCTGGAAAAGTGTGGGTTTGACCTAACCACGTTGGACTTTCTGGGGTATCGGGTCTCTCCGGCAGGAGTAGAGATGGACCCAGAAAAGGTTTGTTGTGTACTCACGTGGCAACCCCCCAAGACCAAGAAGGATTTGCAATGCTTCTTGGGGTTTGCCAATTACTACCGTCGGTTCATAGCCAATTACTCCAATCAGACTGCACCGCTCACAGATTGCCTGAAGGGCTCAGGACCTTTCCAATGGACAGAAGCTGCACAAGAGGCCTTCGAGAGCCTGAAGCGAAGGTTTGCTATCGAACCCATCCTACAGCATGCCGATCCCGCACTCCCTTTTGTGGTAGAGTCGGATGCGTCAGACGTAGCGATTGGAGGTGTTCTTTTGCAACCTGCCCAGAAAGGGGGAGGACTGAAACCTTGTGCCTACTTTTCCAGAAAGTTAACCGTCTCTGAACAAAACTACACTGTGTGGGAAAAGGAGCTATTAGTCATTAGAGATGCCTTTGAAGCCTGGAGACACCATCTGGAAGGGGCGCAGCATGAAATTGAGGTGCACACGGACCATCGTAATCTAGAGAGTCTTCATACCACCCGTAAACTCAATCAGAGGCAAGTGCGCTGGGCTCAGTTCTTCGCATGGTTCCATTTCAAAATTCATTATATCTCCCAAGCGCAGAATAAGTGGGCTGATGCCCTCTCAAGGAAACCTGAATTTCAGGGGGAGCCCACCCCAAGACCGTTACAGTACATTATTCCTCCCGAGAGGGGAGTGGTAGGGGCCTGCCAAGATTCTTGGGAAGCTGAAGTGTGTGAGGCGCAACAACAGGACCCTTTCGTGCAGGAGCAGTGGGTCGAAGAGGATGCGCCACCCAAGGCAGATCAGAAGGACCTTATACGGAAGGATGGCATATTGCACCATCAGGAAGCTATTTATGTGCCCGTCAGAGAACTGCAAGCGAGAGTACTTCGTCAGTGCCATGACGCCCCCACAGCAGGCCACTTTGGGGTCTTTAAGACCATTCAAGCTGTCACCCGGGAGTTTTGGTGGCCCAAGGTGAAGGATGTAGAGCATTACGTTTGCTCTTGCCCCACTTGCATGAGGGCTAAACATGCCACTGGGAAGCCACCGGGGCTGTTGGAACCCCTTCCTACTCCCGCAGGACCTTGGCGAATGATTACTATGGACTTTATAACAGACCTTCCCCCTTCGCAGGGGAAAACCACAGTTTTGGTGGTTGTCGATGCCTTCTCGAAAATGGCTCACTTCATTCCATGCACAGGGCTCCCAAGCGCTCAAGACACTGCCAAGTTGTACGTGCAAAATGTGTATTGGCTGCATGGACTGCCAGACAGCCTGGTTTCTGATCGGGGCACACAATTCACCGCGCGTTTTTGGCAAGCATTGTGGAAGTTGCTGCAAAGCGAGCTAAGACTGTCGTCTGCCCATCATCCCCAAATAGATGGACAGTCCGAGAGGGTGAACGCAATTTTGGCACAATATTTACGTTGTTTTGTGGGGTATCAGCAGGACAACTGGATGTCCTACCTGCATTTAGCAGAATTTGCTTATAATAATGCTGTGCATTCGCACACGCAACAGACTCCTTTCTTCGCCAATTTTGGCTACCACCCGTGAGCCTTCCCTGCCCCAAAGGACAGTCTCTCAGTCCCAGCCGCTGAGGATTTATTGCAGGAACTTCACGCTATGCAACAGCTACTCCAAGAACAACTGGAACGGGCCAAGGCGGATTACAAACGCGCAGCTGACCAGCATCGGCAAGAGGGAGACCTCATTCAAGCGGGAGACAAGGTCTGGCTCTCTACACGTTTTTTATCTATGCCTGGCCGGTGTCGTAAGCTGCAGGATCGGCGTGTAGGGCCCTCTGAGGTGGAGGCACAGATTAACCCCGTGGCTTACAGACTAAAATTGCCGTCAGCTTTCAAGATGCACCCAGTCTTTCACAGGGCGTTGCTGACCAAGGACTCTCCCCCCGACCCTCACCGGCCGCAAGTGGAGCCTGCACCGCCTTTGTGGGTAGAGGGGGAGGAGGAATATGAAGTAGAACAGATTTTGGACTCGAGAAAACGCCGAGGGCGTATTCAGTACCTGATTCATTGGAAGGGTTACAATCCAACTAAACGTTCCTGGGAAACAGAGGAGAATGTGCATGCTCCGACTTTGGTGAGAGAATTTCATGAGGCTTATTCAGTGAAACCTAGACCTCGGGGTGGGAAGGGTTAATGCGTGGAGGGAGGGATGATGTTGAGCCTCAGCTAACCCAGAATGGACAGGGAAGGGGGAGGCATGAGTTTGAGGCGCCTCCGCTGCCAGAGGAATTGTTGAGTCTGAGCAGGACCCTGCGGGAGGGGGTCAGCCTGCACACCAGCCAATTCCCACGGGTCCCGCACTCCCCGAGGAACAGAGCGCGCCGCCCCCAGCTGCTGCAGAAGACTTGTTGGGGGAGGCTCCAGAGACAGTGCCAGCTCCTCCCTTGCCAAGCAGTTCCCAGGAGGATACCAGTGTGGCACAGCCCCCTGATCTTGAGCCTGTTGCTCAGGAACAGGTGTCTTCCGATGAGCTGTTGGAAACACGCCCTCTGTCCCTGCGCTCCCGCCACCGTGAGAAACAGACAGGGCAAAGACAGGAATTATGCAGGAGTCAGAGATTACGTTCGAAAACGTTCCCTTCTTAAGCTTGCCGCTTAAAGAGGGGAGTTGTTGAGTCAACTTCCTTCACACGCTGCAGAGCATGTCTAGAGTGTAGTTAGGAATTCTAGTGAGTTAGTGCAGGGTTTTCTATGAAGCGCAATGCCTTTGATGTATCCATTACTCTAATAAAACTAGATTTACTTGCACCTACGCTTCAGCCTTGTCCTTCCGGCTCAGAACAGGACAACCCAATGTCTTAGTGTATAAATACTACAAATAAATACTTTTCAAGGAAAAACATGGTAACAACCTTCATCACCTCATAATCCTGGAGGCAGAGTAGCTGGGGGGGGGCTCAGATGCCAGAGGAAGACCTCGAGAGCACCATGACACTCATGAGCACCACATTGGTGACACCTGATGCTTAGAACCAGGGATGGCTGAAAGGTTCTCAGCCTAAAATCCAAAGCCAGCTTTAGGTTGAAGACAAATAACTGTGAATCTGGATCATACCAGCTATCTCAACTTTTGTGTCAAATACTTATTAGGAAGCTATCATCAGCCACCATTCTTGTCCATCCTCTTATGAGTCAGGTGGGCAGTCCCAGCTTTGATTTTGATTTTTAAAAGCAGCTGATACATACATAAGTTTGTGTCTGTTTACCTTTGCCTTACAAAGTAACAAAAATCATGAATGTTTAAATTAAACCTGCAAAACTGCTCTGGGTATTGAAAAGGGAAGAGGTTTGTGATGTCACAGTGCCAACCCATAGGCGCCTTTACATTCAAACTTAAATCTGAAGAACAGGGGTATTGTATGTTAAAGAGCTTGATTTGAAACAGAAATTGAGGTGGGGGAAGAAGACACAGGGAAGGTTAGGTATAACTGCAGAACAGTTAAGAATGTTGATAAAGGTAGTTTAGAAAATCAACAAAGAGTATTGTGGCACCTTACAGACTTACACATTTATTTAGAAAGGCTTAGGATGGTATCCAACAAAATTCTACTCAAAGTAGGCTAATTGAAATTAAGTTAGTCATGTCCTTTGATTTCAGTGGGTCTGCTCTGAGTAGAACTAATATTGGATACAACTCTTGGGTTTAGAAAGACTTTGGGTAGAGACACACTTACTGTTGTGCTCATTGCAGTGCATCTTCACCTCTGTTTTCTGAAAATGGGGCCACATGACACTAGTCAAATGTCACCTCTTTTTACTCTAAAATCCAGTCAGATCAGCTCCAGTGTGGTTTTTTTAAATTCAGCTTCAGACAGATTTTGCAACTGATTGGTAGATCAACCCGTTGCCCCTCCAAATGTGGCCAATGGAAATTCTTTGCTGTAGGCTCAGGCAGAGACAGTGATTGGCCCAACACTTTGCTGTGGGTGGTCCTGAAGGATCTGAAGTCAGTAGTGGGGAAGGGAGATGTATCCAGCTGAGGGCAGAGTTGCTTTAAAATGCAGCCAGAAAAACCATTCTCAGTGCCCACAGCCTTTGTTAAATAAATGAGTGTTGAGGAAGATTGCCTAGGGCAAGTGGTAAAGCTCAGCATGCATTCCCCTTCTGTAATATGAAAATATAGTGGCCCTTTTCTCATAGTTTATGCAAAAGTTAATGAAGTATGAAAATATAAATATATACATTACATATTTACACATTTGTTTCCATGTATGGATGCTGAATTAGGGGACCTTTTCCCCATTTGTAGGTTAATTTTATACAATCTACTTGGAAGTAAGCCCCGCTGAGTATTCCTAGGATTGAATCCTTAGCTGTATCCCCATGCATATTTCACAGAGTTGGACTGTAATATATAGGTGCATAGCATTAAAATATGCTAAATAGCTACACTGTGAATGCTGAGCACAGATCTGTTCTGCATTTTTTCTGACTGGCAGGACAAAGTGCCTCCAGATGTAATTTTTCTATTACTTAAAGAATTTATTATTTTCCTTTCTTAAGATTAAAAACTAAAACATTTCAGCTAGATTTCTTCATTTTTGTAGGGATGGGGCAGGGTTTTTTTCACTTTCTAAAATCTGGAAGACTTTAAAGGATAAAGAAACTGCCTTTGAGAACTGGGTCCAGTCTGAGCTGTATTTCATGCAGTATTAGAACATGTTAATATTAGATATAATCCAGTGCAAATCCTGTTGGCGTCCCTGGTACTGTAATCATTGCTATAATTGCTCAGTGCTAAAAACACTTTTGTAGCATTTTCTTCATTCATACTGTCATTCCCAATTAGACCAAGCTAAACTTCCGAATCCACAGTAGTTGTACCGAGAACTCAGCTTTTGTCTGTGGAATATGCTTTCTCCTAATGGAGTACAAGGAATAACATGTTCTATGCCATTGCCTTATACTAATAAAACACCACCCTGAACTTGAGTTTTGGCATGCTACGGTTTGCCCTAGATCTACCTGACCTGGCCCCGCCTAGAAGCTACTATTTTCAAAACCAGAGGTTTAGCAACTCATCTGTTTCACTAGCCGTTGTGTTAATCTTATTCTTTGAAAGTGTTCCAGGCCAGGCCAGGTGATAAACTGCTTATTGTTGAAAGTTTCCACAGAGGCAACTGTCAAAGACTATTTCTATTTTCTTGGCAATACTACTGGTATTCTTCTTCAGTACAGTTGAGAACATACAATCTGTCATTTAAGAAGCACAAAGTCAAGGTATAAAATTATATCGAACAATCCATACTCATCCACTGTGGGGAAAATAAACTAAAGAGATTCAGATAGTATAGTATATTTATTACAATCTTTCCATGTGATCTATGTTGAGATCTATGTGGCCCAATCCTAAACATGTCAACTTGTAAGTCTGACTGTGATGTGCAGTGCTTGTGCCTGCTGAAGCATTCATGCATTAAAGTAAATATGAACAGCATTTCAGCATAACAGTGTGCAATCCTAATCATGTTTATTCAGAAATAAGCTCCTCTGAGCTCACTGGGGTTTGCTCTCTGGTAAGTGTGCTTAGGATTGAAGTCAGAAGAGAAACTTCTATAAGTGTTAACATCAGATTTTTTGTTTGGAAATCACGTCTGTCTTTCTTAAATCAGTCACACCTTTTGAAATGGTCTGCAAAACAAATAAAATCTGACTTCTAAAATGTATTTGTCCTATATATCTCATCAAACCCATTTGCATACCTGTGAGAGTCAGCATGGTGGAGGTGATAGTGGTGAACCAACTGTGAGGACATGGTTTCAAGCTTTCACTCAGCCAGTAAGCTCAGTAGGTGAGCTTGGAAAAAGCATTATTTCTTGGATGAACCTACTGTATAGGACAACTCTAAAGATAAAACAGGGTAACCTCATCTATACCATCCTTGACAGAAGGGAAGAATATAACTGTGGTAAATACATTCATGCATCCCTAGGTCTCAAGACTGAATTCTCCCTTATACATTGGATAAGTTAAGTTCAAGGCAAGAACAACCCCTCTTAATTGGTTGATATCTAATTTAAACTCTTTTGTATTGTTGTGTTTTAGATTGTTGTGACTGCACTGGAACCTTAGAGGAAAGGGCAGTTAATAAATCAAAATAATAATCACAATCCGAATAATACACTCTCCACATTTAATTCTAAATCTTTTCTCTTTTCACCAAGGATGGAGAGCATGTGGCTTTCTCTTCCCATTATACCAGGAGTAGGGAACATATTAATGGTCTACTGGCCATGTTGGCCAGGGATGATGGGTATTAGAGTCTAACAACATCTGGAGGGCCATAGGCAGCCCATCTTTGGCCCTACACTGTAGCATCATGGGGTCCTCAGAGCTACTGCCTTGGCATCCAAGGTAACAAATGTAATTTCTGTCAGCACACTCATGTTGAGGTTGTTGACTTGTGGTGAAATCCTGAACTTAGACCTTCTATAAAACTCAGCCATTTCCCACATGCATGGGCATCATTAAATTTCTCAACACTTGATGAATCACAGTTTGTGTGCAGAAATCCTGTTACTTTTAAAAAGCATTAATTTTTTGAGGTGCAATGGACATTTTGTATGTGGCATTTGATCTGGCTCATTCTCAGGTGTAAATCGCTTCTTGATACTACAGTCATCTCTTGATGAACATGCCGGTATGAACCTGAATTCAAGAGATTATGTAAACTTTCCATGGCATACCAGGGCCAAATGCAATGTACTTCAGGTTGATTAGCATCATAGGTTTCAGGGAAATTCTGGCTATTCCTTGTATTCCTACTATGGATAAGAATCTAGTTCATGAGTAAGCGGGCAGCCAATTGCCTTGGGAACAGTTCTGTATAACTGAAGGCCATCAGGTTGTCTCTCTGTTCCTTTGACAGCTATTCATCTTCCCATGCACCTCATCCCTCTTGGCTTCAACAAAGGCCTTGCTGCACAAGTCTGGAATGTTATCAAGGTATGCACTGACACCTCATTTGAAACTGAGATTTGCGGAAAGGTTACAAAAGGTCACAGTGAGAGAGAGAACTAAGTATTCTAAAACTGTTGCCTGAATGCATAGCATCCCAATCCTACTATTACACCTGTGCCAGCCTTGTAACAAACAGATTTTTAACTGAATGAATTAAGAAACCATTCTCAAATATATATGAATAACAGTTAAATTCATGCATCTTCAAATGTCAGAATAATAGAAAATTCAAAGTATTTGAAGAAAATAGCCAGACCTTTTCTTTGGGGGGCAGTGAAATATATTGAGGACACTTAAAGGCCACAACTATTGGACAGTCCTAAGATTGTGATATTTGTGATATTTTGACTACATGGTAAGAACAGTCCACATCATACATTTAAAGCACATTTAAAACACATGGCTTTCCCCAAAGAATCCTGGAAACTGTAGTTTACCTCTCACAGAATTGAGAGGTAACAAACACCCTTAACAAACTACAGTTCCCACAGTTCTTTTGGGGGAGCCATGTGCTTTAAGTGTGCTTTAAATATTTGGTGTGGATGTATCCTTACTGGGGAGTAAGCTTCACAATGAATACCGTGGAATTTACCTCTGAGTAAATATGTTAATCTGAATTGAGATGCAAACAAAACATCTGATTTCTTGGGGTTTTTTAATGCATCTGTAACTTTTCCCCAGTGAAGTTCTGGTTCATGTAAATATTGTACAATCCAAATATCTCATTGCACCAGGAAAAATTGCTCCAAATATAAACGTCAACAATACTCAACCACAGGACAGAAGTGATGCAGAACTTTGGGGAAAGTTTATCTTTTTAAAAAACAACAACGCTATAGCTAACCTCAGCGAAAGGGAAGGTAGAGATAAAGCACTGTGATAAAGGGAAATTATTTTTTCTTCAGATGTACAGTGCAGTTTCAAATCAGATTCATTTGCTTGCTTCAATTTTTGCAAATGAGAAGAAGCCATCTCAAAAACAATTTCTATTTTCAAGGTCAATAAGCAAAGAGCCAGTCCTCGTTCTTTGAAGATAGCGTCCAGACACATTCAGCATCTCCCTTGTCAGCCCGTTGTTATCTACATAGCCCACTTCTGCTATTTGATGTGCTACTGGTTTTTTGTCACTAGAGCAGGAGATATTTTCATCCTTCCTTTAGCAAGCACCCTTAACATTCCACATTCTCCAACAAAGAAATCTCCATCCATGTCCTTATAGCAGCAATTGGCAAGGAAAAGAAAACATATAAAGCTCTTCAAAAAATTTAAATTATCACCATAGTAATGTGTGACTAAAATACATAAACCATGTGATTTTGCTGACCAAGAAAGGTAGTGTGAATATTTGTCAGAAATTAGATGTCCAGTGAGTGATGTACTGTGTGCACTCAGTAGACCAGACTATGAAGTCCTTGGTTTAGAAATCTGGGAGTGTGTCTGAGTAACCAACAGACTCACAAAGGTACAATTAGATGTTGTTCTCACTTATCTTGTTCCCAGAGTTATTACATCTCCTTTTATGGGAGCCACTTTGCTTCAATTCCATCTGCACTCTGCAATTACTGCTGAAGTAATTGCTTTTCACTAGTCATTAGTGGTAACTAAATTAGTGTTTGCCCACATCTAGCTATGATAGGAGACTGTAAGGGTGTGGATCAAGTGAAGCTGGAACTGGGCAACTCTGAAGTCATAACAGTCTTGACAGCCTTGTAACTTGGTGAGGACTCCTCTTAGCAATTGAGTTCAGCCTTTCTAGCAGTGGGATCCTGTGCATGTTTTCTCAGAGGTAAGCCCAACTGGGTTCAGTGGGGCTCAGTCCTCAGTACCTGTGCATAGAATTGTTGCCTGGCAGCACAATCCTAAACAGAAATAAGTCTCTCTGAATTCAGTGGAACTTACTCACAGGTAGGTGCACATAAGGACTGCACTTGTAGTCACTCAGGCTGCCGTCTTCTATCCACTTACCTTGGAGTACGCCTCACTGAATTCAATAGAATATACTTCTGAAACTGAAGATATAGACATGTATAGGGTTGCACTGCCATGCATATACACATTGAAATGTATCTGTGGTAATATTACAAACACTTTCAACCAATTCCATTTGATGCAAAGTTTGTATTCCTTTCTTCAAAATTCAGGTCAGATGGCCATCATTTGTGCCTCTGACACTTCAAGGATAAACTGTTTTAATATGATTTGGCTAGGATTGCCTGTTCAGAAGCTTTCCCCTCTAATCTGAATGGAGTGGTAGAACATAGTGGCTATTACAGTCTATTTCCAGTATGGTCCTTGATGCTGAATAGGCTTCACCCCTTTAGGGCCATGCTTGTTTTAAAACTGAAGCTGAGCTCCCAATAATCTTCACAAGTTGTTTCTGTCAAAGGGATGTTTCTAAATACTTATTTGCCTCTCAAGACAATAACCCCCTCCTTGATCTGATGCCTCATACTAGTAATCACAGAGACACCTTGCACTGCTGAGGCTATACTGACTATCCATGCTGGACTATACATCAATATGATCTGGATGGGAACTGAGGAATAACATGAAGCCTGGCCCTTCTTTAACTGCTGCTCCTGCAAAATATAACTCACATTCCCCTGTTTTAAAACACCTCAGCTTGTTGCCAGTTTGTTTCCAGGCCCAATTCAAGGTGTTCAGATTAGTGTTTAAAGCCATAAACGATTTAGGCCCAAAATATGTGAAAGACCACCTCCTTCCCTGCAGACCCTCTGAGGGTTTAAGATCGACAGAAGGGGTCCTTTTGGTAGTTCCACACCACCCTTGGAAATTTGGAGGGGGGCTCAAGAGAAGGTGTATCTGTAGCAGTAGCAGCCTCCAAGCTGTGGAATTCCCTCCCAAAGAGATGTGTCTGGCACCTCCATTGTATAGTTTTCATAATATGCTGAAACTATGCCCCTTTCCACTGACTTGGGACACCTGAGATATATATATTTTAGGACCCAACCAAACCATCTGATTGGAAATTTTTAAAACTGATTTTAATGTTGTAGCCTGCTCTGGGACCTTATGGTAGGTAAGAAAATCAAAATGCTACTACTACTACTACTAGAAATCCAACTAGTAAAAATAACAGTAATAATATGAAACTCAGCTATGAAGTGCCCCATTTTTTCATGGCCTTTAGAAAGAATAAAGATAAAATGGGGGCTGCCATTTTTTTTACAACAGTGGAGTGAAAAGCTTTTTAGCACACAGACATGTGATTAATTACGTTACATTAAAAGCAAATGGCTGGGACTTTAAGCAACAAAACCACCAAGCATATTTAAAAACTCCAAAGGTTGTATTAAGGTTTTACAGACCCTAAAAAAAAAGAAAGCACTCTAGTTTTATAAGCTTACCTTATCATTTTTTCATTAAAAAGGAGATATAAACGGTATACAACAACATTGAAAGAAAGTGGATGGGTTACTAAAGTCTTCTCAGAAATATGAACATAAGGGTTTATACGGAGTCAATCCGTTTACATGGGCAGCCAACGTTTTTTGGCCCATGGACATATGTGGATTTTTGAGCAAGTGCCACAGGGTGCCATTGTCTCTGGTGACTCCTTTCCCCCCCTCCTCCAGATCAGCCCCCTCCTGAGGGACAGAAAGACACTTCGGTTTTCCAAGAGATCTGGATTTGTAAACTGTGTAGAGGTCTTTCCATTCAAGTGGTATATACATTTTGTTAAATGTAATAAAATAAATAAAATCCTGTAGAATTAATTCAGCAGAATTAATTTCAGCACATGGTGCTGAAAGAGGAAGTGGGAAAAACCTCTTCCAACTTCCTCCTTCAGTTCTATGTACTCTTCAAGGGAGAAAAAAGATAACACCCTCACCACCCCATGACCAAGGGGATAGTGGGGGGGGGGAGGAGGGTTCAGAGGTTTGAACATGGAAGATGTGTTCCATTTTTTATATATGCATCTGATGTGAATCAGATAGAAAACTTTTGTTAGAGATCACTATTAGGATCTTTAAACTACAAGTACACATAAATGCAATCAATAGAACTACTGAACAAAAATGTTTTGAAGCAGGATGTAAACTGTTTCAACATCTATTTAACAGCAAAAGTATCATGAGGCCATGACAATTTACAGTTTATCTGGAGTGACCAGAGTCAAAGATGGACAAGACTCCTGTAGCTGAAACACTTGTGTAGGAGACATTTCAACAGTTAAGACTTTCTCATCTCCTGCATGACAAACTGCATGTGTCCAAATTCCCTCTTCTATATAGCTAGACCAGAAAAAGGAGCTTTGCCTCTAGTCAGCTTATCTGTATGCCAGTGTAGTATACAAAAGCTAACTTGAGCAAAAACTATAGAATGGTTCTGCAATGAAGGGTGTCCTAACAGATGTTTTTAAGTGCTTGTGTTTAATATTGAATAGAAGCATTCAAGAATGTGTAAGAACAAGTTATACCAATGTTCCGTGTAGTCCAGTAAAATGTTTTCAAGAATAATCTATTCCAGGTATAGGAAGGCCTCAGTCCATGGAGTCAATAAGAACCTGTCTTCTTCAATCCCATTGATACTAATGGAATTTATGACCTGTTTGCCATGTTCATCTGTTAGTACGGTAGGATTCGTCCTTTTAATTCTTGTTGCTGAAGGAACACCTTTAGAAATGTTTGTTCTATTTTATTTTATTCTGTGTATTTGGTTTTAAATTATTGATAAGCTGTTGGATAGCCACTTAGAGATATTTTTTGTAGAAAGCGATGAATAAATGTAAATAATGATAATAATATAGACACACCTAACCTTTCTGGGTCCTGTTGAAATCCATGGGACTTAAATTAGTGGAAACTTAACTTGCCCCATTGATTCCAACAGAACTGAAGTGCAACAAAGCTTCTCTGCATGAGAGTCCATATCTGGAAGTGAATTGACTTTTAACACCTTGGATCACAACAGCATTCATACTTCTTAGGTACCACATTGGAAGCATTTACATAGGTCAGGTTGTGGTGGAGGGGCAGTCTATAAGCAGAATAGGCTTGAACCTGAACCAGCTTATGCACCAGCCGCAGTGGGCCACCCAATGGGAATACAAACCAAGGAACCCGCAACAAACCTTGGCACCAACTTTGTCTTCATATATATTCAAGGGACCAGATCCCCAAGGGATGCTATCATAGGACCTACAACATCAGACTAATCCTCAGGAGATTTTTCAGCAGCACATCTTCTAACATACATGGCATTATGGGCCAGCAATGCTCTCTTGCAATTCACATAGACCAAAAATAGTCTAATTCTATGCAAGAGAATAAACTGTACCCAAGCGAGACCATAAAAATTATTACACCCAGAAACGAATCTCTGAACACCTAGAGACACAGAAACATGTTTGAAAGTTGCCACACTTCAACAAGAAGATTTCAGAGACTCCAGAGTGAAGCTGCTGAGTTAAAATTCATCTGCAGATTGGATGGTGTCAGACTTGGGCTCAGTGAGGAATGGAAGTGGCAAGCCTACTATAAAAAGTAATTGTCCCTCATTAGATGTTTTAAGTATACTATTCATCTTGCTTTGCCAATTCAAGATGGGAGGCTGATAGCACTCACTCTGAGTGGTTTTTTTAACTTTCTCAACTATTCAACTGTGCTCTGCATAATAATGTGACATACCTATCTCTTGTCTGCCCCTCTTTCCTCCCCCCCCCTTTGTGTATCAGATATTGACAGACAGAGAAGAACACTTCATGTATCTGGCCCACAAACATTTCTGTTACCATACCTTTGTTAGTCATTAACTGTTCAAGTGTCACCAGACTCCTGAATTGTCATTTTAAAGTTGGCCTGTTTTACTATAAAAAAATTAATACAAAAGCCTGGCTCTGTAGAACACAAGGCCAATTTGGTAATGTATTGTTTAAAAGGAGCATGTTAACCAGCATCTATGGAACAAGAAGTGAGATATTTGTTCTCCTATGCCTGGAATTTATGAACCTTCATTCACCACAAGCCAAAAGCCCTCACAGCAGTGTCTCAGGCAGTTTGTTTCAGAGGTATCTGACATCCAAACCTAAAGGGATTTTAGGTCTGAGTGTCAGAACCATAACTATTTCTGTTTCTTCAACAAATTCTCCAAATAGGTTTTGTGGATTGTTGTAGTCTTAATCCTGTACTGTATTGACCAGTTTCCATCAGCACTGTGATGTTGCTTAGCAACCTTTTTCTCTTTTGATCTCTCTTTCCCCACCATATGTTTGTAATAACAAAAAAAGAAAAATACACAAAATAGGAAAAGGTTGACATTCTATAATATATTTATTAGAATATCACTTAATACAGTGCCTCCAAAATAGAAATAATTTTTGTTCTGATCTGTGGTAGTACCTACTTTGATAGACTTCAGAATCTAAATTCTGAGCAAAGCTGTGGTGACATGGACAGGGCAGAATGTTTGATTTCTACTGGAGAGACTGCGGTTCAAATCCCTCTTTAGCCTTGAAGCTCACTGGGCAGTTCATTGTTTCTCAACCTAGCCTACCTCATAATGTCACTGTAAAGCTAAAATGAAATAACTCCATGTGCACCTTCTTCAAGAAAATGCACTACAAAATGTGCCAAATAAATACATAATACAGCAATTGTTTTATTTATTTATTATTTGATTTATATCCCGCCATTCCTCCCAGTAGGAGCCCAAGGTGGCAATTATTTATTTGTTAGCTATAGCTTTCAAAGCGGCACTCACACAGAAGAATCTTTGTCATATGTATCTCAGTTTCTTTACAAATGTCCTGGATGTCTGAATGGTGTGGGCAAATTTACACAAACATTTCTGAAATAGACAAGTCACCAAAGGGTGGCTTTTGCTTGTGTTTCAATTTTATTTTTTAGTGTTTTGGTTTGATGTCTGTCCCTCTCAAAGAACCTTGGTGGTACATCCTAACTTTTTTTTTATCACTCCATTATCTAAATGTTCTGAATATCCTCTCTCCAAAGCCATTCCAATAAATGGATTTATATAGTACAGCCTTCGCTAACGTGGACTGCAACTGATGGTCATGCCGACTGGGGCTGATGGGAATTGTAGTCCAAAACATCTGGGGGGCACCAGGTTGATGAAGGCTGATATAATACCACTAGGAGTCATCATTTTTTTGTCTTCTAAATAATATGTTACAGAATAGCTGCGTAAAAAGTCAGGCATGCCCTGGACTTTTATGGACTGCTGGGGAGGTGAGTTTTTATGGAATTCAGAGGTAAGGGAAGTTTTTCTTCTGCCATTCTGCAATTTCATTTGAGACTTGAACAAAGCCTGTATGATCACCAGTAAGTATTTTAACATTACACTCACACAGAACTTGACAGCTCCTTTAGTATATAGATTTGGCAGAATAAGGGCTTGAATCAAGCATGAGTCATTTTATTATTCATTAGGACTAGTCACCTGAATGAAATTATATACAGAGTCAAAGCCAATAAAGGTATCAACTTATTTTTCCCCATCATCAAGAAAAGGGAGACAATGAATAATTTATTTGCCTGAGTCATCCTATGTAAATATATATCATTGTGTTTATAGATTTGATTCCACAATTGAAGGACGCAATCCACAGCTATTACCATGAGTTGACATTTTGCCTTCAATCGAACTCTGATGAGCAAAACAGGTACTCTAACCTACTTTCCTTTCTTGTTTTGCATGGATTCTCACTTCCTTGGCAAAAAACTCAGGGAATGAAGAACTAAATGAACCACAGCAGCAAATCATTTTCAGAGTCAATTTTTGGAAGATGTAACTCTTCCATCCAGCTCTCTCAACATTTAGTTCACACACAAACATCACAGCCAACACTTACATAGGCAACCTGATGGAATACACTACTCTTTAGTGTTATGTCAGTGACGTTGCCCTGTGCCTTGATTTAGAATACTTTGAAGACAGAACTAGATGTTGTGAGAAATGGAGTTGCACCAGAAAAAAAAAATTCTTCCACCTCCACTATATAACATGTTAGTAAAATTCACCCTGGTTCTTAATGTCACCATGTGTTTTATTTCCCTACCACATACTACATAATTGCCAGTCAATGTTTTGGTAAACGTACAGCATGCTGATGGCAGGCTCATGTGATTCTCCTCCCTGGTACAGCATCTAGATTAGAATGATTGTGCTACTGAGATGAATGTGGCTTGTCTGAGGCCCCATCTGTACTATCCATGGCTTCCCACAAAGAATCCTGAGAACTGTAGTTTGCTGAGAGTTTTTAGGAGACCCTATGCCGCTCATAGAACAACTCCCAGAGTTCCCTAGGAAGAGGGATTGTTAAACCAATCAGCACACTTAAGAAACTACAGTTCTAGGATTCTTTGGGGAAAGCCATGACTGTTTAAAGTGGCATAATACTGCTTTAAATGTATAGAGCAGATGGGGCCTGAGTGTTATGGGCATTCACTGGGATTGTGCCCATGACATCATAAGCAGCAGGGGTGTAGTCATCCAGGGTCTCAGGGGGTCTTAGACCCCTTACCTTTTTGGAGCAGGGTCCCAATGAGCCAATCAAGAGGGGAGTGTGTTAGGCACTGAGAAACGTCTTCTAACATGCTTCCTTGTTCTTTCCTGCTGATTGGAGCTAATCAGAGTAAAAGCAGATGAGTCAGCCACTGAGAAGACTCTTTTCAGTTGCTAACTCTCCCCTCTTTCATGCTTATTGGCTGCTAGGGACGTCTGTTGTTGTGAGAGAAGGCATGAACAAGAATCTCAATGCAACAGCAAAAAAGGGTGGTGGTGGCTGTGACTGTTATGAAGGGACCCTGCAGGTCTGAATTTGCTACTATGCTGTTGATCACAAGAGATGAGTGATTGTTCCTCCTTCCCACTAATCAGGCCCAGTGCCAGCGGGCGGCCAGGTTGGAACCTGGCCAAGGGTCCCTATGACCCAGAAGGGTCCCTCCTTAGTCTGGGAGGGTGGAACTCCCACTCCCCAGCAACCCAGTGCTACCGCAGATCGCAGAGCAGGAGCTCCCAGGTACCCCCCACATATTGGCAGTGCAGGCTTAAATAAGCCCACCCGCCCCACCTACCTCTTGCATCACTTCATCAGCACACTGCATGTACATGCCTACCATCTTGGGTGATGGTAGGCATGCACGCATAGCATACTGATGCGGAAGGTAGGTGGGGCAGGCCAGCCTCTTTAAGCCCAGCAGTGTCTGCATCAGGATGGGGTGTTGGGCAGTATGATGCTGCATGCTGGTGCCCCAGCGCCCAGTCATGCCTGGTGCTGCCCTGCCACTAATATAATTTTAAAGTGTATTTTAATTTAATGTAACTATTTTTTACTAGTTTAGAGGCAGAAGGCTCCCCTGATTCATCATGACTGAAGTGAAGGAAATTTCATTTAGTCTTTTAAAGCAAAACTAAAGAACAACTAACTCTTACCCTGCTCCAAAGACTTGTCATTTAGTAAATACATCCCTTTCTGTTTTTGATTTTTAACCAATTTTGAGCACAGCCAATCCAAAATCAAGCAAAATCAAGTCTTGCTGGTTTCAGTGAGAAGGTTCAGCATGTGCGTACCTATATAAGCATTGACTTAAAAAGTGCTAGTTTGATTTTATATATGATGCACCCCACCTTGAGATGAAGGCAGGTTTAAAATGAAATAAAGAAATAGATCATATCCTTACATGTTGTTTTTGTTTACAAAGCTCAGACTTCTCTCTCCATTGCTGAAGCACACATTTCCCATGACATATTTATTTGATTTTTATTTTTAGCTGAAGAGACACTATTTAGAGAGAACAGAGGGCAATCACCTCAACCACATAGCCGCCACTTATCTCCATTCCAGGAAAAGCTTCATCTGGTATATTTCTAGATGTCAAGCTGCTGTTAAAGGCACAAGAGCAGGAGCAGTTTAAAAAACAGATGGCAACACATGGCTTCCCCCAAAGAATCATTGTTAAGGGTGCTGGGAATTACGACTCTGTGAGGGATAGTGTGCTTTACATGCTTGGTGTGGATGTGTCCACTAATAAGCACTCCCTCTCCACCCATTAGGTCCATCTAACTGATGATAACCTTTCAGTGTGTAGAAATTGGGGTATAATCACAAGTACAGTTCTTGCCTACTATCTATATGTCCTGTGCTAGTACCATTGTTAGTTACCATGCCCAGAGAGAGAGAGAGACTAAAAATAATCTCTTTGCTTATTAACTTCGAATATATCAAAGAATGAGCTTGTGAGCTCTGCTGACAGTGAGGGTCTGGGTTAATGCTAAAAATAAAATCCAGGGATTTTTTCCCCCTTCTAAGTCAGTCCCGAATCAACCAATTGAGTCATATACACTTTTTACAGAGGTTTTTTTTTTCCTCTCTTTTCTTCCCACCATGTGACTGGAAAGTGTGATATGCCTGAAGTGGAGATGTAGGAGTCTGTAGGAGGAAATGGCAGCTTGCAGATTACAGAAGGTGATGATAAAATCCTAGGAATATTTAAGATTAACACTGAATATTTTATTGGTGTTTAATTCCAAGACATTTCACATTACCAATGTGGAACAGAATTCACCCCTATCCTATCCCACCCCACACAACCTCTGCTTTTTTAAAAAAGTACTTTATTTTGCATACTCAAGCACAAACTACATACAGTTCCATGTTTTGAAATGCTGATCCTCTCCCATTCATGGAGGGGAGGGGGAGAGACCCTCCAACATCTCACAGATGAAAACAAAGACATGAGTATTTAGGTGAGACCAAAGATGGAATGGGGAAACCCTTGGGCATAGCTTAGTCTGGTAGGCAGTGGGGAGTTAGAGGGTGGAGACCAGAGATCACAAACACAAAGGGCACAAAAGGTAGAGGAAATGCCCATTAAGAGAGTTTGACATGGCAGATAAAGCATGTTAAAGGGAATTGGGGTGGGAGAAAGTTTTTCAAGCACTGTGGAAAGCATGTTGCTGGGGATTAACTGTATAACTTCATTTAAAAAAGCAAACAAATTCCCCCCCCCCCACATACACATGTGTTAGAAAGTGCCTCATAATCTTGCAGACTTCGCTGCTCTACTGATGCAATGGAGCAAACACAGCCTTCTCAGAAAATGGGAAATGGAAATGTACTGCCTTCAAGTCAATTCCGACTTATGGCAACCCTATGAATAGGCTTTTCATGGTAAACGGTATTCAGAGGTGTTTATACCACTGCCTTCCTCTGAGGCTGAGAGGCAGTGACTGGCCCAAGGTCACCCCGTGAGCTTCGTGGCTGTGTGGGGATTCGAACCCTGGTCTCCCAGGTCATAGTCCAAGCAAGGTCTTAATGCAGAGATGCGGAACCTGTGGCCCTCTGGATCTTGCTGGATTACAAGTCCCATCATCCATTACCATTAGCCATGCTGCCAGGGGCTCATGGGAGTTGGAGTCCAGGAACTTCTGGAGGGCCACAGGTTTCCCTATCCTTGTTTGAATGCAACATCTATCTTAGGATCAGGACCCCAGTTTATCTGGCCTCTTATCACAAAATCATAGAATAGTAGAGTTGGAAGGGGCCTATAAGGCCATCGAGTCCAACCCCCTGCTCAATGCAGGAATTCAACTTAAAGCATCTCTGACAGATAACTGTCCAGCTGCCTCTTGGATGCCTCCAGTGTTGGGGAGTCCCCCACCTCCCTAGGTAATTGGTTTCATTGTCGTGCCGCTCTAACAGTTAGGAATTTTTTCCTGATGTTCAGCTGAAACTTGAACCTATTATCTCATGTCCTGCACTGTGAGATGATTGAAAGAGATCCTGGCCCTCCTCTGTGTGACAACCTTTCAAGTACTTGAAGAATGCTATCATATCTTCCCTCAGTCTTCTCTTCTCAAGGCTAAACATGCCCAGTTCTTTCAGTCTCTCCTCGTAGGGTTTTGTTTCCAGTCCCATGATTATCCTTGTTGCCCTCCTCTGAACCTGTTCCAGACACACTCTGCATAAGTGGAGGTGACTCCAGGTAGCTGGTCCGGAAAGCAGAGCAGGCCTATAATATATGGAGGACCACATGACATTAGGCTGGAAGTAATGGGTAGAATAAGGCCCCCGGGCTTGAATGTTTGAAAGGGCTTGATTATGCCAGTATATGTCAATGTTAGGTGCAGTATAGACCTCACTGAGGCAGGTCTGAGAGAGTCTTCCTGAGCTCATAGAGAATGTACATCACCACACCCAATGAAGATGCACATACAGTCCTTTCAGGCATACACTTTATAATTAATCTCATTCTCTTCAGCCATGTAGCTACTTCATAGAATCATGGCATAATAGAGTTGGAACGGGCCTATAAGGCCATCGAGTCCAACCCCCTGCTCAATGCAGGAATCCAAGTTAAAGCATACCTGACAGGTGGCCTCTTGAATGCCTCCAGAGTTGGGGAACTCCCCACCTCTCTTTGTAATTGTTTCCACTGTCTTACTGCTCTAACAGTTATGAAGTTCTTTCTGATGTTCAGCTGAAACCTGGTTTCCTGTAACTTGAGCCCATTTTTCCATGTCCTGCATTCTGGGATGATCAAGAAGAAATCCTAGCCCTCCTTTGTGTGAAAACTTTTCAAGTACTTGAAGAGTGCTGTTGTATCTCCCCTCAGTCTTCTCTTCTCAAAGTTGAACATGCCCAGTTCTTCAGCCTCTTCTCATAGGGCTTTGTTTCCAGTCCCCTGATCATCTTTGTTGCCTTCCTCTGAACCTCTTCCAGTTTGTCTGCATCCTTCTTCAAGTGTGGGGTCCAGAACCAGATGCAGTACTCAAGATGAGGCCTTACTAGTGCTGAAAAGAGGGGAATTTCACACAATTTGGAAGCTATGCTTCTGTTACTGCAGCCTTAAATAATATTTGTCTTTTTTGCAGCCACATCACACAGTTGGCTCATATTCAGCTTGTGTTCAATAACAGTTCCAAGATCCTTCTCACACATAGTATTACTGAGCCAAGTATTCCCCATCTTGTAACTGTGTACTTGGTTTCTTTTTCCTAGGTGTAGAACCTTGTACTTATCCCTGTTCAATTTCATTCTGTTATTTTCTGCCCAATGCTCCAGCCCATCTAGATCATGTTGAATTTTGTTTCTGTCCTCCAGGTTGTTAGCTATCTCTCCCAATTTTGTATCATCTGCAAACCTGATAAGCCCTGCACTTCCTCATCCAATGTTGAAGAGCACTAGGCCCAGGACTGAGCCCTGCGTTACTCTACTTATTACCTCCCCCCAGTTTGAGAAGGAACCATTGATAAGCACTCTTTGAGTACAATTCTGTATCCAACTGTGGATCCACCTGATAGTTGTTCCATCCAGCCCACATTTAGGTAGCTTGCTAATCAGAATATCAGCTTTGCTGATGTTGAGATATATTATATCCATGTCATTCCCACAGTCTGCCAGGGAGGTTACCCAATCAAAAAATTCCCACCCTGGGCTCCTACTGGGAGGAAGGACAGGGTATAAATATAATAAATAAATAATAAATAATGATTATACAGCCACAAGAGTGGCTGTATACTATAGCCAGCGTGGGTTTTTCACATTCTGCAATGTTAAATTGAAAATACCCCCCATGCCATTCTGATGCTTCCCATAAGGTCATTTCAAAACAAAACCTTACAAAATTTATACTCCTGAACTCAGAAATGTTTGCTTAACAACCCTCTCAATTTTCATGGCATTACACAAAACAGTCAGAGAGAATAGAGAGTTCAAAGTCTAAAAAGAGAGAGAGAAAAATCCAGAGCCCTTTTGGACTTTTTATTTATTTATTATTTATTTAATTTATTTAATGGATTTATATTCCGCTCTAGTTCAAAAAATTTAGAATTCAGAGCGGAGAACAGTAAGGCATAGTCCAATACAAAATACTAAATAACGCAATTAAAAAATATAAAAGTATATCTACTAAAACAATTTTCTACAACATTTTCAATCAGATGTTAAAAGCTTGGTAAAATAAAAATGTTTTTATCCGGCGCCGGAAATCGATGATAGAAGTGGAAAGTCGTATCTCGGGCGGAAGCTGGTTCCATAAGGAGGGAGCGGCAACCGAGAAAGTCTTATTTCTGATAGCCGTGTGTCGGATGGTAAATGTTGATGGAACAATCAGAGTAGATTCGGTGGTCGATCTGATAGGATGGGAAGACTGGAATTCAGAAAGACGATTAGTCAGATATATTGGTGCTAATCCGTGTCGGGCTTTAAATGTTAGAACCAGAATCTTGAACTGGTGCCGGAATTCGATGGAGAGCCAATGTAGATGATAAAGAAGGGGCGTGGTGTGGACCCACGGACTGGTTCTAGTGATCATTCTTGCTGCTGCTCTTTGAACTAATTTAAGAGGTCAGAGCGATTTTGCAGGTAGTCCGATGTATAGGGAATTACAATAGTCTAATCGCGAGGTCACTAGTGCTTGAGTAACTTTTCTTAAATCAGACATTCCCAGAAACGGTCGAAGTTGACGAACGAGTTTTAATTTAGCAAAAGCCGTTCTAGAAACAGCCGTAATCTGGGGTTCTAAGGTCAGAGCTGAATCCAAAATCATGCCCAAGCTACGGGCTTGAGTCTTTAGGGGAAGGAGAACTCCATCTAGTGAAGGTAAATTGCCTAATTCTTGTGGAGGACTTTTTCCGATGAGAATGACCTCTGTTTTTTCTGGATTGAACTTTAGTTTGTTCCTGTTCATCCAGTTTTGTACTGCCACAAGACATTGATTAAGGGGATAGACAGCATCTTTTGCATTCGGTGGAAAAGAGCAATACAGCTGAGTATCGTCCGCATATTGGTGATAATGAATTCCAAATTCCTGAATAATCTTACCTAAAGGTCTCAGATAAATGTTAAACAACATTGGGGACAGGACAGAGCCTTGTGGGATGCCAAACCGTAGAGGCCAGGGTGTGGAATGATAATCCCCAAGGGCAACTCTCTGAGTCCTGCCCTCTAAGAAGGAGCGGAGCCACTGTAAGACTATACTTCTAAATCCTATTTGATATAGGCGATCTAAAAGGATGTCATGATCGATAGTATCAAAAGCGGCAGATAGATCTAATAGAACTAGCAGGGATAAATTACCCTTATCTAGTTCTAGCCGAAGATCGTCCATTAGAGCAACTAAAGCTGTCTCAGTTCCGTGATTAGGCCTAAAGCCAGACTGAAAGGGATCGAAGCCGCAGGTGGAGTCTAGAAATGTTTGTAATTGAGTGGCTACAGCTCTTTCAATGACTTTGCTCAAAAAAGGCAGATTGGATACTGGACGGAAATTATTTAACAGTGCGGAATCAAGAGAAGGTTTTTTTAATAATGGGGTAATAATAGCTACCTTCAGACATTCAGGTAAATAGCCTTGTTGGAGGGAGGAGTTGACAATTACACTGAGCCAGTTAGCTAATTCAGCTCTAGATATTTTTATGAGCCAGGAAGGGCATGGATCGAGTGGGCAAGTAGTGGGATTCATACCCTTCAGAGATTGGGAGATGTCTTCAGGGAAAACAAATTGAAAGGTAGAAAAAAGAGAGGAGTCATGAGTTTCAGATGTAGTATTATTTTCGTCTGTTGTGGTGGTATGATCTAAGATAGAACGAATCTGATCAATTTTAGCCTCAAAGAATGTTGCAAATTCTTGGCAGCGAGCCTGAGAATGAATTGTATGCGAAGCGGATTGTGGCAGATGCAGGAGATTATTCACTATGCGATAAAGTTCTTTTGGTTGATTATTCGCTAAAGCAATTTCCATTGAGTAAAAACTTTTCTGTCAAGAGTTCTCATAATCTGTTGAAATTCATTAAAAATCAGCCATGTTCACAGAGTACCTGTAATCCTAATACTGACCATCATCTTTTGCAGTTTAAAAGTTAAAAAAAATGCCTGGCTGATTTTTAATTAATTTAATAATTTTTGACTGGAAGCCTATGATAACGCAGGGCATGCTCAGTAAGAACCAACTGTCAGAATTCTAAAAGCCTCACAGCTGCTGGGCTTGCCTAATCAGCGGGCCACACCCACAACAATCGTTGATTTCACGTGAGACAGTCATGGCTTCCCTCAGAGAATCCTGGGAAGTGTAGTTTGTGAAGGGTGCTGCGAGGAGATTCCTATTCCACTGAGAGAACTCCAGCGGCCAGACTGGTTTAACAGTCAGCCACTCTGATTGAAGGTCTGTGAGGGGAACAGGGCATCTCCTAGCAACTCTCAGCACCCTTCACTAACTACACTTCCCAGGATTCTTTGAGAGAATGCATGACTGTCCAAAGTGAAATAAAGGCCTGATATGGATGTGGCCAGGGACAGCTTTGGTTTAAATTTGGGTGGGAGGCTACATGTGCCTGCTGTAGAATAAAAAGGTGGGGGAAATGCTGAAAAGCAATGATACTGTTCACAATGTTTTCCTTTTGGAAAGGAAAGGGGCTTCCCTTCTGCCCAGTGCTCACCCACCCAATCTCCTCTCCCTCCCCTCCCTGCCCCTTCCCTGGGTCAGGGTTGGACCTGGGAGACCAGGGTTCGAGTCCCCACACAACCATGAAGCTGACTGGGTGACCTTGGGCCAGTCACTACCGCTCAGTCTCCAAAGAAGGCAATGGTAAAACCACCTCTGAATACCCTTTACCATGAAAACCCAATTCATAGGGTTGCCATAAACCGGGATCGACTTGAAGGCAGTCCATTTCCATTTTCCAACATGATTGCACAGAAATAAATCCCATTGAACTCAAAAAGTATGCAAATGATCAAAACCACCCTCCCTTCTTCTCCCTCCTATCCCCTCCCTCTCGCCCCTTCCCTCCCCCTTCTTTTGCCCCTCACTCCCCATCCCCTTCCAATCCCCTCCTTCCCCTTCCCCTTCCCTCTGCTCCCCCTCCCCTTCCTCCTCCCCATGGTCAGTTTTACCTATCTTAAGTATGACTGCATGGAACTAAATACTATTGAACTCTATAAGCATTCAAATGATCAAACCTGCCCTCCCCCCTTCCTTTGCCCCCCTCCAATATGGTCCTTCCCCTTCCCACGCTCCCTACTCCTCCCCCATGGTTAGTTTTTCCTATCCTAACCCAGATTGCATAGGAGTAAATCCCATTGAACTCAATAAGCATGCAAATGATCAGACCTGCTTTTACACTCCTTCCCCTCTCCTCTCCCCTCTTCCTTCTTCCTCCTCCCCTGCCCAATCCAGCCCTCCCTCCCTCCCCTCCTGGTCAGTTTTACTTATCCTAAGCATGATTGCATGGGAGTAAATCTCACTGAACTCAATAAATACGCAAATGATCAAACCTGTCCTCCCCTCTCCCTCCTGCCTGCTCCCATCCCAGTCCTCCCCTCTGCGTCTTCTCCCCTCCCTCCTCCTCCCCCCCATCCTCTGTGGCCAGTTTCACCTATCCTAAGCATAATTGCAGGGGAGTAAATCCCATTGAACTCAATAAGCATACAAATGATCAATCCATTCTCAGTAAACTTGCACAGGATCCCATTTCTTACCTCCCGGATTAAAAAGCAGGGAAATTCACTAGTAGGCAAAAAAACCTTGCGGTTTAAGAATGTACCTATAGCCCACAGATATTTCTATCAAACTTTAAAAAGCAGGGAAATTGGGCAGCTATAGTGAATGCACCAGGGGAGCAGGAGACCTGACCTCCTCTCTGAGATATTGGACTGCCCTACAAATTGCTCAAAATGCAAACACAATTTGGGGTTGGTCTTTCACACTCCAATCCACTTCCTGTGTAGCATGGAAGAATTTGGTAACGTGCCTCTGTGGGCTATAGGTACATTCTTAAACCGCAAGGTTTTTTGCCTACTAGTGAGTATAAAATTAGTCTGGCAGGATTTGTTCTTGACAAATCCATATTAACTTCTAGTAATCACACCATTGTTTTCAAGGTTCTTACAGACTGACCGCTTTATAATCTGCTCCAGAATTTTCCCAGGTATTGATGTCAGGCTGACTGGTCTGCAGTTCCCCAGTTCCTCCTTTTTGAAAGAGGGACATTAGCCCTCCTCCAGTCATCAGGCACTTCACCCATCCTTTGTGATTTCACAAGATAAAAGACTGTGGTTCTGAGAGTTCAGCCAGTTCCTTCAATACTGTAGGATGCAGTTTATCGGGCCCTGCAGATTTGAATTTGTTCAAAGTAATTAGGTATTCCTTGACCATTTGTCTGTCAATCTCAAGCTGCAGTCCTCCCCTTCATCTTGTTCTTCATGTTTGTCAGGAGGGTCATAGACCATCTTTTGGGAGAAGACTGAACCAAAGTAGGAATTGAGCACTTCTGTCTTTTCTTTGTCATCTGTTTTCATTTTGCCTGCTCATTGAGTAGCTGTACCACCATTTCCTTTCTCTGTCTTTTGCTATGGATGTACCTGAAGAAAGCTTTTTATTGCTTTTAGCATTGCTCACTAGCCTCAGCTCACTCTCAGCTTTAGCCTTCCTGACACTGTCCCTGCAATTCTGTGCTACCTGTCTGTACTCTTCCTTTGTGGCCTGACCTTCCTTCCACTTCCTATATGTGTCCTTTTTTGTCTTCAGATCATCTCTAAGCTTTTTATGAAGCCACATTGGCTTCTTCTGCTGTCTTCCCTCGTTGTTAGAATTGTTTGCAATTGTGCCTTTACAATTTTTTTCTTTAGAAACTCCCACCCATCGTGGGCTCCTTTTTTCATTAGGATCGCTTGTCATGGAACCTTACTTAACATTGTTCTAGTTTATTAAAATCGACTTTCCAGAACTCCAGGGTACACATATGGCTACACTCAGCTTTTGCTTCCTTTAAGATCAAGAACACAAGTATAACATGGTCACTTTTCCCCAAAGTTCCTGTAATTGCCACTTCATCCACTAAGTCATCTCTATTGATTAGAATCAAGTCAGGGATAGCTGATCCTCTAGTTCCTTCCTCCACTTTCTGTAGGAGAAAGTTATCTCCAACACAAGTCAGGAATTACTTGGAGGGGCCATGTTTGACAGAATTTGTCTCCCAACAGCTATTAGGGTAATTGAAGCCCCCCCCCGTATTACTACTACATCGTGCCTCCTTGAAACATTGGCAGTTTGCTTCTCAAAAGTTTCATCCTCGTCTTCTCCTTGATTGGGTTGTTGGTAGTAGACTCTAACCACCATATTCCTTGCCCCATTTATTTTAATCCATTTGCTCCCGATGGGGCTACCAAGCTCATTTCTGTGCAGGGATGTATATTTTTAATATGAAGTGCAACTCTGCCTCTCTATTCCTTCTGTTCTTTTTTGAATGAATTGTGTCCTTCAATTGCTGTCTTCCAGTCATGCAAGTCATCCCACCAAGTTTCAGTTATACCAAGTAAGTCGTATTTACCCTCTTGTATTAAGAGTTCAAGTTTGTCCTGTTTGTTTCCCACACTCTGGGCATGAGTATACAGACATTGAAGACCATGCGATTCATGGTCTGGCTTCCTTCCTACATTTTTATGAAGACCATTATTGAGATCCATTAGAGTTGTTCTCTCAGTTCCTGTTTCTGTGCACAATCCATCAATAGTATCTCCAAGTTTATGTCTCCCTCCCCCTTAGGATTCAGTTTAAAGCCCTCCTGATGAAGTTCTCCATGTTGTGGCCAAACATATTCTTCCCAGTCCTTGTGAGGTGCAATCCATCACTTGTCAGCAGTCCATCTTCCAGGAAGTGTAGCTCGTGGTCCCAGAATCTAAATCTCTCTTGTTGGCACCAGCTTCATAGCCAGTTATTCACCAAGAGTATTTTTCTCCCTTTCTACTCCTATTTTAAGTACTAGAAGGATGAATGAGAAAGCTATATGGGCCCCAAAGTCCTTGAGTTTCCTTCCCAGAGGTTCAAAGTTTCATCATAGCTCCGCTTGGCAGTATTTATTTATTTATTTATCTAAAATATATCTATCCCCCCCTTCTACCCTATAAGAGGGCACTCAGGGCGCTTTACAGTAACATCAAACATGTACATAATAAAAATTGTACACAATAAAGTTCTCATACTTTGGACACATCATGAGAAGACATGATTCACTAGAAAGGACAATAATGCTGGGAAAACAGAAGGGAGTAGAAAAAGAGGAAGGCCAAACAAGAGATGGATTGATTCCATAAAGGAAGCCACAGAGCTGAACTTACAAGATCTGAACAGGGTGGTTCATGACAGATGCTTTTGGAGGTCACTGATTCATAGGGTCGCCATAAGTCATCATCGATTTGAAGGCACATAACAACAACAACAAAGATCACAATAATATTAAAATAAATTAAAATACATAAAATTTTATACACACACACATATACATACACACACACATAAACACGTATATATAGGGAGTGGTGCTGAAGGGACTATCGAGGTAAAAATTAACATAGAAGGCATAAAATCAGTGTTAGGCTCTACCCTCAGTTCCTCCCAAAGGCTCTCCGGAACAAGATCATTTTCAGAAGTCTCCGGAAAACCATCAGGGAGGGAGCAGAGTGGGTAAGGTATTCCAAAACTTATTCAGAGAACTTATGTTGTGGGATATCTTTATATAAATTTAGTTTAAAAAAATAACTAAATAAACTGGGTTAGAATATTTCTGTTGAAAATTACAGCTTGACCAGTACTGTGTGGTGTAGAAACATGCATGTTTCCTGTTTCCAGTTTCCTCCTTCAGCAGCTGAGGCTCTTACCATTTTGCCAATGGTTTTTGTTAATCTTTCTGCTTCCCCGCTTGCTTTGGTCGAGTGAGATATAATTTTCCTGTGAGCATATCCTCCATAATTTGTAAACAGTGCTAATTCTATTCATTGAAAAGGCAAGCCGTTGCCTGTTTTGAGGGCATCTTGGATTCCAAAAGCAAGATGTGCAATTTGGCGGTGTCTGCTGTTGCATATGTAGATTTCACAATGCTCACCAGATTATCAGAAGTCCTCATCAATAAATCAATAGAAAAAGGCTCACAAAACTCTGATATACGTCTGGCCATAGTCTTTGGAGTAGCATAATCATACTGAATGGCTCCACTATTGTATGAAGCATAGCAACAAATGAGGCAAACATACTTTTTTAAAGAGTGTAAGTAGAGCCCTACTAGATAAAAGCAAAGGCCCATCTAATCCAGCATTTTGTTCTCACAGTGGCCAACCATATGCCAAAGGGAAGCCCACAAGGAGGACACAAGCACAACAGCAATCTCTCCACTTGTGATTCCTAACAACTGATATTCCAGCTGTGAGCACACTAGTTGCCTACAGCAAAGCTGGTGACGATCAGTAGATCTGCTGATCAGCTGCAAAATCTGTCTGAAGCAAATTTTAAAAATGCACTTGAACTGATCCCACCAGGTTTTATAGTAAAAAGGGCATGGTTTGACTAGCATTGTGTGCCCGTTTTCAGAAAAGAGAGGTGGAGACACACTGGAACCGACAGAACAGTAATTAATCTGTACTTTCTCCCTGAAGCCATGTTTTTCTACTGCAGTGGCTGTGACTAAAAAAAAGGTGGGCATCCTGCAGGCCTGAATGGGATGCTTCCTCCCGATGAATATTGGTAGGTGCTCTTGTATATACAAGCCTCCCTTTGTTAGTATTTGTTTTTGGTTGCTGTTTCTGCTTTGTTGAGTATCCTGCCATTTTAGCTTTTCTTCCAAAAACATAACCCTCTTCATTGCTCTGTTTTATCCAAATGATTTACTTGGTGCTTTTGCATTTTTTTGCTTGCCTTCCCCAAACTGCAGTGTTTTCCTTTTTCAGGGCATGCGTTTTTATGGGAGTACCTCCCAACACAAAAGAAAGAGGAATTTCCTTTGCTAACTGATTCAGTTTATAGGCATATCTCACATTCTATATTTGCTTGTTTTATCTCCTTTGGACTCTGCAGCATATTGATCTTTTTTTCTCCTTGGGGTTGATGAAACTATATGCACATCAACCACTCCATAGAGCATTCAAGACTTACCAGTTCTGCTTGTGTCATAACAAAACCACACAACTCTTGCTTTCTCAGTCAGGTTGAACCATGATCTGTGACTTGATCTCTTTATCCTGAGTTGGGGAACCTTTTCAGCCCAAAGTCGCATTCACTTCTGGGCAACCTTCTGAGGAGCATATGCCAGTGGTGGGTGGGACTAGAGGCAAACGTGGGTGGAGCAGCAAATGTAAATGTTACCTTTGTACAGTAGGCTAGTTTCTACTCACAAACTTCTCTCGCTAGCCTTTTTTACAATTTAGCCCTATTCGAATGCTGTTAAAGAAATATGAAATAAATAAATATATTCCATTCAGGCACGCAAAAGGCATGATCAGAGTTCGACACATTCTAGCCAGGCAAAAAAACTCAGGGTACAGAGCAGGTTCAATGAGAGATGAGGCCTAGAGAAAGGAGGTGTGGCCTGGAGAGAGTTCCAAGGGCCATATTTGGGTCCCAGGCCCGAAGCCCCCAACTTTGTCTTTATCCATGCTTTAATATGCATCGTTCATTGCTAACTGCCATAGCCTGGTATGCCCCTTGTCTATTGTCTCTGTAGCTTGCTTCTTTGCTTTCTTAGACTAATATACAGTATTTCAAATGCAGAGTCCAACTGGACATGACAGGGGTAAACCCACATGACAGAATCAGTCCAGTCTGAATCTCTACAAAATGGGGTATAGGGTAGGTTTAAAATTACCACATGGAGGGATGGGAAGGGAAGCTGAATTCTTTCCCTGCCCGCATTTGCCTCTCCGATCCTGGTGGGATCTATAAATGAAAGTCCACTCCCATGAGGACAAATGGCTTTAAAAACTGGAAGGAAAAGCGCAGGAAGGGGAAGGATTCAGATCTTGCTTCCTGCATGCCCATGCCATACCATAAAACTCCCCACAACACGATCCATGTTGAGTTGTACCATGCCATGTCTGCTTTCAGCCCAACTGTTTTAGGTTTAGAGGTGGCAAACTACAATGTTTATAGCTTGAGGAACAGTCTTTCATCAGATGTCAGTCAACATCAGCTTTTCCACGATGGTTTCTGATTGTAACTGTTTGTAGGTTTTTTAATTATTTGTTATCAGATAGCATTTCCAAAGCTCTTGTGAGTTTTCTATCACAACTGAGCATTGTTTCAGCTGAGTATTCTAATAATATAAAATCAATACTGTTTGCTCCAACCTTCATGAAAGCATACACAGAGAATCTGCATGATGAGAGCTTAACATGGCCATTAAAAAAAAATCAGATAAAAGTGGCTGAGATAACATAGTTTTAAAATTTTTTCCCTTGAAGCCTAAGAGGCAGTTATTGTTTTATCTTTTTTGTGCACAAGGTTTGGTGTTAAGTTGTGTTGTCGATGGGGACATGGCTGTGGATTGAAGGGATAGGATATGATGTAAGTGTGCTGCTCCCCCCTACTGCCCACATCCTGACCATGACTCCACCCCATTTCAGCCATTCTGGCCACATATCTGCTGACATACCTGGTGTTCCACTGGTTTAGTGGCGCTTCCGCCAAAGCCTCAAACCCCTCGGCTATCAGATCTTCAGTAGAGGATTGTACTCGTAGGCCTTAAAAAAAATTGGGATAAACATTAGTCCAAATATTAGCTTGCCCTGAAACTTTCATCAACATTAGCTAAGCAGTATGGCTACATTGCAAATTTATGTTGGTAAGGAGTTGGCATCAGCCATTTTGGTTGCCAACCTTGGTTTTAGGGCATGGGTGGGGAACCTGTGGCCCTTCAGATGTTGTTGGAGTCCAACTCCCATCATCCTTGAGCGCTGACCATGCCAGCTGGGGACTGATGAGAGTTAGAGCCCAACAATATCTGGAGTGCCACAAATTCAAGGGTAAAGTGTACCACTGAGGTACTGACAGATTTGGATTCAGCGGGTAGAAAAACATAAACAATACATTTTCCTCAAATAGCCTCAAAACTTGGGAAATCTCCCTATTAACTGTAACTCTGAGTTTTATTATTCCTCTCTCCATTGATATCCAGCAGCAAATTCCATGGGTACCCTTTTGCCATCAAAACCTGCATATCAATTTCAAAATAATTTCTGGATTTTGAGAACGCATAATAATAATAACAATAACAATAATAACAGAAACGTAGGAGTTTAAAAATAACCTTACAAGTTTTAAGGCAAAACTTTAAGGGTTGGAATAACATTGTTTCCATTCATTTCAAAACTGAACACTGGACCAATGCAACTGCACTCAAAGACTGGCTTTCCTCATTGCTGCAGATGCTATTCTGCCTGTGGTTTTGATCCTGAGATTGGAAAGAAAAATGAGGAGTCAGGTGGCTCTAAACACCAGTTCAACAAGCTGTTGGAATGGCCAGTACACGTCTGGAATACATAACATCAGGGTGTAATTGTTGCTCTGAAATGCAGCCAGGTTACACCACAAAGGGAGGGTTGCTTGCTTCCAAGCAGTGCTGAAATTTAATGGATGGGTGTGTCCACTCACTCAGTATCATAAACACAAAGCATGTGCTGTTTTCTTCCTTTCTGCTTCCTTTACTTTTCTCCATTTCCCTGCTGTGAAAATGCTATGCTGTGTGGCAGTGACAGAATATTCTGCAAGGAAATGTCAGCGTTACCAGCCTTCCTTGTGTAAGAAGAAATAGAAACAAGGTGGCATTTTTGCAGTTCTGCGAAGACCTCTATCACAAACAAAAAGGAAAAAAACTACTAGCCAATCTGTGAACCTCACTGATGCCCATTTTTATGTGTACCCTGGTCACATCTATCATACACTATGCCATTTTAACAGTCATGGAGAGTCTTGGGAACTGTAGTTTGTTAAGGGTGCTGGGCAGGGCTGGTGTCTGGCAGAACTGGACCCTTGGGCACCAGCCTGCACCCCCATACAGGCGGCACAGGGTTAATAAGTCCACCCGTGCACCCCACCTACCTCTCATGTCGTGTGAATGACATCTGCACATGCCTGCCATCAACCACAATGGCAGCAGGGGAGTTAGCCCCTTAGTGAAGCCCCCGCCACCATCTTGGCTGATGGCAGGCATGCGTGCACAGCATGTACAGCATCCACACTGATGGGAGAAGTAGGTGGGGCATGTCGGCAGACTTATTGAAGCCCGTGCTGTCTGTGTTGAGGGGGGTGCCTGGGAACTCCTGGGAGCTCCCTCTCCACGATCTGCAGCAGGGTCAGGTTGCAGGATCTGATGCTGCTGTGGATCACGGAATGGGAGTACCACCCTGCCAACCTGGTCGCCCTCTGGTCCTGGTCCTGGTGCTGGAAATAGTACATCTGTGATACTCCATGACTGTTAAAGTGCTATAATTGTGCTTTAAATGCATAGTGTGGATTTGACCCTTTCAGTTGGGATGAGGGAGAATTCAGTATGGCTTGTATTTTAATACAAACTAATATAATTTGCTCTTTTCCTGAAACAATATGTAAACCAAAATTCAGCTGTCCAAAATTCATACTTCTCTGAGTTTTTGGTACAATTCTCCAACCAAAAATTGTGTCCAAAATACATGTGTTAGTGAAAGTATGCATTAAAACTCATATGTTAGTGAAATTAACATACAAAAATGCATTATGACATTGACTTGCAAAAATGTAGGTGTTAGGCAAAATTGCACACAGAACTATGTATATTAGGACTTCCCAGGAGGAATCGCTCCACCTGTGCAGCCTTTGAGACGAGCTCCCGTCTCAGAGGAAGCTTTTTCAGTTATAAAACTAGTCAGATTTTTTTTTTGACTGGAAAAAACTTTCTCCCAGGTAAGGGAGAAACGAAGGGATTATCCACAGAAAGCTTCGTTTTTGTTTGCTGGACTGGAATTCATTGGAACTGCCTATGAAGGAAGGCAGCCAGCAACGTGGAACGGAGCCAGGGATTACTAACAGGCTCTAACTGATTAAGCGAGCCATTTTTTTTTCTTTGAAGAAAAACGGAAATTAACAGGCAAGCATCCTCCTGTCAATTATAATCATTTTGTTATCGTTATTGCAAAAGAGATTTGTCAAAGAGTTAGCAACAAAGAAGCCCTGGGTGAGTTTCTTTCTTTTTTACATACGGAATTAAGGAGGAAGAAAATCGAAATAGCCTATCATTGTTTTTATTGCAAAAAGCTGGCATGGAATTGAGCATTTTAAAGATATAAACGGATGAGAGGCTGCTAATTAGAAGAGAACATCTGATTTATTTGACATTTGTGTATTATATGTCTGGGACTATTTTTCTGGTCTACTTTTTTTTTTCTTGGTGAATCTGCTTATTCTTTATGCTACTAGCCATTTGGACGCTGCGAACTAAATTTGTTTTGGACATATAAGAGATAAGGCCATTCGTGCTGTCTAGAGGGTGATGCCATCTGGCTTGCAAGATTAACTCATTGGTGACTGGAAAAAGAAACAAACTGTTCTTTGCTTGAGTACAGTGACTATATTGGAAGGGGTTTTGTTCTTTTGGTTTCAAGAATGACAATCAAGAAGGTCACTGAGACCCTGGATGTTCAGGAAGGGTTTCTCTCTCTAAATATGTTTCAGAAAATAATGAATGAGATCAAGCTAACGAAACAGGTGCTGGGACAGACTAGGAAAAAATGATGAAAATTGAAATTGGCAAAATAAGACAGGAAATGAAAGAAATTCAGGATTCTATAACTGGTCAAGAAAAAGAAGATGAAAGAAAGATCATAGAGAAGGCTCAAGACTTGGAGATTGGAATAGATTTATTAAATATGGACCTGGAAAAAGATTTGGATTTTTTGGCTATGATGGATCCTATAAACAAATATTGCTATTTGGAATCTAGTGCTGTCCCTGAAGGAATTGGTGAAGAGATTAGAGATAAAGATATTAATGGCTCGAAAAAATTCCTGGATTGGAAGGATTTGATGAAACTTGAAATAGAGAAAGCGTATAGAATTAATTCCAGATATGTGACAATGGAAAAACTCATAAGAGATGTGCTGGTGCATTCTGTAAAAAAGAGGAACAGAGACACAACTTTACAACAACATTTCAGTAACACATTCAGAATTGATGGCAACAAAATATTTGTGATGAAAGAAATTCCTATCAGACTCTTATTATATGACTATGGCAGCAAGATTATTCGGTGTGCAAAGACGGAAGATGGAAGATGGAATCGTTATGACAGCAAGATTATTTGGTGTGCAAAAATGGAAGATGGAAGATGGAATCAATATTGATAATGGGAGAAGAGCTATTGAAATTATTGGACTTAGTAGACCTGATGAGATAGATTAATTTACATGTTCATTTGGAGAAAAATTGATGGATATATATCTCAAGGATTAGTAACTTCTCTTTGACTTTTTGGGGAAAGAATAAAATGATGTTAATGAGATTTGATACCAATCAAGATAAACACTGGAGGAAGTGATTGTATACTTTTATTAAGAGACAGGTTTGTTATATATCATAGACCTATAGCTAATCTACGACAAATCGGAAGTCAATAGTTTTTATTGTAATAGTTATTAATTTGTTTTGTTTGTTTTGTTTTGTCTTTGAAAAATTTGAATAAAAATGAATTAAAAAAAAGAACTATGTATATTAGGAGAAATGTGTGTGAAGATGCTGATAATTTTTGTGAGGACTGATGCAGAAATGTGATGAACTGACCTTCAGATTAGACAATTAAAAAACAGAGAAACTGAAACTGACAGATTTGTCCTTCCCTAGCCTTGAGGACCAAGACCAGGGGTTCCCAAATTGTGGCCCATGGACCACTTCAGGCGGTCCACACAGTATGCTTGTGAATTTGCTGTTGAAGATGGTAGAATGTCTACAAATAAAAAAGCAATAAAAGTACAATTAAAAATCATATAGCATTTAGCACAGTGCATTACAATTGCTATGAGAGAGAGAAAAATAAGTGGTCTTCCAAGAATACCCTCAGCAATTTTCAGATGGTCCATGGGGAAGACAGTTTGGGAACCACTGGCCTAGACCAATAGCTGCATGCTGTATGATTAAATATGGGGGCAGGAGGGGGGAAGAAATCACAGTCTCATGTGGGACACCTTGTCCTAGGAATCATAGCTAGCCTCTTCTCTGGTTGTCTTTCGCTAGGTGGTGAAGAATGTTTATTCCAGCAGGCTTTTGCCTGTTTTATTTAAAGACTGAATTTTATTTGTTTGCTCTTTTTCTGTTGTATTTTTATTGGGCAGTATCCAACAGAAGTCCCCCGTTAGGATGCACACCTTAACGTGGTGAGGGGGTTTGAGAGTGTTGAAGAAGCTGAGAGCAATGCTGTCAGGAGTCTAAACCAAGAGGCTAGACTCCTAGCAGGGGCACCCATGGTGGAATGGTCAAAGCTGAGACACCAGACTAAGATGCATCCAAACTCAAAGGAAGGCAATGGTAAACCACCCCTGAACACCTCTTACCACGAAAACCCTATATGAACATTATCCAAAATACAACATGAGATAGTGCTGCAAGATGACACCCCCAGGTCAGAATGCACTCATCAAGCTACTGGGGAAGAACAAAGGACAAGTACGAGTAGCGCTGTGACTAATGACACAGCTGGGTCAAAGCCGAAAGGAAGCCCAGATGCTGTTGCACACCGATGCGAAAGGAGAGTCCAGAGTTGTACAACACACATAATAGGAACATGGAATGTGAGAAGCATGAACCAGGGAAAGTTAGAAATTGTCAAGCAAGAAATGTACTTGGTGTGAGTTAATTAAAATGGTTGGGAATGGGACATTTTCAATCAGGCAACTACAAAATATTTGATGCAGGAAATGAGAAATTAAGAAGAAATGGGGTTGCTTTAATAGAGAGAAGTGATGTGGCAAAAGCTATTAGGAACTACAATGCAAGGTCTGAGTGAGTGATGTCAATGAGATTAAATAGGAAACCTATTAGCATAACCATCATCCAAGTCTATGCTCCAACGGCAAATGCAAAAGAAGAGGAATTGGAGAGATTTTATGCAGAGGTACTGGAGGAAATTGATCACACACCAAAACAAGATGTGCTGATAATCATGGGGGACAGGAATGCAAAAGCAGGGAACAGAGAAGAACTAGGAATTGTGGGGAAATGGGGTTTAGGAGACAAAAATGAAGCAGGAGAAAGACTTATTGAATTCTGTGAAGCCAATAATTTGTTTCTTGTGAACACATTTTTTGAGCAACTGAAAAGTTGACTGTATATGTGGACATCACCAAATGGTCAATATAGGAATTAAATTGATTATATAATTCGTAGCAGAAGATGGAGAAGTTCCATACTTTCTGCAAAAACAAGACCAGGAGCAGAATGCGGTACAGATCATGAACTGGTCATATCAAACATCAGAATAAAGCTAAAGAACAACAAAGTAATCATAATGCCAAAATACAATTTAAATAACATCCCAGAAGAATATAAAGATCAAATAAGGAACTGATTTGAGGGTTTAAACTTAGTTGACAGAGAACCAGAAGAACTATGGAGTGAAGTCAGAGACATTATCAGGGAAGAATGCTAAAGGACAATACCTCTAGTTAAAAAGAGAAAGACCTCAATGGATGACTGAAGAAACTCTTAAAATGGTTAAAGAGAGAAGGAAAGCAAAAGGAAGAGGAGATTGAAACACAGTCAGAACTCTAAATGCAACGATACAGCAACTAGTATTTAGGTACAAAGAGAACTCTTACAATAGATATTGTATAGAAACAGAAGAGGACAACAAAAAGGGAAGAACAAGAGCCCTATTCCAAAAGATTAGGGAAAGCAAGGGAAATTTAAACCAAGAGTAGGGATGTTGAATAATCAACAGGAGAACACACTGACTGACCAATATGAAATAAAAGGAAGATGGAAGCAATACACTGAAGTACTTTATAAAAGAGAAGCCAGGATGACAGATTCATTCATGGAGGAACCATATGATGAAGAACCAGAAATTTTAGAATGTGAGGTGAAAGCTGCTCTTAAAATACTTGGAAGAAACAAATCACCAGGAACAGATGGCATACCAATGGAGTTGCTACAAGCTACTGACACTGAATCTGTTCAAAGTTTGACAAAAATTTGTCAAGAATTATGGAAAATTAAACAGTGGCCCACAGACTGGAAGCTTTCAATATACATCCCAATTCCAAAGAAAGGGGATCCCAGGGAATGCGGTAATTATCGAACAATTGCCTTAATATTCCATGCAAGTAAAGTAATGCTCAAGATTCTACAACAAAGGCTCTTACCATATATGGAGCAAGAAATGCCAGATGTCCAAGCTGGATTTAGAAAGGGAAGAGGCATCAGAGATCATATTGCAAACATACGTTGGATAATGGAACGGACCAAGGAATTTCAGAAGAAAATCACCCTGTGCTTTATAGATTACAGCAAAGCCTTTGACTGTGTAGATCATGAAAAACTGTGGAATGCTTTAAAAGAAATGGGGGTGCCACAGCATCTGATTGTCCTGATGTGCAACCTATACTTTGGACAAGAGACTACTATAAGGACAGAATATGGAGAAAGCGGGTGTGAGATAGGGGTGTATTTTATCACCCTATTTGTTTAATCTTATATGCAGAACAGAAAGTGGGATTGGACCAAGATGGAGGTGTGAAAATTGGAGGGAGCAATATCAATAATTTAATTTGTCAAGGATACCTCGGCACAGTCATTATCCAAAATGGAGACAATAGTCAAGAAATCAGAAGAAGGCTAGGACTGGGGAGGGCAGCTATGAGAGAACTAGAGAAGGTCCTCAATGCAAAGATGTATCACTGAACACCAAAGTCATCCTCATTCAGACCATGGTTTTTCTGATCTCTATGTATGGATGTGAAAGTTGGACAATGAAAAAGGCTGATAAGAGAAAAATCAACTCCTTTGAAATGTGGTTTTGGAGGAGAGCTTTGCTCCAATGACACACTCCCTGCCAAGATCCTTCAAGGCACTGCTATCCATGAAATTATCATTGAAGCCTCCCTATTGAGGACCAAACAACACATCACTACACATTTCTATATCTAAAAGGTTTTGGTAAATAGCAGCTCTGTGTGTATGTGTGTGGGGGTTGTATTGCCAAAGACTATTGTATAGACAAGGAAATGTTGGTGACATTCACAGATTACCTCTCAAATGCTATATTTAGGGTTTGTGTGGGATCTTGTATAAGGTTAAATATTCATCCCCTATGGATTCATGAACTAACTGCCTCTAACCAATGAACTGGCAGTCACCCTAGCACAGGGGTAGCACCCTGTAACGCTACAGGGTCCAGACTGGGAGTGAGGGAGGAGGAATTTATGCCTTTTTCCCAATAAAAATCCCTCTCAAGTGGCTGTCCATTGGTAACATATATGGACATAGCGATCATGGCCAACACAAGAGTCTGAATCACCTAATGTGGGTGAAGCCACTACTGTCTCCACCTCCTCCACCTCCTCTCTCTCTCTCTCTCCCCCTTCCTTCCTATCTCCTCTCCGTCCTCTTCTGTTACTGCTGGTGGTGGCACCTCCCATCTCCTTGCTCTCCTCCGCCCTGCCGTGCTCTGAGAAAGGGTCAAGGTGAGTCCTTCCTCACAGTGATGCATTCTGAGTGAGGTGGCTGGGAGTTTTGTTTAAAAACAGAAGGTTCTGTTAGAGTAAACAAATATTGCATGGTCACTTTAAGGGATATTTGGGAAATATCCCATGTACCTGTTTACCATGATGTAACTTCCTAATGGGTGGGGTGTAGTTACCTGACTTTCTTCTCCTTTGTCCTGGGGGATTTTTGAATATCCTCCATTGCTGATCTTCCTACCTTTGAGAGAGGCTGCATGGCAAGATGCTCTCTGCTGAGTGTATCATTACTAAAGACCAAGATGGACTGAGCCTATTTTTCTTTCTTCCAAGCTAAAGCCTATGTTCTTCTAAACATATGAGGTCATGAGTAAACATTATTTTTCTTTTACCTAAAGGATTGTGTCTTGTTATTTATATAGAGAAAGGTGGGGCTGGTTTATTCTCATTCTGCTGCTTGTATTTTTACAACTCTGCTAAGAAATAGGACCAACCAAATTAGTTCCTATTTCTGTGTGTATTTTTTATAATCCTGAACAAGTTCTTAGGTTTTAAAAAATGTACCTAAACTTAAACAAGCTAAACATTTTAAACTTCTAACCACAGTGGCAAAGTAGCAGCATTACAAGTGGTTTTCTGCCCAGAATGCATCACTTTGAGGAAGAATCCCCCCCTGCCAGAGTAAGGGGAGAAAAGGGGAGGGGAGGGGAGAAGCTCTGAAGAAGCCCTACTTGGGCAGTAGCAGTACCTACGCAAGGCAAGAGAAGGGGGGCACCAATTCATCACTGTTGTGTACCCACCACCACTTGAGACAATTGTCTCAAGTCGCCTCATGTTTGGGCCAGCTCTGATAGTGCCTCTGTTATATTTTGGGCACCTACTGAAGACCTTCCTCTTTCAACAAGCCTTTTAAGGTGAGACCTTATCCCAGTCTGTGTCTGTTAGAATTGCTTTTTAATATGTTTTTAAACCTTTTTCAAAAAAATAGATGTTTTTAACCCTTTTTAAAAAGATTTTTTAAAGCTTTTTTAAAAAATGTTTTTTAAGGTGTTTTGTTTTAATATATTTTAAAGTCTGTTTTTATGATGTTTTAAAGTGTTTTTAGTGCTTTTGTTTGCTGCTCTGGGCTCCTACTAGGAGAAAGGGTGGGATATAAATCAAATAATAAATAAATAAATAAATATTTGAAATTTGCAAAACCTTTAAAGAGACAGAAACACATTCCTGTGTCTAACCCATGTAGTTTTGCGATGATGTCACAAGGGCAAAGCTTATAACACAAGGTTCCTGTGTGTGTGAGTTTTGAACTCAAGCCTGGTTCTGGCTCTAGTTGTGGTTCTGATTCTGACTAGAAGAAAGAGAGGATTTCTAACTCTTTGACCTCCCCTTTTTTAAAACACCACTGCGGTAAAACAGGTTATGTGACCCTATGGGAAATAATGTTAACATCTATAAAGCTAGCTACTAGAAAATGCAATGCATGGAACACAGGCGACACACATCTTTTACAAGTTTCCACTTCAGTATTCCCCCTCTTTTGAGTTCTTTGCACGACTGAACTAACTGGGTCGTTTGCTTTGGCTGGCTTGAGGATTTTCCTCCTTTCTTAAAGTAAATTGGCTTTTATGTAAATAATTTCTAGACCTGCTGTACCGAACTAATCATCTGGGTCATTCAAATTTCTGCTTCTGGAAGTAATTATGGCCTTTGGGAGTGTACTGTATAATACAGGCTTCTGATTGGAGCAGAAGTAAGAGGCTTCCTTATCTGCACGAACAGTATGAAACAAGGTTAGCAAATCTTCCATATATCCTAAGGGCCCTTGTTTCATGCATAAAACTCCTATTGATTTGAATGGAAATCACACACAAGCATGCACATATAGTGAGAACTATATTGGAACCTTATTACCTCTACATTGTGTTTTCATGTTTGCCTAAACAGTGCAGAACTGTTTATCTTGAGACAATTTCAAACTGATTCCTGCCCCACAGAGACAACATCATGCACTGCACTGGAGGAGTCAGGTGGCAGTTTCTGATTAGAGTGGCTAGCTGTCATCTGGAAGTGGGGTGAGAGGTAGAACAGTGTAGGATAGGATACTTGTAGAGGATCAGGCTAGTCATGGAATTAACTTTCTAACTTTCCAACCCATTAATAATATTTCTCTCTTGCTTGGTGGCCATAGCAGATTGTTCCCAGGACAGATCATCCTCCAGCCTACAATTTAGCTGGAAGAAACTGGCCTGTGGCATGTTAAGAACCAGTGTGGTGTAGAAGGACTGTAGCTCAGTGGTAGAGCATCTGCTTTGTATGTAGAAGGTCTCAGGTTCACTCGCTGACATCTCCATGTAGAGCTGAAAATGTCCCCTGTCTGAAGTCCTAGAGAACTGTTGTCGGTCAGTGTTGACAATACTAGGCCAGATGGACCAATGGTTTGACTCAGTATAATTGTAATTTTCTATTCTCCACACATATACTCAGCTTATGTTTACATGTTTAAACATGTTCATGTTCATAATCATTATTTTTGATATCATTTAATTGCCACTTGGATTCTTGTGATTTTGTCTTTTGGTTACTGACTCAATATAAAGCAGCTTCCTTTGTTTCTAAGAAAGCTACAGTGCCTAAGACTAGAAACCAACTTGTGCAAGCATAGACATGCTGTAGACACCTGCTTCTATCCAAGGATCAGATTTGCAGTGAATACTGGCTGGTAGAACTGAGTTAAAATTCCAGTTGAAGAGTACAAAGCTTTCAAGAGGCTATAATTAAAACAAAAAAACCTATAGAGCAACATCAAAATGAGTGGTAAATGTGAGTAGCTAATGACTGAACTACCTAATAAACATTATTATTAATTACTACTACTACTACTACTATTTAAATTTATATCCTGCCCTTCCTCCCAGAAGTTGACAGATGCACCAGTGCATAAATATTCTGAAAAATATTCTTAATATATTGCCTCATAAAAAGCAAGTAATACATTGCTTTTAAAAAAACATTGGACAAATGAACTGTGTACAATATGTATTTACAAAGCTGTCAAAGGAGAGGGTTGTCTCTTGGTCAGTGGCCTTGTACACATGTCACAATAAGACAAACCCATCATCACAAAAAAGGGAAATATATGATTTCTTGCACTTCCGTCTCCGTTTCTAACCCACATGGAGGATTTTTGTTCTTGTCATTTTCAGTGCCATGCCCATTCCTCCTAATGGCATTAACAGCAGCTCCCTGAATTCGAAGACCTTCTGGAGATTCAGTCAAGCAGTCTTCCCCAGCCTGGTGCCCTCCAAATGTTTTGGACTACAACTCCTGTCAGCCCCGGCCAGCACGGCCAGTAGTCAGGGATGATGGGAGTTGTAGTCTGAAAATCTAGGGAGCACCAGGCTGGGAAAGGATACAGTAAAAGGAAGTCTATAAAGTAAACAGGAGAAGATAGTTTTGCTTTTATATCCAAATTCTTCAGGTTTTGCTTGGTTTATCCTGATCTTTTGTAACAACAATTGCACTTGGGGCTTAATGAACTGGAATGGATCCCAAGATTCCTCACAACCAACAGAAAGCTTTTATCAGTGTTAATTTTTTATAAACTTTAAGCCCAAAATAAACAGCATGACATATCTGAATTTTAGGAAACATTGGCCCCACCAGTTTCTGAGCACACACAAATATGTATATTTAAGAGTGCACTTGGCAAACTTCCCCCACTCTTAGCTCACTTTGCTTACATGTTCCTTCCTGTTATTTAGCCCCAAACTCAACAACTGCTGAATAAAATATTTATGTTATTACAAAACAGAAGTCCAGCTGAAAGTCTTTGTTCTTGGACCTTATCTAGCTCTATTATTAAGCTAACAGATCTACAGCTAAAGCTGGGTTGCTGTTATTCCCTTTCTTGAATATAACGTTACTCTTCTCCAGTTACCAGGTATTCAGAGTTAATTGATTTATGAAAAATCTTAGCTAGTGGGCCTGCTATTTCATGCACCAACTCTTTTAATATTTTTAAATGAGCATTCTCTCTCTCCTACCCACTTTTAGGTTTAAGCATATTAAGAGCTTAAATTTCTGTGGCTCAGATGTACTAACTTCCATTTTGCCACAATTTTTGTTTGTTTCAAACACCTTTTCAAGATGGGCCTGTTTACTATCAATCTTTGGTATAAAGTAATACCTAAGTTAACAAAGTAGATGTGAAAATTACTTCTTTAACAGAAACTTTGGTACCAGAGGTAGCAATTACATGGAAAGAACAGGGATAGGTTCCTATACCCACTCAGAGATGGTGGGGACAGCTTCAATAGGAGCATTAAAATTTGCCTACCCAGCACCTTCACCCTCCTCCTCTGGATCGTATTGGATCCTTCCCTCCCCAGCCCTGGGAGAAAGCAAGAGATTTCTTTAATGCAAAGCAAACACACAGACTTGTCAGTTTCGCCCTAGCAAATCAGTATTATCAGTTTATTGACAGCAAAGTGAAGACAGTTTGATCAGTTTCACCTTAAAGCAAAGGCATAGGCATGTCAGTTTATTGACAGCAAAGCAGAAATTGGCTGGTAAGTTTCACCTTAAAGGCACAGGCTTGAAAGTTTATCAATAGCAAAGCAAAGCTGATCAGTTTCACCTTTAAAAAAGCCTTCCATAAAAGGAGCTTTATTCCTGAGGATTCATTAACTGAGATATTGCTGTACTAAGCTGCTTTTTTTGCCATCCCTTAGCCTATTAGCTACCAGGCCAAGATCAAGGTTCTGTTTTTGGTGTACAAAGCCCTATGTAGCTTGGGACCAGGATACCTGAAATATTATCTTACTCCTTATATATCCAGTCGATCACTGTGCTCTGCAGGTGAGGGCCTCCTGCAGATACCATCTTATCAGGAGGTCCATTCTGCACAACATAGGAAGCGGACCTTTAGTGCTGTGGCACCTACCCTTTGGTATTCCCTCCTCTTAAATATTAGACAGGTACCATCTCTGTTATCTTTTCAGCGCCTGCTGAAGACCTTCCTCTTTCAACAAGCCTTTTAAGTAGAGACCTTATCCCAGTCTGTGTCTGTGTTGGAATTGCTTTTTAAGATTTGTTAAAGCTGTTTTTTTTTACAAAAATATGTTTTCAAAGATGTTTTGTTTTAATGTATTTTAAAGTCTGTTTTTAAGACGTTTTAGAGTATTTTTAGTGTTTTTATTTGCCACCCTGGGCTCCTTCTGAGAGGAAGGGCAGGATATAAATTTTAACAATACACAAATAAATATCTAAAGAGAAATATTCCAGTTTTTCAGCTGCACTATGTATCAGTTTGAATGCTGTTTTAGAAACATTGTAGACCAATGGTGCAGGGTAATTCTGTAGTGAGCAATGTAACATTGGTAAGCTTCTTTACGTAATATTTTGTGTTTTAGCTAATATTATTTGGACTCCAATTAACATAAAACTATTTGTGTTTTAACTAGATTGATCTTCCCTACAAAAGTAAAGCATGAAGCATGCCACAGGTAGTTTACATATTTCCTTTTTATTGTGTTCTAAAATATGTAACCAATGTAACAGTTTTGCAACCTGCAGAATCCTATGTAACTTAGACAATTGTGTTCTCTAAAAGTATGAATCAAAAAATAAATTCAATCTGCAGCAACATACATAAACAGCTAATGCTTCATGGGCAAGTGTCAAACATGGTAATATTCATTGGAAACTGGAAAAAAGTTTTTCTGGCAAATGAGCTGTGACCAATGTAACATGTGACAATTCAGTGACAGACACCCACAAATAAAGGTTTCCAAAAGCAAGACCCTGTGCATGTCATTTTATATGCATTCACAAGTTGCAGGTCAACATCAAGTCCATGTGAGAAGGTGTAAAGCCCACAGGAATTTACACTTGGCTGTGGCAACACCCTAATTATTTGTTTCTTTTCAAACCAGCATTTATCATCATTTTCAGGGAACATAAATGTCATGGAAGTCCCCTTTTATAAGAAGAAGATTTAATATTTATGATCATCAAACAAATTTTCACAACAAAGTTTTGCCAGTAAATTTTCTTTTCAATTTCCCTGTTTCAAAGCCAACAATAACAAATTTTCTACCAGTACTTCAATGGAAGTTTCTGCTTCTGCACTTTCTTTCTTGATAATTACATTTCCCATAAGGGCATTATTCCCTGTATTTGTGGTGTTTATTTTAAATTATGTGAAAAATTAATTTGTATTCAAGACTGCCTTCAACCTTCTACAGGGTTGTAGTGTACCCTGATGGAAGACAAGAAACCTTCAGTTCCTGAGGTGAATTTTTGTATCTCTTGCTGACCCCTCCCAGGGATTGCCAACCCATCGCCCACGGATACCAGGGTACCTGTGAAGGCCTTCAGTGGCATGTCCAGTAGGTAGCCCAGAATCCGAGCTTTCATTTTTTAAAAAAAGCAAGTCTCTAGCCCTCCTAGAAAGGAAGTTATGGAGCAAAATGAGGAGGTACCCTTCTAAGTGATTTATGTGAAATGAGCCAGCCTGGTTAATAATAATAATAATAATAATAATAATAATAGTAATAATAATAATAATAATAAATTTAATTTCTTCGTCGCCTATCTGGCCAATGGCCACTCTAGGCGACTTACAAAATTGTTAAAATACAATTGATAAAATACAGTAATACAATATAAAAACAATACATCTGCAGCAACAATATTAAAACTGGGCAGGAGGCATTACAGTTATAACAATTAACCCTCCCCGGATACCCCGAAGGCCTGCTGAAAGAGCCAGGTCTTTAAGGCTTTCCGAAACACATTTAGGGAAGAGGCGTGCCGGAGATCTTGTGGGAGGGAGTTCCAAAGAGTGGGGGCCGCCACTGAGAATGCCCTCTCTCTTGTACCCGCCAATCTGGCTGTTTTTGTTGGCGGGATTGAGAGAAGGCCCTGTGTGGCTGATCTTGTCGGGCGGCATAATTGGTGGCGTTGAAGGCGCTCCGTAAGATAAACTGGGCCGGAACCGTGTAGGGATTTAAAGGTCAATACCAACACCTTGAATTGGGCTCGGAAAACAACTGGAAGCCAGTGTAGGTCGAACAACACTGGTGTGATGTGATCTCGGCGGCGACTATTCATAAGTAGTCGAGCCGCCACATTTTGTATCAGTTGTAATTTCCGGACCATTTTCAAGGGTAACCCCACGTAGCGCGCATTACAGTAGTCCAAACGAGAGGTGACCAGGGCGTGTACCACTAGTGGGAGCTGGTGAACAGGAAGGTAGGGTTGCAGCCTTCGTATGAGGTGTAGTTGGTACCAGGCTGCCCGGCTCACTGCCAAAATCTGAGCCTCCATGGACAGCCTGGAATCAAGCACAACCCCGACGCTGCGGACCTGGTCCTTTAGGGGTAGACTCACCCCGTTGAACTTCAGGTCAATGTCGCCCAACCTTCTCTTGTCCCCCACAAGTAGTACCTCGGTCTTATCAGGGTTCAACTTCAGCTTGTTTCTTCCCATCCAACCACTCATGGATTCCAGGCACTTGGACAAGGTCTCCACAGCCAACTCTGGTGAAGATTTAAACGAGAGATAGAGCTGAGTGTCATCCGCATATTGATGACACTGCAGCCCAAATCTCCTGATGATTGCCCCCAGCGGCTTCATATAGATGTTAAATAGCATGGGAGAGAGGATAGAGCCCTGTGGCACACCACAATTGAGAGGCCAAGGGTATGATACCTCCTCCCCCAACGCTACCTGTTGGTACCTGTCGGAGAGAAAGGAATGGAACCACTGTAATACAGTGCCTCCAATTCCCAATCCCTCCAGGCGAAGCAGAAGGATACTGTGGTCGACAGTATCAAAAGCTGCTGAGAGATCGAGGAGGACAAGAAAGGTGGATTCTCCCCTATCTAATGCCCTCCTCAAATCATCTACCAGAGCGACCAAGGCTGTTTCAGTTCCGTGACCAGTCCTGAAACCCGATTGGTATGGATCCAAATAATCCGTTTCATCCAAGTGTGCTGACAACTGGTTGGCCACCACTCGCTCAATGACCTTGCCCAGAAATGGTAGATTCGAAATTGGGCGGAAGTTATCGAATACTTGAGGATCCAAGGAGGGCTTCTTTAAGATGGGCTTTACAATTGCCTCCTTGAAGGCTGATGGCATCACACCCTCTTTCAAGGATGCGTTTACCACCGCTTTGATCCCCTCGCCCAATTTCTCTCTGCAGCTCACAAGGAGCCACGAAGGGCAAGGATCAGTAAGACAAGTGGTTGGCTTCACAGATGAAAGCACCTTGTTCACTTCCTCAGAAGGGAGAAGCCGAAACCGATCCCAATTTACCGGCATGCAACTGGCCAACTCTGGTTCATCCACTGTGTCCACGGCGCACGGGATCGAGCTCCGTAAGTGTTCGATTTTATCGGCGAAGTGTTTTGCTAATAAGTCACAGGAGGCCTTTGACTGTTCCAAGGGTTCCTGAGCAACTGGACCGACCAGGCTTCGGACCACCTGGAACAGCCTCCTGGGACAGCACTCCGCAGACGCAATAGAGGCAGCAAAGAAAGCCTTCTTTCCTACCTTTATTGCCACTTGGTAGGCAGCTACTGCTGCTCTAACCTGTGTCCGGACATCTTCGGAGCGGGATTTCCGCCACCGACGCTCTAGTCATCTCACCTCCTGTCTCAGACTACGCAACCGCAGTGTATACCATGGTGCTAGCTGAGTTCTATTCAGGGGGAGAGGACGTTTCGGAGCCACCCAGTCTAATGCCCTGGTGATCCCCACGTTCCATTCCTTCACCAGGGTTTCGACCGGGCGACCTTCAGCAGGTTTCAATTCCCCAAGCGCAGTCAGGAATCCATCCGGATCCATCAGGCGTCTGGGGCGGACCATTTTAATAGGTCCTTGACCCCTGCGGAGGGGGCATGGCAACGAGAAGTCCATATTTACCAGGTAGTGGTCTGACCATGACACAGGAGTGGCAAGAATCACTCCCAACTTCAGACCACTTCTCTCCTCTCCCAGGACAAATACTAGGTCGAGAGCATGACCGGCTACATGGGTGGGCCCAGTATTACTTAGGTACAGTTCCCAGGAAGCCATGGTTTCCAGGAAATCCCGAGGGGCTCCTATGAGAGCGGCCTCGGCATGCACGTTAAAGTCACCCAGAACTAACAGCTCTGGGGACAATGCCCGTACAGCCGAGACCACCTCCAGCACCTCGGCCAGGGAATCTGCCGTGCAGCGGGGTGGGCGGTACACCAGCAAGATCCCTAAACTGCCCTTCGGGCCCAACCTCCAGTACATACAATCAACAAATTCAGTCCTATGGAGGGGAGGTCTGGCAAAAACCAAGGATTCTCGATAGACGACTGCCACACCCCCTCCCCGCCTTCCCACCCTCAGCTGCTGTGCGTAACGGAAACCTGGCGGACACATGGCCTCAAGAATTGGATCAGAGGCTTCGTCCAGCCAAGTTTCCGTAATACATGCCAGGTCTGCGCGCCCATCCAAGATCATATCATGGATGAGTGAGGTTTTCTGAGCCACAGACCTGGCATTACATAACAGCAGTCGAAGGTCGGTAGGAACCTTGCGTCCCCCAGTTTTCGTCTGGTTCTGAGCAGACCCGGAACATGGGATGGATATAACGCATCTGTCCCGTGTTCCCCTATTCCGGCGTGGTCTGCTAGCAGCACCCTTCCAGCACCTGCCGCCCAAACTTCCTATAACTTGGCCCCCCACCTCCCTCTCTGGCTTGCACATGCCTCTATCCCTATCTGCTTATCAGCAGGCCACCCACCCTAATAAAATTAGTCCGGAGACCCGCCTCCGTACCCTATAGCAGCAGTATTTACTAATTTAAAATAAATTAATTAAACCAATTAATTAATTAATTAAACTAATTAAATTACATCAAATTAAATTAATTAACTAAATCAATACAATTCAGTCCAATTCACATTCATACACATTCACACATTCATACAACTATACATCCATACATACACCAATTTAAAACAGGAACCAGGTTGTGATAGCCGGCCAGAATGAAGCTGTAATAACAGGTCTGTGGAATACTTGGTCCAGGTCACGGCGATAAGGTCCTAGCCAACATGGGTGGGCAAGTAACGGCAACGACGACAGCACGATGGCGATGTAAACAGCATCCCACCAACAGCGCACCCCGCGATCAGGGCGGCCCACAGCAGCAACGATGGCGTCAGGCAACAGGCAAACGGCAAGCGGCACTGTGACAGCAATACAGGGCCGCAACGCCCCGATGCCCCAGCAGCGATCAACCCGCGATGGCAGCCACAACGCACGAGCAGGAAGTCCAGGCAAGCAGGCAGGCAGGGCACAGCCGCGGCGAAAGAGAAACAACAGGCCCCGGGGCAGCACAACTCCCTCCTGCCTGTCAGTATTAGCTAATAAGTGAAGTCAGAGCTGTGACTGATAAGTGAGTTGTGTGGACACCAGGTAATATGAATTCTTGCCCTCCCTTTTAGTGCATTTGTCCTGCTTCTGCTTTTCAGAAAACTCTTTGGCATCTCCATAGTTTGCCCTTCCTTTTTCTCTAGCAATCAGGATGTATCTTTCCTGTGATGAGATCAGACAGTGCCTAGAAGTTATTTTCTGCAAATATTATTACTACACAATAAGTGTAGGTAAATGTTAAAGAATCCCCCTCCCCAAAAAAGGCAAATGTGAAAACTTTGTAAAGATCAGGGTTGGCACTGAGGAAAAACAGGATTCTTGTAACTTTAACAGCTGTATGGCAGACAGAAATTCAACAGGTCAAGCCTTTTCTCATATGGAAATATATTTATGGGAAAAGCTTCAGCATGACTACTCTAATTTTGTGTTATGCTGTGCTCACATGACAACCATTTTGTGGCTGGTGCCCCCAGCACTCTCTCAAAATGTGAAATGTGCCCTCTGGTCCAGAAACATTGATGCCTGTGACTCCAACTATTCAGCATTGCTCGAGAGGGCCAATCAGGATGGGCCTGCCTTCTTGATACATCTGAGAGGAAGCTGGTAGAAACTTCTATATGCTTCAAGAAAGTGGGTGGGGTACTAATAGAGAAATATAAAATCTGCAGTTTTGTAGATTGTAAGCTACTGGAGGGCAGGGACTTGCCTCTTTTTGTTAAAACTCTGTAAGATGCCCTACATTGATAGTATGGCACAAATAATAGGCCTCATAATTATTTAATTATCAGGGAATGAATTATGACAGTCCTGAAAAGGGATTTAAATGATACACAACAACACATTTATGCTACGCAAGTTGCACATTGTGGTGTTATGTTGGTCACAAGAACTGTTGCATGCAAAACACATTTCAATTAACATCTCATCACATTTTCCTAAGGCTTACAAACTCAAAGAAGAGAATAAAGTTAAACTTATAGATTGTTATTTTTATTTGTTAAGGGAAAAAAGTATGTATAACAAGTTCAACTAACATAAGTTTTATTGTCCTAAGCTCATCTGATTTAGTTCCGAACATAAAATTTCTTCTCAGTTTACCAAATGAGAAATATTAATACAATAAAGAGTCATTAACCTATTCTCTATTTTCTTGGAGAGGTCTATAACTGAAGATTGGGGGGGGAATAGAGAAATGCTAAGTCATCTTGCATTCTATTATTCTGGTTGTTTTACTCATGTGTAAAATGTCATTTTGAAGAACTGTTGGCAGATAATGAAACTTTGGGAAATTATCTTTAAAATGATATAGAACATGTTGACTATATATAAAAATGTAAAAAGTGCCTGTAGGTTGACATTTTAATAGAATTATTCTTCACACTATTCCAGATTTCTATACAATTATTATTGATGTGTTATAGGATGGTACTTCTCATCTGTGTTTCTCCATTTACTTGCCTGACCAAATGTAGAGTTGCCTTTAGCATCTACACAGTGGGCTAATGGGGCACTTTAACATTATCTTAGCTGCATGGGAACTGCTTCCCTATAAATGTCTCCTCCATGGCTCAGGTAACCCAACCACATGGGCAAAGGCTAGCTGCATGGGTGACCCAGCATCCAGAAACCTATGAACTTTAGACATGAACTCTAGAGGTCAAAATGCTGCCCTGGGCTCTTGCTAGGAGGAAGGGTGGGATATAATAACAACAACAACAACAACAATAATTAATAATAAATGTTTTAGTTAATTTCAGCATAAGTTGTGAAGCATTTGGATCCTCTTCAGTGTGGCATGTTAGTGATAATTTTCTCTTCCCATGTCTTTTATATTTGATAGATTACAAACTTACAAACTGCCTGACACCTGCATGCCACATGCTCCAGCTTTAATAAAGATTCTGACACTACTGGGAGGAGTTGTCAGTGATAGAACATTGATAAACAGTACATTCCTGTGAAAGAAAGGAAAGGTCAATTTGCATGGAATAAAAGTCTCACATAGAGCCTAGGGGCAGAATGAATTGTATTATGTTGGCAGGGAAGGGAGTGGTCAAGGGAGGGGATTTTTGGGACAGGGAGAGGGAGCCAAGAGATACCTGGGGAAAGAAAAGATAGTATAGGTTACAGAGCTTGGAAAAGTTACTTTTTTGAACTACAACTCCCATCAGCCCTAGGCAACATGGCCACTGGATTAGGCTGATGGGAGCTGTAGTTCAAAAAAGTAACTTTTCCAAGCTCTGGTTCTGAAGAGGGCATTGTGATGCCCTCTGTGAAAACTTAATTTGGTGCCTCCTCTTCATTGTATTTTCACTAAGTTCTGAATCGGACAACTTATTACCTTTCCCCATCTGCTTGTCCCTGATTTGTCCACCATATCTCATTATTCCCATTCCTAAAGCCTACTTCCAACCTCCCACCTGCCCCATCTGGTGCCACATTCACCCCTTTGAGTCTCAAAAACAGGCCTCCTTCTTCAAGAGTGATAAAGTCATCTCGCAGAACTATACCATATTGTTTTCGTATGCAGAGATCCTCATTTGAAAGTATCCTCATGCAAAAATAGAACCCTGAGTCATAGCACTGATGTGGTATGTTTTGACTTCAAAGCTGTGCTTTCAAACAAATGACTTCCCCCATGTGGAAACAGAGATTGTAAAATCCCATGAGAAGCCTCAGTCATGAGAGTTTGAATTGGAAGTATCCTCTGGCCAGTCCAGGGCATTTTGCTGCCAGAGGCTAAGGGCAGCTGGTGTCTCCTCCCCCTGCCCCCCATGTACAGAAGCTAAATCGTACTTTAACTCTGGCAACAGGAAATCACACATTAGGATAACAGACACACTTAAGGCAAGGGCAGCCAGACTTCAGGCTTCTAGGATCTACTCAAACCCCAAGATCCACCAACCAGAGCCAGGTACAGACATACTTTTAGAATGAAGGGAACAAGGAGTGGTATTCAGTGCTAGTCCTACTCAGAATAGACCCATTGAAGGTTCATTAATATCAGTGGATGTACTGTGAATAGGACTTAGTTGACTGTAACCCAGGATGTCCCTGTGCACCTGCTAAGCCCAGGAATTTGGTTTTAGTCCCAGAAGCATCACAGAACAACTAATAAAGCAGAATGATGTGTGGATGATCCAGTAGAAATCCATCACTAATGTGCTATTATTGCATCGATGGCATGTTGCAGAATACAGCTGCAAGACAAACACCAGTCTTGAGGGGCCTTCATCTTAGTAACCTAAATAATAAGGGGGGGGGGAAGTCTTCTTGCTGTTGTTAAACAATCTGGAGTCAGAATCCTTGCTGATCTTCTGTAAATCACTCAGGTTCAGCAGCAGATTCTGATCTGCCCACCCACTGACTTAAGGAATTCAGTTCAGGCAAGATGGTATACATAGCTCCATCCTTCAACACTTGGCTGTACCCTGTCTCCGGAATCTGATGCCTGAGGTGGCCACCTCATTCTGCCTAATGGTAGGGCTGGCCCTGGTCTGCTGCAATTCACATGTACAAATCCCAGTCCCAGACTTGAAGCGTTCTTTTCTGCTGTGCTCAAGATCTCTTCCTTATTCCCCAGCCCTTTCTTTTCAGCAAATTGCATCTGGGAACAGAAAATGTTCTCCCTGCCACTGCTGCTGCAGTACTAACAAAGTGCTGTCTTCCATTCTGAGGCTGCTAGCTGGCCTGGGAGAAGCCCCATGCTCTCTAAGAACCACCAACTTATACATAAAACTATATGTCTAGTGGCACCAAACACAATGGGTCCTAGCAGATATTTTCCTACTGTATAATTTAGCGGCTAAGCTGCAAAACAACTAGATCAAGATCTGGTCTGGCAGACAGACCAGATTATATTAATTTATCTTGCCTGCATTGAGTTATGACCATTGTACTGAAAGTCCCTTTTCCCATCTTGTTAACAAACGTTCTTCATATTGCTCAGCTGGCTAAGCCGCATCCTTCCTGCTACATACATTATTAGACTATCACTCTCATTGGCGTTTCCTAGAGCCAGCCATATAGGTTGCCTTCTCTTATTTTCACATCACATGCTGAAAGCATGGAGGCACACAGAGTATGAATTACAAAGGGCTCAATTGATTTAAAAGGATGGAAATTATCTTTGCTGTTATAGCCTAGCAGGCTATCTGCAGAAAACAATTCTGTGACACAAAAGCTCAATTCACAGCAAGGGGCTGACATGAGTACTCCCCTGTATGGGTCAAGATGAGATGCTGTTGCTGTTGCTGTTGTTAATGTTGTTATTGTTACTTGCCATTTATAAAACAGTTAAAGTTTTGTAGATGAGGTAAAATATTTTTAAATATGACCCCTCCCAACTGTTTTGCAATGTAATAGACATGAAATAAAAGAAGAAGAAAATATGGGTAGGGATGGAACAGCAAAACAAGCAAACGGGCACAAATTCTCAAAAGCCCTGTTCAGGCATTCACTATGCAAGTTCAATAAACAGATGGGGGGCACAAGGACAAGCAAGTCTGTGTGTTGGGGGGGCGCACAGGGACGAGCATGCCAGCTCCACCCTCTAATCACCATCCTAGTCATGCTACATGAGTTGGAGGGTGAACATTGGAAGCAGAGAGCTTTCTGTAGTTGTGGAAACTCCTTGTGTCTCTCTGAGCCCTGGGAAATCAGGGTTCTAAATGTGCTGGGATGCTTCACAAGTACAAGAGACTTCCCACTTCACACATTCACCCTCATGCAGAGATGATTTACCTAGGACCACTCCTTGGATGGATAGTTTTGGGGCCTATGTATAACAAAAAAGGAAAGGACCTATGATACCTTCAGTTGTACCAACTTGAAAGGCATATTGTCTCTTCAGTTACAATTTGAGCAATAGACGCATGCTAAATTATCTTTATAGGGTAAACCGCATTTGAAGATAGAGAGGCAGCTCTTTTTGTGGAAGAAATTGGTTGATTATGGGATTTACACATTAGATCAGCTATTAGGTTTAGCTTCAGACGAAGAATTTTTGTTTTTGTTTATTTATTTATTTATTACATTTATACCCCGCCTTTCTTTTCATGAGAGAAACCCAAGGCGGCTGTTGTGTCCTATATTGTGGTTTAAATATAGGAGGGAGTTCTGAATGGCTGTATCTTCAATTACGACACTTGTTGGTGTCTCCTAAATTGTTGGAGAGAATTACTGGATCTTCACAGAAAACTAAAACCACAACTGTTGTTTATAAAACTTATTGAATCTTTGTAAAGTTGAAGTTCAGGATTTTAGGGAGATAGGGAAGAGGGAATTAGAATGTGCTATACAACCTCAACAATAGAAAATTGCTTTAGAATCTATATGGAATGTTTCTTTAGATTTGAAATTGAGATTGATCCAGCAAAAATTAATGTTTTGGGTATATTGGACTCCACAACATCATTACAGTTAGGCAGTGTCTAATACAGATAGATGCTGGAGGTGTAATGCTGAAAATGCCTCATTGAGGCATATCATGTGGGCATGTCCAATGATATGTTCTTTTTGGTCTGAAGCTGTTGTCCATATTAGTTTTGCATTTGCAAAATCCTTACTATCTGCATATGTTCACGCACTCTAAACTATATTCCTGTACTATCGGAATTAATGGCAGGATAACAAAAGAGGGTTTGTTGAACTCTTATTGTCACTAAGAAACTTATACTTCAAGCCTTAAAAGATGAACACCCACCATCAATCTATCATGCAATGGTCCCAGGACCTCACCACCCTTGCCACACTTTAACGTATTTCCTATAAACATCAATCTCATGTGGAAACCTATTTGGACATCTGGATGGCTTCTATAAACTTGTATGTTTAATATAGGATGGGTGCACTGATGGTTATCCTATCCTTAATGTGAGCTGACTGTGTTTTTGGTTCCTTCCTTCCTTCCTTCCTTCCTTCCTTCCTTCCTTCCTTCCTTCCTTCCTTCCTTCCTTCCTTCCTTCCTTCCTTCCTTCCTTAAATAAGCTATTAAAAATTAAAACAAAAGGAAATTCACCCTCCAATCGATGGAGGATTACTGGGACAATAACAGGGTGGAGCTAATGTGCTAGTCCCTGTACCCCCCCCAGTGAATTTACTAAATTCAGATACTGAACACCTGTAAAGTAAAATCATACACTCTTATAATGATCAGCTTGAATAGGGAGAATGCTGGGAGGAGAGGAGCCAAATGGCAGCTGGACTGTCAGGCAATAAAGTGGGCCCTGCTGACCTATCTCTCCTGATGCTGTAGCTGGATGGAATGGCTGCTAATGGGGAACAGTTCAGGGAAAGAAGGAGCCTATGGCAGTTGATATGAGAAGTAGACTTGTCCACTGTCTGAAGCAACCCCCAAAATCTGAATATGAATTTTAAACCACCTTGTTCACTTCCAGAAAATTATACCAAATAATGGCTGTATTATTCGGGAGGGGGAAGCTCTGTTCTATAAAATCAGGAGTGTAGTTGTCCAGGGCCTCAGGGGGTCTTAGGTCTCTTACATTTTTGGAAGCAGGGTCCCAGAAGAGTCCCTATGTCTCCAGCATCCTATGAGACAATCAGCATGAAAGGGGAGTGTGTTAGCCACTGAGAAAAGTCTTCTAACATGCTTCCTTGCCCTTTCCTACTGATTGGCGCCAATCAGAGTGAAAGGAGATGAGTCAGCCACTGAGAAGACTCTTCTTAGCAACTTGATCTCCCCTTTCACGCCTATTGGCTCCTAGGGATATCTGTTGCTGTGGGAGAAGGCATTAGCAAGGATCTCATTCTTGACTCAGCACCAAAAAAAGGGAAAGGGTGTGTGGCTGTGACTATCATGAAGGGACCCTGCACTTCTGAATTTGCCACTACACTACAGTGTAGAATACTTAGCAGAATGGCTAATCCAGCTCTGGTTGCCTCCATGTGCTACTTTCCTTCCCCAACTTCCTATATAGACCAATGTCCAGGGATGCAGGAAAAATAAATAAGGAGCCACTGAATGAGAAGTGCAAGTGCTCTAAATTTATCTATAAAAGATCTATCGATTTTTACCTGAGTCGTCGTCTTCTCACTTCCTCCAGTAGCAAGAAAGCACATTTGTCAAATTCACATGATTTGTATGAGTTCATAGAATCAGAACTTACATACCCAGCATAAGCATCTATCAAATTGTGTTTATGATTTTTAGGATTACTGATACATCAGTTGACTGGTATATAGAGGACTATATCCAGCCCAAGCATCAAAACTCTGGTTGATTTTACACTAGTCTTTTAAAATAAAAAGATTCTGGGAAAGCAACAAGACACTTGGCTAATGTGAAAATAAATGCATGTCTTCAAAGGGTAGCATAAAGAGATGCTTTATTTGGTATTGTTTATCCTGTGCCTCAAAAGATATGAATTCTCAATCTCTATTGCCGCACAGCATTAAAGTGGAAATAAAGTGCCTTATGTGAATGACAGTCATTGTTTTAAACCAGAATCTAAACTCTCTTTTTAAGAAATAAGAGTGTTGCCTGAGAAACAAGGGCAACAGCAGATAGCACATTCAAGAGAGAGAAAGATACATGGGTATATTAAATTTTCTTCATGGACAAGTCCAGTGGGATTTCTGATTTGGATTGTTGTTGACAATTAATTCTATGTCCAGCATTGTCATCTAAAAGAGCCAGAACACCGGCTTTCCATTCACGCAGGGTGAGCTGAATTAGACCCTACAGGAAATGTACAAAATGTGAATTTGGAACTGACAATTTTTATTTTATTTTATTTTTTATTTTATTCAATTTATATGCCTCTTTTCTGCAGAAATGCTCTCAAAGCGGCTCACAACACAATAGGAAAAATGCATAATATAACATTATAATAACAATCCAATGTCCACTCAACCACAATATAACAAGATAACATTTTTTCCACTTAACTTCAGCAAAAAGTTAGAACTATCTTCAGGAGCAGTCACTCAATAAAAAAAATTAAGTTAGTTAAGGATGCACCTTTACCTCATTCTTAATTTTAAAGGTTATTATTACAGGGGTGCATGAAATCTGAAAAAATGGACCTCAAAACTACCCTGGTCAAGTGGGCTCTATTTGATTAATTTATATACCACTTCATAGTTCAACAGAAATCTGTCTCTAAGCTGTTTACAGATCCCCCAAAGGAAGTAATATGAAATACACTACAAATTCCACATTCAGATCCAAAGAGTACTTAATCATCATCATCATACCACATTTTAAGTAACATAATGAAATAAATATCTCTAAACAATGCACCACAAAAGCAAATGGTAATAACATCAAAAATATCTCAGTACAGCAAAATGCAACATAATTACATATCACCATAAAAAGCTCATGTTACAAAAAAGAAACACATAATGCAATCACCAGAACCATTCACCTACACATTCACACTACACAAAACTAATCTAAACACACAATCCTCACACAGTCCTTCAACAAACTCCTTAACTTACCACATCCCTCTATCCACTCCATTCTCGCTTCAATAAAACCCTCAAACATTCAGCTAACCAATAACTAACCAGTAATCATCTAAGAAAAATAGACCCACTAATTAAAAACAATCCAATAGCGGCAGGAAAAAAACCCACCACTCAATTCTTGCTTTTCTTTCCATCTCCCATTTAATGGGAAAAAAATAGATTTGATGAGAAGGGCTTTCAATATGCTCTTCTTCCTAATTGGGTTCAGGAGCGGACTAACTCATGAAATTTAACTCTCACAGTCTCTCTTTAGAATCAGGAATCAGATGGACACATCAGAGTTTTAACACAGCTCATCCTTTATTCCAAGCACAATGCAACGTAGGCCATGTCTGACTGAGACAGTCAAAACAGTAAAGGAGAGAACACCCCTGATGGGAGCTAGAATTGAACCACATTTTGGGGCAACAGGTTTCCCATCCCTGACTTAAAAATACACTCACACCATAGGCCTCAGTTATAGAGCGCAGGTTTTGCATATTGTCAGGATGCAGGATTGGGACCCTGGCACTTCAGACGATGAGGAGGAGATCATTTCCCCAGAGTTGTGTGAAGAGGGGGAGGGAGGCCTTGAAACTCCAGCAGACACAGATACAGACTCTGCTCAGGAATTTCCCACGCTCACCCCCCTTCCCGAGCCAGAGCAGTTAGAACAAGAAGGAGGGGGACTTCAATTCCCTCATCAGCCAGAGAAAAGCCCGCCTGATGGGCATGACGTTCACCCCCTCTTTCCCCAATACCAGAGGTAGAATCTTCAGAAGGGGAGGGGGCAGAACTTCCCCCTTCACCATGAACCCGGAGAAAACAAAAACGAGCAAAGGGGAGAGAGAGGAGGGGCGGGGAAGAGAGCACCCTAAGGCGGAGTGAGAGAATTCGCACCAGAAAGCTCCTTTTATAAGGAAAGGGGGGGCTGGGATTCCTTGTTCTGTCAACTCTCTTGCATGTCACTGGACACGTGTTGTTGTGTTTCTTCATGAGAAGGCGCAGCCTCTGTTTGGATATTACTCTAATAAAGACTGAATTGCTTTCACAACCTGGTCTGGTTTCTGAGTCCAGTCCGGGACACGACAGATTGACAGAACCACCTACTTCACCCTCAACGCTGCCACCGCTTGACCGTGACAAGATGGAGAAGGGAGCAGAGGGAACAAATCCCACTTCTGAGACGGAGGAAGTGAGACGACTGAGAACTAATGTGACGGATTTACAGGCAGATGTTCAAACATTGTTAGTGGCTGTCAGGCTCTGAAGACTGACAATCAGACCTTAAAAGCCACGATCGATCAGATGCGAGCAGCCCCTCCAGCCGCTGTGGTGAAGGTTCCTATAGGATTACCACCAAAATATGCGGGACAGAGTGAGCAGCTCTCTACTTTCGTGGCTCAATGTGAATTGTATTTGGACATCAGGAATGCAGAGTTTCCTAGTGATGTGGCCAAAGTGGCCTTTGTGATCAGTCTCTTGGAAGGAGAAGCTGCCAAATGGGTGACTCCGTACCTGATCAGAAAGGATGGCCTTCTGGGAAGATACAGAGAATTTATGCGAGCCATGACTGAGATGTTCCAGGACCCTCAGAGGGCTGAGACGGTGGCTAGGCAGCTGGGCGCCTTGAAGCAAGGAAAAGGAACGGTGTCAGAGTACACTAACGCTTTTAAAATTCTGTCCCAGGAAACTGGTTATAATGATGCAGCCTTGATGTTCATGTATAGGAGTGGACTGAGTTCTGAAGTCTTGGATGACTTGGCTAGAACTACCCCCCCAAATAATCTGCCTGGACTGATTTGGCTATGCCTGCAGATCGATCACCGGTTGGAAGGAAGACGCCTGGAAAAAAAACAGGAGATCCAGAGATACTCAGTTTCAGCGTCTCGCAGCAAGACCCTCTCAACCCCAGGAACATCAGGCAACGTGACCGAAGGACGGGGGGGGGCTAGGCCGAAGCTGTCCGAAGAAGAAAAGGAGAGGCGTCGTAGAGAACGTTTATGCTTCTATTGTTCAAAGCCGGGACACGTGGCTAGAGATTGTGGACTGAAAGGGGGAAAAACCGAGCCAGTGGGAAACTAACGAACCCAGTCCACGTACAGGCCGGTGGACTGGGGGCTATGATGTGTAAAGGGCCTCCAGTGGCAAAACCTCCTTCAAAAGGAGTCTTGGTACTGCCAATTCAGATTATAACTTCCAAAGGAGTAATGTTTAACTCCACAGCGTTAATTGAGAGTGGAGCAACCACAAATTTCATTGATGCAGAGTTAGTAAAACGTTACGGAATTTCCCAATGGAAATTGAACACCCCCTTGCCGGTGGAGACCATAGATGGGAGGCCCCTGAAAGGAGGGGGGGGTAACACGAGCAACGGAGGAATTGAAACTGCAAATCCCGGGGCACGAAGAGTTCATTTCGCTGTATGTAACAGACCTTTCGACCTTTGATGTGATCCTAGGAATGCCCTGGTTAGTCAAGCACGACCCAAAGATAATGTGGAAGGACGCTGTGGTATGGTTCACTTCTCAGTATTGCCAGGAAAACTGTCAGGCAGAAGAAACCACCGACAAGTTGGCAGGAGCAGTGCAGGAAGCCAAGCAAGTAACCCTTCCCTCAAAGTATGGGGAATTTAGAGATGTGTTCAATGAAAAAGAGGCAGAGACGTTACCCCCCCACTGTCCTTATGATTGTGCAATTGATTTGGTGCCAGGAGCCAGCATCCCATCGGGAAGAATTTACTCCCTCACAGAGAAAGAGAGAGAGGCCCTGAGGGAATTTCTGGAGAAAAACCTGAAGCGAGGATTTATATGTCCCTTGCAGTCCCCCGCTGGAGCGCCCCTGTTGTTCGTGAAGAAGAAGGGGGGGGAGCTCAGGCCTTGCAATGATTATCGTGCATTAAATCAAATCACTATTCCTAACAGCTATCCGCTGCCCCCGATCTCAGAGCTGTTAGACCGACTGCGCTCTGCAAAAATCTTCACGAAACTGGACTTAAGAGGAGCATACAATCTGGTCAGGATGAAGGAGGGAGATGAATGGGAAACAGGTTTTTTGACCTCTTATGGACAGTTTGAATATCTGGTGATGCCATTTGGGCTTTGTGAAAGGCCTGGCGTGTTTCAAAAGTTCATGAATGACGTGTTTAGAGACCTTTTGGATAAGTACGTAATCTGTTATTTAGATGATATCCTGGTGTTTTCAAAGAACCAAGAAGACCATGATCAACATGTGAAAACTGTGTTGGGAAGACAGAGAGAGAACCATTTGTATGCTAAGCTAGAGAAATGTGGGTTTGACCTAACGTCTTTGGACTTTCTTGGATATCGCATCGCAGCAAAAGGAGTGGAAATGGACCCAGAAAAAGTGAGTTGTATACTGGATTGGGGGCAACCGACCACTAAAAAGGATGTACAACATTTTTGGGATTTGCCAACTACTACAGAAAGTTCATTCCAGGCTTTTCCAGGTTAACAGCCCCTCTCACTGACTGCTTAAGGGGGGAAAGGAAATTTCAATGGACAGAGGACGCTGCAAGCGCCTTCGAGGAGCTGAAGGGAAAGTTTTCCTCTGAGCCCATCTTGCGTTTTGCTGACCCTACCCGCCCTTTCGTTATGGAAGCAGATGCTTCGGATTTTGCCATCGGGGGGGTTCTCTTACAGATGAATGGGGAAGGAACAGAGCTACACCCCTGCGTGTACTTCTCCAGAAAACTCAGGGATGCTGAGAGGAATTATACAGTGTGGGAAAAAGAGTTACTAGCCATTAAGGATTCGTTTCAGAATTGGAGACAATACTTAGAGGGGGCTCAACATCAAATAGAAGTACGTTCAGACCACAAGAACCTGGAGAGTCTACAGACAGCCCGGAAGCTGAACCAGAGGCAGATACGTTGGTCGCAGTTTTTTACCAGGTTTAACTTCAAGATTACTTACCATGCCCATGCAAAAAACCAGAGAGCAGATGCCCTGTCCAGGCAGCCACAATACAAAGGAGCGGAGATTGACAGCCAACCCCAGTACGTAGTTCTGCCAGAGAAGCTGGTGTTGGGATCATGTCAACCTTCTTGGGAAGAGGAGCTCAGAAAGGCACAAAAGGAGGATCCTTGCATGCAACAGTATATCCAGGAGATGGAACAGAGCCAGGGCCCAGAAGTAAACTTCCATTGGAAAGATGGGCTGTTGTGGTTTAAAGCCGCCAGATATGTGCCGAAGGAGGATCTAAGACTCAGGATCCTGCGTCAATGTCATGACTCCATCACAGCTGGGCACTTTGGCATCTTTAAGACCATACAGAATGTAGCCAAGGACTTTTGGTGGCCTCAAATGCGCAGAGACATTGAGAACTATGTAAAATCCTGTGCCGTCTGTATGCGGGCGAAAACAGACACGGGAAAACCTCAAGGACTGTTGGAGCCCCTCCCTACTCTGAACGAACCCTGGAAGGATCTATCCATGGATTTTATAACTGATTTGCCGAAGTCCCAAGGAATGACGGCCATAATAGTCATCGTGGATTCCCTTACCAAGATGGCACATTTCCTCCCTTGCCCAGGGCCCTTAGAGGCTAAAGAAACAGCCAAGCTGTTCATAAAGGAAATGTACCGGTTACATGGTTTGCCAAACAGCTTAGTCTCACATCGGGGAACCCAGTTCACAGCTAAGTTTTGGAGAGCAGTTTGGAAGCAGTTACAGACGGAGCTAAAACTTTCTTCCGCTCATCATCCCCAGACGGATGGGCAGACGGAGAGACTGAACACCGTGTTAGAGAGGTATTTGCGTTGTTATGTTTCTTATCAACAGAATGACTGGGTTTCCTATTTGCATTTCGCAGAGTTTGCCTATAATAATTCCTTGCATACCAGCACTGGACAGACACCCTTCTTTGCTAATTATGGGTTCCATCCCAAAGCCTTCCCTAGTAGTGCAGCAAGTGTGCTTGTGCCTGCAGCAGGGGAATTTCTGCAGGAATTACAGGCCGTGCAGCAGGTGCTTAAACAGCAACTAAACGATGCCAAACTGGAGTATAAACGAATTGCTGATCAACACCGAAGAGAGGGGGCCTCCCTCCAACCAGGAGACCAGGTGTGGTTGTCCACTCGCTTCCTCCAGATGCCAGGCAAGTGTAGGAAGCTGCAGGATAAGAGACTGGGGCCTTTCGAAGTGGAGGCACAAATCAATCCCGTGGCTTATAGACTGAAGTTGCCAGCTACTTTCAAAATACATCCTGTGTTTCATCGCTCCTTGCTAACGAAAGCAGCCCCTCCCAGCGATTTACAACCCAGGGAGGTCCCGGGGGCACCCATTTTAGTAGATGGACAACCAGAGTTCGAAGTGGAACAGATTCTTGATTCCAGAAGGAGGCGTAATCAATTACAGTACTTAATTCACTGGAAGGGTTATGGGCCAGCTGACAGATCTTGGGAAAATGAGAGGGATGTGCATGCCCCAGAATTAGTGGAAGAATTCCATCAACGGTTTCCCCATCGCCCTAAGCCGACAAGTGGGGGGGGCACAGCATGGGAGAGGGGATGGTGTCAGGATGCAGGATTGGGACCCTGGCACTTCAGACGATGAGGAGGAGATCATTTCCCCAGAGTTGTGTGAAGAGGGGGAGGGAGGCCTTGAAACTCCAGCAGACACAGATACAGACTCTGCTCAGGAATTTCCCACGCTCACCCCCCTTCCCGAGCCAGAGCAGTTAGAACAAGAAGGAGGGGGACTTCAATTCCCTCATCAGCCAGAGAAAAGCCCGCCTGATGGGCATGACGTTCACCCCCTCTTTCCCCAATACCAGAGGTAGAATCTTCAGAAGGGGAGGGGGCAGAACTTCCCCCTTCACCATGAACCCGGAGAAAACAAAAACGAGCAAAGGGGAGAGAGAGGAGGGGCGGGGAAGAGAGCACCCTAAGGCGGAGTGAGAGAATTCGCGCCAGAAAGCTCCCTTTATAAGGAAAGGGGGGGCTGGGATTCCTTGTTCTGTCAACTCTCTTGCATGTCGCTGGACACGTGTTGTTGTGTTTCTTCATGAGAAGGCGCAGCCTCTGTTTGGATATTACTCTAATAAAGACTGAATTGCTTTCACAACCTGGTCTGGTTTCTGAGTCCAGTCCTGGACATGACACATATATATGCAGTGTTAGGTTCAAACCCTGGAGGGCACTTCATACACTTGCATTTTAAAAAAGAAGGGGGGAAATCTAGATTCTCAATGGTTGAGTTCAGGGCTGGCACCAGGCATGACTGGGCCCTTGGGCACCAGCCTGCCCTGGGTTCACAGCGTCACACCCCTCAACACTCCCTCCTGATGCAGGCAGCATGGTGCTTAAATAGGCCCACCCATCCCATGCACCTTCCATGTCAGTGTGCACACATGCTTCCCATCACCCAAGATGGCAGGGTGTCAATCCTTTAGGGATGCCCTACCACCATCTTGGGTGATGGCAGGTATGCACACACAGTCACGGGACATGTGCACTGACACACTGACGTGGGAGGTAGATGGGATAGGCTCTTTAAGCTTGCCCGTCTGTATTGGATGTGTGCACCTTGGACAGCTCAGTGAAAGTTTAGACTAAAACCCAGAGCGTATTCACTGCCCCACTAACATTGGAGCCATCAGCCTCCACTTCTACAATGTCCTCTGGTGGGACTCTCCAATTTTGATGGCGAGTGTCAGCAGCAACAGCATCACTCTGAATGACCACCAGGCACTCAGTTAAGGGCGCCACCTTTATTTACCACAATGTCCTCGAGCTTTTTTGGAAACATTGTGGGGGAATTAAATGGGGGGTGCATGGCACCAATTCAGAGTGCCACTTACTGGGGAAAAAATAGAGACCCAGGGTAGGCAGCAGTAGCGTACCTAGACTGGGTGCAGGGCTTTTTGGCAGGTGCCTGAGCCTGCTTTGTGGTGATGTTGAGCCTGGAGCCAAGCCTTGTAGTAAAAACACAGAACTTATGCCTGCTCTCCATGCAGCAGTATTCCTTACCATTCTTCATATCCTCAGATACAGAGCTGTGGGATCCAGGAAGAGTGGCTGCCATTCATAGTAAACAGTTCTGGGCTAAATCTGATGGAATTATATATATATATATATATATATAAGGGGGGAAATACACACATCAGTGGACATTTAGGACATTCTTTTGCATTTTTAAGATGTGTTGGGTTTTAATAGTGAAACGCTAAGACTGAAAAACAGGTAAACATTGCATGTGTACACTGCATTGCCTGCCCTGACCCCTTGGGAAGGAGTGGGCTACGAGAAGGAAGAAAGGAGCCATCATTGTGAATTTGGAATCACCCCCCCCCCCAGTTTAAATGTTATAATTTCAATTGGGTCTCATAATTTTGCAGACCCAGTTCCTGACATCTGAACATTCATGCTGTTACCCTACTCCTTGGTGACAGGACTATTGTTTAATTTAAGGAGAACTTGTTTGGCTCACATCTACAAGGCAATAAGTTATAGTGCTATAAATATAGTGTTTTCTCAGTGTCAATGTTTAGTGCCAGGCAACATCTAGTCAGTGTTCCATTATTTGTTTCAAAGCCACGAAGAATGGACTTCAGATTGTATCTTTGTTTGGTTCTATTTAACATTTCAACTCTGTGCCATGGAGAGATAAATATGATCCACTATTATCTGATATTCAGAATGAAAATATAGCCCCTTCCATGGGCCTAACCCTTCTTCTGAAGTATACTATGATTTGACCCAGAGGTTCATTTGTGAGAGCCAAACTATACATTACACAGCAATTGCTTCTGCCATTTTTTGAAGACACAGCTGAAACTTTGTGGAAGGGAAAGCTGTTTGATGGGAAACAGCAGGCTCAGAAAGGGGTAAGCATCTCCTCCCTCCCTCCCATTCCTGATCACCCTCTTCGGAAGCAGCCTTTCCTGTTCAAAAAGGGCCACTGTGCTGCAGTTACATATGCTTGCATATAACAGCCTTTCCCAACCTGACACCCTCCAGATGTTGTTGGACTCTGTCTCTCATCAGCTCCAGCAAGCATGGCCAATGATGGGAGTTGGAGTCCAGCAATATCTGAAGGGCTGTATGTTCCCCATCCCTGGACTAACACATTCTACTCAGTTCAGTTCAGCACAGATGAAACTGGTTCATGACCCTGGCAGAACTGCATTTTCCATCCTTACCTGCTGGATGACCCCATTATACCACCATCACCTTACTGAGAACAGCACAACCTTACAATGGCTTTCTAAGCCCCTTCATATGATACTACTTCTTTTATCCAATCTAACATAATTAGAGTGTCAGACTAGAACCAGGGAGAACCAGGTTCAAATCCCTGCTTCGCCATGAAGCTGACCAATCACCTTGGGCCATCCTTGCAGGGTTGTTGTGAAGATAAGAGGGGTGGAGAGAGAACCGCTTGACCATCCTGAGGAGGAAGGGTAGAATATGAATGTTAAAAATAGGTTTATATTTAAGTTGTTTTAAGCGCACAATAAAAATGTAATGTATAAATATGACAAATTCATCTGCAAATATATGTCTATCACCCAGGTACATTTATCAGGGAGGGAGCAGTGATTGGCTCTACCTTGTTGAGCATACATTCCATACCAAGCCTAAGATTGCCTCTCTGTAATATGTGTAATGGCTTGAACAGTTACAGTCATACCCCTAAAATTAATAATGCCTTTTATTCAAACAGAAGAAGAGAGGGGCATATAAAGTTGAAAAGAGATGTATTGTTTTGGAAAAGGTGAACATTTCAAAAGAAAACTCAATGATTATTCGAGCATTAAATAATCTGGTAGAATGATTTTTGTGCTATGCTTTTTAAAAAAATATCCTCCTGAAGCTTAAAGCAATCATTTATTTCTCTGGCAACAGGAAACAGCTGATAATAGAACTCCCTTTTTGTTTTTGGTTTTCCTGGCTTCTTCCCCTGTCTTAGTGTTTGCTTTGGCTGGCTGTCTAGAGTCCACTGGAAGACCGAAAAAGTCAGGGGAGGGGAAACTCCAGGATGCCTAACTGCTGTCACTCCTGTGGTGCTCAGTGTTAAAGTAGCAAGAAAGCTTCTGAACCTTGATCCTTCTCCCCATGTGCTTTTAAGGGACAATTATGTGGATTTATGTGTGCCAGCAGAAATTCAGAAACTGTGCGTGTGTGTTGGGTGAGGGAGAGGAAAGCATCTTGAAACAAACACACTAGGTGCCTAACCCTGTTAGTCATTATCTGGAAAACACTGAATTCTATGGATTTAAAAGTGATTGGAGAATGGTGGGGAATGGATTTGCCTTGTTTTGTTCCTTTGGGCACAATCCACCAGCATGTTTTTCTGGGCAAAATGCATTGAATTAATATGATGTGCACTCCTTTTTTAATGGCTTATAAGGCCTTACATGAGTAGAGCGTAACTTGAGTGCAGGTTTACAGCTCAAGAGCACAGCTATTTTGTCATCCCACTTTGGAAAATAGCGATACTGCAGGTGTTTGTTATGACCCATGGTATTCCCCTGGTGGCAGCTAGTGGTGTTGGTTGTGGACCGGTTATCTGTATAAATGAGGACTTACCCAGCTGAGAGAATGGATGTAATGCAGCCCCGGGGTTCTTGTATTAATGGGCTGGGCGCAATTTTTTAAAGATTGAAATAATCTCATAGAATTGAGGTATAGAAAAATTCTTCGAGGATAAGTCTAGATGGACAATTTGTGAGGGGTAAGACTGTCCGTCCATTGACGTTCACTCAGCAGCACCCATTAGATCAGGATGTAGAAGAGAAGGGATGCAGGAGGACTCCATTGCAACTGAGAAACCAGCAACTTTTAGTGCCCCTTCTTATTTTTTCCCCTTCAGCTGGTGTAACAAAGAACTTGTACCTGAGTTTGCTTATTTCTTCCCCTCTTCCAATGCATTTTCCTTTTGTGTCATGCTGTTGGGGAAGGACCTTAGCTTAGTGGTAAAACATCTACTTTACATGCAGAAGGTCCCAGGATCAATCCCCGGTATCTTCAGATAGGGCTGGGAGAGACGTCCTGTCTGAAACCCTGGAGAGCCGTTGCTTGTCAGTGTAGACGATGTTGAGCTAGATGGACCAATGGTCAGACTCAGTAGAAGGCAGCTTCCTATATTCTTATGCCTTTGTAGATTCTAAGCCTGGGTGCAGGGCCTTTTTTCTTTTTTTAAGGAAGTGATCTGTAAGTCACTCTGAGAGTCTTTTTTCATTCATCCCATCCCTTTCCAAACTCCCAAAAGTCCATTTTTAAAACAAATGGATTTGCCTCACGAGGATGACAGGGTGCTTTACTCCTCTTTAAAGTTCTGGTACGTGCTTGAACCCCTCCCACAAAATACTGCAGCTGGAGGCACCCTTTGGATGACAAGAGGCGTTTCTAAAACCGGAACGACTCTTGCAATCTCTCAAGAGTTCATTGAGAATAATTACAGTTGCTCCTCCTCATATAGAAGATTGAGACCAACTCCACTCAAACTGCAACTAAAAATTAGGGAAATAAGAAGTTCGCTTTCCTTTGTATGTTCTCCTTAGCTCTTGTGGATCCTGCTGGGAATCAGCTGCAGTTGCTTCATTAGGTTTAACACCTCCAAACCCAGCCCACACTATCAGCGCTCAGACCTAACTCCACTGTAATAATAGGCCTGGGGATTGGAGAAGGAAAGATGGAAGGAAGTTAAGAAAGAAAGAAAGAAAGAAAGAAAGAAAGAAAGAAAGAAAGAAAGAAAGAAAGAAAGAAAGAAAGAAAGAAAGAAAGAAAGAAAGAAGCTCTCCCCCCTCCCACTTCCCACACAGTAAATGTTATGAGGAGTTCCACCTATCAGTCTGTGCAGGATAAAAGGAAACATTCAAGATCGTTGCTTTCTTTATTGTAGTGGAAAGGAGGGGAGAGAAGCTGACTGGCAAAGAGATGGTTTTTTAATGGTTTGATTTCACAGGCTTTTGTGTTGCTTAAGTGCCATTCATCTTATTCCAAATCTCTGGCAGGGGAGTTCCATGTGGCCAAGCAGGTCTATTTTTATCAGCTCAGGCAGATCATATGAAAGCCCTATCTGACCAGATATCTAGCAAAATCCCAGCAGAGATGAAAACAATCGGTTATTTCTTCCACTCCAAGATTACCTAAAAAATACTTGTTACTTTCATCCTGTATTCAGAAGCCACTGCTAGACTTATCTTCTTCTTTCTTGACTCCAGGGGCTGTCACTTTTTCCTTAATAAGGCTTTGTCCCTGGGAATTGCTTGTTTCTCCAGTAGAGTCAATTTTGGTTCTAGTTTAGGGACACAGCACCTCTCTGGAGTTTCAGGTATTTATTTAGTTATTGCATTTATATTCCACCTGTCCTCAGAGGAGCCCAAATTGGTACAACAACAATTGACCTCCAAGAGGTGGAAGTTCTGTTCTCAAATTCCCACGCAAAAGGATACATATTAACTTTTTATTCTAATACAGAGGTTCTTAACCTGGGGGCCATGACCCTCGTGGGGGTCATGAAGTAATCCAGAGGGGGCCGTGAACAGTAAAGAAATTAATTTTTTTTAAAAGCCTTCACTATCTTGATGCTATCTGCTGCTGCAGATGACACCTCCTTGCTCCAAAGAAGAGGGGAAGCCTTTGCTGAAGCACCAGAGTGTCTTTCGGCATCTGCCTATAAAACATGTGGGAGATGCCAAAGGTGGCTGAGGGTGGAGTTACCAGGAAGAGGGGATTGCTATCCCAACTCCTGTCTCCTCGTACTGCCGCTGCTGCTGCTGCCTTTACTCAGAATGAGAGGACAGGGCTTTTCATGAAGCAAAAAGAAGCAAGGCTTCAAGGAAAGGCTGCTTTCCCCCTTCCTTCCTGATAGCCAGCCTGCCTGCCTTTCTTGCCTCCTAGTTCGCTGCCACTTCCTTTTAAAAATTATTCTTATTTGCGAGGCCACCCAGATCTCACCTTCAGCCCAGACAGAGCCAAGAGCAGTGAGGAAGCTCAGGACTTGCTTGTCCCCCATCTCTGAGGCTGTGTGTCAGTGTCCCCCCTTTCTTCCACCTGCACTCCGCCCCCATCTCTCTCTCTCCAAGATGCTGCTGCAGTTGAGGGTTTCCCCCCTCCCATGTGCCCAAATGCATGCATGGCTACAGATCCTTGCAGGAGGGGCAGGTGTGTTTGTGTGCGTGCGTGCGCGTGCTGATCTGTCTTCTGCTCCACTCTCATTCCCCAAGTGCACACTAACCAAGTCATCAGTTCTGATGATCATCCCAAGGCCTAAAAACACTAACCCCCCTCCTCAATCTATCCACCCTTTTGTCTTCACCCTTTAGCATCCCCACCATTACCACATTGCTGCTTTTATTATTATTATTATTATTATTATTATTATTATTATTAATAATAATAATAATAATAATAATAATAATAATAATAATAAAAAGCTCGGCAGGTTGGCTGAGGCTGGGGTCCAATACTGCAGCTGAAATGTATTTATTTATTATTGCATTTATATCCCACCTTTCCTCCAAGTTGCTCAAGGTAGTGCACGTGGTCCCCCCTTCCATTTTATCTTTACACCAACCCTGTGAGGTAGATCAGGCTAGAGACTGTGTCTGCCCGAAGGTCACCCAGTGGGCTTCATGGCTGGGTTGGGATTTGAACCTGGATCTTAGTCCAGGTGTTGGGAGACAGACCTGTATATCTTCAGGCTGTGTGTGTGCGGGGGTAGGGGGATACCAATTTGATTGGACCTTTGCATTAAGAAAAGAAAGCAACACCTCCCTGTCTGCAGGGAGCTTTTTATGTAAAGGGATATTTGGAGATGTGATTTTGCGACACACCATTTTTTTCAATTAACAGACTAAAATTACAATTAGTGTGGGGGGCTCATGAAATTCTTTGAGCTTACAAAGGGGGTACCATACTCATAAAGGTTGGGAACCACTGTTCTAATACAATTCCTAAAATGTTGTTGAATATCAAGCACAGATTACAGTATAGTGGAATGTATTCAAAGTGTATAAGGATTATACTCTGAAACCTTTAATAATTAAAGGGAAATTGCAGGGATTGAATAGAACACTTATTCAACCAAGTCAGGCCACATCAGCATTACTCACTGGCCCTGATCTTATTAACTGGGATGACTCTGTTAGAGTCCCAGATATCATTCAACAGAAGTCACAGTCTTATAGTCAAACTGTTAGGACTTCTGAGTAGGTCTTGGTCTCTGAAACTAAAGAGCAGTCTGACCCTGCTGAGAGCCAACTTTTAGCCTCTTTTTCAGCTCAGCCCAAGATGGTATACAAGTATGGTTCTCTCCCTCCTGATTTTATCCTCACAACAACCCTGTGAGGTAGGCTAGGCTGAGAGGCACTGACTGGCCCAAGGTCACCCAGTGAGCTTCATGGCTGAGTGGGGATTGGAACCCTGGTCTAAGTCTGACACCCTAACCACTATACTACAGCGGCACTCACACCGTACTGGCTCTCTCCCAGCCCTACTTGGTGATCACAGGGACTGAAGCTAGATGTAGGGAGGTGTTGGAGAAACCAATGTTGGAGAAACCTGTTCTCCAGTGTTCTCTAACATTGGAGAAACCTGTTTCCTGATCTAATAATATAATCCTTAAGGGTGGGTGAGAGATTTCAGATAAAAGCATGCATCCCTGTTAATGGGCCTCCTTCCAACATTGAGAACCTTTGACTGACAATCATTCTAACTGCTTATCATATCAGCGTAATTAAGATAAATTAACTTCATTGTGACATTTTGAAAATGTAATCGAATGCACAGTCTAAATGTTGAGTTCTGGCATGAGCCTTAGCTCTGGAGAAAGAACCTGGACTTTCCTCTCCCAAGATGTATGCCATGAAGCAAATATGAGTTTCATACATACAGGTGAAGGCTTTCCTGTTCTGCCTCAGCTATTGCAACACCAAAGGTTAGAAACAAGAGGCTGTCACATGAGTAGCAAATATTCAGAATGTGAAGCTCAAATGCAAGGAGTTCAAATGAAAGCGAAATGCAGTTAAGATGTGCGGAAGAGAATTCCTCTTTTTAGCTAGCAATATCCTGCTTCAGATTTATTTGGTGACCTGGCATGGGCTTGGCAATCCACATTGCCCAAAGGAAATAAAAGGCAACCCAACATGTAGGAGGTGGTGTGCATTCAGATGAGGTGGGCATTGATCCTGATGAGCAGAAATAATTAAGATGTGACAATTCCTAAAACTGCTCCTTTCAGGACCGGACTAGTATAACACACTGTCTTTGAATTGCAAAATCTTTGTAGGCCATGAGGGGCTCATGAAGTCCACATGGTAAATTGTTGCAATCAAGTGCCTGGTGTTCCTCACATGGGTCTTCCTGACTTGGGAGTCTTCCTGCTGTGCTTGATCATTGGTTGGAGCAGCAAAAGTTCAACAGGGCACAGAAGGCATTTTCCAGCACTTCTTTCTGATACTGAAGAAGCCATTTTGGTTATAGCTTAACAACATAGAAAGCTGCCTTATACAGGTCAGACCACTGCCCACCCAGCTATGTATTGTCTACACACTGACTGGCATCAGCTGTCCAGGATTTCAGACAGGGATCTCTCCCAGCACTACTTGGAGATTTTGGGATCTGAACCTTGAAGAACATTATTAAGGGGACACTTTGGGGCCTTAGCTGATATGCTTTGTTTTAGCTCAGATTGTTTACATTATGTAAATACATCCCTTAATATGACCTCCTCCACAGTCACATTGTTCTATAGATGTAGGTGAAGAAGGCTGGAATCGTGGCTGCAAGACCTGCCCTTGGCTTATGCATGTTAATTCTATGGTTTGAATAAAGCCCGAGGAGTACAACTGTATATGAATAGGAATCTTTCTTCACAATCAGGAACTCTTGCAGTTATGCCTATGCACCCGCAGTTGTATGTATGAGGGCTCCATTTAGAATGAGGATGCATAGGTTGGGGTATGACTTGCTGTAATCCTGCTCTCCAGCATATGAAAATAGCTGAAAGCAGCCAGCAAGCCTAGTATCAATACTCTGAATACTGATTAAAGGGAGCAAGGGGAGTTATATCAGAGATAACTCTTGGTTAAGTCAGTGAAACATTGAGTGTACCCAGTCTCTTCCCTGAGTAGCATTAGTCATAAACTCGCCACCCCCAAGGGCGCCAAGATTATGCTTCGGACCCAATTCCCCACCCTGGGTAATTGATCCTGAACCCAATTTCTCCTTGCCAAGGCTGTGCACACCAACACCAACCCTGCAAGGTAGAAGATAGGCTGCCACCACCCCTTCTACTGGTTCACACTCTGAGTCAGGGGAACCCAGAGCCCAGATATAGGTAAACCAAAGATTTCTAAGGACAAGAGCCAAACAGGCACCCCTCGTCCAGAAGCCCTCTGGCAAAGCCAAAACACAGTCTTGGTAGTTTGTGGTCAGTGGTCAAGGTGCCAGATTCAGAACCAAAGTTATTCTCGCTCAATGAACACACCAAGGTAAGTAAGAAGTAGCTTTATTAATAAAATATAAGTGCACAATTAATAGCAGCAAAAATTCCTCAAAACCCACATCCAACCAGGGATTTAGGTAAGACATACAAGAGAGTTCAGACACAACCAAAAATAACAGAACTAACTAACCTATTCTACTTACTTGAAGAGGTAGTTGTTGTAAATCCCATCTCAGAGAGACATAAGTAGGGTAGTGAAGGCAGGGGAACCCCACTCAGGTAACCACCCGTCTAGATGGAACCCAGGGGAACAAAGACTATAGGTGTCACCCCCTATACTTAAGGAAAAAACCCTAGCAACGGTTCACAGTGATTCAGCCAATCAGGGGGCTTTCTAACGAAGTAATTTTCCCAAAGCTCCTTCACTTTTCTCGCCTTAGCAGGGGCCCCTCCCTTCCTGATCTCAACTCAGACCAGGCTCTCACAGATAACAGAGATAACTAGGTGCAGCTTCACCAGCTCTTAATTAGGTGCAGCTGAGAAACGAAACTTAAAAGTTTTCCATTTACACAGAGGCTCACCTCCTCCCAAGATGAAATCCCCACAATTCTCTGCATCTGAGCCATGTTGCAAAAAACCATTTTAAACAATATTACAATTTCATGACATGCTCCCCCTTCAAGAAGATGACATCAGAACTTCAACAGTTCTGCTTCATCGCTGGCTTCCAAAAAAGATAGGACAAAGAACAGGTTAACAAACATAACCGATACAACATCTTAAAAGACTTTAATAAAAAGAAATATTTGATTATATGCTCCAAGCGTGTTAGCTACTTCATGACTTATGCCTTACTAAAAGTTTATTTCAAAAAGTAGCATTATGCTCTTGCTGTTCACTTGGATTTTTCCCATTGCAGTTGCTCATATATATATATATAAAGAGGGATGGAAAGATGGTCCCTAAATATTTGCAACTGTCCTTGTGAATTTTCAGTTTTCCAGGTGTTCAGGCCTGTTATCTATAAATAAATAAATAAGCAAGCAGCATTGGGTATGAGCCACTATGACAGCATCTGCCACTTCCCGTGATCAAAACTGCTAGTGCAAGGGTAGCCAACATGGTGCCCTTCAGATGTTATGTACTACAACCTGCATAATCCCTGATTATTGATCATCTGGAGAACACCATGTTGGCTACCCTTGTGCTGATGAAACAATGCATTTGTGATTGTGAGAATGACCTGCTAGCCACAAGAACATAAGAAGAGCCTGCTGGATCAGGCCGCTGGCCCATCTACTCCAGCATCCTATTCTCACAGTGGCCCACCAGATGCTATAGGAAGCTCACAAGCAGGACTTGAGCACAACAGCACTATCCCCTTCTGCAATTTCCAGCAACTGGTATTCAAAAGCATACTGCCTCCAACTGTGGAGATAGAATATAACTATCAGGGGTAGCACCTATTGATGACCTTAACCTCCATGAATTTGTCTAATCCTCTTTTAAAGCCATTCAAGTTGGTGGCCATCACTGCCTCTTGTTGCAAATTCCTCAGTTTATGTATGAAGTACTTTTTTTTTTAGTCTGTCCTAAATCTTCCAACATCCTACATTGAATATCCATGAGTTCTAGTGTTATGAGAGGGAGAGAAAAACTTTTTTCTCTCCATACCATGCATGATTTTATACACTTCTGTCTACTTGCCTTTCTCTAAACTATAAAACCCCAAAGGTTGTAACCTTTCCTCATAGAGGAATTGTTCCATGCTCTTGATTATCTTGCTTGTGTGTTTCTCAACCGTTTCCAACTCTACAAAACTCTTTTTGAGGTGAGGTGACCAGAAATTTAGACAGTATTCCAACTATGGTTGCATCATAGATTTATATAACACCATTATGATATTGGGAGTTTTATTTCCAGTTCTTCTCCTAATGATCCCTAGCATGGAATTTTTCACAGCCACACACTGGAACATCTTCATCAAGCTATCCACTATGAAGGTTCATTCCTGGTCAATCATTGTCATTTCAGACCCTATGAGTATATATGTGAACCTAAGGTTTTTTGCCCCAACATGCATCATTTTACACTTGTTTACATTGAACTGCATTCACTCAGTTTGGAGATATCCTTTGGAGCTCTTCGCAATTCTTTTTTGTTTTAGTCACCCTGAACAATTTAGTATCAACTGCAAACTTGACTACCTCACTGCTCATTCCTAACTTTAGATCATTTATGAACAAGTTTAAAAGCACAGGTCTCAACCCCTATCGTTGAGGGACTCCCACTTTCTACATTCCTGCTTTGAGAGAACTGTCCATTTATTCCTACTCTCTGCTTCCTGTTATATAACAGGTTCTTTATCCACAAGAAATCTCTCCTCTTATTCCATGACTGCTGAGCTTACTCAGGAGTCTTTGGTGAGGTACTTTGTCAAAAGCTTTTTGAAAGTCCAAGTACAGTATGTTAACTGGATCACCTCTGTCTATATGCTTGTTGATACTCTCAAAGAACTCTTAATAGGTTAGTGTGACAGAACTTACTCTTGCAGAAAAAAATCTGGTTTTGCTTTCTTTAGAAAATGAGACTTGTCCAAAAGAGGAGAATAAAAAGGAACACAAACTTTGGCAAAGTTTGGCAAGGTGTACCGCCCACCTTGCTGCCCAACGGCTTCCCTAACTGAGCTGGCGGAAGTGGTCTCGGAGATATTGTTGAAATCCCCCAGACTATTAGTACTGGGGGATTTCAACATTCATGCCGAGACTACTTTGTCTGGTGCGGCTCAGTACTTCATGGCTTCCATGACAGCCATGGGGCTGTCTCAATATGTTAGTGGTCCAACGCATGTATCGGGGCACACTCTAGACCTTGTTTTTGCTACTGAACATGGGGATAGTGATCTGGATGTGGGGAGTCTTACAACACTCCCTTTGTCATGGACAGACCACTACTTGCTGAAGTTTAGACTTTCAGTAACCTCTTCCCTCTGCAAGGGTGGGGGACCTATTAAATTGGTCCGCCCCCGGAGACTAATGGATCCTGAGGGTTTTCAAAGGGCTCTGGGGGATTTTCCGGCTGATAGGACTGGCGCTCCTGTTGAAGCCCTGGTCGCTCGGTGGAATACGGAGATGACCCGGGCTGTTGACACGATCGCTCCTGCACGCCCTCTCCTGTGTAAAGCTCATACAGCTCCATGGTATACTCCGGAGCTGAGAGCGATGAAGCAAAATAGGAGGCAGCTTGAGCGGAAATGGAGGCGAACTCCCGACGGATACAATTATACGCTGGTTAGTGTTTCGACTAAGCTGTATGTAGGAGCGGTGAAGGAAGCTAAAAAACATCATTTTGCTGCCACTATTAAATCATCTCTCTGCCGCCCAGCGGAGCTCTTTCGAGTTGTTCGGGGGCTTCTTCATTCAAACCCTCCGGACACGGTGGAATCATTGGAGGCCCGCTGCAATCAGTTTGCTGATCACTTCCAGAATAAGATCTCATGCATCCGCCGGGACTTAGACTCTCCCAACGGAGTTATAGCAGTAGATCCTAGTGAGGTGTCCGGAGCACAGTCTTGTCATGTTTTGTTGGATGAGTTCCAGTTGGTTCAGCTCGAGGACGTGGACAAGGTGCTTGGACAGGTACGTGCAACCACTTTGGTACTGGATCCTTGCCCCTCTTGGCTAATAAAAACTAGCAGGGATGGAACAGGTAGCTGGGCCAAGGAAGTGATAAATGCCTCCTTACGAGAGGGAGTGGTCCCAGGCTGTCTGAAAGAGGCAGTGGTGAGACCACTCCTGAAAAAGCCTTCCTTGGACCCAGACAATTTTAACAGCTACAGGCCAGTGGCGAATGTTCCATTCCTGGGCAAGGTCTTGGAACGAGTGGTTGCTGGCCAGCTCCAGGCGCTATTGGATGAAACCGATTATCTAGATCCATTTCAATCGGGTTTTAGGCCCGGTTTTGGCACCGAGACGGCCTTGGTCGCCCTGTATGATGACCTATGTCGGGAGAAAGACAGAGGGAGTGTAACTCTGTTGATTCTCCTTGATCTCTCAGCGGCTTTTGATACCATCGACCATGGTATCCTTCTGGAGAGGCTCGCGGAGTTGGGAGTTGGAGGTACTGCTTGGCAGTGGTTCTGCTCCTACTTGGCGGGTCGTTTCCAGAAGGTAGTGCTCGGGGAACATTGCTCGACACCGTGGGTTCTCCAATATGGAGTCCCGCAGGGATCAGTTTTGTCCCCCCTGCTTTTTAATATCTACATAAAGCCGTTGGGAGAGGTCATCAGGAGTTTTGGAGCGCATTGTCATCAGTATGCTGATGACACGCAGCTCTACTTCTCCTTTTCATCTTCCTCAGGTGAGGCTGTCGATGTGCTGAACCGTTGCCTGGCTGCGACAATGGACTGGATGAGAGTTAACAAACTGAAGCTCAATCCAGACAAGACTGAGATGCTGTTGGTGGAGGGGTTCTCTGATCGGATGGTGGATATATACCCTGTCCTGGACGGGGTTACACTCCCCCTAAAGGAGCGGGTTCGTAGTCTGGGAGTCTTTTTAGACTCTTCCCTCTCACTTGAGGCTCAAGTAGCCTCGGTGGCAAGGAATGCGTTTTACCAACTTCGGTTGGTAGCCCAGCTATGTCCCTATTTGAGTAAAGAGGACCTTACATCAGTGGTACATGCTCTGGTAACCTCGCGTTTGGATTACTGCAATGCGCTCTACGTAGGGCTACCTCTGAAGACAGTTCGGAAGCTACAGCTAGTGCAAAATGCGGCAGCCAGACTGCTAACAAGGACCAAGCGGTCCGAGCATATAACACCTGTTCTGGCCCGCTTGCACTGGCTGCCAATATGTTTCCGGGCCAGATTCAAAGTGTTGGTATTAACCTATAAAGCCTTATACGGTGTGGGACCACGATACCTTGGGGAACGCCTCTTCCGATATGAACCAGGCCGTACACTACGTTCTACTACGAAGGCCCTCCTCTGGGTTCCAACTCATACGGAGGCCCGGAGGGTGGTGACAAGATCTAGGGCCTTCTCAATGGTGGCCCCCGAACTATGGAACAGTCTCCCCGAGGAAGTGCGCCTGGCGCCGACTCTGCTTTCTTTCTGGCGCCAGGTTAAAACCTTCCTATTCTCTGAAGCATTTTAATTTTAATTGATTTAATTTTAAAAATGTTATTGTATTGATTTTAGACTGTATTATTTTGTATTATATTGTGTCATTTATTGTATTTCCTATGTTATTGTATTTCTATGTTCACTGCCCAGAGAGCTATTGCTAGTCGGGCGGTATATAAATTTAATAAATAATAATAATAATAAAAGAAATGCAAGCATACAATAAGGGATGCTAAAAAAGAATTTGCTAAAAACATAAGAAACAACAAAATCTTTAAATACATTAGTAACAAAAGACTGGCTAGGGAGGCGATTATAACAAGGGAGACAAAGGTGTGCTAAAGGAGGATAAGGAGATTGCAGAGAAGTTGAATGAATTCTTTGCATGTGTGTTCACAGCAGAAGATATAGGGCAGATCCCTGTGCCTGAACTAACAGTCACAGGAAGGGAGTCTGAGGAACTTAGGCAAATAATGGTGATAAAAAGCTTCACTCATTGGCTAAATGCACTGAAAGGTGGGAGGCTGGTTCATCTCACAGAAATCCCTTAGAAGGTTGCCTGCATGTTTTGCTTCATAACATTATTTCTAGGAGGGCTAGAGTTACTAAAAACAAACGCAAACAAAGCTCAGTGTCTCGGGCCCTTTATGTCCCTGTACTTCAGTACCCACTGTATGCAACTCTTGTTGGCACTGGCTGCCGCTATAGAGCCCCTGATATAACCCTAACCATTCCTCATTTCCTCCCTCTCCTCCTAACCCCCACCCCCCACTTTTGATAAAGTATCTTTAAATAATTAATTATCCATGGAAATTTTCTCCTTTCCCCCACTGCCTTAATTACCTTAATGGTATGTAACACTGACCACTGTGGGAACATTGATAATAAAGCACAATGTTACAATTACAATTATTTAAAAAAATACGTGCAGTGCCCTACTTGCACAAAAGCAGATTAATGGAAACATCAGGTCTTGTTTAAATTTGCTTCCCCTTTGTAGAGCAAGATGACAGACCCACTGCTGTGTATTTTAATTTTTTCCTTTGTGATAAACAAAAATATTCTGTGCATACGGGAGGCAATGGGTCAGAAATTAATATTCTCATCTGCCAAGGAATGGGAAGAATTATAGTTCTAAATGCACTTACTTTTATTTTAATAATTATATGGGAAACTAACCTCAAATAAAATGTTCCCATGCGCACCTTTGTGACCCACATGGGGAGTACAGTGTGCAGTGGAGATTTGGCAGATGGGGAAAGGGTAAAGCACATAATTCTCGATTATTACTACTTACTGACTCGCACCCACCCAAAGCAGCTTTTTTAAGGGGAAAGGGGAAAGGCAATCAGGATTTGGTTAATAATAATAATGATAATAATAATGATAATGATAATAATAATAATAATAATAATAAATTCCATCCTGCCCTTCCTCCCAGATAGAGCCCAGGACAGCAAACAAAGAACAAAATGCAAAAAACATCTTAAAACATCTCAAAAACAAAACATCTTAAAATATTTTAAAAATAAAACATCTTAAAAACATATTTTAAAAAATCTTTAAAATATCTTAAAGAACAATTCCAAAACATGCAAACTGGGATAAAGTCTCTACTTAAACGGCTTGTTAAAAAGGAAAAGATAACAGAGATGGCGCCTGTCTATTATTTAATGGGAGGGAATTCCAAAGGGTAGTGCCATATAAGGTTGCCACAACAGAAGCATCCCAAACCCTGAGATTTCAGAGGCAGGCCCAAGTGATGTCACTAAGCATGATACATTAAACATCAACCACAGTTGCTTGGAGCATGCCACTTAAACACATTTCTCTGATTGGAAATTAAGATAGAAATCTTAGCTAAAAGATGGAGCCTGCATAGGGAACATTTAATCTAGCTTACTTGCTTCTGGCAAGAAGAGTTTAAGTACCCTCGGGCCAGGCCAGTCAACAGAAGGCCACTGTAGGAAGAAAGGAGCCTAGTGTTGTGGAGATGTTAGATGGGAGCACTCAAGAGTAAAGATGGATGCCCCCAAAGGCTGCAATTCTTAACACACTTACTAAGGGACTAGGGCCCATAGAACTCAACTCTGCTTCTAAGTAGATATGTGCTACTCACTAGGATTGTGCTGTTGGTAAGGCTTGACTAGGAATCCTCTGCAAAGATATTGATATTCAAGCAGGGTTGGTAACCCCCTGCCTGGAATGTCCACTATCGGGCAAAAAACAAACTTTCATGCAACCAACAAGGTGCATCATTAGTGGGTTTAAGGGGGTTGAGCTGAGCAGGTGGAACTTCTGTTGTTGCTTCTATAGATGTAAGGGAGTGAGGTTAAAGGTAAATGAAATGCTAATAAAAAAACAAAAAAACAGTGATGATTTCCTAAATGCAATACCATACTAATCACAACAAGTCTCCTATGAGTAAGGCAGAAAACTCAGCATCTCACAATCAGTCAGGATTCCTAACCAAAAACCAAAACTAAAAAAATCCTGGCAGGCAGTCAGCCAAGGTCACAGAAATCACCATGCAGCACAACCTGACCTGGGGGCTGCAGTTAGTGCAGAATGCTGCAGCACAATTGCGACATGACTGAAACCCTATGAGCACATAATACTTCTGCTCCAAAACTTGCACTGGTTGCTGATTTGCTACCAGGTCAAGTTCAAGGTGTGTTTTCCAGAAATTGAATTTTGACCTCTGCATGCAAAGCATATGCCCTACCACTGAGCTACAGCTCTTCCCTGTTTAAAAAAGTCTTTTAAAACTGTTTTTTTCATTCACTAATGAATGCACAGCATACCTAGGTTAGATCCACACCATTCATTTAAAGCACATACAACACACATTTGAAGCACATGAATCTCATCACAGAATCATAGCAACTGTAGTTAGTTAAGAGTGGTGGGAACTATAACTGTGAGGGGGAAACTACACTTCCCAGGATTCTTTAGGGGAAGTTATGCATTTTAAATGTGAGTTGAATGTGCTTTAAATGTATTGTGTAGACCTACATAGTAAACTTTACCTGCATGTGAATCTTTTTAATTAATTTTTTAAAATGGAAATGAGCTATAAAGTTTGCTGGATGACCATGGGCTGCTCACCATCTCTCAGCCTAATCTGCCCCACAGGATGAAAACAACAGAAGGGAACCATGACCACCCCAAGGAAGAAGGGCACATTTAAGGAAATAATCATGTACAACTATAGTGTGAAATCAGATACTAATAGTGACACAGTATGAAGAAATACTTATAAATGCATGACTGTCAAAGATGTTTTATTATTTACACAACCTGTAAAGATATTTATAGTGCAATCCTATGTTTGTTTACTCAGAAGCAAGTCCCAATGTATTCAATGGTGCTTACTCAAACAGGGAAGCGAGCACAGAACTGCAACCTCAAGTGATAAGGAACTTCACTCACCCAACCCAAAATTCAGAATCATGCCACTTTAAGCTGTTTTGCAACTTTTTATACTTGTTTTTATGGTTATTGGATTTGAAAGGGATTTATTTCTTGTTGTGAGCTGTCTTGGTTTCCATTGTGAGCTGCCTTGGCTTCCAATAGGTAATCCTACCTCACAGGGTTGTTGGAAACACACACACACACGCACATGCACACACACATGCACGTGCGATTAAAAATACATACATCCCATATAATAGTTTATTGTCAAAACAAGTCGGTCATTCCAGAACATTTAAAAAAAAATAAAACTGTATTAGTTTAATACATAATAAAAGCTGTGATACCTAAGTAAGCCCTGAGTAATCGCTTTAAAAAATAGAATTAGAGTGGGAGAAAAAGATTTACAACACAAACACAATTCTTTGCTATGTTCACTCAAAAGTCCCATTAATTTACAGCACAATCCTAACCATGTCTACTCAAAAGTGAGACCTACTGAATTCAATGGGGTTTACTCTGGGTATGTGGGATTAGCATTGCAGCTTTACTCCCAGAAAAGCTTCATATTGGGAAGGTTTTCAAAACACTGCCCTCTTCAACAGCCCAGGAAAATTTAACCTTGTTTGACTCCTGCATACAAGAGAGAAAAAGACTTCTGCTACTGCTGAAAGTTACATACTTACTCATTTTATGAGATTTTCAGATAAGCAGGAAAAAACCCAACCGTTTTCTGGTCTTGCAGTGGGGTCTAGCTACTGCCTGGAGGTCAACGAATCCCTTGTCAATCACAACTTTGACTTCACTTATTGGCTACAAACCTGAAAGGGCAGGGCTAGAACAGCCAGCTACAAGCTCATATAACAGAAGTTGTGGGGGGGCAGCTGACGTTTTGGTGTATTTCTCTTGAATCAGACCACCTAGAAATTTAATTTCTTTAAAAAATGAAAGCTAAGAGTCCAGAGATTGGAGTGACTCACCCAGACAGGACCCCCAAAATCCAGAGTCTCTGGGCAAAAACCTGAGGCCTGGAAACTCTACTGTCATAACACTGAAGGACCACTTCCTATGTTGTGTGCAATGGACTTCCTGATAAGATAGTATCTGCAGGAGGCCCTGCAGTGATCGTCTGTGTATATAAAGGTAAGGGGTAAGACGATCTTTCAGGTATCCTGATCCCTAGAGGTATAGGGCTTTGTGCAATGATCGACTGGGTATATAAAGGGTAAGACAGTCTTTCATATCTTTTATATACCACTTAATACTTCAGACCATCTCTAATCAGTTTACAAAATAGCAAATACGAGAGAGGGAGAGAGCAAGAGCGAGAGAGAGTGCAATGGAACTGAGAAACTACAATACAATGTACAATACAATGCAATGCAATATTAAGTAAAAGTATAATACAATATAAACAATAAAATCACCAAAACCATATGTTTGAACATAGCATGCAGTCAGCCACTAAGTTAGGATGGGGACCCTGTGGCCCTCCAGATGATGTTGGACTACTACTCCCATGATCCCTGACTATTGGCCATGCTTGCTGGGGCTGATGGGAGCTGGAGTCCAACAACATCTCCAGGGTTATAGGGGCCCTATCCTTGCTCTTAAGGCAACTCTCATGGGCCAAAAATGACAGTTAACCAATTGTTGTTGTTATGTCCCTTCAAGTCGATTACGACTTATGGCGACCCTATGAATCAGCAACCTCCAGTAGCATCTGTCATGAACCACCCTGTTCAGATCTTGTAAGTTCAGCTCTGTGGCTTCCTTTATGGAATCAATCCATCTCTTCTTTGGCCTTCCTCTTTTTCTACTCCCATCTGTTTTTCCCAGCATTATGGTCTTTTCTAGTGAATCAGGTCTTCTCATTATGTGTCCAAAGTATGAGAACCTCAGTTTCATCATTTTAACTTCTAGTGACAGTTCTGGTTTAATTTGTTCTAACACCCAATTATTTGTCTTTTTCACAGTTCATGGTATCCGCAAAGCTCTCTTCCAACACCACATTTCAAATGAGTTGATTTTTCTCTTATCTGCTTTTTTCACTGTCCAACTTTCACATCCATACATAGAAATCGGGAATACCATGGTCTGAATGATCCTGATTTTGGTGTTCAGTGATACATCTTTGCATTGAGGATCTTTTCTAGTTCTCTCATAGCTGCCCTCCCCAGTCCTAGCCTTCTTCTGATTTCTTGACTATTGTCCCCATGTTGGTTAATGACTGTACCGAGGTATTGATAATCCTTGACAAGTTCAATGTCCTCATTGTCAACCTTAAAGTTACATAAATCTTCTGTTGTCATTACTTTAGTCTTTTTGACGTTGAGCTGTAGTCCTGCTTTTGTGCTTTCCTCTTTAACTTTCAACAGCATTCTTTTCAAATCATTACTAGTTTCTGCTAATAGCATGGTATCGTCTGCATATCTTAAATTATTGATGTTTCTCCCTCCAGTTTTCACACCACCTTCATCTTGGTCCAATCCCACTTTCCTTATATGTTCTGCATACAGATTAAACAAATAGGGTGATAAAATACAACCCTGTCTCGCACCCTTTCCGATTGGGAAGCAATCGGTTTCTCCATATTCTGTCCTTACAGTAGCCTCTTGTCCAGAGTATAGGTTGTGCATCAGGACAATCAGATGATGTGGCACCCACATTTCTTTTAAAGCATTCCATAGTCAAAATGACCTGCCAGGGAGTGTGTGTGTGTGTGTGAGAGAGAGAGAGAGAGAGAGAGAGAGTTTAGTTTTCCTTTGGTGCTTCTGTCTGAAGCAGTAAAAGGATATATTTTTTTCTGTTTGAAATTCAGCATTTCCACTGAGTACTGAGATAGTAGGCAGCAAAGATGAGCAGTTTGCTACTCAAGAATTGCATACCACACCTGCTGCCTCCAAAATGTTTAGCTTTTATTCAACTCTTGAAGAGTGTCAGTTTTAATTGCTTTTCTTTAAAAGCGAAGATGAGATTCAACCAATTTGATGGGGTAAGGATGAGGGCAGCCACCAGGAGCTCAATGATGTTGCAAATGTTCCATCTAGTCAGAATGGCCATTCATTTTTACCATGTTCTGACAGGATTTACTTTCCTAAAGTTTCCTGGGAAATGGCCAGCCAAATTCTTGACAAGCACTGGAACACTGACAAGGCTGATAACAGTTCAATGTACAAGCTCATCAAAATAGCAGCCAGATTTTCTCCTTGAGTTGCAAACTTTTTTTTTTGGCCCTGTGCCTTTAATAGCTGCGAGCAAACATGTCCCTGTCATGCAGGTGAAATGATAAGGAAAGCTTCAGCACCTGAATTTCTGATTGCCACTCTGCGGTTAAAGGCACAGGTCCTGCCAAAATAACAGTTGCAATGTGAATAGTTCAACATCTCCCGGTAGCTAACACAACCTTGTCCAACAAAGAAATCTAGTTAGATGCCTCCCCTTCTTAGTGTTGTTGGGGCCATGGCTGTTGCCACAATGAAGAAGGGGCCACAGGGGGGAAAATGTTCTGGCAATTAGTCATGACGACACAAGGAAAGGCAAGAATATGGCAAAAGCATGTGTCCTTTCACCCGGTTACATGGCATTTTAGGGAACTATTCTAGGGTTGCCAGGTTCAGGGCCTGAGACTGATCCTGTATCTTTAGGAGATGAGAAAGTCAGCCAAGTGCAGGTGTTCTTGCAACCGTGTAATGGGAAAAACCACAAGGTGGAATTCTCCCTTCCCCCTGCACAACTTTTAAAGATACAGAAGACCTCTTGGTAGGTCTGATCATTTGTATGATTATTGAGTTGAATCGGATATACTCCCATGCAATCATGATTAGCATAGGTAAAACTGACCAGGCCGGGCCTGGCAACCAAGAGGTCTTCTGTATCTTTAAAAGTTGTGCAGGGGGAAGGGAGAATTCCACCTTGTGGTTTTTCCCATTACACGGTTGCAAGAACACCTGCACTTGGCTGACTTTCTCTTCTCCTAAAGATACAAGATCAGTCTCAGGCCCTGAGCCTGGCAACCCTAATATATTCATGTTCTTAAAGAAATTACTGAAGTGACTACTAACCCATATGCTCATGAATACATATCTTAGGAATATGTGCCGGGAGGGGGGAGAGAGAAATGAAAATGAAAATAAAATAAAAGCCAAGCCAACTTTTATGAAATTGCCCTCCTTGGTTGCCTGAAGGCAATTCTTACTTGCCAGAGGCAATTGGGCAAATAGCTCTCTGTAAGCCTTTACAAGGTTCATCTTACTACAAAATCTTACTAGTTGCAGTGTAGGTAGTTACTGTGTGGTTTCCCTGAAGAGGAGACTTGGGTTTTCTTGGTCTCCCTAAATTGATAGCTTTCTTCCTTCCATGTTCCTTCAAAACTGAATGTTAGTGATTGTAACTAACACGAGGATTTATGGAACACTGAAGAAATCTCCTACAACTCCTTTCTCAATATATTTACATCCTGTGTTCTAGGGCTGGTCCAAGACGTTTTGCTGCCTGCGGCAGAATAGCAAACTGTGGCCCTTTCCTTAAGCCTAGGTGTACTACTACAATATCAAAGGCTGACCTAGTTAGTTTGGAACCTGAGACAGAAACTTCCGCTCCCAGTGGGAGTAAAATTATAATAATAATGCATTTGCTATTGTTTTAAGACACCCAAAATCTTGTGGCTTCCATTAACACACACATCTGCCAAAACCTGGACTCATTTTAGCTTCATGATAAATCCTCTGAAGTTACTACTCCAGAGCTGCATTTAACTCATTATTGTTATAGGATTAGGGGTTCATTTGGATTATGTCTTTGGGTCCCCTTCCAAGCCTGTAAGTCTGTATCAATAAGGTTGGGTTCTGTAATAGTGGGGATCACTGAACCAGTCAAACCAGTCTCTTTGTTAAGGTAGTGGCCCTAGCTGGGCCTGTTAAGCATCCTATCTGTCTGACAAAAGAATTGGCCATGCTGCTATAGGAACAAATGGCTGGTGGTGCTCTTTCAGGAGGGGTTAGCCCCCTCCCCCAGCTGGAGGTCTTCTTGTAGGCAGGGAACAATAACCCAGGGACTATCCTTGGCTGGTCTAGTTTGGAGCTGTGAGATGGGAAGACACAGAGCCAAAACCTGCTGTCTGTGCAGAATCCAAAGCTATAGCTTTAGGAAGCCTCTCTGGAACCTAATGGGGAAGCAAGATCGGTTGGAGTGTTGATCTGAGCATCTCCATCTTATGCTCAGGCTGCATATATGTGTGAATAAAATCATATATCCTAAACAAGCCAGTCTCCAGCAACCTTCATTCCTAGAAAACTTAACACTGGGTATGCGCTGGAACCTCTGGAGTCCCTCATCTCTTGGGAGACTGGAGGGCACATAACATTGTTATCTAGAAAATGAATGAGCAAAATTTCTGAAGTGTTGTGATAAAAGCTCAACGTAACTTTGTGAGATTCCTATATGGGGGAAGGGGGAGGGAGAGCAAAATGTTGCATTTACTGATACTGTTCAAAAACACATGAGACCTCTCACAACACACACATCGTAACACACACACCTCCACATTAACACATACTGCTTAGGTGCTCTGGCTGCTAGGTGGCCAATCTAGGAGTTCAGAGTAACAAGGAGGAAGGAGTGGGCATTACTGAGTGCATTACACTGAGGGTATACATTTGAGAACAACTTTGTATTTATTTTATTTCTTTGTATTTAACAAAATTTATATACCGCTTAAAACCCCTAAGCAGCTTACAGAAAGAATACAACATTTAAATTATCAATAAAAGACAATTAAAAACAGGCATTAAAAACAACATAAATGTTTTAAACAAAACAAAAAAAGTACAGTGAACGTGCCTAGTTGTCAATAGGCAGGGAGTTCCAAAATGTGGGTGCTGCCACACTAAAAGAACAATTTCTTACAAGTGCAGAACGAATATTATGAGCTACCTATAACTGTGTTCGTCCCACAGATTGAACTGGTTGACTAGGCACATATGGGGTAAGGTGATTCCGCAAGTATCTTGGTCCCAAACTGTTAAGGGTTTTGTGTCCAATAGCAACACCCAGGTCCAGTAGTAGATCAGCAGCCAGGGCAGATCTCTGAACAGAGGTGTTATATATTGACAGGGTCTCACTCTTATAAACAGCCATGCTGCAGCATTCTGCACTAACTGCAGTTTCTGGATCAAGCACAAAGGGAGCCTCACATAGAGTGCATTGCAGTAACCCACCCCTGAAGTCACCAGTGCCTGAATTACTGTAATCAAGCTCTTGTAGAAATGTAAATACAGTTTATAAAGAAAATATATAGTTTACACTTAGGAGTTGACTGTAGGCATTGCAGGCCTCATATAAAGAAAGAATATACATGGGGACATAGAAAGAACATACATGAGTAAGTACAATATAAAAAACATATCTTATATATTTGTTTTTAAAACTGTCAATTTTTTTGCTAATTTCATTGTCTGCTGTTTTTAATGTCTGTTTTAATCTTAATAAATATTTTATACCATTATGTAAATCTCCTACAGAGATGATTGACTAAGCAGAATATAAATCTCTCTAAATAAAATAAAATAAAAAAGTAACTTTAGTCAGAAAGACTGATCTAGAACTGATTTATTTTGGAAACCTCAGCTCATGTGCTGCTAGGCAATGATCCTGGAATAATACCAGAGATTTCTCTAGATTTAGAATTTCAGTCTAAGGGTGCAATCCAACTCATAATTCCACCGGGCTAGGGGCAGTTGTATGCAGTGGACCCCTGGTTGAAGAGGCAGTCTCCTGGCATGGCCAGGCTCTGCCAGCAGAAGCCCCCTCCCCCCTAGCTGAGCTGTGGCGCTGCCAGGACCCTGCCAGCTCAGCCGGGGGTCCTCTAGGGATGGCCAGCTGGCTGGATGCACAGCCAGTGGAAGCCAGTGATAGCCTCAAAAATGGGGCATTCCAGGGTTGTGGTGGCAGAGGAGCCATGGGGGCGGGGGAGTTATGCAAGATCCTCCTCGCGTTCGGAGTCCTCCCCCGAGTCCCCATCTGGATGAAATTTCCCCTGGGCAAAAGGCCGTCAGAGTAAAAAAACAGTAATGGCTGTCTACAGGAAGTGCTTACTCCTCGGGAAGCCAATTCGTGGGCGCTGGCTTCTTCCCACTCATGCACACAGCTCCCAATGGAGCTGGTGTTCACCTGGGCTGGTGGCTCCTGAGGGGAAAGTGGATCCTGCGGACCTTCCTGCCGACTCCTCCACCAGCACCCCTTCCACCGGCTGCCCATCATTTGGATTGCACTGTAAATCTCCCAAAGCTTCTATTGCATAAACAGTTAAGATTACATTGGGAATGTTCCAGCAATGCATGGGTTGTATTGCCCTAAAAGAGAAAAAAGAACATTCCTCGGCCTAAAAGGATCAGCAGAGGGGGGAAAGGGTTATTATTACAATGACAATACCCACTTCTAGCAGTAACATTGGAAGCTGCCTTAAGTGGGAACATGACATGCACCATACGCAACCCAAATGCCAATTTAAAAATATGGCTATGAGATATTATTGTTGTTGTTGTTGTTGTTATTTATACCCTGCCTTTTGGCCAAAGGCCCTCAAGGTGGCTTACAAATAAAAATAAACACAAGTATAAAAATACATCAATAAAAGCAATACAATTTACAAAAATTAAACTAAATAACATAACATTATTAAGAAAAACAAATGTCCAAGAAAAATTTTGAACAAGTGAATTTAAAATGGATCACACTCTGTCTTTGCCAGCACACAATATTCCATGCTTAGAGTCTCTCTCAGACACAGTTTACTCTGTTCCAGTCCCAGCACACTGTTGGGATTGGACCCCATTTGTGAGACTTCCGTTTCTAAGCCAAGCTCAGTCATCGGATGCAAGGCGAAAGGAGGCAGCTACCTGGGGATGGTGATGCACTTGGTGTTGACGCTGTAGGTGGTGATGGCTTTCTCCAGCTCATCCAGCTGCCCGATCTTCTTGAGCTTCTTCACCAGGCTCTTGACCACCTTCGCGCACCACTTCTCCTCCTGCCCGTTCTACTCGCCTTTCTTCAAGCCCAGCAGCTGCTTGACGATGGGTGGCGTGAAGGGCAGGATGGACGACATGGCCACAGCGGGGAGGAGGAGAAGCCCAGAAGCGAGCCCAGGGAAGGATCGCCAATGGCGGTGGCGAGCACGGCCAACTTCCCTCTCATCTCCGAGAAGTTCGCGGCGGCCCCAGGCAGGCCCGTCCCATTCCAGCGAGGCGAAGGCACGAAGGCGGCACGCGTCAGGGTTGCGGCTGGGAGAGGCAGCCGCTGCTGGCCTTGGCCCGGGGACAAAGCCGAAGGCAGCACTGCCGCCACCCACTGCCTGCTCCAAACTTTCTCCTGACTTTTCTCCGCAGGTGCCTCTGGCGGCTGCAGCTGCCGTGCTGAGCTCCATCTCCTCGACCTGCCGCCGCCGCTCCTGCGCCTCTGCTGAAAGTATAACAATGTAATGCTTCCAGTTTTCCTCTTGTCTGTTTTTGCTCTTTGTTATTTTATCCCAAGCAACTGGGATAAAATCAAAAAGAGATGAGCATTTCATTTCACATGCAGATATATTACTCTGAATATTAATAGCCAGAAACACAATTGCATCCCCAATATCTAGTTTGATCATCCTCTCAGAATTTCTGGTCTACTTCTTTTGCATCAGACTTCAGTCTTTTTAAAAAAACAAACTCAGTAAGTACAATGTTCTTTTTACATTCATTTCAGCAATTAAACTCGAACAATTAACAAAAGTTAATATTGTTTTAAGTTGGATTTAACACATTGGAGCTACCGTCATTATCACTATAATTACTATCTAGACACCAATTAACACCTGGCTGATTGGGATTAGTCACTGGGTTATCCAAAGTGTTCAGTCATTCCCATATATAAAAGGTACCACTAAGGTTTGATTAGAATCTAAACATTTGCCATTTTCTTTTGCAATTAGGTAATTTATAGCACAATACTATACATATCTGCTCAGATGCAGTAGAGTTAAATGGGGCTCACTCCCAAACAAGTGTGTACAGTAGCAGTGGTGAAACTCTGAAATTAAGCCTGCCAGGCCTCCTATGTAACCTGTGAGGGCATTTCAGGCAAGCCACACTTACCTATCCTTCACCTGATGTCATATTTGTCTGGTGTGGGGCAAGTAAAGATGTGCTTCCTGGCTGACGTGCCATTTGTAGGCACAGCCAATCAGATGACTGGCAGGACCTGCAAAGCCTTGTACCTTTGCAAGCACCACTGACAGTCAGCTGATCATAGGTGCCTGAAAAGCCCTGTGGCTTTACCAACCTGATTTCAAAACAGGTGGGCAAAGGAAAACGGGTCCTCCAATGTCATTATGATGTCAGGTGATTGACAGGTAGGCAGCCCTTCCTGCCTATTAAAGTTGGCCCATGGGGTTCAGGAAGGTAAGGATCTAGCCCGCTGGCAGGACACAGTTCCCCATGCCTAGTGTAGTGGATTGTAGCCTGACACAGCAATCCTGAACAGCAGATGTGGGGAACCTTTGTCTCTCCGGATGTTGCTGAACTACAACTCCTATCATCCCTGGCCATGCTTGCTGGGGCTGATGGGAGTTGTAATTCAACAACATCTGGAGACAAAGGTTTCCCATACCTGCTGCACAGTATGTAGTATATACATCTACTCAGAAGTAAGTCCCATTTAGCTCAACAGGGCTTACTCTCCATTAAAGAGTTTTAGGATTGCAGCCTTAGGATTACTTCCCCACTTACCTGAGAGTGAGGCCACTGAACACTATACAACTTACTATCAGAGAAATAGTTTCCATATTTTTATAGAAGTGACCATTGCAATTCTCTCCCTCATGAGCTTCAAAGCAGTCATGGTATTCATATATTTGATTTCCTTCTTTAATCAAGTGCAGCTCTAATATTCATTTTTAGCTATATTTATTTTGGTCATTGTATTTACAAGACCTGAACAGGGTGGTTTATAACAGATGCTGTTGGAGGTCACCGATTCATAGGGTCGCCATATGTTGAAATCAACTTGAAGGCACATAACACTACAGATTTCTGGCAATATCCATATGGCTCATGCTTACCCTGTCTTTCAGCAGGGTCAACAGACAAATAAAAATAATTGGAGGAGATGATTTCAAGTCCTGAAATTACATGGGTGGTTCTTGAATGTGGAGACAGAATCATGAGGGGCAACTATCAATGGAGTTGTGGCCATCCCAGCAGGGTTTCATGCTTTCTAATAATTAAGTTGTAACCAGATAAGCAACAATCAAGGCCAGCTATTCCCTCCATCTGTGGCCTTTTTCAAATCTTTTTTTCAATGACCTTGTACACATGCATGTGTCAAAGGGAGATCCATGCACTGTGATCTGTTCTGGCAGCAATAATGGAGCTTGTGGGTTTCAGTCTTCCCCAGCCTGTCAAATAATTGTCTGGTCAGCCAGTGCCTGCCTGGGCCTATCCTGCAATTAACAGTCTCCTGCCAGAGCATGGCCTGCTAAGGTTTACCTATGGGAGTGTACCTCCCTAAGACCATTGCCAGGCTCGCCCCAACAACTCATGCCCACTACCCCTGCCCTCTTGCTTACTGATGTGGGAAGATTGTCGGGATCAGCATGGGAATGAGGGCAAGAGCAGCACTGGCAGTAAAGGCAGCATTGTATATGTAAGTGCAACTGTGTGTACTTTAAAACAGATGTTTTCTAGAATGTCATCTATGCATATGCCAAACTCCATTGTCAACAGTGAATGTATGTCACTTGATCTTGAGTTACCTGCCCTGTTTGTGTTTTGAATCGTCTGCCATGGATTCACTGGTTGCACTTGGCACTAGTCTCAGCCTCAGTGTTCCCATCTGTAAAACACACACACACACACACGGTAGCAGGAAACTTGTAAGCTCATTCAATGAGGAATCTGTAGCCATCCAGTTGTCTTTGGACTGCAACTCCTGTCATCCCTGACTATTAGCCATGCTAGCTGAGGTTGATGGGAGTTGGGGGCCCAATAACATCTCAAGAACCAATGGTTCCCCATCCTGACTGAGATACAGGGCCAGTGCCAGAGGGTGGCCAGGTTGGGTCCTGGATGAGGGCCCCTGCAGCCCAGAGGGGCCCCTCCTTAGGGTGGTGGTCCCGTTCTGTGATCCACGACAGCATCGGATCCTGCAACCCGACCCTGCTGTGGATCATGGAGAGGGAGTTCTCAAGCATCCCACCATACAGAGAGTGTGGGTTTCAATAAGCCCGCACGCACACCCCACCTATCTCTCCCATCAGTTTGAATGCTGTGTGTGCATCATCCAAGAGGGTGATGGGGGCTTCCCTAAGGGGCTAATGCCCCCACTGCCATCTTGGTTGATGGCAGACATGCGTGCTCTGCACAGACATCATTCACGCAACATGAGAGGTAGGTGGGGCATGGGGCGGGCTTATTATCCCCACGCTGCCTCTATGGGGGGCGTGTTGGGCTACGACACTGCAGGCCTAGGGCAGGCCGGTGCCCAAGGGCCCAAACATGCCTTGCACTGGCCTTCCTGAGATGAACAAAACATTTTCTGTAGGCTTCATACTCTGAACTGCCAAACACTGTCCTAGGTCCTGCCCAAATACCTAGAATTTTTCTTTTCTTTTAAGTATTGGCAAACCAAACCCATTAGGACTTGAATCAATATTTTGAACCTCCTCCAGTTGTAATGATGTGACCATCCTTCTGCTGGAATCTCATCCTGCTTGTTGGAAGATTTGTGGAATAATCACAAGAGTGATATTAATTTTATTACTGCATTGTGTTTTCCCTTGTGCTGACAGATGCTCTCTCTGACACTTGTAAAAATCATAGCATCCCAGACGCAGGGGAGGAGGTGATGTTGTAGCTATGTTGAATGTCTGCGTGACGTAGTACATGCCAAAAGAGAGGATGGACTGCAATTTTAAATCCTGTATGCATATATCATACCTATACATATCACCATTGTGTGTCCTCATAAAGTTGTAAGGATCTGTTAGAAAATAAAGAAGTTGGAAACATCTGTACACAGGCCAATAAAGAGGCAGTTTACGGTGCTTCCCAGCATTAAGTGTTTTACAGAAAACAAGGCATACCATCTTGGTAAATTAGGTACAGCACTTGGCATTAACTGTGTTAGTTTAAAGGTTTGCATCGAATCGTTAAGCTTTATTATTATCAAGATCCCCATTGCAGATGGTGTTAGACATACCTCACACCATATGAGCTAATTAAACCCGATAATATGGTTTTGGAGGGCAGGTCAAGAAATTATTTTCCCCAATAGTCTCTCTCATTACATTCAGGATTTCCAGTTCTGTTTCAATTGGGAAACAGATAATGTGGTCTTAAAATTTCATAACAAGCAGATCTGCTGATCTGGAAAGGACAGAGCAGCAAAACCAATGGGATCTTGAGACCCGGGTAGTTGGTCTTGTCAGCGCTGCAGCAACATGACCCAGAACCGCAATGGAGATTATTCAGAGCAACAAATGGTACCATCATGTAAGAAGCCAACCGCATAAATTCGTATTTCCATTTGGGTTATATGAATTACTTCCATATATTAAATCAGGATATGAATCAATTTGGTCATATGAGAACTTTCAGTCTTATGAATGTTGAATAATGGAAACAATGTTCCAGACCTTATATGGAAACCTCTTTCAATGAAGTTGTCCATGCTCGAGGTATGTCTTCCCAAAGTATTATGGATTGTACCCAATACTAGTCCTACTCAGAGTAGTAGACCACTGAAGTTAATGGACATGACTAATTTGGATTCATTAATTTCAATAGGTCTACTCTGAGTAGGACTAGAATTGGATACAACCCTATATTTACCCCCCAAAAGCCCACTGGCTTTACTATAGAATCAGTGAAGGCTTCAAAACAGTGTGTGTGTCGTGCCCAGGTTGGGACTCAAGAACAGAATCACTTGATGAAAGCAAATCAGTTTTTATTAGAGTAATTTCCAGACATAGGCTTCTTCGCCTCATGAACTCTTAACATGAACCAAAACCCGCGACATGGAAGAGAGTTGATAGAACAGAGTATCAAACATTCCCTGTCCCTTATCAAGGGGGCTTTCGGGCGCGAATTCTCTCGCTCCGCCTCAAATTGCCCACATCTACGCCCCTTCCCCTCTTTTCTTTGGCGCCTTTTCAACTGTCTTCAGGTGCGGGGTGATGGGGGGGCGGCTACCTCCTCCCCTTCTGATTCAGAAAGGATGGTAGGGAGTGGGGGGGGGGTTGGCCCAACACCTCAGGCGATTTCTCTCTACCCTTCTCTGCAGCCGAAGGGCCTTGGTCTCCCTCCTCCTCCCCCTCTGTCTGTAACTGCTTCACATTCCTAGGGGGGGAGTGTGTGGGAAACTAGTCTGTTGCCTGTTCAAGGTTTCCCCCCTCTATCTGGGAAGCCTCCTCCTCCCCTCCAGACAACTCAGCCCAACTGCCCCCCTCTCCTAGCTCATTCTCAGAAACATCAGAATCCCAACCATACATCCTGACAGTGTGTGAATGTGCGTTCTCTCTCTTTTATAAATGGCTTGTACTGCCTTCAAGTAGATTCCGACGTATGGCGACCCTATGAATAGGGTTTTCATGATGCTGAGAGGCAGCAACTGGCCCAAGATCACCCAGTGCGCTTCATGGATGTGTGGGGATTCGAACCCTGGTCTTCCAGGTCATAGTCCAACACCTTAACCACTACACCACACTGGCTCTCATACAAAAATGTGTGCTAGTATGTCTTTGCTGAAAGAGTAGGATGGGGAACCTGTGGCCATCCAGATGCTGGACTCCATCTCCCATCATCCCTGACCATTGGCCACTCTGTCTGGGGCTGACAGGAGTCCAACAACATCTGAAGGGCTACAGGTTCCCCTCCACTGATGTAAGAAAATAGGACACAGAGCAACAATGATGAGCGACTTGCTTCAGCCAATTATAACGTGTTCCATAAAGCTAGAATATATGTAGAATATAAAATTGATTTATTATATTAATTAATTATTATTATATTTACATATTTATATCCTACTTTTTAAGGTGAACTATCACAAAAAAGGCTCACAGAAACAACAAATACATATATATATACACACATGTATACAGTATATCCTTTGGATGTCCAAAGGTGTGGGGCCATCATAGAAATGGCCCTCTCTCTGAGTCCTGCCAAATGAAGAGATCTTGATAATGTCCTGTGAGTGTTGCCTCTGAGACTGATCTTAAGGCCTAGATAGGTTCATATGGGTGCAGGCAGTCCTTCAAATAACCTGGTTACAAATCCTTTATATGGCTTTAAATGTCAATACTAGCAGTTTAAATTGGGCTTGGAAATGAACTGGTAGCCAGCACAACTGGTACAATAAAGTGTTATGCGTTCCTAATGCCCGGCCCCTGCATGAATCTGTACCAAATGAAGATATTATCATAAATAAAGATGTTAGGCAGCCTGCTGTCAACTGGCTGGTTTGAAGTGCTATTACAAGCGAGGCAAGCACATACACTACCCTTTCGCTAAAGCCACTTGCTTTCAGTACATGGTGTTATACAAAAAACCCCAGTGTCCTTCTTTATGCAATGACAAAATGTAGTAACCAGAGAGCAAGTAGGATACAGGGAAGGTACTTATGACGGTGCAATATGGCTGATAGAACTGTAGAGTTAAGACTAGTGATGGGGGGAATTCACAATTGGGAGAGTTCAAAATATGAAAAGCCTCACCCCATTTTGAGATAAGCCTAGAAACATTCGAAATTGGATCCAGCCTGAAATGGGGTTTGCCCTGCCTAGTCGGCCTTCTCTGCCAGTTCCCCACATCTTCTCAAGGGGGAAAACCCACTCTTATATTTGAGAAAGGGGACGGCTAATGAGAGCCAGTGTGGTGTAGTGGTTAAGGTGTTGGACTATGACTTGGGAGACCAGGGTTCGAATCCCCACATAGCCATGAAGCTCACTGGGTGACCTTGGGCCAGTCACTTCCTCTCAGCCTCATGAAAACCCTATTCATAGGGTCGCCATAAGTCGGGATCGACTTGAAGGCAGTACACACACACACACAAATAGACTGAGCATGGGAGCTATAACTTTTCTGCATCCCAAACTGAATCAGAAGGCAGAGGAAACTATAATCCAGTTCTGCCTAGAAGAACAGCCAGGGAATATGGGACTTGTAGTTTGCTCTGCCTTTTAATGAAAATAGGATGCAGAGAATGCTACCAAAAACATGCTCCCAGGCAAGAAATTATGCCAGGGAGAATGGGATCTGCAGTTTTCTCTGCCTTCCAATTCAATTTGGGAAGCAGAGAAAATGTAATTCCCATGGAAGGAATTATGTTTGTGTGCTGGGAAACTGGCAGGAGAGGGAGGCACCCATTTGGCAATATTAAATGGGGGTATCACTTTTTTTTCAAGCATTGTTAAGGAAAACTGAAACAAATGATTAAAAACACATTGAAACCACCATATTTTTTCAGGCAAGCCATTTGCCTAACACTATTTATACCTGACAGTTCCTTGCATTGGATTCTCCTTCTGACTGTCCTCTCCATGCAACACAAAAGTAGGAAGGGTGGCCTGCTGGATTGTGAATTTCCTGCCACAAAACACACAATTCCTTAGCAGTCATCCCTGTGTTTGTAACCAAAAACAACTTTAAGTTTTTCCTTGTGTTGGAAATCTCTCTTGTTGCTGAATTTAGTTAGGGATTTATTAACCACAGCCAGACATCCATAGAAACAAAACCAAAAGACAAACAGATCTCTCTGAACTGCTAGCACTCAGTAACATTTTGGCCATTGCAAAGTGAGCCATGAAGCCACTAAAGCATCTAGATCAGGATTTGTGCCTCGTTTCCTACTTCTATAGAAATGCAGCTTTGAGAGAGGGGAATTCAGAGCACAGAAGCAGTGGAGGGGAATACTTAACCTTTTGTCCACCTGCTCCTTCTCTGCTGTAAATTGCACCCCTTTTCTCCTCATAAGGGGTAGGTGTTAGATAGGTAAAGAGGAGCATTATTTTATTTTTTTTAAAAAATGCTACTTACTTTGTTAGTGTGTTTATCGGCACCCGTCTTCTGCTAGAGACAAAAGGGAAAAACTGAAATAAATACATGTGAGCAGAATTGTGGGTCCATTAACATTAATATGTCTTTAAAGAAGTTGTATTTTCCCCAACCCAATAGTAGGTGAATCAGAAGATTTTAATTGTATTGTTACATGATTGGGCTTATTGACCAAAATCAGTAGCAGATGGTGTGGTGGGGACCCGCTGCTCACCTGACCTCCTGACAGCTGAGTTGCTGCTGCTTACTGGGAGGTGAAGGGGTGAGGTGACGGGACGTTAGCATGGTGTAAACACATCAGCAAGAGTACTGCTTCTGCTGGTGCTTTTGCACCATGCCAACTTCCTCACTGCCTCACCCTCCTTGGAAGCAGCAGCAACTCAGACTGTTGGAAAATCAGGCAAGTGCCACTGCCCCACCGCACTGTGCACTGATCAAACTATGTTCCTCCTTGGATGGATCAGTGTATTTTATCATAAACAAAGCCTATTGGTACTCCTATAATTTATTTCTCTGTCTGATGCCCTAATATATACTTAATTAGTACCTTATGTATTTTGGCAGAATGTTTTATTATCCCCTCTACAGATCGTTAAATCTCTATTGATTCCAAGCAATTGGTTCTCCACGCTATCAGTGCATTGTTATAAATTAGTAATACATGATGGGAGTTTATTTAGCTTCCTGTCAAATACCATTAATGGTACCATGTAAAATGCTGAATTTTTAGTTTCTCTCTTCAAGTATGCTTTTTCAGGGTGCATTTGTTTCAGTCTCCAATTGACACTGATTAGCCTTCTCCATGTTACAATGCATATCTCCAGGGCCTTGATTTGGCATACTTCCCCAGAAGAAGTTTGTTTTGACACTTGTTTTACTTTGGAACCCCATAATTGGCCAGCAAATAAGAGAGGAATCTGGGGCAAGACCAAGCTTTCTCTAAGTAGATAGTAGTCATTTGAAAAGTGAAACATCCAAAGTAGACTCTGGGCTATTTTTCAGAGACTCCTCTATCCTTAATATGAACTCTGTCTGGGGACTCCTCCAGATTTCTTGCCCAGTTACCAGATGCTAAGGTAGACAGCCATAGCACTAACAACACATTTCAACGGAGTTTTACCCTAAGACTGTGCAAAGCTAAGTGCCCCATCTCACAGCCAGGTACTCTGAGGGTTGGTTGAAATGATGCTCCTTCTCACTCTAGCCCAGCAAGTGGAGGGGAACTGGTGTGCATACTTCCTCCCCACCCATTTGGTGCCCCATTCCTACCTTCACCATCCCTGCCAGTATACACAGGGATAGATCCCCCAAATGTCACTTATATGTGTCCAATTCAAAAACTGAATGGTTGATTTCCTGATTTAGATTGCACTCCTGAACCCATTTACCTGGGAGTAACTCCCATCGAATTCAACAGGATTCTGAGTAGACATGGCTAAGATTGTGCTGTTAATCAGGACATCAACCGTATGATTTATACACATGCAGTCATCCCATGTGGACAGGCACGGATGGAGGAGGCAGGAACAGTTTCTCTTTTAGCTATGAGTATGAATGGTTTTAATATTGGAATTAGTTTGATTTTATTTTAATCTAGACTCTGTATGTTTTAATTATATGTGTTTTTATCTGGAAGCCGCCACGAGTTCCAGTTTTGGAAGGATGGCGGGGTATAAATAAAGACAATAATAATAATAACAACAACAACAACAGTATGCCAGGTGGGTAGGAAGAAGCTGCACATCCTCAGTCCCCTCCATGCTGGATTACAAGGAGTATTGTCCAAACTGGCCCTTAGAAACATGCATATTTGGGAAGTGTTTGCTCCTCTCCTTTTGCACTGACCCTGCATCAGATCCATAGGAGAGCCCTTTCTCTTGGAAGGGTCTTGCTTCTTTGGAATCCCTGGATTATGCAGATGCATTTCACCCCTCTTTTGCCAAAGGCGTGATGAGCCTTTATGTGAAGATTAAGAGAATAGATGCTGCACTTGATATTTTTTTCCAACTTGCATTTTCTGATTTTAAAAGTTTATGCCAGTTTGCCAAAACAACAAGGTTTAAAAATAAAAATTTTTACCACTTTTAAAAATCTTCTTTTTTGAAATTAAGTAAACTGTTTTCTTGTTTTTCATGTTCTTCTTGTAGTTTAGTCTTGTGTTGTGCTGAAATGGGTTGAAAGCTTGATCTTCCATTTAAAAGTCACGGACCATTAGCTGAATAAGAATTTGAAAAGGTCATTGTTTTCTAAAAAAAGAAAAGCAAAAACCAAAACCAACCACTCGGCCCACAGTTTCAGCACTCAGTATTCATATATGCTTGGTTCCCAAGATGAGTTAAGGAAGTTCAGGGAAGGAAATATTCCCATCTATAGTCTCCTCTGCAGCCACCTGCAGGACCAAAAATCCTCTCCAGAAAAGTTGGGTACCCCTGTGAACAATATGGGACAAGCTGCAGGGTAGAGAGGGGACAGGGAACCTCCCTTCCAGGAATTCAGCTTATGTTTGGAACCAAACCTGCTTTTGTGCGACTCCCTCGTCCCTCAAGAAGTCTTGAGTGTAAACTCCTCTTCATTCACAATGCAGAATAGGGTGTGTGCATTATGTTTTTGTACACATGATGCTCTGGCTCATGGCCACTGCTTATAAGGAAGGATTTTTATTTATTTAAAATAGCTATTCCTCACCTTTCTGCTAAAAAAAGTAACCAAGTTAGCTAAATATTGATGAATGCAAACGTTCACATGAGAAGAAATGAATGTTTTGAATGCCCCAAAATGTGTATGCATGTGCACATATATTTTCCTACTGTTTGTACTTATTCACTGACTAACATATTTAGGTGACAGTCAACATACACTGGCTTTATCTTTGAATGCTGAGATAGTCGTTTTCACTGAATCATATCTCTGCAAGGTAGGATAGTTGCGTAATTTGTCTGGGATTGTCAATAGTGACCAAATTTTGATAATTTTTGTGTGTGTGTGAGAGGGAGGGAGAGACAGACAGACAGCACCATCTGTCATGGGTGAAAGTGGGATATCTGATTTTCTCTTTGCTGTAAAATAGGCCAACGTTTCAAATGCAAGTAAAAAATATTACAGTTGCAATGTCAAATGAATTCTGGTGGTTCTAGATGCTGAATTGCTCCCTGGGATTTGTTAATTTCACAAGTGAATTCATATTGAGTCATATATGACACAGAGTTAAATGGAACTTAGGCTGACATAACCGTATTTACGACTGCAGTTTCTCACGTGGAAATGACCAGTATATCTTTATTAGTGATAATTCTAAATCACATTCATTCATTTAAAGAAGTATTACTAAGCATGTTAAAAAAGGAAGGAAATGATAACATGACTTTTCTCTATGGAAATGCCTTATATGGTAAAGAACATGTGTAGTATACAGTAAAATTATAGCTGATGATACTATTACTGTGAAACACATTAAACATCACAGCTGTTTAAAACTCCTTTTACACACAGGCAAAGGCGTTTTTAAATAGCACACAATGGACAATAAATATATATATATATATACACACACACACACAAACTGGTCAATACAAATGTAAATAAGACAATACGTTTTAAAATTTGGAGTCAAAGGAAGCAATTTCAAAGGGAATTTGATGTAGGACTGGCTGCCTTCCCCTACCTGGTGTCCTCCAAATGTTGCTGGATTAAAACTCCCATCATCCCCAGCCAGCAAGGTCAGTGGTTAGGGATTATGGGAGTTGTAGTCCAACAAGCATATGGAGAGCACCAACTTGGCCTGGTGGATGGCCATTAAAGGATGGCCATATAGAATTAAGATTCTGTTCCCTGTGTGATCAACACAGGTGACGTGTGTCATACATTACAGTGAATTTCTAATATCTAAGGAATGCATTTGCATTACATTTGAATGGTTACAAGAACAGACTGATTTTGTGAATGCCCTCCAAATAGACAGTGTGAGTTTTGGGGTTTTTTGGACATACACAAATGAATACTGACAAACACATCTAGGTAGCGGTCCATATTTATTGATATATCTCTGACTTTTTGAACATTCACAAAAGTTGTCTGGGATTGACAATGTTCACACATAAAAGTCAACAGTGACCAAATTTGGGATCTTCAGTTTAACACAGCTGTAAAAGACAGTGTTGTAATGTGGGAAGAGGACATGGTTGTAGGGCAGCCTTTCCCAACTAGTGGGCCACCAGATGTTGTTGGACCATAATTCCCATCTTTCTTGACCATTGGCAATGCTGGCTGAGGCTGATGGGAGTTGTGGTCCAACAACATCTGGTGGCCCACTAGTTGGGAAAGGCTGTTGTAGGGTATAGAAACAGCCTTCTCCTTTGGGCATTTATGGTGGGATCTACTGGTTGATTAAGCTGACACTTATCTATAGGAAGAAGCTTGATAGCCACCAAGAATGGACAATGATAGCATCACTCATTCCTAGGTAAGGAACAAATTTGCTTTTGTTTGGGTTGAGATATTTGCATGAAAGCAAGTCTTTGAAAAGCAATTTAGTTTCTTAAGACTCAGGGCTGATTGCTTAGGGCCCTTTTTATTTCCTCGTGGGACACTGTACACAATGCTAGAACCATTTATAAAAGGAGAACCTGTGGCCCTCTAGGTGTTATTGGGCTATAATTCCCATCATCCCTGATCATTGGCCATGCTGGCTGGGATTTGTGGTCCAATAACGTCTGAAGGGTCACAGATTTCCCCATCCATCTTTCAGAATGTATGTACCATAGAATTACAGAATTATTATTTGCTTTTTCAAAAATGAACACAAAGCGATTGACAAACACTAAAAACAAATATTGAAACAAGAACAAAAACAACTTAAAATATGCACAATACTATGCATAAAAAGCATAAATGAACTAATCCCCACCCCACTAAAAGTACACAGAAAATTAAGCTCTAAAGGCCTGGGTGAATAAGAATGTTTTTGCCTGGTCCCTAAAAACAAATAGTGGTGGTGCCAGGTGGGCCTTGTTGGGGAGAGCATTTCACAAATGGGGAGCCACCACTGTGAAAGCCCATTCTTGTGTCACCACCCTCTGCACCTACCTTGGAGAGACCCCATTGAGAACCATTTCTTCTGAACATCTTTTGTTACAAGGATAAGTGTGCCTATGTGCGCTACTGTGATCATTTGGATGTTTAGAATTCATTACTGGAACTTCAACATCTAAATTGTCATATCCTTCCTGAAAAGCAACACAAGTTGCTTATTGGAGAGATGTGTAGGAAAGGGAAGGTTGTCAGGGCCAAATCGCAGTCAGAAGGGAGCCAGGAATCAGGAAATGTGCTGGTGAATTAGAGCCAAGGAACTGAGCCACAAGGCAGAGCTGAGGGATAAAACCAAGAGTCAGATAGCTAATTCATTAAAACATACCAGAACCAGGAAAACTGGAGGCAAAAGTCTCAGCTCAAATAGAATGCCTTTTATATCCCTTCCTGTCTAGGAAGGCCCAATGGCCAGCCTGGGTAGGCAGAACCAATCCAGAACCTGAGAACACTTCATTGCCCAGAGAGATGCTCTAAATTGCAGTTCTGGAGCACGGAGCAGCTGCACACAGAGCTAAGATTCTAGCCTCAGTAGCCCCTGACAGAGGAAACATGGAACAGGTAAATGTTGCCATCTTGGGTCCTGAATGTGCTGTCTGTCCGCATTGCAGTTATGATTAAAAACATGCACAGATCATTCTTCAAGTAAGTGGGAAGGACAATGCTGACAGACCTTCAGCAAAAACTCTGCCTACATTGCTGTTTCATATCATTGCACTGACTAATACAGGCAGGACTACCTTAAGATGACCTTTTTATGTCCACAGGTAATCCTTTCCACACTCAGAAGCACAGTGATACCACGCCTTGATAGACTAGGGATATAGCTAGGCTGGTATCTTGGTTGCTTTGCCACGTATTCATTACTACCCCCACTGCAAATATCTTCATCTCAGCTCTCTGCTGTTTTTCCCAGAATTGCTAAGCAACTATTTAACTGAATAGTGTAAAAAAAAAAAAAAAAGGAAAAGAAAGCACCCCCCACACCGCCATTCTGTCAGGTAACCAGGACTGGTGCCTGAAAAACCAGTAAACTCCAGATTGTGTGCAGTGACTCTTAGGCTCCATGCCTGGTTCTTTTGTGGTTTCACTCCTAGCCTGCCCAATTCTCTTGTGGTTGCACTCCTGACCTTCCACGTTTTCCAGGCTCCTCTCATGACTCAACAGCTTCTCCACTAGCTCTGCCAATCCCGTCCCCTGGACTTGCCCGGAGGGGGGCAGGATTTTACAGGTCAACAGTTGGCAACCCCGTCTGGCTGACTGGAAGGATACCATGATGCTAGATTGTGAAACTGCATTTCAAACAGAAATCACACTGGAGATGACAGGATGGAGAGATCACAGATTGCCATGGGACAGAGCTGGGCGACAGTCAGCCTTTGTGTTTTCAGAAGTGAGGAGCAGCCATTTGTCCCCAAACCCCTAAGTGTGGCTGTAACCTGATACCTGGAGCACCTAGCAGAGATTTATTCAGTCTGCAGTCTCCATCTTGGAACTAAGGGTAGAAACACACTCACGTGCTGGTTCCAGTGTGTCTCCACCTCCTGAAAAGAGGGGCATACAACACTAGTCAAATCCTGCTCCTTTTTACTGTAAAATCTGGTGGGAGCAGCTTGAGTGCATTTTTTTTCTTTTAGAGATTTCGCAACTGACTGGCAGATCAACCTGTTCCCCCTCCAGGTGTGGCTAATGAAAACGCTTTGATCTGGCAACTAGTGTGCTTACAGCCTAAGTCAAAAAGCTGATCTTATGGCTACAACTTCCAACCTAATTTTTGCATTTTTTCCTGCTTTTTATTCTTTCTCCCTGCCACCCTGCTTTGTGTAACATCTTGCCTAATGAAGCATTCTGGAGAACTCAAAAGCTTGCTACTATTTTACGACATCTTTGCTGGTTGCAATAAACTCACTGTTCAACTGTGGATTTTTTTCTCATGAGATGACATGGCTATCTTTGCTTTTTGTGCTCACTGGAGATCAAATGTATGAAGTACCCCACAACTTTCCTCTTATTTGTTATCATTATTATTTCCAAAGGCATCGCTGTGCTTGTCTGTTACAGCAAAAACAACAAATAGACTTGTGACACCTGAAAGATTAACAGATTTATTGAGATGCATCAGATGCCTTCAATGAAGTGGGCAGCTCTAATATAAAAAGCTTGTTACAGTATAGGTCTTGGTTTTTATCATTATTATATATGCATTTTCGCTAGTGGATGTCATTACTGGGAAGAAATTTATATCTCAAGTCAGTGGTTTATGAATTACTTCATTTCATTTTCAATTTGTATACTGTTTTTCTGCATTACTATACTCAAGGTAGTTTACAACCCATAGAAATGACAAAATGTACAACAAAAATCAGATTGTCATTCTATATTTCAAAATAGAACTAAAAATAAATATTTTTTAAAAATCAAGAATCCATTTCACATATTATGAAATATCAGCATAATATTAGCATGATGATGATGATGATGAACTTTTAGCAGACAATACTTAAGTCAGTTGTATCCAAGTAAGGGCGAAATTGAACTTGTATTTGTGCCAGGCTGGAGGGAGTTGGATGTAGTGGACCCCCAGCTGTGCTGGCAGACGCTTGGCACCACTGGACTCCGCTGGCAGAAGCCCCTCAGCCCTGCTCAGCTGTGCTGCCGCTGGGGGTCTGCCGGGGACAGTCAGCCTGGTGGACAGAGAGCTAGCAGAAGGCCCAAAAATGGGGCATTCCGGGGGTGTGGTGGGGGAGAAGCCGACAGGGGGACTTACATGTCATCCTCCTCACGTTTAGAGTGGACCTGTAGATCCTGATCAAGGTAAAATTTGGCTGGTGGAGTAAAATAATTTCCATTGTGGTCAATGGGGAATGTTTATTCCCTGGTAGGAGTATTTGCAGGAGCCGGCCTTTGCTCTTCTGGTTCCCGCATGTGTCTCCCAACTGAGCCAGTGTTCAGTGAGCCAGGTGGCTCTCTAATGGGGAGTGGATGCTGTGGAACCGTCCACTGGCTCCTCTTGCTCTAGTTTCCCATGATTTGGATTGCTCTGTAAGTCAAAAGTCAGAATAGACCCACTAAATACCTGGATGTAAGTTATCAAGTCTAACTCAAGTCCATTGGTTTCAGTGGGTCTGTTCTGAGTATGACTTATAGTGCATGCCTTACAATGTCTACTGAGAAGTCCTATTTAATTTAATGGAGCTTGTTCCCAGGTATGTGGGAGTAGGATTGAAGCCTTAGTCAGATACAACCAAATATTTATCTGAGCCTTTCATAAGCATTCAAAGAGTTCAGAGGTAGAAGGATAGAGCAGCAATGGGTTTTCCAAGATAAGTCAATGGCAAAGATATATACAAGCCAGCTTTACTGTATCATTAACTGGACAGATGGCTTGGAGTATATTAGCAATTGAAAAGAATATTCTAACATGCTTCCTTGTCCTTTCCTGCTGATTGGAGCCAATCAGAGTGAAAGGAGGTGAGTTAACCACTGAGAAGACTCTTCTCAGTGCTAACACTCCTCATTCATGCTTGGTTTGTAGCATGCTGGAGACAAAGGGATCCTGCTCCCAAAAAAGTAAAGGGTCTAAGACACACACCCCGACTCTGCACAACTATACTAATTATAATTAAGTACCATGCAGAGCTACCCTGTTAGTTTCTAACCAATTGCAGAAAAGCAATGCTTCAGCAGTGTTAAGGTGTGGAAGCAACCACTGATCTGATGATCAATGAGAAGCAACCACCCAGTTTGCTATCAATGCTGAGGAGTCAGAATTTCAAATCAGTCTTTCATTGTTGGTACTTTTCCTTTTTTAAACAAATGGATGCTCGAGTAAGGTACCATAATGATGAAGATTGAACACTGGACTTAAAAGATATAGATTCCAATATGGACCAATGTGAAAAGCTGTGTCTGCTGAAACATAACAAGTATGAGACCTATAGCACTAGAAACACTAAGGCTGCAGTCCAAAACTCACTCACTAGGGAGTAAGCCTCATTGAATACAGATGGACTTTCTGAGTAAATATACACTGTTAGTCCTTAGACACCTTTTATGGGGACTGCTTCATTTCATACCATTGTTTTACAACTGACATGTCTATTGTTAGCAATATTGCAAGCTATATTTGTGCTTTCTGTAATTTTAGAAGATACAAGCATGGTTCTGCAACAAAATGTTGCAGTGTTAAGTGCTTTGGTTTAGGTTTCCACCTGCTCTATTCCACTAGCCCAGCCCCTCCTTATTTTCTTCTCCCACTCCTTCAAAATGTTGCTACCAGGGAAAAATTCAAATTAAGTCATTTGTTTACTTCATTCCAACTACAGAATTTTGATTTTATGTTTGGGCTTCTTTAGTGCCTAGATTTCGAAAACAACAACAAAAAGCCTCTCTATGACATTTCCGGGAAGTTATCAGTCCACAGGCAAAGAAAGGTCTAAGAAGGTGTCTCAGATCTAAGAAGCTCTAAGAAGTTATCTACTCAAATGCTCTTATCTCTGTTTCTAAGGTCAGTGGAAAACATGCCAAAATGATTATGCAGAAAATATCTCTAAGGGATTATCTTATTTGTCAAAGTAATAACAGTGAATCCAACATGTGGAAATCTCTTCTCCTGATGCAACACAGTGGTGGCTTTGGGTACTAGAGGGACTTGGTCAGGAACTGTTTTCTAGGCTGCTTGTCTTGTGGGACAGTTTGTGGCTGCCTGCAAGGGGAAGAGGACCATCACTGCCCAGGGAGGGAGAGCCATCTGCCTGCTTTGCTGCTGCTGCGCTGCTGCTTGGATAACATCTTTGCTCTCTCCCTCTTGGGCTTCTGCTCTGCACGTGGGCACCTTGCAGGACCAGGCCTCAGGTACTCAGCCAGCTGTGCCTGATACTGTTCCACCTGTCCCTTCTCTGGAGGGGATATATAAGCTGGCTGGCTGAGGGGGCTTGGGAGACCCACTGCCTGCAAGGGGAAGAGGACCATCACTGCCCAGGGAGGGAGAGCCATCTGCCTGCTTTGCTGCTGCTGCGCTGCTGCTTGGATAACATCTCTGCTCTCTCCTTCTTGGGCTCCTGCTCTGCATGTGGGCACCTTGCAGGACCAGGCCTCAGGTACTCAGCCAGCTGTGCCTGATACTGTTCCACCTGTCCCTTCTCTGGAGGGGATATATAAGCTGGCTGGCTGAGGGGGCTTGGGAGACCCACTGCCTGCAAGGGGAAGAGGACCATCACTGCCCAGGGAGGGAGAGCCATCTGCCTGCTTTGCTGCTGCTGCTTGGCCAACATCTCTGCTCTCTCCTTCTTGGGCTCCTGCTCTGCATGTGGGCACCTTGCAGGACCAGGCTCCAGGTACTCAGCCAGCTGTGCCTGATACTGTTCCACCTGTCCCTTCTCTGGAGGGGATATATAAGCCGGCTGGCTGAGGGGGCTTGGGAGACCCATTGCTTGCTGTCCATCACTTTTGGGCCCCTATTACATCAGCTACTACGGACTGCCGGTTGCTGAAGCCCCTCGGATGCTGCTGTGCTGTCTGAATGTATGAGTGGGTTGTATGAGTGAATGTGTGATTGTGTGTATATGCCATGAGTTTTATTATTTATTTTATTTTTATCATGTGCCTGGGCGAGAGGACAGTGTTGTGGGAGGGAGGACCAAAGGGGGCCCCTATTAGTGTAGTGACGGGTAATGGGAGGTATGGCGCTGTGAGTAGGACATGCCAGTTAAGGGGAACTCGACCCAGACAACTGGTGGCTGTGACGTGTTCCGGTCCTCCTCACACCCACAGGATTGCTGGTAGTTCTATCAGCCAACCCTCGGATCTCCAGTTGCTGCCTTTCAATGCCAGATCGGTAAATAATAAAACCTCCCTCATCCATGACCTAATTGTGGATGAGGCGGCCGATCTGGCATGTATTACCGAGACCTGGGTGAGCGACCTGGGAGGTATTAATCTCTCCCAGTTGTGCCCACCTGGGTATTCGGTTCAGCATCTGGGTAGATCCGAGGGTCGGGGAGGGGGAATCGCTGTGGTCTATAGAAGTTCCATCCCTCTTGTTAGGCACCCTATCCAGGTGGCTAATGGTCTAGAGTGTCTACACATAACGTTGGATCAGCGAGACAGACTGGGAATACTGTTGGTGTACCGTCCACCCTGCTGCCCAACAGCCTCCCTAACTGAGCTGACAGAGGTGGTCTCGGATCTATTGTTGCGTTCCCCCAAACTTTTGGTATTGGGGGATCTCAACATTCATGCTGAGGCCGCTTTATCTGGAGCAGCTCAGGACTTCATGACCTCCATGACAGCCATGGGGCTGTCTCAATTTGCTACTGGCCCTACGCATGTGTCGGGGCACACTCTGGACTTGATTTTTGCCTCTGGATTAGGGGATGGTGATCTGAGAGTGAGGAATTTTACATCTATTCCTTTGTCATGGTCAGATCACCGCCTATTAAGGTTTAGACTCACATTGTCTTCTCCCCTCTGCAAGGGTGGAGGACCAATTAAGATGGTCCGTCCCCGGAGACTAATGAATCCTGAGGGTTTTCTGATGGCTCTAGGGAATTTTCCGGCTGATAGAATTGACGGTCCTGTCGAAACCCTGGCCACACTGTGGAATACAGAAATGGCCCGGGCAGTTGACACGATCGCCCCGGTGCGCCCTCTCCGTTGCAGAACTCAATTGGCTCCCTGGTTTACCCCGGAGCTAAGAGTGATGAAGCAAGAAAGGAGACGGCTTGAGTGCAAATGGAGGCGAACTCCCGACGGCTGTAATCATGCACTTGTGAGGGTCTCTACCAAACTCTATGTGAAGGCAGTGAGAGCAGCAAAGAAGCAATACTTTGCTGTCTCTATTCAGTCATCTCTTAACCGCCCAGCAGAACTTTATAAAGTTGTCCGGGGACTTTTACACTCTGGTTCCCAGGACGCAATAACACCATCAATTGCCTGCTGTAATGAGTTTGCGCGACACTTTCGTGATAAGATCATGAACATCCGCCGGGACCTTGACTCCATTATTGTAGCAGTTGATCCTAATGAGGTGTCCAGAGCACAGTCTTGTCCTGTTTTACTGGATGAGTTTCAGTTGGTACAGCTCGAGGATGTGGACAAGGTGCTTGGACAGGTGCGGGCGACCACTTCTGCTCTGGATCCTTGCCCCTCATGGCTAATAAAAGCTAGCAGGAATGGAACAGCCGGCTGGGCCAAGGAGGTGATTAATGCCTCTTTACGAGAGGGAGTGGTCCCATCCTGCCTGAAACAGGCGGTGGTGAGACCGCTCCTAAAAAAACCCTCCTTGGATCCTGATAATTTGGACAACTATAGGCCGGTAGCAAATGTTCCATTCCTGGGCAAGGTCCTAGAGCGTGTGGTCACTCGCCAACTCCAGGCTCTCTTGGATGAAACTGATTATCTGGACCCATTTCAATCGGGCTTTCGGCCGGGGTTTGGTACAGAAACGGCCTTGGTCGCCCTGTATGATGACCTCTGTCGGGAGAAAGACAGAGGGAGTGTAACTCTGTTGGTTCTCCTTGATCTCTCAGCGGCGTTTGATACCATCGACCATGGTATCCTTCTGGAGCGACTTACGGATTTAGGAGTGGGAGGCACTGCTTGGCGGTGGCTCTGCTCCTATCTCGGGAATCGTCTCCAGAAGGTGATGCTGGGGGAACATTACTCGAGTCCCTGGGTACTCCAATATGGAGTCCCACAGGGTTCAGTTCTGTCCCCCATGCTTTTCAATATCTATATGAAGCCGCTGGGTGAGGTCATCAGGAGTTTTGGAGTGCGTTTCCAGCAATATGCTGATGATACGCAGCTCTACTACTCCTTTTCATCTTCGTCAGGTGAGGCTGTTGATGTACTAGACCGCTGCCTGGCCGCGATAATGGGCTGGATGAGAGCTAATAAACTGAAACTCAATCCTAACAAGACTGAGATGCTGTTGGTGGGAGGGCCCTCTGCCCAGATGGTTGACGTTCGACCTGCCCTAGATGGGGTTACACTCCCCCTAAAGGAGCAGGTACGTAGTTTGGGGGTCTTATTAGATCCGCTCCTGTCACTTGAGGCTCAGGTAGCCTCGGTGGCACGGAATGCATTCTACCAGCTTCGGCTGGTAGCCCAACTACGACCCTATCTGGACAGGGAGAATCTCGCCTCAGTTATCCATGCTATGGTAACCTCTAGATTGGACTACTGTAATGCACTCTACGTGGGGCTACCTGTGAAGACGGTTCGGAAACTTCAGCTAGTGCAAAATGCTGCGGCCAGAGTTCTCACTGGGACAAAGAAATTTGACCATATAACACCTGTCCTGGCGCAGCTGCACTGGCTACCGATATGTTTCCGGGCCAGATTCAAAGTGTTGGTTCTTACCTATAAAGCCCTAAACGGCATCGGACCGCAATACCTGGTGGAACGCCTCTCTCGCTATGTACCTACCCGTTCACTACGCTCGACGTCGAAGGCCCTTCTCTGGGTCCCAACTCATAAAGAGGCCCGGAGATCAACAACTAGATCTAGGGCCTTCTCGGTGGTGGCCCCCGAACTATGGAATGCCCTCCCAGACGAGATACGCCTGGCGCCTTCTTTGTTATCTTTTCGGCGCCAGGTAAAAACCTACCTTTTCGCCCAGGCTTTTTAAACATTTTAAATTTAATTTTAAACCTAATATGGATTTTAATTTATAAACTCATGGCAATTCTATTTCGGATTTTTATCATGTTATATTTTTCACACTTGCTCATATTTTAATTGTGATTTTATTTGTTGTACACCGCCCTGAGAGCTTTCTGCTATAGGGCGGTCTAGAAATGTAATAAAATAAAAATAAATAAATAAATAAAATATTATTCTGCATATGAGATCCCAAATCTCCATAGGGCTCTTTAACAGCGACAAGAGAATTTATGTGGCACTACAAATCCTTTGAACTAGCCTGAGCAGGGCAAAGTGGTCATAAGCAAGGCAGTATGTATTCTACCATCATACCAAGACGGTACAAAATTGTGTAGTGGGCAAAGGGTATCTTGAATCAATTATTGTAGCTTTATTTTATATGTGAACATTTCTAGTACTTAAGGATGCAAAAAAAGCTTGAAAAATGAACAAGTGAAGATGATGCATTATGTGGAGTTAGACTACAGGTCCATCTATTCCAGGTAGATTGTCTGCTTTGACCAGCAGTGGCTCACCATAGTCTTAGGTGAATGTTCTTTCCATTCCAGCTGCTTAAGATTCTCTTACTGCTAGAGAAGCTGGTGAACCCGAGACTTTATCATTGAACTACAGGCTTTTGCAAAGTGTGTGAACAATCCATGGTGAAACCTTAGGACCCAGACTGAATGTAGTGGGGGAGAGGGGGCTGCGCAAGATTTCCAGTGCTCAGAGACTGGGGATTTATAGTAGCTCATAGCTACTCCCCATGCTTGACAGATCAGAAATTAATTACTTCAATTATACAAATTTGCAACAGTTATGTAAGTTGTAGAATTCAGCCTGTTTAACACAGAATTTGGGTGATTATGGAATAGGAGCCGGAGGCTTTGTACACACTAACCCATTTGTAGCACAAAAATGTAGTTTTTCTCAATCCATAATCATTCATATCAACAATAATCAACAGGGAAACACATTGACTGACCGAGATGAAATAAAACGAAAATGGAAGCAATACACTGAACTCTATAATAGAGATGCCAGGATGACAGATTCATTCATGGAGGAACCGTATGATGAAGAACCAGAAATTTTAGAATGTGAGGTGAAAGCTGCTCTTAAAATACTTGGAAGAAACAAATCACCAGGAATAGATGGCATACCAATAGAGTTGCTACAAGCTACTGAGACTGAATCTGTCCAAATTTTGACAAAAATCTGTCAAGAAATATGGAAAACTAAACAATGGCCCACAGACTGGAGGCGTTTCATATACATCCCAATTCCAAAGAAAGGGGATCCCAGGGAATGCAGTAATTATCGAACTATTGCCTTAATTTCCCATGCAAGCAAAGTAATGCTCAAGATTCTACAACAAAGGCTCTTACCATATATGGAGCGAGAAATGCCAGACGTCCAAGCTGGATTTAGAAAGGGAAGAGGCACCAGAGATCATATCACAAACATATGTTGGATAATGGAACAGACCAAGGAATTTCAGAAGAAAACCACCCTGTGCTTTATAGATAATAGCAAAGCCTTTGACTGTGTAGATCATGAAAAACTATGGAATGCTTTAAAAGAAATGCGGGTGCCACAGCATCTGATTGTCCTGATGTGCAACCTATACTCTGCACAAGAGGCTACTGTAAGGACAGAATATGGAGAAACCAATTGGTTCCCCATCGGAAAGAGACAGGGTTGTATTTTATCACCCTATTTGTTTAATCTGTACGCAGAACATATACGGAAAGCAGGACTGGACCAAGATGAAGGAGGTGTGAAAATTGGAGGGAAAAATATAAATAATTTAAGATATGCAGACGAGACCATACTCTTAGCAGAAACCAGTAATGATTTGAAACGAATGCTGATGAAAGTTCAAGAGGAAAGCACAAAAGCAGGACTACAGTTGAACGTCAGAAAGACTAAAGTAATGACAACAGAAGATTTATGTAACTTTAAAGTTGACAATGAGGACATTGAACTTGTCAAGGATTATCAATACCTTGGCACAGTCACTAACCAAAATGATGACAATAGTAAGAAATCAGAAGAAGGCTAGGACTGGGGAGGGCCATTATGGGAGAACTAGAAAAGGTCCTCACATGCAAAGATGTATCACTGAACACTAAAGTCAGGATCATTCAGACCACGGTATTCCTGATCTCTATGTATGGATGTGAAAATTGGACAGTGAAAAAGGCAGATAAGAGAAAAATCCACTCATTTGAAATGTGGTGTTGGAGGAGAGCTTTGCGGATACCATGGACTGTGAAAAAGACAAATAATTGGGTGTTAGAACAAATTAAACCAGAGCTATCACTGGAAGCTAAAATGATGAAACTGAGTTTATCATACTTTGGACATATCATGAAAAGACATGATTCACTAGAGAAGACAATAATGCTGGGAAAAGCAGAAGGAAGTAGAAAAAGAGGAAGGCCAAACAAAAGATGGATTGATTCCATAAAGGAAGCCTCAGACCTGAACTTGCAAGCCATCTGAGCAGGGTGGTTCATGACAGATGCTTTTGGAGGTCACTGATTTATAGGGTCGCCATAAGTCGTAATCGACTTGAAGGTACATAACAACAACAACAATTCATGCTCAGCATGCTACTTTCAATCTAGAGTGATTCTAGATCCTGTTGTCCACAAGGGCAGATATGATTACTTGATATGCATTTGAAAACTCTTCACTTCATTAGGTTATCTATGCCTTTTCCTCCCTGCACATGTCCAAGGTGAACAAACAAGGAAGTGGCGATTGCGATTTTGGTATACACCCAACCACAACATCATTGGGCAGGTGTGGATATACCCCACCCCATTGCTGGGACAGTTTTCATCTGTTTTCAAATGGACATGCTGCGGGACAACACAGAATCAATCTGCAATGAGGTTTTAGTTGTTGAATGAAACCAGTTTCTCAAGAATTTTTTTCAGAGGAAAAAAGTAGCAATAGATCTAGTTTGTGTGTGGACTACATAGAAAAAACAAGTACTCAGTCTCCATTGATTCTAGAATAAAACATGTTCTTCATTGTTAGGACAGAGTGCACCTTAGGCTTGACTACCTCCTTTACTTTCTCCCCTCTCCCACATTAATTTTCCCCCATTCCTTTGTTGGCTTCAACTATAGTTTTTCATCTTATTTGCACCGACAAAAACTATGGTCATTGCTGACCAAATTCCCTCTTAATCAAGCCTAAAAAAACCTACTTCAAACTCTTCAAAAAGAATGCAGTGTAGTTAGAATGTAGGAAAAGGAATGCATTTATTGTGCATTAGGAGATATTTATATGATCTCATTATTAGGGTTTTTTCCCCTCAAGACTCAGGGCTCTTTCACCTGTATGGAGGATGAAAATACTTTCCATAGTCATTATGAGAGCCTTGGCTTTGATTTTGCTCTATAATGTAGAGCTATTTTCTTTGGATCTCAGCTTTGGTTAACAATAACAGTAATAGTATCTTGATAATAGGACTATCACCTTTTTAGTAATATTTTCATACAATCCTAAATATAGCTGACCCTTAGGGATAGTATTTTATAATAACTACTGAAAAACAAAATCTCGCACACACATTGAAGCCTGTGTTTCAGAAATGATGAGGCCATTTAGAAATGTTTGGCTGTGATCCACAAATCAGTTTTGTAGCATGACTCGGATTTAAGAAATTTACAGCCTAATTAACTGTATTTACTTGGAAGAAAGCCCCAAGGATTCAGTGGAATTTACTCCCAAGGATGTATGCCTAGGTGTACAGCCTTAGACTCATTGGCTTTTCACGTGTTTACTCAGTACCACGTTGAGATAGTTCTGGAAGGAAGGGAGGGCATAAATTTAATAAAGAAACAAACAAACAATACAGTTCTCTTCTGGAAAACAGTAACCAAACCTACTTCAGCTGTGTACAGTGACACAAGTAAACTATGTGGTCAGATTTGGTATAGGGCAGCTTTACTGTGTTCCTTCCAGTTAAATCTCAGTATGAGAAAAAACCAACATGTGAAATAACGCTGTGCTTGCCCACACTAGCAACTTCAGAGTTTCAGGCACTGGTAGAGAATTGGATCTCTCTTTAGGGGCAGAGCTTTTCTTTTTCTTTTTAAGCATCTCAATTACAATAATGCATAAGACATGGAAGCTAGACCTAAGCTTCAGTTGGTCCAAAAGAGGGCAGCAAGACTGTAAACTGGGAGGAGTAAATACTATAGTACGCCAGTGCTTACCATCTTTACTGGCTTCCAGACAGCTTCTGGGGCCGATTCAAAGTGCTGGTATGACGCTTTGAAACCCTGAATTGCTTGGGGCCCGATTACTTGAAGGATCATCTCCTCCATATATACTTGTCTGGACCCTGAGATCATCTTCAAAGGTCTTTCTGTGGCTGCCCACCACAAAAGAAGTGAGGCACTTGGTGGCCCTCCCCAGCTGTGCAATGCCATCCCCAGAGAGGTTTGCCTGGTGCTTACATTGCAGTATATTGGAGTCAAGAGAAGACCCTCTTCTATTTTTCCCAGCTTGTCAGCATTTTTTTTTTTAAATGTTTTTAGAGCTTGGGCACCACTATTTTTTCTGTTGCTTATTTTATTTTGGTATTGTTCTGATTTCACGATTGTACTGTATATTTTATGGGTTTTGTTATTTTTCTGTATACTGCCCAGAGAACATGTTGCTAATGGGTCATTAATGTTGTTAATAAATATATATGCACACATAAACCTGACACACACGTCTGGATGGAAAGATCTCAAACCTGGTTAGCATTCTGTTTGGACATTTCCCCATTTACAAGAAAATTCCCTCCCGACAGAACTCTTAACTGGTTCTCTCTTTTTTCTGCAATAGGAACTTAGCCTTGTGCAAGGCCTCTTGCACTATGTGCCACACCAAATTGGGAGGCCTTGCTGCATGATTTATGTAGCAGCCCTGAACTATGTTCTGCAACACTAGGGTGGAATATGAGTAGACTGGCATACACATGTGTGTCTCGCACACAAAACATACAGTATTGCCAGACTGGAGAGGGCAGCAGCTGTGAAAATACATACAATCAAAAGGGGAGGTACAGGAAATGTCACTCTAGAGGAACAATTTTTTATTTAAGGACTCTATTTCATGCACTTATTTATCCAGCTCTTCTGATTAAAAAAGTCTTGAGGCAGCTTACTTTAAAAAAAAATGTAAAAATGTTAATATAAAGCAATCATGAGATAAAATTCAAAAGAATAAAAAAATAGATTAGAGCAGAAAATAAAATTGCTACAGGTCAAGAGCTTTCTTAAAAAGCTTCATTTTAGTTGCTCACCAGAAGGACAGCACTGAAGTAGCCACGTGGGCATCCCTCAGGAGGACACTCCACAAACTAGGCAATGCCTTGTCTCTGGTCCCCACCTGCCAATTTCCAATGGTGGGAGGCAGGGAGGGAAGTTAGCAGGGCATCAGTTGCTGAATGGAGCAGACTTGCATGGAGGCTTCACGGGGACACATAATGAAATCATCTCTCTAGCACAGCCTTGTATTTAACCACTGGCCTGGTAACTGTAGCAATCAGGAATTCCTGGCAGGCTAGTGTGTGGGCTGACAGAGAAAGGACAGATCACTTCATCCCTCAGCCATTTGGTAGAAGGCAATTATTTTAACCAACCTGCTAAGAGGTTTACAGCCCACATATTTATGCTGGCTGCAGAGAAGGAGTTTCCTCTCCTCTGCAGCCATCATGGAAATGCAGGCTACTGGCCTCTTAGCAGGCTAGTAACTCTTGTGGGCTCATTTACAAATCTGCTCTAGCATCACCCAAAGATGTAATCAGTCTTATAAAGGTCACAAAGTTAAACAACAACAACAACCTTGTACAAATGGGGGGCAGGGAAAGACATCAAATAGGGGTACTACACTATTCCCCCACCCCACTGAGCTACCCTCTTTACGTGTCATTGCCATCAATGTGAGGTGCAGAAATTAACAGCCAGAGATTTTCATGGCATGGAGATAAAACATCACCACCTGCTAATGTCTACACATGTTGCTCTTAAAGGCATGGCTACAGTGGGCAGTAGAAAAGTTGGCAATAACAGTGACAAAGGGATACATAAAGCCATAGCTGTAGCTGTTCCATGTAAAAGTGATGCATATTTTAGACTATTGTGGTATTGTTTTTTCCTGACATGAGTGATAAGAAAATTACTCTTAAAATACAGAAGCCAGACTGTCTTCCCAGTTGTATTTTGGAGGTTATCTTCAAATGTCTACAAATCTGATTACACACTTAGGTCTTGGTATGAAAGACTGGTGAGACATGCTTCAAGAGACCTCAGCAGAAACAAATGCATGCATGAACTGTAACAATGGCAAAATCATATTGCCCATAATATTTGAAAATGAATTTTGCCCTCTTTAAATTATGGATGGAGCTGCTAGCGCCTGCTACCAATGGCAAAGCAATATGTTTTTTGCTCCCATCAATAATGGAACTGAGGGCAAAAAAAGGTATGCACTCTTGATTTTTAAAAACTTACTTTTACTTTTTTAAAAAAAGTTTTTTAAAAAATATTGTTATAAACAATATGAACAGAGATGCAATGAAGACATCTGCATCCTTAGTATATATTTGCAATAGATCATGAAAAGCTGGCCCAAGTTCAAGAAGTCCCTAGTCTCAGTGTTTGCCAAACGAGCTTTCCCAGAATTATTCATTCTTGATTAAAATGCATCTAGCCTTTAAAATGGAACTAATATAACAGTCTTCAGCATTCAGTATAAAGAGATGTCACTGCGGTTCTCAAAATGATGAAATGGAAGAAATTACTTGTTATAGCTAGTAGTTTGTTGCTAAGCCACTTACGCCAGATGGAGATGGAGAACAGAGATGAAATCTTAACTTACAGTGGCCTGTTCTTGCAATGGAAGTTGTGGAACACACATTTCTTAGTCGTACAAACATGTGCTTAATTCAGAAATAAGAAGAAATCTCCAGTGATTTTTCTTGTGTGTCGGATGTGCCACAATGTAGTTTTCTTCATTGTATTAAATGGGAGGCTTTTTTTATTCATGCAGATGGTATAGCACACTGCTACGAGTATTACCAGAGAGATACAGCTACAGGGAGTGGTTTGGCAGTTGTTGTCCAGACAAAAGAGCTGCTGACATCAATGAAAGTTTGGTCCGATTAAGGGCTCAAGGATTAGATCGGTAGAATGGCACAAAGGAGCAGAAGAAGTACAAAAAAGGCAAAGACAAATAAGGATTAGTCAATGGCTGACTGGACAATGAAGATCCTATCCTGCCAGAGAGTCAGCACCTAGAGCAAGATATGTTGCCTTGACCAGAGATGAAAAGTGAGGGGTTTGGAATTTCCTGTAAAAATTGGAAATTCACAAAGATTTATTTAGTATCAGAAAAGGTTGAGATAAAAGCCTCCCACTTAGGAAGAGGGGGTGGAATGCAACATACCATGGAATAGATGTTAGTATACTATATATCCCAGGATGCTGTGGACATTAAACAGACATATGCATTAAAGAAATTAAAATTAATGATTGCTTTGACTGATTGCTTATCTTATTATCTTATGAAATTTACTGTGAAGGGGGCCTTTGTCTGCAGATGACATCCTGAACAAAGCACTATTTAGTAAATAATGTATTTGTCTAAAAAATGCACCTCCTCCAACCTTCAATTTTCAATATCGTTCCTAATAGCTCTCTCTGGACATCAGTGTGATGCTTTTACAATTCCAACCCAACTGCTAGCTCAACACATTTTAGGATTGGCCCATTAGCACTATAATTTTGATTTTTTATTTCCAATACCTTAATCCAGCAAGGCATTCAATTCTGAAATGCGGTAAGAGCATCTTTTGCCCTTTCAAAATCTGTCTTGGGGACAGGATTGCAACTGTAACCTTAAGCATCTCCTGAACATCCTTACACAAGGCAGTGGCAGACTTGTCTTCCAATACAGGCTTGTCTCAAATCATGCCTAAATTTGGGTGGAATTCAATATAAAGTATCGATATGTGGGCTGCTTTCCTTTCCCACCACTCTTGCAGTTGCATTTTTACCCAGCTGAGCTCATTTCCAGTACTGGGGAAACAGATTTTGTGTTCAAGAGCAGTGGGTGCAGGGCCATTCAGAACCCACAACTTGCACGCTCTTTGACTTGACTTGGGCAAACTTTCATTTTAAGATATGTGTAATTTGGGTCTTAAGTCTCATTGATTTTTTAAAGGTAACAAAAATTCTCATTTCAAGATTGAGAAGAGGCTCCGTCTAGGAGGATCTCCCTCTAGAGCTACCCCATCACTGAAACCAGTGGGAAAGTGTAGCACATGACTGCATTGTGAAAGGTTAGAATGTGGCTGATGTTCTTCAGAGAAGGGGGCTAGTTTGCTTAAGACTGCAACTTTAATCATATTGTCGAACATCTGCCCACATTCATCGTTCAACTGGACTGCTCATAATAAGGTGAAATGACATTATACCACTGGAGTTGATGCAATGCAAAATATGCTAATGTTCCTCTGATATTCAGATCACTGTGAAGTTAAATCAAAACATTATTGAAATCTAATCAGGCTCCAAGAAATTAAGTTTATAGCATTTTTTATAATACACACAACACACACAGAACTTTGGTTTTTAGATCAAAGGATAAACATTTCAAGGTTAACTCATTAAGGCAGTGCAACCTTTTAAAATACATAGAACGTAATTGCTTGTTTTAGTTACACAGCTTATCTTTGGAATGTAGTGTGCAGCAGCAGCAAAATTAAAAGGCAGGATCAAATTAAGAAAACATTCACCAAGATAAATCAGTATTTGAGTCTTAAATTTCCAAGGATGTGGTTAGCCTCTTCTCAAGGTTTTAGTCAAATAAGGCTGCAATCATATACCCACTTATATGGGAGTAAACCCCATTGAACTCAGTGGGACTTGCTCCTGAGTAGACATGTCTAGGATTGCACGGCAAGTAAGGCTGGCACTTCTTTAAAATACACAGAGAAATTCTTTTGCATTCCCGGCACAAGAATGAATATGAACAATTGCTTCTGGGCACTCTGGTTTCACTTCACCTATTGCCTTAGTAAGCTTTTGAGTTGCTGTATTACTTTACAGCCATCTGTCCACAACTAGTAACCAGTCTCTGCATTAATTATAGTTATTACCAGAGGCAGGTAAATGACTTCTTCTGGCTCACTTGCAGATTCTATACCCAGACAACTAAATATAATTTACAGCCCATGACATGTTTACTTGGCACCAAGTTCCATTGCATTCAATGACACTTCTTGCCACAATCACCAAGCTTCAGATTGGAGCCTTAATTTTCTTTGGTCTTCCAACGGATGTTGCAAAACATGTACACCTGCATTAGCTACTATTGAGAACTGCTTTCAACACACCTCCCCTCCTCTCTCACACCCCGGTGCCCTCCTTTTGCTTCAGTGCAACTTCCATTACCAATAAGGCTCTTAAAAATAGGAACAGCTAAGAGGCGTTTTATCTTCAAGGCTGGGCATATCACCGAGTTTCTTTAAATACTTTTAAAAATGCCAGCCACTTCCATCATGGTCAAAAATCCTCTAATTTTTGTCCTTCCCTGCCAAAGATTAAAACATTCAGGAGATATAGTCCCTGGCAACAGACATACGAGATATTAATAACAGGACACCTCAATCTGCATTTTATTGTTTGGCACAGGGGTGGGGAGCCTAATTATATTCAAAGAGGAAATAGCTTGGGTTATGCAGTTCATATCTCACACACCTGCAGCAAATTAATTTGTTGTAGCACATTAATTATCTCATAGCTCCTATTTAAGCTGCAGCTGTTGTTATTATGTTAATATTTTCAGCACCACTGTCTACAACAGGTTATGGCAGTCTCAGAAAATTCTTGGGGTGGGTCTCCTTTCTGTCTTCCAGTGTGTGTGCACGCACACGCACGCGCACAAATACACGAAAACACATTTGTTTGGTCAGGCACTTCATCGTCTATTTATTAACTGATTTGAAAGAGATTGGGCAACATCAGAAAAGAGTAACAATGGACAAAGATGGCGCGTGCAGAATTTGTGAGAGCAAAAAAAAGGGGGGTGGGGAAAGAAATACCAAACACTGCAATGCTGGGGCAGTGAGTGTTCAGATGGGGGCGGGGAAAATGCTGCAGTTTTCATGAAAATAATAAGGTAGAGAAAAAAGGCATACAAAGAGTAGGTTTTCATTGTCTGTAAAATATAAACACAGATGAATTCTGTCTTTGGTTTGTTCATGCTTTTCACTCTGCACAGCAGGGATGTTCTTAAGAAGTTGCCCTCTGCGAAATTTCACTAAATGGAAACCGTGGACCCTGCATGATGTGATTATAATCACACCAGCCATTCTTTTTACATATTTTTTGTTTAAAAATCCAGTAAATCTTCTTGATTTCTTGTTTCAAAAATACAAATCTATATTTGTATATATGCACATAAAACTGTGCTTTTTTTAAAAAAAAAAATCCCTACAGCAACGTGGGAAGCTTGAAGATATAACTGGCTCTGTATCCCATCGACAAGTCTCCATGGAGCCAAAAACAGTATGAAAATTTTGAGCTGACAAGAACATGTCTACTGCCTGCAGTCACCGCAATAGCTCACCATGTTGCCTACTAACCAAAAGATCAAAAATTATCGATTTCATGGCGCTGCGTGCTTGGGATAGAAAAGCTACTTTAAAATTTGCATTATTTAAGAAATGAAATAAGAGAAAAGCTCAGTGTTTTAGGACGCTTTGGAATGTAAAATGGCTTTATGTTTTAATCTTATCAATGATTTACTATAATTCTATTATTTTTAACAGCTGGGGTCTGGAAATAATTTGTTTTTACCGCTGAATTTAGGATTTTGCCGCAGTATCCATCTGCAGTCCCAGAATCCTCTGGTAAGATAATCCCCCTTGCGAATGGGAAACGCCTTTAACCTTTTTGTGAATAAAAAAATCTGCACCCATTTTGAAATTTAAGAAGGGAGGGAAGACTGATGAATTCTAAGAGATGGAATAATATTGGCTCTTCAGTGAAAGAAAATGGGAAAGAAAATATACTGTAAGCGTTTTATGTCCTTTGGGGTTTCTAGGTGTTGTCTCCATTGCTCATCATCTTCCATCACTGGACACCACACCAACATACTTATAGCATAGAATTGTAACAGTGTTGCAAATGCTTAGGAAATCAAAATGCTAAGATCTAAGGTATGTGCAGCATTTACATCGTAAAATTGCACAGCTGCCACCACAGAGCAACCCTGTACACATTTGCTCACAAATAGGTATCACTGTGATCAGTGGAACTTATTCCCAGTAAGTGTGGTTGGGGTTGCAGTCTTGGTAGTTGCAATATGGATATAGGACAGTTATAGAAACATCCTCTGTTCTCACAGAGACTCTTTTTTAAATTAGCCCACTGGACTCTTATATGGCTTGTTTATGTTATTATAACTAGCTTGACAATTCGTATTCAGAGTTATTTAATCTTTTGTGGTTGGAAAGAATATTGGCAATTTAACTAAGCCAATATACATTTCAAATCTATAGTCCAAGTTTATTCTATTAGGGGGATCTGCTGAAAAATAAAATCCACCCCATTGTCTAATATTTTCAAATTAACCATTCATTAGGAAGGATCTGTTGATGAAGAAATCTGTTAAGAAATAACAGAGCTGAAGCAGAATGTTTTCAAAGCAGTTTATCAACTTATAATCCTCCCTCCCCTGGATTCTTATTCTTTATCACCTAGCATAATATAAGGAGGTACTTATAACTGAAAATGTTGGGACCAGGTAGATGTAATTGTAAGAAAGAGGTGTTGCTGCAATAATTGCTTTCCATTTGATTGCAGCTATTTTCCCCACAAGGCTGGCTAAACACAGAAATCCCATATTGATTAAAACAGACAAGATGAAGTAAAATTCAAAAAGGACTAGATATATATATTTAATGATCATTCTGAGTCTGTGGTATGCTTGACAGGGCACACTTCAAAAAGAAGAGATCTACCACCTCCACTCATAACTGGGATGTGTTCGAAGGCCACACACCCTGACATCCGTGTGATGACTTCAGTGCAACCATATCAGTCTAAATGATCCCTGAATCCCTCCTTCCCCATTTTGCATACAATAAAATCAGAAATGTCTACCAATCTTTATATTTATGTGTTCAGATTACTTTATCACTATTTTAAAAGGGGCAACCTCCCATTCATGCTTCATCAGATACTGTGATGACTAATCATCAGGAGATTGTCAGTCACTAAATCACCCCAACTTTGGAAAATGTAATAATTATAGGGTACCCATATAAATTGAATGAAGGAAAGAAAAGGTTCGTGTTCGCATTTTTAAATTTTATTTATAAATCTATTGTTTTCAAAAATATGCTCTAGTAACTCTTAGTGATTCTTACAACTAGCATCTAGAACAAGCAATAAATTATATTTGGACATTCATTGTAACAAGTTTGATGAATATGAACTTTCACACTTGAGTACCGACAGTCCTAGATAAATTCTGTGTCCAAAAATAAACATTCCTACTTTTTTTTAGAGAAACACATGAACATTCTGTATCTGAGTATTCAGACATTCACAAAATTCAGTCACAGAAGTATATTAGCAGATATACTTGTATTGTATATGTATATAAGGAAATGCATGCATGTTTTAAGTGTAACGTTTATCTATGTTTAAGTAAAATTAAAAAGAATGTCAACAATCATCATGTATAATATTGCAACATTCCTAAAAAAGAAAAGAAAACTGCTCCTAATGGTAATATTTACAAACCTAACATTTGTCAAGAATATTCAGCGATTGGCAAACTTTTGGCTTAGGCTCCAATATATTTACCAATTGCATGGAAGATACTACACTGCTTACTCACAAGTGGAATACTGAAATGCTAGATATCCTATATCTTTTGCATGTATTTCTAATTTTATTTATTCCATTAGAGAAACTAGAGTATTTCATCTATATAAGAGTTTTACTCTTGTAGGTGTAGAAAATTCTGTACAGTGAAGGCAGTATCGTTCTGTAATTGTCATCCAAAATGATGTTTGTGGGGTTTTTTTAAAAGTATTTGGACAATTCATTTTGAAATCTACTCCTAGCATACACAATATTAGAAGTCAATTATATGTATCTTTCAAGGCCCCACACCAATGGCTAAGGCCCCGTCTTTTGATGTTTCTTTAACTGTAGTTTTACTCTATAAGGGCACTACTGTGTAATTCTTTAGTACGTCCCTCAATTAGGCATAGCTAAAACGTTATATTCTCAGTGTACATTAGAGCCAATTTTGTTTACCTTAATCATAATTTTCTGCATTTTATCCGTTTGCTATATGATAACTGATTTCAGCAAACAAAACCACCAACAAACTAAGGAAAGCACTTTTATTTTCATCTTGAAGAAAATTTCAAAAGCCAATTCTTTATCATAATTTCTTATTGTAGAGATAGATAATGATATCAGAAGATAGCTTTACTTTGTTTTTGGTGAGGGAATGGGTGGGGAAGAATACATCTATGCAGGGTTAAACATAACATTTCGAACTATAACCACCTTTTTCAAAAACTAAAATTTCAAAAAACTATGTTTAAACATATATTGAAAATACCAGTGGCTAATTTCCATACACAGCTGTGTACACACTCAAGCCTCACATGTTAGCAGAAAACACATTAAATGGCCTTACATTGTGTATAAAATATATTACATTGTGGAGCTGAGCAACTGAATCATAAAAAGCAGCTATTAGAAATTAGTCTGTAACAGCTACCTATAACATTACCTCAAACATCTGTCAGCCTAGACTCTAGAAAACAGTTAAAAAAACTAATAGAGTAATTACAAAAAATGTGCAAATGAAACCAACTTAACATTTCATATGCACATCACCTAAATGCAAAAAAGCCCTAAGACGCTGCAATAAGATGCAGATTGAATTGCTAAAATATACAAGAGGAAAAAACCCCACAGGCCTCTTGCTATAGATACAAAATAAAGTTTAGAAACCTACTCGTATAGTGCTCAATTCGAGCGGTCTTCCTCAGTGTGTCATGATTCCAGGGCTAGAGGATGAAATATAGACAGTATTCCTCCTGCTCCAGCAGCAATATCCAGACTTCAATAGCCCCAGCTCTTCAGACCTCAGAGGGTGGGATGGCACACAAAGAGGCTCTGAAAGGTATCAGGGACCATGAAATGCTTCAAGGGCAGAACACTGATTCTCCTGTTGTGATCAAATACCCAGTGGAATTACAGAAAACTTGATAGGGATATCCTAAAGCACCAATACTTCTAATTTGGTAATACTTTTTTGTGTACCAGGGCCTAGATCCTGAGTCAAATAATGCCCTTATCCCCATTTTACTATGGGTGAAAGAGGGCCTAAAGTGATGAACCTACATTTGTTTACTCTTACTCAAGCACTGGTGTGCTGATGTTAAAACAGCTTCTCAGGTAGAATGGCTTTTGAGACCACAGTCAATTGCAACTGTCTAAGGTTAGATGGAGAGAGCCAGTGTGGTGTAGTGGTTAAGGTGCTGGACTATGACCTGGGAAACCAGGGTTCAAATCCCCACACAGCCACAAAGCTCACTGGGTGACCTTGGGCCAGTCACTGCCTCTCAGCCTCAGAGGGAGGCAATGGTATACCGCTTATCATGAAAACCCTATTCATAGTGTTGCCATAAGTCGGAATCGACTTGAAGCCAGTCCATTTCCATTTCTAAGGTTAGATGGAAGACTTCAATTCTGAAAATGCTTTTGCTTGCTTATCCTTACAACTACACACAACACCATTTTGATTCAAAAGGAAGCAGAGTGTTCTATGTCTACAGGATCTGTACTTATAGCGCTATCAGATGTTTCTTATTTTAAATTATGCTTATGGACTCAAATACTAATATAGAACAAATGTCCCTCATTTCAGACACCACTGGGCTTTTTGTTCTGGAGGAGTGACCGTTATTTCATCTATATATACACACAAATACATATACCTTACTTTTCAGACTCTAATAATGTAATCATTAAGGACTCACTGACGCAAGCTGCTTATCTTGGGAGCATTTTAAATCCTTGCAGCATCTACATTATATTGTTAGTTCAGTGCCACAATTTGAACCTGGGGTTGAGATCCTTATATGCACTTTGAACTAAGGTTTTTACTCTCCAGTAAAAGCTTGCATGGTAACCATCTCGTCTAAGTGAACAGAAATATATTCACACTGCCAGCCACTGTGGAGTAAAAGTATAATAAATCTGTAGATGTTAAATGTTATACTACCTTATCTCAAATGTAAGATAGACTCATCTCAGAAGTAAGTGATTTGAATGGGACTAAATTCTCATTGCGACTTACCTCTGAGTAGGCGTGTCTGGGCTATAAATCACATCACTCATTTATCTCTCATTTACATTTTAACCATTTCACATGTAAAATTGATGCAATTGGGTTTTTTTTAAATGCGACATATACATTGAAATCTTCACACTATGAAGAACACCAAAATCTACTTGAAATGCACCCCTTAGGATTTCATTTCATGGTGAAATCACTCAAGCCATCTTCATAAGCTGAAAAACAAAATTCTACATACTGGTATCTTGTTATTTTCTTACCAAACAAGTCTAAAGTTAACAATTGGTGTAGCAACAGATTCTAGAACTAGTTTAACAATACATTATTATAACTAATCAATCATATATTATTAATTAATAACTACCCATTATGTTAAAAACAACCTGGCACACTAGTTTCAAATCCTTGGCAACATATTTCATTGAAACCATGCACCACTCTCTCACACATGGTTACATTTTGGATTAGAATTCCAGACGTTTAAAACTTTTAACCTCTGTAATACTTGGAACATATCTGGTACCTGCTGGTTTTTGATACTTGAACAGCTACTGGGAGAAGAGCTTTAAGGAGGAGGTGACTTGGGCAAGTTTACTGCACGATGCCCTGGGACAGAGAACAGAATCAGTTAAACATGCAAAACTAACAAAGGTCTTTGCGACAGTAGTCACAGGCAACCCACAAACCACTGAGGGTGGCTTAGATGCATGAACTGCTAGGTAGCCAGATTGTATGTTTGTTGATCCAAAAGTGAGCCCCACCGAGTTTGATGGGACTTACTCCCAGGTAAGATCCACTGAATGCATGACTACACTTACATGCAGGGGAACGCTGTGCGTGTTTATTCAGAAAAAGGTCCCTGTAATCAGGAGGGCTTACTTTCAAATAGTATGCATAGGATTAATGGCAGTTTGGGATTAATAAAACTCGACTTCGCATTTTACGGGATTTAAGCAATCAGATCTCTCATAACACTCTCGCAGTCTCACCACGCGACCAGATCGGTTGAGGAACAGGGGTAAAGGGCCCGTGTCGGCGTAAGAATGTAGTTTTCTCACGTGGCCTCTCGGAGAGTCGTAGCTCCCGACGCCAGCCACGAACTCCTCCCCGCTCTGAGAAGATGGAGAAGAGGCGGAGCTAAGGGAGAAACAAAGCTAACAATAAGCCAGACTGGTTCGGTCGGTCCGGATCTTCTGTCGCCAGTGGGAGTATAATAGGAGACTGGATCTCCTAGGAAAGGCTGCCGTAGCACAAGCTACGAGAAACTGCTTTTCAGATTCTTCTCTGCCTTGTATTTACAGTGATCATGCACCTCTTATCTCATGCAAAACCCTGCATATATGAGAGAGAAAGAGAGAGAGAGAGAGAGACACCTGATCACTCCTCAGGTGTCGGAATCACTTTTGATCCACCGTTAGCAACACAGCTATTTACTTGTATCTTGTTCGGTAAGACTCGAGCGCCTGAGTTTAGGCGACGGGTGGGAAGGGGAACATCACTCATTCATACAGCTTTAGCTCTGCAAAATGAAGGTGAGTTGGTGTGTCCCCCACTTTCTTCCAGTTCATTTTACAACCCCGACGTGAACCGAATTGATCCTGCTGAAAGCAAGATGAGTTTGAAGCAAGCAAGCAAGTAAACAGCCAAGTACTTCGGTTAACAGGAGTGCGGATCGGTCGTCTTATTTTAAGGCTGTTAAGAATTTGCAACGTTAATATTCAGTTAAAAAAGAGGATTGTATTCAATTTAGGCCTACTCAGAGTAGAGCCACTGAGATTAATGAACTTAAATTAGTCGTGTTTATCAGCTTCAATGGGTCTACTCTGAGTAACACTGACTATCACCCAGATTGTATAACTTTCTAAGAAAAAATCACGACACACGTTAATGTAAAGCTCTAGTTAGAAAAGCCGTTTTTCAAATGTTTGTGGTGCAGCACTAAAAAACAAACAACTTGTAACTGTAGTCCCAGGAAAGCGTGCAGAGGATTGCAGCTACGAACATACATGTGCTCTATTTTAGCACCAGTAAGCTTGGGTTATCGAGAGATCTGGCTGATACAAAATAACACTTTGCTAATGCTTAGCGATTTACGAAAAACTATGACCCTAACGTTTGCTCCGTCATAGCGCATCCAGCTACAAGCTCCTGTTTTCAAACAAAACATGAAGTAGAGCGGTTGCTGTTCTTTTTGCTCATCAAAACCAATGGAAAAGTAGGTACAGTATTTGCTTTGGCAACTTCTCCGTGGCACATGTTTAAAAAAAGAATTGCAGACAGCTCTTCCAGCTACCTAAAGGAGTTCCCACAATCTCTTTCCCGACTCTCAGTTGTAGTAACATTATAAGTTTTAAGGAGTGGCTCCTGCGGGGAGGAGAGGTAGAAATAAGACAATATTGGCATACAGCAATACAAGACGGGAGGAATGAAGGCAACTAAACACAAACCCGAAGATCCCTGCTTTGCAAGTATTTTTCAGACGCTCCTTTTATTTTGCTTCCTGGGGAGGGGGCAAACAGCAAGTTTGTAACGCTGTTATTGGATGTTCGGACAAGAAGGGAGTCTTTATTCCCATTGATTGGTCTGGTCTGAATAACCTGTGTGTGTGTGTGTGTGTGTGTGTGTGTGAGTGAGTGAGTGAGTGAGAGACATTTAAAGTAGCCTTCAATTTCGCAGGATGCAAAGGGGGGATTTTTGTTTTTTGGTTACTAAACGTCTTCTGGAATCAAAAGGGAAGCTACGCAAATGAAAAGCACATACCACCTTGCAAGAGGCTTCCTACACCTTTTAAGACAAACGCCGTCTACCGCCAGTTGCCGTGCCTCCCCCTCCCCGTAAGCAGCAACTTCTCTTCCAGGCTGCGGGAACTTGCCTCATTTCCAGCCTCCAGAAAAAGGTGTTCCTCATTCTGCAAGCACTCCCTCCCCTCGCCCCCCCCAGCCTCATCACACCTCCACTCTTTGCTGGATCCCTGCACCCACCCTGCCTTGTTCTTCCATAGTCTCTTACTGCCCCTCCCCCGAGTTCCCACAATTCCTCCTCTACCCGAAACTAACTGCTGTTGCCTATCCACTCTTTCTTTTTTTCCGTCGCTTATTTCCCTCTGCCGTGTGGTATGCGTGTGTGAGCGAGCGAGCGAGTGAGAGAAAGGTTGCCCGGGCACTATTTCTCCACCCCCCTTCCTTCCCTTTCCTGCGCGCTACTGGGTGTGTTGCCTTTGGAATGCTACGCGCTCGGCCCGGCGAGGTGGCGGCAGGATACAGTCGATTTTCTACATTCGCTATAAGAAGCTCCTTGTGAACGACGCCATTTTAAGCCTCTCTCTGTCGGTGTGGAGGCAGTGGCGGCGGCGGCGGCGGCGACGAACGGGGAAGACCATTACAGGCACTGTGAGAAGGCGAAGGCGCCTGCGTGGCCCGCGCTGCGGCCATAGAGAGAAATCGAAACAGCGGCGAAAGTAGCGGCTGGAAGCAGGAGCCGCGGGAGGACCCTGCGCTTTTCGCCTCCCCGCCAGTGTTAGTACAATTTCGGGGCTCCTTCTATCACCCCTTCCCTGTACTCTTCCCCCCCTCCTCACAGAAACTTGGGCTTGGTCCCAGTGCTGCTGCAACTTCTTCCGGGTGTGTGTGTGTGGGAGGATGGAGGGACTGTGTTTTGTTCCATACGGAAAGAGACTGGATTTTGGGAGGTGGAAGATAAAACAGTACGAGAAGGTAAAAAGCTTTCATAGAAAGTGAGGGGGGCAGGCCTGGGGGCGTAAAAAGAGAGTCGCGAGGTAGAGAGTAAGAGTTATTCAAAACGGGGGAAAATTTTGTGGAACGAATTAATCTAATTTTGGGTGTTCGAGAGGGCGGGTTGCATGATGGGATAAGAGCCCTAAGACTGGGGCTACTGTGGAATTGGGATGTAGGAATGCCTTTTTCTCTCACTTCCTGTGTACGGGTGGAGCACAAGTTCTCGTATATAGCCTTGTGCAAGGTAGAGTATATGTCTTCTCTTATACTGGGAGATCTCTAGAGCCCCTTACTTGAGTGAGATCGGGACTGTGAACCCAGGCAAGTAGTAGGCGGCGTCCTGTGCTTTGTGGTCTGGTATTGCGGCGAGTTCTTGCCGTACATCCAAAGCGTGCAATGTCGTGTCTGGGGATCGGGAACTTGGGAATTCCTGTAAAGGATCGACTAGATTGTGAGGGACTGTAGTTGTCGCCGAGATTGAGGAGCCGTTCTTTTAGATTTACAGACGGGCTTTCGCCCACAAAGCTCCGACCGGGGGAGGGAAGTCTAGGGTTTGTTTGGATTGTATGTAATTGACTCCACAGCCTCGCTGCAGTCAGCAGCAGCAGATATCTTTTGCATTGAGGGCTTTTTGTCTTGGTTAAGATTGGGTATTTTGCAGGAGGGCGCTTTTGGTTTGTCTAGCCATGAATGAAAGTATGGGGCGGCTCAATTTCCCGCCGCTCTGGATCTGAGTGAAAGCAAGGCGTGCCGAAGATCCGGGTGGATAGCATAGAACCTCTTTGCAAAACATCTTGGGTGGCACAAGGATCTTAGAGAAGGGTGGAGGCGACCTTGATATCGGAGGGAAAGTGCTGCTAAATCTGTTGTGGCGGAACGACGGCGGCCATAGGCTTTAATAACGCTGAGGTTTCCCCTCTTGAAGGTGCTTTTCTAGATAGCATGAAAAGAGAAAGTTGACACTATCTTTTGAAGGTTTGGGAGAAACATAGGTTTAACAATATCTAGTACTTTCATAAACAGCTGGTATAGCACAGTGGGGAGGAGAGCCTGGCTGGGAGTCCAGAGTCTGTGAGTTCAAATCCCCGCTTGTGTCTCCTGGGTGTCAAGGGCTAGCTAAAGATCACCCCCACAGTGAGTGGCTCAGGGGTTATGTGCTGTGGGCAAGCTGCATAGTCCCAAAGAGCCCTGTTGCCCCCCAGCTGGCAGTTGCAGACAAGGAAGGGGCTGGCTTGTGCAGCTGTGGCAAGCTGAGCAGGCCCTAGCCAGCTGGGGAGGACTAGCCTCAGAGGGAGGCAATGGTAAACTCCTTCTGAATACTGCTGACCATGAAATCCCTATTCATAGGGTCGCCATAAGTCAGGATCGACTTGAAGGCAGTCCATACACACACAGCACTTTCATAACTACAACACATGCTGATTTGCTGATATTCTGACGATTCTCAGCGTTTGAGCAGTCATTGATCTAACATTCTGCATCTTCAATATGGTTCTTTCTGTCTTTTAAATGCATACATTGATAGTGGAAAGAGGGTGGGATAATATGAGAGTATCTAGAAAAGACCTTAAGGAGGATTTTTTTTTTACATTGGGAGCCGAATAGCAAGCAAGTCCAAAATGTATGTAGCCTTAAATTCCAGTTGTTCTAGGGCATGACTAAACTACTGTGAAGCTTTAATGGTGTCTAGCACTTAATTGTTCCCGGCTGAGGCACCTCCATAAATATTACCAGGTTTTCAGGTATTCCACATAAGTAAACTTAGACCTAATAAAATTCATAATCTGAAAAGAAACTAAGCTGAGCACCCCAAAACATGACATACCACAAAACAAGCTGGTGCTTGACAAGGAGGATTAAAATGCACATAAATAATAATGTCTCCACTATGTTTCGCAAAGATTATATATGCAATCCATACAAATCTCTTTATCCTGAACTAAGTGGAATTATTACTTGGCTTGATGTTTCAATAACTTAAATTAGAATGGAATTACAAATGCTAGTTTGTTTTTAAGAACCAGTACAGGGGGATTTGTGGCCCTCCAGATGTTGCCTATCATCACCAACTCCCATCATCCCTCATTGGCCATGCTGGGAGTTGGAGTTCAACAACATTTGGAGGGCCACAGATTACCCATCCCAGAATTTACATTGGTATATTGTGACATGAGGTAACGTAGAGAACTCTAGAGCTGCAATCCTATGCTCTCGTTGCACTTCCTTGAACTTGGAGTGAATGTACATAGAATTAGACTGTAAATGCAAAGTTTCCACACATGATTGGTGTCTAATAAGATAACTGTTCTGAAACTGAAATTGGGCATGTCTCTGTCTTAAATTTGTAACTTGTATTCAGGTGTTGAGGGCTTCAGATTTTTATGACTGTAAGACACAATACACTATTTTTTTCTACTGAAGTGAAAATCTAGCATATTGTGGAGCATTTCTACTATCTGATCCTGACAGCTTGACATGAATTGGATCTTCATGGGATGGTGAGAAGCTCAATTGGTGTTAACTCTGTATATAAGAAAACAGATGTGAGGGCACACCTTTGAAAGACAGCACTTGATCTTTGGCAATGAAATCTAGAATTACTGGTCTCATACAAGAGCTTGAACACCTCAAACTAAATCATAAGGAATAGAGTGAGTCTGGTGCTGATACGTAATTTGTCCTAGCACATTGAATGCTTTCACATGGCTAAACTGTTCAGATCACCCTAAACTTTTTAAGAGTTAAGCATCTCTGAGTGGAATCTCATTGAGGATGGTACTTGGTGACTACTTCAGTGACATTAGAATGTCTATATATAACTCCTATATATCTTGGCATTTGTGATCTAGAGATCTAATTTGTTTGTCTAGAAATAAGTAGTTGGGTTTTTTCTGGGCTACCTGACTGAAATGTCCCCCATTTTTTTTTTAGCTTACACCGGTTTATCTTAAATTGGGTAAATCCCGGGTGCTAGTCACTCAATTTCCTAAAGGCTATAGATGTTGGCATCTAAGGTTCTGAAACATTTCTAGCCCTGGTATAAAAGCTTCTGTGATTCAACACTGAAAACGTTGATCCATGTTTATATACTTGCCTGAAAAATGGCTGCTTTAGTTCTGCTGTAATGGCTGTAGAAATAATGTGTATGAAGAAATCACTGCAGTTTCACATGGATGCATTCATATAGCAAAACAAACCTGTGTGGGGTTATGCATAACATAAAATAGCTGTTTGCTATATGAAATGATTCCTTTGTTGGAAAAATTGGAAACTTAATTTACAGTATTTTGGTAAAACCCTAAATGCTGTACAATCTCTACCTGAAGAATCATTGCTATTTCTTCATAGTAGTTCAGTTGAGAGAAAACAGTTATGGTACAACTAGTGTCTGAATCTAAATTTGCAGTTCTGCCCTGCTCTTTTCCTCAGCCCTTCTGTATCATTGTATTAAGAGTTTGCAAAAGTCGGGCACCAAAAAGTTGCCATATGTTGCATCTGGATTACATTTGCATCTCTTTTCTGGAAGGAGTAAAAAGTGATGGATTTCAAGCATTAGTGTTGTAGTTCAATTTTTGAAGCAGAACATGGTTAGAATAAACAAGTCCATAGAGGGTGGCATGATCAATGCATAGGAGTCTACCATGCAAGTACAGTTTGCTATAAAGTCATGCTTCAAGACCTATATGTTATTGTTGAACCTTAATGTAGATAGAAATCTGTAGTATGTTCAGGAAGGGCAGGATACAAATTTAATAATTAATAGCTGTTGGTGGAGTCTTGCAGGCACAGTAACATGTAATGGTATAATTTGTGAACAAATGCTTGGTGTTGGAACAGAGGAATAGCACATTTTGGTTCTTAAGTAGAGCAAGACTTATGAACTAAGTTACAACTGAGAAAATTATATAACTTAAGTTTTTGCTGAGAAAGTAAAGCCCTAGTACTATATAGGTCAATAGCTTAAAGTACCAGAAATAATAAGAATATTTATGATTTGAAATACAGCTTGAGTAGCTAATAAACTGCTGCTTTAAAGAACTTGGGTCTAAAATACAACTTGCAAGATGAGGCTTGCAAAAACTAAATAAAAGGTGTTAGGATGACTGTAATTTTGGGTAATTCTTTTATATTCTTGGGTAATCTTGGCTAACCTGGTTCCAAACCTTAGCCTACCAGTTTTGATTCAGCTGAGTTTTAACTTTAAATTTGTCTTTGATGGAGTTTGTAACAGGAGTAAGTACAGCTGTTGAAGAATAGCCAGAATTTGTGTGCCTCCCATATTTGGGGATTCTATTCATGAACATCTTATAATGTTGATGCATAAGTGGCTTAACCAATTGCCAACAATAAATCGGAGATAAAAGCAGAATAGTGACATCAGAAGTACCTTTTTGACAAAATATGTATATCCCTCAACTTGTATCATAATGTATGTTCCATTAAAGTGGCTTTGGTGCCTTTGGCAAGTAGTTGCACGTTAAACTGGGATGGTCAGTAAAGACTGTAGGTATACCAGCTGTATAAGACTTAATTTGAGAAGCAGACTTCTCATTGAGTGGAATTCCTAAGAGAGGATGTCTGTTCACAGTAGAAGAAATGGGTTTGAACAAGCTTGAAGGGCTTGTTATGCCAAATTGCCTGTTGGTTTTACAGACACCAGAACATTCACCCATCATAACTTTAGAGTTGAAATGCGTAGAGATGTTTCACTGCATATCCATGTGCTGGGGGTTGCATAATACGTATATGATACAGTTCTGTATTACTTAATGGCCCTAAATCTGGTGGCAATCTAAGGTAGGAGTTTTGAGAGTTGGGAATGTATAAGCTTGCTGAAGGGAACCATGGGTATTGTTGTTAGGGTGGTGGGGAAATAAGTGCAGCATACCATCTACCTGATACAGCCAAGAACTGATCAGGGATGAGTGTCTAATTATCAAAAAGTTGGTAGAACTGTAACATGGCAAGTGCCATGAGTTAATTAAAATATTATCATGTGGTCTTCAGAAAGTGATCTGAGCCAGTGGTTCAAAACAATAGAAAAATGCTGAGCAGTACAATTGTCCTCGGGCCGGCATTATTTTGGTTGTATAGTAGAAGAGACTTCATGGTCTCTTTTTAGTTTTCAGGCATCGCTGGCTGTTTTCCCACTTGAAATAGAAATCCTGACAGATAAAGCATTAACTGCTCTATTGGTTTCATTTAGCACCAAACTGCTTAAGGTAGCCATCTTTCTATGAAAGGCAGCTTGTTGCAGCTGAACTGGCTCTCTAGTCATAAATTCAACACATCACAATAAGTTCTTGTAATAGTAATAGGCAGGCCAAGAACTTAACTTAAATAACTGTCAACTATTTAGGAACTCCATGGCCAAGATTTTTTCCAACATCCCAGAACTTTATTAAGCTAGTGGACTTTGTTTCTCTTCTACAAGAAGACATGGGCTCAGTTTGCATGATTAGATCATAATAAGCCAAGAGATGCAGAAGCTTGATGCACCCACACACAAGCCCTTCTGTTTCCACTTTGCTGCTCCCTTTGAGAGTGGGAAAGCAAGCCAGGAAGCCACAGTTAACCATTGCTTCCTGTTACATGTAAACTGGGAACTACAGTTAACTGCTTCCAAACAGAGTTGGCTTCCAAATCCTGATTGTGCCATAGTAGCTTAAATAAATCTGATTGAAGATCCAGCTTTATGTTTGTGTGTGAAACTTTCTGAAGAAACCATGCAGTGAGTGTATTTGACTGATAAATACAGATCCAAACATGTGAAGACTGCATGCTACCCTTTCTGCCAACCTTGAAATAAAAAAAAAGCTTAGTGGCTTTCTCAGTTGAGAGTCAGAATAATATTATTAGATTTACTAGTCGCCTGTTACCCAAACGTAGAGATGTGAAGGCCTGGAAAAAATTCAGAAAAAACTTTTTTTCCTGAAAAATCTGAAAACATGAAGAAAAAATGGATTATGGAATGTTTTATTTTAGCATGATGAATAAAATGTTTCATTGAATCTTGGTTCTCCCCCTTTTCTCAGTTCTTTTTATGGGAATGAATGCTTTATGTGTGCTTGATACTGTGGAGGTACCAGTGGAAACATAAATAATTTTCTTTGTTATTAATGTTGATAGTTTCTTCTGGTTTCTTTAATTGTTTTTTGCCTGCTCCTCTTAAACTGGCAAAATGAAAGAGGTTCTTTACAGTTCAGGTGTTCCTTACAGTTCAGGATCTTGTAGATTCATTTGTTACCAAAAAAGTAAAAATTTAATAAAGTAAATTCAATTTGTAATAATTGTTTGAATAAAATGTACTTTTAATATACCAAATGTGATACTTTTATGCCAAACCAACGTGTACATAATTACATTTGATGTTCCTGAACTATCAAAGTGACTTTCAATCTGTAAAAAGTGCAAATATTGCATTTTTTTTCAATTTTTTCCAAAATTTCTGTTTTTTCTGAAAACCCATGGATTTTTTCCATGGCTTCAAAATTTCTGGAAATTTTACATCTCTACCCAAAGGTCTCCAGGAGATTTACAGCATTGTTAAATCAAAATAAACATAACATATTATGAAACAAAACAACTACCCTCATACAGCCACAGAAAGCTTTGGCAATACGCTAATACGAAGAATATCATTTTCCTCTAATATATGAATCTGGGTAAGATAGTGGATTGTGTGTAGATGGAACGAAGATGTGTCCAACTAAAAAAAAATGCCTGCTCTGTCAATACTCTTAGAAACTGTATTACGCTTAAACAGATTTGCTTGATAGAACTCTTGCTACCTAAATGCTAACGCTGGCAGGCAAAAGTTTCACAATAGTAGATGTAAGCATGTGGATCCTATAGGTGGGTGACTATCTTTCTTCTTTAATACCTACAGGAAAGTTCGTACAGTGCTGTCTGGATCTAAATGACAGCTGGGTAACATCTGTGGACTGTTAGAGAAAACACCAGTAATTTTAACCTATTCTATAGAATTTCTTTCCTCTGTTGGAGGAAAAAGTGAGTGGTTAACATTAGACAATTTTGTACACCTTTAGAAGGAGAGGTTGTCTTAGATGTCATAGTGTTCTGCCAATGGCAGAGGTTCTTCTAGGATTTGGATGAGTTAATCGCACCAGGTTGGTTCCTTTCTCAGATCTTATTTAGAGGGAGAGGCAAAGCATAGTGGAAAGGGAAAGGCAGTTACAGGAAACTTAGTCTCTTCAGTTACTAGGGACCCTGCTGCAATAACAGATGGACTCCAGAGTAGTGTTGTGGTGCATGTCACTATCCTTGCCCACAGAGAGGTTCAACATTCTGAGTGCCTTGAGACTGTCCGTACAGTTTTTCTATAATAGGTTTCAATATGTTTTGCCAACTCATGCTTACATCACTAATTATCAGCTACTCCTGTACTTTGGCTGCATTCTCACAGATTTGGCATACTGTCTCTGATTAGTTTATCCATTGCACGTGGCTGTCCTGTACTCCCTAAACTTTTTCATGGCAGCCAGGAGAGATAGGTGTTGTAGGGAACAATTGCATTATAGCACACCAACTCCTCAAAATTACAGTGGGCCTTCTGGAGGGTCCCACTACAGTCCTTAACTACTCACAGTTGAAAATTCTGTACCCAACGTAAGTTGCAACCAGGGAATTCAAACCCACTGAACTAATTGGCTGAACTATGTGAGTAGTCTGTCCAGTTGCACAAATTTGCATTTTTAAAATACCTCTGAAATTTATTTATTTATTACATTTATATTCCACCTTTCCTCCAACAAGCTCAAGATGGTATCCAAACATTGTTCTTCCTCTCCTGATTTTATCCTCACAATAACACTGTGAGGTAGGTTAGGCTGAGAGACAGTGAGTGGCCCAAGGATGCAGTAAGCTTCATGGCCGAGTGCGGATTTGAACCCTGGTCTCCCAGGTGCAAGTCTGACACTCTAAGCGCTACACCACACTGGCTCTTACTAGGAAATAAGTTTTGTTTCTCATCACTTTTTTCTTGTTAGGCACTCAGAGAGACTACAGGCGCTTGTTTGTACAAATTTAATGTGAAAATTCTGGACGTGTATGGGCCAGCAAGTCTCCATATGATGGATTGTTGGGGGGTAGGAGAATCTGGCAGTCTTTCTGCAGAGGGAAGCCCTTTGATAGCTTTGGTTTGCATTTTAAACAGTATACACAGCAGTGCTGGTTGAGTGTAGTGTTCAACTAAATTTAAAAGATTGCAGAATGATAGGGCAATGCAAGTGAAGGCATTTGCTAGTGCTCACCAGTTTTTCAGTTGGGAGAGCTGCTGCTGGAATAGTATAGAGGGCACAGCTTTAAATAAAAGGGAAGAGGGGAGAGGAAATGTGACATTCCCAGGTGGATAGACAAAAGGAGTGTTTGGCTGTGACACTCGCTCAACCAGTCTGTATAGCAGTCACATAATTGAAACAATGCATGTGTGGTGAAGTTTCCTAGCAAAAGCACCCACGGTTTGCTCCTAACAATGCAATATTGCTTTGACTAAAGCTCTAGCATGGCAGATATTCTCAGCGTAAGCCAATTGTCTGGAAGAGACCTTTAGGTTGGTTCTTTAGAGTGTATTCAGTAAAGATTAGTTTTTTTCCTGAACTGAAGAAAATCATGCCTTGTTAGATGCCTGTAAAGTTATATTCGAAAAAAATTGAAACCTTGGGACTGCTACTCTACTATTGCAAGTTTAAACCTGGTGCTACTGAGGCTAGATAAACTTCTTTCTTTTAACTTGGAAGCTCTGTAATGGAAATTACAGTGTCATGTGACTCATTGGATTAAATTTTGTCTGCATATGATTGTAACAATATTTAATGTATGCACCACTTGTCCAAATGGCAGAGCATATTTACTTTGAGGTCTTAGAGCCTTTAGTTTCAAGATTCAGCACAGATCAACTCTGCAGTTCATGGTGTCTGAAGAATTATGGGCATCTGAGTTAAATTTATTTGAATGCTGCTAAACATACCCTAATTTTTTCTAAACTATCTTATACAGAGCATGTACTACTTTTGGAGACTGAAGCAAGAATAGTCTGGTGATGCATCTCAGTTAGGTGTATAGACTCTGTAAGCCATAAAGGACAAACATTTGAAAATCTTCATTTTAAATTTTGGATTAAGAAATCAAAGTGATTCGCCTGAGGTCTGCATGTCTGTTCATTTCTTCCCTGCTAATGTTGGGTAGATCAGGCTAAGAACAGGTCTGTTGTTTTCATAGACCTTATAAAAAGCAGAAACGAAGACTTCAGAATAAAGTAATAGACAATAGTTAGTATTCTTTGTAATGCTTTAATAGTACAGAGCAGTGCATACTGTTGCAAGTGTGGTCATGTTGAGCATATGCCCTAAACAGCTTGCAGATATGTTTATGGGTTTTACCATCAACATTCAAAAGATTCAGATGTCTGTATTAAATCAGGTGTGGGGAACCTTTTCTTTCCATTAGGTTAGATGGTTATCTCCCCACCCCCTAGCAGGCCAAATTTTACAGGTGGGTGGCACTGCGCACCTCTCAATCCCGACAAAAATGCAGTGCTATTTGAAAGCTCTTTGGCTGCTTACAGAGAGCTCAGACTACCTTATCTCCCTGCTCCTGTTTGAGCCTCCAAAAACTGGAGGCTCAAGCAGGAACATTGGGCTGCTTGAACCTGAGCAGGATTTAACCCCCAATCATCAGCTGATGAGTGGGGTTTAAATCCTGTAGCCTTGACCGCACATGCCTGTTCCTGCTGGGCATAGGTGTGTGCAGCTAATACAGGATTTCATCCTGTTTTCCCACCCACCAGCTGGCATCACCAGTGATGTCAACTGATGGGTGCATGGATGTGATTTGGGGAAATTGGACCCCTGGGGTGCAAGATTGGCCCATTGGCCGAAGGTTCCCTGTCTCTTGTATGAATGATAAAGCTGCCTATTTGCAGGAGGTTGAGTCTAACTGACTTTCGGGGACTAGGTAACAAAGGAGGCCTCTATTTGGCCATTCCTGTAACTTTAAAAAATTGTCTCTAGAAGTATGCTTTGAGCACCTACTTGGCTTAGGCTCCTAGAGAATGCATGGGGACGTCCCATTCCAAGTAGATAGCAAAGCTTAGAAGAAACCTAGGTGTGCATAGGCAGCTAGGCAGTTCTGGATCAGTTTAGGTGTCATTTGCTTTAGGATGGACTGGAAGCAAGGCTCCTGTATCTTAAATCTTATTAAATTGGAGAGCACAGCTAGAGTGCAAGCTTTCACTTGTACTAAGTTTGGTGCTAGGTTGATACTAAGCTTAACAGCAGGTTTTGTGCCTGGTTGCCTGTAGCAGGTAAGAATTGCCACCTTTTAAAATTGCAACCTGCTTTTTTAAAAGGTCAAGTAACACAAACATGAGCAGATGGGCTATAACTTACTTGTAAGGCTGTATTTATAAGCAGCTGCTTAGTTGAGCTATGATGGCAGTGCTCTGCCCTCCACAGTTGGAGGCTCCACAGTAATACCGATACCTTCTAGAGCTGTAGTAAGGATTACACCTGGATAATGCATGTGAAATGAATGCTTGAGAGCAATCTACAAATGTTTGTTTGATGTTGCTAGTATTGCCTACTCCATTAGTATTTTTTTAACTGCCCCTCCATTAGTGAAGTGGTGTAAAATTTAGGATTGGCACTATAACTCAGGTGATGGTGTGTATATATAGACATATTACCCAAAATGGAGCATTAAGTCTTTGACAGCTCATCTCAGTAGTTTTCTGCAAGCTAGGAAGGGGTCTGCATGTTTGACTGGCTGGTCTCCAAACTGTCTCTCCATATAAAGAATGGCACATTGCTGTAATCAGTTTGCATGCCACTGGTCACAGTGAGTCCAATATTGTCTGGGTTTGGATAAAAAGACATTGAACAAACCAACCGCTTTGCACCACTGCTGCGTGCATTATTGGCTCTTTGACACACGTTGTGCTGCCTGTCCTATCTTGCAAAACTTACTTTATTAGTGTGCTTGGATTCCATTATATTCGATCTGAATGGGTTCCATCAATCAGCTATCTTGGGTTGAGAACCTGAAAATTGCTATTATGAACAGATTTCAGCAACTGATAAAATAGCTACAAAAGAAGCTGTTGAAGCTGTGACTCCCACATTAAAGGGTAGCATGTTTCTTGCTATAAAAATTACAGCAAATTTAACTTCATTAATATAGTTTCATGCATTGGGTTGCCAACATAGCACCCAGGATTCACATGTGCCCACAGGGCCCACTCGTCCTGCTGAAATTAAAAGTTGAAAGAAGCATTCTATTGTAGCCAGTAGAACAGGTTGTGGTGCGTACTTGGTTGCTCTGTGTGCGAGGTGCCTTCAGCAGTTGATACAGCTTGCATTTGATCTAAAACTTAATTTCTTTTGAATATGCCATTAAGACTTGTTCCCTATGTACACATTTTATGCTCCTTGAGTTTGCAACTAGATAGACAACAATTACAATTTCTCTACTGGAGAGTCCTTAAAAGCTTGGCTTTTGATAATCTCAGCATGGCAAGTACAAGTTGAAAGGTGACAAATCAATTTCCACAGGAGTTGTGTATAATTTACAGCAATATCTGAAGAGATTATGGGGATTAGGAAGAAGTTCTAGGCTTGGAAATGTGGCAGCAAGCAAATGTAGATTAGTTTAGGGGAATTGTATCTCAGTAGCATTGAATGACATAGTGCTTCCAAGGGGACATTAGAGGTGAGTTGTCTTGTGTGCTTAGAATGCAACTAAGCAGTAAATAAGCTCCTAAACTTCATCAGACCATATTAGATCTTGAATCCATTGATATTTGAAGTGAAACTTAAACCTCCATCTACTGGGATGCTACATTTGTAGAACTTGTGCAAAACTGATACATACTATCCTTGCTTCATCTGCATAGTACACATCTGGGGTGTGTGGCTGAAACGGTTAAAGGCATGGAGTCTGGAGCCTTAGGAAAAGGTGGATATTCATGCCAAGGAAAAATTGTCCCCAGACAAAAGTAAAACTTTACCTGCATACTTGTAAACCTAAGGCAGAAATAAGTCTGCTATGACAAACCTGGTTGTAAATTTCCTTGAAACAGCGTTGTGTTCAAAGTTTATTCATAGCAGTGATTATACACAGTGCAGAGGATATTTTCAGAACACCTGTGTAGACGCTTCAATGTCTGCTGAAACTTAAAAGGATGTCTGTATTCCTCATTCACTTGGACTACAAGGCAATACGAAGCATTCCACAAAGGGATGTTAAAATATTAAATCACCACCCCAGCAATGCTCAGTGCATGCCTTACTGGTTGTGTGAATACATCATGTACATTAACCTAGTATTGGTTGGCATGCTCAGAGGGTGGGTGAGCAAGTCGAACATAAGTAGGTCCAATCACTTCATACTAGATAACAGGTTACTACACCTGCATGATTAAGCAGTGGGGTTTTTTGGAGGGAGTTCCACCCAGCATAACAAATCTCAAATGAGGAAAAGGACTGCTTAGCAGTTAATTGCAAGGTCGTAAAACCTAGTTACACAACAGGTAAGGTAGTTTTCTTGATATAGAACAGGGAAACTGTATAGGAAATTCAACAGTAAAATGTTCAACTCTAAAAGTAGAGGCTGAAGTTAAATTAAGCTGATACTGAGTTAATTGTTGCATTTCCAAAAATCTCATCCCATTGACTCCTGGTAGAAGTGGGGAAGAAAATGGGTAAGACACAAGCAGAAGAAACAATATTTGGCTTTTTTATGTTGGGCAAAGTTGAGGACTTAATGGAATCTTCTTGTTGGAAAGCTTTGTTGATCAATGACAAATTATGAAGTATAGCCATATTCTGATCTATACTACTGACTCTTGTAAGTTACTGTTCTCTAATTCAGGGATGGGGAACCTTGTTCATTCTGAGGCACATGTTGGTGGTTGGATGGGACCCAGAAGAAAAAGTGAGCAGAATAATGGATACAAACTTTTTGTACAGTAGCTTATTTTAGACACACTTCTCTGTCCTTTTCTCCAAGCAAGCAAGAGGCATTATCAGAGTTCAGCCACATTCCAGACAGGCAGACACTATGGGTGCAAAGCAGAGCTAGTGAGGGCTGTGACTTAAGGGAGAGGTGTGGCTTGTGGTCTGTGGGGAGTTCTGGGGGCCAGATGGAGAAGCCTGGAGGGTTACATCTTGTCCTCAGACTTGAGGTTTGCTATATTTTAAAGATTTGCCTGACCTAGCAAAGGTGCAGCTCCTTTATGCAACTGCTTAGGAACCAATCTTTTGTCATAATGGTTTATATCCCAGCAGTTGCATTGTTCTTAAGGTCCCTTTTTGTGAGGCCTCCAACATTTGAGCTAGGAGAGCGATTGTTCCTTCATTCATTGAAGCTCAGCCACAGTAGCTCACAGTTTCAAGGAAGCAGTCTTCTGACACCAGTGTTAACGCTCACTCCAGTTACCTGGGCAACAAGAAGATCCAAATGTGCAAGTGTACACCTGGGTCTGGTTTCCTTTGGAAGAAAGTCACTCGGAGGTGTATTGATGTTGTAACATTTGCATTTATTCCAAATATACATTGAACATAGGCTAAGGCATAGTTCAAACAGGCAGAGTCCACTGCCCCACATCAGATTTCTAGGGAAACCCATCCGCAAATCGCTGTTCATTAACAGAGCCCAAGTATAGAGTGGCCTGTAAGTCTATATGTGTTACAGCTATTATATCTATAATGGAATAGAACTTTAAATCCTACTACTAAAACTAAAGCCAACAAATGTGTTAACCATATTTTTAATATTTTGTTTTAGGGTCTGAAGTGCAACAGGCCACAGTTCTGGGAGCACACAAAAGATCATGGCAACTCAAGGTGTGTGTCTGTAGAAGTCAAGTTGCTGATGGTTCATTTTATGTTGGCTTGAACTCTGACCATTCTGGGTGTGGGCACAAGTTCTCAACACTTGGCAAATAACAGCCCTGTGTGTCTAGGAAATTATTATTTATTAGGTTTATATTCCGCTCTTCCTCCCAGTAGGAGCCCAGGGCGGCAAACAGAAGCACTAAAAACACTTTAAAAAATTTAAGGCCACGTGGAGTTGGACTGTTCTGGTAGTTCACTGTATTTTGATTTTAGGTTTATTTTGTCTAGTTCTCAGTTATCTGGTTTTCAGTTGCAGAAAACTCTGAACATAGCAGAAAATGTAAGTCATTTCACATACATGCAGGCTTCTGGGTGGGCTACTTAGTACAATTCCAAAACCCCAATATGGCTCCCTTGCCTACATTTAGTTTAGTTTGTACTTGTGGGAACAGTAATACTGTTCTGTAAATCAATTTTTTTCATAGATTTAAATCTGCACCTATGAACCAAAAGTAGCAGATGGTGGTAGTGGCAAGAAGAGAGCTGTGTATGTTTGAATAGTGCTGGATAACGGTCAGTAGGGTTTAGGTGGAAAGTGTAAATTCTAGGATTGCAGATAAAAACCAAATGAAACCCAGTTTTCAGGGAACAAGAAAGTATGTGTTCGAATGGCCAAATGCCTGATGAAACAAAAAGGTTTCACAAAGGCGGTGGAAGAAACATCAGGGAAGGGGCAAGATGGACTTCATCAGCTAGGTGCAGCCACAGAAAGGGTGGTTCTTGTCTCCTAACCAATCACACCTATGATATTGAGACATGGAGAAGAGCCTCTCAGCTGGTCTTAAAAGGGTAACTATATAAATTTGTATGTCCATGACTTGAATCAGTCAGAAGTGAAACAGGCTTTTGCCAAAATAACATCTAATGTTGAAGCAACCTCATTTTTAAACACTCTTGCAGCTGACTTAATGGAGTTGGATATGGCAATGGAGCCAGACAGAAAAGCAGCTGTTAGCCACTGGCAGCAACAGTCATACCTGGATTCTGGTATCCACTCTGGTGCCACAACAACAGCGCCCTCTCTGAGTGGCAAGGGAAACCCTGAAGAGGAAGATGTTGATACCACTCAAGTTCTATATGAATGGGAACAGGGATTCTCTCAGTCCTTCACCCAGGAACAGGTTGCTGGTAAGTACAATCTTATGTCCTAACTAATTGCCTGCGGTTTTGTCAGTTAGGTTGTAAAAAATGCTTCTTCTGTTCCAGATATTGATGGACAGTACGCTATGACCCGAGCACAGAGGGTGCGTGCTGCCATGTTCCCAGAAACGTTGGACGAAGGCATGCAGATCCCATCAACACAGTTTGATGCAGCTCATCCAACAAATGTGCAACGCCTGGCTGAACCATCTCAGATGTTAAAACATGCTGTGGTTAACTTGATAAACTACCAAGATGATGCAGAACTTGCAACTCGTGCCATCCCAGAATTGACCAAACTGTTGAACGATGAGGACCAGGTATGTAGATCTAATTATTGTCATGTTGGTAAACAGTATTTTGCTGTGAACTCCCAAGGGACATTTGAGTTGGGCTGCGCTGTTCAACATTGGAGGCATTCCCAATGTACATGTAGTAGTTGTAGTTTTTCTGTGTTGAAAACTCTTTAGTGACCTTAATTTCAAACTTGGAAAAACTTACAAACACCAAAGGAAGCAACTCTTTCAAATGCTTTTTCTAGGTGGTGGTGAACAAGGCTGCGGTTATGGTACACCAGTTGTCCAAAAAAGAAGCCTCCCGTCATGCTATAATGCGTTCTCCTCAAATGGTTTCTGCCATCGTGCGTACCATGCAGAATACAAATGATGTGGAAACAGCCCGTTGTACTGCAGGTACACTTCATAACCTCTCCCATCATCGTGAAGGCTTGCTGGCAATCTTCAAATCAGGAGGCATTCCTGCTCTGGTGAAAATGCTTGGGTATGCAGATCATTCACTTGACACATCTTCCTAACATCTGTCAGCCTTGAACTGGAGGATAGCTAACCTAAACTTTCTTTGTAGTTCTCCTGTGGATTCTGTGCTCTTCTACGCCATTACTACTCTGCATAATCTTCTCTTGCATCAGGAAGGTGCCAAAATGGCTGTTCGTCTAGCTGGTGGTTTGCAAAAAATGGTTGCCTTGCTCAACAAGACAAATGTTAAATTTTTGGCCATCACAACCGACTGCCTGCAGATTCTTGCTTATGGTAACCAAGAAAGCAAGGTAACAAAACATTTTTAGTTTAATATGTAAAGTACAAATAGTCTGGCAACCCCAAAACACTGGTACCAAACATAGTACCATCGTCTGTAGTTTTAACCTTTAGTGCCCTTAAAAACTGCTTCCAGAATCCAAGAAGTCTGTGCAGTAATAGAACAAAAGAGAAGCAGCATTGCATAGTGGTTAGTGTTACGCTAGGACAACCCAGGCTCAGAGTTGCCACTCAGCTGTCAGAAGCTCACTTGTTGGTATTGAACCAATTGCCATCTCTCAGCTTAACCTACCCACCTGGATGCAGGGATAATGCTGGAGGGGAGAGTTATAAACAAGGGCCTTCTCTATGGAGGCACCCCATCCGTAGAGTGCAGTGCCTTCCCTTTACTAGTGTGACTGGCACGGACATTTTTATCTTTTTGGTGTCAGGCCAACATGTATTTATTTGCTTGGACATTTTAAAGCTTTTACTGTTTGACCTGCTCTTCTGCTGCTGCAGTTACTTAAATTTTAGCTGTCTCTATTTTATAATGTTTTAAATATCGATTTATTGCATTGCTGGTTGTCTCTCACCCTGGTACCTATGTAGATGAAAGGCAGGTTATAAACATTTTTAATAAATAGAGCTACTTGGAAAAGTGAGAGATAAATGAAATGGAATAATTATTGCTTTCAAAAAAAACTTTTTGCAGCTTATCATTTTGGCAAGTGGTGGACCCCAGGCTCTAGTAAACATAATGAGGACCTACACATATGAGAAACTACTGTGGACCACAAGTAGAGTGCTGAAGGTGCTGTCAGTCTGCTCTAGTAACAAACCAGCAATTGTAGAGGCTGGTAAGTACATTTCTCCTAGCAGCACTGTCGCCACTTGTGTTGCCTCTGTATGAAAGCTGTTAATGCTGTTCTTGTTCAGTATAGGATGTAGTCAGACAGCCAAGTGCTATATGGGAGATGCTTCAAACCAATTAAGAGCGCTTCAGATTAAGACGATTGTGGTTAGATATTTTTAACTAAAGCGCTACCAATGTCTGTAAAACAAAAGCTAGGTGATATGCCACTTTAAAATCGGATTTAGTCTCCCAAGTACTGTGTAATATGGCCTAATGAGACACATCGTGACTTTTTGAATTGGGGGAGGGGTTAACGTGTCTTGAGTACAGTGGAGTCCTGCTTTTTGGTGTTCCGCTAATAGGGCTTTTTTTAACTAAAAAAAAAGTATGTATATATTAAAAGATCGGGCAAGATCTGTAAGGAGAAGGAGGAGGGCAACGATGAGGGTCACTTTTGCAATTGGAGGTTTGCAGGCGGCCAAACAAACAGCCACACGGTATGGGGTGGGGGGGAGATGCTGAAAGGAAGAGTGCAGCGGTACTCGGAAAAGGCACTCCAGACAGTGCACCAAAAGGGGGGAGGTGCAATTTTTTAAAAGGCTATGCAGGTCCCACAGCCGTTTCCTCCCCATCTCTAGCCTGGGAACATCACGGTGGGGCACTTACATGCCTGGAAGGTTGCAAGTGGAGCGGCTGGCCAGAGCCAAGGCATATGTGGGCTGCTGCTGCTGTTGCTGCTGCTTGGAGGTGCCTCCTCCTCCTCCTTGCTGGTCTCACAGGGAATTAGCCCATTGAGCTCCCGCCTGCCTCGGCTATGAATGGAGACGCAGTGGGAGGAGGTGGAAGGGTTGCCAGCAGCAACTCCAGCCGCCTCAGCACTTGTCCTCTGCGCTTCCTCTGGAGCAGAGGAGCAGGACCGGCCGGGCATTGGGAGCTGGCCATGCTGCTGCTGCCACTGCTGTTTCTAGTTCCTCCAGCCTCACGCAGACACTCACGCTCCGCCTCTTCCTGGGAAAGCTCGTGGGGTCCTACCGTCCGGCAGGCTCCTCTTCCAGGTTCCATTCAAATGGATTTTGAAATAACGACACCAACAACAATAATTTCTCAGACTCGCTCACTCAAAATATAAAATGCTCTCACAGGCTCAGCACACACGCAACACTCTCTTACACACACTGTGCCGGGAGACCCGGCAAGATAGAAGCACTGCAGCCAACACTCAAATATTTTAAGGTAAGCAATGTGTGTACTGTTATGTTCCACTTTTTGGTGGGGGTCTGGAACCTAACTCACTATGAGTTAGGGGCCCTGCTGTACTGAAGAGGCATTCAAATTAGACGTACGCTATGATATTGCATTCGATTCTGATCATGTGTGAGAAAGAGATCAGGAAGCTGTGCATGAACCAAAGTGGACTTAAAGATCTTTATACATGGCATACTGAAAAGAAAGGTAAGCGTAGCCATGTTGTTTGCACCACAGACTGAGATGGTTGCCTACTTTTAATTTGATATATAGCTATGGGTACCTTTTATTCAACATTTCTTATAGCTTAGATCTGAAATACACAATTGTCAAATGAGTTAGGTTTTGTTTCAGTAAAAGAGTGGGCAAAATGCAGAACTGCAGCAATCTCAAGACATGTGGTCCTTTGAGTAGGAGCTCAACTTAGGTTGGAAGAAGGATGCATGATGACATGAAATCTAAAATAACTAACTGATCTTCAGGTGGAATGCAGGCTTTGGGACTCCACCTTACAGATCCAAGCCAGCGTCTTGTTCAGAATTGTCTCTGGACTCTTAGAAATCTCTCGGATGCTGCAACTAAGCAGGTAAGGAACAGGTACTGGAAAGGTTGAGTGTCACATTAGGTAGACAAAAATGGTGATAGTAAAAATGTTTTAATTACCACGCATAAGGGGAGGAGAGCCTGAAGTGCCTACTGATAACAAAAAAATCTAATAAAATAAAATGGGTTTAACATTGCGTGGCCCCTGAGTTAGATCAGTAAGGCTAGTATTGAGGTATAGGGACACTATACTAATGGACGTAAGAGTTGCTTACTGTAACAATGAGATGTTAAGAGGGACATCTAAGTGCAGGGTGTCTTTAAGAAATAACAGTGGTGTGTCCAGATAAAGAATTTGTACACGAGACTGAACAAATTGAAAAACTTGTGCTGCTGCCCCTTAACAAAACATATTCCAGGGTAGTGTTAATTATAAATTTGTATTCTGGCTCCTCCGTGGTGTATAGGCAGAAACTGCATGAGGAAGAATATTCCTGATAGGCAGTGTTGCTAGAGTGCATCTGGTTAGGCCCTTCTCATTGTGTACTTCTCGGGAACCCTGTTAAACTGTGATCAGTCATCCCTTTAAATTCCCAGTGTGGATTAATGCAACCCACAGGTATGAAGACGAGAGTAAAAATATGTAATATATTCACAGACCTGCTCTATTGTATCAAGATTAAAAGTTGTTACACTAGTGTACAGTTAATAAAGGGTCAGGTACAAAAAAGCTGATGTTAATGCATGTCATCTTCTTACAGGAAGGTATGGAGGGTCTACTTGGAACCCTAGTGCAGCTTTTAGGATCAGATGATATCAATGTTGTAACTTGTGCAGCTGGCATCCTTTCTAACCTTACTTGTAACAACTACAAGAATAAAATGATGGTGTGCCAAGTGGGTGGAATTGAGGCTCTTGTGCGCACAGTTCTCCGGGCTGGCGACAGGGAAGATATCACTGAGCCAGCTATCTGCGCACTCCGTCACCTCACTAGTCGGCATCAAGAAGCTGAAATGGCCCAAAATGCAGTGCGACTTCATTATGGACTTCCAGTGGTAGTTAAACTCTTACATCCACCATCTCATTGGCCTCTTATCAAGGTAACAGAAATAAAACTATAATCCTATCTTTGGGGTTGTGGGAGAAGTAAGAGAAATGTATGAGGTCATTTTGAGGATGGAGAGAATCCAAAGCTATCGTTTCAGTCAGATTTTGAAATAGTGTTGCTAGGTTTTAGAGTACCTTGCGAGTATATTTAAGTTTTCTAATGGCCTTCCTTATAATTGCAGGCTACTGTTGGTCTGATCCGCAATCTTGCTCTCTGTCCAGCAAACCATGCTCCCTTGCGTGAGCAAGGTGCTATTCCAAGACTAGTCCAGCTGCTGGTTAGAGCACATCAAGATACCCAACGTCGTACTTCAATGGGTGGCACACAACAGCAGTTTGTGGTATGTGACTATGAAGAATGGCAGAAATAACTGCAGCAGGATTTCCTTTGGCTAGACAAAAGTTTCAAATAATACTAATACTGGTCCTGGATACTGTGCTGTTGCATTAAATTAAGTTGCATAAAATACTGCAACTGGTTTACTGCTGAGGCAGATTCTGTAATGACAAATCAGAAAGAATTTGTAGGCTGACCCTTTAAATGTTCACTAAAGATATTACCATACCTGCTAGTCAGGATACATCCTTCCCCTGTAAAAGTGGTTTTAATTCCCTTTAAACTTTGCAGTTACAAAGCTTGACAGTTCACTGAACAAATGTAAGTACTCCAATGCAGACTAGAATTCTCACTTCATTGTGAAATTTTTAAGTAGATGCAACCTTGGTTCTTTGTGTGGAGGAATACCAAAGGCATGTTTGATTTGTCAGGATTTCTCTAATACCCATGTAGTAATTAGTGATCCCCTCATGTTTCTTGTGCAGGAGGGTGTGCGTATGGAAGAAATAGTTGAAGGTTGCACTGGAGCCCTTCATATTCTGGCTAGAGATGTCCACAACCGAATTGTAATTAGGGGTCTAAACACCATTCCACTGTTTGTGCAGGTAGGTAAAGTTTCTGGACAAGAAAATTTGAGATCTTACAGAAGAGTACAGGAATTTGACTGCATTGCTGTAAGCATGCTTATCTGAACATAGCAGTGGCACTTTTAGTCCATGTACCAATGTATTTGCATAGAAATACAATTTGATATTAAGTGCAGAATCTGCTGAGAAACCCTATATTTTTAAAGTTAAAACTTTGAAAGTATGTTGGCTGCAAATCTCCAAATTGAGGAGGGTAACCATGAAGAAGCATGAGTAACTGGCATAGTTTATCATAACTGGAGGAAACCTGCTCATCTTGCGATTAATGCAATTTAAACTTGTCACATAATTTTTATAGTAATGTGCATACTACCCAGGAAAATAGGGCCTAGATATTACTACCACTATGTGATGGCAATACTTCGGCAAAGGGTTATTCGTGGTTGACCTAGCTGTGATAATAAATGAAGGGGGAAGTTGTCTCTTGCTACCTAATGGCCATAACTTCAGTTATGGTTGCTGTTAGTTTGTGCTTCAAAAAACATGCCCTAGAATGTCTGTGGTACTTGATACGTTTTTCTTCTAGCTGTTGTATTCCCCTATTGAGAACATCCAGCGAGTGGCTGCAGGTGTACTGTGTGAACTGGCTCAGGACAAAGAAGCAGCTGAGGCAATTGAAGCAGAGGGAGCTACAGCACCACTGACAGAACTTCTTCATTCTAGGAATGAGGGTGTGGGTAAGTGAAGGAAAAAAGAATTGGGTTTGGTTGGGGGTTTTTGGGTACCTCTTCTAAAACTCTTTTCTCCTTGAACAGCAACATATGCAGCTGCAGTGTTGTTTAGAATGTCTGAAGATAAACCACAAGACTATAAGAAACGGCTTTCAGTCGAATTGACGAGCTCCCTCTTCAGGACTGAACCAATGGCTTGGAATGAGGTGAGTTATACTGCTAGCTTATGTATCAATATTCCTGTTGATAAAATTAAGTTTGGCCTTCTGATAAAGTCATTAGTTGTGTCAGGTTAGGGTGACTTGGGTGCCTAATATGCCACTGGTGCTGGCTGTTCAGTGTTGCTCGATGGCAAAAACTGGTCACTGATGGCAAGTTAAATAACTGAATTTTGGCCAAGAAATGCTCCTGTAAAGCATCCTATCATCATACTATAGAAGAGGGCTCCCAATTTTAAAGCTTTTAAATAAGGAGATTTGCAGAATAGTGTTCTAAATTTAGTATGGCAATGTGGCCTGTTTCAAGTGAGATTTGCTACATGGAAAAATCACTGGAGCTGACCGTTCTGTACGCTGTAACCAAATAACAGCCACTAAAATACTATGACATTCAGTTGCTTTTAAGAACAAATTCATAGAATGTGTATTTCTGGAATGAGTTTCCTGCCTCTGCTGAGAGATTTTTGCTTATTCACTACAGACGGCTGATCTGGGACTTGATATTAGTGCCCAAGGAGAACCTCTTGGCTATCGCCCAGATGGTATGTATGAATTGTGGTAAACCAATTACACTCAACATGCATAATGGAGAACTACAAACACATTAAATTTTAAGATGGTAGCACCTTAACTGAATATTTGATACTTGCACTCATCAGTGACATGCAAAAGACATGGGAGTCAGTATGCAGACTAATGGCTTGGCTGGAATTTGCTTATGCTTCTGGTAGTAGCATGCTTTATTGGCTTGGTCACACAAAATTAATGACTTGCCATTTTGTCCATACAACTCCAGGCTAGAAAATACGATTTCAGTGTGGCTGGATTATGGAATCTCACACACTGATATTTGGAGCTTCTGGTGCATCTAACATGTTAACATGCTTTTCCCCCCTTCTCCCCTCTGCCACCCTTAACTTTCTTAGATCCTAGCTACCGTTCTTTCCACTCTGGAGGATACGGTCAGGATGCCTTGGGTATGGACCCAATGATGGAACATGAAATGGGTGGCCACCACCCTGGTGCTGACTACCCAGTTGATGGGCTGCCAGATCTAGGACATGCCCAGGACCTTATGGATGGGCTGCCTCCAGGTGACAGTAATCAGTTGGCCTGGTTCGATACTGACCTGTAAATCATCCTTTAGGTAAGAAGCTCCACCTACCTTCCAATCTGAGAATTTGGCTGGCAGGGAGGGAACTGCTTTGGGTTGGTTCATGTTTGTCATAGATGTGAGATTCAAAATTGCAGTGTCTGCATTGAAACTGACTCATGATATGGCCTGTGAAAGTGATTAACTGGGGTATGCCGTGCTACAGGTGTGTTGCAATTCTAACTTAACCATACCTTTTGTTTAACACTTGTTTGTTTTTTCCCTCCTACACAGCTGTATTGTCTGAATGATCTTGCATTGTGATTGGCCTGTAGAGTTGCTGAGAGGGCTCGAGGGGTGGGCTAGTATCTCAGAAAGTGCCTGACACACTAACCAAGCTGAGTTTCCTATGGGAACAACTGAAGTAAACTTTTTGTTCTGGTCCTTTTGGTCGAGGAGTAACAAATGGATTTGTGGAGTGACTCACGAAACGAAGAATGCACAAGAATGAATCACAAGATGGAATTTATCAAACCCTAGCCTTGCTTGTTTAAAACTTTTTTTTATTTTTTAAATCTCTTGTAATGGTACTGACCTTGCTTGCTTTCAAAGTAGTTTTCTTTTTTGCAGTAACTGTAGGGTTTTTAAGTCTCTGTGTTTTAAGTTATAGTGAACCTGCTACAGCAATTTCTGATTTTTAAGAATTGAGTAATGGTGTAGAACACTAATTCATAATCACTCTAATCGTATTCTGAAAAGTGTAACATTGTGTAGCCTTTTTGTATAAAAATTAGACAAATAGAAATGGTCCAATTAGTTTCCTTTTTAATATGCTTAAAATAAGCAGGTGGATCTATTTCATGTTTTTGATCAAAAACTTTATCTGGAGATGTCTGGGTAGGGGCCAGTAAGAACTGTTGTATGGAACCTTGTATTGGACAGTTTACCAGTTGCCTTTTATCCAAAGTTATTGTAGCCTGCTGTGATACAGATGCTTCATGAAAACAGTTATACAAATGGTTCAGAATTAAAGTAAACTTTTAATGCACTTGGCTGTGTCAAATTATTTCAGCTATTCTCTGCATAAATTAAACTTGGTGAAATACAGAATGTAGTTACTAACTGCAGTAGTGTTCATCATGCCCCAACATTAGGATAGGAGGCATAAACTTGATGTATTGCTGTCATTGTCAGATGGTATTACATGAAAACCTTAGATGTGCAGTTCTGTGCATGTTTACTTGGTAAGTACCACTGCGGTCAAAGGAGTTTTACTCCCTACTAAGTATATCTAGGATTGCAGCCTTTAATTTTTGTACATTTCTAATCCCCTAGGTAAAATGTAACAGGGGGTTAGCAGTACAACCAAAAAGCAATATTCCAAAAAGACATGCAAAAATAAAGTATCTGCCATTTGGAATACACCTGGCCACAATGCTGCTTCTATTGTAGCTATTTGGAGTCTTTAATGTTTTTTATGTACTGGCTATTATTGAATATTTATTAAACGTCTCAAAGCAACTTAACAATAAAAGCATAGATAAAAGTAATTTCATATAAACCATTTCAAATCTAAGGAAGATAAGACTAGGTCAAAAGGTCTTCAATAGGTGTGCCAAAAAGACAACGGAGACGGTTGTCTCTACTGATAAGTAACAGGAGGGAGATTCCAGGGGTCAGTGCAGAGCACATCTGTAGAACAGCTGCAGACTTCAGTATTCAGTTTTTTGTATGTGGGTAAGATGATCTTCTAGATAATCTGGTGTTAAGCTTTATATAGTTCTTTGTATACCAGTCCTAGTAAACCTGGCAGCTTGTGCAATTCTTTCAGCAGCAGAACAATGATGCTAGTCTGCCCCAGTAAGCAGTTGAGCAGCTGTACTTTGCACTAGTTGCAGCCTCTGGTTCAGAAATGCCTGTAGCTATCTTAACAGTTGAAGCTAGGTAAAAGGCACTCCTAGCCGCTGTTCCTAGGCATCTAGTGGCACCAAGGACTGTAACCCCAATCCAATTAGTCAGAAATACTGACTAAATCACATTTGTGTTGTAGTTAGATGTGATGTTTGTGGGTAAGGAAAAATTCATTCTGGCCCCTTCATGTTTTAGCAGTGAAAACGTGTTATGGGGCTAGACAATAGTTCAGTTGTACATTCTCCCCTCCCCCAACAGTTAGTAATCCCATATATGTGGAACAGCAAACGACAACAGCCTGTCATCTTATTAGCAATCCCCACATTTTCTTACGTGCACTGCAGAAAGGAAAGAGGGTAGACACCATGGTAAGGTAACATTGTTCTATTTTACCAGTTAATATTTTATAAATAGATTTTTCAACTGTAGGAACTTGGAACACAATACTCAGGCCTAGACATAATTTAGGACAGTGGAAACTGATTCCAGTTACCTCCCTATCGCAATTTCTGGAAAAGAAATGACAACAATGAGATTATTAATTTACAAACAATAGTTTAAAAGTGAATGTCTCAAGAAACAACTGTTGTGTTATCTTAGGTGAACAAGCCTTGATGGTGTTCAATTTTCTTGAGGATTTCAGAAGCCAAGGAAGCAATTGCCAGATCAGCATGGAAGCTAAAAAAGAGGGAAGCCAGCAGTTAGTCATTGCTTTAGCTGTATGATGCTGAGGGAACTAAGAGCAGATCTAAGTTGCCATACACTCTTGACCCATAGCTACCACATCTGTTATAATAATTTTCTTGCCTTTAAAAGCTCGTTTTCTGCAAAATGGTTTCAGTGCTCTAAAACGTAGACAAAATGGTTGATTCTTTTTCCTGGGAAGTCATGTTGCACAACATGTTATGGTATAGTTCAGGGATGACTAGGTGCTATCATTTTCTGGCAGTGTACTAATTTTTAATCAAGATGTGGTAAGAGTTTGTCCTTTTTGCCTTATGGCATGAAAACCTTTTTCGTTTTCAGTGTGATAAATTTTTACATGTACAATCTAATACTGAATACTATACATGCAAACAGGTGCCAACAGGATTTCCTGGGCCTGGTACACAATGTAGATTAGGACTCCCACCTCCACTGCTACTTATGAATATATTACCAATATGGGCAGTTATTTTCAATAAAGTCTTGATATAAGATGTGTTTAAACTGTTCAGAGTTCCTGCCCCCACAAGGCATTTTACAGCAGTTATAAATAGTTCAAAAAACTTACTTATATTTATTAAATAGTATTCAAACATTAAAAAGACAGAAGCAGTTAAAAAATGTGTGCAGCTTCACTGAACCAACTCTCGGCTTAAGCTACCTCACAGGCTTGTAGCAAAAATAAAAGGGGATTCAAAGTCCTTAATGGGACTGTTTAATGTGCATGCCTACTAAGAGCCTCTTGCAGCAGTGGCGTGTGCACTTCCTTGATCTTCTAGACCTACAGAAAGAACAGTAAGCAGCCGAGCATGTTGTAATACTACTAAAAGATGTAAGACCACTCAACTTGTGATGTGCACATCTGCACTTTCAATAAATTACGCAATTTCTAGGCTGCATGCAGCAGCACACGTGAGCAGCTCAGGTGCGGCCATTCTCTGGAGTGTTGGGCTAGCAGCAGAGATGGCAAGGTCTGGCTTGGGGTGAGAGGGGGCCCTTTTGAGAGCCTCCTGCTTGTGCCTGACTTGCTTAGCACCTTCCTTCCTTTACTGCTTCGGGTGCTCCAAGAGATTCCTGCTGCTGGCAGCCCACTTAAATGAGTTTTGTGAGGTGAGCAAGCTGATCCAGCAGCGCAGCAGCAGGAATCCTTCGGAAGACCCAGCAACCACCAGGAGTGCCACAGTGAAAACAAAGCCACAAGGCAGGCTCAAGGGATTCCTGCTGCCCTGGTCACACAAGAGTTGTGCAAGGCAGGTCAGTCATTTGCAGAAGGAGCTGAGAAGTGCCCCTCTCCCCAAGATAGACCCAGTCCACTCCCATTATGCTATACCCCATGGGAGCCATTTTCTGACAGGTGTCAGTAGCACTCACAATTTGAAATGTGCCCTCTGGTCCAAAAAAGGTTGGTGACTCCTGCCTTCAATGAAGAGGTGAAAGAGGGCAGCACCTGAGCAAAGAGGTTCAGCAGATCCTTGAACTACATGGGGAGCAAGGAGAACTATTGGCCTAACATTTAAAAGTTTTTAAATGCATGTAAATAAGCAGGAAATAAAAACGGCAGAGAGATGGGTACTGTCTCTTATGGTTTTGGGTACAACAAATGATGCATCCATTTTCTAGCCAGTTTGCTACACATACAATGACCAACCCAGAAACGGACACAGAAAAAGGGATGAAGAAACTGAAGTAGTAGTCAACATTAACAGTAAGGATTAGGAGAAAGCACTGGTTTCCCCATAGATTTTTTGCTGTGAGGATAATCTTAGGAATCACATTACTTCACGATGCTGCTTCAGCAGCTATATTTATTTTTTTATTCAATTTTTATTTATACATTATCCCCTAATTGTAAACATTCCATAAATGGATGATACGAGGAGGGCATTGGATAGGGGAGAACATACTTTCCTCGTCCTCCTGGATCTCTCAGTGGCTTTCGATACCGTTGACCACGGTATCCTGTTAAATCGTTTGGAGGGATCGGGAATAGGAGGCACTGTTTTACGGTGGTTCCGTTCCTATCTCTCCAACAGATATCAACGGGTAGCGTTGGGGGATGAAGTTTCAGACCCTTGGCCCCTTAATTGTGGTGTGCCACAGGGTTCTATCCTCGCCCCCATGCTATTCAACATTTATATGAAACCGCTGGGAGTCATCATCAGGAGTTTTGGGCTGCAGTGTCACCAATATGCGGATGACACGCAGCTCTATCTCTCATTTAGATCTTCACCAGAGTTGGCTGTGGAAACCTTGTCCAATTGCCTGGAGTCCGTAAGTGGATGGATGGGAGAGAACAGGCTGAAGCTGAACCCCGACAAGACCGAGGTGTTACTGGTGGGGGATAAGAAAATGTTGGAAAATTTAGACCTGGTCCTTAATGGGGTGAGATTGGCCCTAAAGGACCAGGTCCGCAGCCTGGGGGTCATTTTGGACTCCCAGCTGTCCATGAAGGCCCAGGTCTCTGCAGTAAGCCGGGCAGCCTGGTACCAACTTCATCTAGTACAGAGGCTGCGATCCTACCTTCCTTTACATCTGCTTCCACGAGTGATACATGCCCTGGTCGCCTCTTGATTAGACTACTGTAATGCGCTCTACGTGGGGTTACCCTTGAAGACGGTCCGGAAACTACAGAATGCGGCGGCATGCTTAATAAAGCAGAGCCGTCGCCGGGACCATGTCACCCCAGTGTTGATTGAGCTACACTGGTTGCCAGTTGTATACCGGGCCCAATTCAAGGTGTTGGTACTAACCTTTAAAACCCTATACGGTTTCGGCTCAGCTTATCTGAAGGAACACCTCCAGTATCACCAAACGTGCCGCCAAACAAGATCAGCCTCACAGGACCTTCTCTTGGTCCCACCGGTAAAAGCAGCTAGGCTGGTGCAGACCAGAGAGAGGGCTTTTTCGATCATGGCCCCCACCCTCTGGAACTTGCTTCCTTTTGACCTTCGACATGCCTCCTCCCTGATGGCTTTTCGCTGAGCCTTAAAGACCTGGCTATTCAGGCAGGCCTATGGGATTTCTGGGGGTGGGTTAGGTTATTATGCTGTATTATTGAAGGATGGCTTAGATAAACTGATGTTAATATTATGATTGTTGTATGCTTATGTTTTATATTGTATTTTATATTGTGTAAGTTGCCCAGAGTGTCCGTTAAGTCGGACAGATGGGCGACTAACAAATAAAATTTTATTATTATTATTATTATTATTATAAACTATTACTTCATATGAACTTCATTTCCACACACTGATGCAGAGGTTGCAAACCTGTGGCCCTCTAGTTGTCTAACTATAATTCCCATAATCCCTGACACTGACTGGGGCTGATAGGAATTAAGAGCCCAACGACAGCTTGGCTGAGCCAAGACCTATAAAATCCACAGAAATCATGCATATAATGGTGGAGGAGTGGAGCAAGAGTTGCCAATGGCTTGGTTAGTAACTACTCATAGAGGAAGATAGGCAAATTGCTTGGCTGCTGGAAAAAACAAGTCAGCTGAGATCAAAAGATTTGGTCTGGTTTTTAGACTCGGTCCTGGGGCACAAGCAGAATTCCTACTGTATTTGCATATATTAAAATAAGGCTGAAAAGCACTCGTAGCAAGAGGCCATTTTAATTAACACTTATAAAGTTATGAAAAAGTTGAAGGGTGTTTTTTTTTTTTGCTATTTAAAACCAGCTGTAAAAGATGCCTTGGGGTAAAGGGTAAGATGCACAAAAACTCAAGTGCTGTCAGAAAGATGTTTGCTTTATAAGGGCTTGAGTCAGATGCCTTACAACAAGGCAATGCTCATAGGCGTTAAGTGTATGTTTTCTAAAAAATCTTAGCCCTAACAGGGACTAGAATTACTACATTTGGGGAAACACAATGATGTCAGGTGAGGAGGTGCAGCCCTATCTGCATCAAAAAAAAATCTCGCTAGTTCAGCAGGTCCCCGATGAGCAATGCAATAGGGAATGGTTGTGTGGAGAGAAGCTACTTCCACACACAGACCTCACTTGCTGCATTAGACATAAGTGTGTAGCACCAGTAATAGATCAACAATAAACCGGTGAGAGAAAGGTGAAAAAGCTAATAGCCATAAGAACATATCGGCGCTTCTCCCACCCACCTCTCTGGCCCACAGTAAGAAGGAAGAGCCATGGAACAATGCTTCAACCGATGGTAGAAGAAAAAAAGCCACATTTCTTTACACAAAAAGAGTAGGGGGGGTAGGGGGAATAGGCCATCTTAATTCAACTGCTAAAGAAGCACATTCTGTAACAAGAGGAAACATCTGTTTTATGCATATCCTCTGTCATAACTGATAACACATCTTATGTTCTGGTTAAGAAAACATGACAAAGGAAAAAGTATGAGGATAAGCGGTAAGACTCAGCCATCTACTAGGCAGCATCCCAGCAGATGGAGCATTCCTCAAAACAACGTGGATGCTGTATCCCAAGGTTTTTGGGTGTGTGATATGTTATAGTTGGCTATTTCTATTTGCAGGGGGGATTGGGATTGTTCTAAAGAACACCCTGTAGGTTGGGATTCATTATTAATTTGTACAGCATATTTTGCATGCAAAGTGCCATAGAATCATCATAACATCTGGCTGAGGCCAATTGTTATTTATTTTACAGATGAGGCACAAACAGCACATTTTTAAAGGAATTGTTTCTGGGTGTCAATTTTTTTTCTCTTTCAAATAACTTGCAAGTGAAAGCCTCTCTACCATGTACAAAGACCTGACATTTGGATTGAGGTGGAAGTGGTCCAAACTAAAAAACAAACAAACGGGGGAGTGAATAAGCTTTGCAAATGCATTTACATAAGTTACTTGCCTGGCAAAATTCTTACTAGCCTGTCCACCCACCCGTATACATGAATTAAAAACCGACTTAAAATTAAAAACTACTGCTTATGATTCATGCCCTGCTGTAGAGGAATTCTTATGGAAAAAAGAATTAAGATACAGAGAATCAGACATCACAGTATACCAAGAGATTTTGTTAAAGAAGTTTTTTCAGAAACACTGGTGGTTTGTAATAACCCTGAAAATTATTGTCTAATGTGCTCCTACTTTCTGTTTCTAGTCAATTTCACTAAAATTTCATACCTCTTGTCAGTGTTTCAGTGGCTTCTAATCTGAATGTGTGCTTTTGGTTCATTGATTAAATTTTATGTGTACGTTTGGATTCACTGGGTGTCCAAAAGCTAGAACTGGGTGTCCATTTGGACGCAAAACTATTACTTAAAAAATGCCTTGGGCACTAAGTCTCAAAGTGGTGCCTTTCCCAAGGCCACCAGAAAGTTCATGACAAAGCAGAGATGTGTTAAATCTGTATCTCACCCTAAGGCAAAGACTCACAATGGGAAACAAGTTTTAAAGACAGGTAGAAACTATAAAATATGTTTTAATAATGAGATGGAATAATTGAGATTCTCATTTCAGAGATGGGAAACAGGATGAGGGAATGACACACCCAAGGACTGCTACTTGAAGTCATGGCTCGGCTAAGATTTGAGCACATGGCCAATGCCAACATCCAATTTAACTGGGCCAAAATGACTGCATTTAGGAATTTCCCAAGAGCACACATTGGTCAATTCTCATTTATCAGCCATGCAAACTGTTTCCCTATGAAAAGCTAGAGAGATTAAGAATTTTGTTAAAAAATTGATGAAATTTTGTTGTAAGGAAATAAGATTGGTAGTATGAATTAACTTGTGTCAGAATTTGCCCATGATACTAAGGTTAGGGACATAGGAGGAATCCATTTTAAACAGCATCGGATCACCTCTTGCTTTAATTCCTGCTTATGTCCAACCACTTGTGCATTTTTTTCAGCCAACTAATTATATGAAAAAAAATTATACCGGGGTTCCCAAACTGTGGTTCATGGACCACCAGTTGTCCACAAGCTTCATTCAGGTGGTCCATGGCAGGTCTGCATTAAATATTCACATTGATTTCTAATTGTGTTTCTTTTAGTTCTTATATTGTATTTTATTCTATGGAATGAAAATTGTAATACAATAAAATACAATACAAGAAATAAAAGAAGCAATGCAATTAAAAAACATGCACAGGCATTACAGCTGCTACAACTGGTAGAAAAATGATTAAGTGGTCCACCAAGACCATCAACAATTTTCAAGTGGGCCATGGGGAAAAAAGTTTTGGAACTTTTTCATATGGATAAAAGGGTTAAGTCTCATGTGGTACTATATCTCAGGGGCATCATTTTCTAATTATTAGTACATAAATATTTTTACACATTTATATGCATTGTTGTATTTCTCTTTTTATGTGCTGGCTACTTTAGGAAACCTGGAACATATATATGTATGTAGGTATACGTACGTACGTACGTACGTGTGTGTGTGTGTGTGTGTGTGACAGAGAGAGAGAGAAAAGCTTTCTCATCTGAGATCAAGTGAGACAAGAATTAGAAAAACCTCTGTGCAGATAAGCTCAACGATGAGATTTTCAGAAAATACCATCCCATATTCAACACATATATAATATGTTCTTCAGCTTGAGCCTACTGCAATAACTCACACAAAGCAAAAGTGTCCTCTCACAAGGGCATAATTAGCCCCCTCAAAAAGGCACCAGGACTTGGCTCCTGCTATGGTGTGGGCTCAGCAGCTGCCATACCTTACTACATAAACATTTGCTTTTGTTGTTACTGTGATGAAGAGGTATCATGGTGACTGACTGCTGCACTACATAGAATCCTTACCAGCACAATGCTGGGTTCACCATCCTATAGCAAGCACTTGTGGCTGGTGGTCATGTTTGGGTGTGCTGCCAGGAAGCATTATGATTTAGCTGCTGTGGAAGAAACCACTGTTTACATGGCTGTACCAAAAGCAGATCTGTATGATTGGGAAATATATGTGGACATCCAAGTCCTCAAATATTTACTTTGCAAGCAAACAAATAAGGCAGATATCCCGCCACTCTGCATCTGAAAGGATGTAAAGACCTCCACTACCATTACTTTCAGGGAAGGCAAAGAGGCTGCTTGTTGCCAGCATGCAGGACCAACAGACTAGTATTTGGATATGCAAGGAGATATCGAAAAGGAAAGAAAGTAAAATGTGTCAAATAGTTCTGGTCTGCAACATCTGAGGATCTAAACAAGAGTAGCCAAGAGAGAGGGAGAAAACTAGAAAGCTTTGAATACAAGGAATTCTGATGACAGTAATGTGTAGGAGGGGATGGGGTGGTAACACAAGAAGCTTGTAGTGCAGGAGGTGATTACAGACACGATGAAAGGAGAGGAATGTGCACACAGCCTGGAAATTCCAGAAAGCCGAGGGGAACTCACCTGGCAGTTTGGGCCAATCTTTCCAGTGTGCAAACAAGAACTTCTCCATCATTTTTCAGGCTTTCAGAGTGCTTCTCATTTGAAGTTATCTGCAATCAAAAGAAAAGTTCTCAAAGGTTTAGAAAGACATTCTTCTCTATCAGGTGTGGAGAAACAACTTGGTTAAGTGGAACTCAACATTAACAACCCAAACAGCCAATTATCCTGGCACAATGGGAGAACAACCGCCTTCCTCTTACTCCACCAGTCTTAGAATCCATGACAGTGTGTCTTTGAAATGTTGCTGCTCTGGCCACAGCATAGCCACCAATGCCATTTGGAAGAGTAATATGACAGCAGAATTCAAACCTAAAATTCTAGTATGTTTTCAAGGCCAGATTAAGGTAGTTGGGAGTCTGGTGCAGTTTCCAAAACAGGACACTCCTTCCCTCCAAGAAGAACACATGAATAAGGTACCATAAAATAACTATTGTGGTATGGTAAAAACCAACAAATTTATTGTGACATATGTTTTCATAGACTCCAAAAATAGCCCTGAGCCTGTGAAGCTTCACAACTCTGAGCAAAACACAAACAAAAACATTTTGCCAAACTTGATAAACAGAAAGAAGATATGAGGAGAGACTGAAAGAACTGGGCATGTTTAGCCTGGAGGAAAGAAGACTGAGGGGAGATATGATAGCACTCTTCAAGTACATGAAAGGTTGTCACATAGAGGAGGACAGGGATCTCTTCTCGATCGTCCCAGAGTGCAGGACACGGAATAATGGGCTCAAGTTGCAGGAAGCCAGATTTCATTTGAACATCAGAAAAAACTTCCTAACTGTTAGAGCCATATGACAATGGAACCAATTACCTAGAGAGGTAGTGGGCTCTCCGACACTGGAGGCCTTCAAGAGGCAGCTGGACAGCCATCTGTCGGGAATGCTTTGATTTGGATTCCTGCATTGCGCAGGGGGTTGGACTTGATGGCCTTGTAGGCCCCTTCCAACTCTACTATTCTATGATACTCTTAGCATGTGCAGTTTCATATTCACTTAACTGATCATTGTCTTTGTTCACTTGAGCCAGTCACCAACTCTCAGCCTAACCTACCTCACATAGCTGTTGTGAAGATACAGAAGCAGGTATAAAATGACTGCAAAAGAGGACTGCAGCTGCAATCCAAACCACACTTACGTGGAAGAAAGTCCCATTGAACCCAATGGAGCTTACTTCTGAGTAAACATGTATTGGCTTGCAGCCTTAGTGCTTGTATCACAGGTTCCTTTAACCAGAGTGATGCATCTTTGTACTATAAAGGCCATGTCTTACTCCCCCCCTGCAAATTAATACAGCTCCAAGACTTCAACCAATCTCCATATGGCCTGATTACTTTCCCACTCCTGTTCCACTGAGCTTGAATTCAACTGAGTTCCAGGGAAATGTGCACAAGCGATTGATCTTAACCCTATAGTCACTGTGCATGGGGAATTGCAGAAAGCAGAATGATCTGCTTTCATGTTTAAAACTATATATTTATTTACTTTTTACTATTTTTACAGGTAAAATAGTAAGAAAAAGCATAGAGTCAGTATTTGTCCTAATTGCTCAGTAAAAAAATAAAATAAAACCTGTTTACGCTTTCCACTGTTCTGGCTCACTGACAAAACCACTGAGATACCCAACAGGATTTTTAAATATTATAGAACAATTCTTATTTTAGTACAGTAGGGACCCACTGATACGGCAGGTTAAGTTCCAGACCCCTGCTGTAAAGTGGAACTCATTGAATAAAATGGCGCGCAATGCCCGAAAACCACCGTAAAAGCGGAACAAGCACCGTATGAGTGGGGCTTTAGTCTAATTGTGTCTAATTGAGACTGCTGTATTAGCGAATCGATGTAAAGCGAAGTGCCGTAAAGCGGGGCTCTACTGTAATAATAATTGACTTCTGACTAGATATGCATACTATTATACTGTAAATTAACTATAGAATGAATTCTTCATGAGGGCCTGGACTTCAGCTCATCATGCACAGCAGGAGACATGCCTAATAGTCTTTGCAAAGTTTTCACAACTCGCATTTACCATTTTGGGGTGGGGGCTCTGTATCTGCATTTAAATTGTGTAGTAGTTTTTGAACTTCTAGGGAGTACTTGATCTCACACAAAGCCACCATAGGGAAGATGGTTGCTAGAAAAAAAGGAAGGATAAACTATGGAGTTTCCAATGACTATAAAATGAGACAGAAATAGGAAAGAAAAGTACACTAGAGATGAAGGGAAAACAGCAGTTCTTTAGGACTCCAGGGATTCCTATAACATGGTGTCCAAACAATTTCCTCATCAATCACAGCTCTCACTCACTGGTGAAAAACACTGGAAAGCAGGAGTGGCTGGGCTGGCTCATCTCATAGAAATGACGGGCAGAGCAATCCAAATGCCGAGAAGCCGGCGGAGTTGGGGCTGGTGGAGGAGGAGGTGGTGGAAAGCTCCACATGATCCTCCTCCCGCTTGGGAGCTGCTGACCTGGCTGAATGCTGACTCCGTTGGGAGCTGCGTGCACAAGCCAGCCAGGAAGTGCAGGCTCCAACAAACAGGCATCACAGAGAGTAAGCGCTCCTTGTAGGACATAAAGGAAATAATTAACAATATTTTACTGTGCTGGCCTTTTAGCCGGCAGAGTTTGCAGGGGGATCAGGACCCAGGGGAGGGCTCTAACCATAGAACAAAAGAGAAAAGTTGTGTTTTTTTTTTACTTCAGTGACATTCAACAAAACTGAATATTGGAAGATTCAGGACAGACAAAAGTAAGTACTTCTTCATACAGTGTGTTTTATTTATTTATTATTTAATTTGTATCCCGCCCTTCCTCCCAGCAGGAGCCCAGTGTTGTTAAACTATGGAATTTGCTCCCATAAGGGGCTGTGATGGCCATCAACTTGGATGGTTTTAAAAGATTAGACAATTCATGGAGGATAAGGCTATCAATGGCTACTAGCCATGATGGCTACGTTTACTGTCAGAGGCAGTATTTATTTATTATTTGATTTATATCCCGCCCTTCCTCCCAGCAGGAGCCCAGTGTGGCAAACAAAATCACTAAAAACACTTTAAAACATCATAAAAACAGACCTTAAAATACATTAAAACAACTTTAAAAACATTTTTTAAAAAGCTTTAAAGACATATTTTAAAAAAGGGTTAAAAACATACTGTTTTTTAAAAAACATTTTAAAGAAACATATTAAAAAGCAATTCCAACGGTATGTCTCTTATTAGCAGTTGCTGGGAATCACAGGTGGGGAGAGTACGATTTCTCTCAGGTCCTGCTTTTAGGCTTCCCATAGGCATCTGGTTGGCCACTGTGAGAACAAGATGCTGGACTAGATATATGTTCTTAAGCTGCCTCTGTGGTTATTTCATGTTCTGCTTAGTTTTCAGACGAAAGCATGTTTTAATATGTGCCTCAACAAGTATTGCATTTGTGCAGCTTTTTATTTTACACTGCACATAAACTGGTAACATCATTTCACCAGCAAAACTGGAAGGGATTCCAAGACTTTTCCCTTACTTATATCATGTGATTGTTATGAGGTTATAAACACATTTTACTGCAATTTAATAAGAAATTCAAAACAACTTTCTTTACGAAGCCAATAGCATATATTACAGCTTTCTTCTGTTTAATACAATTAAACAAAGATGAGTTCTAAAGAAAATCATTGATATGTAAATATGCTAGTTACTCAAATATAGCATAAATGTGCAGGTGAAACAGCATTTTAGTAAGAAAATACATTTCACATACAGTGAAACAAAAAAACTTGAACAGTTCTTTGTTATTGTTCTTATAGTCTGTGTGATGTTATTTATCTGCTAGTTTTTGTCTGATTTAATTATTAGGAGAAGATTAATAAGAAAGATTAGCCTGCATTCTAATTTTAAAAGGATGATGAGGGCCAAGGCTTATGCATCCATAGTACTGAATTAGGCCCCTCCCCCATTAGTCACAACTTGAAGTTTTCATTACAAGGCCTTTCAAAACCAATTAACCTGACAAATGAATTACTTTCATGCTTTTGAAAGGGATGGTTTCCTCCTCTCCTGCCCCACTGCAACTTCAATTAAGTTAGAAGTTTGCTTTCTGGTTAGGAAAACTGTGTGTTACTTGCAAGCTACTGCAAAAGACTGAATGCAAAACAGGAGCTTTTTCAACACAGAGCTTATGGTTTTGCTTGGTCGAAATAAAACTGCAACCCACTTTTAACTGCACTTTAGAGCAACTATAACTTCAAATGTCATGTGAAATTAGATGGACTTAACTAAGGGAAAATTTCCACAGGTCACTGAAGTCAGACACATAAATAATGCAGATAGCACTTCCAATATTGTATACATTCCTTGGATTGACTGATTGATGGTGCTTTGTCAAAATTTGGACAGATTCAGTTTCAGTAGCTTGTAGTAACTCTATTGGTATGCCATCTGTTCCTGGTGATTTGTTTCTTCCAAGTATTTTAAGAGCAGCTTTCACCTCACATTCTAAAATTTCTGGTTCTTCATCATATGGTTCCTCCGTGAATGAATCTGTCATCTTTGCATCTCTTTTATATAATTTATTTCTTCCATCTTCCTTTTATTTCATCTTGGTCAGTCAGTGTGTTCCCCTGTTGATTATTCAGCATCCTTACTCTTGGATTAATTTCCCTTTAATTTCTCTAATCTTTTGGAATAGGGCTCTTATTCCCCTTTTTGTCGTCCTTTTCTATTTCTATACAATAACTATTGTAATAGTTCTCTTTGTCCCTACGTATTAGTCGCTGTATTGTTGCATTAGGGTTCTAACAGTGTTTCTATCTCCTTTTGCTTTTGCTTTCCTTCTCTCTTTAACCATTTTAACAGTTTCCTTAGTCATCCATTGAGGCCTTTCTCTCTTTTTAACTAGAGCTACTGTATTTTTGCATTCTTCCCTGATAATTTCTCCTACTTCACTCCATTGTTCTTCTAGTTCTCTGTCAACTAAATTTAAAGCCTCAAATCTGTTCCTTATTTGATCTTTATATTCTTCTGGGATGTTATTTAAATTGTATTTTGGCATTATGATTGCTTTGTTGTTGTTCTTTAGCTTTACTCTGATTTTCTATATGACCAGTTCATGATCTGTACTGCAGTCTGCTCCTGGTCTTGCTTTTGGAGAAAGTATGGCACTTCTCCATCTTCTGCTACCAATTATATAATCAATTTGATTCCTATATTGACTAGTTGGTGAAGTCCATGTGTACAGTTGTTGAAAACTAAACAATGGCCCACAGACTGGAGGCGTTTCATATACATCCCAATTCCAAAGAAAGGGGCTCCCAGGGAATGCAGTAATTATCGAACTATTGCCTTAATATCCCATACAAGTAAAATAATGCTCAAGATTCTACAACTAAGGCTCTTATCATATGGAGCAAGAAATGCCAGACGTCCAAGCTGGTTTTAGAAAGGGAAGAGGCACCAGAGATCATATTGCAAACATACGTTGGATAATGGAACAGACCAAGGAATTTCAGAAGGAAATCACCCTGTGCTTTATAGATTACAACAAAGCCTTTGATTGTGTACATCATGAAAAACTATGGAATGCTTTAAAAGAAATGGAGGTGCCACAGGATCTGATTGTCCTGATGCGCAACCTATACTCTGGACAAGAGGCTACTGTAAGGACAGAATATGGAGAAACCAAATGGTTCCTAATCGGAAAGAGACAGGGGTGTATTTTATCACCCTATTTGTTTAATCGCTATGCAGGACATATACGGAAAGCGGGACTGGACCAAGATGAAGGAGGTGTGAAAATTGGAGGGAGAAATATAAATAATTTAAGATATTCAACCATACTACTAGCAGAAACCAGTAATGATTTGAAACGAATGCTGATGAAAGTTCAAGAGAAAAGCACAAAAGCAGGACTACAGCTGAACGTCAAAAAGACTAAAGTAATGACAACAGAAGATTTATGTAACTTTAAAGTTGACAATGAGGACATTCAACTTGTCAAGGATTATTAATACCTTGGCACAGTCATTAACCAAAATGGAGGCAATAGTCAAGAAATCAGAAGAAGGCTAGGACTGGGGAGGGCAGCTTTGAGAGAACTAGAAAAGGTCCTCAAATGCAAAGATGTTTCACTGGACACTAAAGTCAGGATCATTCAGACCGTGGTATTCCCGATCTCTATGTATGGATGTGAAAGTTGGACAGTGAAAAAAGTGGATAAAAGAAAAATCAACATCTGAAATGTGGAGTTGGAGGAGAGCTTTGAGCATACCACGGACTGCAAAAAAGACAGTCAAATAGAACAAATTAAACCAGAACTGTCACTAGAAACTAAAATGATGAAACTGAGGTTATCATACTTTGGACATGATTCACTAGAAAGGACAATAATGCTGGGAAAAACAGAAGGGAGTAGAAAAAGAGGAAGGCCAAAGAAGAGATTGATTGATTCCATAAAGGAAGACACAGACCTGAACTTACAAGATCTGAACAGGGTGATTCACGACAGATGCTATTGGAGGTCGCTGATTCATAGGGTCACCATGTCGTAATTGACTTGAAGGCACATAACAACAATACCCCTCCCTTTAGCAAAAAGAGCTTTCAGAGTGTCTTTTGTTAATTTATTTCTAAGTATGGAAGTCCTAAAAATGTTGTTTCTTTGAAAATTGAGGACACTTTCCTAAGGGTTTTTAAATTCTACATATTTCTGGAATTATATCACACAAACTCAGATATGCTTTCTTTTGTATTCTTAACAGGGCCACATTTTTGTTTTGTTTTTGTTTTGCATGACAATGGAAGTGAAATTATGGCTTAGCGGGACTGTGTGAACATATAGGGTCCCCAAGAGGAGTTCACAGCCACTTTGCTCCTCCCAGTCTCCCGTGATTGACTGAGGTTTGGCTTAGCATATTGTCCAAACCTGGGCTTGTGGTTAAGCTTTCTCCTTGCTAACCATGAGCTGTAGCCAAGGAAAATATGGTGATAAAGAACAGACTTAAGTACCGTTATGTGCCTGTCCATGAAAACAGAAAAACACTTACATTTGATAATTTTAATTTAATGGATATATTTTCAGATATAATTACGATTAAAAATGCCTGTTTCCTATCTTATGCCACTCCAATACCATTTCAGATCTCTACTTAGTTCTTCCCAATTTGCTTTAGTGACTAAAATACATTCTTAGCATTAACCAAATATACAATGGTGCACACTCCTGAGTCCTTATATGGATCAACCCTACCCAGAAAGAATGTGAAACTGGTCTCTAATAATAAGGAAGGCAACCACTTTCTTATTAAGCATTTCAGCTTCTCTTTGGAAAGCATACATAACGCATATTAAAACATATTTTCATCTGGAAAAAAAGCCTTGTACACTCAAAACAGTCAAGAAAGAATGCAAAACTCCATCAAGATTCCATTTGCAGATGTAACAAAAGGTAAGAGGTACCCGTGTAAGCGAAGGCTCAACCCTGACCTGTTTTCAAATCCAGAGTTCAGTATTGGACCATGCAAAGTAATCATAAAGTGTCTCATGAAGCATGTCCAAAGTGCCTTTCCTGCACCAATGAATACAAAAAACGGAGCCCCCTTTAAATATGTGTTTGTTAGGGTCAGAGTGCAATTTTAATATCAGTGCTTATTATCAGTTGGTATGGTTTGTGGGCAGGCTTGAGTCCCAGTGTGAAGATCTACCTCCTTACTTCTTGGAAAGACTTCTGATATGTAACATCTTATATGGAAAGACAAGATGCAGTGTGTGTATGGCAAGAACAAAGCAAGTTAAACAAGTTCAGTTGAAATTGCCAATTGCTGACTCATACAAACAAGTCTAGGCAATGACGATGGGCCATTTAAACCAGAACCAAGTACTTAAGAGTATTCCAGGTGTTCTTTGGCATGTATCATTATAGACATATATTCTCAGACAGATTATGAAGATTTGTAACATACAGATCAACAAATACATGTTAGAACAAGCAGATGATCTTCAGCAAGGAAAATAAAAGAGTAAAAGCCTAGACAGAAGAGCTTACATTTCAAACACTGAACTTATTTTCTCTTATTTATGAGAGGACTTATATTTTAAGGAGTTCAAAGTAATTTACACTTGTAACTTGGCAAAGCACGCACTGCCTGAAAGCAACTCCTTCAATACACTAGACATTTTCATTTGACCTCAGAATCTACTGTTTTCTGTTTCTAAAATCTCTACTGAGTATTCAAAATAAATAAATACATTCAAAATAAATAATAATAATAATAATTTTATTTGTTAGTCACCTATCTGTCCGACTATACAGACACTCTAGGCGACTTACAACAACAATTAAAATACAATATACAATATACAATAAATAAAATACAAATTACAATATACAATACAACTGATATCAAAACATCTGATTAGTACAGCAATCTAATCCATCCCGAAATTATAGGCCTGCCTGAAGAGCCAGGTCTTTAAAGCTCTATGGAAACCCATCAGGGAGGAAGCATGTCAAAGATCATAAGGGAGAGAGTTCCAGAGAGTGGGGGCCACCACCGAGAACGCCCTTTCCCTGGTCCGCACCAGCCTAGCTTTTTGACTGGTGGGACCGAGAGGAGGTCCTGTATGGCTGATCTTGTGAGGCGGCTTAGTTGATGATACTGGAGGCGGTCCTTCAGATAAACTGGGCCGAAACCTTATAGGGTTTTAAAGGTCAACACCAACACCTTGAATTGAGCCCGGTAAACCACTGGTAACCAGTGTAGGTCTACTAACACTGGGGTAATATGGCCCGGCGACGGCTATGCTTAATCAAGCGTGCCGCCGCATTCTGTACCAGCTGCAGTTTCCAGACTGTTTTCAAGGGTTAACCCTGTGATGTTCCTCTATTAGTGTATATATGGTAAGTGCTGTTTGTATAGGAGATACATGGTAAGTGGAATGAAAGAGGAAGGGGGAGTGAATGGGCAGTAGAATGTTGGATGATTGGCTGAATGTTTAAAATGGCTGACAGTATAAATGGAAGGATGTCAGGTAAATCTGGGTGATGAAAGTGAGTGGGTTGTTTTGGTGGGTTTTGAGAGGAGATTGTGTGGAGAGTTGGTGGATGTGAGGAGAGGGTGGAGTTCGGATTAATACTAAGACCAGTACCTCAGGAATAGATGTAACCATATGCTTAAGTGCCTTTTAAAGAAATCTTGTTATCTTTGTTATTCAATAAATACTTTTGGTTTACTAAAGGCCTGATCCTTGGCTGGGGTTTCACAGACCAGAAAGGAGGGTAAGGTAAATACCAAGGCTGAAGGATAACGAATGGTGGCAGCGGGGAAGGGAAGAATAACACCACAAGCAGTCTGAGTAAATCAAAGGGATTGGGACAGCTTAAGCACGCAGTCACAGAGGTAACCTAATTGAGGGAGACTCAGGCCGAGTCTCTGGGACTACTGGTTATAGGACGTGACTGGTGGTGCTGCCTAGCAGGGGGATCTGTTGAGATCTGTGCTACAGCGGGGAGAGAAACCATAAAAAAGGACAGTCTGGACTGGTGGAGTCCCTGGTGGTGCCTAGAGACAGGCAGTAACCACGAGCAGGTAGGAACCTGACAGGGGGAGCCAGGGAAGGGCGTCACAAACCCCACGTAGAGTGCATTACAGTAGTCCAAGCGAGAGGAGACCAGAGCATGTATCACTTGCGGGAGCAGATGTGCAGGAAGGTAGGGTCGTAGCCTCTGTATCAGATGTAATTGATACCAAGCTGCCCGGCTCACTGCTGAAACCTGAGCCTCCATGGACAGCTGGGAGTCAAGAATGACCCCTAGGCTGTGGACCTGGTCCTTCAGGGGCAATCTTACCCCATTTAGGACCAAGTCGATGTTTCCCAACCTTCTCTTGTCACCCACAAGCAACACCTCATTCTTGTCGGGGTTAAGCTTCAGCCTGTTCTCGCCCATCCATCCACTTACAGACTCCAGGCACTTGGACATGGTTTCCACAGCCAACTCTGGTGAGGACTTAAAGGAGAGATAGAGCTGAGTGTCATTGGCATATTGATGACACTGCAGCCCAAAACTCCTGATGATAGCTCCCAGCGGCTTCACATAGATGTTGAATAGCATGGGGGAGAGGATAGAACCCTGTGGCACTCCACAATTAAGACGCCAAGGGTCTGAGACCTCATCCCCCACTGCCACCCGTTGGTACCTACCTGAGAGATAGGAACGGAACCACTGTAAAACAGTGCCCCCCATTCCCAATCCCTCTAGGCGATTTAACAGGATACTGTGGTCAAAATCACCATTCAGTAAATACTTTTAATATTTTCAGTGGATTGTATAATTAAAGGACAGTGATACATGAGTGTATGCATATATTTCCATATTTTATATATACATATATTATGCATAAACACACACACACATCTACTGGAACCAGTGTGGCAGTAAAGAGTGCAAACTAGGACTGGAGACACCTGAGTTCAAATTCCCACTCAACCATGAAGCTCACCAAGTCACCTTGGGCCAGGCTTCATATTTTAGCTTAACCTATCTTACAGGATTGTGTGAGGATAAAAGTGTGTATGTATGTTTGTGTGTCATATACAGCATCCTGAAATTCTTGGGGGACGGGTGGGATAACAAATGCAACTCTCTCTCAGAAACTCATGCTTTTTATAATGAAATCTCTTTTTTCTTTTTAGAGAAATTTACATTCTTATACACTAAAAAAAGGAGAAATTGTATCAGAAATGTTCAAGCTTAATACTGTTGATATCGAATGTCATTTATATGCTCTGGGCACAACTATTATCACTAAAAGTTATATTAGAATGCTATGCCAGTGTGGCATAGTGGTTAGAGTGTTGGGCTATGACCTGGGAGACCAGGGTCCGAATCCCCACACAGCCATGAAGCTCACTGGGTGACCTTGGGCTGGTCACTGCCTCTCAGGAAGGCAATGGTAACCCCCCTCTGAATACCACTTACCATGAAAACCCTATTCATAGGGTCGCCATAAGTTGGAATCGACTTGAAGGCAGACCATAAAAAAAAAAAAACCTGTTAAAAATATTCTGGGGCTCCCTTCTTCTTCTTGAAAATCTAGCTATAAATAGATCCTAGTCTCATTAAGCAAAATGTTAATGTAATGAAATAAGGGCTTGGCCTCTTCTCAAACTCTCACAACAGCAGCAGCAATAATTTGGGTGTCCTTGCCCTTAGGTGCCCTGTGCTCCCTATTGCAGGCATAAATAGAGTAAAGTGTATATTTAGAAATGATGTGAAAAAAAATGAAGAACAAATAGAGAAAAATGAACATTGCTGGTCAGTTAGCACTGGGTTAAAATAACTGGTTTGCACATACCTGTAACTTGTACCTAAGGAGTTGCATGTGCATAAGTCAAGCCTTCTGAGGCTTTTGGAGTACTCAAGGGCTGTCATGATGCTGGGGTTCATCCTTTGTGCATGCAGCATGAGGAAGGCTCATGTTCCCTGTCCTACCATGAAGTTCCTACCATGAAGAATGAGAATTATGGACAGCATTCCCTACCTTGTGAACAGCTGGCTGGAATGCATGACTGCACTGAAAACTACATGAAGATCAACAATTACTGAGAAGTATTTCTTTGTGGCCCCTGTGTAGCCCTACAAATAAGATAAGATAAAGAGAATACCAACTAATGGTGGGTGGAAAAGAGGCTAACTTTAAACCTTCAAGAACAGTATGTCCAACTACTACATATTCTTTCCTCTGTATGTCAGTTTCATAATGATGCATGAAGCCTTTCACAGTGAAACAGGTTGCATATATTGCACTTTTTCTGAAACCAAATCTCAGCTACATTCAATGAAGCTTTCTTCCTTGTTGAATGAGACTTGATATGCACACTTAGAGAAAAGGAAAAAATCCAGGGAACAATTGCCTGGTTCATCTATAAAGCTGTAACAAGAACAGGTTGCTTACCAAAATAAATCAAAACAGAAAGCAGAAAGGTAGATATAAGCGAAATGTGAAGAATGCAATAAAAACAAAGAAATTTTTTATAAAGCAAGTCCAAAACTTTAACTTCCCCAAAACCTCAAGACTGCCTGACTTGCTTGAACAATCTCAATCCCAAAGGTTCCTCAAATCGTTCAACAAATCCCAAGACTGCATGCTTTTCCTTATGGCACCAATCCCAAGATTACAAATTCTTACCAAAATGTCCCTGGTTGATTACATTTGTCAGAAGACAGACAGCGGGAGTGTGACCCTGTTCGTTCTCCTTGTCCTCTCTGCAGCTTTTGATACTGTTGACTACTAAATTCTCCTGGACCAGCTTCATTAGGTGGGGATTATAGGCAACATATTACAGTGGTTTTGCTCCTATCTTTAGGGCCATTTTCAGAGAAAAGTAATTGGAGATGACTGTTCAGCGCAATGATAGTTATGCTGTGCCATCCCACAGGAATCCATATTGTCTCTCATGCTATTGAACATCTATATGAAAATGTTGAGGGCTGTTGAGATTTGGGATAAAGTGTCACCAATATGTGGATGATGCCCAGCGCTCTCTCTGTACCATCTGAATCAGGAGAGACTATGATGGGCTGGATGTGGGCCAATAAAGTGTTGCTAGTCCTGAAAAGACAGAGATTGTATATGTTTTGAGTTCTTAAATCTGAGAGATGAGGATATTATGCATTCTGGATTCTCCTGGAAGGACCAGGTGCATAACTTGCAAGGTACTCCTGGAATTAACATTGTCACTGGAGACCCAGGTGGCCTCAGTGGCTAGGAGAGCTTTCTCCTGCTATAGCTGGTACACCAGCTATGGCCCCATTTGGACAGAGATGACTTGGCCCCTGTTCTCCATGCTCTGGCAACCTCCAGGATGGACTGTTGAAATGCACTATACATGGGGTGTCCTTGAAGACAGTCCCAAAACTTCCAACTGATCCAGATTATTGGCCAGGGTGACATCTAGAATACATATAACCTCTGTGCTAAACTATCAACACTGATTGCCAATTTATTTCCTGTTATGCATTAGCAGAGAATTTAACTAAGATGCAGTAGAGATAAGCTAAGTGTGCTCTGTGATTTACCTGAAAAGAGCAGGCTTTTATCCTGCATTCAAATCACTGAAACTTTAGACTTGGTAAAATAAGAAAAGCTACTTTATTTATAGAAATACATAGTTGATAGGAAAGGTATAACTAGTTCTAACCAACTAAATTGGAAGTGCAATGACCGGGATTAGTCCTTTGCCCCATGCTAGAAGAGAGGAAAAAGACAAAATGTCTCTCTCCCTTGGCTGGATGGAGAATGAGAATGAGTTTGGAGGTGAGGTCAGCTCCCTGAGAGTATCAGTTTGCAATGGAAGGAAGACAGGTAGTGGAGCATCAGGTAGCCTAGCCAGCAGGAGGACTCTTTCTCTATCTCCCCTCAGGCACGCAAAGAGAACCAAATAGGAATTCCTCTTGCCACACTTCCAACATTTCCAATTCCCAAATATCTGAAATACCACTTTCATTCCTGAAGACCATCCCAGGTATTAAGATTGATCAGAGGAGGCCCTCTTGGTCGTTCTGCCATTCTCAAAGGTTTGAGGAGTGGCTGTCTGGTAGAGAGCTTTCTCTGTGGTAGCCCCCAAATTTTGGAACTCCTCCACACATGTGTCTTATGTCTTCATTTTTTAGCCTTTCTTGAATGTTGAATATACACCTCTTTGTCCTGGCCTTTGATAGTTGGAAAGTATTTTTATAACTTACCTGAAGTTGTAGTGTACTCTGGTGATGGGTGCTTGGTTTTGTTATATTTTAAATTGTATTGCTTCAGATGTAAACCACCCTAGGACCTTAAGGTGAAGGATGGGTAAGAAATCTAATAAAAGATGATGATGATGCCACAGTATATTGATATTAAGAGGCAGATAGTGGATCTGACAATGATGGGGGACCAGAGGCATGCCAGCCTTCATAAGTCATTTAAGCCCTGGAATGTTCACACAAGCAACACTCAGATGGACTTTAGGCCTTGTAAGGAAGGGGGAACACACTTGGTGCTCCAGGGCCCAGAACTGTGAAGCACAGAAATAGCCAATCCAAGGTGTGGCATCAGAAGAGTTGCTTTGGAAAACATTTAACATTAACTTTCCTATTTAATTATATGGGGCAAACACTATGAGATGTGCATTTATTAACATGGAATGGGTGCAGGCCAGGGAGTGCAACCAATCAGATCGCCGGCATGTGTCAATGGCATTTTGCATGGTATTACATATGCAGCAAACATACTATGTAGGATGCAAATTTATCCTCAGAGTAGTGGATAAAAAGTTTGGACTAGAAATCTATCCATACCTGTCTGTCTGTCTGTCTGTCTGTCTGTCTGTCTATCTATCTAGTACAAATTTGAAGACTCTTCCCCTGCTGACACCCATCCTACCTCCCCCACCCCCAAACTTTCCCAGTTCTAATCAGTGACTGACAAGAGCGTATGTGAACATAGGAAAGGGAGTTTCTTGGCTTTTATCAGTCCCGGCTCTGGTAAGTTATGTGTGTGTGGGTGTACAAATTCCAGCAGCTGTCCCAACATAATGCCTTTTTTCTACTCTCTTGAATCATTGTTTGAGGCACAAGCAATTGTAAATAGCAGATTTAATTGCCAAAATTGCAGAAACAAAGAGACATGAAGACTAAATGATGTAAAACAGCAACTCTTATCATGATGAGAAAAAACACTGCTCTCTCTTTCCCATTTATCTATGGGGGGAGGGGCAGAATCTGTGGCCCTCCAGATGCTGTTGAACTACAACTTCCATAATCCATGATCATTGGCCATGCTGACTAGGGCTGATGGGAGTTCCAACAACATCTTACTGTTGTATCTTGGACTGTTCTTCAACCTTGGGTCCCCAGATGTCATCAGACTACATCTCCGATCAGCCTCAGCCAGCTTATTCAATGGCCAAGGGTAATGGGAGTTGCAATCCAACAACATCTGGGGACCCAAGGTTGAAGAACAGGAATCTAGAGAGAGAGATCAAGTGCCTGAAAATATTATAGGCAGCAAGAAGAAAAGATAAAAACCCAACAAATAAGAAGTGGCAAAAACCATCAAGAAAAACAGCCATGGATTGTCTTTTGTTATATTAAGGACCAGGGAGAGTAACGCCTAATTTTGCTTAAGGAAACAGCCGCCACCATCACAGATAAGTGTCTGCTAATCTGGTAAGCAGTAAGAGAGGGTGGTGTCACTTCTTTTTACCTTTACAAAAGGGCCCCTTCTTCTTTTGGCACATCACCATTCTTAAAAGGGCTTACAGAGTCTTAGGAAATAGGAAGAAGCATTCCTTTTATCTTTTTCAAAGGCTTTGCTTCTCCTCCTTAGAACGAGGCGCAGGAGTCCTGGTGCAGGAGGAAATCCTCGTACACCAGTGGTGCTCTGGAAAACAAAAGCACTGTGTTTTTGTTGGGCTGTGACCCATAGGCATTACTGTCTCTAGTTGTTTTCCATAAAGCCTGCAAGTTTGGAGAAGTAACTGTTATCTCCTGGCCTGAGAGTGAGCAGACATCCAAGGCCAGCGGTTGTCATGGTAACGTGAGATAGCAACTGGGAAAGTTCTAACAGAGTCTGTAAGTTGAGTCTTCTGTATTATTGCCTCTGAACTGAGAGGTTGTCTTCTGTGTCATGTCTTTGAACTGAGAACTTCTCTCCTGGGGGGGGAGCAACTCTACATGTAATCTTAAAGCCTTAAGCCATAATGTCTTGTAGTAAAGACACTTAACCTGATCTAATGTCTCTGTGATGTTTCTTGCTCAACTTAACTCCAACGTAACGTATGCTGTTTCACGCAACAACGCACACACATCAACAGTTTTTGCCCCCAGGGAGCACAGGGCAGCAGGAGACCCTCCTCACCAGTGCTGCCCTAGAGAGCAAAAAACAATGCTGCATGTGTATTTCTACCTCCTCCTGAGTGTCTGCTGAGTCTGCTCGCCTGCTGTGTGTGTGTATTTGTATGTGAGCAGACTTTTGTATGTGCCCCACTTTCCTGAATGTGTGTATACGTAAGCTATATGTCTTTCCTCCCTTCTGCCGAATGTATGTATGAATGTTTGTACTAAATGAACATACGTGTGTGTGTGTGTGTGTGTGTGTGACTGTATGCAATGGGCCAGGTTGGCATGCAATTGTTAATGTGACTGAATCAAAAAAGGTTGGCCACCCCTGATCTAGGGCATGAGGCACATTTTGCTAGAGGTGTGTCAGCTGAAGCTCCTCTTTAACAGAGATAGCCTGACCTTAGTTGGACCCATACTGGTAAGACACACATCAGACTTCTGCAACATATTGTACATGAGAATGTCTTTGAAGACTACTTTGAAACTTCAGTTGACACAGAATGTGGCAGCTAGATTAATCACCAGGTCTAGTCAACTGAAACATCTATCACCAGTGCCGAAAGTATTCCACTGCCTTTATATTCATTTTAGACCATAATGAAAGGTGATGATTTTAATCTTTGAAAACCCATATAGCTTGCAATTAGGGTATCTTCTTCCATATGAAGTGCTCCTGTGCTGAAACTGGCATCAGAAGCCCTTCTCATGTGTACTGCCTTCAGAAATGAGGCAGGTGGAAACCGGGTTTATGGCCTTTTTGGTGGTGGTGCCCTGCTTATGAAAACAGAAATTCTACTTACCATGAATGTTGGCAGTGAAGGACATTCTCTTGTAGGGATGATGCCTCCCACTGGATTGACAGGCAGGATCCAGATTCCTTTTCCTCCTCTCCAGGGGAAGGAGTCATCCTACCCTCCAGCCTGACTAGCAGAGCAGGAACAACTCCTTGATTCCATCGCAATGAAACATACAATGCCCCTGGGCATTAGAGACAGAAAGAATCTGAGGAAAAACACCTCAGAAAAGAAAAAAACAGGACATCCAACCAGAGCATCACTGTAGGTATAATGAGACAGTACAGTGAAATAAGGCAACCTAAATACGCTAACTGTAAGACAGAGGCAGAAGCCCTAAGATCCTCCCCTGCCCCAAATCAATAGTGGTTTAGTAGAGGATCAGCAGAGGAAGGTGATGTAGGCAGAATGTTCTCCACTGCCAAAATCAAATAGAAATTTACAGTAAATAGAATTTCCTTTTTTGCCTGCTGGCCGTGGAGGACATTGTAGGAATGTATTAGAGCAAAGGACCCATTCTTCCCCAATAGTACCATGACAAAAAAGCCTTCCAGGTGGTGCAATATATTTTGTTCATGGATGTGCACCTAGAAGACAGCAAAGTGTCGAAGACCTTCCCTGAGAACCCCCCAGGTGGCTAGCCAGAGCTGATCAGCTGTCAGTTCTCCAGCCTGGGATGTACAATGGCCCCCTGAAGCAACAGATATGGATACATTGGAGTTCCTCACTGACATGTGAACAAAACTGGGAAACCATGGATGATGAGCCACCAGGATCACCTCCATCTGCTCTGGATAATCCTCTGCAAGGTCTGTTGAATCAGGCCTAAGGGGGAAAAGGCATACAGTAGCCCTGTTGGCCAAACTACCTCCCACATATCCATCCCACAGGCTGCAGCATATAGAAGACAGGACAGAAAAATAGGTAACTGGGCATTCTCCAATGGGGTGAACATATCTTCCATTGGCTGCCCAAAACTATTGGTGATCTGAAAGATTAGTGGATTCAACTACCACTTTGCTTCTTCTATAGCAGTCAAACTGAGCCAACCCACCATGACCTTCTCTAAACCCTCCAGATATTTGGCCTTCAGAGATAACTGATTGATTTCTGCCCAACAAAGAAGATTGTAAGCCTTGGAGTTGAGGGCCGCTTGTTTGCATATGCTTTCACGGAGACGTTGTTGGTGCACAAAAACAAGTGAGAACTCCTGACCTCTGACACAAAGGCTTTCAGCCCCAGGCGAATTGCCTGAAGTTTCAAAACACTGATGGCTCAGTTGTGACTCCTCTGTTGTTCATGTCCCTTTCACCACTCTGAGACCCAGATGGGCTCCCGCAGCCATAAAGACTCACATCTGTGGTCAACACCACACTCACCCATTCTGTGAGCCTCCAAGGAGACAACCACCATAGCAGATGGCCAGGAACAGGAAGCAGGAGCTTGTGATGAGTCACTATTTGGCCTTGAAGACACAGCAAGGATATCAAATCCATTCGAGCCTATGACTTTACTTGCAGAACAGCACTAGTGATCTTTCCCACTCTCTCCAGTGCTAGAGATATCTGAAACAGATATGCACTCCCAGATGAATGAGGGTTTGAGATGGAATCAGTGAGCTCTTTCCCTCATTCACAATAAATCCCAAGCATCTGAGACAAGCTAAGATGCCTTCAATATCCCTAACACAAGCACTCCATGGTGGGCTTCAAACAAGAATGTCATCTAGATATGAATGCAGACAAACACCCCTTATCCAGAGGAAGGCCACCAATGCCACTAGTATCATGGTGAAGACCCTCAGTACCAAAGAGAGGCTGATACTGGTAGTGTGTCCTGTCATAGCTAAACCTGAGAACATGACAATGGGCCTTCATAACGGGGATATGGAGGTAAGCCTCAGAGAAGCCAACTGATGTTATCTCCTCGCCTTTTCTTAGTGCTGCTATAATTGACCTCAGAATCCTCATCTTGAACCGCCTCTTGACTACCCAGGTGTTGAGCCACTTGAGATTGAGAATGGCCCAGATGTCTCCATTCATTTTTGGCACTAAGAAAAAGATGGAATAGATCACCAGTCTCCTCTGTGAGGGAGGAACCTCCTCTACAGCCTGAATATTCACCAGATGTTTTATGGCATGTAGATATTTTATGCTTGTCCAGATTTCAAGACTGAGGAATGGGAACAAAAAGATTGTCCAGGGAATAGCTGTGTGTCACCATGTCTAACATCCACTTGTCTGAGGTCACCTCCTCCACAGGAGGGAAAACTGCAACAGGTAAACCCCCATGGGACCCAGGAAGAGAGCTGGAGAGTCATGGAGAAAGGGACTTTTTTGAACTCTTGGAGAACTTGTAGGAGGGAGAGGGACATCCTGCCCTGGTAGGAGGGTGCCCATCCCCTGAGCCTTGCTGTCCCCCATGTGGTTATAGGAGGAGAATCCCCTAGGTCAGGAAAATTGCCTATAGGGATGAAAGAACTGTGTCTGACGTCCCTTGTGCTCATCCTTTCTTGTCAAAGAAAGAGCCTTTCTCTTATCCTTCGTTTTGATCAAATGCTCTTTTAAGGGTTCACTGAACAACTTAGCACCTGAAAAAGGCATACCAACAAGCCTAATCTGGCAAGCCTCCCACTGGTGGAGTCAAATATTATGCTTAGTCACTGTGGTAGCAGCCATATATCAAGCAAAATACTTAAAAGCATCATAGTGGAATCTGCCACAAGAATGGAGGCATGCAAGACCTTTTTTAGCATGTCCTTTACTGGCTCAAGAATATCCTCTTGGAAACACAACTCCTCCACCCACATAAATGCTGCCCTGGAGAATAGAGAACCACTGGTAGACGTCCTAAAGGCCTCAGTATCTGCCTCAAAACTATGACACAAAGAATTCTCCACTCTTCTATCACATGCATCTTGGAGGGGGCTTCCTCTTCTAAGGATACCTACAGAAGAGGCCAGAGCAGCCATTGGCAGAACCATAGCAGGGACCAGAAGCTGTTCAATGACACTATCAGATAAATTATAGTGCCTCTTAACAACTCTTTTCTCCACTGCCAAACAACAGCCAGGGAACAAGTGAGCAGCTGCAATTGCCAAGAATGCCATCAAAGCGGCCACAACCACACAGGAAATATGGCACTCTTGTCTTAAATACAGCCTAAAGCATAGGGCTAAGGACAGAATATGGAGAAACCAATTGGTTCCCAATTGGAAAGGGTGTGAGATATGGGTGTATTTTATCACCCTATTTATTTAATGTATACACAGAACATAACATACAGAAAGCGGGATTGGACCAAGATGAAGAAGGTGTGAAGACTGGAGGGAGAAATATCAATAATTTAAGATATGCAGACAATACCATACTCTTAGCAGAAACCAGTAATGATTTGAAACGAATGCTGATGAAAGTTCAAGAGGAAAGCACAAAAGCAGGACTACAGCTGAACGTCAAACAGACTAAAGTAATGACAACAAAAGATTTATGTAACTTTAAAGTTGACAATGAGGACATTGAACTTGTCAAGGATTATCAATACCTTGGCACAGTCAGAACTTACAAGATCTGAACAGGGTGGTTCATGACAGATGCTCTTGGAGGTTGCTGATTCATAGGGTCGCCATAAGTTGTAGTCGACTTGAAGGCACAGAACAACAACAACAACAACAACAACAAAACATAGGGCGAACCCTGGCAAGCCCCAGTAGCTGACCTGAGATTGTGGCTGCAGCCACTGAGGAAAAGGAGGGAATGACCAGAGAATGTGGCTGCAGCTACTGAGGGAAGTAAGGGAACAGTGGTCCTGCAGCTGTAGACCGCCCACACAATTTCAAGGTCTGGCTGAAAGCAGTGTGGGGCAAACCCCAGTCGCAACCAACACACCCCGTGAGGTTTCTTCCTAAAGATCTCCCTTCCCCAACTCCAAGCAAACACCCAACAGAATGTCAGTAAAATAACCCAGGGAGAAGTGAAATAAATAAGTGCACACACACAACTAAAATAAAAGGAGTGGAGGAATTAACTCTCAAATAGAAGAAATATAAAGGATAATGCAAGGTTATTTAGCACTCTAAAGGACCCCAACTGTTAACAACCACAGGCAGGGTCAGACTGTAGAGAGGGATGATTCTTCTCCTTGGAGAGAAGACCAAGGATTCTGCACCCTGCCTGTCAATCCAGTGGGAGGAGGCATCCCTACAAGAAAATGTCCTCCACTGCCAGGAGGAAAATATCTTCCTCTCAAAGGGTCTGTAACCCAAAAAAAGGTTAAGAACCACAGTCCTAGGCATTGTTGGTTTTATAGAAGTGCCCACAAAGTTTTCTGCTGCTTTTAGATGTTATTTTTACACTGCTTTTTTGTGGTTGTTTTAATCTGTGGTTCTTTTTATTTTATTGTATTTTTATTTTGTAGTTACTTTGTTTATAAAACAGGAAAAATATCTTAAATAAACACTAGCTACTGACCTGATAGAGGAAACAGAAATAAGTAGGCACTTGCGTTCCCTAGAAATGAAGCTAATCTCATCTCTTTTGGTCACTGTCTAAATTTCATTAACATTTCACTTAAGGAGACATCTTCAAGCTTCCTCTGAATATCTCTTTAGGCAAAATCCAGTGATAGACTTGGAATGTCTGCACCTCCCCATAGCAACTTCAATAGTCTCTTTAAAATTATTTTGGCTTTCTTGAAAAATTCCTCATATGTTCTGCCTGAGGAGGAACCCCTAAATTCACTTTGAATTTCACTTAGATAAATTTTGAGTGGAAACTTAAGAAACAGGGCTATCAAAGGAGGTTTGTAGCAACATGTGAATCACTGCAATTTTGTAGCCTGACATACCTTAAGCACTCCTACATATTTTAACATCAGGAAATTAAAGCAGGCAAAATAAAGTCTTTTTTTCAAGCAAAGTACATGTACTTCACCCTCTCTTTCATCATACATCTATCTAGGTTCATCTAAATTGGGATCTGTGGTTGTTTGATGTAGTTTACTTTTATAATTCGATAACATGATAATAAAGAGTTTCCTGGCTCATAGACAAAGGTTTTCCCCACACTCTTCTTACATGTATTGTGGGATTCAGTTATCACAAACTGAATTATTAGCTATAGCCTCAAGTTGTAACTCAAGAATGGAAAGTTGGGAGATTAGACTTTCAAGGAAAGTATGTTTCCATTCTAATAAAATAGGGCATGTTCTCTAAGCCAAGAAACCAATTTGGTCATAATGGCTGACAACCTTCACCGAGGGAAAGGGGAGTGCCCCTGTTAGTTATCCTGCACCTCTTAGCAGTTTTTGATACTATGGACACAGTATTCTCCTGGGTCATCTCGGCTACACTTGGGAGAAAGTGGTACCACTTTGTGGTAGCTCTGCTCCTATCTATAACAAATTCTAGGAGATACTGAGACACAGCTACTCTGCCCCATGGGGATTGTCCTGTACCATGCTATGAAGTTCCATCTCATGCTGTTTGATATCTCCACAGGGAGATGTACAAGAATTTGAGTTCAGTGTCACCAGTGCATTATGTCACCCAGTTCTCTCTTTCCATTTCCTTGAATTCTACAAAGGTGGTGTGTCCCTGAACTCATATTTGAAATCAGTACTGGGCTAGATAAGGGCCAACAGACTGAAATGGACAACCACAATGCACTCTATGTCAGGCCAGTGTGCACCTAGGTTATTTTAGATCCTCCCCACTGCCATTCCAGGCTTTACAACTGCTCCTACTTTCCTGAGTTGAAAAAGGCAAATTCCATGTGACGACACTAAATTGTTCAGGGTTGTTAAAACAAAAAGAGATTGCGAAGAGCTCCAAAAAGACCTCTCCAAACTGAGGGAATGGGCAGAAAAATGGCAAATGCAATTCAATATAAACAAGTGTAAAATTATGCATATTGGAGCAAAAAATCTTAATTTCACATATACGCTCATGGGGTCTGAACTGGCGGTGACCGACCAACCTCGGGGTTGTAGTGGACAGCACGATGAAAATGTCGACCCAGTGTGCGGCAGCTGTGAAAAAGGCAAATTCCATGCTAGCGATAATTAGGAAAGGTATTGAAAATAAAACAGCCGATATCATAATGCCGTTGTATAAATCTATGGTGCGGCCGCATTTGGAATACTGTGTACAGTTCTGGTCGCCTCATCTCAAAAAGGATATTCTAGAGTTGGAAAAGGTTCAGAAGAGGGCAACCAGAATGATCAAGGGGATGGAGCGACTCCCTTATGAGGAAAGGTTGCAGCATTTGGGGCTTTTTAGTTTAGAGAAAAGGCGGGTCAGAGGAGACATGATAGAAGTGTATAAAATTATGCATGGCATTGAGAAAGTGGATAGAGAAAAGTTCTTCTCCCTCTCTCATAATACTAGAACTCGTGGACATTCAAAGAAGCTGAATGTTGGAAGATTCAGGACAGACAAAAGGAAGTACTTCTTTACTCAGCGCATAGTTAAACTATGGAATTTGCTCCCACAAGATGCAGTAATGGCCACCAGCTTGGATGGCTTTAAAAGAAGATTAGACAAATTCATGGAGGACAGGGCTATCAATGGCTACTAGCCATGATGGCTGTGCTCTGCCACCCTAGTCAGAGGCAGCATGCTTCTGAACACCAGTTGCCGGAAGCCTCAGGAGGGGAGAGTGTTCTTGCACTCGGGTCCTGCTTGCGGGCTTCCCCCAGGCACCTGGGTGGCCACTGTGAGAACAGGATGCTGGACTAGATGGGCCACTGGCCTGATCCAGCAGGCTCTTCTTATGTTCTTAACTGCTTGAACAAAGGATTGGAAGACAGTGAAGGACACTCCCCCCCGACTGGAAAATATGCTACTGAGTGCAGCAGCTTGACGCCTGAGGGTAGTTGCACACCCTTGTCCAGGCCCAACTGAAGGAAACCAGGAGATCCTGAACACAGAATTTTGGGAGCACCATGACAAAAAGACTCTGCAGGTGGACGAATAGACCTTATTTGTGGACCACTTGCAAGACAAGGTCTCCAGCACCTTCCCAGCAAAACCCAGGTCCTTCAAGCAGAGCTGCTCAGCCTCCAGGCTGTCAAGCTGAAGAGTTCTGGTCAAGGGTGGCAGACTGGGTGCTAGAGAAGAAGATCTGGTTGAATTGGTAACTGCCACAGTTTCCTGATTGACAGATTCAGCAGGTCTGGGAACCAAAGCCTTCTTGGCCAATATGCAGCCATGAGAATAAGTTCCACTCTCAGAATATGTACTCACTGAATTGTGTGTTGTATCAATGCAAATGAGGGAAAGGCATACAGAAGACCTTGTGGCCAACCCATCTCGAGAGTGTTCATGCCCAGAGCCTGAAGGCACAGAGTCCAGGTGATGAATGTGTCCAATTGCACATTCTCTGGTGTTGCAAAGAGGTCCACCACTGGTTTGTTCCACAGTTGCAACAGCTGATGAAACACTGCTGGTTCAACTGCCACTCTGTCTCCTTGATTGCTGTCTGACTAAGCCAGTCGGCCACAAAACTGTTGGTGCTTGCGAGATGCTCAGCCTTCAAAGAGGCTAGGTGTTGTTCCGTCCACATAAACAGGTGATCCGCTTTGGTATCAAATTCCTTGAGCGTGTACCCTCTTGTTTCTTCATATATGCCTTTGCAGATGTATTGTTGGTGTGTGTACTAGAACATGCACTCCCCTGCTCTCCGATGTGAAGGCCCTGCCCTCAGGCTGAGTCTGATGGCTCATAGCTCCAGGACATTGATGCTAAGCTCTGATTCCTGTTTGGACCAAACACCCTGGGCCACGTGCTGACCTAGGTGAACCCCCCATCTGAAGAGGCTCGCATACAACGTCATGATGGTCCAAGGTGGATCCTTCAAACTGACCCCCAGAGTTAGCTGATGGGGGTTCAGTCACTAGCTAACCTCTGACTAATAGTGGAGGAACTGGCACTAACAGCTTGCGACAGAGCAGGATCTTGTCTTGGAAGGGCAAGGAAAGTTGTTGGAGTGTCCTTGAGTGAAACTGTGTCCAAAGAACCATGTCATATGCTGACACCATGAGACCTTAGAGGTGGGCTAGAACCATTAGGTCCATCTGGAAAGCTGAAGCAACATGTAGCAGCAGTTGGGAGAGCTTTGAGACTCTTTCTGCCATGAGACTCATTTGAAACAGTCGCATGTCCAACTGCGAGTTGTATGATTGACTGAGAGGGAACCAGGACACTCTTCTCTGTGTTCACCACAAAGCCCAACCACTATAGCCAAACCACTGTGAGATTGGTGTCTATTTGAGGCCCTCACCAGAATACCATCCAGGTAGGGAAGTACACAGAGCCCCTGCTGTCCAGAGGTAAGCAACCAGGGCCACTAGCACCTTGGTGAAAACCCTTGGTGCTGAAGAGAAGCCACAGGGCAAAGCCCGGTACTGGTAGGGCATGTTGTCATAGGAAAACTGGAGAAACTGCTTGTGGTGCTGTCGAATTGGGATATGTAGGTAGGCCTCGGAGAGGTCCACAGAGGTCAGCCAATCTCCCCTCCTTAGTGTCGCGATTATGGACCTGGGGGTCTCCTTTTTGAAGTGTTTCTTGGAGACCCACCTGCTGAGCCATTGTAGGTCTAGAATGGCCCTGGTATCACCATTCTTTTGGGGCACAAAGAAAAAAACCTGAATAGACCCTTGATTTCCTGACCCAGGGAGCAACTGGCACGATACCCTGAATGCTCAGCAAGTGATGAATGGCAGCAAAGTAATGTTGGTGTTTCTCCAGATTCTGGGACCAGGGAGTGGGAAGGAAGAAATCAGGTGGAACCTGGGCAAACTCCAGAGTGTATCCCTGGATACAGTCTCTAACACCCTTTTGTCTGAGGCGATGTCTTTCCACCAGGGAGCAAACCCCAACAGTCTGGCTCCCACCATAGGTGGAGTACCTAGAGGGTGCAAGTCAGGCCAAGAGAGTCTTCTGAAACTTCCCAGAGGTGAAGGATGCACCCCCCAATCTTGCTAAAAAAGCACGTCCACCACCTCATCTTGTCTGCTCCAACTTGGTCTGTAGAATGAAAATCCCCTGGATCTGGAGAACTACCAGGTGAATGAAAAAGCTGCTTCTGCCTAGCCTTACGTTCATCTTTCTTAACCATAGGAAGAGCTTCTTCCTTATCTCTGGTCTCCACAAGGTGGGCTTCCAGAGGTTCACCAAACAACTTTGAACCAGAAGAGGGTAGGGCGTGAGATGAGATTGAGACCTGGCATCCACCGCCCATTGCCTGAGCCAAATATTACAATGTGCCACAATTGAAGCCACCATCAAATGCACCACAAATTGTAATGCATCCATGGGCACATCTGCTGACAAAGCCGAAGCATACATCATCTTTTTTAAGCCATCTTTTGCAAACTTGGGCGCATCCTCTCCTCTATTGTGGGACTGTGATCTGCCAGATTTCCCCTCCCTACAGTGGCATGAGGGAGACCCCTCACCTCTGTTTTTCCTTATGTGAATGTCTTCCAGACTGCCTACCTCGTTTACGTTTGAGGGCACAGTGCATAGAACCATGGATCTCTGAAGAGATAAACCCCTTGACCCAGGACATGAACTTGGGAAACTTGGACTGAGGGGGAAAAAATCCAAACCATCACCAGACAATTGAGTACTCACCCCATCGCTGCCCCTGCTTGGAGCAGGTGAAGGCGCTGGCTGAAGTCTCCATGAGCCTTGTGTTAGTGGCTCACTATTGTCAGACATGTCTCCCACATGACTGAAGCCATGGTGGGAGATCACTGAAGAGGCAGGACATGCCATAAAATGACAGGCACGGCTGCCCTGTGCTATAGGGAAAAAGCGCAGGAAGCTGTAGTGATGGCTCCTTCCGTGAGAGTGCTGCTCAACCCTCTCACTGCCACAGAAGTCCAGATTAGGCACTAGACACCCTGAGGCATCACTGGCCGTTAGGCAGAGGAAGCCGGAGACTGCGATCCTGCTCAGTATGAGTGTTGCAGAAATTCAGTTCTATGGAGCTGTCACGCTTCAACCATCTAAAAATGGGGGCCACACTAGGATTGTGGCTTGCTAAACTCCATAGTTCAAGAGCATCTAAGTGGTGCCAGATGCTCAGCTGGGCAGGAAATCCCTCACGTGCCCTTCCCAAACACACAGTTGTAAGGCAGGCAGGAAAAACACAAACGGAAGAATAAAAAGTCAGGGCTGTAGAGAGGGACAGAACAAAAAAGAACTGGACAATCAAGCAAGCAAGGATCTAACATCTGAAAGATACAGAGTCAACAGTAAGGAGAACAAGAGAGGAGAAATAGCCAAAAACAAAAACAAAACAGGATTTGAACTAGAGTGAAAAGACTCAGTCTTCATAGACCTCAGGCAGGGCCGATCTGGGGAGTGGCATAACTCCTGTCCTGGAGAGGAGGCAAAAGGAGTTGAAGACCCTGCCTGTCATGACCAGTAGGAGAAGTGATCCCTATTCAAGAATGTCCTCCAGCCCTATCTAGCAAGTTCCTTTCTAAGAGAGTTGTGCCTGATCAGGTCATTATAGCTTTCAAGGAAGGAGATGCGGCCTGTTGTCTTTACAAGAGCATTCAAGGTCCCAAGTGTTTGTTATGGCACTTATGGTTTTAATTAGTTCAGCTAAAATAGTTTGTCTTTTTTGTTCTTGTTTATATTAGTTTGGTATTTTAATTGAGATAATACTGTATTTTAATTGAACTGTAATATGTAAGCGACTCTGGCTAAAAAGCATGATTAAAAACAAAGAAGTAAGTAATATATAGGCAATTACACATTTGTTTAAAAAGTGGGGGAAGGGCATCTTTTTGTTATAAATGGTCTAGCTGGAAATGTCTTCTGACATTCCTTTGCCATATCCTACAAAAACCTTGGTACTGACCACTTACAACGCATATTGACACAGCTGCTATTTATCTATGTGCCCTGATGTTGCTCATCATCAATAAGATATGGACTGAAGAGTTTTTTGTTGTTGTTAAAAAAAAACTTCTACAGAGTTGCTTATTTATATAAGAATGCAGGTAATTTAAATTAAAGTAATTTAGATTAGCATAGCCACATTTTCCCAGGTAGCTAGTAGGATAAATGACTCCCAATTATTGTATGGACTCTGTATCAGACATATTATGGGGGAGAGATGCTGAATTGCCACTGGACAAGTGCAGTGACAGCACAGATTATCTGATGTAAGGCGGAATTTATTCAAAATCAGTTCAGCCACCCTCTCCCAATGTATCTTTTAGACAGGAAGGAGAACTGGACCAGAACTTCTTCAAAACTGATCATTATCATTTAAATGTATATCTTACCTTTCCATATTAGGCATCCAAGGGAGCTAACAACAGTAAAATGTAAAATGCAGTATAAAAGCAAGAGGAGAAAAAACAGAGGCCAAGAAAAAACAGCAGTGAACATACAAATTACTTTGGCAAGCTGAAGGCCTATCTAAACAAGGTGATGTTCAATTGCTGATGGAAATTCAACAGAGAGGGAGCTAAACAGGTCTCACTGGGAAGGGAGTTCCAAAGCTTAAGCAAAACTACTGACAAAAAAGGTTATTTCTTATGTCTCTGCCAAATGTGTCTCATATGTTGGCAAAACATAGAGAATAGCTTCTCCTGAAGATTTAAACTTTGGGGGGATTCATATAGGGGAAGGCTGTCCTTCAGATAACCTGATCCCAATTAATTGATGAGAGGTGTGTATTGGCTCTGTGTGAACCCAGAATAACAGGGTGAACTGGGATGATTCAGGTCATGATCTCATGTTCCTAATTTATGATTAAATTTTCTTCACCTGTTTTTGTTTATCACAAACTGGGTTACAGAAATTATGAGTTTTTTCCTGTTTATGGTTCTTGATCTGTAAACCAGTCTTGGACCAGATAGAAACGCACATATTTTTGTCCTCAACATAGGAGCATATAAGATTTTTTAAGTTTGTTCTTAAAACAGGTGTGTGACAAAATCCTGATTTCATTTTCTACCACTAGCTTCAATGAGACCAGGCTCTTGCTAATCCTATAATGAAACAAACATAAAATCTTAATTCTGTCATCTTAATATAATATTAGGATTGTTAGTGCTACAATCAGATAACACAACTCCTGGTAAAAACTCCACCTAGAGCATCTATCCAACAACAGTGGTGAATACCTACTGGCAAACTGAATACCTAGCAATTACCAGGACAACTAATATTGAGGTTATTTTTATTATTTATTTAAAACATTTATAACCCGCTCTATCTCCAAGGACTCAGAGCGGCGAACAAAAAGCAAAGAACAATCCCATATAAAGATTAAAATTGGCATAATAAAAACAGTATTAACTAAGCATATCAGCAGCAAGAGCCTGTCAAGCAATAAAAACATCCTATACATCGCTCAAATTAAATGCTTGACGAAAAAGGAACGTCTTGACCTGGCGACGGAATATAACAAAAGAAGATGACCGCACCTCTATCTGTAAAGAATTCCAAAGTCTGGGGGCAATAACAGAAAAGGCCTTAGTTCTGGTTCCCATTAGATGTACTTGAGAGGTTGGGGGAATCACAAGAGGAGGATCAGCGGAGGACCTCAAGGGCCGGGAGGGTTCATAGGAAGATATACGCCCAGACAAATAGGTTCCTTGACTTTCACTTACATTTCACCTATATTATTAAATAAAGCACCCAAAACGCAGATGGTAAAAGAAATTAGTTTAAAAAAATTGTTCAAAAGATTAATATAATCTAAATAATTTACTGCCTTATTTTTAATAGACATTTCTAGAAAGATATACAGTATCATCTCTCTTCCCCCGCCCCCCAAGTCTATGATCTTTCTTTTGGAATGAAGGCACCTGAAAGTACTTTTCTGCCAGATTTGAAATAATCTTTCATATTAAAGAATAATTTTGTAAAAACCATTTAAAGTATTAACATCAATCAAATTTGGCCAAGAGTTCAATTTTTGAAGGTTTCAGCCCCCTACGTGACATTTGGATTACTCTTTGGCAAACTATCAGATAAGTGAAAGCAACATCTACAATTACTCGTTCCTTAAAAAAAAAACTTTTATGATCAAAGCTTAAAGCTCACTTGAATTTATTGAAGAACTGGGCAGCAGCAGGAAAAGTCTTATGTCAGAGATAAAGTTAACGGCAGGTGTTGGTAACAACTGATACTAGATTGTTCCTCCAGCACGCCCACCTTCAGTTGCATCAAGGGATTGTTAATGAGATATGGGCTCTTCTTTTCACTTCTACGTGATTGATTCAAATCCAGTTCTGAACAACAGTTATCACTTGGATAATGTAGTTTAGGTAATGTGAATAATTTAGAACCATTCTGTCTCAGAAATGAAACATATAATCATTGAATTTAAAGGGACCATATTATAGATCAGCTTGTCCAATCCCCTGCTCTATCTGGATCCAACTACAACATCCTTTGCAGATGGCCACCTAGGCTCTGCAGAAATATCTTCAGTGAAGGAGAGCCCACCACCTCCCGAGGCAGTCGGTTCAACAGTTGAGCAGCTCTTATTATTAGGAAGTTTCTCCTACTGTTCAGCCAATATATACTTCCCTGCAACTCCACTCATTGGTTCTAGTTGTTGTTCCAGAGAGCAGGATAAGTCTGCTCCATCTTCTGCATCTTCTTTTCAGATATTTGAAGACATCTATTATCTCTTCCCTTAATCTTCTCTTCTCCAGACTAAATACTCCCAATTCTTTTAAGTGTTCCTCATAGGACTTCTGTCCTCATAACCATCCTGGTCACTCTTCTCTGGACATGCTCCTTAAAATGTGGTGCCCAGAACTGAATACAATACTCCAGATGCAGCATGAACAGCAACTATTGCTTTTTGTGATCTGGACTATGCTTCTGTATGCTTATGCCAAGTCTGCATTAGCTTTTTTAGGAGTACCGTCCCACTGCTGGCTCATGTTCAACTTGAGATCAACTAAAACACATAGATCCTAGATTTTTGAAGGACAGAATATAAAAATAAGTAAATCTTCAAAATAAATAAATAGTTCTCATGCTTAAAAATATATTATTTCTATGTCCAGGAACTCATCATGTAAAGGAGTTTATTACTTTCTGAGGACTTCCATTACATACAAAGAATGTTCATAATATGGGGGGGGGGTTGCTTGTGCTGATGTTGGAAGAAATTTATGAACATTTTTAGTATCATTTTTCTGGCTGCTATTGATTCACATTGTATTAACAAGACTCTTTTTGTTAGGGAGCTTGGCATGTGCATTTTCTTGGGGCAGAGGGGACAAGCTATCTTGAAGCAAATCATATCATAGAAGAATCAAGCAACAACAACTACAACAAGTTTCTATTTAGAAACTTTGGTTGAAGGCTGGTATAAAAATCTATTAAATAAATAAAAAAATTAAAAGTGTTGGGTGAGATTGTTTTGGCTCCCATTCTGATGTTAAACACATGGCATGCCATGGAACAGAAACTGCTCTAAAACCACCATTCTGGGAATCCATCCATATTGTTCAGGGATAATTCTGGAAGCAAAGTCCTAGCAAGAGACAGTAGTCATGTGATTCACCCAAAAAGGAATGGGGAAGCAGTTACAAACAGAAATCTGTACATTTGGATAACTATAGTGTACAATAGTACAGGAGGGAGATAAAGAATGTTATTTATTATGAGACGGGGAAACACTTGACTGTTCAGGGCTATGCTATATTTTAAATCAGGGAATTTAAACCTCACTAGTAAGCATATGGAATTGCTAGTGACCTATCCAGACATGAGATTTTGGCAGGCAATCAAGACACCTAGCAGCCCTGGTTTGCATGACATGGTAACTATGACTTACTGGGACCACACAAATATGTGGGATCTCACAGATGCTTTGCTCCTCTCTGGTCTTGCCACACGGAGTACTACATTTATATACCATCTTTCCCCCAAGGAGCTCACATGGTTTTCCCCTCTCCATTTCATCCTCACAACAACCCTGTGAGATAGGTTAGGCTGAGAGATAGTACTGACTGGCCCAAGGTCATCCAGCAAGCTTCAGGGCTGAGTGGTGATTCAAATCCTGGTCTCTCAGATCATAGTCCAACATTCTAACAGTTACACCACACTGGTTTGTTTGTTTATTTATTTATTTATTTATTTATTTATTTAATTACATTTTTAGACCGCCCTATAGCAATAAGCTTCCAGGGCGGTGTACAGCATAATAAAACAGGTTAAAATACAAGTGGATGTAAATACAATACACAATAAAACATAATTAAAAATTTTCAATTTTAAATTCAAATTTTAAAATTTTTAAAATTTTTAAAATGCCTGGGCGAAGAGGTAGGTCTTTACCTGGCGCCGAAAAGATAACAAAGAAGGCGCCAGGCGTATCTCATCAGGGAGGGCGTTCCATAGTTCGGGGGCCACCACTGAGAAGGCCCTAGCTCTCGTTATCGTTCTCCGTGCCTCCCTATGCGTTGGGACACGGAGAAGGGCCTTCGACGTCGAGCGCAGCGACCGGGTAGGTACATAGCGGGAGAGGCGTTCCGCCAGGTATTGCGGTCCGATGCCGTTAAGGGCTTTATAGGTAAGAACCAACACTTTGAATCTGGCCCGGAAACATATTGGTAGCCAGTGCAGCTGCGCCAGGACAGGTGTTATATGATCAATTTTTTTTGTCCCAGTAAGAACTCTGGCCGCAGCATTCTGCACCAGCTGAAGTTTCCGAACCGTCTTCAGAGGTAACCCTACGTAGAGTGCATTACAGTAGTCCAATCTAGAGGTTACCAGAGCATGGATAACTGTGGCAAGGTTCTCCCTATCCAGATAGAGTCGTAGTTGGGCTACCAGCCGAAGCTGGTAGAATGCATTCCGTGCCACCGAGGCTACTTGAGCCTCCAGTGACAGGAGCGGATCTAATAAGACCCCCAAACTACGGACCTGCTCCTTTTGGGGGAGTGTAACCCCATCTAGGGCAGGTCGGACATCAACCATCTGGGCAGAGAGCCCCCCCACCAACAGCATCTCAGTCTTGTCAGGATTGAGTCTCAGTTTATTAGCTCTCATCCAGTCCATTATCGCGGCCAGGCAGTGGTTTAGTACATTAACAGCCTCACCTGAAGAAGATGAAAAGGAGAAGTAGAGCTGCGTATCATCAGCATATTGCTGGAAACGCACTCCAAATCTCCTAATGACCTCGCCCAGCGGCTTCATATAGATATTAAAGAGCATGGGGGACAGAACTGAACCCTGTGGGACCCCATATTGGAGTATCCAGGGACTCGAGTAATGCTCCCCAAGCACCAACTTCTGGAGACGATTCTTGAGGTAGGAGCACAGCCACCGCCAAGCAGTGCCTCCAACTCCTAAGTCCGCAAGACGTCCCAGAAGGATACCATGGTCGATGGTATCAAAAGCCGCTGAGAGATCCAGGAGAACCAACAGAGTTACACTCCCTCTGTCTTTCTCCCGACAGAGGTCATCATACAGGGCGACCAAGGCTGTTTCTGTACCAAACCCCGGCCGAAAGCCCGATTGACATGGATCCAGATAATCAGTTTCATCCAAGAGAGCCTGGAGCTGGTGAGCGACCACACGCTCTAAAACCTTGCCCAGGAACGGAACATTTGCTACCGGTCTATAGTTGTCAAGATTTTCAGGGTCCAAGGAGGGTTTCTTTAGGAGCGGTCTCACCACCGCCTGTTTCAGGCAGGGTGGTACCACTCCCTCTCGTAAAGAGGCATTGATCACCTCCTTGGCCCATCCGGCTGTTCCATTCCTGCTAGCTTTTATTAGCCATGAGGGGCAAGGATCCAGAGCAGAAGTGGTCGCCCGCACCTGTCCAAGCACCTTGTCCACGTCCTCGAGCTGAACCAACTGAAATTCATCCAATAAAACAGGACAGGACTGTGCTCCGGACACCTCATTAGGCTCAACTGCTACAATATTGGAGTCAAGGTCCCGGCGGATGTTTGTGATCTTATCTTGGAAGTGTCTCGCAAACTCATTACAGCGGGCTATTGATGGTATTATTGCGTTCTGAGGACCAGAGTGTAAAAGTCCCCGAACAACCTTATAAAGTTCCGCTGGGCGATTAGAAGATGACTGAATGGAGGCAGCAAAGTACTGCTTCTTCGCTGCCCTCACCGCCTTCACATAGAGCTTGGTAGAGATCTTCACAAGTGCAAGACCACAGCCGTCGGGAGTTTGTCTCCATTTGCACTCAAGCCGTCTCCTTTCTTGCTTCATCACTCTTAGCTCCGGGGTAAACCACGGAGCCAATTGAGCTCTGCAGAGGAGAGGGCGCACCGGGGCGATCGTGTCAACTGCCCGGGTCATTTCCGTATTCCACAGATTGACCAGGGTTTCAACAGGAGCGTCAGTTTTATCAGCCGGAAAACTCCCCAGAGCCTTCTGAAAACCCTCAGGATTCATTAGTCTCCGGGGGCGGACCATCTTAATTGGTCCTCCACCCTTGCAGAGGGGAGAAAACATTGTGAGCCTACACCTCAATAGGCGATGATCTGTCCATGACAGAGGAATAGATGTAAAATCCCTCACTCCCAGATCACCATCCCCTGCTCCAGTAGCAAAAATTAAGTCTAGAGTGTGCCCCGAAATATGCGTAGGGCCAGTAACAAATTGAGACAGCTCCATGGCTGTCATGGAGGCCATGAAGTCCTGAGCCGCCCCAGACAAAGCGGTCTCGGCATGAATGTTGAGATCCCCCAATACCATAAATTTGGGGGATCGCAACACCAAACCCGAGACCACCTCCGTCAGCTCAGTTAGGGAGGCTGTTGGGCAGCAGGGTGGACGGTACACCAACAGTATTCCCAGTCTGTCTCGCTGACCCAACGTAATATGGAGACACTCCAGACCATTAGCTACCTGGATAGGGTGCCTAATGAGAGGGATGGAACTTCTATAGACAACAGCGATTCCCCCTCCCCGACCCTCGGATCTACCCAGATGCTGAACCGAGTACCCAGGTGGGCACAGCTGGGAGAGATTAATGCCTCCCAGATCGCTCACCCATGTCTCAGTAATAAACGCCAGATCGGCCGCCTCATCCACAATTAAATCATGGATGAGGGAAGCTTTATTATTTACCGATCTGGCATTAAGAAGCAGCAACTGGAGATCCGAGAGTTGGCTGATAGAACTACCAGCAATCCTGTGGATGTGGGGAGGACCGGAACACGGTACAGCCACCAATTGTCTGGGCCGAGTTCCCCTCAACCGGCATGTCCTCCTCACAACGCCATACCTCCCATTACCCGTCACTACGCTAACAGGGGCCCCCTCTGGTCCCCCCTCCCAATACCCTATCCTCCCGCCCAGGCACATAATAAAATAAAATAAAAATAAAATAAAAATACACACACACTCACAACATACAGTCATACAAACATCCACTCATTCCATTCAGGTCTACACAACAACCACAGTCCCATGCTCCATGCGCACCAACGCAGCTCTCAAACCGTTCTTCTTCCCGGGAAAAGCGCCACCTGGGGCCTGGTCCTGCAAGGTGCCCACGTGCAGAGCAGGAGCCCAAGAAGGAGAGAGCAGAGATGTTGGCCAAGCAGCAGCAGCAAAGCAGGCAGATGGCTCTCCCTCCCTGTGCGGTGATGGTCCTCTTCCCTTGCAGGCAGTGGTTAACTTATTTCCTCACTAATCATGAGCTGTATAGCCAAGGGCAACCTTGACTAAAGCTCATGGTTAGTGAGGAGTGAGATTAGCCACGAACCTGGACTCAGACGACATGCTAAACCAAACCTTGGCTTAGCTCAGCACAGGAGTAAAAAAGACAGGGGAGGAGCAAAGCAGCTGCAAGCTCCTCTCAGGGAGCCCGCACATTTGCGTGGTCCTGGTAAACCATAGTTTGGCTTACAATATCATGCAAACCAAGTGCCTGTGTTCAGTTCTTTGTAGGGATGGGAGAGAAATTCAAGTCAGTTCACATTTAAAGCCAAATCTTTCCAAAACAATATGAGAACTGAAACACAGCTAAATTTGCTCATAATTTTGCAAAGCAGTTCTCCAACCAAAGTTTACAAAAATGCATATATTCTGGGAAGGTGGGCATAAAAATGAATATATGAGTGAAAACAACATACAAGTGCTTTATTTTAGGAGAAATTGCTTGCAAAAATGTATACATTAGTCAAGCCTGCATAAAAATGTTTATTAGGAGAAATTAGCACTAAAATGCTGAAGAGTTTTTAAAAAATCCAAAGTTGGAAACAAAGTTGGATGTAACGTGTTGCAGCTCTCTCCCATTCTTGAAACTTACCAGAGATGTTATAAAAAAGACCGATAATCCATTTTTAAGCACCACTTGGTGTAGTGGTTAAGGTGTTGGACTACAACCTGGGAGACAAGGGTTCAAATCCCCACACAGCCATGAAGCTCACTGGGTGACCTTGGGTCAGTCACTGCCTCTCAACCTCAGAGGAAGGCAATGGTAAAACCACATCTGAATACCACTTACCATGAAAACCCTATTCATAGGGTCGCCATAAATTGGAACTGACTTGAAGGTAGTCCATAATATGGGTTTGGAAATCTTGGGTGAAAGTTCTTTCTCCTTATGAATCTTCATCATTGCCCTTTTTGTATCAGCCTATGTTCAGGGATAACTTTACATTTCAGCAATATTGGCATTGGGCTGATCATAGTCTATAGGGTGTTGGACCTTTTTGCTAATGGAAGTCCACTTACGGAAGCTCAATTGCAGGCTGCTTTGCATCCCATTCCTTTACGGTGGTTTCAAGCCAGGCAAAGAGGCATGTTTGGCGAACATATTTACATGTGCATGGCTCTGTTTAACTCAGTTTGAGAACTGTTTAACTCGGTTTGAAAAACTTTGTATACAAAGTGGCAGTCTGAAAGGGATGATCTCTATGCTGTACAGCAGTTTTGTTTTTAGGAGTGAGGGGACACTTGAAACCCTACGTGAACTCTGGGAGGCATATCTTGGTATGGAAATCTCAGAAGGAACATGGAATGCTATTTTGAGTAAGCCTTCTCTGAAAACAGTCTCTGCCAGATTGCAAGAAATGATGTTGAAACTGATATATAGGTGGTATTGTACACCTGTCATATTGCATCGGATTAATGCTTCTCTATCATCTGATTGTTGGAGGGGAGGTGGGCTGCTTGGGAGTTTCTTTCATATGTGGTGGTTGTGTCCTGTGGTCTAAACCTTTTGGCAATGGGTGTTTCAGGAGATCTCAATTATACTTCAACTCATTCTGATGGACCCAGGGCTTGCCTTAATCTCTATACTTCCGGATGAGCTTCTAAGCCTTACCCATAAAAAAGCCACATTTTTTTTAGCAGCTGCTTGGGTTGAAGTAGCACATCATTGGAAATACGTGTTTCCTTTTATAATGGCAGGTTGGTAGGGAAAAGTGGGGGCTTTAGCATTAGTAGAAAAGTTAACTGAGAGGATCTGGTCATTAAGAGGTGTGAAGATAAAAGAGATTTTTGAAGATGTCTGGTATCTTTTTATTGTATATGTGGTACAGAAAGACAGAATGATATTGCCACCATTGTCACAAACATCTTTTTGGTAAGATATAATTCAAAAGAGATTTTGGGTAATGGGTTGACTTGGTGCTTATTCTTGTTTTTGGTCTTTTACTGTGATCATTAGGAATTGTATTTGCTTTACATATCATAGAGTTTGGGTATTGTGTATGGGGAGGGGGTTGTCTTGTGCTGTTATATGAAATTTATTCAATAAAAATATTTTTGAAAAAAATCACAAATTGCTGCAGAAATGTGGAGAACTGCATTTAAGACTGGAAAGATGAGAAACCGAGAGAACCAAAACTGACTGATCCTTTCATTCCAGTCCTATTATGATGGGGATCCTTGATGGAAGCCTTATAGGCTTGACGTTTTCTGGTGGTTTATGTTCATAACTTTCTACAATCTTTTTTTCCTGCCATCTATGCTTATGTTTCTGTACCGGATACATACCAATGAGTAGAGAGCCAAACAAAGATTCTTCCAGAAATAATTGTCTCCAAAATTCAGCTCTTGTTCATACTATTCTCTAACCTGAAATGTTAAATTCTATTAGCTCATTTCAAATGCATTTTTGACACAAAGATTATTGGATTTTTTAAAAAAGAAGCAACATATGTCTTCTGATAGAACACATGGTGGGAATCAATCTACACTGCCTCCTTGACCTACCAATAAGATTCTAATGCAGTTTGTGTCAATAGACTAATGCATTTTAATTTAGCACTTGTGGCCTTCATGAAGCATTTTCTAGTACACCTGACTCTTACGTGCCCTGAAGGAAGACTTCGTGAACAGAACAGAGCTGCACAGAAGACACTTGGGAAATAACAGTTGCAGGTAAGCAACCCGTCCTGGTCCTATGTATGAGAATCTAGTAAATTGTCACAAACAGCTCATAGGTCAACAGAACTCAACACTTTGCTCTTTCTATGGTGCACTAGGACTCACCTGATCTGCATATGTCAGCATTGCTACCCATAGCAGCACTTCTGCAAAGGAAACTATAATTGGTTAGAATGTGATGTTTGAACATTGTTATGAGGTTCCAGTGCCAAATCCTTGTTTGGACATGTAGGGTGGATTAGTGTGTGTTTTGCCCTTATCCACCAAGTAACATCTCTTGTGTTCTCACATTCGAGATGCTGGAACTGGTGCCTAGCCTGTTAAGAAGACTTAGCTATGTAATGAGGCTTGTATGAGAGCGGAGGGTGATAGAATGTCCCCAAAAGTTTGGTCATTAACTTAGCCTATTTCAGTTTTTGAAAGAATTGTATTTGTTAACAACAGCACCCCACACCCTTTGTCCAGTGCCAGTTCCTTCAAAGCCATGTGGCTAATATGACCAGCCACACTGACTTAATTGTTTTGATTGCATTATGGTTTCTGCCTGAAAAACAGTCAGCTGGAAGAAGATCCTCTACCTTGAACAAGCAAATCTACAGATGAATGGAAAAATTATAAGCCCAGTTTTCCAACTGCTTGAATCCAGTGTGTATGCATATACATCTGCCAAGCAGATGATAAATATAACTTTCTGATTTGCTAGCTTTCAGTGTACACATGACACACAATGCTGGACATAGTGACCAGGACTGAGGATGTGTCACATTCTGTTACACAGAGCCAATGCTAGTATTTCACATTGAGAAGCACAACTGATGTAAAGAAGACAAACAATTATAGGTCAGCTAAACGTTATTAGATGAACACTGGAGTTTCAAGATTCCAGGTGAAAAACAGCAAGAAAAATCCACAGCAAATGAAGTACAAAAATAACTCAGCCTTCAAGCCATGACAGGGAAATGTCCATGTCCTCAGCAATTTTAGATTTTCTGCTGAAGAGAAGTGACAGCACTATAACTATAATAAAAATATAAGCCTCCTCCAGAATTCTAGAAAGAATAGCATGACCTCCATTCAGTATGTGTATTTGCAACTGACAGCAGGGACAATTTTAGCTTCAGGTCTGTATTCTTATTTCATATTCTCTTCCTGCTGTTAATGTTCATCTGACTTTTTCACACACACCCCTCCTTTTAGGATGACCAGAGCACAGTGCTTAAATATTACCATCATGATATATAAGCTTGCCTGATTCAAGTTTGCTTCTATGAAAAGCAATCTGCATACAAGAAAAAATATACTTTGCTTACCTAACTTAAGAGTTGGCTATGTTCAAACAGTAGCCATAAGTCGGGATCGACTTGAAGGCAGTCCATTTCCATTTTTCATGTTTTCTCACCCCTTTAGGATGCACACACACCTCTTTAGGATGCACACCTTAATGTGGTGAGGGGGTTTGAGAGTGTTGAAGAAGCTGAGAGCAATGCCGTCAGGAGTCTAGACCAAGAGGCTAGACTCCTAGCAGGGGCACCAATGGCGGAATGGTCAAAGCTAAGACACCAGACTAAGATGCATCCAAACTCAGAGGAAGGCAATGGTAAACCACCTCTGAATACCTCTTACCACAAAAACCCTATGAACAGAGTATCCAAAATGCAACATGAGATAGTGCTGGAAGATGAGACCCCCAGGTCAGAAGGCACTCACCGAGCTACTGGGGAAGTACAATGGACAAGTACGAGTAGCGCTGTGACTAATGACACAGCTGGGTCAAACCCAAAAGGAAGCCCAGAGGCTGATGCGGCCAGATGCGAAAGGAGAGTCTGGAGTTGTACGACACACACAATAGGAACATGGAATGTGAGAAGCATGAACCAGGGAAAGTTAGAAATTGTCAAACAAGAAATGGAACGTTATCAACATTACAATACTTGGTGTGAGTGAATTAAAATGGACGGGAATGGGACATTTTCAATCAGGCAACTACAAAATATTTTATGCAGGAAATGAGAAATTAAGAAGAAATGGGGTTGCTTTAATAGTGAGAAGTGATGTAGCAAAAGCAATAGGAGCTATAACTCAAGGTCTGAGCGAGTGATATAAATGAGATTAAATTGGAAACCTATTAACCATCATCCAAGTCTATGCTCCAACAGCAAACACAGAAGAAGAGGAACTGGAGAGATTTTACGCAGTACAGGAAGAAACTGATCACACACCAAAACAAGATGTGGTGATACTCATGGGGGATTGGAATGCAAAAGTAGGAAACAGAGAAGAACTAGGAATTGTGGGGAAATGGGGTTTAGGAGACAGAAATGACGCAGGAGAAAGACTTATTGAATTCTGTGAAGCCAATAATTTGTTTCTTGCTAACACATTTTTTCAGCAACCGAAAAGATGACTGTACACATGGACATCACCAAATAGTCAATATAGGAATCAAATTGATTATATAATTGGTAGCTGAAGATGGAGAAGCTCCATACTTTCTGCAAAAACAAGACCAGGAGCAGACTGTGGTACAGATCATGAACTGGTCGTATCGAAAATCAGAGTAAAGCTAAAGAACAACAACAAAGCAATGATAATGCCAAAATACAATTTAAATAACATCCCAGAAGAATATAAAGATCAAATAAAGAACAGATCTGAGGCTTTAAACTTAGTTGACAGAGAAACAGAAGAACCATGGAGTGAAGTCAGAGACATGATCAGGGAAGAATGCAAAAAGACAATACCTCTCGTTAAAAAGAGAGAAAGACCTCAATGGATGACTGAAGAAACTCTTAAAATAGTTAGAGAGAAGGAAAGCAAAAGGAAGATGAGATAGAAACACAGTCAGAACCCTAAATGTAACAATACAATGACTAGTACGTAGGGACAAAGAGAACTATTACAATAGTTATTGTATAACTATTGTATAGAAATAGAAGAGGGCAACAAAAAGGGAAGAACAAGAGCCCTATTCTAAAAGAATAGAGAAATTAAAGGGAAATTCAAAGAGTAGGGATGTTGAATAATCAACAGGGAAACATACTGAGTGACCAAGATGAAATAAAAGGAAGATGGAAGCAATACACTGAAAAGCTCTATAAAACAGATGCAAGGATGACAGATTCATTCATGGAGGCACCGTATGATGAAGAACTAGAGATTTTAGAATGTGAGGTGAAAGCTGATTGCAAAATACTTGGAAGAAACAAATCACAAGAAACAGATGGCATACCAATAGAGTTGCTACAAGCTACTGAGACTGAATCTGTCCAAAGTTTGACAAAAAAAAATCAAGAAATGAAAACTAAACAATGGCCCAGAGTCTGGAAGCGTTCCATATACATTCCAATTCCAATTCCAAAGAAAGGGGATCCCAGGGAATGCGGTAATTATTGAACTATTGCCTTAATATCCCGTGCAAGTAAAGAAAGCTTGGATTGGACCAAGATGAAGGAAGTGTGAAAATTGGAGAGAGAAATATCAATAATTTAAGATATGCAGACGATACCATACTACTAGCAGAAACCCGTAATGATTTGAAATGAATGCTGATGAAAGTTAAAGACGAAAGCACAAAAGCAGGACTACTGCTGAATGTCAAACAGACTAAAGTAATGACAACAGAAGATTTATGTAACTTTAAAATTGACAATGAGGACATTGAACTTGTCAAGGCTTATCAATACCTTGGCACAGTCATTAACCAAAATGGCAACAATAGTCAAGAAATCAGAAGAAGAGGACTTCCGGGAAGGGTGACTTAGCCTGTGCCTGCTTTTGAGACGGGCTCCTGCCTCAAAAGAAGCTTATTCAGATATATCAGTCAGTTTTTTCTTTTTTTTTGACTGATTAAACTTCTCCCGGGTAGGGAGAAACGAAGAGATTAACCTCAAAGCCTATTTTTGTTGGGACGACCAGATCTCATTAATTTATGGGACGAGGTCCAGCCGACGAAGGTGGGACGGATTTTCAACAGCAAGCTCTATCTGATAAAGCGAACGTTCATCTTATCTTCTAAGAGAGAACGCACTAACAGGCAAGCACCCTTCTTTCTATATTTTTCTTTTATTTGACTTAAATTGTTGCTGTTTAAAAGAGATTTGCCAGATTGATCGGTTTTTGACATCTCACTGGGGAGCCATAACTTCTCTCTGCTACGCACTAATTAATAGCTTATCTCTGTTTTTGTTGCAAAAAGCTGTCCTGGATTTGCATTCTAAAGATATACACAGAAGAGGGATTTCTATTCCAGATTTTTATTTTGAAGAATATTATATTGTCTGAGATTACTCTCTTTTTGGTCTATTTTATTTTGACGAATCTGTTTTCTGACGACTGCCATTAATTGTTTCGATCCTGGGAACTGCATTTTGTTTACTTAACTATGGAGAGATAAGGCTGTCTGCTCTGCTTATACTGTGATGTCACCAAGTTTGGAGTATTAACCCAATTGTTGCTGAAATAAGAAGTGGTTTTCCTATATTTTTCTTTTAAAATGGCAATTAAGAAAGTGGCTGAGAATCTGGAAATAACTATGTTTCAGAAAATAATGGATGAGATTGAGATAACGAAACAAAACCTGCGACAGGGTTGTAAGGAGTTGAAAATTGAATTGAGTAAAATGACGCAGGAGATTAAAGATATAGGGGTCCCTGTGAGAGAGGTGACCCTGGAAGGGGTCCCTGTGAGAGAGGAGACCCCGGAGATTGGAACAAACGTGGAACAGGAAAAAGATTTGGAGTCTATGGACTTTAGAAATAAAATCTATTGTTTGGAGACACAGGAGATTAAAGACATAGGGGTCCTTGTGAGAGAGGAGACCCTGGAGACTGGAACAGGGGTCCCTGTGAGAGAGGAGACCCTGGAGACTGGAACAGGGGTCCCTGTGAGAGAGGAGACCCCGGAGATTGGAACAAACGTGGAACAGGAAAAAGATTTGGAGTCTATGGACTTTAGAAATAAAATCTATTGTTTGGAACTCAATGTTATCTCTGAAGAAATTTATGAAGATTCTAGAGATAAAGTTATCAATGGCATGGATAATCTTCTGGACTGGAATGACGTGATGGAGCCCAATATAGAGAAAATCTATGGAATTAACTGCAGCCATGTGACAATGGAAAAACTTTCAAGAGATGACCCAGTGTATTTTAAAAAAAAGAACAGAGATATGATTTTACAGCAGTATTTCAGCAACCTATTCAGAATGGATGGCAAGAAAATATTTGGGATAGAGGTAATTCCCATCAGACTCTTACTATATGACTATGGCTTTGACAGCAAGATTATTATGGAATACTGATAATGGAAGATTGGATACTGAAATTACTGGACTTAACAAGACTACTGAAGATGGAAGATGGAAAATGGAACTAATAGGGATAATAGAACAATGGCTACTGAAATTACTGAACCTAACAGATTCTGATGTGATGGATTAATTGAAATGTTTATTTTGACTATGGTTATGACAATAAGATTATCATAATTAGTAATGAGATGGATTAATCGATATGCTTATCTGGAAAAAAAAAATTGATAGATATATTTCTTAAAGAATTGAAACCTCTCTTTGACTTTTTGTGGAAAGAATAAAGTAATGTTTATGAGATTTGATGATTAAGTAAGATAACTATTGGAGGAAAGTGATTTTATAATATGACTTAAGAGACAGGATTGTTATATATTATAGACTTATAACTGATCTGATCTTTGACAAATGGGAAGTCAATATTTTACTCCTTATTTTTTATTTTTATTTTTATTTATTTTTTTTTTTTTTGTTTAACTATTTTTGATTTTGTTTTTTGTCTTTGAATGTTTTATGATTTCGTCTTGTATGTTTTATGAAAATTTGAATAAAAATTATTGAAAAAAAAAAAAAAGAAATCAGAAGAAGGCTAGGACTGGGGAGGGCAGCTATGAGAGAACTAGAAAAGGTCCTCAAATGCAAAGATGTATCACTGAACACTAAAGTCAGGATCATTCAGACCATGGTATTCCCGATCTCTATGTATGGATGTGAAAGTTGGACAGTGAAAAAAGTGGATAAGAGAAAAATGAACTCATTTGAAATGTGGTGTTGGAGGAGAGCTTTGTGCATATTATAGACTGCAAAAAAGACAAAAAAATGGGTGTTAATAGAAATTAAACCAGAACTATCAGTCACTAGAAGCTAAAATGATGAAACTGAGGTTATCATACTTTGGACACATAACGAGAAGACATGATTCACTAGAAAAGACCATAATGCTGGGAAAAAGAGAAGGGAGTAGAAAAAGAGGAAGGTCAAACAAGAGATGGATTGATTCCATAAAGGAAGTCACAGACCTGAACTTATAAGATCTGAACAGGGTGGTTCATGACATGCTCTTGGAGGTCACTGGTTCATAGGGTCGCTATAAGTTGTAATCTATTTAAAGGCACATAACAACAACAAACGTTTTCTTACAGCAGATGATAGTAAATTTGTCTTAACCACGGAATTACCCATAGTAAAAGTACAGATGATCAGTACTATAATTGTAAAAGCTGGCAACAGATGCACTAATATGGTTTTGGACCTATCCATTAAGAACTTCCGCAGATATCCCTTTTGCAATGTATGCGAAATGGGCATGAACACACTTGTGTTCTCATTAATTTCACTGAAGCTTGGGCAGGAAGTGCTTGGTAGATTGTACTTTTTGCTAATAATAAACAAGTCAGGTAACAGCACACATCTAAAGTCATGCAGGAGATGCTTAGCTGCTTGACAAAGAAAGCCAATGTGGTGAGGTGGTGAGAGTACAGATGTGAAGGCCCAAGGGAAAAAATGATTTTTGGGGGGAAAAAAACCAACACTTTTCCCCAAAGCCTTTTTGGTTTTCATATTTTGAAAAAAGAATGAAATATTGACTATGACATTTGCAAGGGCAAACCTTCAAGTTTTAGAAGTACATGATAAATATGATGTCAAATATGAAGAATTAGAAGAAGCAAAAACGTAATAGAAACTGATTAAATTAATGTAGTATTCATTGACTCTTGGTTTCCCATCCTCTTTTTCTGAAATGAGTACCTCATGTCTGCTTGACACTGTAGAGGACTGGAGGAGACAGAATATTTTTTAGAATACACAATAGTTCCCCCTTTTCCCCATAATCTTGATAGTATTTCTTTCCTCCTTTTATTATTTTTGCCTGCTCCTTATAAACTGGCAAAATGAAAGAGATTCTATGCTCCTTATAGATCAGTAGATAGTAGCTCCATTTGGAACAAAACATATTTTAAAAATTAAAAAGTAAATTCAGTTTGTAATTATTGTCTGAATAAACTGTACTTTCAACATACCAAACATGACAATTTAATAGCAAACTGAGTTATACATAATACATATCTAAACTAGCAAAGTGACTTTTGATCTGTAAATGGCACTAATAAGTACTGCATATTTTTCAGTTTTTCCCAAAATTGTTGTTTTTCCTCATAGCTTCAGCATTTCAAGAAATTTAACAGCTCTAGGCAAAAGTATTAAGGCCAGAGATACCCAGGCTGAAATTCCCATTCAGGAAACTAACAGTGTAACCTTGGCCCAGTTAGCCTCACAGGTACTTGTGAGGATAGAATTTATCAGAGGGGAGACTCTTATATACTCTTGTGAGCTTCTTGGATGAAAGATGGTACATAAATGTGACAACAACAACAAGCCATGTAACACTATCTCTCTCTGTCTTTTGAAGTCATGCAAGAGGTACTCAGCTCCTGTAAAATATCTTGTTTTTACAGTAAAAGTGTTTATCAAACATCAAATAATCCAGCATTACATCTAATTGACCATTTATTTATGGAATATATTAATGGGAGAGAATCAGGAAAATCCTTTCTTTTGCTCCATACTACATATTAGCTATTCTTGAGCCCCAAATTCTCATTAGATGATGTCCTTACAGATCTGATCATAAGCATTACAACAATCAATTACCTTTTCAGTGTAACTTTGATAAATATTCTGTCAATATATTTGGTTTTTTTTTAAAAAAATCAATATAAAGAAGATAAAAATCATAGTTACCTGTGCTGCTCTTTTAGAAAAAGTCCAGAAGCCACAGTAGTGTAACAGTAGTGGGGCAACTGAAACTTCACTAAATGAAGCACACACACTTTCAACTGTACAAGAACTCTTATTTTGGTGAAACTGAACACTTGTGGTGAGAGGAGGAATGAAAGATGGAAAGTCCAGTCTAGAGATTGTAGCAGGCTTAATGCGTGAGATGCTTTGCAGACATTATTAGGTTAAATCACACCTAGTGCAGAAATATCCCAGGTTGCAACATGGCATGCTGGGGTAAAGAAGCAATGGATATTCTCCACTGGAAAATAGAAAAGCCAACAGTTATTTCAATCTGCCTCTAGCGCTAAGTAGTACACTCTGGTCACCTGTAAAGCACAGAGGGGAAGTAAAAGAAAAACATGGTAGTTGTTTTAGTAGCAAAAGGTTGAAGATTTTAGGTAGTAAAAGTATCAGTAGCCAAACTGGGTAGGAGAGAAGGCATGCTTTCCCCAAAGGCAAAGGATCATCATTAGATGGCAGGACATCTTCCTCCAGTACTAGGAACCAGGACAGCTAAATTCTATATTCTGCAAAATAGATAAATGAAATGTAGGTAGCCATGTTGGTTAGAAACAATTGTAAATCAATAGTAGTGTAATAATAATGTAAAGAACATACTGAGATACTGCTATTATCATTTATTCTTATTATTTATTAGATTTCTTCCCCACCTTTCACTGTGAGACCCCAGGACGGATTGCAACAATTTTGAAATACAATATTGAAAACAGTTTTAAAACAGATTACAATCAAGAGAAAAGGGTGAGTCCCAAAATATTTCTAGGTGTCAAAGGTCTGGGGAAAGGGGTGTGTCTTGACAAAATCTACATAATGAAGGTGCCAGACACACCATTGTGGGGAAGGAATTCTACAGCTTATGGGCAGCCATAGATAATGCCCTCTCATGTGCTGCCATCCCCTGAATTTCTAAGAGAAGTGCAGCTACCAAGAGGGCAGTAATAGGTGAAAGGCTTTTGAGTGGCAGGAAAAGCAATGCAAAATTATTAGTAGTACATTAGGGAAATGACCTTACAAGATCTGAACAGGGTGGTTCATGACAGATGCTCTTAGAGGTCGCTGATTCATAGGGTCGCCATAAGTCACAGTCGATTTGGAGGCACATAACAACAGCAGGGAAATGGATAAGGTCCTCAGTGCTGTGTGGGGAGGGGGAGTACTGTAAATCTGTGTCAACTGCTGTCCTTTGTGTATGTAAAGTAGTCAAACTGCAGCAAGCTATTTTTCTTACCTAAGTAATTTATGCCTCTAAACAATAAATGAATAACCAACTTTATTATGATGAGAACAGTTAAACTGCAATTCCTATGGGAAAATTAGTAACATTAAAGTGTTGTGATTTATAACAAAGTACAATGCCCTCCAATCTTATATATTAGTATTCTCAAATATGCTAAAATGTATCAACAATGGCAATGGCTGAACAAAAGTAAATACACCACAGTAACATCTTCTGGTTGAAGTTAAGGATGTAAATTTCAATTACTTCTGCTTGGTATCTTATAGCGACTGAAAGAAATTAAAGTTATCTTCTGTCTCCTCCCAAGCGAAAAATGCATAGTTTGCTACTTTACCAGAACAGACTGTTTCTGATACTACTGTTCACAGTTTACAGTGAATTATTTATGACTATAGTGCAAGCTCATAACCACCTCCTCCTGCTCCCCTGAGAAACTGAGATCACCACTGACATATGTTAAGATGTAACATACTTTAGCTCCTCTCTCCAGTCTTTTAACATGCTTAGGCTTTAACTCTTCCTTAAATGAAATATTCTAGCAAAAAGTGTAATTCCCATAGCATTATATTAATAATGACTATCATATTAATGGCCTAGGATTGCCAGGTGTCTGGTTTTCACTCAGAAACTCCATGTTTGGGGGGTACTCTCCAGGTCTCCAGGTGAGACTTCAATCTCCAGACTTTTAGCTCTCATAACAAAAAAGTTCCTAGGTGGTCTGGTTCAAGAGATATAAACCAAAATGTCACACGCACAAGCAACTTCTCTTAAATGATCTTATAGCCAGCTGCTTGAATCCCCACCCTTTCATGTTTATAGCCAATAAGTGAAATCAGGGTTGTGACTGATGAGGGATTTGTTGACCTCCAGGCAACAGCTAGAACCCATTGCAAGTCCTGAAAACAGCTTTATTTTCCTGCTTGACTAAGTTTATTGCTTGCAGCAGCAGCAGCAGCAGCAGCAAGTATGCACTTTTTTCTCTGTGTGCAGAATATCATAGCAGGATCTTAGTAGGCAAGCACAGTAAACAATTTCAGTTATGATCATAATTAAAGTGTACATGCATGCCTTTTTATTACTTGCAAAAACAGCATATTATAGATTTTATCTTTTAAATAATTTTTGAACAGAAATTTTAAAAAGTGTACATGCAGCTTATGATGCCATTACAATGTGTTATACTTTTCTAATTATAAGTTGTCAAACAATTTTAAATTTTCCTGGGCTGTTGAAGGCAGTTTATTTGTCTAATTCATAGCCTGTTTTGAAAACCTTCCCAATATGAAGCATTAATCCTATACCCACTTTTCTGGGAGGAAAGCTGCAATGCTAATCCCACACACCTGGAAGTAAACCTCATTAAATCCAATAGGACTTACTTTTGAGTAGACATTGTTAGGATTGTGCTGTAAATCAATGGGATTGTCTTATAAATCTTTCTCTCCTCCTCCACTCCTTTTTTTCAAGCAATTAAGCAAGGCTTACTTAGGTTTCATTGCTTTTATTTGGTAGGAAAGTACTACTGTTTTTTTTAAAAAAAAATGTTCTGCAATGACCAGTTTTGCAGAACTCCGCAGTCTGAAGGAGAAGGTTGGAGGTTGGGGCACACTCCAATCAGCCCATCAGCTGAAGAGTGGATTGGAACAGACCTTCAAATGCCTGCGCTCACTACAGACATCAGCAGGTGGGCATGGCTTCGGAAAAATGGCATTGGGGGCCAAATTAGACAAGGGGGAATGATTATCCTGGAGGCCAGGGGTTCCCCACCCCTGGTATAATGATTTGAGGTTTGAGTATATCATGTACAAATTAGATTTACAATATTAATTTGGAATTGCTGTTAGGTGTTGTACCAAAATAATGGACAAAGCCTGTCTTCCAATGAATTAGAAAATTAAAAATTATCTGTTTTATCTCAGCATAGCAAAATAACCAGAAGTCACAAATGTTGACACTGCTGTTTGACACGTATGAGAACAACAGCTCACTGGCAGTGTCACATATTTCAGAATTATATATTCATCCAACAGTAGAATCCATAGCAATGTCCCTGTTGATAGCAATGTTAGTGTCAGTTATTCTGACTCCCAATTATCCCTTTCATATCTTCTATTCTTAGAATGAACATTAAGAGTCAAATTCTAACCAAATATAAACCTGTCTAGTTTCATTGGCTTCAACAGGGCTATTTCAAATCATGTGCACTTCAGAGATGGCTCTGAGATTAGCATCATTTATCCTTCTCCGTTTTTGGACATATTTAAATATTCTGGCCCATTAAATGTGTTCTGCCTCACACCTTATTTTTCTCTCTCTTTTCTTTCATGCTGCAGGCTTGCACACCAGGAGATTTCCCCGCACAAGCTTCCACAGCTCCATTAGTAGTCCTGTAAGCTCATTTGAAAAAAGAGAAGAGTTGTTAATTAGGACACTAATGGTCAGAAAGCAATCTGTCTCCATTTCCAGAAGAAATGAAAGACTGCTAGAAACCCAGCATTCATTTCCAAAGTGCTAGACTGCATGAAAAATTCAACAAAAATTATTTCCTCCTGTACTGTTAGTTCAATGGTAAGGAATACTGGTACACAGTGACTAATGAAGCCTTTTGTTTTTGAACCTCATAGGCATGATTTTAAGCATTTAATTTTTGCGTGGCACAATGTAATCTTTATGATGCTTGACCAAGTCACATGGTGATATGAATCTATCCTATGATTAACAACTTATTTTCCAGATAGATTCTTATGAAACAGTCTCATTCAGACATTCCTTCTGATGCCACAATGAAGTCAGTATTTAATAATTAAATTAAAACCAAAATACCCATTTCTACTAAGCACTCCAAATCTGCAACTTACCTAGGGAGAGATCCATTGTAATATTAGCACAGGAAGTTTGAGGTTTGGGAGCTGGTGTTGCACAAGCAGTAGCACAAGCTGCAGCACACAAACTTAATTGTCATCAAGTACCAGTGGAAAATCTTTCACAAGGTTAAGACACCCATTAGATCCAGTTGTGGTGGTATACAAAGGAGAATGCTCCCACTAGTTACTGCCATAATTGGATATAATTTATTGTTGTTGTTATGTGCCTTCAAGGAGACTACGACTTATGGTGACCCTATGAATCAGCGACCTCCAAGAGCATCTGTCATGAAGCACCCTGTTCAGATCTTGTAAGTTCAGGTCTGTGGCTTCCTTTATGGAATCAATCCATCTCTTGTTTGGCTTTCTTCTTTTTCTACTCCCTTCTGTTTTCCCAGCATTATGGTCTTTTCTAGTGAATCATATCTTATTATGTGTCCAAAGTATGATAACCTCAGTTTCATCATTTTAGCTTCTAATGATAGTTCTTGTTTAATTTGTTCTAACACCCAATTATTTGTCTTTTTTGCAGCCCATGGTATGCGCAAAGCTCTCCTCCAACACCACATTTCAAATGAGTTTATTTTTCTCTTATCCGTTTTTTTCACTGTCCAACTTTTACATCCATACACAGAAATTGGGAATACCATGGTCTGAATGAGGTTGACTTTAGTGTTCAGTGATACATATTTGCATTTGAGGACCTTTTCTAGTTCTCTCACAGTCCTCCCCAGTCCTAACCTTCTTCTGATTTCTTGACTATTGTCTCCATTTTGGTTAATGGCTGTGCCAATGTCCTCATTGTCAACTTTAAAGTTACATAAATCTCCTGTTGTCATTACTTTAGTCTTTTTGACGTTCAGCTGTAGTCCTGCTTTTGTGCTTTCCTCTTTAACTTTCATCACTCTTATGCTTATAATTAAATTATGCAAATAGTTCCTTATTTTAGAGACACAATTCATGTACATCTTTCCATCCTTTTTCATTTGTTGTCATGATGTTGTGGCAGAGCAGCAGCAGGCATTCTTGGATGAAACTGATTATCTAGACACATTTCAGTCTGGGTTCAGACCAGTTTTGGGACCAAATTGGACTTGGTTGTCCTGATGGATGACCTTTATTAGGAGAGGAACAAGGAGAGTGCCACCTTGCTTCTTCTGCTCAATCTCTCTATGGTTTTTGATACCATCAACCTAGAGTGCCTCTGTAGGATGGTTGTCGGGCCATTCTTCTATGGTGGTACCAGTCCTACCTTCAGGGTTGGTTCAGGAGAATAGTGTGGGGAAATGCTCTTCAGTCCCTTGGAATCTGTGTTATGGAGTGCCTCAGGGCATTATTTTGTCCCCAATGTTATTAACATCTATAAAAAGCCATTGGGAGCAGTCATTAGGGGATTTGGAGCAAAGTATCATCGGTATGCTTATGACACGCAGCTTTATTTCTTTGTAATATCTGAATCAGGATAAGTTGGCATGCTCGGATCAGTATCTGGACACAATGGTGGGCTGGATGATGGCCAATAAACTGAGTTTAAGCCCTGGCAAGACAGAGGTCCTGTGGGTGAATGCTTCCTATGACTGGGATATATGTCAGTTACATGTTCTGGACAGGGTTGAAGGATACAGGTATGTGGTCTGGGGGTATTTCTAGAACCCATCTTTGTCACTTGAGGCACAGATGGTCTTGGTGTCTAGGAGTGTTTTTTAATAGCTTTGGTTGGTAAGCCAGTGTGGTGTAGTGGTTAAGGTGGTGGACTACGACCTGGGAGACCAGGGTTCAAAGCTCACATAGCCATGAAGCTCATTGGGTGACCTTGGGCCAATCACTGCCTCTCAGCCTCAGAGGGAGGCAATGGTAAACCACCTCTGAATACTGCTAAAACCCTATTCATAGGGTCGCCATAAATTGGGATCGACTTGAAGGCAGTCCATTTCCATTTTTTGTTTGGTAAGACAGGTATGACTGTTCCTAGACTGAGATGGCTTGGCCATTGTACTCCAGGTGCTAGTAATTTGAGATTGGATTATTGCAGTTTCCTCTATTTGGAGCTCCCCTTGGGCTTAATCCAGAAGCTGCAACTGATGCAGAATGCAGCAGCTAGGTTGTTGATTGGTGTATCCCATATGACACCTCTGCTGACACAGCAGCACTGGTTGCCAATATGCTATTGGGTGCACATCAAGGTTTTGTGTTTAACATTTAGAGCCCTGAACAATTTTGGATGAGGTTACCTAAAGGAAAGCCTCGCCCTATAGAGACCTGCTTGGCAACTGCACTCCTCAGATGGGGCACTGCTGAGAGTACTGCATGTCCTCCAGGTGCAACCAGAAACTGGGCTTTTAGTATTACAGCTCCAGCCCTCTGGAATAAATTACCAGCTGAAATTAGACAGGTGCTTAGCGTCATGATGTTTAGATGCCTACTGAAGACATCTTTGTTTAAGAAGGCTTTCCTTGAGGTGTGACCCAGTCATTTACTGAATATTAATTATACATCTTTAGAAATATTTTCTTGTTTTTAGAGTTTGCAGAAATTTGATTGCCTCAGGCTGTGAAGTGGTTTATAATTTTGTAAAATAAATAGTTAAATATATAAATATGACCCAATTAGACATTTAAACCATACCCACCTGCTCCATTTTGTAATATTTATTTTATCTAACCTTCTGAATATCCCTTAATACTCTCTACAAGGAAAAAAACACTAAATTAAATAAAAGTAAAATAACATTTTCATTAAAGATATGACATTACTAAATAAACCAAAACCACAAATGATTAAGGTTTGTACAGACAATATTTTCTATGGTACCAACAGTAGACCTAACCCACTATTGATAGCTTGACAACTATGTTCAATATGTTTATATGCCACTTTCCTTTAAAATCAGAACACAATGTACAATAAAAATGTTCAGTTTTCTCCAAGTCCAATTCTCCACATTTCCACATCAGTTTGCAACTTTTTTAGAAGGTCCTAATGAAAATTCATAATCATTTTAGTGGGAATTTGTTCTAATACACCCATTTTGCAAATCAATTTTCCCTAATATAAATACATTCTTGTAAACATTACTTGGTTGACTGCACTGCAAAATTCAGAAAAGGGCAAATTTTGAAGAATGCCTGTGTTTCAGTTCAAGTATTGTTTTGGAAAATATGGATTGAGTAGGCTGCCTTTAAGTGCAAACTGAATCAAATTTCCCCTCCATCCCTACTTACCTGGGAGTAGGCATGTGTAGGATTGCAGCTTAAATTATACCTCTGAGTTATACTGATCACAAAAAATAAAAAGGCAACCAGTGAAATTCAAACTCTTGTAATATTATTTTTTCAACAATAGGGGATTGCTGTATTGGTCAAGACTCGTTTTATTTTATTTATTTATTTAATTTATAATGCCCTTCTTCCCAGAAGGAGCCCAGGGTGGCAAACAAAAACACTAAGAGAGCTTTAAAACATTTTAAAAACAAAAGGCTTTAAAACATTTTAAAACAAAAAGTCTTTAAAAACATATTAAAACAAAACATCTTAAAAAAATCTTTAATGAACAAATTTAAAAACATTTAAAAAAGGAATTCCAGCCCAGATGCAGACTAGGATAAGGTTGCTACTTAAAAGACTTGTTGAAAGAGGAAGGTCTTCAATATGTTCAGAAAAGATAACAGAGATAGTGCCCGTCTAATATTTAAGGGGGGGGATCCAAAGTGTCAGTGCCACAACACTAAAGGTCCACTTCCTATGTTGTGCAGAGCAGACCTCCTGAAAAGATGGTATCTGCAGGAGGCCCTCATCTGCAGAGCACAGTTATTGACTGGGTATATAAGGGGCAAGATCTTTCAGGTAACCTGGTCCCAAGCTGTGCAGGGTTTTATACACCAAAACTAGAACACTGAATGTGGCCCAGTAGCAAATGGACAGCCAGTGCAATTCTTTCAGCACCAAGGTAACATGTTGGCAATGCCCTGTCCCAATGAACAGTTGTGCCACCACATTTTCCACTAGCTGCAACTTTCAGACCAACCTCAAGGGCAGCATTACAGTAATCCAGTCTGGAGATTACCAGTGCATGGACAACAATAGTTAGGCTATCCCAGTCCAGAAATGGCCACAGCTGTGGCCCCAGACTTTCAGAAGGAGTACAATCCCATCCAAAGCAGGCAATTGACTGATTATCCGAACTCAGGAACAGCCAACCCACAGGCTAGACTATTTCTGGACCAGGATAGCCTGATCACTGTTGTCCATGCACTGGTGACCTCCAGACTGGATTACTGTAATGCACTCTATGTGTGGCTGAGGTTGGTCCGGAAGCTGCAACTGGTGCAAAATGAGGTGGCACAACTACCCCTTATATACCTAGTCAATCACTGCACTCTGCAGGTGAGGGCCTCCTGTAGATACCATCATATCAGGAGATCTGTTCCGCAAACATAGGAAGCAGACCTTTAGTGTTGTAGCACCTACCCTTTGGAATTCCCTCCCCTTAAATATTAGACAGGCACCATCTCTGTTATCTTTTCGGGAGCCTACTAAAGACTTTCCTCTTTCAACAAGCCTTTTAAGTAGAGATCTTATCCCAGTCTGTATCTTGTGTTGGGATTGCTTTTTAAGATGTTTTTTAAGTTGTTTTAAGATGTTTTAAGTTGTTTTGTTTTAATATATTTTAATGTCTCTTTTTAATATGTTTTAGAGGGTTTTTAGTATTTTTGTTTGCTGCCCTGGGCTCCTTCTGGGAGGAAGGGCAGGATATAAATTTAATAAACAAACAAACATTTTCTTCCACATCCCTATTTGGGAGTCTTTGGTAAGTGAATTTACAAAAGGGTTTTGAAAGTTTATGAATGCATTGTCTGCTGCAGCCTTTCCCAACCAGTGTGCCTCAAGATGTTGCTGGACCACAATTCCCATCTTTCCTGACCATTGGCAATGCTGGCTGAGGCTGATGGGAGTTGTGGTCCAACAACATCTGGAGGCACACTGGTTGGGAAAGGCTGGTCTACTGGGTCACCCCATCCACATGTTACACTTGACAATCTCAAAGAACTCTAAAAGTTTTGTGAGAAAGGATGATATTTGTAGAAGCCATGTTGATTCTTCTTCAGCAAGACTTGTACAGCTTTATTTTCCTCCAATATATATGGAATAGGTGTTAAACTAACTGGCCTTTAATTTAGTGGATTCGTGCAGATATTTTATTAAAAACTGGGATTACATTGGCCACTTTCTTGTCCTTATGTATGGAGACCAATCATATGGGTAAGTTATATAAACCACCTCTGGCTTTTTTCTTTCTAGTCATTCTGGTCTACCTTTCCTTCCACCACCACAATAGCTGACTTTGCATGGATGAGCTTCATCTGTCTCCTCCTCTTCTCTTCTGTTCTCTCACTCTAATCCAAACAGCAATCACTGCTGTCATTTGCCCAATCAGTATGAAAGGAGATGGAAACAGACAGAAAACCTCAGCAGAAAGGAAAAAGGCCAAAGGAAGCATTAGAGAAGTCCCAGTGGTAACTTATGCCAGCAATTTGACAGACAGAAGAGTTGATAGCCTGGTGGGTGCCTGGCAGTCTGGGGGCACCTTGGCAGCCATGAACACCATATTGGCAACACAGTATTAAATTATTGAACTAGTTGCAATCTCTTTCTAGAGGTACCTCTTGCCTTCTTACTTAGTAGTTCAGTTTTTAGAGGAGGCTGCCATCTGGACACAGCCTGATTCATTTATCTTTCTCTTCCATCATATTGTATTCCTTAATTAAAATCTAAAATGGAAATGGACTGCCTTCAAGTCAATCCCAACTTATGGCAACCCTATGAATAGGGTTTTCATGGTAAGTGGTATTCAGAGGGGGTTTACCATTGCCTTTCTCTGAGGCTGAGAGGCAGTGACTGGCCCAAGGTCACCCAGTGAGCTTCATGGCTGTGTGGGGATTCAAACCCTGGTCTCCCAGGTCATAGTCAGACACGTTAACCACTACACCACACTGGCTCTCAATTAAAATCTAAACTTATTAGTAAATTGGCTTGCACTTTAAGTGGAATGGGCAGACTATTTTTACTGTGTACTTAAGAAATAATGGGCAAAAGCAATATGATGTATGATTTAGTTGGTCTAGCCCACTACTCAATTGTTGGGAACACAAAAATGATGGTGCTATTTTTCTTTGTGGAACTCCATTTGGCTGAAAGGATGTTATCCACTATCCTGTTATCTAAAAATTAACATGCAGATTCATGATCAAGAGCTATTAAAGATACACAAACCCTGTATGCTGAGCTACTAATATTCAATCCAAGAATGCCTAGAATAAAACTAGGAGAATGACTGATACTACACATAATGTGTTATGATTCTAAAAGTGAATATACATTGTATACGCTTTAATTACCCAGCAGCAGCAATCATACCATGATACCACAACATTTAATTCCCCTATGTAAACTATGTGGTTAATCAACAGATGCAACGTTTTAATTAATGTCAATGAGGGATTGTAGTCAGTGATGCTAGCCTTAGATGAAAACACAAAAGCAAAAACACAACACTTTAATAACACAAATGACTGATCCAAGTGTACAGTTGTTAAGCACTATTTGGCATTTATGCCATGTTTGTTCAGCCACATCAGGCAATCACAAGGCATTATTCTGGAGGAACGTTGGGAGAAAACCTTCTCTTTAAGGTTATATATCAATAAACTGTAGAACAGACTGTTCTGAAGCTAGCAATGGCCATTCATTAGCAATCAACATAGGCCCATGATGCTGATTAGTATTATAAAAACAGAATTAAACAACTGCTGATCAGCATTTAAATTCTGAAAGTTTGTGACAGCAGCTGTTTCTAGCTGCAGGATCCATACTGTATGCCACGTTTCTGCAGAATATTCTGTGTGTAACAAAGCCAGTGTGGCGTAGCGGTTAGAGTGTTGGCCTACGACCTGGGATACCAAGGTTCGAATCTCCACATAGACATGAAGCTCACTGGGTGACCTTGGGCCAGTCACTACCTCTGAATACCGCTTACCATGAAAACCCTAGGGTCGCCATAAGTCGGAATTGACTTGAAGGCAGTTCATTTCATTTTCAACAAATATTCAGATTACTTGTAGATGAAGACTGCACACAGAAAGGGATGCAGTGGCAAATTCTGAAGTACAGGGACTCTTCATGAGACATAAAACAAAAAATATATTTTGACCAATGCAGATAATATGGCTTCAATACCAAACCAGCTTTTTTCTCCCAACCATCCTAAACACACTCACTCCTCCTGCTTTGCTTAACATCCAGCCTGATGATGAGTCCTGGTGGATTTAAAAGCTTGCTCACTTTTTTGTGGCCTTCTGGTTGGTCATGATAAAGGGACTTTGGAATTTTTCAAAATAAAAGTAGCAGTTTAACTCTTAGCAATGCATACTAATATAACCTCTTTTCCCCTCTGCTTTGCTTATTTGTTTGGTTTCGTTCTGAGAAAAGATTATTAATTTGGTATGAAGATTGACAGAATGCCCAGGAGATCATTGTCACAGCTGTAAAGTAAGTGGTGGTCATTCATCCCTGCCTGCTCCTCTATACCACTGATCAAAATTATGCAATAGTGTTAGGCAGAAACATCATTATTTGATTGCCAAATATTGTCTTAATATTCATATAAATATTTGCTTCAGAGGCAGATTACATACCACAGGATAACTGCAACTGTGTGGAAACCTGGCCCTTTGTGGACTGCCAGCTATACAGTGAGCCACATTTTATACCACCTGGGCAACACAGCAGAAATGTGAGGCTATTTGGGCATGTTAAAATCCACCTCAGTGCATATTTGGATAGGACGGTCATGATACCCTCTGAGGACTCTAATTCAGACCAAGATTAAAAGGCACTATAGGAAGAGAACTTGGAATGGGAGGGGGGATGAGAATACGCAACAGAGGCTGCTTGATGAATCCCCCCTCTACCCCTGGACATTTCCTAATCTGACAAGACAGGGGACTAAGGGGCTACCTGTTCCCTGCCTGTAGATGGTGAGGGGGGGCTCAGGGACACAGGAGGAGAGGTCAGAGATGCATCTGGCAATGTCCGCCAGGGAGAGGTGGGATCTTGAGAGAAGAGAAGATGTCCCCTCGGAAGTGCCTGCCTTCAGGCAAGGGACTCCTGTAAGGTCAAGGATTCTTGTAAGTAGCTGGATCACTCTACCTCTGCTTAAAAAGCTTAGATGGTAGGTGAGGCCACTTCTTGGAACAACTTTGCAGCTCCTGTGCAGCCTTGGATTTCTTGTCACAGATCTTGGACTTGTGAACTCTGGCCCTTGTGCCTAGACTGGACTTATTCCTGTTAACCCTTTGCCTTGTAGGGATGGAAAGATTTCTCAGTTTTGGTTCCCTTTGTTTCTCATTTTTCCAATCTGAAATTTGGTTCTCCATATTTCTGTAGCAATTGGCAAATTTTTGTTTCAAAAAACCTCATGAATATTCTTCAGCATTTTAATGCAAATTTCTCCTAATCACACATTTTTGTAGGCAATTTGGACTAAGTACACATTTTTGCAAGTAAATTCTCCTGATGTAATGCATTTTGAATGATATTTTCACTCATATATTCATTTTATGCACACTTTCCCCTAATATATTCAATTTTTGTAAACATTGGTTGGTTGGAGAACTGCACTGCAAAATTAGAATAAGTGCAGATTTTCAAGGATGGCTGTATTTTGCTTCTCATATTGTTTCAGAACAAATTGATCACACACGAAAACAAAATGTGCTGATAATCATGGGGGACTGGAATGCAAAAGTAGGGAACGGAGAAGAACTAGGAATTGTGGGGAAATGGAGCTTAGGAGAGAGAAATGAAGCAGGAGAAAGACTTATTGAATTCTGTGAAGCCCATAATTTCTTTCTTGCGAACACGTTTTTTGAGCAACCAAAAAGACGACTGTACACGTGGACACCACCAAATAGTCAATATTGATTATAGAATTGGTAGCTGAAGATGGAGAAGTTCCATACTTTCTGCAAAAACATGACCAGAAGCAGACTGTGGTACAGATCATGAACTGGTCGTATCGAAAATCAGAGTAAAGCTAAAGAACAACAACAAAGCAATGATAATGCCAAAATACAATTTAAATAACATCCCAGAAGAATATAAAGATCAAATAAGGAACAGATTTGAGGCTTTAAACTTAGCTGACAGAGAACCAGAAGAACCATGGAGTGAAGTCAGAGACATGATCAGGGAAGAATGCAAAAAGACAATACCTCTCGTTAAAAAGAGAGAAAGACCTCAATGGATGACTGAAGAAATTGTTAAAATGGTTAAAGAGAGAAGAAAAGCAAAAACAAAAGGAGATAGAAATACGGTCAGAACTCTAAATGCAACAATACAGTGACTAGTACATAGGGACAAAGAGAACTATTACAATAGTTATTGTATAGAAATAAAAGAGGGCAACAAAAGGAAAGAACAAGAGCCCTATTCTAAAAGATTAGAGAAATGAAAGGGAAACTTAAACCAAGAGTAGGGATGTTGAATAATCAACAGGGGAACACACTGAGTGACCAAGATAAAATAAAAGGAAGATAGAAGCAATACACTGAAGAACTCTATAAAAGAGATGCCAGGATGACAGACTCATTCATGGAGGAACAGTATGATGAAGAACCAGACATTTTAGAATGTGAGGTAAAAGCTGCTCTTTAAATACTTGGAAGAAACAAATCACCAGGAACAGATGGCATACCAATGGAGTTGCTACAAGCTACTGAGACTGAATCTGTCCAAATTTTGACAAAAATATGTCAAGAAATATGGAAGACTAAACAATGGCCCAGAGTCTGGAAGCGTTCCATATACATCCCAATGCCAAAGAAATGGGATCCCAGGGAATGCAATAATTATCGAACTATTGCCTTAATTTCTCATGCAAGTAAAACATCATGTTGATGATGATGTTGCAAGTAAAATAATGCTCAAGATTCTACAACAAAGGTTCTTATTATATATAGAGCGAGAAATGCCAGATGTCCAAGCTGGATTTAGAAAGGGAAGAGGCACCAGAGATCATATTGCAAACATATGTTGGATAATGGAACGGACCAAGGAATTTCAGAAGGAAATCACCCTGTGCTTTATAGATTACAGCAAAGTTTTTGACTGTGTAGATCATGAAAAACTATGGAATGCTTTAAGAGAAATGGGAGTGCCACAGCATCTGATTGTCCTGATGTGCAACCTATACTCTGGACAAGAGGCTACTGTCAGGACAGAATATGGAGAAACCGATTGGTTCCCCATCGGAAAGGGTGTAAGATAGGGGTGTATTTTATCACCCCATTTGTTTAATCTTATATGCAGAACATATCATACGGAAAGTGGGATTGGACCAAGATGAAGGTGTGAAAATTGGAGGAAGAAATATAAATAATTTAAGATATGCAGACGATACCATACTACTAGCAGAAACCAGTAATGATTTGAAACGAATGCTGATGAAAGTTCAAGAGGAAAGCGCAAAAGCAGGACAACAGCTGAATGTCAAACAGACTAAAGTAATGACAACAGAAGATTTATGTAACTATAAAGTTGACAATGAGGACATTGAACTTGTCAAGGATTATCAATACCTTGGCACAGTCATTAACTAAAATGGCGACAATAGTCAAGAAATCAGAAGAAGGCTAGGACTGGGGAAGGCAGCTGTGAGAGAACTAGAAAAGGTCCTCAAATGCAAAGATGTATCACTGAACACTAAAGTCAGGATCATTCAGACCATTGTATTCCCAATTTCTATGTATGGATGTGAAAGTTGGACAGTGAAAAAAGCGGATAAGAGAAAAATCAACTCATCTGAAATGTGGTGTTGGAGGAGAGCTTTGCGCATACCATGGACTGCGAAAAAGACAAGTAATTGGGTGTTAGAACAAATTAAACCAGAACTATCATTAGAAGCTAAAATGATGAAACTGAGGTTATCATACTTTGGATGCATAATGAGAAGACATGATTCACTAGAAAAGACCATAATGCTGGGAAAAACAGAAGGGAGTAGAAAAAGAGGAAGGCCAAACAAGCGATTGATTGATTCCATAAAGGAAGCCACAGACCTGAACTTACAAGATCTGAACAGGGTGGTTCACAACAGATGCTCTTGGAGGTTGCTGATTCATAGGGTTGTTATAAGTCGTAGTCGACTTGAAGGCACATAACAACAACAATTGTTTCAGAAAGTGTGAATAAATAAATTTAGTTTTAAATGCAAACTTTAAATGCAATCAAATTTCTCTCCCATTCCTATTGCCTTGTAAGAGCTCTTGACTGGTTCTGGGTCTTCCATGTCTCTGAGTCTGAACTGTTAATCTGCTTTAATAAAGAATCATGTTCTTACTTACAAGTAAGTGCACCTGGTGCAGTGTTTGGGCAGGAGCCAGGACAAGTACAGACAAAATGCTTTCCATATGGTTCTAATTGAGATTCAGGGGGATAACAAGTGGCCTGTGTGGCACAAATTTATTTCTGTGTCGCTCAGAACTACTCTCAGCAGTCCCTGCTATTTCTAAAAACATTTTTCAAAATGCCTGCAATCATAATATTGAGCAGGTATATGATGTATTTTATTAAATCAATTTCTATCAAGGTTTAGTGCAGGATTTACAATACCTAATTTGTGTCTAATTTTACATTAACTACAAAGCAACTATATTCCAAGCAAAATGAATTATTTATTGACATAATTCTCAGAATTTCCTAGCAATTTAAATAGCAACTTGGGGGACTTCTTGGTAGCGTTATTTCTGTGGCAGCCCTAAGTTGTGGAATTCCCTCCCTTCAGGGGTGTGTCTGGCATCTTCACTTTACAGTTTTCGGTGAATGATAAAGATGTACCTCTTTACCCTGGACTTGACACTCGTGAAGTATGTTTTTAGGACCCCCTCATTCCTGTGAATATGTGTTTTGTTTTTAACACGGTATTCATCTGATGGTGAAGGATGGGTGCCTGAGAGTGGGGGAAACTATGGTGACCCATGCAGGGGGCAGGGGGATTGTTGGTGACCGATGAGGGGGACACGGGTGTTGACCATTGTACTGTACTGTCACTGAGTGTTTTTCCATCACGTCTGGAAAGTTACAAGAAGTCTTATCTGCTGTGCCTGGCCTGAGAGAGCAGACATCCAAGGCCAGTAGTTGTCATGGTAACTGTAGATAACAGCTTGGGAAAAGGCTCTAACTGTTGATGTTAGAGTGCTGTCTGTGTCTTGTCTCTGAACTGAGAGCTTCTCCTTGAAGGGGGAAGAAACTCTACTTGTATCTATTCACTTATGCCTTTGGCCATAATGTCTTAGTAAAGACTCTTAAAACTTTCTCAAGCCTCTGTGACGTTTCTTGCTCAACTTAACTCCAAAGTAATGTGTTGTTTCACGCAACAACGCTCACACATCAACAACGGGAGCAATGGTGACCCAAGGGGGGCAGGGGGAGTGTTGGCGACCAATGGGGAAAGGAGGGAGAGCTTTGGCAACCCATGCAGGGTAAGGAAGAGAAGGGGGGCTTTGGAGACCTGGGGAAGGGGGGGCTTTGGTAATGGTAGGTGGATTAGCGAGTGAAGCGAGCAGGGGCAGAGCCCCTAGTACTTAAATTTTATTTTTTATCAGATTAAAAACTCCTGCAAATAGCTATTTGTACATTTGTGCAAAGCTGTAGCAAAAAAAAAAAAAAAAAACACAACTCCACCAGGTAATGGAAGCTGAAAGTGCAGCAAAACATAGCATCTGAACCCAGCATGCCACACAATTTGCTTGTTGGATAGAGTTGTGCTCTATAGCTTTACTGTAACTGTTGGAATAAATTAAAGAACAGAGGGGTGCTTAGTCCACTTGTGCTTTCTTGTCAGTCAGCTACCCTTAGTAATGGCGCTGTTAGACACTAGTTTGCCCTGAACATAGGTGACCTCTGCAGAGCAGGAGTCACAGATCTGGTCAGGGAGAACTACTTTTCCCTTTGTGAAGGAGAGAGAAGATTGAAGAGTTGAACTGGTCTCCTGCAGAATGCTTGAAATAGGGAATTGCCAAGCTTTGCTGTATAGATCTTATGCTGAATCACTACTGGCTGAAATCAAACCTAGGAGGAGAAGCTTAGAGATACCCTAGTAGAGTAACCTGGCTTAACAATTCCTATTGGCTTGGAGCTGCAAAGCTATGGAAGTCCTCCTACTGCCACTTGCTGGTTGGTATTCCTCACTGCAATACATCCCAGTTGTTTTTGCAGCCTCTCTGCTGCCACTTGCTGGTTAGAATGCCTTATTGCAATATAGTCTAGTTGCTGCTACAGCCTCTGCTTGGATAAGTTATTGCTGTCAAATTCGGTATCTAGAAAAACTCCACTCAATGGCTGTATCCTCAAACTGACTGTAAGACTTTCTTGTCAATGAATGGAAAAAAACACATTCAGAAACATGCTGGGTAATAAAGAATTATATGTAACAGTTGGTGATGTGTGTTGGCAAATTTGTAAAGAAGGTGCCACTCATATTCCAGAACTTCTTTGTGAACACCAAGCGGCTAATGCCAGGATGATGGTACAAAAAGTACATCTTGCACACTAATGACAGTATCATTCCATAAACAAAAGTGGTTATGTCTACTCCAGAAAGCAATCATATTGAGTTACGAGTTATGATCTTGTGATGCAGAAGATTCAACATCTGTTTCCTCATAATATCCCTCTGCATGATTTCTTAACAGCACTTTCTGGTATGTATGCTTTGTGACTCAGTTCCTGCATTTTGTGGTAAAGGAAAATTGGGTATTCTAAAGTTGTTGCTGAAATCACCAAAACATGTTAAAACATGCATGCAACTAGGTTTATCATGGGATGTAGAAGAAGAAACGTTCACAGCAACAGAATCACTGGTATGCGAGTTCTATGGCAAGAAGATGTGTGATGTTAAGCTATTACCATATGCGTTACATTGTGTAAAGGAGTGGTAATATGCAGCCAGAAGCTATGCCTCCATGCCATACATCAAATGTCGCAGCAGCAAAGCTGCATCGGACAAGATTTTAGAGTTTGGGGTATGTAAATGTGGGAAGTCATGCATCTTGTTTAACAGCATGATTGAAGTGCACTCACATGTGCAAGATAAAGTGTGACAATATGGAAGAAGGAAATGATCAGACAACAAGAAATAAAATTAACGGATGTAATATCAATAGAATTTTATTTTTTATTATTTTTGTTCCGAATAAAATTGTTCTTGGAAGTGTATATGTATTATATTTTTTATGTGATCGCATAACTTTCCCAGCATTATGGAGGGGGAGCAGGTATGGTTCCCAAAGCTTTGTAAATCATTATGGTGGTGGTGGCCATTTTGGATTGTAGAAGCCATCTTAGATTTGGGAGTTATGGAAAGCTTTAATTTAAATTCCCCATCCAACAAAACCTATACATAAACAGCAAACACACTTTCCTAGACTTTAGAACAAGAATATTGCTGAATTCTACATTTGGAAGACTCAGTCTTGGATTTTGGCTGCCATACAGAAACAGCTACTGATTCAGAGTTGGCAATAACCATTTTTGATCATTACTATATGCTTCTAAACTACCTGCTAAGTTGTGTCTGTTATCTCTGAAAGAGAATAAGTTCTGTCCTAGTTAACTGACTATAGAGTGGCCGTTAATTCGGCCAGATAGGCGGCCTAGAAATAAAATATTATTATTATTATTATTATTATTATTATTGGTTATGATGCAGCAGAACTTAAAATTCCACTGGTTTTGGGGAAACCAACCCCAACTTCACTCTTTCTGATGCTGAGCAAGGAGCATGTCAGAGTTGGAGAATGCTTGCTCTGCCAATTTCTCACAAGGTAAGCAGAAGGTCTGAGCATATTACATCAATTCTGGCTTGACTGCACTCTGGCTACTGATTAGTATCCAGGTTCAATTCAAAGTGCTGGTTTTGACCTATAAAGGCTTATGTGGCTCAGGACCTCAATACCTCAATATGAACCAGCCTGGGCCCTGTGGTCTTCATCAGAGGCCCTTCTCTGTGTTGGACGTGGGGCAAGAGCAACTCCTGTTTAGGTTCTTTTGTTTGTATTCCAGAAGGAAGATAGAGTTAGGGTCCTCCAGCTGGCTGGGCTTGCCTACCTTAACCTGTGCTGTTCTCTACCTAACTTCCTTCCATTGTAAACTGATAAACTCACGGAAGCTTATCTGCCCCTCCTTCCTTTGTTATCTTCTTCAACTGTCCGAGTAGAGAGGAGACGTCTTTGTCTTTATTCTCTCTCCTGAGCCATGAGGACAATACCCACGTCTGGGTACTGCGCCTCCAAATTAGTTAGTTAGTTAGAACTAGGTATGCCTTTCCTATCTACTATGTATTTCTATAAATAAATTAGCTTTTCTTATTTTACTAAGTCTTAAGGTGATCTAAATGCAGGGCAAAAGCCTGCTGCTTAGGTGTATATACACATACTGGCACACATGCAGCTTAGACCGCTAAGGATCTCTGCATATATACATATTTCCATAACACTCTGTGTGTCTCACCTGAGGGAGGTGCAGAGGGTGACCACAAGAGAACAGGCATTTTTAGTGGTGGCCCCCCATTTGTGGAATCCTCTCCCCAGATAAACATGCCTGGCACCATCATTATCAGTTTTGGGGTGCCAGGTGAAGATGTTTTGTTTCACTCAGTCTTTGTTAGCTAATATGGTGCTCATATCTTGGAAGTGTAGGGTAGGACTTGTCCTTTTTATTGAATTGTTGGATGAGCATTTTAGGAATTTTGTATTGTACATTGTTTTAAATTTTCTGGTTTTTAATTGATTTTACCTATTTTTATGTTATCTTAAGTTACTTTTGAGACTTTTTTATATAAAGTGACTAACAAAACAAGGGTGACCAACAAAAGGGCTCCTTCTGGGAGGAATGGCTGGATATAAATGCAATAAATAAATAAATACATAAATAAATAAAATTCCAGATGAACCACCACAATATAAGAGCAATGTGAGAACTCCACCAATGATGGATACATAGAACATTGACTTACAGACAAGAGGAAGACGAATCAGGTACAGCTCTCTAAGGATAAGACCACTAAGGATACTGGGGTTAGAGTTGTACAGAACTGGATAACTGGGAAGTCCCACAGAGGATTCAGGGACATCAGGCTTCAACATGGTGCACACACCACATTTCTTCTAGTACTAAGAGGGCAATACATGTATGGCTCAAGCCACAACAACTATGTAAGAATCTGATGCTGCTGGAGTGGATTGTGGACTCAATGCATGTCTGGCCAGTTGCCCTACCCTGAAAGGAACGCATGTTCCAGCCTATGGACTGCATGGCACACCAGTACGTGCAACACTTCTATCAGGGCTTCCCCGCCCGCCCCCCCCAAACCATCTGACCAGCACAGCAGAAGCCTTCTGCTCTAATTAATCTCCCTGGTAACCCTGCAAAAGAGCAATTGGGGGGAGAAGAAAGCCCTTAGGAAAAGTGGATAGTCACTTATCAAAGAGTTATATTTTGCCAATTATAACTGTTACAGTTTAAAAGTTAAAGACAGGAAACATATAAGTGAATGCTAAGCAAAAAGTGATTAAATAGTTACCTAAAACCAGAATGTTGAAATGAAATGAATAATTTATTTCGATCAAAGATCAGTACATAAAAAAATGAGTAAACAAGATCATATAAAGTACATAAAACCATAAAGGAGTAAAAAGTACAAAATTAAAATCAGTATCAAATTTCCTATATAAGGTCTTTTATCATTGTTTTCTGACATGTGACAGCAGCAGCAGAGAAACTAGCCACTCTTACTGTAACCTGTGGACTCCTATCTGCCAATAAGTGCGTTAAGTAAAGCTCACTAGGTAAGTCCAGGGTGCTTTGTAAAATTGGGGTAATAAAAGAGTGGCAGAGATCCCTGTAAAAGGTACAATACAATAAAAAGCAACCTACAGTTTCCACTTCCTTCATTCCACATGGACAGACCCGTTCGTGATAAGGTACCCTTCTATATCTTCCCTCCAGGAGGGCGGATGGGAGTACATTAAACCTGGCAGCTGGAAATGGAAATGGACTGCCTTCAAGTCGATCCCGACTTATGGCTACCCTATGAACAGAGATTTCATGGTAAGTGGTATTCAGAGGGGGTTTACCATTGCCTCCCTCTGAGGCTAGTCCTCCCCAGGGCCTGCTCAGCTTGCCACAGCTGCACAAGCAGCCTCAGCTGGCTAGAGCCCGCTCAGCTTGCTACAGCTGCACAAGCCAGCCCCTTCCTTGTCCACAACTGCCAGCTGGGGGGCAACTGGGCTCCTTGGGACTATGCAGCTTGTCCACGGCTGCACAGGTGGTAGGGCACATAACCCCTGAGCCACTCATTGTGGGGGTGATCTTTAGCTGGCCCTTTACACCCAGGAGACATGAGCGGGGATTTGAACTCATAGACTGGACTCCCAGCCAGGCTCTCCTCCCCACTGTGGTATACCAGCTTGGCAGCTGTAAAAACTCTTCTATATTTGGGGATATTCAAATTGGTTAAGTAATGCATGGGGACCAGTGCCCTACCATTATCTCTGAACTCAGGGTGCCTTACCAGCAAGACTCAAATGATTTTGTAGTTCTATATCCCAAATTTGCTGTTGGATAGTGGTTTAGCATATCCAAGAGCGAGAAGAGCACAAGGGGTAAATCCCAGATTTTGCAGTTTCTTAAACAGCAAATTTTCCATCTTGATTGATATGCATCAATCAGTGTCAAAGGGGCCAAACCCACAGGAGAAAAAAACAGCTTCAACCAATAATGAAGCCTAAGAATCCAAGCACGAGCTTCAATAGAGATTAGCCCTGCTTCTAAATGAAGCAACACATTAGGCACACAGCTTGGAACTCCCAGCATAGCTCTCAGAAACTTAGTCTGTGCAACTTCAAAAGGGGCAACGTTCAGAATGTTTTAAAAAAAAAAGTTAAATATTTTTAAAAACTGTTAGCCCAAGTTAATTACTTGAAAAACAAATGTAAATGCTGAAAAACTTTATAAGAGAACTGGAAGTGGCATGTTGAGAAGGGGGAGAGAGGAAGAAAAAGGTCTGTTTTCAGTTAGTGGGAGAGAGAGGTTCAGTTCAGGATGTAAAGAGAGTCCAGTTGGTAGTTAACTTGGGAGTGGGAGCTGTATAGGGGGTTGGAGGATGGAAAGTATAGAGAACAGGAATAAGAGTTGTTATGAGTTACCAGGAAAGAGAAGGGTTAAAGAAGAAACACATAGGCAGAAAGTTCAGGGAAAGGTTAAAATGTGTAAAAATGTGTAATTCAAACCAATGAGCCAACTATACATAGTTGTCTGAGAGATGCTATTGGCATAAAAATAAAAGTTCTCTTTTTGTTTTACACTACTGCCTGGATCACTTGACTGCTGGAGAAGTGATAAGTTACAAATAGTACTGGAACTGTCCCATATGGGACTGGTCATGCACATAAAGACATATTGGGACACATACTCTCAGCATTTATATTACTGGGGGCAGTCACCTCATGGTCTGTCAGAACCCTAGGAAGGTTACAAAAGGCAGGTGAGGTGGGACAGCCAGCTCCAGTGAGGGGAGAATTGAACTAGGGGAGTGGATCTGGTTGTACTCACTTGGGACTTTGAAAAGGGCTGTCATACTCCCCTAGCCATTAATTGCTTCCGCTGCCTACACTAATGCAGTAATAACACCTAAGACAACGCAAAGGTAAGGAAAAATAAAAATATGCAACTGACCACATTAGAACTCTCCCCTGCTCCATTTTCAACTATGTAGTAGTACTATTTCTTACAAGTCAAACTTAGAATTCTTTGCAAAAAAAAAAGCTCCTTGTTGAACAAAGAACTCCCATGAGAGAGGAAGTACTGTTACACAAAGGGAGAAAATTAATGATTATTAAATAATTTTTTAAAAACACAAAGGTATGAAGGATATAGGTTCAGTTGGTAGATGAAAGTAGTGGAAACCCTTCTGAACCTGCCCCATTACATGGCCTGAAAGTCCAACTCCAGCTCCCACTACTGCAGAAATATTGCCGGATGCCTTGAATTTCAGAAGAAGCAACAGTGTGCCTCAGCTTAAAAGGAGCCACAACTATATAATCATTGCTCCTGGCACAGGAATAGCAGATGATGATGCCCTAAAAATGCATATGAAGCTGTTGTGGAGACGATAGTTTCAACAGCTGATAAATCAAATGGACTGTTAGTGTAACCTGAAAGATGGCTTTCCTAGGTGTCAGACCATCAGGTGGGTAACAGCACCGTGTAGCATCCAAGGCAGGAAATACACTAGAGTTGACGATTACACTGCTCCTTCTGGTCCTCCCCAGTCCATTTCATGACAAGACCAACACAGAACCTCCAAGCCACGCATCAACAGGCAAAGCCAGAAAGGACTACAGACAAGGGACAGCATAATACAGGTAAAGAACACCACATCCTTGACTAATGAAAAAGAACAGCAATAAAAGAAAACAGCAACAGCCTTAGCAGTACAATATAATAAAAACAAGAATACATATAGTAACAGGTCATAGACTGGCAGTCCACCCGAAACAAAGGGAGTGGCCCTGATGGCCAGACACTCAGGAAAACCAATTATCCATTTTCCCTTGGGTGGCAAGCCATCAGGTGGGATGTATCAAAGCATTCCTAGTAAGTTGGATTCATCCAGGCTGCTTCCTGAAGCACCCTCCTTCTAAAGGGTCAGCTGCAGCACACATGTTCAGCTTATGTTTAATAAAGGTGTTGGGACTAGCCCAGGTAGCAACTTTACAAATGTCCAAAATAGGGGCATTGGTGGCAAAAGCAGGCATGGTTGCAGCTGATCTCATCAAATGTGCCATGATGTTCTGAGGTACAGGGAGCTTAAGAGACTTGTAGGCCAGTAAGCTATAGATCTGCAGCCAGCAAGCCAGAATAGGTGATGAAACCTTCTTTTGCAAAGTCCGTGGGTGGAACGAACAAGGAATCAGTCAGATAGATATCCCAGATATGAGCAATGTAGATCTTGAAGGTCCTGCAGACATCGAGCGAATGTCAAACTTTCTCCAAGGATGCAACACATTAGGACAGAAGAATGGCAAAATAATGTCCTAATTACAGTGGGAGTTCACTTTTGGAAGGAACAATGGGTCAGTACATAAAAGAACAGAGTCCTTGTGGAAGAGGCACAGATGTTGTGCCATCTTTGACACACTCCATGCCGAGGTGATGGGAATGAGGAAAAGGACATTGAATAAAAGAATCTGTAAGGAAACAGAACAGCTCAAAGGGGGGTTGAAGGCTTGTAACACTTTCTGCAGATTCCATGATGGGAAAAGATGAATGACGTCCCCCCCCAAGGAATTGATTTACCAAGAGATGTGCACCCAGTGAAGATGTGGAAGACCTAGATGACAGGATGGATGCAATAGGAGAAACCTGACACCACAGAGTATTCGGCTTGAGGCATGTATTCTGCTCCTTATGGAGAAAGGCAAGAACATGTTGGACTGTGGCTCTGGAAGGGTCAATGCCCTGGGCTGCACACCAGTGAGAAAACATTGACCACATGCTCTGGTAAATTTGAATGGTTAAAGGCTACCAGAAGTAGGAGAACCCTGAATATTTCAGTTGGAACCACTCAAACGTCAATTTGTCAGAATCAGCCACTTGGGTTTGGGATGCCAAATTGGGCCCTGAGACAAGATATAGTCTTCCTGGTAATGTCCACAGGTCCACAATCAACAGGTTCAAAAATCATGGATGACGCAGCCAATATGGAGCCAGAAGATCTACCTGTGCTCATTCCAGGTGAAGCTTCTGAAGTGTCCAGCCCAACAGAGGCACCAGAGGGAAGGCATAGAGCAGAACATCTTGCCATAGCACTGAGAACTTCTAAAGCTTCTGCTCCGTCGTGATACTTTGCAAAGAACCGAGATAGATTAGTGTTCTGGCTTGTCGCAAACAGATCCACAACCAAGGGACCAAACTGGAGAAGACCTCCAGATAAAACCTACATTCCCATGGGGCCACCCACTGTGCCAGTCCACCTCAACATTCAAATCCAGCTGAGATGTTCCGCCACTAGTGACACCAAATGTCGTTCAGCCCAGTTGGAGAGCAGAGTTGACTCCTCCTGAAGAGTCTTGGATTGAGTCCCCTTGTCTGTTGTTGGTGTGGACACATTTGGAATACTGTGCACAGTTCTGGTCACCTCATCTCAAAAAGGATATTGTAGAGTTGGAAAAGGTTCAAAGAAAGGCAACCAGAATGATCAATGGGAGAGAGTCTCCCTTTTGAGGAGGGGTTGCAGCATTTTGGGCTTTTTAGTTTAGAGAAAAGGAGAGTCAGAGGTGACATGATAGAAATGTATATTATGTTATGTTATGTTTTATTTCTAGGCCGCCTTTCGGCCAAATAGGCCCCCAAGGCGGCTTACACACAAATACAAATACAAAATACAAATAAACAAAACAATTTACAAAAAAAAATCAAACTAACAAAATGCTAACATTTCTAAAAAACAAGAACAAATGTATAAAATTATGCATGTCCTGCCCAGAGTGTGAGTCACGAAACGGAGGTGAGACTGGAATTAATTCCTGTTTTATTACAGTAACATCAAAGGGAATGTGTTTCATAGACTTAGCTATGCTAACTCACTATAGTCCCTAACTAAGCTACCTATACTCTGCAGCATGTGAAGAAAGTTGACTCAGCAACTGGGTCAGGGGGGCGCCGCCTTAAGTAGGGAAGGTCTTCACCCGCAATCTCTGACTCCTTCGAAATCCCACCTTCTTACGGCAAGGCGAAGGGGGGCGAGCCTCCGCCGGCTCTGTTTGAAGTGCCAGGCGGGGAATCTTGGGGGGCTGGAGCTGGTGCGCCCACCCGGTCATCCCCCAAAGGCTCTGTTGGGGCATCTGTAGGTGGAGTGAAGTCTGTTTCGGCGGGAAAACTGTCTGTGGGAACTGGCAGTCTGTCAACTACTCCCCCTCCCTCATTGTCCTCGAAAGTCTCATCTACCTCTGATTCCTCTCCCTGTTCTATCTGAGGAGGCCGGGGCTCGGCCGACTCCCCTCCCTGATCCCCTGGGAGAGCTGGGGTTCACCAATGGATGGCATGGAAAAAGTGGACAGAGAAATGTTTTTCTCCCTTTCTCACAACACTAGAACTCACTGACATTCAATGAAGTTGAATGTTGGAAGATTTAGGACAGACAAAAGAAAGTACTTCTTCATTCAGCACACAGTTAAACTATGGAATTTGCTCCCACAGGAGGCAATGATGATCACCAACTTGGATGGCTTTAAAAGATTAGACGAATTCATGGAGGATAAGGCTATCAATAGCTACTGGCCATGATGGCTATGCTCTGCCACTATAGTCAGAGGCAGTACTGCTTCTGAAAACCAGTTGCCAGCAGCTGCAGGAGCGGAGAGTGCTCTTGAACTCAGGCTCTGCTTGCAGGCTTCCCTTGAGCATCTGGTTGGCCACTGTGTGAACAGGATGCTGGACTAGATGGGCCACCGGCCTGATCCAGCAGGCTCTTCTAGTGTACTTATTTTATTATTTATTCCAACAATTTATATACGGTTTAACTCCATAGTCTCTAAGCAGTGTACAGTAAGGTTTCAAAAGATACAATAAAGATAAAATGTTAAGATTAATCATAAAATCAGATGGCTTTGATGAAGTGTGTGCTTAGCACAATAAGGCCTCAGATGCTGCTCTGTCAGCAACCTGAAACCTATCTACCCCCAGAATTTAACTACCTTTCAGGAGGAAAACAGCACAACAGCAATATGCCACAAAAAATTACTGAGATGTGTTCTGTCAAGAATGCCTGGTTTGTTAAGGCTGTTAATTAAAATGGTTCTGTGGCACGGAATTGTGGGGGGAACATAATGCCTGAATTAGGGCCTCTAGAAGGCCATGAGACTGTCGGTTCTCACAGCTGAACTCAGTTAATTCGGCAGTGAATAAGAACACCTGCTTATCAACTCAAGACTGGTGCCTCAAGGCCACAGGAGAAGTGTGCAACTGTTAGGCGCAAAAGCTCTGGAAGATTTCATCATCAGAATGCCCTCTGATTGGCTAATTAATTCCTAGTTGTCGCTGAGCTTTTTCTAGAAGTAGAACTAAGATTCTGGGTCTTTGTTCCCCAATGTTCCTTGGTGCTATCTGATGTTGGGGTTCCATCTTCCATCTGCTATCCAGGCTATACATCTCTGGGGAGATGTGGAACCATGAAGTTACTCTGCCTGTCTTCCTATAACGTATGAGTATAGATTAGACTAGGCAGATTTGTTATTTTTGCTTGTGACTTGAATTCTCTGCATTCTGTATTTTAAATAACCCCTGGGGTGTTTGGTTTAAGGAATTATTTTGCTGCTATATTGTTGCACTTACATTTTATTCTAATAAAGCTACCTCTTATTTAGCAGTGTGTGTTCATTTCAGGGGGAAATCGGCTCTGAATCCAGCACCTTGGCCATTTAGCCACAACTACTGTATAGTTGGGTATTTTGCCTTAAGGCTCCAAGACAAGGAGTTCATCATTGGTTCTTGTCTTTGGGAATCCTTGGCAGGTCTATTTCTGGCACTTTAGGTTTCCCCTTGGCCCAGAGTGGATAACCAGGTTTAAGGGGTGGTGGCAGTCTACCTACCTTACAGGGGTGGTGTTGGTTTAACTCAGCTCTGGCAAGGGAGACACCGGTTGTGCCTGGCTGGGATCAATTGCTCTGGGCTTGCGAGTTGACCCCCCGGTGAGAATTCTTTATATGTTCTAATATCCTACTCAAATCTTATGTGTGAATATGTTATATAAAGACACAAAACATTACTCCTACTTCTCTCCAGAAACACTGTGAACATAGTTACAGTGCTACTCAGCACAATTCAAATGCTATGATAAGAGGCACTTGAAGATCGTATCTTATGGCATGTGTGGGGAACCTCAAGCCTAGGGTCTGAATGCAGCCCTCCAGCCATTTCTACCTGGCCCTTGGAACTCACGCAACACCTGCCCCGTTTCACACCCAAAATGTTTTTGCCTGGCTGAAGTGTGTCCTTGAACTCTTCTTTGCAGAGGATAGGGAGGAATGTGTGTAGAAACACATGTGTGTAGTCAATTGTACAAAAGTAAAATTTACACTAAATGCTTCACACACTTTTGACTCTGGCCCTGCCCAACACTGGCATGTGGCCTTTAGAAGATTGCTCAGAAGTGAATGTGGCCCTTGGACTGAAAAAGGTTTCCCACTCCTGTCCCTATGGTTATGGGATTATGAATTTCATATCAATTCTTGGGTCTCTCTCCCCCCCCCCGTTCTAACAGGGGGTGGGGAAAAGAGCTGGTAGAAGTTGTAATTCTGTTTGGTGCCATGCAATTTCCTCATCCCATATATTCCATTAGGTACTAGTACAAATTCTTTTCATCAGAAACGTGAGGCAATTGGATAAGCTATGTGGGTGGAACAAATCACTAATAAATTAAGAGTTTGCTGACATCTTCAAAAACAGAAATGTACTTTTTATCTTTGCCTCATCTACTAAATACCTTTATAAATATATAACATTTCCCAAAGAACCATGGTACTGAAATTACATTCTGAAATTACTGGGTGCCTTCAATTGCTGGTCATCGCATTATAGCTCAACTATTTATAATCCGTAGAACTGATAGAACAAATAAAGCAAAACAAAAATCAAAGGTTTCACTCATATTTAAGATTTAATTAAAAAGCTAATAATAAAAAATGATACTGCCCTATAACCATGTTTGCATTTTAAGTAGCTGTTGTGTTTTCAAGAATATGTAAAATTAAAGTACCAAGCTTTTCGGAGTGGGGGCAACCAGATGAAACCTGTGCTGGCCACTGTACAAAGTAAGGCAAGGCATACTAATATTCAGGATGCTACTGTTATTCCAATTATTATACAGGTTGTCAGTTTCATTTTGTAGAAGTTGAAATGTAGGAAGTTGTCAGATGCCTCTGGGACAAAGGATAAGAGAAGAATCAGAAAAATGTAGGCAGAGGAACTAAAAACCTAGGATGGGGGGGAGCATGTAAAGGAGATAAAGTCTGAGACACAAAAACTGAAGAAGTGGGGAGGGAAACAAGATTAAGGGATTTTTGAGTTGCACGCTTCTTCAGCAACTATAGCCACAAATCCAAAGTAAGTAGTATCACAAAAAAGATACCCATTATCATAAGAATTTAGAACTCATAGTGCTGATTTTGTATGGTGGTTGCTATTCCCCTTGTGCTGATCCTTCTAGGGCTGGGGCTAGGACCAGACAGCAATCTGCACAAAGACAGGCATAGTTGCCACCTAGTGTATGTGTGTGCCTGGCATGCTATTATCTTAACATGTCTGTGTGGAATCATCCACAAATGGACTATATTCCTGGAGAAACATTGTACCTGAAAATACCTTAGTAGATAGGAAGACAGTGACTACAAAAATCATTATTAAATATGTCAATAAGTTAAAGCATATATTTGCAGTACTAGTGGAATACATTAACTAGTGTTTAACCAGGGGGGTACCTTCACAGAAGCTTTCATTTCACACTTCTTTCTCTATTTTTTACATGAAGAGCCAGGGAGCACGTGAACTGCAGCAAACACGTTTGTCCATTCAGAGATGGCAGGAAGAATTGCCCTTACTCTCAGTTGGCTTTCTCACTCTGTGAGCCACATTTGCCTAGGATCACATTTCCAAGGAAAATGGTTGTAAAGAAGATGGAGGCCACAAAGAATTGTATCCAAGGGTAAACTGTTGGGAAATTCCCCTCTCTCAGAGTATAACAGGATAAGACCATTGAGCTCTGGGGCCTGATGAGTAGTTTACTACTTGCCTAGTTCTTAGGGGGTTGATCAGGATAGTTTTCTTCCTCCCCACAAATCAACATGCTTCTTGGGTGGTAATGGTCATGGTCTGTCTTCACCAATGTTTTTTTTTGCTTCTTTTATTCTTGACCCACATATGATTCATAAATGGTATCAGGAAATATGGAAATTAGCACTTATGGAAAAACTAACACATAGTTCAAAAGCAATGAGACAAGGAACAGATGCAAACAAGTTCTATGAACAATGGTATAGCTTTATTGTTTTCGTTAGTCAAAGTGATGGGGCATGCAAACCTCCAACCTCGCATGGTCAGATTTGGCTGTCCACATTGGGATATTATCTGGAAAACAATTCAGGACAATAACCATTTAATATATGCTTACCTCCCTAGAGCATTATAGGTGCCATAACTCCTATTGTCAACTGCACTATTTTCTCTCATTGTTGTATAAGTTATTCTTGTTTTGTATTCTGTTCTACCCAAAACCAATAAAAACATTATAAAAAAAAATTACAAACTAGTGTTCTTCTGCATCTTGGGGAGATATCTGAATATACAGAAAGCATTACCATGCATACTGATGATCCCATTTTGCTGCCCAGGTGATGGGCACAGGACAATCAAATTCAGTACTGGGGAAAGCAGTTACTAACAGAAGTGTACATGTTCAGGACTCAAGGCAGTCTGGAACAGGAACCCTTTAGTGATGTTTGAGATTTGTGGGTAGGAAGGTTTCAGGAAAGGGAAAAATAATTTTAAAAAGACAACCTTTTCTTTCCCACCTACTCCTCCACTAGGGATGGGGGAGAATATTAAAAAAAAATCAAACCTGGTACCGGATCCCAACTGAATTCTCTAGTTCGCTATTCCTTCGGAGCGGCACTGATCTCTTGTGGTGGGTCACAGCTGTAATCGGCACAGATTTTGCGGCTGTGACTGCAATCAGCAAGAATTTTTTTCCTCGAAATCCTCCCCCTATTTTACGTATTTCCCCCCATAATTACGATGTTGTGTCAACCACAGGATTTCCATTTGTCCATTATGTATTATGAAAAAAATCATTATCGTATTATCATTATTATCTCTTCTCCCAAAGGGTTCTTCAGGACGCCCCCTTTCTTTTGTAAAAACATTATTATTATGAACAACACACATAGACACTGTGCTGCCCATCAACCACTCAGTTCGGTGCAAGTAGCAATCAATAAGTCACCCCAGGAAAGGGGTCTGTGTCCTGTCCTCTCCTCCATGAGATATCAGTGCTTCCAAACTGGCACAGACCATATCCAAAAGAGAGTAAGCCTGAGGCAAGGCAGACTCAAAGGCAATTATCTGCCTCACTGATATATAAAAATAGGAAAAAACACCACATGGAACTGTGATCAATTCATTCACGTAAGCAACCTAAAAATTACGCAATGTTTTTCCCACTGCCAAAAAAACCCATGTGGAACACTGTGATCTGATCATTCATTCAGGGCAGCTACCTAAAAATTACACAATGTTTTTCCCAACACCAAAATACCCTGTGGAATGCTGTGATCATTCATTCATGTCAGCGAAAAGAAATGACGGACTATTGAACTGCATGTGGATTGGCGCCATGCAGCAAACCCCATCCCTGGCCACCATGCTATATACTGCTTAAGGCTGGGCTGGCAGACATTGCTTTTTTTTTTGGTATGTACAGTAGCTAGGATGGAGGGGGGAATGAGAAGTGAGAACAGAGAGTACGAAGAGAAAAAGGTCTCCTCCTGAAACCTCTGTGTGTGGGAGGCTTTTTAATGAACACATGGCACTCAACGTCCTGACCATGTTGTCTGCCCCAACCCTCCACTCCAGGATACTATAAGCCATTATGCCTTGAATGGACCATTCCCTCCATCTCCCATTTTTACTTTCTCCCCAACACCCTCAGTATTGCATTGTTTATGAAGGCCACTGAAACTAAGCGTATGGGATGTTAAAGAGCTTGACATAGTTCAGAAAAATATTCCTTAAATGTAATTATCTTTATAGCACATTAAATCAGGGTTCTTGCTTTGGTCAGACAGAACTGTTACCATTTCCATCAGAGCAAGCAACACCAATATAAGCTACTAGTTAAATTGATACTAACAGACCACCAATATTTTGTGCATTATGCAATCTGTATATTTAATATGACCCTGCTAACCTCTGAGCACAGAAACACAAGTAATTGCAATCTTAGTTTTCAGCAACTTTCTTGGAACAACTTGGTCTTTAAAGATAATACTGAGGTTAAACAGTGAATCAAAGATATAGATGTACAAGGTGATCTAAAGCAGCATTCAAAAATAATGTTCCATGGATGAAACTCATGCATTTGAAAATTACTTTAGAGACTCACCAACAGCATTTACTTCCACAAGGTTACAGACCATGAGCAGAGAAGAATTTCTTCCAAAAATATCCAAAGCTTCAAATTATAGGGTCCATTCATATGTATCACCGAACCATGTTTTGGGATTATGTGAATGAGTCTCACAATTGCACACTCTCCTCTCCTGTGTACACCTAACTAATAACTTATTTCTAGCACAAACTAAGTCTGCCATTAAATCCAAATTGGACAACAGTGGTTTGTGTTTTGCCCTTCAGACCAGGATTACAAACCAGCTTCAAATCATAGAAGGCAAACACGAATGGTAGTTTGCTGGATGTAATAACAAAGGGTGGTATACAATTAAGTAGTTTGCTGGATGTAATAACAAAGGGTGGTATACAATTAAGTTCTACTCAGAGTAGACCCAATTAAATTAATGAATCTGTTGATCATGTTGATTAACTTCAATGGGTTTACTTTGAGCATTGGATCCAACCCAATCCATGGTTTGTACTAAAATAGGAAGAGATGAGTGTATGAGCCTGAGGCCATGGTTTGGTGATGGAAATAAATTGCCTGGGTATATTTGGGCCCCTGTGATTAAAGACTTATTGGATCACACTACTTGTTGAAATGCACTCTGTGCACTTACTTTGGAAAAACTGCTTTCTCAACTAGAATAAATTCACCTTTAGAAATACAAAGCAGAAGATTTGTTTTTCTCTGGCAAATATGCAAGTCATTGACTTATTTACTGTTGAAGCTGCCAAAATTAGAAATTATTTTGTGGAAGAAAATATGATTAACTGTTGAATTTATTTTAGAATAAAAGAAAATATTAACTAGGCCCCTTATAAGTTATTATTTCCTAAGATAGTATATAGTTAGTCTTGAAATGTCAATTTTTTGGGATGAATATCCTGTATGCCATACACAATATGGCACACATCTAGTTATTTTATATATTTTAAATGTCATAACATTGGCTTATTTATTTATTTATTAAACTTGTATACCGCCCCATAGCCGAAGCTCTCTGGGCGGTTTACAATAACTAAAAACAAATACAATTTAAAATACATCTTTTAAAAACAATTTAAAACACACTTTTGAGTGACACAAAGGTGGCAGTAGAGGTCAATGCAAGTCTTTAACTGTAAAAAACATATCCAGCCATTTGTGTGTTCTGCAACAACTGTTAACTAGTTAAGGAAGGTGCAAATTCCATTTCATACAAGCTACAGACCTACTACAGCCACAAACTACTACAGCTATGGAGCCCCCTAGTGGGGTTCTGAGCTTCATTCTGAGCCATTGGAGCAAATTAGAAAACGTTTGTGACCAATTAAAAAGAGTGTGATTACGATGAAGGTGATTTTATTAAGAAGCTGTTTATACTTTGTTTCTGTAAGTGCTCAGGATGCTGAAGTTTACCAACAACTGTCCAAACACCATAGAAAACTTTGATTTGGTCACTGTGTAGCATTAAGCTTTATTGAAGCTGATATGATCTAATACTGTAGCATCAAACCTTTTGAAAGAATCCAAAACCTTACAATTCAGAAGAAGGACGGTAGCACTGGAGAGGCTGGGAAAAGTATTTAAAGAGAGTGAGAGTGCACACACGAGTGAAGTAAGAGGGAGTTAAGGTACAATCTGAATTTATATTAAAAATAATAAAAAAAAACTTAACAGAACAATTTGATTTCCTTAAAGTGAAGTGGCACAGAGGCAGTAGCCCTCATATTTTCATATCATATGAATGCATCTGATGTTCTAATCTGGCTGCCACTAACATATGTAATAGATGAGTTTTTTCCTTTAAAATTATTTCTTTCAAATATGCAATAAGATAAACTTTAGGGTCAATGACCAATTTCACCATAAAAGAGTTTTATTTATCATATATTTTAACTATAATCAGAACATTCTGGCTCTTCTTCAGATATACCAACAAGGAATAAAGTCTTCCTTTTCTTGGTAATGTTTTAAAGTCTTCCTTTTCTTGGTAATGTTTCCAAGGTTAGTAATAATTATTTCTGTATTTTAGATCTTCAATAATCAGAATGAAAGTTGCACTCAAGCACCTACCTGCCCCCCATCCTGACCGGATACATCTCTAGCTGACACCCGTTGCTATCAATATGAACCCAAATTATCCTGTAATGTATGTGAAACTAATTAATGTTTATAAACTGCCTTGGGAGGACTTTTACCTGAAGGCAGCATATAAGTAATTAGACTAAATAAAGGTGTTTCATTCCATTCTGCCATAATTTTATGTTTTTCTCATAATACTGAATATAATAGAACATTTGAACCCCCTATACTTTACAAGGAAGTTTCATAGTGAGAAATATAAATAGATCCTATTCAAGAATATTTTTAACCTGTGTTTCCTTGACAAGTAATCCCAGAGTACAATAAAAAAATATAATAATCCCATCAAGATCAAATAACAGTGCAGATAAATACTTTGTACAAGTATCCAAAGGGGATACTTTGGTTCTGGAGAGTGGGAAAGAAAAACACTCTCTTTCTCTTTCTTTCTTTCTTTCTTTCTTTCTTTTTCTTTATCACTTCCCATGAGACATCATGAAGTGATTTACAATACACAGCTATAAAACAATCTCATTCAGTGCTGGCAGTCCCAACTCTGAACCTTTTACCACTACAGGAAGACAGGGAATTGCCTTATACCAGGCCAGACTATTGACCATTTAGCCCCTGGCTCTGCAGGGTCTATCTTAGGTCTCACATCCACGGTTAACTTGAGACATTTTGCTGCCTAAGCAGTAAATGGCACCCCCTGCCCCAAGCCAAGGAGCATACTACCTTGAATATACAAGAGCATTTGCTTTAAAGGAATGTTTTATTTCAAATCCATAGGTAGAGCAAACAATTCATACTACTATGTCAATTGCCTCTTTTTCCCATAGGGACAAAAATGTAGGCTCCCCAAACTCAAAGAACTGAGGCAGGGTCAGAGGCAAATATTAGCTATAAACTACAATTATCCTGGTTTGCACATCACATCAATGTGATGTGTGAATGAGGTAAATATATCTTAAGGCTTATGTACACCCCCTCTTTTTTGCTGCATTCATTTACAGCCTGATCCTGTCTATGTTTACTCAAAATCAAGTGTCACTGATTTCAGTGAAAAATGCTCTCCAGTTATAGCTAACATCGCTAAAAAAAGCTACACTCCTTTCTCCTTGTGTTAGCCTATATTTTAAAGTGAGTTGTATTTTGAACTGAATTGCTTCCAATTTATTGCTTACAGACAGTTACAAGTTATCTATGGATAAAACAGAGCTTTTTGTAAAACAAAAGGGAAAAATGTAATGTGTCACCAGGGCCGGCTCCAGGCATGCCGTGGCCCTTGGGCATCAGCTTGCCCTGGGCCCTGGCGCGTGTGCGCGTTTGCGTTCATGTGCGAGAGAGAGCCCCCCCACCTACCTGTCTCTTACTATTGCCATTAACCAAGATGGCAGCCGCGGTTTCCCTAAGGGGATGAAGCATCTCTGCCATCAACTAAGATGGTGGCAGGGGCTTCAGTACTTTAGGGAAACCGTGGCCGCCATCTTCATTAAGGGCAATACTAAAAGGCAGGAGACAGGTAAGTAGGGGGTGTGAGGGGCCACAGATCACGGAAGGGGAGCGGAGGGCCCGCTGAGGGCCCCCGTTACCCTGTAGCTCCAGGGACCCTCAGGCCAGTGCCCCACCTGGCCGCCCTTTAGAACCGGCCCTGTGTGCCACAGACCTGCAGCTGCAAAGTGGTATTCAAAGCGGCACACTATGTATCAAACTGGCATAAGCCGTGTTGTAATGACCAAGTCTTGGCTGCTGCTTGTGATTAGCTAAGAGAGAGCCTAACCAGAAGCCCAGGTTCAGATGAAATGTTAAGCCAAATCTTGGTTTAGCTAAGTGCAGCATGAGATAAAAAAGTCCAGAAAGGAGCAACATGGCTGAAAGCTCCTCTCCGGAATTCCACCCATTTGCATGGTTCTGGTAAGCCATAGTTTGGCTTACCATGTTATGCAAATCAGGCTTCTGCCTTCTGCTGCTGGGATGGGACCCTTTTACTTAGATAATTGAGCTAGCAAGAGAATGAGTGGGAAAAGACAGATGTGCTACTCCCTCATAGTTGGTTTTCCTCTTCCTGCTGTTTCTGGGATAGGAAGTGAAAAAGGTATGCAAGGCTTAGTTTTCCAAGGAGAAGGCAGGTGAGGTGATGGCCAGCTGGAAGGAGAGCCAGACATTTTCAGAGTGGGGACGTTGGCTAGATAGCCAGATACTGGAGTGCAGTAAGGACCCCAGCCATTTGCTGCCCTGAAATGTGCCCCTTAATCCTGTATGTGAGTTTATTGTCTCATGGTCTGAAGGCACACAGGTCTGGTGAGTGCCTGGATGGGAGACTGCCTATGAACCATATGTAAGCTGCCTTGGGTTTCTAACATGGAAAGAAAGGTGGGGTATAAATGAAATAAATAAATAAATAAATAAATAAATAAATTGTGCCTCATGGGAGAGACAGCCCTGCCACTTGATCCTTTTAGCACGGCACTCAGCTTCCTCCTCTAAAGGCCTGAACAGCACTACAGTACTGCTGGACCCAGGCTGGCTGGAGACGTGAACAGGAGTGCTTGTGTAAGGAAGTGGGGGTATATTGCTTAAGCACAAAACAAGTGGGACCCACAACTACATTTTAGGATTATTAAATGCAATACAAACTTTACAACAATAAATGTTCAATTTATTTATGCATTTAAGTTTCTTGCACCATGACATGTACTTTCTTGATTAGTATTTAAAATGATTTGTTCCTTTTAAGTGGTATGAGGAGATTTTGTTTTGTTTTTGATGGAGCATTCAAACATGGAATAGTCTGAAATGGAACAGTTCACGAAACGTTTTAACTTACCATTCTGCTGACTGGACAAACTGGCCCTCTGATGCTGATTTAAGGGGCAAAACTCAAAGTTGGATTACTTTAAGAACCTATTATTTCTGGATTTTATTCACAGGCTAAAGGACCCAAAGGACCTTCAGTTCTCTCTTATTTTGACACTGGTGTATGCATTTTCTAATCCTTTGCACATTATTAAACAAATTATGTTGGAGCCAATGATAATTTTATAATGAGTGATTAGGTTTCATTAATAAATTCAAATCAGGAGAAAGAATTCATAGTCTCCCAGATACATTTATTACTTGTTTATGAGGTAGTAACATACATTGTTTGGCAACTGTTAGGCTAAGATTTTAGGCTGCAATTTCCCTACATTTAATCATTTTAAAGATCAAAATATTGAACAATTAGTAAAAGGATTCATACAGTTTCTTATGTTAATATGCATTTTCAGTATTGTTACGCAACCCGGCCCTCAAAATTCACCTGGTCATGGGCATATGATACATTTCTGTTATCTGTCCCAATACAGCAGTATGTTTTTTGGAATATAGACCAAATATTAAATACGCTGTTTCTGCATGGGACACAAATTGCAGTAATTCCTCCTACACATCTCCATCATTAACTATGACCATAGCATGATAACATGTAACCTACAAACACTTCATAAGCTAGAGCTTTTGGGTAAGTAAGTCCTGATTCACAACCTTTTAGAGTTCTTTGACAATGTCAACATGCAAGTGCAGAGGTGGAGAATCTTTTGGTCCTGAGGGCCAGATCTTTATCTCCCCCCCCAAAAAAATTTGTGGTCCAAATCTGACAGGTGGGTGGGACTACCCACCTGTTAATCATCTGATGTCATTATGGTAATAGGTGACTGATAGGTGGGTGGTCCCACTCACATGCCAAAGTTGAAGCATGGGGCAAGGCAGCACCAAGCAGAATTGAACTCTCTGCTCACTATCTGATGAGTGGACAATTCAATCCTGGTCTCAACACGGGGCTAAGAAATCCTAACTTCACATATACACTGATGGGATCTGAGCAGGCAATGATTGACCAGAAAAAACGGTATTGGGGTCATGATAGATATCAACTTGAAAACAACAACTCAGTATGCAGCAACTATGAAAAAGTTGAATTCTTTGTTAGGGATCATTAGAAAAGGGAACAAAATTAAAACTGTCAGTATGTATGCCTTACACAAATCTATGGTGCAACCATGTTTGGAAAACTTTTACAGCTCTGGTCACTGAATCTTAAATAGATGTGGTGATGGCAACGAACTTACGACGGGTTTAAAATGGGATTTGACAAATTCATGGAGGATGAAGCTATCAATGGCTACTAATCCAGGACCAGAGGTTGGATGAATCTGAATACTAGTCACTAGAGAACAACAGCAGGAGAGAGCTATTGCCCTTATATCTTGCTTTTGGACTTCCCCCAGGTATCTCGTTGGTCACTGTAGGTAACAGGATACAAGACTAGGCCTTTGGTCTGATCCAGCAGGACTTTTCTTATTATGGTCTTATGTTGTCCATATCATATATAGTTTTACCATTAGACTAGTTCTTTCTCTTCTGTAAATCAAATAGAAAAATGGAATCCACTGGCTACCTATTAGCTACTGGGCTAAGTTCAAGGTTCTAGTTTTGGTGTACAAAGCCCTATACAAGCTTGGCACCAGGACATCTGAAAGACCATCTTATCCCTTATATACTCAGTTGATCACTGTGCTCTGCAGCTGAGGGCCTCCTGCAGATACCATCTTATCAGGAGGTCCATTCTGTATAACATAGCAAATGGATCTTTAGTGCAGTGGCACCTACCCTTTGGAATTCCTTCCCCTTAAATGTTAGACAGGCGCCATCTCTGTTATCTTTTCAACACCTACTGAAGACCATTCTCTTTCAACAAGCCTTTTAAGTAGAGACCTTATCCCAGTTTGCATCTGTGTTGGAATTGCTTTTTAATATGGTTTTAAATCTTTTTTTATAAAGATGTTTTTAAACTGTTTAAAAATGCTTTTAAAGATGTTTAATATATTTTAAAGTCTGTTTTTATGATGTTTCAAACTGTTTTTAGTGCTTTTGTTTGCTGTCCTGGGTTCCTACTAGGAGGAGAGGCAGGATATAAATCAATCAATCAATCAAACAAACAAACACTATTTAGTTAATTAACATCTAGAATTCAAGGAAGTAAATATTCAGCTATTGTAGATAATGACATTGTCCTAAAATGTATCATAAAAAGTATTCTGCATGAGCAATGCAAAACTAATGTTTATAGATAGAATTGATGGTGGACCAAAGGTCTTAGTGAACAACAGCAACACCCCTAATTTGTGACCAACAATAAATTAGTGGAGATAGAAAAAGTAAAACCACAAACAAAGTAGATCAAAATATGAAAATAAAGAAAAGGGACCAAGGTCAAGCACTCAATTTAATATATATTCATGCCAGACAGATGCATTTTATTCTAATCAAGAGAACCTTATATCCTAGACAAAGCATCTGCAGTTTGAAATTGGGTACTATAATTCACAACTGATATATAGACCAATACATCGACATCATGACACAAATTATATTTGTTATAAATTTATAATGGTGTTTATATAAAAACATTGTTATAGTTTGAGAAATGACAGCAGTGGGCACATGTATAAATGTTTAAACTAGGATAAGCCAATGTGGCTACACGGAAGACTGGTGGAGGAGGTAAAAATAAAAAAGAGAATGTATAAAGAATGGAAGGAAGGACGCATCACCAAAGAAGAGTTCTGACGAGCGGCTCGGGCTTGCAGGAATAGCGTAAGGAAAGCTAAAACCCAGAATGAGCTGAGGCTGGCGAGGGAAGCGAGGAACAACAAAAAGGGGTTTTTCAGATATGTTCGAAGCAAGAGAAAGACCAAGGAAATGGTGGGACTGCTGCTCAATGAGGATGGCAAAATGTTGACAGATAACAAGGAAAAGGCAGAACTGCTCAACGCCTATTTTGCCTCTGTTTTCTCCCTAAAAGGGAACAGTGTGCAACCTTGCATCGGTAGCAATCTCAGTAAGGGGTTGGGATTGCAGTTCAAGATTGATAAGGAGATAGTCAGGAAATACCTAGTTAACCTAAATGAGTTCAAATCTCCAGGGCCTGATGAACTGCATCCCAGAGTATTGAAGGAACTTGCTGATGTACTCTCAGAACCTCTTGCCATCATCTTTGAGAAATCCTGGAGAACGGGAGAGGTGCCGGAGGATTGGAGATGGGCAAATGTCGTCCCGCTCTTTAAAAAGGGTAAAAAAGAAGATCCGGGGAATTACAGGCCGGTCAGTCTGACCGGGAAAGATATTAGAACAGATAATAAAAGAGTCCATTGGCAACTATCTAGAGGACAATGCTGTTATTGGTAGGAGCCAGCATGGGTTTGTCAAGAAATAATCCTGTCAAACTAATCTCATCTCTTTTTTTGATCAGGTCACTAGCTTAGTAGATGGTGGAAATGCTGTAGATGTCATCTATCTAGATTTCAGCAAAGGGTTTGACGAAGTCCCCCACGACCTTTTGATTAGCAAACTGGTCAAATGCGGACTAGATGGAAATACTGTCAGGTGGATTCACAACTGGTTGGAAAACCGTACTCAAAGAGTGGTCGTCGGTGGCTCTGCTTCGGACTGGAAGGAGGTTTCGAGTGGAGTGCCACAGGGTTCTGTCCTGGGGCCGATACTCCTCAACATTTTTATCAATGACTTAGATGATGGGGTGGAGGGAAGCCTTATGAAGTTTGCGGATGATACGAAACTGGGAGGGATAGCTAACACAATGGAAGACAGGAATAAAATCCAAAGGGACCTGGATAGACTAGAAAATTGGGCTGAAATTAATAAAATGAAATTCAATAAAGACAAATGCAAGATTCTGCATTCAGGCCACAAAAACAAAATGCACGGGTACAGGATGGGAAATACCCGGCTTAGCAGTAGTGCGTGTGAGAAGGACCTTGGAATTGTAGTGGATCGCAAGTTGAACATGACCCAGCAGTGTGATGCTGCGGCAAAAAAGGCAAACGCGGTTTTGGGCTGCATAAACAGAGCTATAGTTTCCAGGTCGAGGGAAGTATTAGTCCCACTATATTCTGCATTGGTCAGGCCTCATCTGGAATACTGCGTTCAGTTCTGGGCGCCTCATTTTAAGAAAGATATAGACAAGTTAGAGCGGGTTCAGAAGAGGGTGACGAGGATGATAGCCGGTATGGAGAACAAGTCTTATGAGGAAAGGTTGAAGGAACTTGGCATGTTCAGTCTGGTGAAGAGAAGGCTGAGGGGTGACATGATTGCACTCTTTAAGTACCTGAAGGGCTTTCACATAGATGAGGGTACAGATTTGTTCTCTGCTGCCGCAGAGAGTAGGACTAGATGTAATGGTTTTAAGTTGCAGGAGCGTAGATTCAGATTGGACATTAGAAGGAACTTCTTGACAGTAAGGGCAGTTCGGCAATGGAACCGACTGCCTAGGGAGGTGGTGGGATCCCCTTCGCTGGATGTCTTCAAGCAGAGGCTGGACAGCTTTCTGCGGAAGATGCTCCAGCTGTGGATTTCCTGCTGTGAGCAGGGGGTTGGACTCGATGGCCTACAAGGCCCCTTCCAACTCTATGATTCTATGATTTCATAATTCAAAATGTTTAGGTTTCATCCCTGAATATGTGAATTACAACATCTTCTAAACCTAAAAAAGTCATTCAGTGTGAAATACAATGAAAGCACAATCTAATTCCAAGTGCTATATTTAAACATTACTTGCAAACCTAAAGTTCAGATTAACTGTCTTCTCAAAGCATGGATTAATCAAGTACTAAGCAGTCATGTGTAATTCTCTCTCTCTTTACTGCTCCGCTCCCTGTTAGAATTTAAGCCAAGGTGGTGGTTCACTTTTATAGGAATATTCAGTAAGTATGCCAGAAATGTTAAGCACTATTAACATTACAAAGCTAGATCTGCCATCCAATGCAAACTCAAGACTCTGGGATCTTCAACTCTTTTTTCATAAAGGAATTCTGCTGTCAAGCACATCTCCCATCCCCAACCTAGCAAAAATGCCAACAGAAACTATACATGGGTACACTTGAGAACTGTACAACATTAAAAATGACACCCTTCTATTCCACTCTTTCAGATCCTGGTCCTGATATATTAAAAAGTTAGTGCTATTCCTCAGGTATTACAATGAGGGCTGTTACCAGATCTGCTACTGTGCCTTTACAAACATGTATGTGAACATGTATTTTACATGTGTATTTGCAAAAAAAGTTCTAATGTGAGAAGCTAGCAATTCTCTCTGCTTGGGATCTTTACTGGAGACAACTGCTTGCACATTGAGACAGGATTGCACTGCCAATGAATACACTGCTTACTTATCACACAGAAGACTATAATGCCACTGGATAACAACAGGCTCACTAAAGTCTTATCACACAAACGGGACGACTATTGATATATCACTAAAAGAAGGACAAAAGATAACACAGATTTGCATAAATGTGCATATGTTAATTTATATGTATAGACACAAATTTAGAAATAGTTATTATAATTTAAATAGAAATACAACACCAGAGTGGGAAAGACTAGGCAACCTTTATATCTCCTCAATCTGCTCTCCAGTTGCTAGCTGTTGATAGGCAACCAAGACTGACCTCTGTAAAGTAAGACATACGGCCACCTGCCATGCTTGAAGGTGTCAGCAAGCATGTGAGGAAGGCTGGCCTCGACCTTCCTCAGGAATAAATGGAAAATGCCTGAATTCCATCTAATCAGTGCTTATCTCATAATAAAAATGCTTGGAGCAGCTTGCATTTACTTAAAAGGAAGTAGGCAAGCAGCATGACTGAGAATCACTGTGTACCCAAAAAGCAGAAGTGGTTAGAGAGACTTTTTGTAATAGGCACTTTACAATAAGAAGAGTCATCAAGTTAAGTTGGAAATGTGTTTGTGCCTTGTGACTTGTATCCTAACTCATATATGAAGACCCGACCTTAAGTATAACACTGCTTCCTAATATGGGAATCTTAATGCTTGAATGCCATGCCTATATAACTGTAACTATGCCTCAGCACTTTCTTTTTATTGCAATAAACATCTGTCAACCATTCTCCTAAATTCGTTGTGAAGAGTTTTCCTTCAACACATGCAAAGATGATCCAGTGGATCTTGTATATTTGGATTTTCAAACATTTCCCATAAAGACCATTACAAAAGGCTCCTACAAAAACTTAGGACTAGTTCATACCGCAGCTTCTCTCATGCTGGTTTGTACTGTACCTCTGTTACTATGCAATAATAATTCTACATGATTGTCAAAGAATATTTAGAAATAATATGTACTATTGCAAAATCTGATCCTAAAGTATATTTTAGCAAAAACTCAACCAGCTATATGGAAACAGGGAGGAGGAGGGCTAGTTACATCAAAACTCTTGCCCCCTCTGTGTATCTCAGAATCTGGGGATGCCAGTTTGCTGACCCACTAATCTGGTGGTGTTGCTGCTGAATGACAGTTCGGTCCAGAATTAAACATCTATTATCCATGTGAATGAGGGAAGAGACTTGGTGTGTATAACTGAGACCTGGGCAGATGGGCTGGGTGGCCCATCTCCCTTGTGAGGAGATCAATCCACACTGTGTCTGGGTTCAGAGACTATTTGTGATGTTGGGCCAGAGAGACAAAATGGAGACGTTGTTTTCACCAGGCTGCACAACAACTGGTCCAAGCTGGCAGAGGTAGTCTTGGATGTGGTGCTGGAGGATCCCTGCACAGTAGTGTTGGGGTACTTCAATATCCATGCTGAGGCTCCCTCAAATGGAGTCTCTGTGACAACCATGTCATCACTGGTTCAACACAAATAGCTGGACATACCATCAATCTGGTCTTGCCACAGATCGGATTGATAATTATCTTTTGATTGGGGGGCTCGTTGTGATGTTTTCATGGGTGGATCATTACCTGGTCAGGTTTAGGCTGAACGCAGCTACCTCATGCTGCAGGGGTAGGGGACCTATTGAGATGGTGTGCCCTCTGAGACTTATGGAATCTGAGGACTTTCTGAATGTTCGTGGGGATTTTCTTGCTGACATAGCTGATGTTCCTGTTGAGGTTTTTGTCATGTTGTGGAATGATGAGATGTGTAGAGCCATCAACATGATAGCTCCTGAATGCCCTCACAGTTGCTGTGGAGCACTTAGGTTATCCTGGTATTCTAGTGACCTGTTGTCCCGTTCAGAGCCGGAAGGACGAGGCTGAAGCGTAGGTGCAAGTAAATCTCATTTTATTAGAGTAATGGATACATCAAAGGCATTGCGCTTCATAGAAAACTCTGCGCTAACTCACTAGAATTCCTAACTACACTCTAGACATGCTCTGCAGCGTGTGAAGGAAGTTGACTCAACGACTCCCCTCTGTAAGCGGCAAGCTTAAGAAGGGAACGTTTTCAAACGTAATCTCTGACTCCTGTGTAATTCCTGTCTTTGCCCTGTCCGTTTCTCGCGGCGGCGGGAGCGCGGGGACAGAGGGAATGTTCCCAACGGCTCATCGGAAGACACCTGTTCCTGAGCAACAGGCTCAAGATCAGGAGGCTGTGCCACACTGGTATCCTCCTGGGAACTGCTTGGCAAGGGAGGAGCTGGCACTGTCTCTGGAGCCTCCCCCAACAAGTCTTCTGCAGCAGCTGGGGGCAGCGCGCTCTGTTCCTCAGAGAGTGCGGGACCCGTGGGAATTGGCTGGTGAGCAGGCTGACCCCCTCCCGCAAGGTCCTGCTCAGACTCAACAATTCCCAACTCTGCTTCCTCTGGCAGCGGAGGCGCCTGAAACTCATGCCTCCCCCTTCCCTGTCCATTCTGGGTTAGCTGAGGCTCAACACCTGTGTGTGATGGAACAAGAGGGTAGATGTCTAGAGTGCAGGTGGCATAAATCTCAGTCTGAGCCTTACAGAGCACATGAGAGGTCACATTATTATACCTACCATGTGGCAGTGGTAGCAACAAAGAAAGCCTACTTCTCTGCCACCATTGTGTCCACAAGGAGTCACCCAGCAGAGCTTTTACCAAGTGGTGAATGGGCTTTTGTCATCTAGCTAAGATAGCTTTGCTCTGACACCCCTGGCAGCCTGCTGTAACAACTTTGGGAGGTACTTTAGGGACAAAATCGCTCATATTCAGACTGAGTTTGATACCATGGTTAAAGCAAGTCCAGTGAAAGCATTCAATGCACTGTCTGCCCATCTGTACAGGATCAGTTTCAATTATTGTGGCCTGTGGATATGGAAGGGTTGCTTGAAGTGTAGGGTTGACTGGGTGGGTCCAGGGAGTGATCAATGCTTCATAGGAGGGGGATAGAGTACAGTCTGCCTTAAAGGAAGCAGTGTTGTATCCCCTCATAAAGAAGACCTCCTTGGACCCAGAAGTGTTAAATAATTATCTCCCAGTGGCAAATATCCAAAATGGTCGATAAGGTATTCATTTGGAATGTACATGGCAGAGTTACACTGAATGTTATATTCAACTAAAGGCCTATAGGAATATTCATATCTACCGAACAGTTGTGCAGGTCTAGAGCGTAAATGTCAGCAAAAGACAACTTTCTGTTTGTTTTGCATCTGTTCTGTTCACACACTCAGCTGCAATTCTTACAAGTCCTGCAGAGACTGCAAAATGCCTGTCTTCATTACAACCAAGATGACAAATTCAGAGAGCAGATAACCCTATTACAGCATCACACTCTTCCTTAGCTGATATTGCTGAGGAAGAGCTAATTATCTGAAAATCCAGCTAAAGGATCTTTCCAAGAGACTTCAAGGTGAGGAGTATGATCAGAAGTGTGCATATCATGTGATTTGTCATGTATTCCAGTTCAATATATTTCCAAGAAATTAATTTTCCACTTATGCTGGAGAAGTATGAGAGGAATGGAAGTCACTACATGTCAGGAAGTTTCCATTGACTGACAAACTAAAGAGCTAGTGTGTGTTTTGCTGATCATTAATGCATGTTATAACCCCTCTACCATTAGTGCTTTTCTTTCTTGATGAGAACAATCAAAAACCTGCAGTTCTGCAATGTAACATAATTACTAAAAAGGCAGGAAACAAAACATTTTGCACTGCAGAAGACAGAGAAACATCTATCACCTACACAAGAATACTCCATTTTGCTATAGAAAGCTCTTTTCATATTTTAAAAGTAAGATGCTGACATGTCTTATGTATGCAGAATAAAACTTAAGATATAAGTTAACCAATGAAACACTTTCCCCATTAGTTGAACCTTATTTATGTACATCTTCTAACTAGCAAGTTTCTTAACTATGGTGAGTCCAGTTCACAGATCACATTAAGCCATAATTTTAAACAAGCTATGGTTTAAAGTAAATAAGCAGGGTGCTGCTGCAAAAGTTCTTGTGTGGCACTGTTCCTTCACTCCTGTTGCTCAGCCCTGGGTGAAACAAATCAGAGTATGGCTTGTTGTGTCATCTGAACCCATGTCACCTGGGCTCATGGTTTGTTTCCCCAAATAAACTATGAGTGGCAAGCCAGGAACAAACCTTGGTGTTTGGAGGAAACAAACCATGAGTTCAGGTTTGAACAGCACAATAAGTCAAACTCTGTCTTGCTTCATCAATGGCGCAGCAGCAGCAGCAGCACTGCAAGAACTTTTGAGTAGTGTGCATCATCATGCTGCTCACTCACATTAAACCACATTAAAAAAATCTATAGTTTAACGTGATGTGTGAACTACATGGCATTCTGTTTATTCAAACATCTGATTATTCACACTTTGGTTATGTTTGCCAGGCCATTTGGATAAGTGGTACGTATCTAATGGTGTTCAAAACATTTAATTTATTTATCAAGATTAAAGTTTATATATACATTATGACTTATTTAGAAGACTTAAGATGTGGGCAGGTACATTAAAACAAAGAATGTTTTATGCTCAGTTCATGAATTAAAATGTGAACATGCATCTGTACAAAAATAATGACAAATAAGCCAGAGGGATCTGGAGTGAATATGATTTGGAACTACCTACTTCTTCCTCAAGGATACCCCAAAGTAACTCCAGGATTTTATACTTTAAAGTTTAAAGTTTCTATACTTCATATATTGATTGTATACTGCAGTATAGCTGCTTCTTATATGTATTTCTGATTCTGGTATGTTGGCCAAGGCTGACTAAAGTGCACTTTACAGTGGTAGTATGAAAGACACAAATAAATACAACATTATCAGGATATTCTGCTGTCAGCTTCCCATTTATTTTCCTGGTACCTCCTCACAGATACATGGATGGGGTCTCCAACCAATAGCCTGTCTGTTCAGACGACACATCTGACACATAAGGATTCTGAATAGCCAATGGCAAAGGGATAAGTAAGAACCCTTGATCCTGTGCATTCATTAGAAAGGGGGCTGGTCTTGCCAGTTTCATCGAGGAAAAAACAAAAATTTTAAGATAGCATGAAAACCTCTGGAACCATTCACCTGACATTTGGCAGGGTTAATCCCCTCTATAGGGGCTACCATGTCCCCAAATTTGACCTCCATATGTGCATATTAGCTCCATAATGCTGCCAGCCCATGCCTACCTGATGCTACCTACATTTGTTTAGTATCACAAACCTAATTTTTAAAAACCCTCATTTGCTTTTTCAAAATTTTGAAGAAGGGAAACAGGATCATGAAAATTGGCATGATTGTGCACTCAGTCTTTTCAAAAATATTTTTTTGGGGAAAGCAAACTTTAAAGGTGGCTAGCATGAAATCCCTGGAGTTATCCATCTGAAAACTGACAGGTTTAATCCCCTATATAGCAGCTACCATGTCTCCAAATTTCATGTCTCTAGATCAAAAGACAAGAACGTTATGGCCATTTGCTTTTTCATTATAACTCAATGAGATTTATGGACATTTGTAATATCCAGATTTTGATCTGGATAGGAACATAGGAGCCTGCCTAATACTGAGTCAGGCAACATGTCCAATTTGCTCAGTATTATCTACACTGACTGGCAACAGCTCTTCAGGGTTTCAGGCAGGGAGTTTCTCCTAGCCCTACCTGGAGATGCTGGGGATTGAACCTGGGGCCTTCTGAATGTGAGGCAGATGCTCTACTGCTGATCTACGGACCTTCCCTGGATCAGGTCCAAATCTCTCCATACTGGATTGGGCCTGATCTATACTTACAAACTGGAACCACAAAAAGGACTGGGGGATCCATGCACAGCCCAAGTATGCAGATTAAGTAACAGGCACTAGAAATACTTCATAAACATTCTGGATGTGAAGTAGTTGACTTACCAGTCTTTTAATGATTCTCAGCAAGAGCTTCTGATCTTTCACTTCTTTTTTGCATTGCAGTACTTCAACAAAGCTGTCCATATTTTCTGGAGACATACTATCCATGTTGGCCCCACCATAGAGTTGAACTAACAAGGACAAGCACTGTGATGCATTCTCATATATTTCAGTATCCTCACTTGGAAGCTAAAAATAAAAATAGTAAATGAAACTCAAGCATCACTGAAGTCAGCATCCCTGGATTTTGGATGAAGTATCAGCATTCATTTTCTAACTTTAAGCAATTTCTGCTTATCCTGCTAATTTGAATTAATAGTGACAATTATAATACAGTGTTTTACAGCCTAATTATACGGCCATGAGAGAGGCTGTATACTATAGCCAGCATGGATTTTTCGCATTCCGCAATGTTAAATTGAAAATACCCCTCCATGCCATTCTGATGCGTCCCATAAGCTCATTTCAAAACAAAACCTTACAAAACTTACAGTCCTGAACTCAAAAATGCTTGCTTAACAACCTTCTAATTTGCCTGGCAATACACGAAACAGTCAGAGACAATCGAGAGTTTGTCGTGTAAAAAGTGTAAAAAGAAAAAAAAAGAAGACCCCTGTTCGACTTTTTTCTGTCACTGTTCTCATAATTTGCTGAAATTAATTAAAAATCAGCCATGTTCACAGAGTACCTGTAATTGTATTACTGACCTTGCCCCATATTCTGCAGTTTAAAAGTTAAAAAAATGCCTAGCTGACAGTAAGAACAACTGCCAGTGTTCTAAAAGGCAGACTCACAGCTGCTTGGTTTGGCTAATCAGGGGGGCACACCCACGCCAGACCTTTATTTCACTTTAAACAGTTATGGCTTCCCCCAAAGAATCCTGGGAAGTGTAGTTTGTGAAGGGTGCTGAAAGGAGACCCTACTCCCCTGACAGAGCTCCAGTGGCCAGAGTGGTTTAACAGTCAGCCGCTCTGATTGAAGCTCTGCAAGGGGAACAGGGCATCTCCTAGCAACTCTCAGCACCCTTCACTGACTACACTTCCCAAAATTCTTTTCGGACAAGCCATGACTGTCTAAAGTGAAATAAAGGTCTGGTGTGGATGTGGCTGGGGACAGCTTTGGTTTAAATTTGGGTGGGAGACTACATGCGCCTGCTACAGAATAAAATGGTAGGGGAAACGCTGAAAAACAATGATACTGTTCAAAATGTTTTCATTTTGGAAAGGGAAGGGGCTTCCCCTCTGCCCAGTGCCCACCCACCCAGTCCCCTCCCCCTTCCTCCCTCTGTCCCACCCTCCCTGCCCCTCCGCCAGGTCAGTTTCACCTATCCTAAGCATGATTGCACAGAAGTAAATCCCACTGAACTCAAAAAGCATGCAAATGATCAAACCTGCCCTCCCCTCTTCCTCCCTCCTATCCCCTCCCTTTTGCCCCTTCCTTTGTCCCTCCCTCCCCCTCCCCTTCCAATCCCCTCCTTCCCCCTCCTCCTCCCCTCCCCTCCCCTGCCTCCTCCCTCCCTCCCCCCCATGGTCAGTTTTACATATGCTAAGCATGATTGCATGGGAGTAAATCCCACTGAACTCAAGAAGCATGCAAATGCTCAAATCTGCCCTCCTCCTCCCCACCCCCTCCTGCATACCCCATCCTCCCTTCTACTCTCCCTTCCCTCCCTACTCTTCCCTTACCCCTGCCATTCCTTCTCCTCCCCTTCCCATCCCTTGTGGTCAGTTTCAGCTATCTTAAGCATGATTGCAGGGGAGTAAATCCCACTGAACTCAATAAGCACGCAAATGATCAATCATTCTCAGCAAACTGGCACAGGATCCCATTTCTTACCTCCCGGATTAAAAAGCAAAGAAATTCACTAATAGGCAAAAAAAACCCTTGCAGTTTAAGAACTGCAAACCAACAGATATTTCTATCAAACTTTAAAAAGCAGAGAAATTGGGCAGCTATAGTGAATGCACCAGGGGAGCAGGAGACCTGACCTCCTCTCTGAGATATTGTACAGCCCTACAAATCTGTCAAAATGCAAACACAATTTGGGTTGGTCTTTCACAGTCCACTTCCTGTGTAGTTTGGGAAGAATTTGGGAACATGTGCCTGTGAGCGTATGGTGGGTGGTGGCAACACCTCCAATCAGCCCAAAGAACAGAAACAAGACATGTGCTGTGCTGATCTTGTTTTAGCAGGGAGGAAGCAACAATATTAAGACAGTTGATATAGTTCAGATAGTAATTTCATTTACTTTGCAATTTTAGTGACGTTTCCTATAGTAAATCATTCTCTTTTGCTTCTCTTTCTGTGAATATCTGAAGTACAGCAACACTAAAAAAACTGTTCTATACCAGCTGTTACTTTTTGCCTATTAGTGAGTAATTATATATACTTACAACATGTTTCATATAACATATAGGTTAGGTCAGCCTTTCCCAACTAGTGGGCCACCAGATGTTGTTGGACCACAATTCCCATCTTTCCTGACCATTGGCAATGCTGGCTGAGGCTGATGGGAGTTGTGGTCCAACAACATCTTGTGGCCCACTAGTTGGGAAAGGCTGGGTTAGGTATTCTAATTGCTTAACTGCATTCCCTCTTCAGCCCCTTCATTCTGAGTTGAACTTCACTTGCTGATTAAGCTTTAATTAAAAAATATATATTCTGTTTTTTGGGGGGTTGTTTTTATTTTATTTTGTATATCACCTTGAGATATATATACAGAAGGTGATTAATAGATAATTATAATATATTATCATAATCATCTACAGTAGGGCCCCACTCATACGGCAGGTTACGTTCCAGACCGCCGCCTAAAAGTGAAACCTGCCGAAAAGTGGAACTCCTTCAATAAAATGGTGCCTGACGCCTGAAAAATGCCATAAAAGTAGAACAAGCGCTGTGTGAGTGGGACCTTACTCTAATTTTAGCCGCCGTATTAGCGGGCCGCCAAAAAGCGGGACCCTACTGTATTAAGGCTAAGCAAGTTTCCGTGTTAAACATGATTTGATATCTTTGGTGAGAATAGTCTCCATAACAATGAAATATATTTCTCCTATGACATTTCAGCCTCCATAAAAATGTACCTAGGAATGTAAACTTAAAGTTTTCTTCCTTTCTTTCAGCTCCACTCAATTGTAGACACATTTCCTTAGGAGGAAATACAGCAAGACAAAGTTCATGAAATGCAGTTCCCTTTTTTTGTACAAATCATCATAAAAAAGAAGTGCATCTACTGACTACCTGATACCCAATAATACACTTGTGTGATTTGGTAATATTGTCTGGGTTTTATTGTGGCTATGATGCATGTACTGTTTGCAGACTTGACCCAAATAATAGTTGTTTATTTTTGTTTCAAACTTTCAATAAAAAATAATTTAAAAGCAAAGAAACGTTTTCTTAACAGTAAACCAGAAATGTCCCTTTGCCTGGTAAATGCATCCTAACACATCCAAAATGCTATTTTTAAGATACAATCTCTTCATTAATTAATACCTTAGGCATTGATTGATCCATTTACATAAAGATGTAATAGTTGTACTCATCTGCTGTTGTACTATAGTTTACATGGCTGTTGACAGATGATGCTGGTCCTGTGAACTACAGCATGACAACATTTATATACTCAGGGCTCATTCACACTGGAGTTGAATTCCGTTTTAAAGACAAAGTTTTTTCCTACCTTCCAATTGCTGTTTTCTGTTCATAATGAAGGGAAAGAGTCAATCACGCAGCTTCCTAATGACCACACCCTCTTAAAGTCAAACTATCACTTCATCTGGTTACCTTGGCAACTGAGCATGTTCCAGAGTAAGTTTCATAAAAAAAGAAAAAATCCTCAAGTTTGATTATTTGTATTTTCAGAATCCAGCAAAAATACAAATATTCGTTTGAACAATGTTATGCTTTTTGTACACGTTAGGGGGGAAAGAGAAAAACAGCACCGTTTGCAGCAGGCTTGCAGAACGGGAGCCAGCAGGAAATGACATAACAAAGGGAGGAAGAGGGACTGGGCGTGGACTCACAAAAGCATCGGAGCTAAGCATCTACAAGCCCCCTAGACCTAGAGATACAAAGTACAGATAGTTTTTCCTTCCCTTTTCAGATTAAACTTGGATTTATTTGCTGCAGATTAAAGGATGAAAGCACCGAGATGCCTTTCCTTTCCCTCCTACATCATGTGATCGCTGCGAATCAATGGGCATGCCAGTAGAACCCATCTCACATTAAATCGCCATGTGAACTGACCCTCAGTCAATCACTGTGCTCTGAAGGTGAGGGCCTCCTGCAGATACCATCTTATCCGGAGTTCCATTCTGCACAACATAGGAAGCAGACCCTTATGTTATGGTACCTACCCTTTGGAATTCCCTCCCCTTAAATATTAGACAGGCACCATCTGGATTATCTTTTTGGCACCTACTGAAGACCTTCCTCTTTCAACAAGCTGTTTAATTAGAGACCTTATCCCAATCTGCATCTGTGTTGGAATTGCTTTTTTAGAAGTTTTAAAATATGATTTGTTTTAATATATTTCTAAAGATGCTTTGTCTTAATATGTTTCTAAGGATGCTTTGTCTTAATATGTTTTAAATTCTTTTAAAGTTTTAAAGATACTTTAGAGTGATTTTTGGTGTTTTTGTTTGCCACCCTAAATGCCTTCTGGGAGGAAAGGCGGGATATAAATTTAATAAAAAAAATAAAAAAATATTAAGAGGAGGCACTTGTTGGCTTCATCCTCACAGCCTCTTTGTTGCCCCAAGCTTCACCAGCAAGTCCAGCCAGTTGCAGAAGGAAGAAGTGAAGCTCTAATCAGCCTGGGCATAAACCCACCCTGGGGGCTGAGGAGATAAACAAAGTGAGCCACTTTCCTCCTCTTCCCTGTGATGCTAAATGCTGAATCAATGTAATACTGAAGGTTGATACAATGTAATACTGAAGGTTGATACAATGTAATACTGAAGGTTGATACAATGTAATACTAAAGGCTAATACAATCAGAGATGGTGATGCAATCATAGGTGCTGATACAATCGTAAGTGTTGCAACAAGGACACAGCCCTTGAACAAATATGCAGTGTTAATTACTTACCTTAAGCAATCTCCATGCCTGAAATGGAACAGATAAGCCTTCATCCGAAAGAAAAACAAATAAACATGTATCATACAAACCTTTAAAAGCATGACGGACTTCCGGGAAGGGTGACTTAGCCTGTGCCTGCTTTTGAGACGGGCTCCTGCCTCAAAAGAAGCTTATTCAGATATATCAGTCAGTTTTTTCTTTTTTTTTTGACTGATTAAACTTCTCCCGGGTAGGGAGAAACGAAGAGATTAACCTCAAAGCCTATTTTTGTTGGGACGACCAGATCTCATTAATTTATGGGACGAGGTCCAGCCGACGAAGGTGGGACGGATTTTCAACAGCAAGCTCTATCTGTTAAAGCGAACGTTCATCTTATCTTCTAAGAGAGAACGCACTAACAGGCAAGCACCCTTCTTTCTATATTTTTCTTTTACTTGACTTAAATTGTTGCTGTTTAAAAGAGATTTGCCAGATTGATCGGTTTTTGACATCTCACTGGGGAGCCGTAACTTCTCTCTGCTACGCACTAATTAATAGCTTATCTCTGTTTTTGTTGCAAAAAGCTGTCCTGGATTTGCATTCTAAAGATATACACAGAAGAGGGATTTCTATTCCAGATTTTTATTTTGAAAAATATTATACTGTTTTGAGACTACTCTCTTTTTGGTCTATTTTATTTTGACGAATCTGTTTCTTGACGATTGCCATTAATTGTTTCGATCCTGGGAACTGCATTTTGTTTACTTAACTATTGGAGAGATAAGGCTGTCTGCTCTGTTTATACTGTGATGTCACCAAGTTTGGAGTATTAACCCAATTGTTGCTGAAATAAGAAGTGGTTTTCCTATATTTTTCTTTTAAAATGGCAATTAAGAAAGTGGCTGAGAATCTGGAAATAACTATGTTTCAGAAAATAATGGATGAGATTGAGATAACGAAAATTGAATTGAGTAAAATGAAGCAGGAGATTAAAGATATAAGGGTCCCTGTGAGAGAGGTGACCCTGGAAGGGGTCCCTGTGAGAGAGGAGACCCCGGAGATTGGAACAGGGGTCCCTGTGAGAGAGGAGACCCTGGAGACTGGAATAGGGGTCCCTGTGAGAGAGGAGATCCCGGAGATTGGAACAAACGTGGAACAGGAACAAGGTTTGGAGTCTATGGACTTTAGAAATAAAATCTATTGTTTGGAACTCAATGTTATCTCTGAAGAAATTAATGAAGATTCTAGAGATAAAGTTATCAATGGCATGGATTATCTTCTGGACTGGAATGATGTGATGGAGCCCAATATAGAGAAAATCTATGGAATTAACTGCAGCCATGTGACAATGGAAAAACTTTTAAGAGATGACCCAGTGTATTTTGAAAAAAAGAACAGAGATATGATTTTACAGCAGTATTTCAGCAACCTATTCAGAATGGATGGCAAGAAAATATTTGGGATAGAGGTAATTCCCATCAGACTCTTACTATATGACTATGGCTTTGACAGCAAGATTATTATGGAATACTGATAATGGAAGATTGGACATTGAAATTACTGGACTTAACAAGACTACTGAAGATGGAAGATGGAAAATGGAACTAATAGAGATAATAGAACAATGGCTACTGAAATTACTGAACCTAACAGATTCTGATGTGATGGATTAATTGAAATGTTTATTTTGACTATGGTTATGACAATAAGATTATCATAATTAGTAATGAGATGGATTAATCGATATGTTTATCTGGAAAAAAAAATTGATAGATATATTTCTTAAAGAATTGAAACCTCTCTTTGACTTTTTGTGGAAAGAATAAAGTAATGTTTATGAGATTTGATGATTAAGTAAGATAACTACTGGAGGAAAGTGATTTTATAATATGACTTAAGAGACAGGATTGTTATATATTATAGACTTATAACTGATTTGATCTTTGACAAATGGGAAGTCAATATTTTACTCTTTATTTTTTATTTTTGTTTTTTTTTTCTTTTTTTCTTTTTGTTTAACTATTTTTGATTTTGTTTTTTGTCTTTGAATGTTTTATGATTTTGTCTTGTATGTTTTATGAAAATCTGAATAAAAATTATTGAAAAAAAAAAAAAAACCTTTAAAAGCATGACATGTAAAGAGAAACGTCAGAGTTAGCCCGTGCTTGCTGCTCTCCGTTTGCAAACGTGCAATAAATCTATTGGCATATTTTCTATCCTCGTCTCATCTCCAAGTGTATTGACTCGAACTTGGGGAGCACGAACCTAGCCCCTCGTTGGGCGTAACAATTGGCGAGCCAGCCAGGAGCCGCTTAGCGACCCCTTGCTCCCCCTTGGGGGAATCCGCGGAGAGTCGGGAAGAGCGCTCTGGACCAGATTTGTCCGCCCCGAGGCCGCAAGGATTTGGAAAGAGGAGAGAGGGTATCGCAACGGTGGCTCCGTAAGAGAGATGACAAAGGGTGGGGAGGCCGGTGTCCACCCGGTAAGTATAGTCCTTCCTGGCATGTGCGAAAGAAGCGGGCCCTACCATCCGCATAGACGAGGAACCCTGTGCAGGGATGGGGAAGGGGGCTTCGGGCCGGGAACCCAGCGAAGCGTGTGGCTTTGACCCTTATCCGTGTCCAAAGAAGCGGGCCCTACCATCCGCATAGACGAGGAACCCTGTGCAGGGATGGGGAAGGGGGCTTCAAAGGAGAGAAGGAGAAGCAATGGGGAAAAGCCGGGGAAAAAGCACGCTGGGAAAGACACCCCTCTCCAGTGCGCGCTCAGGGTCTTTCCGACCATCCAGGAACAAACCACTTACCCCCTCGAACAAGGGAAACTGATTTTTTATTGTCAAAAGCTGTGGCCTTCCCTGGAGGTGGGATGCCCCCCCCCAGGCGACGTTTGAATTAGCCAAAATTGAGACAGTACTTAGAGTATTGCGGGATCAACACCAATGGGACTCTATCCAATATGCCCTGATGTGGAGGGAATTGGACAAAAAAACCCCAGAATGTGTGCTGGCCATGGCCTTGTAACATACACCAATCAAGGAGCACATTCTTCCATGGTACCTACTACTAACTGTGGAGTGCCCAGCAGAAGAAATTACCAGCCATTGGGGAATAGTGGTCCCAACTGGGGTAATTTCACACCAATGGGAAATGCCAGAGGAGCACCTGGCAACTTTGGGAATAGAACTGGAAGAACTGGTGCCCCACGGGCTGTTTTTAATCAAAGTACAGCTAATCCTAGGGAGGACAGAATAGATTTTAGTGACCCAGTAAGGATTCAGATTTGGCAAGCACTTAGAGATATGGGAGAAGATATTTGTCTAGAATAAGTTTTGCTTTTCATTATTTGTCACTTATTTCTTATCTTGTAAATGTTAAATTTCTTTTTGACTTGGTTCTGTTTTTTGTTACTGCATGTTGAGCCAGAATTGCAGAAAAGGGAAAGAGATTGGTTCCACCCCCCTCTGTTCTCTAGACCTAGCACAAACGTATTAAGCATACATCTTGAAATCAGGAGAAGATACTAGAGTTCCTTTTATTTAGATTAGACCTGAACCTTTGGCTGTTGCTTGTAGATAAAAGCCTGGCACAGTTAGTTTTTCTGTCAGTGGCCAAAGGGGCAAAATAAACAAAATTACTTTTGGAACTACTCTACCCATTTACCTGTATATAAAGGGAGGCAATTGTAAGTGCCAACTAAATTTGTATGTACTGCCTTGTGGGTAGAAATGTCCCCCCCCATACACTTTGATAGGGAAAAGATACCCATGAATTAGAAAGGTTGTAAGTAAAATGAAGGACTGAAAAGTTGTAGGAAAGCAAAGGTAGGAATGCAATATGAAGGATTCTAGGAAATAAGTTATTTTGATGGTAGAGGAAGAATAGTTTGAGAAATATTGATTGATGGTAATAAGAAAGGGGAAAAATGACAGGAAATAACAATGTGGTTCCTTTTTTCATCATTGTTGCCAGATTGTGGATTAGAACCTATACCTGTTTAAACTTTTGAACTTGGGTAAGAGAGGGAAAAATATTTGGGAAGTCAACAACAAAACTTCTTGAAGGTTCTTTCTTTCATAAGGAAAATAAAACTTCTTCTTAAGGTGCTCGATCCCAGGTAATTGTTTTAAATTTGTCTGTGAAATGTATGATTTGCCCATTTTCTAGATAGGCAAAACTGAGGCCACCTTGCTGTTTAAACCTAATGTGATGCCCTCTTGTGACTAGGTAAAGTCATTATCAAAAAGGGGACCAAAATGCAGAGCTTCCAGCCACAGTAATTGTCTACCTCATATTAGAATTCACATTGGGAATTAATATTACTTTGCTTCCAAAACAGAAACTCATCCCCAGTTGCTCTTTGAATGAAGATGGACCAGGACTTCCAACAGGGAAATGCTTTCCTCATTGTCATACCTTGTGCATATAAATCACACTATTTGTAATGAACTTTTTTCTTTTAAAATGATGTTCATAATTCTAACACATGTTAGTGCATTTATTCCTTGACAGGCACTTAGAGCAACTGCTCTACATACAGGATGAGCACCATTGGAACTCCCTGCTGATTTGGAACAGAACTTAATCTATTTGTGCCACTAACATTTCTTTGTTTTACATTCATAGTAAGAGGTATAAATCCTTTTTCTCCAAGCACAGCACTAACAAAAGTCTTTGTTCAGACAGGAGAGCCCAATGGTTATAGGCATTGGACCAGTGGTAAAGACTCAGGAAACATGCATTCATAGAGTGCACATAGAAAAGGAAAAGGCTAAGACAACACTCCCCTTTTGAAGTTTGTTGTCTCAGGAAGATTCAGGAACAACAAATCAGCACTCTTAGGATAGCATAGTGAACTTTAGCCCTGGAAAACAAAGGGGAAAGCTTCAAAGGTCTCTGTGGTTTGATTTAAGAGCACATATGCCCCCCACCTGAAAGCAATCCAACCAAATTGCAAGTATGTTGCAATTGGGCGGGTTTCTTTTTGTGGTAGGTTCATGGGCCATCTTATTATGAAGGGGTGTGTGTGTCCATAATGTAAGACACCCTGCTTTGCTTCCTCAAGATGGGTTGGAAGTCTGATCAGGTTCTGGGGGAAACAATGCCCAAACAGATTGATCCAAGGTTTAAGTTAGATGGTGGTGTAAAACTGCAAAAGCAGTGCAGGGTTACTTTTCTTTTTAAATGAAAACGAAGCAAATGAGGATGCTGGAATTCTGGTGTCTCAGCATTAAACTGCTCAACTGTTGGGAAGTCAGAGTGGATTCAGATGCCTGATGGCAGTTCTAAATTAGGGGCTTTTTGGAGGCATTTGTAAGATGCAGAACTCTACATATGGCCAGCAATGAAGTAGAAAGTTTTCCAATTCCTAATTGCCATCCAAACCAAAGAATAGATCACAGCAAAACCAAACTACTGTGTTCTTGGATCAACAGAACAACCTGCATTTTTGTTATGTCTACTTGGTACCATGATATCCTGTGCTCCTGATTCAACTTTCTGCTTGATGTGTTTAACAGCTTTAAATATGAGGCAAGATGAAGCTTGCAGTGCTTCAATGTCACACGGGGGTTGGTTTTTTGTTGTTGCTGCATTTCCAACATTCTCAACTACTAAACAATCTACAGACTTAAGTCAGTGTTCACCTAACAGAAGCATTCAACTTTCTGAGGATGAACTTTGTGTTAAAAGGCAACTTCATTCCAAGCTTGAAAGGACTGCTCTTGTCATAATCAATGTATAATGTAAACATTGAAGAAAGCAGATTTGTATAAGTTTGTGTTGGGTCTTATAATGTTTAATGTTCTGACTATTCAACCTTTCCTATTAATTGTGAATGCTATGATGAAGGGTAATTTACTGTTTATCTCTACTGCTTTCTCTAAAATACCAAGGAATGGTTTGCTCTGGTCTGTGTGGACAAAGAATGTGTGTGTGTGAGACAACCGGTTGTCCAGTTAATGTGTGTCAAGCCAATGGATGTATGAGAATGTGTGTAATAATGAGCAATAGTATTTGTGCATCTTCATCAATTCTTCTTTAATGGATGTATTTGCAATGTTTTAATTAGGAAGTGACTTTTCTTTTCAAGTCCCTCTTTGGACACTTCAAAAGATCCAATTCTGCCCAGAGTTTCATAATAGAATCATTCCAGTATCTCTAGGATATGGCCTCAAAGATTTACAGGGGTTGTTTTCACACACCACATTTCAGACACAATTTTGAACAGCTAAAAAGATGAAGGAACAAGCTACTTTACAGGTAAAGCATGAAAATCAAGCTATTACTGGAATTGCAGCCAAAACTAAAGATATAGGAGTACACATGGTAGGATGCATTGTTTGGATGGAGCCAAGATTCTTCTGGGGCTTTTGACTATTATGATGCATCCAATTGGGGTCATATTAATTGGACAGTGTATGGCAATAATTGGAAAGCGAGTTTTGATCAAATGGATGATATCCCAGGCTTGAAATCTGAGGAAGCTGGAGGAACGCATCAAGTTCCGGAACAACTTAAGGAAGTGTTAATTACGCGTGATTGCTCACGCTAATCAACAAGGAGGGAGGACTGTTATGAGGTATCAAATATTGGGAATTTTTAATCTTTGATTCATCTCAGTGAACCAGAGTTTGAAAAGGCCTGCAACAGCAAAGATTCCTGGGAAACAGCCCCTCTGTGACCTCTGAGTACATATCTTGCAATGCCTGTAGGTATAGACTTCCTGACTCATGGAAATTTTGTATTTGTCACCCAGTAAGAACAGGCGCTCCTTTCAAACAAAGGAAATGTTTATGATAATCTAGGCCATCACGAGGAAACAGAATAGCTCCTTTCAAACCAGGAGGTGTTGTGCATTTCTAAGCCTTTGGAGAAGACAGGATAAACTCCTGTCAAACAAAGAAACAAGATCACATTTACTTTGGGGTCAGTTTAGTTAGGAAAAGGTATAAAACATGAAGAAATGAATAACAGAAGGGGGTTGGATATCGTCTTTCTACATATAGGGGGGCTCTGCGCGGCCCTAAATGCGACCCCCGGGACTTGCTGTATGCAGATAGATGATAGCAGTAATGTCATTCATCAATTAGTGGAAGAGGCAGAGAAAGTGGCACATGTACAGGTACAGGAATGGAAAGGTTTGAATTGGGACTGGCTCACAGATTGGCTACCCAATTGGACATGGTTAAGACACTTATTCATCGTAGGCTGTATCTTTTTGCTCATTCTACCCACCATGCCATGCATTATTCTGTGTGTAATGAAGATATTCTCCCGAATATTGATAAAACAACAAATCAGGTATGAAAGGATCCTGTACCAACGTATTATACAAAATGCCGAACCATATGAAAGAGTGTAGAAGACCTCAGAAAGGACCAAAAGCCTTTCTGAGGCTTCTGAGAGGGGATTGTGACGCTAAATGCTGAATCAATGTAATACTGAAGGTTGATACAATGTAATACTGAAAGTTGATACAATGTAATACTGAAAGTTGATACAATGTAATACTGAAGGTTGATACAATGTAATACTAAAGGCTAATACAATCAGAGATGGCGATGCAATCATAGGTGCTGATACAATCGCAAGTGTTGCAACAAGGACACAGCCCTTGAACAAATATGCAGTGTTAATTACTTACCTTAAGCAATCTCCATGCCTGAAATGGAACAGATAAGCCTTCATCCGAAAGAAAAACAAATAAACATGTATCATACAAACCTTTAAAAGCATGACATGTAAAGAGAAACGTCAGAGTTAGCCCGTGCTTGCTGCTCTCCGTTTGCAAACGTGCAATAAATCTATTGGCATATTTTCTATCCTCGTCTCGTCTCCAAGTTTATTGACTCGAACTTGGGGAGCACAAACCTAGCCCCTCATTGGGCGTAACATCCCCAACTCTGGTCAGTCCGTCACAGGTCAGATTCTTGTCACTCCTACGCAAGATGCACAACTGTATTGGATGCTCCCTTCATCCCCACACCTCTCCAAGTACAGCAAGGAGGAGGGGGCTTCAAACTCCTCCAACTGGTGCCAGCACCACAGTTTGTCTGCTGGTGCCGCTCCCCCCTCCCCAAATGTAGGAGTCCCACCTTGGCCTGCTGCGCTGCCCAGGCACTGCCTCCATCATGGCTGCAGCTGCTATGCAAGAGGAAGGAAGCAGGAAGCGGCCCAGACTCAGGTGCAAAGCATGGTCACCACTGCTCTTTATTTGGCAGACAGAGTCTTATCGTTGTTGCTGCAGATGCTGCACTTCTCCCTCCCCCCTGACCGCTCACCTGCCTGTCTTTACCAGGTATGTTCTCCGCACCCAACCTGGGTGAGATTTTCCAATCCCCCCAGAGGGTGTTGTGTCTGTGGTAAATGACTAGGGGATTATGGAAATGGGGTTATGGATAGGCCTGGGGTGTGTGTGTATGTATATATATATATGTGTGTGTGTGTGTGTGTACATGTGTGCGTGCGCGCGTATGAGAGTTGTATGCCTCTAGTGATGTGGTGGGCAGAAGGAAGCTGGAGAAGAGGAATTGGGGAAGGGGCAGAGGGAAGGGGCTGGGGATCAAGGGGGCACTTGCGGTCCTGGGGGAAAGCAAGAGGGGGTATTTGGAGGAATGAGGGGAATATGGGAGGGAGAAGGGATGGATGGAGAAGCAGCATGGAAATGGGGGTGCAGTTGACAATGGGGTGCAAAAGGGGGCTGCAGAATGGAAGGGAGAAACAGCTTCAGAAATAGGGTTGGGAAGGTGAAAAGTAGTCTTGGAAACTGCATGGGGTGAGAGGGGGAAAGGTCTAGGGGGCAGGGATGTGCTAGAATTCCACCCAATTCAGATTTCGTATTGAATTTTCCATTAATTCACTGTTGTTGTGGATTTTTATGTAGTAATTTTCTGCGGCTATTTTTGGAAATAGTTTTTTTAAAAATCAGCATCTAAAATATTTATCTTAATACGTACTGATATTTCCTTCAATTTATTGAGATTTCTTTTAAAATATCAATATTAATATCAATAATTTTATGAGGGGAAAAACAGATTGGTAAAAGCAGCAGCTTGCAGACAAAGAACGAACTCAAATCAATACCAGCCTCTTAAGTCAATAGGATGCTTTCAAACTGGCACTGGCCAAAGGATCTCATCCCTACTAGGGGGCTACCATAGGAGTAGTAGTGGGGGGTTGGTGAGCACAGCCTAACCCTAGCCTGGCAAACTTAGATTTTTCCCCTAGCTTGCTGGAAGCAGTTTCCCCTGAGCTGTGACTAAGAATAACCCTGGATTTCTCTCATTTTTTTGCTTCCAAATTGAAAATGACAGTTACACAAACATGATTCCACAGATCACATGTGTGCAGTTTCCAAAAAGAGTGGTGGGCTACCAAATCAATAATAAGGGAAATATATTATATTATTATAATAAAATTATTATAATTTCCCCATATGTACTACTACAGGAAATATATACATAATAAGGGTCCCAGTGCATGGTCTGAAGGCACATGATGCAGTAATCCTGCTGAGGGTACACAGCTTTGGGTATGATTAGTTCCTGGATTATGGTCACTAAGAGATTTATACTTCGAGTCTGGAAGGAAAAATACCCACTGTCCATCATGCAATGGTATGATGACTTCACTGTTCTGGCTACATTTGAACATATTTCACACAGACATTAATTTTGTGTGGATGCCTGTTTGCACATCTGGAGGGCTTATATTAACTTATATATTTAAGTTAACAGGGCCGGTTCTAAAGGGTGGCCAGGTGCGGCACTGGCCCGATGGCCCCTGGAGCTACAGGGGGGCCCTCAGCCGCCCCTCTGCTCTCCTTCCACAATCCGTGGCCCCCCACGCCTCCCACCTACCTGTCTGCTGTCTTTTACCATTGCCCTTAATGAAGATGGCGGCCACGGTTTCCTTAAGGTACTGAAGCCCCTGCCGCCATCTTAGTTGATGGCAGAGATGTGCGCGCGTAGCATGCACGCGTGCCATCAACAAAGATGGCGGCGGAGGCATCATCCCTTTAGGGAAACCATGGCCGCCATCTTCGTTAAGGGCAATGGAGAAAGACATCAGACAAGTAGGTGGAGGTGGGGGGGTGCGCATTCGCACGCACACACACATATGCCAGGGCCAGGGCAAGCTGATGCCCAAGGGCCCTGGCATTCCTGGAGCCGGCCCTGTAAGTTAAGATGGATATACTGATGGCTATTGTATTCATAATGTGAACTAATGATGTATTGTTGATGGCTATTGTATTCATAATGTGAACTAATGATGTATTGTTGCTGTTATATCATTAGTATTCACATTCATATTATTATTTAATCTTTTAATATTTCTTTTTTTCTTCGTTAAATTTGAAAATCAAAAATTAGTAATAATTAAAGAAGAATGGTGCCTGGATGGGAGGCTGCCTGGCAACCTCTTCCTTGACTTCTATAAAAGAAAAAAGACAGGACATAAGTGTAAATATAGCATGTGAGAAAATTCTTCCCTAGGAGTAAGACAGACATCCTTGATTCAAAGCGCCCTCTACTGGATATCCAAGGAAGGAGTAGGTTAACAAATATCATGTGGCCATAAGCTAAATATCAACAGGGATGAGCACCCTCTTCAATCTCAAAATGAAGATTAAAAAACCCTCTAGCATGGAGAGTTGGAACTCTTTTGCTAAAGTATGTTTGCCATGAAGTACTTTACCAAAGACGGCTTGCAGTCATGAAGAGCTGTTATACAGCACCTTTTTACAGGGTCACAGGAACAGAAGGGCAACTCTATCTTTATGGAAAATGTTTGGTTATTATCATAGGTTTGTAGTGTAGAGCCAATAATGGCCTCAGTTATAGAGCATTCATGATTTTATTTATTAATTAAATTTATATCCCGCCCTTCCTCCCAGGAGCCCAGGATGGCAAACAAAACACTAAAACATTCTAAAACATCTTAAAAACAGACTTTAAAATATATCAAAACAAAATATCTTTAAAACATATTAAAACAAAAGATCTTTGAAAACATCTTAAAAAGCAATTCCAACACAGATGCAGTCTGGGATAAGATCTCTACCAGCCAGACAGGCCCAGCTTCGCAGTCTCAATGCGTGGATGAGACGATGGTGTCGGGTGGAAGGGTTCGGATTTGTTAGGCACTGGGGAACATTTTGGGACAAGCCGGGCCTGTACAAAAGGGACGGGCTCCACTTGAACCAGAATGGAACCAGACTGCTGGCACTTAAAATTAAAAAGGTAGCAGAGCAGCTTTTAAACTGACTGAGGGGGGAAACCCGACAGGAGCTGAGAAAGGTCCGGTTCGGAATAAACCTCCCCCTGGGATAAAAACCAAAGAAATGATGAAATTTTAAAAGGGGTAGGCCTAGAAGTAGGCATTGTGAGAGCAGGGGCACAGGATATAAATTCAGAAGAGCAAAATTACCACAGGCCTAACCACAAGTGCCAAAGACACTTGAAGAGAGACACTGCTTACAAGTGCCTGTACGCTAATGCTAGGAGCCTCCGAACCAAGATGGGAGAACTGGAGTGCTTGGTCTTAGAGAAGAGCATTGATATAGTGAGCATAACCGAGACCTGGTGGAATGGAGAAAACCAGTGGGATACGGTTATCCCTGGATATAAACTATATCGGAAGGACAGGGAAGGACGTATTGGTGGCGGAGTCGCTCTATACATGAAAGAAGGCATTGAATCCAGCAAGCTCGAAACCCCAAAAGAGGCAGACTCCTCCACAGAATCGTTGTGGGTGGTGATACCGTGCCCCAGGAGGGACTTAATACTGGGAACGATCTATCGTCCCCCTGATCAAAATGCTCAGGGAGACCTGGAGATGAGATATGAAATTGAGGAAGCATCCAAACTAGGAAATGTGGTAGTAATGGGTGACTTCAACTACCCGGACATAGACTGGCTGCATATGTGTTCCAGTCATGACAAAGAAGCAAAGTTTCTAGATATTCTAAATGACTATTCCCAGATCAGTTGGTCATGGAACCGACCAGAGGGACGGCAACCCTGGACTTAATCCTCAGTGGGGACCGGGACCTGGTGCGAGATGTAAGTGTTGTTGAACCGATTGGGAGCAGTGACCACAGTGCTATTAAATTAAACATATATGTAACTGGCCAATTGCCAAGAAAATCCAACACGGTCACATTTGATTTCAAAAGAGGAAACTTCACAAAAATGAGGGGATTGGTAAAAAGAAAGCTGAAAAACAAAGTCCAGAGGGTCACATCACTCGAAAATGCTTGGAAGTTGTTTAAAAACACTATATTAGAAGCTCAACTGGAGTGCATACCACAGATCAGAAAAGGTACCACCAGGGCCAAGAAGATGCCAGCATGGTTAACGAGCAAAGTCAAGGAAGCTCTTAGAGGCAAAAAGTCTTCCTTCAGAAAATGGAAGTCTTGTCCGAATGAAGAAAATAAAAAAGAACACAAACTCTGGCAAAAGAAATGGAAGAAGACAATAAGGGATGCTAAAAAAGAATTTGAGGAGCACATTGCTAAGAACATAAAAACCAACAACAAAAAATTCTATAAATACATTCAAAGCAGGAGACCATCTAGGGAGACAATTGGACCCTTGGATGATAAGGGAGTCAAAGGTGTACTAAAGAACGATAAGGAGATTGCAGAGAAGCTAAATGAATTCTTTGCATCTGTCTTCACAGTGGAAAATATAGGGCAGATCCCTGAACCTGAACTAACATTTGCAGGAAGGGATTCTGAGGAACTGAGACAAATAGTGGTAACGAGAGAGGAAGTTCTAAGCTTAATGGACAATATAAAAACTGACAAATCACCGGGCCCGAATGGCATCCACCCGAGAGTTCTCAAAGAACTCAAAGGTGAAATTGCTGATCTGCTAACTAAACTATGTAACTTGTCCCTCGGGTCCTCCTCCGTGCCTGAGGACTGGAAAGTGGCAAATGTAACGCCAATCTTCAAAAAGGGATCCAGAGGGGATCCCGGAAATTACAGGCCAGTTAGCTTAACTTCTGTCCCTGGAAAACTGGTAGAAAGTATTATTAAAGCTAGATTAACTAAGCACATAGAAGAACAAGCCTTGCTGAAGCAGAGCCAGCATGGCTTCTGCAAGGGAAAGTCCTGTCTCAGTAACCTATTAGAATTTTTTGAGAGTGTCAACAAGCATATAGATAGAGGTGATCCAGTGGACATAGTGTACTTAGACTTTCAAAAAGCGTTTGACAAGGTACCTCACCAAAGGCTTCTGAGGAAGCTTAGCAGTCATGGAATAAGAGGAGAGGTCCTCTTGTGGATAAGGAATTGGTTAAGAAGCAGAAAGCAGAGAGTAGGAATAAACGGACAGTTCTCCCAATGGAGGGCTGTAGAAAGTGGAGTCCCTCAAGGATCGGTATTGGGACCTGTACTTTTCAACTTGTTCATTAATGACCTAGAATTAGGAGTGAGCAGTGAAGTGGCCAAGTTTGCTGACGACACTAAATTGTTCAGGGTTGTTAAAACAAAAAGGGATTGCGAAGAGCTCCAAAAAGATCTCTCCAAACTGAGTGAATGGGCGGAAAAATGGCAAATGCAATTCAATATAAACAAGTGTAAAATTATGCATATTGGAGCAAAAAATCTTAATTTCACATATACACTCATGGGGTCTAAACTGGCGGTGACCAACCAGGAGAGAGACCTCGGGGTTGTGGTGGACAGCACGATGAAAATGTCGACCCAGTATGCGGCAGCTGTGAAAAAGGCAAATTCCATGCTAGCAATAATTAGGAAAGGTATTGAAAATAAAACAGCCGATATCATAATGCCGTTGTATAAATCTATGGTGCGGCCGCATTTGGAATACTGTGTACAGTTCTGGTCGCCTCATCTCAGAAAGGATATTATAGAGTTGGAAAAGGTTCAGAAGAGGGCAACCAGAATGATCAAGGGGATGGAGCGACTCCCTTACGAGGAAAGGTTGCAGCATTTGGGGCTTTTTAGTTTAGAGAAAAGGCGGGTCAGAGGAGACATGATAGAAGTGTATAAAATTATGCATGGCATTGAGAAAGTGGATAGAGAAAAGTTCTTCTCCCTCTCTCATAATACTAGAACTCGTGGACATTCAAAGAAGCTGAATGTTGGAAGATTCAGGACAGACAAAAGGAAGTACTTCTTTACTCAGCGCATAGTTAAACTATGGAATTTGCTCCCACAAGATGCAGTAATGGCCACCAGCTTGGATGGCTTTAAAAGAAGATTAGACAAATTCATGGAGGACAGGGCTATCAATGGCTACTAGCCATGATGGCTGTGCTCTGCCACCCTAGTCAGAGGCAGCATGCTTCTGAAAACCAGTTGCTGGAAGCCTCAGGAGGGGAGAGTGTTCTTGCACTCGGGTCCTGCTTGCGGGCTTCCCCCAGGCACCTGGTTGGCCACTGTGAGAACAGGATGCTGGACTAGATGGGCCACTGGCCTGATCCAGCAGGCTCTTCTTATGTTCTTATGTTATTAAAAGGCTTGATGAAAGAGGAAAGTCTTCAGTAGGTGCCGAAAAGATAACCTAGATGGTGCCTGTCTAATATTTAAGGGGAGGGAATTCCAAAGAGTAGGTGCTACAACACTAAAGGTCTACTTCCTATATTGTGCGGAACAGACCTCCTGATGAGATGGTAACTGCAAGGGGCCCTCACCTGCAGATCACAGTGATTGACTGGTTATATAAAGGGAAAGACAATCTTTCAGGTATCCTGGTCCTAAGTTATATAGGGCCTTGTACACCAAGAACAGAACCTTGAATTTGGTGCAGTAGCAAATGGGCAGCCAGTGCAATTCTTTCAGCAGCAGAGGGACATAATGGTGATACCCCGCCCCAGTGAGCAGTCAGTGAGCAATTTGCACCAGCTATAGCTACCGGACCAACCTCATGGGCAATCTCACATGGAGAGCATTACAGTAAAACAGCCTGGAGGTTTCCAGTGTATGGACAATAGTGGTCAGGCCATTCCAGTCTAGAAATGGCCACAGCTGTCTTACCAGCCAAAGCTGATAAAAGACATTCCTAGCCACTGAGATCACCTGGGCCTATAGCGACAAAGATGAATCCAGAAGAACCCCAGACTACAGACCTGCTCTTTTAGAGGGAGTACGACCCCATCCAAAGCAGGCAACTGAACTCGGGAACCACCAACCCACAGTGCCTCCATCTTGCAGGGATTCAGGGTCAGTTTACTGGCCGTCATTCAGCCCATCACCGAGTCCAGGCACTGGTCCAGGGCTAGCATAGTCTCTCCTGATGCAGATGTTACAGAGAAACAGAACTCGGTATCATCAGCATACTGCTGACACCTCGACCCAAATCTCCTGATGACCACTCCCCAAGGGCTTCATATAGATGTTAAACAGCATTGGGGACAAGATGGTATCCTGCTGCATCCCACAGCACAACTGTCGGGGGGTGAAAGACAATCACCCAATGCTATTCTCTGAAAACAAGCTGGTGGTAGGATAGGAACCACTGTAAAACAATGCCTCCAATACCCATCTCACAAAGTCAGCTCAGAAGAATACTATGGTCAATTCCGACCCAACTAAGACTTTGTATCTGTCATTCTGGTGAAGTTGAGGACATTATACATCACCTACTACAATGTTCCCTATATAAGTCCCCAAGATTAAAATTTCTTTCCTGCATCCTTCACTCCTTGTCAAATAGACCTCCCCTGGAGCAGATATGTGTTCTGTTAGCAGGCAATGACATATTTATAACCACTCAGGTGGCAAAATTTGCTCTAGCTGCAGGAAAAGTAAGAGTTAGTTACCTAAAACACCTTGTGGGATGAGTGGGATGTGCTCCTGCGCTAGTCTGACCATAGTATCTACACACTAAGACATGGGGTGGGTCAAGGTATCTCCCACTCAGGAGAGGAATTTTTTATTTGAACTATACCATTGCTTTTCCACTCTACGTTGTTGAACTGTGTTTTATTGTAATATGATCTGTTTTTTAATATGTATTTTGTATCTTTTTATATCTGTTTAATTGTGGTAGCCTATGGCTCTGAACAATAAAGACTTCATTCATTCATGCATGCATTCACTGTGGTCAATGGTATCAAAAGCCACTGAGAGACCAAGTAAGAATAACAGGGTTGCACTCCTTGTCCTTCTCCCGATAAAGGTCATCCATCAGGGTGACCAAGCCTGATTCAGTCTCATAACCAGGCCTGAACCCAGATTAGAATGGGTCAAGATAATCTATTTCATCCAAGAGTACTTGCAATTGTTGCACCACAACCCTATAATAAGCAAAAGACAAGGGTTGCGAGGACACGTTGCTGGCTGCATTGTCACAAGCTCCTTATCCATGTTATCAGGCCGCATCAACAGACTGATCCCAAGAAGTTGCAGCAGACGTTGCACTGGACACCTCACTGGGGACTACAGTAGATGTGGATGGAGCATCAAGACTGCTACGGAGGTGAGCAACTTTACTCTCAAAGTGCCTTGCAAACAATTCACAGTGGGCTTCTGAAAGGTCTAAAACTCCTTTTCCTGGAGTTGACGTCAACAGACCCTTGACAATACAAAAAAGCTCCACTGGACGGCTACTTGATGATGCAATGGGGGCAGAGAAGTGGGCTTTCTTTGCTGCGCTTACCACCACACAGTAGGCATGTTCATGATGTTTTACTTATGTCTGATCAGCCTCATAGCACATGTTTCATCACTTGTCCAGGCTGTTTCATTGCCCTTAGTTCACTGGTGTACCAAGGTGCAAACCTGGCTCCACAATGCTGGAGAGGGCATTCAGGGGCAACCATGTTAAGAGGCCAATGTGTCTCGTCATTTCACAGCATGACATGGGTTTCAATAGAGTCACCTGGTCTATCTACCAGGAACTTCCCCAGGGCATTTAGGAATCCACAAATTCCATTAGTCTCTGGGGGTGGACCATTTAATCCATCCATCACCCCTGCAGGGGAAGATTGGAGCCGCTAAGTCTAAACTTCACCAGGAAGTGGTCTGACCATGATAATGGGGTGACATCCACCCCCTATCTCCAGGCCACCCCTTTCTCCATCTGGAGCAAAAACCAAGTTGAGGGTGTGCCCTGCCCTATGTGTCCGACTAGTGACAAACTGAGACAGCCCCATGAAGTCCCAAGCCGGAACGCTAGAGGCAGCCTCAGCATGGACATTGAAATCACTATCAGGACTATCGTTCTGGGCTCCTCCAATACCACAGCTGAGACGGCCTCCACCAGCTTGGTCAGAGAAGCTGCCAGGTAGCAGGATGCATGCTACACCAACAGCAACCCTACTTTACTGTCTCCATGGCCTGACACCAGGTGCAGGCCCTCAAAGCCAGTTCCAAGGCAGAGTGGTTTCCTGTGACAGAGATAGAAATTCTGTGGACTACAGCAACCTCTCTTCACCACCACCCCAATCACTGCAGCCTGTGCTGGTGTCCAGGTGGGCAAAACTGGGTCAGATCAACTCCTCCCAGCTCACCCACTCAGGTCTAGGCAATACACACAAAATCGGCACCCTCATCCATGATCAAATCATGGATGAGTGTGGTCTTATTGTGTACCAATCTGCTGTTAAACAACAGCACACACAGGCCAGTGGGTACAGTAGATGAGCAACCAGGAACCTGTCCATGCAAGGAGTGAGAGCGAGGAACAAGGCGTAGACAGCCTTGCCCTCATCTGCTATGGTACTGCAAACTACTTGCAAGGAAGGTGTATGATTACTTGAGCTGAAGCAGCAGTTTTTACACAGATGGAGTTGCTAATGCATCTAATAGCCAGAGGGAAGTCTATTTCAGCACATTAATGAGGCTATACACAAAGAGAGTTTATTATAATAGATGACTGTTACATCAGAAATCTGGTAACAGATAACAGATTATAACAGATGGGCTGTTGCAAATTATGAGTAAGATCATTAGGTAAATATTAGGCAAAATGGAAAAGCAAATTTTCATCAGTATTAAAAAATTTGCTAATTGTTATTTCATCTCACTGTTTGGAAAATACATAGGGTTGCATCATACATTAGTCATACTCAGAGTGGGTTCACTGAAAATAATTTCAGTGGACTACTCTGAACAGAACCTAGGTGGTTACAATCCATAAAGTTTGAAAGATCTTTATTATTTCTTGGCTTTCAAAGACATTCCTCCTTTTTCAAAAAAAGCTTTATTAATGCCATCTCAAGAAATCTTTCTGAAATTATGCAATATACTGTTACAAACACACATCAGAGACCTGCAGCCAAAGATTCTCTGATTATGCCTCAACATTTATTTGGAAAACACTCACTGTTCAAATTTCACCCTTCATTTTGTGTTTCCAAATTGTTTGTGTCTGCATACAGAACAGCAGCATTCATTAACTATCTGTCATTATTCAGACTGGATTTCTGGACTTAGTAAATACCGGTGTGTGTATTTTAGTCTTGTGGTAGCTTTCAGTTATTCTGCATTTTTTTCCTGTTCCCTGCAGCTCATGTACTTTATCAAGTTTGCACACTGAAATATTTTGCAAACTTGTTGATCCCAATCCAAACAGAGGGTAGGGAAATCCACCCCATTACTAGCTGCAACCATTACCTAAGTAGCCTCCAAACTACTGTTAGTGGCCAACATAGCTGCTATGACTCTTACTCCATATGCCTACTCTAATCCAGCTATAATTGTTGGCATTTACTTTGTAGGACCCCCCCCATTTTGATTTGTTTTATGGTTGAGGATGTGAATTGGAATCCACATCTCTATCTGGATTGCAATGCTCTATTAGATAGACTTTTTGATTCATGTGGGACTGTACATCTCCTTTCCATTCAGGACTGGTGTAAACCTGCAGTCATGCCCTTCATCACATACTAAGTTAGAATAACAGTTACAAATTGCACTTTGTCAGTATGAATGATTACACCTGCACACAAAGGGTTGTATTCATTTAAGTCCTACTCAGAGTAAGCCCACTGAAATTAATGAACCATTAGTGATGTCCATTAACTTTAATGGGTCTATTCTGAGTAGCACTTAGTTGAATACCACCCAAAGTTTTGTAATAACCCATATCCATGTCCCTAGGATTAACCATGGTTAAATGGGAGAGGGGGAATCACTTGTAAAAGGAGGTATAGAGAGCAATAAATCCATAAACCTTTGTGAAGGATCAAACTAGTGTTACCCCTGTATTGATCCTGAGAATGAAAGGCACAAACTTAGGTGAAGGTATGAGTTGGGACAACAAGGGCACTCCTATTGGTTAGAGCCAAGAGAATGGGAGCAAATGGATGATACTGGAAATGAAGAAGGCATACCTAAGGAACAATTGAAGTAGGTAACTTAATCTTGTTCCTCACTATTTGTGTGTGTTTTAAAAAATGGAAATATATTTTGTTGGATTTTTTTCCTGACATCTTGTAATCAGCCCTGAATCTTTCACACAGCTAGGGAGAAAATATCTAAATAAACAATCATTCATCCTAGTCATTCTAATTATAAATAACAAAGGTCTTACCAATTGAATAAGCAAGCTAATTAGATCTGTCAGGGGTTTGTTGATAAGCAGAAGGTCTTCAGCAGTTTGAGTGTCCCCTCCTGTGCCAGATTTTTGTGCCTTCATGAGAAAAAAGTATTATAAACAACAATATTAGGAAGTAAGCACTGAGACGATCACTACCCCAGTCATTTCAGGATCAAGACTTTATTCCGTTGCAAAGTATTTATTTTTAAAATAATTTTGTTTTAATTTCATTAGCTTGTCCATAAGAGAGTCAAGTTAATCAAGGTCATCATCTAACAAATCAGAGTTGTTTGAGTATATATCAAAAGCCCACTCCACAGTAACTTGGAGCAGGGTTTTCAGTGTGGCATGCTGTTCTGTGAAATACCATTTCTGTTGATATGACAGGCGTCCACTATTTGTACTTTCTGAAAACTGCTGAAGATATTTTTGTTTCAACAAGATTTTCCAATTGGATGAAAAAGTCTCTGGCTTAGGTGTTCATTTTGTATTGTTTTTAAACCTGTTGTTGTTTGTCTCTGCACTGTTATTTTTAGCTATTTTTACAGTATGTTTGTGAATTGCCTTCAGACATGTGTAAAAGGAGATCCATAAATTATGTTTATATTATGATTATTCTGGTGCATTCATACCCCAACTGCATCTTTAATGAATAGCAACTTAAGATCAGAGTACGTTGGAGGCACTTTGTCTTGCTCAGATTAGACAGCCTGATCTATTTATCTACTCTCATTCAAAACCAGCATTTGGACACACCATAGTCATTATCTATGAATGCACAATTTAAAAGAAGTATATGAAATAACACCTTTATTGAAAATAAAGCACCTTGATTTATATAATATTCAAATGCCAGGATGACAAATGGGATATTTTCAACAATTTTTTTCCAAAATGTTGAATGTTTAAATTACATTTTATAATAGACGCATAATCTTAAGTATGTAAAAGTCCAGAGGTATACTTAGCACCTCCTTAAGACACATGCAAAATATATTTTAATTATTTTTAAAATTAATTTTATTTTTTTATTTATTTGACAAGATTTGTATATCACTTGATCTACAAAAATCTCTTAAGTAGTTTACATAACACAATTTAAAATATTCATTAAAATACTGATAAAAACTAATGTTAAAAACAAATTGTCATAACAATTATCAAAATATCAATAAAATCAGCAGTTCTAAAACAATTACACATAATAAAATTTCATGTCTGGGTAGGTTTGCCTATACAAAAATGTTTTTAGCAGGGGCCCGAAAACAATACAAAGAAGGCACCTGCTAATACTAATGGGCAGGGAGTTCCAGAGACTAGATGCTGCCACACTGAAGGATTGATTCCTTGTAAAAGCAGAATGGACATTATGTGGCACTTGTAAAAGTGCCACTTCCACAGACATATGGAACACATATAGGATAAGACAATCCTCAAGGAAACTGCTCCCAACCTGTTGAGGGTTTTAAATAGTAACAGTAGCACCTTGACATTGGGCCAGTAACAAATTGGCAGCCAATGCAGATCTCTGAACAGGGGGGAAATATGCTGATGGAGTCTCACTCCTGTCAGCAATAGTGCTGCAGCATTCTACACTGATTGTAGTTTCTGGACCAAGTGCAAGGAAAGTCCCACATAGAGGGCATTGCAGTAATCCTATCTTCAAGTTACCAGTGCCCAGAGTACAGTGGACAAGCTATCTCAGTCCAGGAACAGCCATACCTGTCTTACCAACAGAAGCAGGTAAAAGGCTCTCCTATCCACTGAGGCCACCTGTGCCACAAGTGAAAAAGATGGGTTCCAGGAGCATCTCCAAACTACATTCCTTCAGAGGAAGAGCAACCCTGTCCCGAACAGGTAACCGACATATCTCCCGGTCATAGGAACCACTTGCTCACAGCGCTGCAGTCTTGCTGGGATTCAAGCTCAGCTTACTGGCCCTCATCTAGCCTCCACTGTGTACAGGCCCACAAGGCCTGATTCAGATATTATGGACAAAAAGAGCTGAGTGTCATCAGCATGCTGATGGCACCTTGTCCCAAATTCCCTAATGATCACTCCCAATGGCTTCATATAGGTGTTATATAGCATTGGGGATAAGGAGGCCAAAAAGCATTCTCCCAATGCTACTCTCTGGACCTGGCCACATAGGTAGGATTAGAACCAATGTAAGACAATTCCTATCCCATGACCAGGAGAATACTGTGGTCAGTGATATTGAAGGCTGCAGAGAGATTGAGAAGCAGGAGCCTGGTCATGCTTCCCTGGTCCCACTCCTGGCAAAAAAAAATCCATCACTTTTTCTGCCTGTTGTAGCAACCGTAATGCCTGTGCGTTGTGTTAGATGCTATATAATCTTAATTGTATTTTGTATTGCTTCTTTTGTTTCTCGTATTGTATTTTATAGTATTACAATTTGAGTTCCATAGAATTCAAATTGTAATACAATAAAATGCAATACAAGAAATAAAAGAAGAAATAAAATTCAATTAAAAATCAATATAAATATTTAATGTAGACAAGCCATGGACCACCTGAATGAAGCTTGCAAATCACTGGTGGTCCATGGATCATAGTTTGGCTGTGGCCCTCTAGAGCAGTCAACAGGTTCTTTCACTGTTGCCCTTGGAAATGCTCCCCTGACCCTTCAGGCCTTAAGGGGAGAGAGAAAGAACTGAGAAGTTAAAATCTACCTTAACGCAAAAACAGTGCTCCAAAACAAAACTAAGGTACAGACGTAAAATGCATTATTATAAAATAATATCAAAAATTTAATATATATAAACAATCAATATAAAATCATAAGTGTTCTCATATAGTATTAAAAAATGGCCAAAGAATATGTAAACAGATCAGTGCCCAAACACAATAAGATACAGAATAATCAAGGAAATATCAGTGTAGAAATCAAGGGCAACTTGTAAACAGTGGCCAATGTGCATAACCATAGAATGCACAATGTATACCATAGCCAGACACGTTTCGATAGTTAGTCTTCTTCAGTGGCTTTCATGATGAGTATACATTTTGTATATTATATTCTAAGATATGAACTGGTACGTGGGCTGTTTATTAACTCAATTCTTCATTTCCTTCTATCAATCAGTTGTAAAGAATATATTGAGAATTTTGCCATCATTGTGAAGCCCTGACCACCACCACCACCCCATGACCACAAGGGGAAAACAGGAGGAAGGGAATAAAAAATTAACAAGACACATATGTAAACACACACAGGGAAAATGAAGGAGTAATGTACTAAGGTTAAAAAATACACCCCAAAATACACCCAATACAAAAATTGTAATACCACCAACGAGGGAGAAGAGGAAGCACAGTAAAACAAAACACCAGCTCTCAAAACACATGATAGAAAAGGCACAAGACCAAGGAAAGCCAATTACTCGAGAGAGAACAAGAGGACCCAATCGTCAGCAACCACAGGCAGGGTCGGTTTTGTGAGAGGGATGACTCCTCTCCCTCTCACAGGAGGAATCATCCCTATGCAGAATGTCATCCATTATCCTCAGGTAAATACTCTCAATAATCACCGACTGTATACATTTCCCCAATAAGGCAACTAAATATTTCACATCATATATTAATATAAATATTTTCAAATATTTTCAAACTTTTTTGTATATTACATATATCTTATAATTGCTCCTCTCTTAACATTCTATTAATTTAATCTAAAACAGGATTTTTTCATATTATTCTAAAAACCTACTGAAATAATTCATTTTACAAACTCCTCCTTGTGTTTCTCTATTTTTTAATCCAATAGTAAGTTTTGCTGACTTGATGATTACCCATTCTCAATCTATTATTTTGGCTGCTTCTTTCTTCTAATCCTGTGCCGCTATTAATATTTTAGCTGCCATCAAGAAGTAGTCAATTAGTTTCTTGTCTGTCTCTGACACATACAGGGTACTACTTAAGCCATAAAAGCGTAAGGTTTAACTTTAAGGTAAACTTCAGGTTTAAGTTTTTAACTTGAATGTAATTCATGTAATTAATGAACCGCTATTGGTGAAAACTTTGTAGACATTCACTTGTTACACCAATCTATTTAATTTCATTTGAATATGTAGTGGGGAATCCAACAAGACCAACAGAAAATCTGCACAACGATTCTCATTCTATCAGAAAATAGATTTGATACCTGTAGTGTCAGGCGGACAATATTAGCAGTGTATATCAGCATGTGATGCAAAGTATCCAGCAAGGAGAGGAGCAACACATTTGTTGTCTTGGTGTTTCTTTTATCATCTGCATTCAAGCACAGAGTTGCAGTTTCTATTAGGAGATTACAGATGTGATGGACCAGACCTAAACAGACAAGCAGATAGAATAAATATACACACTATTTGAAAAGAAAATTGGTACACAGAAGAAAAATGAAATAATTTAATTTAAACAATGAATTAAGTAATTTCATTTAAACAACTACATTTATCATACCCCCTCCCTTTATACAGCTCATATTTTAAATGATTAATCAGGTTTTTAAGCTATTATAAAATAAATTATTTTAAGTTGGCATTGGTCCATATAAGATCAATCACAGAATCAGGGCTTCAGTACTGTCCTCAAACACACTTTAATAGGCAAGTAGCTGATTTTTTAAAGTGGTTATTGTTTCCTTTAGGCAATCAAAGTCTAATTCACTTCCAAGTCAGCAATTACTAAGCACAAATATGTTCAGTGACACTGCTTCTACCAAAGAGCCAAACAGAAAACATGCTGGCCAAATCTGTTCCCAGTTCTTTTGCATTTGGCTCAGAAGAATGACAATGAAAGTCAAAAGCAGAATAAACAATATTTGTCAAGGCCATATGCAGTAATACAGCAATGGCATAAAACAATGCAAGATATTATCATAAAAACCTGAATGAAAGGGAGATACTACTAGGCAGAAGACTGGTCTGTGGAAGCCAAGCAAGCAGGAAGTACGGAGCAATGCAAGGAGTTAGGCTGAGTGAGAAAAATCAAACTGGAGAGCAAATGGGAATCAGAGATAAGCAGGGTTAGGACAAATAGGTATAAGAGCATAATGTTGTATTTAAGGGGAAAGGGGGAAACAAGGCGACTAGTTTCAGAGTGACAACTGAGAGTGGATTCTAGTCGGGAGGTCATTCACACTGGGTGGGTGGGTGAGGCAGTAGGGCATCATATCAGTCTGTGCAATTGTGATTGTAAAATAAAACAAGAGCTGATGTGTGATGTGTATAACCCTATTATTTGTTAAACATGAACTACTAGCTTTCAATGGTCCAGTAACAAATGCTATTCAATGTATTCTCAGCTAATGAACTGATAGTAAAATAAAAATTAATATATAATATGTTGGCATATGATATTTGCAGTTCCCCCCCCTTTAAGTTCCTGATTCTGAAGAATTAAAAGGGAAGCACGAGGAGATTTAGCAAAGGATTATATAAGTCTCCCCTCCTCCTTTAAGTCTCTGTGACTGGGGAGTTAACGGGGGAGGGAGGGAGACTCGCCAAACTGTTTTCCAAGTCTCCCTGTGTTTCCCTTTTAATTCTCTGTGAATGGGGACTTAAAGGGGAAGGGGTGACTTAGAAGAGGCTTCTCCATGTCTCCTCCTCCCCTTTTAAGTCCCTGATTGCAGAGAATTAAAAGGTAAGCACAGAGAGCTTTGGCAAAGGCTTCTGCAAGTCTCTCCTCCTTTAACTTCCTGATCACAGAGACTTAAGAGAAGTGCAAGGGATTTTGACAGGTGGGTGTCCCTGCCTGCCTGTCAATCGTGCAATATCATAATGATGTCATGTGATTGACAGGTGGGTGGTCTCATCCACCTGTCAAATTGGGTGCACAAGGCAGATCCTGATAAAGATCTGGCCCATGCAGCCAAACATGTCCCCCACTCCGCTTTCTTTTCCCAAAAACATCAGTGTACAAGAGCCTTCTTGGGATTTCACCAGGATTGTTTCAACCAGGTGTAGTCAGCTCCCTTCCCTGTCTCCTATACCTTGTACCCTTGCCTCCTCTCTGTTTATTATATTTTCCCGTTTAGTTAAGGAGCTAAAGGAGACACAAAACACAGGCTTGTGTTCTCCCTTTAAGCCACATCTCTTTTTTACTGTACAGCAAGTACCTAAATTGCTTGCTCTGGAAACTAATGTGTGGGGCTCAAAAGAACCTAAAAAAACTTCCCTACCTTTGGCTCTCCCTCACGGTCTTTCCCTTCTTGGAAACAAAAACAATCCATAATTTATTGCCACAGAGACGATGGTCACTACCCAAGCACCCAAGAAAATGCTTCTACATTTTTCACCTTATCTGGAATAGGTAGACATCTTTGCTCCTATCTCTTTCTTTTCCTACGTTTCTACATTCCCTGGTTATCTTTCTGAGTCTCTGCCACAACTCATCATATGCTCACAGGCACATGTTATCAAATTCTTCCAGGCTACACAGCAAGTGGATTGGACTGTGAAAGACCAACCCAAATTGACAAATTTGTAGGGCAGTACAATATCTCAGAAAGGAGGTCAGGTCTCCTGCTCCCCTGGTGCATGCACTATAGCTGCCCAATTTCATTGCTTTTAAAAATTTGATAGAAATATCTGTTGGCTATAGGTAATAATAATAATAATAATAATAATAATAATAATAATATTTAATTTGTTTGTCGCCTATCTGGCAATTAGCCACTCTAGGCGACGTACATTAAAATGAGATAAAATACAAAAATTTCAAATGCAATCACATAATAACAACAAATAAAATATTGGACAGTCATCGATACATATAAAAACAGTTATATTAGCAGCATACGATAGATGACAAAATCATGGAGATTTACCCGTCCCAAGGACCTCATAGGCCTGTTGGAATAGCCACGTCTTCACGGCCTTGCGGAATACGTCTAGGGAAGGGGCATGCCGAAGATCACATGGGAGGGAGTTCCAGAGAGTGGGGGCCACCACAGAAAAGGCTCTCTCCCTAGTACCCACCAACCTAACTGTTTTGGTTGGCGGGATCGAGAGAAGGCCTTGTGTGGCTGATCTAGTTGGGAGGCATAGTTGGTGGTGGTGGAGGCGCTCTTTCAGGTAAGCAGGGCCGAAACCGTTTAGGGTTTTAAAGGTTAATACCAACACCTTGAATCGGGCCCGGAAGACAACCGGCAGCCAGTGTACATCAAGTAATACTGGCGTGATGTGGTCCCGGCGGCGGCTGTTGGTAAGTAAGCGCGCCGCTGCATTCTGTATAAGTTGTAATTTCCGGGTCGTTTTCAAGGGTAACCCCATGTAAAGCGCATTACAGTAGTCTAATCGAGAGGTGACCAGGGCATGTACCACGAGCGGGAGCTGTTGAACAGGGAGGTAGGGTTGCAGCTTACGTATAAGATGTAATTGATACCAAGCTGCCCGGCTCACAGCCGAAATCTGAGCCTCCATGGACAGCCTGGAATCAAGAACAACTCCGAGGCTGCGGACCTGGTCCTGTAGGGGCAACTTCACCCCATCAAACACCAGGTCAACATCTCCTAACCCTCCCTTGTCTCCCACAAGTAGTACCTCGGTCTTATCAGGGTTCAACTTCAACCTGTTCCTGCCCATCCATCCACTCACAGATTCCAGGCACTTGGACTTGGACTCCACAGCCCTCTCCGGTGAAGATTTAAATGAGAGATAGAGCTGAGTGTCATCCGCATATTGGTGACACTGCAGCCCAAATCTCCTGATGATCTCTCCCAACGGCTTTACATAGATGTTAAATAGCATGGGAGAGAGGATAGAGCCCTGTGGCACACCACAATTGAGAGGCCAAGGGTCTGAAACCTCTTCACCCAATGCTACCTGTTGGCGCCTATCAGAGAGAAAGGAGTGGAACCACTGTAAGACCGTGCCTCCCAATCCCAAACTCTCCAGGCGATCTAAAAGGATACCGTGGTCTACGGTATCAAAAGCCGCTGAGAGATCCAGGAGGACAATATAATAATAATAATAATATTTAATTTGTTTGTCGCCTATCTGGCAATTAGCCACTCTAGGCGACGTACATTAAAATGAGATAAAATACAAAATTTCAAATGCAATCACATAATAACAATAAATAAAATATTGGACAGTCATCGATACATATAAAAACAGTTATATTAGCAGCATACGATAGATGACAAAATCATGGAGATTTACCCGTCCCAAGGACCTCATAGGCCTGTTGGAATAGCCACGTCTTCACGGCCTTGCGGAATACGTCTAGGGAAGGGGCATGCCGAAGATCACATGGGAGGGAGTTCCAGAGAGTGGGGGCCACCACAGAAAAGGCTCTCTCCCTAGTACCCACCAACCTAACTGTTTTGGTTGGCGGGATTGAGAGAAGGCCTTGTGTGGCTGATCTAGTTGGGCGGCATAGTTGGTGGCGGTGGAGGCGCTTTCAGGTAAGCAGGGCCAAAACCGTTTAGGGTTTTAAAGGTTAATACCAACACCTTGAATCAGGCCCGGAAGACAACCGGCAGCCAGTGTACATCAAGTAATACTGGCGTGATGTGGTCCCGGCGGCGGCTGTTGGTAAGTAAGCGCGCCGCTGCATTCTGTATAAATTGTAATTTCCAGGTCGTTTTCAAGGGTAACCCCATGTAAAGCGCATTACAGTAGTCTAATCGAGAGGTGACCAGGGCATGTACCACGAGCGGGAGCTGTTGAACAGGGAGGTAGGGTTGCAGCTTACGTATAAGATGTAATTGATACCAAGCTGCCCGGCTCACAGCCGAAATCTGAGCCTCCATGGACAGCCTGGAATCAAGAACAACTCCGAGACTGCGGACCTGTAGGGCAACTTCACCCCATCAAACACCAGGTCAACATCTCCTAACCCTCCCTTGTCTCCCACAAGTAGTACCTCGGTCTTATCAGGGTTCAACTTCAACCTGTTCCTGCCCATCCATCCACTCACGGATTCCAGGCACTTGGACATGGTCTCCACAGCCCTCTCCGGTGAAGATTTAAATGAGAGATAGAGCTGAGTGTCATCCGCATATTGGTGACACTGCAGCCCAAATCTCCTGATGATCTCTCCCAACAGCTTTACACAGATGTTATATAGCATGGGAGAGAGGATAGAGCCCTGTGGCACACCACAATTGAGAGGCCAAGGGTCTGAAACCTCCTCACCCAATGCTACCTGTTGGCGCCTATCAGAGAGAAAGGAGTGGAACCACTGTAAGACCGTGCCTCCCAATCCCAAACTCTCCAGGCGATCTAAAAGGATACCGTGGTCTACGGTATCAAAAGCCGCTGAGAGATCCAGGAGGACAAGGAAGGTGAATTGTCCCCTATCCAATGCCCTCCTCATATCATCAACCAGAGCGACCAAGGCTGTTTCAGTTCCATGTCCAGTCCTGAAACCCGATTAGTATGGATCAAGATAATCCATTTCATCCAAGTGTGTCTGCAACTGATTTGCCACCACTCTCTCAATGACCTTGCCCAAGAATGGTAAGTTTGAAATTGGGCGGAAGTTGTTTAAGATCTGGGGATCCAAGGAGAACTTCTTTAAGATGGGTTTTATAATAGCCTCCTTGAAGGCTAGTGTCATAACACCCTCTTGCAAGGATGCATTAACCATTTCCTTGATCCCCTCACCCAATTTCTCTTTACAGCTCATAAGGAGCCATGATGGGCAAGGGTCATTTAGACAAGAGGTAGGCTTTACAGATGAGAGCACCTTGTCCACATCCTCAGAAGAAAGAGGCCGAAATCGATCCCATTTGACCGGTTTGCAACTGGTCAACTCTAGTTTACTCACTGTATCCACGGCGTACAGAATCGAGCTCCTCAGGTGCTCGATTTTATCAGCAAAGTGCTTTGCCAATTTGTCACAGGAGGCCTTAGACTGTTCCAAGGGTTCCTGAGCAACTGGACCGACCAGGCTTCGGACCACTTGGAACAACCTCCTGGGACAGCACTCTGCTGACGCAATAGAGGCAGCAAAGAATTCCCTCTTTGCTGCCCTTACAGCCACCTGGTAGGCAGCTATTGCTGCTCTAACCTGTGTTCGGGCATCTTCGGAGCGTGACTTCCGCCACCGGTGCTCTAGTCGTCTCACCTCCTGTCTCAAAGTACGCAACCGTGGTGTGTACCATGGTGCTACTTGAGTTCTGTTCAGGGGGAGAGGACGTTTCGGAGCCACTCGGTCCAAGGCCCCGGCGATCCTCTCATTCCACTCCATCACCAGGGCTTCGACCGAGCGACCTTCAGCAGGTTCCAATTCCCCAAGCGCCGTCAGGAAACCATCTGGATCCATCATGCGCCTGGGGCAGACCATTCTAATAGGACCTTTACCCCTGCAGAGGGCGTGCGGCATTGAGAGATCCGTCTTTACCAGATAGTGGTCTGACCATGACACAGGGGTAAAAGAATTAGCCCCCAACTTCAGCACACTACCCTCCCCCCCGGGACAAATACAAGGTCAAGAGTATGACCGGCTACATGGGTGGGCTCAGTATTAATAAGGCGCAGTTCCCAGGAAGTCATGGTTTCCAGGAAATCCCGAGGAGCTCCCATGAGAGTGGTCTCAGCGTGTATGTTAAAGTCACCCAGAACTAACAGTTCCGGGGACAACATTCGCACATCCGAGATCACCTCGAGCACCTCGGCCAGGGAGTCTGCCGTGCAGCGGGGCGGGCGGTACACGAGCAGGATCCCTAAACTGCCCTTAGAGCCCAACCTCCAGTACATACAATCAACGAAGCTAGTCCCACGAAGGGGAGGTCTGGCAAAGAGCAGCGACTCTCGGTAAATAACTGCCACTCCCCCTCCCCGCCTTCCGACCCTCGGCTGCTGTGCGTAACGGAAACCTGGTGGGCACATAGCCTCAAGAATAGGAGCTGAGGCTTCATCCAACCAGGTCTCCGTAATACATGCCAGGTCTGCACATTCATCCAAGATCAAGTCATGAATGATAGATGTTTTTTGTACTACAGACCTGGCATTACACATCAGCAGTCGAAGGTCAGTAGGAATCCTGCGTCCCCCAGCTTCCTTCTGGTTCTGGACAGACCTGGAACAAGGGATGGATATTATGTATCTATCCCTTGTTTCTCTCCGTTGACATTGTCTGCCCCCAGCACCATTCCAGGGCCTGCCGCCCAATCTTGTTATACTTTGGCCCCCCACCTTTCCTTCTTCTTCCCTCCCTGATTTACACATGCCCCTATCTCCTCCGCAATCAACCAGCCCAGATGATAAAAGGTCAAAGGATGTTGTAAAAGATATTAAGGGATGGGTAATCAAGTCCAGTACACAGCCCTAAGGTTAGACAGGCCTTCCAATCATGAGACTGCATATATATAAACAATCATTCAATACATTCGTACCACAAACCAACCAGTCATACCACATTCACATTCACACCACCCACCACACACTAAACCACACACACAAGCGCACAACACAACCAACGTTAAAATTAATCCTCTTCCAACATACAACAGCACAACAATAGCAGTAGTAGGCAGCACCACGTCCACATGATCAGCACCGTGCCCGGGCACTCCACTGGTGACAGGACCAGCATGCAAACAGGCAAACAACAGGACGGTGGCGATGGCAAAACCACAGTGATGGCAGCCAAGCAGTAGCACAGTTCACAACGGTAGCCGTCTACATCCACACGCGAGCGACAGGCGACATCAGCGATGCACGGCCGAAGGACGATCCTCCAGATGACAACAGCGGCATCTGCACGTAACAGGCAGGAAGCAGCGAACGGCAGCAATACAAGGCCATGAGATGGCGTCCCAGCAGGACATTCTTGAATCGCAAGGATTTTTTTGCCTATTAGTGAATTTCTCTGCTTTTTAATCCGGGAGGTAAGAAATGGGATCCTGTGCAAGTTTGCTAAGAATGGATTGATCATTTGCATACTTACTGAGTTCAATGGGATTTACTTTCTTGCAATCATGCTTAGGATAGCTGAAACTGACCGTGGGGGTATGGGGACGAGGAAGAAGGCAGGGGGAAGGGCATAAGGGAGGAGGGGGAGATTGGGTGGGTGGGCATTGGGCAGAAGGAAAGCCCCTTGCCTTTCCAAAAGGAAAACGTTGTGAACAGTATCATTCTTTTTCAGGGTTTCACCCACCTTTTTATACTACAGCAGGCACATGTAGTTTCCCATCCAAATTTAAACCAAAGTTGTCCCTGGCCACATCCACACCAGACCTTTAGACAGTCGTGGATTCTCCCAAAGAATCCTGGGAAGTGTAGTTTGTGAAGGGTGCTGAGAGTTGCTAGGAGAGGCCCTATTCCCCACACAGAGCTACAATCCCAAGAAGAGGGGCTGACTTAAACCACTCTGGCCACTGGAGCTCTGTCAGGGGAATAGGAGTCTCCTAACAACTCTCAGCACCCTTTATAAACTACACTTCCCAGGATTCTTTGGGGGAAGCCATAACTGTTTAAAGTGAAATAAAAGTCTGGTGTGGGTGACTGATTAGGCAAGCCAAACAGCTATGAGTCTGGATGTTAGAACACTGACAGCTGGTTCTTACTGAGCATGCCCGATGCTATAATAGATTTCAGTGCCAAATTTCTTTCATTAATTAAAAATCAGCCAGGCATTTTTTTAGACTTTTACACTGCAGAAGATGAAGGTCAGAGTATGGGGCAAGATCAGTAAAAGGATTACAGGTACACTGTAAGCATGGCTGATTTTTAATTAATTTCAACAAATTATGAGACCACTGACAGAAAAAAGTCCAACAAGGGTCTGGATTTGTTTTCCTCTTGTTTTACACTTTGAACTCCTGATTCTCTCTGACTGTTTTGTGTATTGCCATGAAAAATTAGAGGGTTGTTAAGCAAATGTTTCTGAGTTCAGGACTCTAAGTTTTGTAAGGTTTTGTTTTGAAATGAGCTTATGGGAAGCCACAGAATGGCATGGGGGATATTTTCAATTTAACATTGCAGAATGCAAAAAATCCATATTGGCTGTAGTATACAGCCACTCTTGTGGCTGTATAATAAAACATGATTTATAGTGATATGTGTATACATCCATATAGGTGTGACATGTGAGATCAGGTATATGTGTAAACACTTTTTATAAAAAAATATACATTCCTTTTCTATAGTAACCTAAAAGTACCTTACAAAGCCTCAATTCCACAACCGAGTTAAATAATTATATCTCTTTATGGAGGAATACACAAAGAGGAGAGATGTATATAATCATTTTTCCACTTAAAGATATTCTTCTGTAGTTATTTATATTGGAAGGTCAATTTGCCTCAGTGTCACTCTGTTCCCTTGGTCTGTGGAGGAATGAGTCTAAGAAAGAACTATGCTGAACCCCTCTACAGTTCTCTCTTCCCTAGACTCTGATCCCCTCAGTTTAGCAAACCAAGAGTTAACTAGCTTACTGAACTTCCCATAAGCAGATAGTCCTGCAAACCTGTGACCTTCTAAAGAAAACATAACAAGCAAACAAAACAAAACATCTTCAGTTATGGACACAGCTGCCGTCAGTGTCTTCTGGCTGCTACAAGCATTAATTTTGGCTTGGCAGAGCCCACTACCGAATGCAAGGGCATTGCAAAATGAGTAACAAGAGGAAGAAGTGAGGGGGGGGAGTACAAAAATTAGTTTTCCAGCCAACAGGGAGTAGCTGAGACCTTAGAATCTTGAAAATGGTCCATTGGACTCACCTGAAGGGTGATTTTCACAGGTACGCCTGCCATCAGATTGGGCTTTACTGCCATCTAGCGTCCGAAGGCAAGAATGCACTCGAGTTAAAACCTGGGCCTCGGGCCCCTCCCACGCCAGTTTCATTCGCGACGAGTCCGAAGTGGCATATCTGAAAGGAACAGAGGCCGCAGGCCCAAACAGCAAGGAAAAACAGAGAAAAGGCATGGAAACATGGAGAGCATAGAGCACATAAGCTAAGTGTAGAGGTTTTAACTGAGGGAAACAGAGCAATGCATAACAACTTACAGCAAATCTACTATAGCGGAGGAACCAAGCAACCAGAGACCCCCACAAGGGAGGGACGTGATAGCAGGCATACCTGTGAAAAACACCCTTCAGGTGAGTCCAATGGACCATTTTCCACAGGTAGCCTGCCATCAGATTGGGATGTACCAAAGCAGCCCCCTAGTCGGGAGGGACTACACACAGTACACTATTCAGAAATGACATGCTGGAGGACACGTCTCCCAAAGGAGGCGTCAGCAGAAGCATATTGGTCGATCTTGTAATGCTTCACAAATGAGTTAGGGGTAGACCAAACCACAGCTCTACATATGTCTGCAAGGGGTGCATTGGTTACAAATGCAGCCGAAGTGGCCGCTGATCTGGTGGAATGGGCCGTGATGTCAGCTGGCATGGGAAGGCTAAGGGACTGAGAAGCCAAGGCAATGCAGGCCCGCAGCCAGCAGGACAATGTGGATTTGGAAACCTTTTTTCCTAAGGTCCTAGGGTGAAAGGATACGAAAAGAGATTCTGTCTGCCTAATGTCCTGGGTGCGAGAACATCCAGCGAATGCCAGGCCTTTTCCAGGGGATGTACCGGCTTCGGGCAGGACGACGGAAGCACAATGTCCTGGCTACAGTGGAATAAGGAGTTGGGGCAGAAGGATGGGTCTGGTCTCAAGACCACGGAATCCTTATGAAAAATGCAGAGATGACGGGCCGAAGACAAGGCGTGTAGTTTGGAGATCCGTCTCGCGGATGTAATGGCAACGAGGAACAAGACTTTGAAGGGTAACAGTCTGAGGGGCACTGAGGCAAGAGGTTCAAACGGAGGACGCTGTAAGGCATGCAGTACCTTCGAGAGGCTCCAGGAAGGAAAATAGTGGTGCACGGCTGGTGAAAGGCGGGCGGCTCCTCTTAAAAAACGTTTGATGAGTGGGTGAGCGCCCAAGGGGGCGGTCGATGAGGAGACAGATAAAATTGAAGAGATGGTGGAAGCGTGGCAACGCAGGGTGTTCGGCCGCAGTCCCCTAAGCAGGCCTCTGTATAAGAACTGGAAAACGTGCTGTACAGTGGCTTGAGAAGCTTGGAAGCCCTTACAGGTGCACCATTTTGAAAATGCGCGCCACGTACTCCGATAAATACGATTTGTCAACATTTGTCTCGATGCTAGAATAGTCTCCACTACTCCCTGGGGAAGTCCCGCAGCAGTCAGCTGCCACCGTTCAAAAGCCAGGCCGTCAGATTCAGCCAGGCCAGGGCCGGATGCCAAAGTGGTCCCTGAGCAAGAAGGTCCAGCCTGACAGGGAGGGTCCAGGGATCCGTGACTGACAGAGACAGAAGCTCCGAGTACCAAGGGTGGCTTGGCCAATACGGGGCTATCAGGAGAAGCCGATCCCCCTCATGCCAGAGCTTCATCAGTGTCTTGCCCAGTAAGGCATACAGAAGGCCGCCTGGCCAGGGTGCCATCAATGCATCCACTGCTTCCGCCGTCGGCTCCAGGTACCTCGAGAAGATGCAAGGCAGCTGGCAGTTGCGGCTTGACGCGAAGAGATCCACTGAGAGAGCGCCGAACTGGATCTGGAGCAGGTCGAACACTGCCGGATGAAGCTTCCACTCTCCCGGGTGTACATGCTGTCTGCTGAGCCAATCGGCGATGATGTTTAGCAGCCCGCTGAGATGTTCCGCCTGTATGGATAGTAGGTGTTTTTCGGCCCAGTCGAAGATTTGGGCCGCTTCTGCCTGAAGAGCTCTGGACCTGGTCCTCCCCTGCCTGTTGAGATGAGATTTTATGCAAACGTCGGTTCGTATCAGCACGTGCTGCAGGGAGAACAGTGGCTGGAAATGTCGAAGGGCAAGATGAACCGCCCTGAGCTCCAACCGGTTTATGTTGTGAGTGAGGTCTGCTGGGGACCACACTCCCTGGACAAAGCTGGCATTGCAGTGCGCTCCCCAGCCTGATAGGCTGGCATCTGCTGTGATGATGACCCTGACAGGCTCCCTGAAGGGCATACCCTTGGTAAGGTGTGCCGTTACTGTCCACCAGCGGAATGATGCCCGCAGAGAGGGTACCAGCAGAATCACACGGTGATTGGACTTGGCAATGTCCACCTGAAAGGGTAGGAGGGCCCATTGTAAAGGTCTCATGTGATGTCGGACCCACGGCACAATGTGAATGGTGGAGACCAGTGTCCCGAGCATCTGTGCCAGAAGCATGACATCTGCCCTTGAGCGGTGAGCCAGTGAGGTTGCCATGGCCGTGATGGAGGCGATACGGTCTGGCGACAGGAAGATCTTGGCTAGAGACGTGTCCAGTATGGCTCCCAGGTGCAGGAGGTGCTGGGTTGGCTGAAGATGACTCTTCCCGACATTGACCAGCCAGCCGTGAGAAGTGAGGGCATCCAGAGTGAACTGGAGCTGTCTTTCGGCCAGGTCCCGGGAGCACGCTCGGAGGAGAAGGTCGTCCAGGTAGGGGTAAATATGAACCCTCTGTAGGCGGAGGAAGGCTACCATGGTGGCCATCACCTTGGTGAAGACCCGAGGAGCCGATGTAAGGCCGAATGGCATGGTGCGGTACTGGAAGTGGTGTTGGCCGAGGGAAAATCTGAGGAAACGTCTGTGAGCCGGGCAGATTGGAATGTGTAAGTAGGCGTCCTTCAAGTCGATGGATGCTAGGAAGTTCCCTTGTTGCAGAGCTTCCACAATTGAGGCCAGGGACTCCATCTTGAAGCGGCGGTACTTGACAAAGCAGTTGACAAACTTGAGGTCTAAGAACGCCCTCCAAGAAGAGTCTCGCTTGGGGACTGCAAAGAGAACGGAGTAGACGCCTTGGAACCTTTCGCATGGTGGTACTGGCTCTACAGCGGCTATGCTGAGTAGATGACGTACAGCATGCTGCATAACTATCCTGCGTGACTTGGAGACTGGGGAGGGGCAGATTCTGTCCGGGGGGTTCCTCCAAAATTCTATATTGTAACCCTGGGTGAAGATGACCCTGACCCAGGAGACGTGAGTCAGGGCCAGCCAGGAATTTGCATAAAAGGACAGTCTGCCGCCTATGCGGATGGTGTCAGAACTGCCTACGCTGACGGGCTCCCCTACCATAAGAAGAGGAGGAGGCTTGCCTGCTTTGGTATTGGGATCTGACCTGGAAACGTTGTCTGGGCCAGGGTGCCCTGGAGGGGCGAAAGTCTGTGGACCTGGCGTCTCATCCCCGCCCACCAGGTCGCACCCCCTGAAAGGGCTGGAAGGAATGGTAGGGAGTAAATCACCGAAAAGGTCTGCGGTCATCCCTTCTGACTGTGGCCAAGGTAGGTTTGCGATTGTCCTTGGGGTCAACCAGGACCGCTTTCAGAGCATCGTCACCAAAAAGCATAGAGCCTGAGTATGGTGCCATGGACAGGTTAGTTCTGGCAGCAGTGTCGGCATCCCAATGTTGTAGCCATAGGGTTCGTCTAGTGACTATCTCAGCAGCAAGGGCCCGTGCTCCTTGGTGGGTCACGTCCAAAGTGGCATCAGCCACAAAGGCAGCAGCCTTATGCAATTTGAGTAGGCTTTCACGCAACTTGGCTGGGTCAGGATTAGGATCGTCCAACAGGTCATCGAGCCACAACATGGATGCGCGTGAGAAGATGGAGGCGGCAGCGGAGGCCCGGATGGAATGGGCAGATGCCTCGTGGTTTTTGCGAAGTACGAAGTCAAGCCGCCTCTCAGAGCGGTCTTTGAGCTGCGATTCTTCCTCTTTAGGAAAGAGGGATCGAGAAACGAGATCGGAGATTGGCTGGTCCACCCCAGGGACGTTCAGGAAAGACAAAAATTCCGGGGCCAATGGGTACAGCTTGTTGGCCAACGGGGAGAAGCGACGTGGGTGTAAGGGACGGGCCCATTCTTCCCTGGCCAGTTTGTTAATTGGATCTGGCACAGGGATAAAATGATCCACAGATCTGGGAGACTTCACAACTCTAGCACCCTTAACTGGGGGGGCGGAAGGTTGCGTTTGAGCAGGTTGAATGCCAAGGGTGTCCATTACCCTGCGTGAGAGTGGGGGATAATCAGCCGAGTCGAAGAGGCGATAGGAGAACTCCTCATCTAGATCAGATTCTCCACTCCACTCATCAGGATCAGCCTGCAGGAAAGGTAAGTATTCATGCATCTCTGGAGGGTCGCCGCCAAGTCTGCCCCTAGAAACATTGAATGGATTAGGAGAGGAGGGAGGGACATCATCATAGCAACCCGGTTGACGTGCAGAGGTGGACTGCTGTGAAACTCCAGGCTGGGGCGACAACTGTGCTTGGGGCTGAGGTTGAGCTTGGGAGAGACACCCCAGAACCTCTCGCAGCTGTAACAGAAATTCCGGAGTCAACTGTAGCCCTGAAGGAGGAGCAGAGGGCACAGAATGCTCTTGTGTAGGCAGAGAAGAATGCATTGGAGGAGTTGGAGGAGGCAGGGGAACCTCGGAACGTGGAGTCTGACTGGGGAAGCCTTCAAATTCATCCTCTGATGACCCAGAGGGGGACTGAAAGACAGTAGGTACTGTATCCTGTGCAGGCTTCTCTAAAGGCGGAGTTGAAACATAACGTGCCCTCTTGGAAGCGCCATGGTCAGATAAATGCTTAGTCTTGGCTAAGGCCTTAGAGTGTTTGTGCTTAGCAAGCTTGTGCTGAGGTAAGGCGATGCGCTGGTGACTTGGCCCCACGGATTGCGCCCCCTGCAGCTGCTGGTCTGCCATGGTGGAGTCTAGATACACACACACAATGGCGAAGGTGCGGTAACACTCATATGCTGTGAGGCGATGAGAGGTAGGCCGTGCAATGGAGCACCAGGTGCCAAGAGAAAAAGACTTGTTCATAATGGCACTGCAAAAAATGGGGGGGAGTGGGAACTGTCCCACGGGAGACTATCGCCCTGATCCGTCAGGGAGCCACAAAAAAAAAAAAAGGTTAGGCTGCAATATTGGCCACAAGCTAAGTACACGCACACAATGGGGAAGGTGCAAGACCGCTACAATACACTGCCAGGAAAGGATTGTCTTTGAAAAAATGCAGCGTGGGCCAAGGCTAAGTACACGCACACAATGGGGAAGGTGCGGTACCGCCAATGTGCACAAAGAGACTCAAGTATCACAGAAAAAATTGCGTGTAACAAATTTGGGTGCACTTAGATACAAACACACAATGGGGAAGGCGTGGTATCATAAAAACACAGCTTGCTCAAATGTAAAGCTCTCTGCTGTAGCGGGTGTTGAAACGTTATAAAAAACACTGGAGAGAAAAAAACGGCTGAAAAATGAAAAAACAAATAGTCAAGAAACAAAAAAGGCAAAGGACAAAAAGCAAATGGAAGACTAGGGACCTGACCTCCTAGAAAAAACCTCCTGCAAGGGTTAACTGGCCGCTGGAAGAAAACGCTGCCGGCTAGGGCCAAGTAAACAGCCTCCGCGAGGCTACACGCCGCCGGAGGAACCGCGGCGGCGAGGAGGAACAAAAACCACCGCTTAAAAGACCCAGAGGCCAGGAGAAGCAGCCCAGCCAGAGAAAAGAGCTGCTGGGTCCTGGTAAGAGGGCGAAAACACTGCCCAGGAGCCGGCGCGGGAGAGAGGCGAAGGAGGGAGCCACAGCCGTGAGCTACCCTGCGCCGAGCAAAACGGCCCCAGGGGGGGAACCGCAGCCGCAGATCCCCCAGAGAGGAGGGGAGCAGCCGCCGCTGCTAACGGGGACCGCAGCCGCGCATCCCCAAACAAAGGGGAAACAGCCGCGCTGTAACCAAGAAAAAATAAAAGGTAAAAAATAAGCAAAAAACTCCCGAAAGGGAAAAAACAAACACAAAAGTCCCACACACTCCCAAAACCAAAAAAGGGGAAGGGGGGGGATACAAAGGGACAGCAAATATCAGAAAAAATAGACACTTAGCTACGCTGTAGGAAATCCAAGTTCTTCGGACGAAGGCAAGAATGGAACTGGAGTGGGAGGGGCCCGAGGCCCAGGTTTTAACTAGAGTGCATTCTTGCCTTTGGACGCTAGATGGCAGTAAAGCCCAATCTGATGGCAGGCTACCTGTGGAAAATGATTCAATATATAGACCAATATAAACTGGGTGAGTCTAAAAAAAATCAAGCCATCTTTATTTCAGTGGCCTGTAATTGGAGCACTTATTGAAGTATTAATATGAGTTTACCCTGTGAGGGGTAGTAACATTACTAATCTAAAACTTACAATAGGAAATCCACTGTGATAGTGAGAATCAAATTAAAGTACCAGAGCAGGTGACAAGGATGCACTCCATCATGTACCTGACTCCTGGCAGTGCTGTGCTGCCACATAGTGGGATAGTGTGAGGGAAGGAAAGGACATCAGCAAGAACAGGACAGTTTGGGCACACTAGCACAGCCATTCTGGTGCCCCCATCAGTGTGTCAGAACCACCTTGACCTTGCCATCACCCTGCCCTACCCCATCACCATCCCAGTACATAGCAGTGATGAAGCTGCTGGGAGACCAGGTCTGCAGCAGTATCCCTCCCTGCCAGCCATTCCTGTTCCATTGCTCAAATTTAGAGATAGGGAATTGGATCTAGCTGGCAAGTTGGATTCTCATCTCTCCCACCCACTAAGGGCCGAGTTTGACAGGTGGGTGGGATTAAACACCTGTCAGTCACCTGACATCACAATGAAATCAGGTGACCCTGTCTTGCCCACGTGGTTTGAAATAAAGCCATATGGGCAAAGGTACAAATCACAAAACACCGCTGATTGCCAGAGCTTGCAAAGTGAATGCATAGTGCTCCTCAACGCCAGTCGATTGTCAGGGCTTGCAAAATCCTGTGCACAGTGCTTCAGTAGCCCCAACAATCAACTGATCATCAGAGTTTTTGCAGCCAGGTGCATGGTGCTGTGTAAACGCCCTTTCGGCTCAGTTGTTTCTTTATCTACTTGTAGGGCAGGTGGATGTGGCTTGGCTGCAATGGCCTGGCGGATTTAATTAGGCTTGAGGGCTGTAGGTTCTACACCGCTGCTGTAATTCCTCCTTACTCCACATATACTGTGTGCTTACTAGGAAACCTCATCAAGCTCAAAACAACAACAGGTCCTTCTCCCTGCATAGATTGTGCTGATAGCATAAGACAGTGGTTCCCAACCTGGGGGCCGGGACGCCCAGGAGGGCCGCGGAGTAATCCAGAGGGGGCCGTGAACGGTAAAGAAATGAATTATTTATTAATTTTTTTAAAAAGTCTTCACTCCCTCAACACTATCTGCTTTCCACTGGCGCTGCAGATGACACCTCCCCCTTGCTCCAAACGAGAGGGGAGGCCTTTTGCTGAAGCGCCAGAGTGTCTTTCAGGCGCACTAAAGGCAGGCATCTGCCTATAAAATACATGGCAGATGCCAAAGGAGGCTGAGGGTGGAGCTACCAGGAAGAAGAGGGGATTACTATCACTGATTCCTGTCTCCTTGCACTGCCGCTACTGGCAACGCCCTTACTTAGAATGAGAGGAGAGGGCTTTTGTGAAGCAAAAAGAAGCAAGGCTGCACAGAAAGGCTGCTTTCCCCCTTCCTTCCTGGCAGACAGCCTGCCTCCCTGGGGGGAGGGGGTCACAAAAAAAAATTCAGCTTATAAAGGGGGTCCCGTGCTCATAAAGGTTGGGAACCACTGGCATAAGACATCTCAGGACACTACACTGGCAGCTGAATCTAGTTCTCATATACTTGTAGCAATTCTGTGCAAATGTTTTCATTGCTCCAAAATTCATGGAGATTGGGCATAGCATGAGTAAACCAGGAGTGGGGGACTGATGATGATTTACCTCTCTACTACCCTAAGGCATTATACTGTAGGTCCTTCTATGCTAATGCAATCCACTACACTTTATTATTTGCTAATAATGATCCATTCAAAAGTGACAACAAAGAAGGATAACTTTGTCTACTCTCATATAAGAAAATGGCAGTAGGGAATCTCAGATTCAACATCATTCACAGTCAACAACTGTTATCTACCTATACATATAACATTTTTGTAAGTCCTCACACCATCACGAAGTGTGACAGCTGCATTCCATAGGGGTGGAGAGGGGAGGCACCGGGCATGAGGCAAGTGTGGCAAGCAAAAACCTGACATGGAGAAAATAATCCTTGACCAAAGATCAAATAAAGAAAAGCAAACAAAGTCAAGGTCTAATCAGACATGATATGATTCTAAAAATATATATATGGAAATGAATAGGGGGAAAAATAGTCTCAGCTAATAGCCGACAGAATACACAATAATGCCCAATTTCAAATGCACATGCACTTTTCTACACAGGGTGTGATTTGAATGGTTAGCTCTATAAACAAAAAATGGAAATTTTACCCACCGTGAATTTCTATTTGTAGATAGTGCTGGAGGACATTCCTCAGTAGGGATGACTCCTCCTACTGGTCGTGACAGGCAGGGTCTCTAAGCTTCTTTGTAGCCTCTCCTGTGGGAGGAGTCATCCCTCTCTCCAGACCGAACTGACAGAGCCAGGAACCCTCCTCAGGCCCCATATCCACATCTTCCCAGACGTCCCTAGAGTGGAAGCCTATACCAGGAGAAGCTGAAGAAAAGCGACAGACCAACACGGAACCAATGTGCTGGAAGACAGGTCACACATGAAGGGAAACACACAATACTAAACAACGTGTGCAAATGTAAGGCGCTGCCAGAAGCCTCAACTCCCCCCCTCCCCCTCCCCCTCCCCCTCCAGAAGGTTGAAGCAGAGGAATGAGAGGTGGGTGGAATGTCCTCCAGCACTATCTACAAATAGAAATTCACGGTGAGTAAAATTTCCATTTTTGCTAGATAGTGCTGGAGGACATTCCTCAGTAGGGATATGACAGAGCAGTGTACTAGGACTCCGGGTGGGATTCCTCTAGCTAGGAGGCAACACCTTCTGGAGCACCTTCCTGCCAAATGCAGCATCGGCTGATGAGAATGAGTCCATTTTATAGTGCCTGATAAAAGTGTGTGGAGAAGCCCATGTAGCCGCGCTACAGATATCCATTATGGGGAACCCCCCCTAAATGCTGCTGAAGCCGCTGCCCCCCTAACTGAGTGTGCTGTGATACCCAATGGAGGTTCCCTACCCAGAGCTTCATATGCATGTGCTATAGCCGCTCTGAGCCAGCGTGAGATAGAGTAGGTTGTTACCTTACACCCCTTTGATTTCCCAGAGAAGGCCACAAAGAGGGCCTCAGACCTCCTGAACTGTAAGGTACGATCCAGGTAGAAACGAAGAGCCCTCCTCACATCAAGTGAGTGCCACCTACGTTCCTAGGCACAGGAGGGAGCGGGGCAGAATGGAGAACCACTTCCTGCGACCTATGAAAAACAGAATTGATTTTAGGTAGGAATGCTGGGTCTGGTCGGAGGACCACCTTGTCCTGGTGGAACACGTACAGTTGAGGGTCCAAAGATAATGCCCCCAACTTGGAAACTCTGCGTGCTGATGTAATGGAAACCAGAAAAACTGTTTTGAATGTCAAGAGGTTCAGAGAGCAGGTAGCCATCGGTTCAAATGGCGGTCCTGTCAATGCCGTCAGCACCCAGGTAAGGTTCCAGTTTGGAAACCTGTGAATCATTGATGGGGAAACCAGCATCACCCCTCTTAAAAAAAACATTTAGGGAATGGGTTGGAGGAAAGCGCCCCCCCCCAGGCATAACAAAATGCTACTGAGAGCTGCAGCTTGTCTCTTGATTGTGGCCGCGCTCAGACCCTTATCTAGGCCCGACTGGAGGAACCCTAGGGGACCCCTGATGTCTCGAGACCAAGGTTCCACTGTATTTGCAGAGCACCAGGACAAGAAAACCTTCCACATGGACGAGTAAACCCGGTTCGTGGACTGTCTACGTGAGTCCAGTAGCGTGTCGAGCACTTTCCCCTTAAAGCCCTTACCGCTCAACCACAACCGCTCAGTCTCCAAGCTGTTAGCCGGAACAGCTCTGGTCGAGGATGGCAGACTGGTCCCTGAATCAGAAGATCCGTTCGAGAGGGTACCTGCCAGGGTGTCTTGACTGACATGTTCAGTAGGTCCAGAAACCAGGGACGTCGAGGCCAATGGGGTGTCACTATAATAAATTCCGCCTTCAATGTCCAAACCCACTGGATCGTGCGTTGTATCAGCCCAAACGGAGGAAAGGCGTACAGGAGGCCTTGTGGCCACGGTGTGACTAGTGCGTTTGTGCCCTGAGCCTGGTGACACGGATTTCTTGTGAAGAACCTATCTAGCTGTGTGTTTGCGGGTGTGGCAAAGAGATCCACTACTGGTTCTCCCCACCTGCGCACCACCTGTTGGAAAACTTCTGGGTTCAGTTGCCATTCTGCCTCCTTGATGGCTGTCCTGCTGAGCCAGTCGGCTACAAAGTTGCTTGTGCCCGTCAGGTGTTTGGCCTTCAGAGAGGCAAGATGCCTCTACGTCCATATGAACAGGCGTTCCGCCTCGAGCATTAGGCCCTTCGATCTCATGCCCCCTTGTCTGTGGACATAAGATTTCACCAATGAGTTGTCGGTGCGTATGAGGAGATGCTTCCCCTTGATCTCTGGGGCAAAGACCTGTAGCCCCAGTCTGATGGCCCGTAACTCCAGTATATTTATGTTGAGCTCCGCCTCCATTGCAGACCATGTCCCCAGGGTTACATTGTGGTCCAGGTGAGCCCCCCATCCGTACAAGCTCGCATCTGAGGTCATGATTATGCGTGGAGGATCTTCCAGGCTGACTCCGTGGGCCAACCTCTGAGGTTCCAGCCACCACCGGAGCTCTGTCCGTACTGTTGGAGGCACGGAGACCGAGTGTCTGTGTCATAGGAGAATTGCCTCCTGGTAGGGCAGAAGGATCTGTTGTAGAGCTCTTGAGTGAAACTGGGCCCACTGAACTAGGTCGTATGCTGACACCATGGACCCCAAAAGCCGAGCTAGCCTCATCAGGTCCAATGCTGGTGCAGCAACTGCTTCCTGAAGCAACAGCTGAAGTCTCAAAACCCTATCTTCGGTGAGCCTCATGCGGAAAAGTTGCATGTCCAGGATCACCCCCAAGAGCGGAATAGTTTGGGATGGGGTCAGCATGCTCTGCTCCAAGTTCACTATGAAGCCCAGCCCTTGGAGCCATGATACAGTGAGATGGGTACCTGTGTGTGACTGGTCCCAGGATGATGCTCTCACCAAGATGTCGTCCAGATAGGGATGCACGCATATCCCCATTGTTCTGAGATGTGCCACCAGAACCCCCAGTACCTTGGTGAAAACCCTTGGTGCTGAGGAAAGGCCAAACGGCAAGGCCCTGTACTGGAAGTGTCTGTTGTCGTATGAAAACCGGAGAAAGCACCTGTGTTGTCTGCAGATTGGAATGTGTAGATACGCCTCGGAGAGGTCCACAGAGGTCAGCCAATCCCCTTTTCTTAGGGCTGCAGTCATGGAGCGAAGGGTTTCCATTTTGAATATACCCCTGATTTCCTCTCTGAGGGAACTACTGGCTCTATTGCCCGGATGTTCAGCAGGTGCTGAATAGCTTCCAGGTAGCACAGGTGCTTCTCCGGCCTTCGAGACCTTGGGGTGGGTCGAAACCGGTCGTGTGGAATGCGAAGAAACTCTATGGCATATCCCATGGACACCGTGTCCAGCACCCATTTGTCTGAGGTGATGACTCTCCAGCGGGGGGCAAACTCTAGAAGCCTTGCTCCCACACCGCGAGAGGCCTCTGGCAACCCCCAGTCAGGAGGAGAAGCCCTTTTGGACTCCCTTCTGGTTCCTCCCTGAGGAGAATGGGGTGCCTCCCGGTTTAGTGGAGGAAGCGTGTCCACCCCCTTTGTTTTGTCTGCCCCAGCGAAGCCTGTTGGGAGGCTGACTGCGAAATCTAGAGAGCTGTTTTGAGGAACGAAAAAACTGGTTCTGCCTGCCCTTCCGTTCCTCTCTTCTGGCCATAGGGAGTGCTTTCTTTTTGTCCCTAGTTTCCACCAGGTGGGCCTCTAGAGGCTCCCCAAACAGCTTAGAACCTGAAAAAGGTAGGGCAGTGAGGCGGGTCTGTGACTCTGAGTCCACAGCCCACTGCCTGAGCCAAATGTTATGCCATGCCACAGTGGAGGCAGCCATAGAGCGCGCTGCAAACTGTAGGGCATCCATGGATGCGTCAGCTGACAGAGCCGAGGCGTACGCCATTTTCTTTAACCCATCCTTTACAAATTTTGGGACATTGTCCCATGCCCCAAACTCTTCAGCCCACATAAAAACCGCTCTGGAGAAAACTGAGGAAGTGGCTGCAGCTCTAAAGCCGACTGCATCTGCCTCAAAGCTCCTGCGAAGAGCCCCTTCGACTCGCTTGTCGCACTGGTCCTTAGGCCCCCCCTCCCCTTCTGTTGGGATCACTGCAGAGCTAGCAAGAGCAGTGGGTCCACTGTGGGAAAACGCAGTCTTGCCATGATCCTGTCGGCAAAGACGTAATGTTTCTTTGCCCACTTGGCAGGTGGCTTTGGTTTGCATGGTGATGACCATTCGGCATCCCACACGTCATCAAACGCCTGGGGAAAGGGAACTGAAACCTGCTTAGTGTCCATGGAGGGGAAGGCCTTTTTTGCACCTGCCGAGGCTGACTGAGCGGGTGCATCGCCTCCCGCCTCAGCCTCTGGCAGTTGTAGCACTCTGCGGGCCTTGGAAAGCAGCAGCTGAAAAACCTCTGAAACAAAGAGTCTGGGTTACATCTGGGTGACTTCTATTTCCTCACCCGAAAGCTCCCCCTCTTCCCTGTCCTGCTCAAGTAGTTCTTCAGAATCTGATAGTACCACCTGTGGCACAGGAGCCTGCCTGGGCAACTGTGCCTGTGCCTGCCGATCCCGAACCATTGAGGATGAGGGACCTGCATGAGTCTGTGGGGAGGAACGCCTTGCTACCCCCCCAACGCGCTATGACCCGGGTGCTCCTTGTCACCCCTGGGTGCATCCTTAGCTGGCTCACTGTGTAAAATGTAGGAGGGTGGGGGCGAGCCCCCCCGCCTCATGTCTTGATTGGAAAGGGAAGAGGACCTGGAGTGGCTGTCTCTTAAAGATGAGCTGCCATGCCTGTCCTCCCTGCTGGAGCCTGTGGAGGAGAATAAGCGCCTCCGCTTTCCCCTGTGGGGACGCTTCCTCAAATGTTTGTGCTTCTTACTTTTACGTGCGTGTGAGAGAGAGCCACTGACTTCAGAAGCAATGAGCTCTTTAACCCAGGTCATAAATTTGGGAAACAGAGTGGGGGGGAAAAACATCCATACCTTCATCTAGGAGATTCATCCCTCCGCTGTCTACGCTCTGGGACGGAGAGAAGACTGATTGCTGTGAGTCCTCTAGGTCCCTTGCCTCCCCCACGTGGCAGGGCTCTTGGCGGGAAGGCGGAGAGGAAGTGGGTGAGGCCATAATATGGCGGCCTTGACTCCCTGACGCTGAGGGAAAAGTGCGGGAATCACTTTACAGGCGAGCCGCGTTAGCGGGCGCCGCTCAACCCCCTGCTGAGACGTTCTCCCATTACGAGGCAAGCCTTTGGTGAAGTGGGGGGAGAGCCAGGAGCCGCGATCCCGCTGAACGCGAGGGTTGCAGAAACGCGGCTTCGCGGAGCGAGGCGACAGACTCCCGTCTGGGCGGCTGCTGGTATGCTGCAGCTAGCCGCGCTCCGCCCTTCTTCGGCCTCCTTTCCGACGCCTGTGAACCCAGCCGGGTTCAGCCTAGCCTCACAAACCCCAGCCCCACGGAGTGAAGGTACGGAAGGAGAAGGAAACAGGCAGGGAGGAATAAAACCAACGTAAGGAGAGGAGAAAATTAGCATAAGAAAAAACGCTAAGAGGAAGAATCTGAAAGTGAAAGAAAGAAGCTCTAATAGAGAGAAGAGATTAACTCTAGACCTTCACTGACCGCAGGCAGGGCCGGTCTGGGGAGAGGGACGACTCCTCCCACAGGAGAGGCTACAAAGAAGCTTAGAGACCCTGCCTGTCACGACCAGTAGGAGGAGTCATCCCTACTGAGGAATGTCCTCCAGCACTATCTAGCAAATATACGTACACTCCCCATGGCAACACGGCAATAAAATGCAGAAGTGTACAAATACAGAAATATAAAATGCAAAGGTAAAATGCATAACAAATCTCAAATACTATGCCAAATATGCCAAACACGTTTCAATATGCCAAACACGATTCAAGTGTAGCAAGAGCATGAGACTAGCAAGGGAGGTGGGGAGGAGGCAAGGGAGGGCAGTGGATGGGCAAGCAAGGACTGTGGGTGGGCAGCCAAGCAAGTGAGGATGGTGGGTGGTCAGTCAAGCAAGTAAGGTGGGAGAGCGAGGTGACCCGGGTGACCCATGGAGGAACAGTCAGGACAGCTTAAGGTAGGTCCTCATCAACCACTCTGCTCTGCTGTTACTGCTCCTCCCACCTGACAGCCTCAGCAGCAGAAGGTAAGGAGGAGGGAGCAGCAGGACAGTTGCTGAGGTCGTGCCTTGACCACTCCTCACTGTTCCAGTGTCACTCAACTCAGCCAGCTGCCTCCCTCCTCCTCGCAGGAGGTCTAAAGGGGAGGAGAGGAGGAAGCTTGGCAACCCATTTGAGTTGACCTTTGGAATGAAGAAGGGATCAGGATGCAGCACCACCATATCAAAATGAAAAACGCACAGTTTCAGGTTAGAAGAGATGGCTCCCAGCTCTGAAACACACCAGGCTGAGATGATAGCCATTAGAAACACCATCTTGAGAGTCAGCAATGTAAAAGAGTAAGTCATAACGGGTTCAAAAGGTGGACCCATAGGAGCAGTAAGAACCCAACTGAGGTTTCAATTAGGGAACCTATGGACCACCTGTGGAAATTTAACACTCACCATCTTAATAAAGCATTTGTCTAAAGGGTGCAGCAAAAGCAACCAGACCCAAGACTGGCCAACACACTGCTGAGTGCTGCTGTTTGCCATTTGATAGTGCTGCAGCTCAAGCCCCAAGCAAGAGTAGAGAGGGAGAAGCAGGAGAAAAACAAATAGGCCCTTAACATCCCAAGAGGTGAGGTCCACCTGATGTGGCACAACCAAGATAGAAACATCCACCACAACACTGAGTACACCCTATCTGGTGGATGCCCAGTGGGACAAGATCAGGGTGCCAATGACACCCCCACAGAAACCCAGCTGCCTCAGTCAGACCCTTTCAGTCTTCAGGCTGTCAACTGGAAGAGATCTGGCCAAGGATGAATCACCAGACCCTGCTGAAGCAGATCCTCCCACTCACCAGATTCTTCCAAGCTCCCACACAGCCAGGTTGAGCAGATCTTGAAACAACAAGCACCAAGGCCAGTAGGGTGTTACTAGAATCACCTCTGCCCTGAATTGTTGCATCCTCTGCAGCACACATTGAGTCAACGGGAAGTGAAGAAATGCATAGAGGAGTCACTTGGGCCAGGATACCTTCAGTGCATCCACCCCCCATATGTTGTATGGGAACTGTGAAATGAACCTTGCCACCTGTGTGTTTTCTGAGGTGGTGAACAAGTCCATCAGTGGACAGCCCAGCCAGTCTGCCACCCGGGCAAAGACCTGAGGGTGCAGCTGCCACTCCAACTCCCTGATGTAGATCCTGCTGAGCCAGTCCATCATCAGGGACAGCAGATGGTGCTCTGCCCAGAAGAGCCTGGTGGCCCCTGAGATGAGAGCCCTCAACTGAGTCACTTCCTGCCCATTCACATAAGCTTTGGCAAAAGAGTTGTTGGTGCAAACCAGCAGGTGAGACCCTTGGACATCCACCTGGAAAAAATTAATTCCCAGTAGTATGGCCCTCAGTTCTATACAGCTGATATTCAACTGCACCTCGAGTCCTCCAGATGCCCTGCACCAACTTGTTACCCAGGTGTGTGCCCCACTGTATAAGCTGGTATCAGGGGGGAATACCAGCTGCTGAGGATTGTCCAGACTCACGTCCTTCAGCAGGTGCCATGGAGTCAGCTATTACCACAACTCCCTCCTCAGCTTGTCTGGAAAGGCCAGCTCCGGTTTTGCCCATTCCATGATTTTGTCCTGGAAAGCTAGAAAGAGCTGCTGGAGGAAGTGAGAATGGTACTGAGGCCACAGTACCAGATCATGATAGGAAACCATCATTCCCTAAAGCTGAGCCAGGATCATGAGAACCAGTGACTGAAATGCAAGCACCAACTCTATAACCTACAATACTTCTGGACCCATTCTTGAGTCAGATAACATCTCAAACCCATCTGTCTCCAGAGGGAACCCCAAATGGTTGAGAGATTACGTGGAAGTCAGGGAACTCTTTTCCATACTGACCACAAAACTCAGGACCTGCAGACACCAAAGGGTCACCTGTGTATCTTGGAGAAACTTGTCCTGGCGCCTGACCAGAGAAGCAGATTCAGGACTCAGAAGATTGGGTTATGCATTATTCCAGAAGTCAGCAAAGGGACAAAGCACCAAAACATGCAAGGCATATGAGGATCTAGAACAGGTCCAAACTAGAAATTGAAGCAGCAACTGAGAGTTATCACAATGACCTTATCACACCCAGACACTCTAAATAAAACAGAGGTGGATGGGCACTTTACTTGTCCTAACTAAATCTAGCACTTCCTGTTGAGCCTCTGCTCTCCCACGAGGGCTTGGGAGAAGACATGACCTTCAGACTCCCCAGCTGCCAGGAGGCGCGGAAGACGCAGGACTGGTGGCGTCTCAACAAGACCTTGGGAGCGAGTGTGAGGTTGAATTCGGGTCAATTCCCATGGATGGAGCAATATCCGAAGAAGAGAGCGCGCCACCCCCAGACAGATCAGAGGAGCCGTCAGAGGTTGCCTCTCAGCGTGCGTTAACTCCCTCTTCACCGAGTGGCTCAAGGGAGACTCCAAGTGCATCTCCACTCCTTACCTACAGCCTGTTGCTAAGGAGCCGGTTCTTTTGGATGAGCCGCTGGAGGCACGCCCCCCGTAACCCCGCTTGCGATGCCGCGAGAAACAGACAGGACAGAGGTCAGATTTGCGCAGGAGTCAGAGATTACGATCAAAGACTTTCCCTACTTAAGACTGCAGCTTTCTGGTTTAAGCTGCTGAGTCAACTTTCTTCACACATTGCAGAGCATGTCTAGAGTGTAGTTAGGGAATTCTAGTGAGCTAGCGTAGAGATTCTTATGAAGCGCACTGCTTTTGATGTATTCATTACTTTAATAAAACAAGAGTTAATTGCACCTGTGTCCCAGCCTCGTGGATCCCGCTCTGAACGGGACACTTCCCAGGCTTAGAAGCAAGGTGGAGACTTTTCCTAGAAATAGATGAGGATTTTTGAAGCCGCCTCTTCTCCAGCCACCAGCACCTTAGTGAATGCCCTCAGAGCTGTGGGCAGGCTGAAAGGAAGGGCCCTATATTCTAAGCGGGTTTTGTCATACAAGAACCAAAGGAATTTGTGGTGACTTGGTTGAATTGGGATGTGCACATATGATTCAGAGAGGTCAATGGAAATCAACCAATCCCCTCACCGGCCACATGGTTTCCATCTTAACCTCTTTTTGACCACATTTCTGTTGAGCCACCTGAGATCCAAGACAGTGCTGATGTCACTATTTGTCTTGGGCACCAAGAAAATGACTAAATAAACTCCACACCTCTCCTGTGAGACATGCATTGGTTCTATTGCTCAAATGGCAATCAGATGGTTGATGGCTCTTGTGTAGTTCTGGTGCTTTTTGGATTTCTGGGATCTTGATGTTGGAAGGAACTTGTGCGGAGTCTGGAAAAATTCCAGCTCATAGCTGGCTGTGATAGTGTCTGATGTGATGCTGTGCCACTTGTATGCAAAGTACAAAAGCCATGCTCCCACTATAATCTGATTCAGTCCCCTGGATCTGTCAAACAGGAGCAGGCTTCTATGCATCTTTTAAGTACCTGGGAGATGAGGAGGAAGGACCATTCATCTTTTCAGAGGAAGACTGTCCCCCTCCAATACGAGGTCTTCACCAGTAGGCTTTAAACTGAATGTACCCTCTGTGCTTCACAAAGCCTTTGGTATTACAAAAGGAATTGTTCTGACACCCCTTGTAGTCATCCTTTTTGACTGAAGGAAGCACTTTTTTCTTGTTCTTAATTTCCATCAAATGCTTTTCTAGGGATTCCCCAAAAAGCTGAGAACCAGAGAATGACACATTGACCAACTCTTGCTGAGAAGCCTGATCCACCTCCCACTGTCTGAGCCAAATGTTGCTCCTGGTCAACATAGTGGATACCACTGATATGGAGAGCATCTAGAGAAGCATCCACTGGCAAGGCTGAGCCACAAGAAAGCTTTTTTAGCAAATCCTTGATGAACTTGGAAACATCATCCCTGGATTGAACTCCTCAGCCCACATAAAAACTGCCCTTGCAAAACTTGAGGAAGTTGCCACAGCAGTGTAGGCAACTGTGTCCACTTGAAAGCTACACCCAAGGTCTCCCTCTACATGCTTAGTGCAAGGGTCCTTCAGCCCATCCTCTCCTTCTGAAGGAATGGTGGAGTTAGATGCCAAAGCAACAACAGGCTGGTCCAATGAAGGAAATTTCAGGTATTGCATCACCTTATAATGACACCTAGAGAGTTCAGATATGTTTTTAAATTTATTGGGATGTGCCCATTCAGCATTCTGTTATGGGCTTCCTCATTTCTTATGTATTTTTACCCCAGTAGGTAAGAGATATTATGTTCCATGCAAGAACTGTTAGAATGCTATATAGGGTTAAACCAGCTGAGAGAAGCCATGGGCATATCACCCCCCTCTGTTCCTTGGCTTGAAGGTTGAGTTCCCGGCATTCTGCCAAGCTTAGTAGTAAATAAAAGATAAGACAGATGGGACTGAAGTCAACAGCATAGGTGTGAACTAGTTCTACTAGTCAAGTTTCTTTTAGAGACCTTACTGAAAACGCAAATTAATGTCTCTCCGAGACACCTGGAATGACTGACTGGATTTTATCAACACAGGAAGCAACTGAGGAAATTATGCAATCCAGACTTAATTGTTATGTTCAGCCTAATGAACGGCTGACAAGTGATGCTGTAATAATAATTGATTAGTATATGATGTATTGAGGCCTCTTAGGTGGTAACCTAAGACAACTGCTGTTGGTAAGCATGTAAGCTTAGATGAGCACAACATCTGACATATAAGGAATCTGAACAGCCTCAGGGCAAAGAGGAAAATCTGAGAACCTTTGATCCTCTGCATTCACAAGATAGAGGCTGTCTTGGCAGTTTCAGTCCCAAACATCTCAAATGACTGATGAAAGGGCACCAAGGCTGACTTAACAGCAGTGATGGGAAAGCTTTCCTACCTCCCAGATCCTGAGGAGGGACCTTAGCCCCACCTGTGGACTGATGTTCCTCCTCAAGCTGTACCACCCTCCAAGTCTTGGCCGACAGGAACAGAAAATCTTCTGAGGGAAAGAGATGCTGTTGTGTGTGTGTGGGAAAACCACCTCCAACTTTTCTTTGGAGACAGCATCCTCTTCCCCTTCCCCACACTATTGTGAATGTTCTGACCCTAAGGGTGCTCCATCCTTCAAGGTCGTATCCACCACCGACTCCCCAGGGGAAGTAGCAACTGCCTGTTGGGCGTCAGGACACATTTCCTCAGCCCTAGACCTCTTCCTGGGCAGTTGGGAAGGAGAATGAGGATGAAGAACAGGACCCCCTGGAAAGAGAAGCATGAGACCTCTGCCCAGAGGATCTAAGCTTCCTTCGAGAAGAACTCTGCCTCTCTGCGGCCATATCAGTTGGAGCGGGCTGAGACAGAATGGTTTCTCTCTCTAAGAATGCAACCAGGAGAAAAAACCCTGGGAAACACCTGCAGGTGGAAGCATCCCCTGTGAAGCGTCAGACCCTGAGGTCCCCATCAGCTCCCTGACAGGTGGAGAGGACCTAGATATAGAGGCACTGTGCCTCAGGTGAGAGGCCACAGACTCATTGGAGTCAGAAATATCCCTTCAGTGGGTCACCATGCTAGCCAAACCACATCAATGGAAACAGAGACCTACTCCCCTATCCTTGCAAGAAAGGGAAAGAAGAGGGAAAAGAAATCACCCTGGAATCACCTTCAAACAGCCTTAAAAGGGGTGAATGAGACAGGTACCAAGGAACCACCCACAAACAACCCCTATAGGCTTAAAGGGATGAATAAGGCAGCAACCCCTCCAGGCTGTGTGGCTGAACCTTTGGACAGAGAGCAGGCTAGCATACACACACCCCTGCTGAAGGGGAGAGAAAGGCCAGTACAGCAGCCATAGAACCCCCTCTGTGTACTAGTCAGAGCCTGCCTCAGAATCAAGCCTCTCAATAGGGTCCACAGGCCAACCCACCTGAAATGCCTAGCAATGGGCACTACCTGATATAGCCAAGGCCCAAAGAGTGGGTAGGGGTAGGGAGAAGATGGGGGGGAACATGCCAGGAAAACCCACTATCCCCAGGGGTGTGGTAAACAGAAAATAAAAGCACACACCACCCCTCAAAACTGCATGCTGAAAGCTTGCTCCCCATGGCCAAAGGAGCAGCAAGACCCCTAAACTAGGCACTCTGTCAATCTCATTGCTTGCAGAGGCTGATCCAAGATGGCTTTCCCACCAAAAACATCAGGCTCAATATATACCCACTGCCATTCAGGAATTTAAGGCTAAAATTTTGTTCCAGCTATGGTATGGTGTTCTGATCTGGATTCAAGGATTCAAGGATTTAATGAAAAGTATTATTGCAAATCCCTGAGATCTCTTTTTGGAATGCTAAGATGTGTTACAGCTGCAGGTCTAGATGACTTGAGGCTGGCTTTGCATCTATATAATGCATTGCTTGGTCTCTTGCTTTCAGATACTGGCTTAAGGTTGTTTAAGGTGACCCTTCTCTAGATTATGAAAGTCTTCTTCAGAAAGATATACCAGCTCTTCTTTAAAACTTTTACTACTAAATTGAATTTATTAGGTCTCTCTATAAATTTCCTTCATAAACAAGATTTCAGGGCTGCTAAATTCATTTTAGATCAAAGAATTAAGGATATTGATCAAAGAATTAAGGATATTGATTTTCAATACACTGTATCAAATGCCCGTAAAATTTGTTCCCCTATCTATTTTGGTTTGAGTTTTGAGAATCCAAAATATGCTAGATACTTTGAAAATCTATCTCTAAGTATCATCATATTTTTTCTAGAGCTAGGTTTGTCTCTCTTCTGCACTCTTGGAAGGGCAGTACCAAAGTGCCCCTTATGAGGATCGGTTGTGTCCCTGCGGAGATGAAGGTGTTGCAAGAGGATTCTTTTTTCTTAATTGTAATTCATTCCATGTCTTATCTATTACTGTATTTTAACTATTTTGATGTTTTATCGATTATGTATATTATTTATTTTAATGGGTCTGTGACCATGTAACAATAAACAATTTCTTCCAAATCTCTGAAAAACTAACACCTACAAGTTTGTCTTGTGAATTTGAATTCTTCCTAATATTAAAAACAAAACAAAACACCTGTTTGTATACTGACTTTGCTCCTCCCCATCTAAGGAACATACAACACTGCCATACTTAGCTAGACCACTGGTCCATATAGCTCAGTATCATCTACTACACTGACTGCTAACTGTTCTCCAGGGTTTCAGACAGGATCTTTTTTCCAGACCTGCTAAAGATGCCAGGGATTAAATCTAGAACTTTCTTCAAGAAACGCACATACTGTACCACTGAGGTATGACTCTTCTCATAAAATGACACCTTATCATCATAATCATAGTTGTTGTTATTAAAATGTGCATCCTGCCCTTTCACCCAAAAGGAGCATATGGGACAAATGGGATAAACACTAACAAAAAAATCTTAAAAATATCTTTAACAAACCCCTAAAAAAACCTTTTAAAACATCTTAAAAATAATTCCAGCACAGATGCAGACTGGCATAACGTCTCTACTTAAAAGGCTTGTTGAAAGAGGAAGATCTTTAATAGGCGCCAAAAAGATATCAGAGATGGTGCCTGTCTAATGGACTGCCTTCAAGTCGATCCCAAGTTATGACGACCCTATGAACAGGGTTTACCATTGCCTTCCTCTGAGCCTGAGAGGCAGTGACTGGCCCAGGGTCACCCAGTGAGCTTCATGGCTGCGTGAGGTTTTGAACCCCGGTCTCCCAGGGCATAGTCCAACACCTTAACCACTACACCAAAGGGAAGTGAATTCCCAAGGGTTGGTGCCATAACACTAAAGGTCTGTTTCCTATGTTGTACAGAATGGATCTTCTGAAAAGATGGTATCTGAAGGAGGCCCTCACCAGCAGAGTGCAGTGATTGACTGAGTGTATAAGGGGTAAGATGATTTTTCAGGTATTCTGGTCCCAAGCTGTATAGGGCTTTGTACACCAAAAACAGAATCTTGAACCTGGCCCAGTAGCTAATGGACAGCCAGTGCAATTCTCTCAGCAGCAGGGTAACATGGTGGTGATACCCTATCCCAGTGACCAGTCACACCACTGATGCATTTTGCATCAGCTACAGTTTCTGGACCAACCTCAAGGGTAGCTCAACATAGAGTGCATTACAGTAATCCAGCCTGGAGATTACCAGCACATGGACAACAGTGCTGTCCAGAAACGAACACAGCTGTCTTACCAGCAAAAGCTGGTAAAAGGCACTCCTAGCCACTGAGGTCAGCTTGGCCTCTGACAACAAAGGTGGATCCAGGAACACCCTCAGGCTACCAACCTGCTCTTTCAGAGGAAGTACAACGCCATCCAAAGCAGGCAATTGACCAATTATCCAGATGACCAATTATCCATATTCAGATGCAGGAATCACATACCCACAGTGCTTCTGTCTTGCTAGGATTTGGAGTCAGTTTATTGGTCCTCATCCAGCCCATGACCATTCCAGGCACCAATCCAGGGCTTTCATGGCCTCTCCTGATACAGATGTTATAAAAAAATAAGAGCTGGGTATAATCAACATACTGGTGACACCTCACCCCAAATCTCTTTATATGTCTTGTCTGGAATCTTGGTATGAGACACAGACAGGATAACATCACCTGGGTTTTCATATGAGGGATCATATAGTGAAGGGCTCCACCATTAAAACTTCAAATCAAGTCAAATCAAAACTCCAATATAACAAAAAATAGCACTGACATCTGAGAACATCTAGACAAGCAGAACACTGAGACAGACAGAGCATTCTCAGGGCCTCTTCACCCTCCTCTAAAAGTTAAACACAGTGTATTTTTTTTTAAGGTGGATAACTGGAGAGGAGGCAATGGTAAACCACCCCTGCATACCGCTTACCATGAAAACCCTATTCATAAGGTCACTGTAAGTCGGAATTGACTTGAAGGCAGTCCATTTTTCCAACTGGAGAGTAGATCAAACTGCTTTCTGCCATTAGGATGAAAAGAAGTTACAGGAAAGACTAAGGCAGCTTTCACACTGCTCTTTATTTCATTATTCTGATGATTTCTTACCTCATATAATTTGTGCATTTTATTTGATTTTTCACATGATGTAAAAGCTAGTTCTAGAAAACTAGTTGAATATAGTGGAAGTTTAGTGCTAATGATAAATGACTCCAGAAATAATCTGTTTGCAAGCTTGGGAACCTGGAAAATCATGGGAGTTTTGCACTAGCTGCAGCTGCTGGTGTGACAAGCATCCAAGCATGCAATGCATTCCTGCACTTTAGGCATGCATCAATTTTTTTTTTGCTTGACAATAATTGTATCAGTATTCCAGCAGAGGTAGCAGCTTCTCCTTCCTCCTTTTCCCACACACACTTCTGTGTCCAAACACTCTACAAAAATACTGTCAGATGCTAAAGAGAGGGGTGTTGCATAGCGATGGAGACAATAGTCAAGAAATCAGAACAAGGCTAGGACTGGGAAGGGCAGCTATGAGAGAACTAGGAAAGGTCCTCAAATGCAAAGATGTATCACTGAACACTAAAGCCAACCTCATTCAGACCATGGTATTCCCGATTTCTATGTATGGATGTGAAAGTTGGACAGTAAAAAAAGCGGGTAAGAGAAAAATCAACTCATTTGAAATGTGGTGCTGGAGGAGAGCTTTGCGCATACCATGGACTGCGAAAAAGACAAATAATTGGGTGTTAGAACAAATTAAACCAGAACTATCACTAGAAGCTAGAATGATGAAACTGAGATTATCATACTTTGGACACATAATGAGAAGACATGATTCACTAGAACAGTCAATAATGCTGGGAAAAACAGAAGGGAGTAGAAAAAGAGGAAGGCCAAACAAGAGATGGATTGATTCCATAAAGGAAGCCACAGACCTGAACTTACAAGATCTGAACAGGGTGGTTCATGACAGATGCTATTGGAGGTCGCTGATTCATAGGGTTGCCATAAGTCGTAGTCGACTTGAGGGCACATAACAACAACAACAAGGCATCATCATCATCTTCTTTACTTATTACTTACCATTCACCCCAAAGACACAGGTTGGGTTATTCTAGAGATGGTAGGGCCTCTAGTTCCGGCATGTTAACATCATATATGGGCCCAGTTTGGTTGATCATATAAGCCCAGATATGAACAAACCTGGTGCCCACAGAGTTTTTCTCCTTCTCCCTTTTCAGCATGACTGATACAGGGCAGAAGTCTCCTGTCAGTCATGATTTCAACCAAATCAGGAAATTATATTTACCAGCTTCAGAACATGCCACAAACTTAAGTCGTGATCTGATGTTCATTTCCTGATTCTGACTTGTTCTGAAGCTAGTAAGCATAGTTCCCAGTAGGGCAAAATACTTCCACACTGCATTCAGGCGTGCTATGAAGCAGACATATGATCATTAGAATATGACCATTGTCTGACTCTGTGTGAGAGTCATTCTCAAGACCTTCAGCAAGCTCTGTCAATTGATTCTGTCAATCTGAAATGTTGAACGTAAGTACAAGTTAAGCACATCTAGCTTATGTCATTGTTGGAGATATAAAATGTGTACACACACTTATCTCATGTGAAATTAACTTTATCTAAATGTAGTTGTGAAGTGACATGTACAACAAGCTTCACTGGTTCTTTCCTATGTTGACACTTGAAAAACCAGCACAATGTTGAATAGGGGAATTTGCTCAGCTCTGTTCATAATTAAAAATTCTCAAAACTGATTGATGGATTGATCCAAAGTAGAACAATGCAAAAATCCTTTTACACTTGTGGAGTTCTCCTGCAACTTATTAATAGTTTATTTGTAGTCTGCTTATTTGCCTATTCATATTGATATCATATGTAGTTATTTGCCTATTCATATTGATTTAGATGGCATACCTTTAAATGATTAAATACACAGAGGATGTCCATATTTATTATAAACAAGCAGATTATTCCCCTGTGTCTTATCTTCAGCCACTTGAGCGGGGAAGGGGGGAAATACCCTTTATCATTTTTGTATCTTGGCATAAGGAAACTTCTCTTCATTGGTGATGACATTGTTTCTGATGTTGCCTGAAATTCCCAAATGTGGGTCCAAGCTACATATTATGCTAAATGCATAGCATGCACCTACATCTTCATTTTTTTAAAAAAAAATGCAGAGTGGGATCATTGTTATTGGGACTCTAGTGTGTGGGGAGGTTTAATCCTTCTCTTCCCAGCCATAATTGGGATAACCCCCCCAAACACACACACACATACACACCATGCCATACATGGCTTTAGAAACACTCAAAGGGCTGGAGCAACTCCTCTAATGAGGATGGGTTTTGGTCTTTTTAGTTTGGAGAAAGGTGTGAAAGTGGGGGCACGTATAAAATTATGCATGGTGTGGAAAAAGTGGAGAAAGAAAAAATATTCTCTATCTCTCATAATACTAGAATCAACGACCATCCAGTGATGCTGAATGCTGGAAGGTTCAGGGCAGACAAAAGCAGGGCTGTGGAGTCAGAGTCGTGGAGTTGGAGTCAGAAGCAATTTTGGGTGGAGTCGGAGTCGGGAGCAATTTTGGGTGGAGCCAGAGTCGATAGCAATGTACCGACTCTGACTTCCAAATAAATTTTGATTGACAAGAAGCAATTTTGGGTGGAGTCAGAGTTGGAGTCGGACAGTAGAAAAATAGAGGAGTCGGAGTCGGACAGTAGAAAAATAGAGGAGTCGGAGTCAGAGTTGAAGGTTTGGTGTACCGACTCCACAGCCCTGGACAAAAGGAAGTACTTCTTCACAGAACGCATTTGGTCTCAGAAGATGTAGTGACAGCTACCAATTTGAATGGATTTAAAAGGAGTTCAGACAAATTCATGGAGAATAAGGCTATCAATGGCTACCAGCTGTGATGGCTGTGCACTACCTCCAGTGTTGGACTCGGTATGCCTCTAAATACTAGTTGTTGGAATTCAGAAGTGGGGAGAATTGCACTCAGGACCTGTTTGCGGGTTTCCCATGGGCATATGGTTGGCCACTGTGAGAACAGGATGCTGGGCTAAACGGGCCTTTGATCTGATCTAGCAAAGCTCTTCTTAAATTCTTATGTAAGGAGGAATCAGCAAAAACTGTTTCCACTTCTATTATGAGCAAGAATATTCCATGACCGGAATTCTGCCCATGGATCTCTGGATCTAACCCACACGGAGTTGCTGGTTTTGATTAGAATCTCTTACTGAGTGATACCATGCATTTATTTCTAGGGAACGTTTCTGGAATTACATCAGTTTAGAGCATGTATCTAAAAAATGTATCTTTATTGCAGCAGGAAAACAAAAAAGCATTGACCTATCCAGATAGTTCTAGACAATAAACTAAACACTGTGCATAATCATAACTTCTCTGCTCTGGCTCTGCAGTAATGGAAGCTATTGAGCCAGGCCTAAGACTGAGAAGATTATTAAATTAAAAATCAGCATCCCCATACCCACATCTAGATAGAAAACTTGACTCTGCAATGATGGAAGTTATTGAGCCAGGCCTAAGCCTGAGAAGATTATTAAATTAAAAATCAGCATCCCCATACCCACATCTAGATAGAAAACGTGTAAGATAGTATCTGTGCTGTATGGATGTTTTCTAAATTAAGATAGGTGACATATTAAAAATGTATTCCAAAAGACATTTCTACAACACTTTTCCTGACTCATCCATTACTTACATTTTAAAAAGAAAAACAAACAAGGCAAGACAATTCTTACCGTTGACTATGGGAATCAACGGCAGGGCCTCTCCATTGGCTCTGCTGAGAGACCAGCTTGATTAGACCTCTCCTTCAATTGTCCTCCAGCAACACCCATTCTCCTAGGTTATAGCAGAAGGAGAGATGGAATTGCAGGGCGTCTTCAGTGGTTCATCTGAGGGATCAGCCACTTTTGGTACCTATACTCCTTGAACAGTTTCTTTTCCAGCTGGTCATTGAACACTGTAATCAAGTACTAGTGCCTAAGTTTGCTTTTTTCCTCCTATCTCTCATTTGCGTTTCCTTTCTCTGTCATGCCTTTAGATTGTAAGCATAGGGACTGTCTTAATTTTGATATTTGTAAGCCGCTCTGAGAAGAGCAAGGAAAACAGTTCAAAACATATATTTTCTTTCTCCCTACTGTGAACTATTATAACTTGCTCCCAATAAGGGAACTAAAAAGTGACCTATTTAATTCCTCTCTACATTACTTTGTCTATTCACTGTAAATTTTGAACTGCTTTGTTCAAGGAAAAAATCTATGATTCTGTACCAAATGATTTATTAATCCGGCACTGCTTCTTCCTTAACACCAATCACAATGTGGCCCCACAAAATGTTACTTTCTGAATGTAATATATTGAAATTAGTAAGCATTTTTTCAAGACAAGGAAATGGAAAGTATGGGAAATCATGAGGGATTCAAGATCTATTTACAATGCACAATGTAGGAGTTGGCTAAGGGCTGACAGAAGAGAAAATAAAGTTGCCCCTAGAGATTGGACTTGTAATAGATACAGGAAGGGTCCTGCAAGCATTTAAGCATGCTGCACTCTCTTTGGGGCTTATCAGGATCTCAGAACCTTTTGAAAATTGCCCATTATATATCTAAAATATAAAAGGCTGACACATAACCTTTTTTGATTAAAAGTGTTAATGCTGGATTGCTGCTCTCAGAGGAGTCACTTTAAGGATGGAAGATTTAACAGACTTTAACAATACGACAGGCATACAGACATTTGAAATCTAATTAATCTCTTGACATTTGACTAAAAGTCAAAGCAGTGGACTACAAGATGGAACAGAGCATCTCACCCGTGAAGGTTGACTACTATTATCTTTCTTTCATGAGGTGCAAATGAGTTATTAAGTGTCTTCCACCAGCATTTATCGCAGAACTAATCCTCTTTTTAATAACTGCCCATGCATTAAGTATCTATTGTTTTCTCTTAATATATTCTTAAATATAACTGCTGCTAGTTCTCATTTGTTATTTCACAAAATGTTTTCTTTGTGTGAGAGCCAGTGTGGTGTAGTGGTTAAGGTGTTGGACTATGACCTGGGAGACCAGGGTTCAATTCCCCACACGGCTATGAAGCTCACTGGGTGACCTTGGGCCAGTCACTGCCTCTCAGGCTCAGAGGAAGGCAATGGTAAACCTCCTCTGAATACCGCTTCCCATGAAAACCCTATTCATAGGGTCGCCATAAGTCAGAATCGACCTGAAGGCAGTCCATTTCATTCTTTGTGTATTTACAGCTGCAACAAGCCATTCCTTTTAAAAGATACCATTGCCAGCTTTAACACAACAATGTGTTTATACAACTCCTTTCCAAGCCAGATGTTGGTTATGACAGTTTAAATCATACTCTGGAAATTCAATTTTATGTCCATTGTGGCATCAGCACTAAGTCACAGTCTGTGCACATAGTCCCTGTGTTTTGGAACCAAATACCTATCTAATACTAGTAGCCAGTACCCTTAAATAACACCCATGATTCCAAACTGCCATTGTTATTTTTCTTTCAATAATTAAGGAGAAGACAAACTCCCTTTTCTTACTGAGTGATTAAGGCTGCAATCCTATGCACACTTACCGGGGAGTACCTCCCATTGAACTCAATGGGACTTAATTCTGAGTAAACATGCTTAGAATTGTACTGCATGCAAGTATCAAATCAAATCAAATTTTATTATGTGGTCACAGACCCAATATACAATTGATTGAACAAAAAAGGTAAAACAAATACAGCAATTCAGCGTGGTAATACAAGATGGCTTTATCCTAAAACAAACGAATTTAAAAAGTATCCTTCTTACGTAAACTCTGGACTGAATTAAAAAACTTTGCAACTGACTCTGAGATTGACTTGTCTGTATCAGACATTAGGTATTTCAGATACCAATCTGTAGATCTACCTGGGAAGCCTTTGATAATAGGAAAGATAAATCTGGAGCGTTCGGCACTATAAAAGTTGCAGGCGAAAAAAACATGGGCTGTTGTTTCAACATCGACAGATGTACAGGGACAAACACGTTTCTCATAAGGAATACCTTGAAAGCGGCCCTCCAATATCGCAGAGGGGAGACAATTAAATCTAGCTCTGGAAAAAAGGTACCGATATTTCGGGATGGTCAAATTTTCCAGGTAAGCAGCATGGTTAGGGAACGGGAAGCTCAAGTCTAGATGCATAGGTGAACAGGATTTACAGGCACTGGACACAGAGTATTGAAGGTCTATATCTTTGATACATTGCCCAATAATGTGTTTAGCTGACTCAGGGTCTAGTGTAGACAGTAAATCCAATGAAAGACCGAGCATCTTTAGTTTATCCTGGAAATTTTTAGACCAGGAGCTGGTATAAGGGTCTTTCCAGAGTAGATTTAAATAACCTATGGAGGGGCCGGCATAGGCCGCTTTGATCCAAAATCTAAAGGCAAGAAGCCAGGCAGTGCTTTCAGTTGAGGTAAGGCCGGCCTCAAGTAGGAGGCCAGCCGCTGGCACACAACGTGACATTCCGAAGATTGATCTCAGGAAGATCGATAAAACTGATTCGACTTTAGAATTGAAACTCGGCACCCAAATTGGGACTCCATAAAGGAGTTGTGGGAGGATTTTAGATTTAAATACTTGAATAGCGGCGGGTATATACTGACCACCCTTTGGTGAAGAAAAAGCGAAGAATAGCCTTAGAGGTACTAAGTGTGGATTGGACTGTAGCACGAATATGGGTAGACCAGGAGAGTGTAGCATAGAACATAACCTCAAGGTATCTATACTGCCGGACCTGGTCAATCTTCTGGCCATTAACTATCCATGTATGTACAGATAAACGCCGAGAAAACACCATTATCTTTGTCTTGCTAAAATTAATGGTAAGGGAGTTATTGTTACAGTAAATTATAAAAGCACATAATAGGCGTTGAGGCCTATATTAGATAAAGACATTAGGTCAGCATCATCGGCGTATAGCAACAGGGGGCATTTAGTTTTGGCCAGTTTAGGTGAATGAAAATTGGCGGCTAGGCAGCATTTGCTCAGATCATTAAGAAAAAGGTTGAATAGTATGGGGGCCAAAATACATCCCTGTCGCACCCCTTTAGTAGCAGGGATGGAATTTGTTAGGCTTCCGTCAATGCCACTTCTCACACGAAGTGATGTGCATTGATAGAGGCGTCTGATGAGAAAAAGGAGTCTCTTGTCCATTGTTGATTGGGATAATTTAGCCCATAATTTCTCTCTCAGGATAGAGTCGAAGGCGGATTTAAGATCTACAAAGGCATCAGACAGGCCGTTTTCAAAGGAACTCATGTACTTCTCCGCCAAATGGCTTAGTACTAGGCAATGATCGATTATAGATCTACCCTTTCTAAAGCCTGCCTGCCCCTTACCCAAAATATCCTCCTCCTCTATCCAAGACATCAATCTCACATTTAAATGGCTGGCATATAGTTTGCCCACCACTGATAACAGACTAATGGGCCTATAATTACAGGGATCGTCCCTGTCCCCTTTCTTAAACACTGGAATAACAACGGCCTCAAGCCAGGCCAGAGGACGTTTGCCGGTGAGATTGATCTGAGTAAAAAGATTAGCCAATAAAGGGGCCCACCAATCTATATGAGCCTTCAACAATTCAGAAGGTATAGCGTCGATTCCCAGAGCCTTGCCAGTCTTAAGGTTGCGGATCAGGGAATCTCTCTCTGTCTGCATTACAGGTGGCCAAGATGGTAGGGCACTAAGGTCTGCAACAGTTGGAATGTTCAGGGAGTTATCTCTGTGGTATGTAAACAGTACAGAGAAATGACGTTCCCATATAGTAAAACAAGATGTTACATTGAGATGGAGTAGGAGATCCTAAGGCATTGGTGACTAGAGACCAGAAAAGTTTCGAGTTATTTATGGAGGCATTTATCAAGGCCTTCCACCCATTTTGAATCGCTAGTCTCTTTTTGGAAGCGATCAGTTGTTTATATTTCTTTTTAATAAAATAATATTCAGATGGTAACACATTTGAGTTTTCCTTCCTATACTGATTATACACCCTTCTCAATTGCTTCTTGACCTCAAGGCAATCCTTATTGAACCAACGGGAAGAGTTCTGTTTGAGTGAGGGACAAAGAAAGTGAGTTTTTGGCCTTAAGATCTTATTCAAGGCGGAGGTCAAGAGTGAGTAGTCATGTAACACAGTGGTGGTTTCACTGGCTCCCACTATACGAGTTCTGAAATCCAAACCCTGAGGAGAGCTGAGGAAGCAGGCGGCCTTATTCGAAACCTCAGCAGACCAGTGGGTCCTCTTATATGTGGGGCAAGATGATTTGTCCACATATTGAAATTTAATGTCCAAATGACCTGACTCGGGTATTGACAGAGTAAAATTAAAGGGAAGATGATCGCTGTCAAGTCTGTCTCCTACTGTGAAGTTGGAAATTAAATAGAGGTTGAGAAATTAATACATAATCCACACTGCTACCATGGCCAGAAACGTATGTATATTCTGTGCAGTTATCGGCTTCTATATGACCATTCAGTATCACTAGGTTGAGACGGGCCACCAGTTGGGTCAGACATATTCCTGCATAGTTCACCTTTAGATCTTTGGAGAATCCATCATACCTGGGAATATAATTTTCGGTGTCTGCTGCCCCCCATAAACCAGATGAAAAGAGGACGTTGTTGTTGGGGCCAATTCTTGCATTAAAATCTCCCAATATGATAGGGTAGGCCCTGGGGTATAACGATTATAGATCAACTATATATTTCTCCAAATTTTCCCAGGCCAATTCTTTACCACCCTTTGAGGAGAAGGGGGGAATATAGACATTAATCAGCAGAAAAGTCATGGTTCTAAACTCCATTAGGCCCGCTATGGCAATGTTCCCACATGAGCCAAGTTCCTTAATGTTTATATGAAGAGAGATAGATATCAATATTGCCAGGCCTGCCTTAGGTCTACTTTTTCCTTTAGGAGGCTCGGCAAATAAGTCAATTACTGAGAAGCCGTTCAGGTAGTTTTTTGGTAGACCAGGTTTCCTGGATAAAAATCACCTCGTAATTTCTTTAGAAGTCCAGGATCCTGGGGCAGTTTTGCTTAGAGACCCATCCGGTTATGTTCCACGTAAGAAATTTAATCTGGTCAGTTTTCATGCCAGAGTTTCTCCAATTATCCCTCGGGCAGACAACATAGTGCCCAGGTGTAGATCTGGTCGGGGAATCGACACGGAGAGGTGTTTGTCAATTTAGCTCTGTAATCTGATTTAGTTCACCATCGTAATCCACAAATACAGAACCACATCTTACAAGGGGCATAGCCGGCATCATTTTAATAGTCACAATTGCTGATGTCCTAACGGAAGCGTGTCCCAGTTCCTCAGGGACAAGATACCTGGATTGTAGCCAATCTGAGCCAGATGATAAGGCCCTAGTCGGGACCTTAAAGTGATGTTCCTTAGAGGGAGCAAATGCCTCACCAAGTCTATTGATTGATTTTTGTTGGCGGCTCACAGGGGCCAAGGGACTAAGTTCCTTGGGGGGAGAAGAGATCTCTTCGAAGGTATTGTTTACATTATGTTGGAAGATCTCCACCTCAGGGTTCCCAGGGTCAGGTCTTACTTGGTTTTTCTCCGAATCCTGAGTCAGGTTCGTCATGTCTTTATCTTGACACATAGCATGGGTAAGAGTGTCTCTTAGGAGTGTGAGTCTGGCAATGATCTCCTTCTGAGGTTGTAGTGGCAGGGATTGAAACGATTTTAGGATATCTTTTTCTTCCGACACAGGAGTAAACTGGGAGATAATAGGATGTTGAAGAGAGGAGCATTTTGAGTAATGTTCAAAGAGTTTGGAGTGCTCATTAGGCTGAGGTTCTTCCAGATGGATAAGAGAGCTACATGTATTAACCTTAGTAATACGGCCTGGCTCTTTATAGAATAGGTTGGTAAGATTCTGATTCACAAATAGCCTGGCTAATCGCAGTCCTGCATACTAGAATTTGTCTTTCTCTTTGTATAGCTGCTTCATAGATGCCCAGTTCCCAAGAGTTACTACAGCTTGAGCATTTTGGTAGTCGTAGAATAAATACTTGATGTCGATGATGTCTTCAATCAAGCCACATTGTGGGGCAATTTTGCTCACCAAGTCCAGAAAGTGGGCTTTGCGCTGGTGAAAGGGCAACATGCCTTTAGGCTTAGGGAAGTTGGATGGCACTAACTTCCGATGGCTTAGGGTCAATTCCCACTTTTGCTGAATTATAGGGAGAGGTGTATATCTCACATCAGCTTGTTCAGTGACACCAGCCTCGAGCACATGTTGCCATGGATCTTGTATTCCAACACCAGTGGGCATACATTCTGTTATATCACTTGGGGATGCCATTGGAAGCAAGGGTGTATTTATTTTCCCCATGGAAGGTTGGAGTGGATTAAAACAGGAATCTAAATCACCACCAGTGGAATGATCCTTATTGGCCTGTAACCCTGCTAGTCTTGGCAGTCTGAGTTGGAGCCTGTTGTTTATCTTCCAATAAATTAAAAAGCTGCATGAAAGTAAAAGATATCCCAACTATCAGAATCAATCTGGTTTTGTGCCAGTTAGGAACATGCTGGTTATTTTTTTAGACTATTTTGGGTCTGGTGTGTTACTGTCATACAAACTAAAAATAACAATGCAGTGTGGTAGCTTTTGTTTAATAAATTGTTTCTTTCTATACTACAAGGAATTTATATTGTGGCTTTGATGACATGCAAATTTATTTAAATTTCATCATTTAAAGGCAATTTATTAATCAGACAATTAAAATTCCTAAATTGACTCATAGTGGTACTATTTAAAATTATTTTAAATTTTCTCCAAGTGTTCTGGTAACTTTGGACTTCCTGGCTTTGACTAATTTCAGATGAGACAGTGTGCCTTTGGATGTTACTAAATTTAGTACCCTGTGCTTCTTCACATATTTTTTTAAAAACTTTTTCTGTATCCTTCAAACATCAAGAGCTTGCTCAAGATGCAAAAAGTGCATTTTGGACAATATGAAAAAGTGCAAGAAGCAGCAGCATGAGGTCCTATGACGCCTTTGCTACAGTTCTAAGGGCACTTGAAAATAATTAAAATGTATAAACTGACATGTTCAAGGAGATTAGAAAACACATAAAAGCTCAGAAAGTCATGAAGAAAGATGCATCATGCAGGGTTGATTGAAAGACACAGAGATGTGTAACAGGTAAACTTGATGTCATGCTATAATCTCATTCATCTAATGCATATACTTTCTTTGACAAAACAAAAATGAAATACAAAGAATAACCATTGAAGACTAACTAGGTTATCTGATCTGCTTTCAGAAGTAATTTCTTTTCAGCAAGAGAGAGTAGTACGTTATGAATCAGACAAATTTTGATGACTATTCCAACAAAATTTCTTTTTTAAAATAATTTTATCCTGTCCTTTCTCCCAAAGGTGCCCAGGGCCCCAAACACAGAAGCTATAAAACAATTAAAACATCAAAAAATAATTCCAATACAGAACCAGAACAGACTGGGAAAGATCTCTACTTAAAAGGCTTGTTGAACAAGGAAGGTCTTCAGTAGCCTCTGAAAAGACAACAGAGATGGTACCTTTCTAATATTTAATTGAAGAACAAATGCCAACCAACTTAAAAAGAGAGACTATACCATGTAGAGACATATGAGTAACATCTGTGAAAGGAAGTTTGGTTTTATTCCTTCAGGCCAAAAATATTTACTCTGTTTAATTTATTATGGCTAAAATATATTGTTTGCGGTGTTCAATATAATAGGGAAGTATTTTGTTTGGATGTTCTCCTAACACTTTGTCAGAAGAGATTGTGGTTTGTGGTTAGCAAGTTTCCGGAGCCACAATCAAGGCAACCACATATGCTGAAAATGTATTGAGTAAAGTTTAGAACTATAACGCTTCTTTAGATGTTTTTGGGTGTCTTGTTTTGTACCTTGTGAGATGTCAAAACATGGGCAAAGGGCCCTTCCTCTAAACGGACATAAACGGTTTGAGATACTGGGACCAGGTACCTGCCCTCAGGGCAGGATACCTGGGTAGGGATTGGCCCAAAGGGGTCATAAGGTACAATGTATGTATGATGTAGCAATCACTATAAAAGCAATGTATTCCTATTGATTGGCAGAGTGTGAGGTTCAAAAGAACTCCCTCTCCCATTATGCATACTGGTATCTTTTGTTATTGATCAATAAACCTCTGTCCTTTGGAGCACAATCTTTGGTCTGGAAAGTTTTTCCTTCAATACATCTCTGATGGCTTTATGTATATCCTCTGTAGAAGACTTTCTCCAAAAGGCTACTGTGGTCTCCCTTTCCAACTGAAGTGGTCTAAAATGAGGATTACCTCCCTCCCCATCATGATAGAAGTCAACAAGTGAAAGGAGCTTCAATCCACCTATTACCCCAGCCTCTCCACAGTCCTTAAACATCCTTCCTGCTTTGCTCCCATTCCCCCTCCCCAAAGGGGGTTTACCTCTGAAACACAGATGACCAAGACATCATAATGTGCTCTTTCCATTACTTCTCTTTACACTTAAATTAGGGATGTGGTTCGCTATCTGATTCCATTCCATTTTTCAATTTGTCAAATGGTCTGCTAGTTCCTATTCGCTATAAATTGTGTTCCCTAGTTATCACGATTCCCAGTTCTCCTTTTTTTATTTTTTTCTGAAAAATTACATAATTTTCTGTTATTCTTTATGCTGCTGTATATTTATATAATGTATACAGCAACAGCGGATTGCAAAAATCATTATGTAATTCTCACAGCAGATTTTATTTTAACTAACTTTTTATTAAACTTTTCATACTATACATAAAGGAAACCACTTTACTTAACCCACTTTACTTATCCCCCTCCCCCCCTCCCCATGGATTGACGTTCACAGTAATTCATATACATTTGAACTCTTCAACAAAAGAGACAGTTTTATAAACAGCTTGTCATAATTCCATCTTTGACTTCAAAAAAAGATGTGACAGCACAAATCCAGGTAAGTATAACTATTTAAGGCAGACTATCCACATTCTAAGGATAATATTTCAAATGTTCTTCTTTTTTCTTTATAGGAAGAAGTCTCCGCTACCCCAAGCACTCTATGACAGCCACAAACAGGTATACGGTGCAGGAGAGGAACAATCTGTCTCTGTTGCATTAGCATAATCAATAAATTTATTCCAAACTGCAAGGAAAGTGTCTTTTTTCTTCATGTCTCTTGCTTCTTTTATCTTCTGTGTAAGTTTCTCTAGTAAGGCCAACTGCCAGATCCTCTGGTACCAAGAATCTAGGGTGGCAATTCTAAACTCTTTCCAGTTCCCGGCAATCACTGACCTAGCTGCAGAGAAAATATGCTTCAAGAGCTCTTTATGATTCAAATCTAAGTCTGAATCTATGAACAGTCCAAGGAGGGCCATTTGTGCTGAAGGGTGAACCCACTGGCTTGTGATTGTGCTGGCCTCCTGAAAGACCTTTGTCCAGAACTCTTGCATTTGAGGGCAGGACCACCACATGTTCACGTGTCCCAAATGCTCCACATCCTCTCCATCAGAGTGGGGAAATCTAGGGATTTATGAGTGAAAGTCTCCTTGGAGTGAGGCACCATTTGGGAATAAGTTTTAAGGATTGTTCCCTAATCCCTGCTGAGATGGATTTATATGGAGGTTTTGACCACATTGGGTCCCAGTCTTCTGGTTCTGTTTCTGTTTGTAGGGCATTTTCCCATAGCATTTTTAAGGTGGCTGTGGGATTAGTTCCTGAATCCCGCAGCCACCCATATATTATGGACACCATCCCTTTTGTTGCCCCATTCTAGTGTAAAATTGTCCTTTCAAACCTGGTTAATTGCCTGGAAGCAGCTTCAGCTGTCTGCCGCTTCATTAGTCCTTAGCAGAGTTGCGCCCACAGCATCCATTTAGGGTGATGCGGAACCAGTCTTCCCCTCGTGTCCTTTAGATTTGTAAAAATCACATAGTCAATATAGGCCTTTGCATTTCCAAATCTCTGCCTCCTCCACGGTATATTTTCCAAGCAGGAAGGGATGATAGGCAATGGGGATTGCTGGTGAAAGTGCTGGAGCCAGAGTGCCTGCCTGTTTATTCCAAGTCTTAAACATGGTTAAGGTAAAGGGTTTTTTTAATCCACCCCAGGGAATTGAATTTATGTTTCCAGAAGGGATATACATTAATAGGTCCCCTCGCTGGATCGTCACCTTGTAGTGGTGAGTGGGCTTGCGTGTTCCAATGAACCCTATGAGCGATGCCATTGGGAGTCATTTACTCCCAGCAGGGTCACCCATGGCAGTAAAGTCAAGGGAGAGGAACCAGACAAAGAATGATCCAAGAATGTCCTCAACGGCAGAACAGGCGGAGGATAACAATGTGTACATTACAACGGCTGCGAAGGCGGATGAAGGCTGCAGCAGATAAAAGACTTCCAATCGTCGTGACATCCATGCCATTGGATCAAAGCCTTTTTCTGTCAAGATTGTGTGTTGATTGTGGTGCGCCCATCTCCCCACATAAAACAAATTCACGCACAGGCATCTTCCACCCAAAACAAAACAAAACAAAAGTCCAATGGTGATCGGTGAATGGCAATGGGGGCAGGACTGTGAAATCCAGAAGCCCCTACTCATGGACTGGCATATGGGTGGTGGATACAGACTCAGTGGTCCTGGCTGAAGGACCGAGGCAGTTGAGTACTTTGGCAGCTATATCCACAACTGAGCAGTCCTACTCAGGATCCACTCTGTTCATCCTGTATGGGGAGGGGGCTAGAAAAGGTGCCCTAAACATAGTCTGCCTCATCTCTCTCCTTGACTGGATCACCGCATCCAGTGGGATCACCACTTAGCGGTCACAAAAGACAATTCAAGTTTTGAACATGGAATATATGGACAGATAGTGAATGTCCTGAATGCAGGACTGCCATCATTGCGAGGGAGTTGAGACGTTTTAATATTGACATAGCAGCACTCCAAGAAACTCGAAGAGCAGAAGAAGGACAACTGAAGAAAGAAAAAGGAGGTTACACCTTCTTCTAGAAAGGACTGCCTGAATAAGAACAACGAATACATGGAGTAGGCCTTGCTATTAAGAATTATCTTGTGAAGTTCTTGTCAGAAGTTCTTATTGGCATTGATGAACGACTCTCAACTCTCCAGTTAAAACTCGCCAAAAACCAGCAGGCAACTATTGTAAGTGCTTATGCACCTACATTAGATACTGATGAAGACATCAAGGAAAATTTTTATACCCAACTGGACACCATCTTATCAGAGGTACTAAGGAGGATAAAATTATCCTCTTGGGTGATTTCAATGAAAGAGTTGGGCGTGATTTCGATTTATGGCCAGAAACCATTGGGAAAGGAGTTGGCAATAGCAACCTGAATGGCATTCTACTTCTGACTAAATGTGCAGAGCATAATCTTGTTATTACAAACACACTCTTTCGCCAGAAAGATAAATTTAAAACATCATGGAAGCACCCTCGGTCAAAGCACTGGCATCTCCTGGATTACGTAATTGTCCGTGCCAGAGATCATCGTGGTGTACTCCTCACTAGGGCCATGATGAGTGCCGATTGACTGCTGGACAGATCACCGATTAATTCGATCCACTATGGCCATTAATATTGTTCCTCAATGTAGGCTCCAAAGAAGAAAACCAAGGCGTAAAATGAACATCCACACCCTTCAAGATCCTATTAAGCGAGCTTGCTTTCAAACAACTCTCAAGAAACATCTATCTACGGAACTCCCTGAAAACATTGAGGAACACTGGATTAAACTGAAGACTTCCATTATTGTAGCATGTGAACAAACTATTGGATACCAAACTAAGAAACATCAGGACTGGTTTGATGAGAATGATAGTGAGATTGAACATATCATTGACAAGAAAAGGAAAGCCTTCCAGATATGGCAAAAAGACATTAACTGTGCTGCTAAGAAAAACATTTATGCCAGTGCAAAGGCTGAGGTCCAAAGAAGAACTAGAGAACTTAAGAATGTCTGGTGGATAAAGAAAGCTCAAGAAATCCAGCACTTTGCAGATCCTCATGATGCACAGGGCTTTTTTAATGCCACAAAGGCCATCTACAGGGCAACAAATCACGGTACAAATCCCTTACGTTCAATAGATGGTACCAAACTTCTAAAGGTCAAAGAGTCTATTGCACTGCGTTGGAAAGAGCATTACCACGACCTCCTTAATTGTAACTCTATTGTGGCTGATGAGGGCTTCTCACAAATCCCACAACAACAAATTAGAGATGAGCTTGCAGTATCCCTTAATTTGGATGAAGTCAGTAAAGCCATTAATCAAATGAAGAATAACAAAGCTAGTTGACCTGATGGGATTCCTGCTGAAGTCTTTAAAGAAGGTGGGCCTGAATTTACACAACAACTTCATAAGCTCATCGAAAAAATCTGGATGGGGGAGGAGATCCCAGAAGACTTTAGGGATGGCATAATTATCACTTTTCAAGAAGGGTGATAGAACAGACTGTGGGAACTACTGAATCATTTTACCGCAGGTAAAATCCTTGCAAGGATCCTCGCAAATTGCCTCCTACCTATCTCAGAAAACATCCTCCCTGAATCCCAAAATGGTTTCCACCCTTCCAGGGGGACAGTGGACATGATCTTCACTGCATGACAGTGTCAAGAAAAATGCAGGGAGCAAAACTGACCTCTCTATATGGCATTTATTGATCTGACTAAGGCCTTTGATACTGTAAATCGAACTGCTCTCTGGACCATCCTTCTGAAAATTGAACGCCCTGATAAATTTGTGAATATTTTGCGACTCCTCCATGATGGCAACAATTTTGGATAACAATGGATCTCAAAGTGATCCATTCAAAGTGAGATCAGGCATCAAACAGGGATGCGTCATTGCTCCGACCTTATTTGCTATATTCATCACCATGATTCTACATCTTGTTGAGGGGAAACTTCCCACTGGCATGGAAATCACATATTGAACAGGTGGAAAGCTTTTTAATCTCAGTAGGTTGAAAGCAAAAACTAAGGTAATTACAACCTCTGCCGTAGAACTTCAATATGCTGATGATAATGTAGTCTCTGCACATTCAGAGGAAGATCTTCAAACTATCCTAAATGTCTTTGCAGAAGCGTATGAAAAGCTTGGCCTCTCGCTTAACATAAAACCCCCCAAAGTGTTTCATTAGCAAGTGCGAACCAATCCCTCTGTAGCACCATCAATCCAGCTTAATGGTGTGACGCTGGAGAATGTCGATCACTTTTCTTATCTTGGCAGCCTTCTCTCTGTAAAAGCTGACATCGATGCTGAAATTCAGCATCGTCTGAGCTCTGCAAGTGCCACATTCTCCCGAATGAAGTGTAGAGTGTTCGAGGATTGGGATATTCACAGGGAGACCAAAATGCTTATTTACAAAGCCACTGTACTACCGACCTTTCTGTACGCCTGTGAAACATGGACCATCTATAAACACCACTCCCAACTTCTTGAAAGATTCCACCAACGCTGCCTCCGGAAAATTCTGCAAATTACTTGGGAAGATAGGCAGACTAATGTTAGCGTATTGGAAGAAGCAAAGACCACCAGTGTTGAAACAATGATCCTCCAACATCAACTTTGCTGGACCAGCCATGTTGTTCGAATGCCTGACCACCATCTTCCATAGCAGCTACTTTACTCCCAACTTAAGGATGGAAAACGGAATAGCAGTGGACAGCAAAATAGGTTTAAAGATGTTCTCAAAGCTAATCTAAAAAATGTAACATGAGCGTCGAGAACTGGGAAGGCTTGGCCCATGAGTGTCCCAACTGGAGGTCGGCCATTATCAAAGGTGCTATGGACTTTGAAGAATCACAAGTACAGGGTGAAAGGAACAAACGAGGTAAGCGGAAGGCACATCAAGCAAATCCTCATAGTGACCATCTTCCATCTGGAAACCTATGTCCTCACTGTGGGAGGCTGTGTGGACCCAGAACTGGCCTCCACAGTCACTTACGGACCCATTGTTAAAGACCTGACCTGGAAGACAATCTTACTCGGCCACGAGTGATTGCCAATGAATGAATGAATGAATAAATGAAGGCATGAGATTTCCACTTTATTTTCTGACAGTTTTTTTTAAAAAACTGAGTATTATTAAAGGATTAATGCTAGAGAGATTAACAGGGATTCCTAGAGCATCTCACTCACATTAAGAAGACACTCTAGGATTCCCTGTTATCAACCCTCCTTCCTCCTTAAAAAAAGAAATCTTAAAGGAGGGTGGGAAGAAGCCACAAGCTGTGAGAGAAGCTACATGTAGCATGGCCTCGCTGGGCTTCTCCACAGCCTTCTCAGAGAAGAATGAGGGAAACTGGATTGCTCATAGAGGGGGATCCACCTCCCTAGCGTAGGCAACAGCAGTCTATGCCCTTTCCAATGCCTTGGAGGGGGTTGGGGGAATTGAGATTTAGGACACCCTGCACTGCCACAGGGAGCTGAGCAGTATGCTGGGAGGAGGAATGGGAAGGCCTGGGGTCCCAACCCTCCATTTACCCACAAGTTCAGATGCATATCTTTTGGTTCCTGGTTCTATATCGAACCAGAACAAAACAGAAGTTTGTGGGGGAAAAGGCAAGTCAGGATGTGAGTGGACTGGGCCCAGCTAGCAGATCCCAATGGTATTTCTTACCTACCCTTTACCGAAAGGTCCCAAGGCAGGTTATGGCATATAGGCCATAATGATGAAGAACATTTATATATGCATATATAAACTAGGTATTAGAAGGTATAAAGCAACAGGTCTGTGAGGCCTTAGGATCACTGTTCACCTTCTTCAGAGAGGCAAGTGGAGTTCAGTCTGAACTCTTGAACCCCTGAGATGGAGCAAAGCAGGCCTGTGTTTAATTAACTTTTAATTAATAAGTATATTGTTTAGGGGCAAGTGGGCAAATGTTTTACTAATGATAGATGTGCTGGTTAGGCTTATCAGACCAATAACAAAGGTGGAATGTTATGTTCAGTAGTTTGTGCCCACAGGTACATTAGTTGGGGGACAGGAGTGTATTAAAACCATTAGTCAAGGAGACAGTGAGAAATGAGATAAGATATGCTTGCCAAATATGAAAAATATATATGCTCATTTTAATGAAGTTATTTGATTGGCTAGAAAATAATGTATACAGTGTAACCTCTATGTAATGCTTATGTGGAGCCGCTTGGTTGGGAAGTGCTGATTTCTTTGTCCTGGAACCGTACAAAAGATCCATGCAGACAGTGCCACGTGGCAGTCCTCGCTACTCGCTCTGGTGAGGCTGACCCTGCATACGCTTGTATTGAATAAAGGCCTACTTTTTGCCTGAAGCCTGTGTTCTCTAAATTCTTCAAGGACCCCCAGTCCAAGAACCCAAAATTCCCCGTCAATAACACATATCTAAAGGGTGGAGCTATACATAGGCACAGGCAAAAACCTAAAAACCCAACCTCTGGTTGGCAGCACAGAAAGGAGAGAATGTCCATCATTCTCATTTTAAAACAGAAATTCATGGTAAGACAAAGTTTTGCTTTTTTTTCCAGATGATGCTGAAGAACATTCCTAATATATGGGATATATTACAGCAGTAAATCCTTCGGCAAGCTTCCTCTGCTCCCCTCTACTCCTGAATAATCTTTTGTAGAATCATTCTAATAAATGTTGAGTCAGAGGAAAAAACAGATGAAATTTGTAGTGCTTCAAGAATGTAAGTAATCGTTTTACAGACATGTAGAATTGGGAAATTGTCTTTACAAGTCAGAGAAGAAGCCACTTAGAAGTTAGTGAGCTGTAATGTCCCCAAGGTGGTTGTTTGCTCAGTGCCCCATAAGTGCGCACTATCTTGTCTTTGAGATAAGATACAGCAGAAGTAGAAAAGTTTTGTTTCAATATAGAGAGCCTCCCCTAAGTTGACAGAATAGCTTCAGCATTATTGCAATTATTTTTGCAGTACTCTTCTCATCCCTAATGCAGGTATACTTTGTAGTTTATTTGGGGGATAAATGAAGTCTCTGTCCAAAACACCACTTTGTCTGAATAAAACACAAATAACTGTGGGCAAGAAATGGCTCCTAATTCTGAAACACTCCTTGCAGATATTATTGCAACCATGAAAATGACCTTGTAAGTTGGCAGCTTCAGACGCTGCCTGTTCCTTCCAGTAGAAGGTGTCATCCCTAATAAGGAGTATCATCCATCTTCCTCAGGTAAATTTTGCTTCCTTAGGATTTGCTCCATGATTATTCAAAAGTTCACATGCCCTGTGTGTGAAGTGAGCATGGTTGCCTAGGATTTTCCCAGACATTGGATTTCCAAAACACCAAACTGCATGGTGGGGAGGGCAAGGGTGCAAAAATGTTGGTCCTACATGGAGAGGGCAGGGAAAGAGAAGAGAGAAGGATGGAGTTGGGGGGAACAACCATGGGGAGCCTCCCTTGACCCAGGAGGCAGTGGAGAGAGAGGAGCAAGTGAGAGAGCGATGGCTGCATAGGGCCCCTCTTAAAAGAAAGCGAGCAGGACATTTCTTGCCTTTTGCTCCAACTTTAAGGCACAAGAGGAACCAGCCACACCAAACTTTTGTTTGCTAAGTTAGAAAACATCCCACTGGCAGTGTGACCTAGAGAGAACCCACAGGTTGAGTTAAAGGGCAACTCCAGCAACCTCCCCTCAGAACTTCAGTGGGGCTGGTGGGAGAGCCACTGTTCCCATAGCATGGGATGGGTTGCTTGCTTGCTGCATTAGTTGCATTGTGGGCCAGGGCTCCCCTCCATTCCCCCCAGCTTTGTATCTACCACTGGCTGCCGACAGTCCTGATGAAGGGTGTTTTAGAGATTAACAGAGATTTATTGGCAAGTGTCATGGGCCCCATGGAGACCCTTTGGCAGGGTTTGGGAAATCAGTGGGTTATAGACATTTGGAAAGGGTCTGGGACAGATCTGGGGAAAATGCTTCCAGAAGCCTCGCGCCATTTTGTGCGCAGAAAGCCTGTTAGCATTTCTGTCAAGGAAAGCCCACAAACTCCCCTCTCATCGATTCTGACAGGGAAAAAGGAATTCCCACTGGCATCCAGCCCAGACTTCGCTCCCGAATTAATAAACTCTAAAGAACTGGTTGGAGTCTTCCAGAGACTTGAAAGCAAAAGTAAGTTATCAGACCAAGTGATAACACTTTGGCCAAGGCCGCTGTCTGGAAAAGTGATGCTGTTAATTAAGCAATGTTTTGTCTGCTCCTAGAATAAGCTCTTGCCTTACAGCAGGGGTGAGAAGGTGGTCGAATTAACCAATAGTGTTCAAACTCCACCTCTCATTGATATGTAAGTCCTGCAATGCTTGTATTTCTGTTGCGACAATGTAGTCTTGCTACCTCCACCATACCCAGAGATAAGCCCAGTGTGTTCCTGTAATCCTGATTTATGCCTTACAGTGTGATGTTATATTCCTGTGCTGAATTCTTGAATAAAGCTTCACGCAGAAAAATCCAGTTTCCTGAGTCTGCTTCTTGGTTGGGAACCAGGACAGTAAACTGAAAAAGTTGAGGAGCCTCTCTAGGCTTGGCTTTTAATCTCTGTAGTATTAAACTTTAAAATGTCCTTCCATCCTCAAGGAGTGGGGGAATAGAATAGAATAAATAAAAAAGTCATCAGAAATTAGCAGATGCAGGACAGAATGCACTGCCAGTCTGCTGGAATTGGCTCAGCTCAGCAACCAGAAGTGGATCCCAACCCTAGCCTTTATTGATAGAAGGTGATGCTCTACCCACGTGAACTTCAACTTTGGATATTAAAGACTGTTTATTCATGCAGGCCTTCACAGACATATTGCCTGTACAGAGCAGCAGATTAGCACTTTGCACATCCAAATCCAAGGCTTCAGGCTCAGACAAATGGCCTGGAACTCTAGTCCATCATCCCCTGATTGAAATGAGCACCCCAACTGAAAAGATCGGCATCTGTGGTCAGGATTAGTCTCTTTAGCTCCTTCATGCTCCCTTTCTTCATAAATTGGTGAAGAATCAGCCACCTCTATAGCTCCCTCTACACTGAGTCTGGACTGGTCATTAAACTCTCATCTTCACTGGAATGGAATCTTGAAATGCAAACAGAAGTGCTGAAGGGACCGAGAATCAAACTATAACCACCAGCTCAGGTCATGGCCTGACATCATTGTAGCTCATAGCTAGGCCCAGGACATGAGACCCACAGAAGTCAGTGATGTCACCTGAGACACCAGCATGTATGCTGTGATCAGAGGAGAAAGAACTTGCCTAATGGACACCGATAAATTTAGCTAACACTCTTGAATGTTTTGACATCAGTTAATTGTCTGTGAAAGAAGCTTCTCCAGCTGGATGAACTTCGCAGACCTCTGCACTGGCAGAAACTTGCTATGCCATGAAAACCTGAGTAGCGTCAGTCATTCCCACACTTAAATTGTTTAAAAGGATAACTGGCTCTTAGAAGGCTTAGGGTCTTCCCTTCCTCTTAATCAAGTAATTTTAGAAAGAAGCATCTTGTTTCTATTAAAAACACCTTCTAAACTTTCCAAAGAGACAGTCTGAAGCCAGATTCTGACTTAACATCAGGAAAAACTTCCTCAGAGAGGTAGTACAACAATGGAACTAATTACATAGGGAAGTGGTGGGCTCTCAAACACTGGAGGCATTCAAGAGGCAGCTGGACAGCCACCCGTCGAGTATGCTTTAAGTTGGATTCCTGCATTCAGCAAGGGGTTGGCCTCAATGGCCTTAAATGCCCCTTCCAACTCTACTATTCTGTGATTCCATGATCTGTCAAATAAATAAAGAAATGTATCTACTATTTAAAGTATACACTTCATTTAATACTCAACTGCCAAGATGTAGGAAGAAAAAAATAGACTAGGTTCTGCTTGTATCTACCGTCAGGTGCAAGCCATAGTCAAGTTACACATAATGTACAGAAAACTAAGCTCTACTGAAGGTGCATATTCCAGGGGTTCCTTAAGCCAATGAATTGAAACCATGATAAAAAAAGAGGAAACGATGCCTTTTTAGCTAAGACTGAAGCCTGATGAAACTTGAAAAAAAGACAAGCCCATCTTTCAGTTTCATCCACCAGGGTAACTCAGACCTATCCTCTAGGGCAGTTGTCTTCAGCCTTTTGAGACCCAAGACCCACCTTGAGCCTAAACATGCATTTGGGGACACACTTAATTTTTTTACCATCCATTTGCATGGCAGTAATTCTGCTGCTGTGACTCACCTTAGGGCAGGCTAAGGCCCAATAATGGGTCTTAACCCACCCATTGAATACCATTGCTCTAGGGCAGCCTTTCCCAACCAGTGTGACTCCAGGTGTTGTTGGACCACAACTCCCATCAGCCTCAGCCAGCATTGCCAATGGTCAGGAAAGATGGGAATTGTGGTCCAACAACATCTGGAGGCACACTGGTTGGGAAAGCCTGCTCTAGGGGAACCATTCAGAGTTCTTATGGACTCATGAGGTAATTCAATTATTTATTTATTTTAAACTGCAGTTATTCGGAAGAGCTAACTGCTCTTGTAAATGCTTCTACATATATGTATTACAGGGCCTTCCTCTAGAACAAAACCTTTTGAATCCTCATGAAAAAAACTCCTGAGGGAATTCATGTTTATTTATTTATTTGACTGTGGCCCTCTAGAGGAGCCAATAGGATCTTCCGCTGTTACTGTTGGAAATGCTCCCCTGAACTTCAGGTCTTGGGGAAACAGAATCAGCTCTCTAAAGAAAAATGTTTTGATCCTGATATTCTAGCACCTTCAGGAAATAAGAGTAGAAAACTCCTCAGCTAGAGGACTACTCCCTTGTCTCTGCCCAGGTTGCTCATATCCCTGTATGTTCTGAAAAGAAAAGTGTCTTAACATTCTCCACAGAAACAATCATGGAACTCACACAGATAACATCAAAGTTGACAAGGTTTGAGGGAAACGTCTTGTATCCCCTCAACAGATAGGGAACACACTGGATGTCCAGATAAACACAATCTGACATACGACAGGACCCTTCTGCAGTGATTAAACTACACAAATCCATAGCCCTACTCCTAGCATCTGAGGGCTGGAAAACAAGGAGGAAGAAGATACCTTACCACCTGCAGTGAGATCTGATCTTATGATTCACTCCTGCGTAATTAATACAAACTCTTACAATCTTGATTAATACCCTTTGCTCCAGCTGACAAAAAGGGACCTAACATCAGCCATCAAGGCAGGAACAAAGTAAAACTAGACCAACTTAAACTTATTGAAAGGGCCCACACAGCCTTCCAAACGTTGAAGGCTTGTGCAAAAAGCACTGTAGGTGGTTTGGCAGAATCAGAAGAGAAAAAAAAACATTAGCACCTGAAGGGGTGAGAGCACAGGCTGCTCCTCAATTAGCTGCAAAAACTGCCTGGTCTTTGCCAATGAGACAGGGAAAATTCAGGTGTAAAAAGCCTGCCTTTGAGAAAAAGCAGAATTCAACTCCTTTCAAAACTCATAGCAAAAGCAGTGTTAGACTTCTTACTTACTGGCTAGTTCCACACAAAATGGAGAAGTAGTCCTGGAGAAGCTTAAAGGAGGACATCCCACAAAACTGCTGCTTGAAGGAAATCTGTGAAATTCAAGTAGCTTCTTGCCTTTATGTTGCCTGAGCATAGAAGATCTCCTCTGTCAAACTTGGACAAATTAGAAGAGAGAGGTCCCTTAATCTCCTGGAAATTTATAACCTCTAACCCAGGATTAGGAAACTCCCCTTCTACAGGGAACCTGGCTCATAAGAAAGGGCAAGGTTCCCCACCCCTCCATGCTGAAGATGGGATGAGCTGGACACCACAAAGGCACTGTGCCTGGATGCAGAACCAGAACTGAAAAATGGCGGGAGTAGCCCAGCAGAGTATTCTCAGACTTGGCTTGCAGATAGGCAATGTGACTCTCAACTCCCCCCAATGTGAAACACAGCAATCCCACTTGAGTTTAACTAGGTGAGATTCACTGGCTACAAATGCTGCAGCTTAGAAATTGTCTCACAGTAGTGAGGGGGAGGACAGGTGATCCTGTTGAGTTTAATTGGTGCAGGACTCACTGAATAACTGAGCTAAGGGCAGAAAACACCTGAAGACATGAGCTAAGGATCACACATGGGCCAATCCAAAATGGTGCTCCCACTTAGCTAGATTATTGGTGGGATCCATCAAAAGCTCCATGCCTCTAAAAGGTGATCTCCACAGCTGAACTGAGAGGGAAAATGTCTGGAAAAACAGTCCTTTTAGTTCCAGCTATATGAATCTCCTTTTTCACCCCAACCCCTCTAGGGAAAGAGGAAAGGAAAAATAAAGCCACAAAGACAGTAGAGAGACAGCAAACACATGAACTATGAGGGGAAACATTTAATTAAAATGGGAGAAGCACAAACAAGAGAGGATGATAGGTGAAGGAAAAAATTCCTAGGAGACCTAGTAGGACCCAACCTAATCCAACCTTAGGCAGCATAGGTCTGGAGAACATGACGGCTTCTCCTCCTGGACACGGGCAGAAGACTGACAGGGACCCTGCCTAATCTGCTCAGATGGAGGTATCATTCCATCTGTTAGGAATGTTCTCCAGCATCATCTGGTATACTGTGATATCTAGAGCAGGGGCAGGCAGAAAGGGGATTGGGATCCACTCTGAGAGAACTGTAACTGATCAGCAAGAATTTGACATAATATTTTAACAAAAGCAATGAGAAAAAGGGTTTTCCCTCCAAGAAAATTAAACTGTTGAAACAAAGGGCTTGTCCATATTTGAGCTGAAACTGACTTTGAATTCATGTTTTCTCTATTTGAATTTGATATCATTAGCCTACATGCATGCACATTTGCAGTTGAAGACCAATCTGCTTATTCCCATCCATACCAGTAAGTGTTCCTTTTTGTCATTGTCCTCACCTTCTGATTTGTGGATTTGAATGTGTTAATTTTACACAAACAGAACACGTGTGCAGGAATCAGCTAGCAGTACACACATTTTTTTAAAAAACTGTCTGCTTAGGAACTGCACAATAGCACACATTTGGGAATTCCCAGTTCAATACAAGCTTGCATGCATGCACTTTACTTTATGTTCAGTCCTAAAACAACAGGCATTTCCCATTCCAAAACAGGAAGATATTTGTGGGACAAATCAGTACACTAATATATGGTGCAATTATTTGAAAATAATGAAGCAAGGAGATCTTGAGAAATTATTGTTTTTCAGTTTTCCTGTGTTGCACAAATTTGATTTTTTTTATAAAACAACATGACTGTGAAGCTTGACAGAAACAGACGCTACCACTTCCAGAACTGGCATTACGAGGGATGTAGGGGGCATGGAAAGGGGAATAGCAAAAATGGATGCTTGATCCACTCCCAGGGAAAAAAAACAAGGCAATGTGTCGGCCAAACTGGAGCAGAGGACACTCTGTTGACAGGGATTATCCTCCCTCTGGGTGTGAGCATTCTAATCTTCCTCCTCTTTAGGGGAAGGAGGCATCCCTCTCACCAGACTGACCCTGTCTGCAGGTGAGACAGGACATGGGTTTGGCCTGCTCTGCAGTCTTTTCCTGTAGTTTTAGGAATTGCTTTCTGCCATGAGTCCTCCTTTCCTGTTTGCCAGGAGTTTTTACTCCCATCTCCTTGGTGTGCCTGTGTCCTCTCCATTTTTCCTTCCTTTGATTTTAAGGGGTTGAGAAGGGAGAGGGTGTGGGTGCTGGGCAGATTTTTCTCTCCTTTTTTCCTTTTCCTGCTGCAACTTGGACCCTTTTCAGGGCAAGGGAGGGTTGTGCTGGGTCTTGGAGAGCTCCCTGGCTTCCATCCTGTGGCTTCCTCACTGTCCCATTCAGGGCAGGATCCACAAGGCTGAGACACAGGTGCAATTAAATCTTGTTTTATTAAAGTAATGGATGCATCAAAAGCAGTGCGCTTCATAAGAATCTCTACGCTAGCTCACTAGAATTCCCTAACTACACTCTAGACATGCTCTGCAACGTGTGAAGAAAGTTGACTCAGCAGCTTAAACCGGACACTGGCAGTCTTAAGTAGGGAAAGTCTTTGATCGTAAACTCTGACTCCTGCAAATCTGACCTCTGTCCTGTCTGTTTCTCATGGCATCGCAAGCGGGGTTACGGGGGGCATGCCTCCAGTGGCTCATCCGAAAGAACCGGCTCCTTAGCAACAGGCTGTAGGTAAGGAGTGGAGATGCACTTGGAGGCTCCCTCGAGCCACTCAGTGAAGAGGGAGTTAACGCACACTGAGAGGCAACCTCCGACGGCTCCTCTGATCTGTCTGGGGGTGGCGCGCTCTCTTCTTCGGATATTGCTCCATCCGTGGGAATTGACCCGAATTCAACCTCACACTCGCTCCCAAGGTCTTGTTGAGACGCCACCACTCCTGCGTCTTCCGCGCCTCCTGGCAGCTGGGGAGTCTGAAGGTCATGTCTTCTCCCAAGCCCTCGTGGGAGAGCAGAGGCTCAACACTCACTCTAGCTCTTACTGAGATTTTGGCGGGAATGCCATTTTGGATTTCATCTTTTTGGCAGGAATGCCATTTTGTTTTGTTGGCCTGATCTGTCTTCTTTGGAAGGAGGTTTTCATATTAGCCCATCTTTTCTACTATCCACATCCCCTTCCTTGGGAGACATTTTTTTGAAAGAGTCTCTGGTGCTGTTTCCAGCGGGTCTTTGCAGTCCCTTGGGAGGCAGGCTTGTGGCATGCAGTTACCCTAAGGGGGTGGATCTTGTTGGGCCCATTCTCTCCCTTCCTTCAGGGAGCTTGGAGTCAGTTCCTGTTAAGAGGCAGGTCTGCCTGCGGGCTCTGGGGGAGAAGCTGGTTTCTGTTGGGCTGCTTCATGTCAAGAGGCTAAGAGGCAGGAGCACCTTATCCCTGCTCTGTGAAGTGGGTGCCCCACTGAGGTAGACTGGCTTTCTCATTCCCAAGGCCCGTATCCTTCATCTGTCCAGTAACTCCTGACTTTCATTTGCCCCATCTCCTGTATGGGTCATTTGAGGGATTCTTACTCCAGATTCTGCTTTTAAATATTTTGGCTGTCTCTTACTTTCCCCCCTGTTCCTAGAAGAGGTTGTTTGGGGGCACCTTATCCCTGATTTGCTCTTACTCTCTTTGTTGGTCCTTTCACACTTATTGGGGTTAGTGTAGGAGCAATGGAATCTTTTGGTTTTACTGCTCAAGGCGGCCTTCCTTCTCTTCGTCTAGGTCTTCCTTTTCTTTTCATTCTCGTCCCCTTAGGAAGATACCCAGTGCCCCACAGGTCCAGCCCGGGCAGGAGTGGATAGCTGGTGTCTCTTCTGGGGCGGAAGTTGGACTCTGGCCCATGGGAAGAGGTTCCCTCAGGGTCAGAGTTTTCTCAAAGGGAGGGAGAGGGGACAAAAGGGCTCCTTCTGATGAGGAGCTTGAATTGCCAGCAGAGACTTTTTCCCTTTGATGTGTTTTTGCCACTCCTTGCAATGGCATGTAGGGTGTTGCAGCTTTTAGAAGAGGAGGAAGAGTGTTGCAAGGGGTCGTCACCACATGGGGATGTAGCAGAGGAAGCCCACCCTTGGATGGTACTGCTCTGTTTCATCCCTGCCAACAGAGCGGACTCTACTCCACAGTCTGGCAAAAGTGGAAATTTTACTTACTGTGAATTGCTGTTTGCAGACTGGAGTGGAGGACAGTTGGCCCGTGTCTCACTTCCTCTGCTTAGTGGGAGCTGTTCTGTACAGTTGGTCACTGGGTTGGAGTGGATTGTGACTGGGCCTCTTGTGAGCTTCTGGTTTGGGGACTTGGTCATTTGCAGTTGTGATTATGGGGTTTTCTTCCCTGTGTGTATGGTGTGTGTGTGTGTGTGTTGGGGTTGAGGAGTCATCTCACTCAGTCAGTTGATCTGGTGAGAGGGATGGCTCCTCCCCCAGAGAGCAGGTAGAAGATTAGAATAGACCCTACCTGTCACTTCCAGAGAGAGGATCATCCCTGTCAACAGAGTGTCCTCCACTCCAGTCTACAAACAGCAATTCACAGAAAGTAAAATTTCCACTTTTTCAAAACTTAGCAGATTATCCCTGTTTCTTATTTTTAAGTGCATCTCTACCCACACACCCCAGCCACCATTTTACTTTTGACTCTGACTGATGGTTGTTGGAATTTTGGTAAAAAGTACAATAGATCACACAAACCGGAAGTCTACCCCTCCAAGCTATTTTTTTTTTTTTTTACGTTTTGTTGTCGACAGCATACTGAATTCTGCCATTAAGGAGAAATCACCATTGCTGGAGCCTTGGCAGCCATTCTGAGATTATTATTATACAGCCAACGTGCATTTTTCACATTTGACAATGTTAAATTGAAAATACCCCACATGCCATTCTGATGCTTCCCATAAGCTCATTTCAAAACAAAACCTTACAAAACGTATAGTCCTAAACTCAGAAACGCTTGCTTAACAACCCTCTCAATTTTCATTGTGATACACAAAACAGTCAGACAGAATAGAGAGTTCAAAGTCTAAAAAGAGAGGGGGGGGGCAACCCAGACCCCTTTTGGACGTTTTTCTGTCAGAGTTCTCATAATCTGTTGAAACTGATTAAAAATCACCCATGTTCACAGAGTACCTGTAATCCTATTACTGACCTTGCCCCATACTCTGACCTTCATCTTCTGCAGTTTAAAAGTTTAAAAAATGCCTGGCTGATTTTTAATCAATTTAATAAATTTTGCATTGAACTGAATGACAGTAAGAACCAACTGTCAGTGTTCTAAAAGCCAGACTCACAGCTGTTTGGCTTGGCTAATCAGGGGGACACACCCACACCAGACTTTGATTTCACTTGACACAGTCATGGCTTCCCCCAAAGAATCCTGGGAAGTGTAATTTATAAAGGGTGCTGAGAGTTGTTAGGAGACTCCTATTCCCCTGACAGAGCTCCAGTGGCCAGAGTGGTTCAACAGTCAGCCCCTCTTCTTGGGATTGTAGCTCTGTGAGGGGAACAGGGTGTCTCCTAGCAACTCTCAGAACCCTTCACTAACTACCACTTCCCAGGATTCTTTGAGAGAAGTCATGACTGAGCAAAGTGAAATAAAGGTCTGGTGTGGATGTGGCCAGGGACAGCTTTGGTTTAAATTTGGGTGGGAGGCTACATGTGCCTGCTGTAGAATAAAAAGATGGGGGAAACGGTGAAAAGCAATGATACTGTTTACAATGTTTTCCTTTTGGAAATGAAAGGGGCTTCCCCTCTGCCCAGTACCCACCCACCCAATCTCCTCCCCTCCCCTTCCTCCTCCTCCCCTCCCACGGGTCAGTGTTGGACTACAACCTTGGAGACCAGGGTTCGAATCCCCACACAGCCATGAAACTCACTGAGTGAACTTGGGCCAGTCACTGCCTCTCAGCCTCAGAGGAAGGCAATGGTAAAACCACCTCTGAATACCGTTTACCATGAAAACCCTATTCATAGGGTCGCCATAAGTTGGGATCAACTTGAAGGCAGTCCATTTCCACTTTCAAACATGATTGCACAGAAATAAATCCCATTGAACTCAAAAAGTATGCAAATGATCAAACCCACCCTCCCTTCTCCTCCCTCCTATCCCCTCCCTCTTGCCCCTTCCCTCCCCCTTCCTTTGCCCCTCCCCATCCCAATCCCCTTCCAATCCCCTCTTGCCCCTCCCAATCCCCTCCTTCCCCTTCCAGTTCCTCCTCCCTGTGGTCAGTTTTACCAAATTCTTCCAAGCTACACAGGAAGTGGATTGAATTGTGAAAGACCAACCCAAATTATGTTTGCATTTTGACAAATGTGTAGGGCAGTACAATTTCTCAGAGAAGAGGTCAGGTCTCCTGCTCCCCTGGTGCATTCACTATAGCTGCCCAATTTCCCTGCTTTTTAAAGTTTGATAGAAATATCTGTGAGCTATAGGTACGTTCTTATAGGTTTTTTGCCTATTAGTGAATTCCTTCTAACACACTTTGAAATGGCCTGTGAACTGTTACTGTATAAACATGCTACCAAATATTTATTTACAATAGATGTACAATGAAACAGTCTTAGAAATACATACCTTGTTCATAAAGCAGTGCCATGTTTGTTTTTCTACAGGAAACCAGATTATTTAAGACTGCCACTGCACTCTGCATTGTATTTCCCAGAAGTGTATCTTGGTGGTCCTGTAATAAAAACATTTGTATAGGAATTGTCCTTCCCAGTGTACAATAGATTAAGTCACTTTGAAAGTGGAGCCACTGAATGGTCTAGGCTCTAGGAACATCTGATGCTGGAGAACACCTGAAGCTAATCAGGTATTGACTTGATTAGTCCTCCCAATGGGAATTATTTTTTCTTCTAGATATACAACAGATTAACTTTGATCATTTTGAAGCTTTTTACTGCACATATTGCAATACAAAGAGCATCAATCAAATACATTTTCAGTGCTCAAGTATATTCACAGATCTGAATGTCTGGCTACTATTTCTAATAAATTAAATCAATGAAATGTATAGATTTAATCAAATAAGGTATTTTTCATCTGCATCCATAAAATTAAACAGCTGTGCTTAGAGCATTTAATTTCTAGCTGTGTGTAACAACTATCAAAATACATAGCAATAACCCAAGATATTTTTGTGGCTAAGGAAGAAAATCCAAATGATGCCAATGTGATTACAAAATATAATAAAGTAACTAAATAAACTGACACTTTACTTCATTTTAATGGTAATCCAAAATCTATTGTCTGAGGTAGGGTTCCTAACTTTGCCTTGCAGTATGTACAATCCTGAAAAATTATTAGATATTTTATGTTATTTTCTTTTGAAGAAGCAAGTGCTTTGTGCTTGGATACCAAGGCCTGGCAATCTACAGTTCAAGTTGTCTCAGGGAAAAAAGGGGTGGGGATTGCAGTCAAGATAGGCAAAAGCATATATACACTTCACAGCTCTTCCTGAATCCTTCCAGGGAGCTATCTTTATCCAGCTGTTCAAAGTCCACTCCACAATGATTTCCTTAGCACCTCTCTGAGAGGAGAGGCTCTTGATGGTTCTCTGACAGTTTCCCCACCTTTTAGGTTCAAGCGTATGTCCCACACTCAGTCTTGCCTAGTTTCCTAACACAATATTACCTATTAAAACTAAAAATAGTCCACCTGAAGTTTAGAATTTAACAAATTTTACTGATACTTCAAAGCATACTAGTCACAAGATCACAACAATGATTACGACAATTTATTGATATAGTACCATCAACATGCACGACACTTTATAAAGACAGGCCTTTGTTACTCACAGTTAGCACATTTCTATCGAGCTGAAAACTCTGGGCAAAGGGACTAAACATTCATCATCAAGACATGGCCAAAGGAAGACTATACCTATTTGGGTAAAGACTCCCACTTAACATCCTTTTGGCTCCACTTGCATTTCACATGTCAGTATATAGGGAAACATGAATCTGATTATTTCGGCTTCTCTCAGTTTCTCACTTTTTCAGTGTTAAGTTCAGTTCTCCACATTTTCACATCAGTTTGTGAACTTTTTGAAAAATTTAATCTCATGAAAATGTATCAGTGAATTTCTCTGAATACATGCTTGTATGCAATTTCCCCTAATATAATGCATTTTAAAAGGTCATTTTTATCTCTATATGCATTTTTATGCATACTTTGTCCTAGCATAGTGGTTCCCAAACTTTTTTCTCCATGGATTATTTGAAAATTGCTTGTGGCTTTGGTGGAACATTTAATTATTTTTCTGTCTGTTGTAGCAATTGCAATGTGCTGTATTAGATGCTGTATGATTTTTAACTGTATTTTTGCAGACATGCTGTGGGCCACTAGAATGAAGCTCAGACCAGAGTTTGGGAACTCCTACCTGGTATAATGTATTTTTGTACCTATTACTTGGCTGGAGAACTGCATTGTAAAACTTGGAGAAGTGCATATTTTTGGAAAGTGTGAATTGGGTAGATTTGCCTTTAAATGCAAACTGAATCTAATTTCTCCCCATCCCTGAATTGATGCTGCACCAAAATGACCACCCGGCTGTCAGGTCTTTTCTGTGGAATTTCACCTGGCAGCCAAAGAGAAGAAGCACCAGAGGCTGGAATTTTCCTTTTACTAGAACAAACCTGGGAATTATACTCTTCTTACAACCAGAGCTGGTTTCTCTACCATGCTGGAAGAGAACTAGCCTTATAGAAAGGAGCCTGGGAATACATTACCTGCAAGAAGAACAAGAGGAACTCGACTCAGAGGAAGAATTAGCCTTGCAAATCCTCTTCAGCTTATGCTTTGACCTTTCCCTAGTTCTATGCTTCCTTTTGGTCTTTTGCCCCCATGCCACCTGTACGAGGAGAGGGATATAGACCTGCTGAGGGAACTTCCGCTCTGGCTGAGGGCCAAAAAATCTTGCACCTTCTGTCCTATGAAATCCTGAATCCCTTATGTCAATAAAGAAGTTCTTCATTCAGAAAATGGCTCTGTTCTCAGACGCCTGGGTAAGGAGCTAGCCTGTGTGAAAAAAATGTTTTCCCCAAGTTTTTCTAACTAATTGGCTGTGAGCTCATCCTTTGCACCTGTGTTATCTCTGGTACAAGCTGCCCTTAAAAGCCATTATGGTGCCTTGATATGTGGATTAAATGCCTCTGTGGGGAGCTAGCATGTACACACCGAAATCTGGAAGTTTCCAGTCAATTGCCCCTATGATTGGTCAACAAGATCTGCCTGCTGATGCTAGGCCTTTTTTTATAAAAGTGATTTGGGTTCTTTGTTCCCTGCCCCACATCTTGATTTCTGTCTTGGATGCTGACGCCTATGAAGATCCTTTTGCTGCTTGTTGGTTCAGTTGGTCAAATGATCTAAAGTGGTTTGTATTAGAGTAGGCAAGTTAGCGTCATTATTTTATTGTTCTTGTTCTATAATTTCCCCTAAATGCACTGCATTATTTCTTAATATCTTTATATTTTCACTAGTATATGGGTTATTTTATTCTGATATATTTTAAAACAATTATTAATAAATCTTATAATTTGGTGCATTTTTATTGGTTGAGAGGTTAGTCTGAAATCCCGTCCTGGCTATTTAGCTAATTGCTACTGAGTAACTTTTGAGGCTTTGAAGCTCAAGGGACAGAGAGTCTGATATTTCACTCTTGTTCCAATAAATCTTAAAGGACGTCCAGTATATAGCTTTGGGATACTCCTGGCCCAAGCTGGAGTGGACTTCAGGAGTGGTGGCAGTAATTCTAACTTGTAGGGTTGGTTTTATCCTGGTTGTTTGGCACCAGGTACACCAACAAGGACACTGGCTGGGAATCGAAGACCCTTGTTGCTTGACACCTTCTGAGAAGCATGACAGGGCCCCTCTCCCAAGAGATCAGGCACTGAACAAGCAGAGACTGCTTGACTCACCCCTTCAGGTGATTATGCCCATCATAGAGGCCTTTCTCATACACTTGTGAACTTGGGCCCAACTCTCTCTCAATCCCTTGCTAAGGCCTCAGAAGCACTGATGGGATGAGTGTGTGTGTTCATCACTGCGAGTATAAGCACACACTAGGAAAATCTGGCATGGTGCTGACTGACTGCCCTGTTGGTGAGGAGAGGCAAAAACCAAGTTCTGTGAGAAATGGGTGCTTTGATCTCTCTGGCCTCCAACATGTTGGTCCAGCTCTTTACTCAGACCCACATTGAGTGGAGGTTTTCCCATGCTGCAGCAGCGTCCTTACAGGCCTGAGTCTCCAACACACCTAAAAACGTTGAGAAACTAGCCCTCCCCCCCCCCGCCAAGGGGAAGAAATATCTTCTCTAAAGTGGAAAACCCTTCCCTGTCTTACTGAAAGGGCACTGGAAGGGGTGAGGGTGAGAATGGGAGCTAACCCTCAAGAAAAAAATTAAAAGGAAACCAAAACCCAGGGTTAGGCTCTAAGGGACTTACCCAGACTGATCTTTAGGCTCTTTAGACAAAGCCAGTCTTGGGAGTGATGGGTGGCTCCTACTACAGAAGGAAACAAGTTTCCATGGCTCTGCCTGTAGGTTCTAGTAGGAGGCAGCATCCTGAAGGTGTTCAGTGCCCTCTGGGAGCTTCTGGTGAATGTGCAGTTGCTTAATTTAACATGTATTTAGGTTCAGTTTCAGCAAGGGTTTCTGCTAAGGCATTTTCTCAATTATTCTCAGCAGATGAAGCAACTGCTCCATGCCTTGTTTTATGAATATATGATATACGGACTGTAGGTTATTTCTTACAACACAGCAGACTTTGACAGTTATAAATGAGTAAGAATAGATTATTATGACAACTCAATTGCGGTAAAAAAAATTAAATAAGGATGTAAGGATAATGATAAGATGGAGATACTGTTGATAGGAGGTTCATTTTACTTGGGAGGTGGTAGTCAACCTATTCAGAAAGGGATTGCATTCTTTCTAAAGGATCAGGTTTATAGCTAGGGGGTGCTATTACATCTTGCCTCATCCTCAGAGACCCAACTGACATCCATGGCACAAAGCACCTTTAACCTATTTAGGCTGGTGCAACAGCTGTGGCCTTTCCTAGAGAAAGAGAGAGGCTGGCCACAGGCTCTGATAACATGCCATTTAGACAACTGTAACAAGTTACATGTGCGCCTGCTCAAAACCACAGATAGTTCAAAATACAGCAGCTAGATTGCTGGCTAAGGCCAGACACATGAAACTCATCCCACCAGTGCTTAAATATGCACACAGGCTCCCAGTCCATTTCTGTCCTGCCCAAACCCGCTGAAGTCAGACATGAACACGGAGGTGTGCTTCTCTTTAGTAGTTTTAATAGAAAGTTTCAGTTTAGAACACTTCATGAATCAGTTTACAGGTTACACAGGATTCAGTATCACTACTAGGAATAACAAGGCATGAGTACATTGCACTAAGACGTCGCAGCAACTAGACATGCCTCCTTACAGACCTTAAGTACGGATGGGCAGGCACCCTACTTGTGTGGACTGAGTATCACGGTGGAGAGTGCACACGCAGACAAACATTCCTCTTCAGAGGGACAGTGAGAGCTTGTTGAGATTACTGGTGCCATAGCCTATGGGTCCAAGGTGAGGGCAGCTGGACCACCTCAGCAAGGTCCTCTCCAACAGGAGGAGGGGGGCTGTGTGGTGGTGACAACGGAGCAGGCGAAGGAAGGAGGTGAAACGTAGGTGGAGAAGCATCTTCCTGACTGGGTTGGGTTTCTTTGCTGGTTAACAGGATCTATAGGGGCAGAGCTGTCACTAGCTACAGGGCATAAACTCTCAAGACTCCAGCGTGCCTGCAGACACATCACTGGTGCATTCTGCCCAGTCAAAGTCGGACTCCTCCTCATTCTTGCCACCCTATGCCCTTTCTGTGGGCCTCATGACAATTCCTCTGGGCTGCCCTACTTCAGCAGTGCGGGGGCAATGTAAAGAGACAGGACCTTTTCAACTGTGACACCCTAACTTTGAGAACGCCATTGAGGCTTGCCTGGCACGAGTTTGGTGACATTTCAGTGGCATATGAAGTCCTTTTTATTCACCCAGGCTCTTTAGATTGCTTGATTATATTTTTAGCTTTTATTTCTTTATTGCTGCTGCTTTGATGTCTTTAACTGCACTTTATACTAATTTGTATATATGTTTTTACTTATTTTTGAAGCCTGGCTTGAAGTAGCAGGTATACACATTTAAAATAAAATAAAGACAAATAATAGCAAACTTCAGACCGTTTTTGAAAGCTAACCCTCATGACTGTCAAATAAAGGTATATGCTACTTGAAAAGTATTCCAAGATGGGCCCAAAATGGCAGTGATCCCATTTTCTGAAAGCAAGGAGGAAAGAGTCTGAAGAGCAAGCCCACTGAGCCTTGCCCTTACACTGAATAAGTGATGAGTCCTAACTTGTCTCTCTTCTCCACTTTATAAAAAGGGAAAGGAGTGCTCTGTGGGTGTACTGCTTCAAGCCGCAAAAGAGACATGGAGGTAGTTAGTGAGTAATCTGTATATCTATCAGCTGTGCACTTTGATACTCTTCTGTCCATTACCAACTAGAAATGTGGACATGTTCAAATCAGAATGATTCATGACTGCTAAGTATTCTAACTCTAAATACTATTCTTAAGGCATTTTTGGAATTAAAGCTCAATAAATTTGAAGGCAAAAGCATGCAGACACATAAAGCTAACTACTATAGGAAACCATGTCCTATGTCAAATACAAATGGCAAAGTGAGCAGAAAGTTAATTAGCATAAAAGTAACAGATGTCGATGCATCCAATACTTTCAATTTAGTGTAATAAATATATCAGTCTGTGTCCAATGCACCATATATCAGTGCCATGTGCATCTGATGGCGCTATATAAATAAATGATAATATTTGATGAAAAATGGTAATAAAATTCAACTTTATAATAGTATAATACAGAAAAATCTGTGCCATATTATAATTCTTTCACAAGGTTAACATTTAATGGAACCACATTTCTCTTAGCAGAAATCAATCATTGATTATACAGTGAAATAATAATGAATAATGAAATGTCTAATGAAATGTTGCACAGATGTTGCAAATATTAAGATAATATTGACAACCGATCTTAAAGTAGATATTGCATAGTACTCCATCAATGCCTGTGTAGGTATGGGGATATGTTTGGAACAATATGCCAAGGACAGAAGTACAGTTTTATTCCACCACTGCGCACTGACGCATATTTGTGGATACGTAGCCAGGGCTGGAGTGATGAAAACAACCTTGAGCAGAAGAAAAGGTCTGGGGACAATGGCAATGGGGATACCGCATAAAATTTGAGATGGCACAGTACTGTGAAAGGACTACCACATCAGTTTCTGCATGTCTGAATTGGCTCATGAAGCCATAGGTATATCTTATATGTATTGTACATATTGAGTTGCTTGTGGCTGTTACATTGGATTCTAAGTCTTGTGTAGAAAGTATTTAAGTTCCACACAATCCATCAATGAGAAAAGCTGATCTAATTTGTGTGTATGACACCACAGACTGTGGATATTTAATGAACAGTGCTCTTGACAGCTTTAATAAAACATAACATTTGCCAGCAGAGATAATTAGAACTGAAGCAGCAAAATTCTAGTGTTTGGCAACACAGATGAAACAACTTCATTAAAATGTACAGCTTCAGCAAATGAAAGGCAAGAAAGCACTGGACCCTGAAGAATCAGCCTTCTTAAACTAATTGCTTCAGTGCTTAAATAGGGCAGCTATGAAATACCAAGGGCATAACAAGGAAAGAAAATAAATAAATAAACTGGATTTCAGAAAAGAACCTACCAAAACTAATGCTTTTTAGGGCACAAATATTTTAATTTACATTTTAAACAGTGCAGAATGATGGAAGAAATAATTTCTGAGTGTTTTAAGTATCCAGGGATAAATAGGATTTTGCAGAAATCTAGCTAGGTAGTCAATGTTAGTGAATCAGATCATAACATTTGTTAGTACTTTAAGTTTTGAAACAATTTAACCTCCTGAGAAAATACAGTCATATTTATCCTTCTTTGACAGATCAAAAAATGCTGTAAGGGTTAATTTCAGATGTAACTGAATCACTGAGCGCCATGACATTTCACACAGTAATTTTATTCAACTTAATGAAATTACACTGGTTAAATTGCAATTACTAGAGGTATCTGTCTCTCTGAAATTCTACATGACCTTTGTTGGTAAACAAGATAATTATTGCAAAAAAACAAACACCCTCATACTGTCTTCTTCAGATACAGTGATCTAGAAGAGATTAGAAGAAAAATACAGTTACATCTTGGATATGAAAAGGCTGCTTAGTGTGAAAAGTAATAAAGCAAGCTTCAATGTCTATACTGTCTATGGGAGTAAAAAGTAGCCAATGCATGCAATACTAAATTTGGTAGAAATTATTCCTACCAATACCCAGCAAGCCAAAATCACAGTCTAAAGTTAATGGCTACTCTGTATATACATTTACTTTGTATTATTTATTTTATATCATCTAATAATTATATCATTTAAAAATTAGTTTTGTGTATACTATATTTTAATGAAAATTTATTTTATTTATTTATTCATTTAATTAATTTATCCGGCAGGGCGGGATAAATTGTAAAATGAATCTACATTTGGTGTGACCAAAGGCCAAAAACAGCATTCCCATTCTCCCTTATTTGAGGCAGAAACTGTTAATATGGATAGACGAAAACAACATTCTGGGATGGGAACAAGCAGGATTTAGGAGAGGTAGATCTGTTTTGGACTACTGCCTACTTTTATACCATCTAGCAGGTAAATACAGAAACCAAATAGGGTGTGGCCTGTACGTAGCTTTTGTTGACCTAAAGTCCGCTTTTGATTCAATCCCAAGAGACAAACTGTGGTCCAAATTGGCAAATACTTCAATTGATAAAAGATTGTTGTTTTTAATCCGCAATTTGCATCTGAACACCTCCTTGCATGTCAGATGTGGACGCGATGGGGGCTTGACAAACTTGATTCCCATATCAAACGGAGTCAGGCAGGGCTGTGTCCTGGCTCCTGTACTTTTCAATCTCTTTTTGAACGATTTGGGAATAAGATGTCACTCTTCAAATTTTCATTCCCCAAAAGTAAGCGACCAGAGATGTCCTATTCTGCTATATGCAGATGATGCGGCCCTCCTATCCTACACTAAAGTTGGCCTCAAGCGCCTACTTCGAACTTTTATGGCGTATTGTAAGGAGAACCAGCTAACCATAAATTTCTCCAAAACAAAAATTTTGGCCTTTTCAAAGCGTCCTATTACTTCTGACTGGTTAATAAACGGACAACAAATTGCCCAAGTCACGTCCTACAAATACCTGGGTATTATGTTTAACTCCTCCCTTTCTTGGAAGTCCCATATCCGTGCGGCTGTTCTTACAGCTCGTTCTACAGTTAAATGCCTATTACGATATTTCTACACTAAAGGGGGCCACTTTATCCCTGCAGCATTACAGGTTTTCAACGCTAAGATTATCCCTCAATTATTATATGGTGCCCCTCTTTGGATTTCTGATTATAATACCACGATAGAATCAGTACTTTCATCTTTCTTACGTCGGATTTTTGCGTTTCCCAGCTGTGTCCCAAACGCCACCCTCAGACTAGAAGCTGGCTTGACCTCAACAGAGTGCCAAGCATGGCTTATTGCCTTTAACTACTGGCTCAAACTGTCTTATGTTTGCCCCTCTGGCTACCTAGCACTCGTATGGAATGATTCATACTCCTCCCCTTGGATGAAATCTTTTCATACCAAACTTTCCAGGCTAGGCTTTTCCCTAGAATATTTATCCACTCAAGACATCGTATTGGCCAGAGGCACCATACGTTCCCGACTACGGGACATTGACTACCAAAACTCTATTTGTGCAGCAGATAAAGTTTGTTCCCCATTGTATCACAATCTGAACTTTGATTCACTGAATCATGCCCAATATCTAGACTTCCTATCCGTTCCTAATTTTCGGCAAGCATTTGCTAAGGCCAGGTTCAACTGCCTATATTCAGCTTTGTTGGAAGGCAGATTTCAGGGAATTGCCTATGATAAACGTATTTGCCCTTGTGATTCGGGTTGTATAGAAACCCTTTCACATGTACTTTTTGACTGCCCATTATATCTGTCACATCGTCGTCAATATCTACTTCCAATCATTCAAAAGTTCCCTAACAAATCTTCTGAGTGCCTTTTACGTTCCTGCTTGGCGGGTTCAGATAGATCTATCATGATCTCAGTAGCCAAATTTGTATATGCCGCTCAAGTTCAGCGTTCTAAACTTTTATTATGACAGTTTTATTTTATTTTAAATTGGTTTTATTATTTTCATCAATCTATATTACCCTTTGTGTACCTTGTATTTTTATTGTGTACCTCGTATCCTGTATTTCTGTTTGGGTCAATGACCGTAAATAAACATACAATACAATACAATACAATTTCATGGCCCTGATGCCATTCTTTTTCGGCACTAAGAAAAAAGATGGAATAAACGCCATATCTCCTAGAATCATAGAGTTGGAAGGGGCCTTGTAGGCCATCGAGTCCAACTCCCTGCTCACAGCAGGAAATCCACAGCTAGAGCATCTCCCGTAGATAGCTGTCCAGCCTCTGCTTGAAGACATCCAGAGAAGGGGATCCCACCACCTCCCTAGGCAGTCGGTTCCATTGCCGAACTGCCCTTACTTTCAAGAAGTTCCTTCTAATGTCCAATCTGAATCTACGCTCCTGCAACTTAAAACCATTAGACCTAGTCCTACCCTCTGGGGCAGCAGAGAACAAATCTGTACCCTCCTCTATGTGACAGCCCTTCAGGTACTTAAAGAGTGCAATCATGTCACCCCTCAGCCTTCTCTTCACCAGACTGAACATGTCAAGTTCCTTCAACCTTTCCTCATAAGACTTGTTCTCCATACCAGCTATCATCCTCGTCGCCCTCTTCTGAACCCGCTCTAACTTGTCTACATCTTTCTTAAAATGAGGTGCCCAGAACTGATTTGGGCACCTCCTCTATGGTCCGAATGGTTATCAAGTGTTTTATAGCCTGTAGATAGTTCTTGTGCTTGCTGGGATCTCGAGAGTGAGGGTTAGGAACAAAGAGATCATGTGGATTGTGTGCAAACTCTATAGAATACCCGTGGGCGACTGTCTGCAATACATACCTGTCTGAGATCACCTCCCTCCACAGGTGGGAGAACTGCAAAAGATGAGCCCCACAGGTCCCATTGGGAAACTCAGTGAGTCATGCCGAAAGCACGTTCTTGGGGGCTTTGCAGAATGTTGAGGGAAAAGTGGACACCCTCTTCTGGAGCAGGGGTGACCACCTCCCCTTCCATGTTGGCCACAAAGCAACCTGTAAGATGAATATCCCCTACGACAGGAAAATTGCCTATAGGGATAAAAAAACTGAGTCTGACAACCGTTGTGTCAGCTTTGGAGGGGTGATAGCTGGGGCACAAACTAATTAGCCAGCAGTTAGCTGGGTCGTAAATCTGCCAAGGTTAGGCAGATAACAGGAACAGGACGACGGAAGGTCAGAGGAGAGTTTCCAAGCAATGTACCAAGAGCAGTCAGGGAAATCTGAGTCCAGTGAGGCAAGAGTTCAGTCCAAGGGTCTGGGTTCTGGAAGCTGTGTCTCACACGGAGGTCATGACCGAAGTTGTAGTCAGCAGCCTGCCGCAGTCACGAACTGCCTTTTAACCCCCACTCCCTAAAACAGGTGCAGGTAATCAGCCTCCCTGGGTGAACAGATGAGTTTGCTGGGTTCCCAGAAGGTGCGTAAAAACCTGCCACCACACTGGCCAGTCTGAGGAGAAAAAACGGCCGCAGCTGCCAGAGGGTGTTCAGGCTGCTAAACGCAAAATGGCACTCCCGCCTTTTTCTGTGGGGACTAATAGCAATCCCAAAATGTTGTTCCTGCCTTTTTCTGTGGGGACTAATAACAGTCTGCTCAGCAGTAAACAGACCAACTGAAGGAAAAAACGTTCCAAACACTACCTAGAAGCGGCTGGAACCACCAGAGCAAGTGCTCTCTGTAAACCAGAGCCTGATCTTTTTACCCCCCTTGCGAGGGTTGAAATAACTTTGTGCACCAGCAAACTTAAAGCTTGACAGGCCAGCCACCCCTCTAGCACAGGGCAGACTCTGGTGAGCGGCGCATCAGGCAGATGCTGCTGCCTCAGGGAAAAAATACTTGGTGGTTCCGCAGCTGTGAAAACTGCCCAGACAAACAGTAAAATTGAGCAAAAAAACTCAGCAACTGATCACTTCTCCCTTCACTACACTCTATTAGGTAATATAAAGAACATAAAAATGAAAAGAGAGAAACACACAAATAGAGAGACGTACCAAGGAAAAAGCGAAGAGGAAAACAAACTCTTGAAAAGGGGAATGGCAAAGGATAATTTAGGAGGACCCTACTGTCCACGACCACAGGCAGGGTCGAAACTGGAGAGCAGGATGACTCCTCCCCCTGGAAGAGGAGGCAAAGGATTCTGGACCTTGCCTGTCAGTCCAGTGGGAAGTGTCATCCCTTCAAGAGGATGTCCTCCACTGCCAACAGGTAAACTACTCACAGATCTAATTAAAAAGATTACTTTAAGGCAGTGTTTGCAGCTTCAACTTTTTTTAAGTATGAAAAGTAGAATTAAGAACACTTGAAACGAAAAAAATACATATAGCTAAACTGCCACTATTAAGGAAGTTTGAGACAATGGTCCCCTTTAAACTTGAATTTCTGTTACTATTAGCATGAGCCGCCACATAGTTTCTAGTCAAGTGTGAGAAATATACTATTTTGTAGTCACAATGAGAGAGAAATATGCATTTGTATTTCAGTTTGCATCGTTCCTGTTTTTCTTATTTTACCATTGTTTTTCTAACCTCTGGTATTCTTAAGTCAATCTGCAATACATTGCTGTGCAAACTTGAAAGCAAGGAAGTTTAGATTTTCAGCAACTCTAGATTACAGGAGTATTTACAGTTGACTTCTTCCCAGAACCAGATTTTTTATTTTAGATTTACAAGATTCATTAATAGAATAAACTTAATTTTCCATAACATACTAATAATTGAAAATACAGTCAGTAAATAGAAGAAAAAATTATACAGATTCGTGTGCATTTAAAAGGAGAGAAGAAAAAACCATATTTTTAATAAATATATATTTACCTTTTTCATATTATTTTTCTTTCCCTTTTATAATAATGTATATCAAGAATATGGATAAATATTATCTTGGAGCTTGTTCCAAAATATATTTAAAAAAAAAAACACTGCTCTACAAATCTTTTTACTTGTCTGTTTTTTCTCTTCTAAGGAATGTTAATTTTATCGTTAATATTGTCTCCCAGATCTTATTAGACCAATCTAAGATTAACAGAGCTTCTTTTTTCCATACCTTGGCTATTGTCATTTTTGTTACTGTCAGCAGATTTACAATAATTTCTAAATTGAATTCTGGAACTATACCAACTATACCCTGGATATATTTCGCCAAGCCTTAAAAACTTGGCTCTTTGGACAGGCCTTTGGGATCTCCAGGATGGGCTAAAATTGTTTAAAATTGTCTATTGATTGCCCTACATTGTTTTATACTGCTGCTATTTAAAATGGTTATTGTTGACTGCATTGTATTTTATGCTGTATTTATATTGTATTTTATTGTATTTTAACGTGTACGTCGCCTAGAGTGGCTTCGGCCAGATAGGCGACACAAAAATTAAATTTATTATTATTATTATTATTATTATTATTATTATTATACCACCTAAAAAATTGAACAATAGTGCTTTGGGATTATTTGGTAAAGAGTATCCAGTCATATCTAGAATGTTACACACATTAGTCCAACATACTTGTATCACAGGACAGCTCCAAAATAGATGTAGACAATCTGCTCAATTGTTATCAAATCTCCAACATTGACTTTGTGCTACAGGATATTTTTTTGATTGCCTGTATGGGGTCAAATACCATTGGTATTGGACTTTATCGAAATTTTCCTTTAAATTAGTTGATATTAATTGAAAAGGTACGTTTGACCAAATCCATGCCCATTCTGTCAGGTTTATTTCTTGTTGAATATCTTTCTCCTATTTCTCTATAAATGCTTCTTTCTTATTGCTAAATCTATAGAATATTTTTTTCTGATTAGACCTTTGTTTTTACCTCAGCTTAGAAAATTTTCAAACTCAGTCTCTTTCCTCAATGGCCCGTATTTCCTAAAATAAACATATTAACACCTCCCTTACTTGAAAATGCTGATATAAATGTGGTCTCTGATCGCCTGTTAAATCGACAATTTTTGCATGTGATTTAATTTGGTGCTCTGAGACAATGTCTTTTATACAATCTACATTTGCTTGATACCACTTTTTAAAATCTCCTAGCTTTCTATTAACATGTTATAAATTCATTATGAAATAATAATTTATGCGGTGATAATCCTGGACGTATGTATTTTATGTCTAAATTTATATCAAATTTAAAATCCAACATAAATAGATGGAATATTCATAGTAATTTTAATCCATTTTTTCTTTAAACCATAACATTTCCTCTGATTGTCTTTTTAATATATGATTTTCTGATTGGATGACAGAATCAATGTCATACCAATATTTAATATCTGCTAACTTCATAGCATTATAATAGTTTTCTAAATGTGGAACTCCCATTCCACCTTGTTCAATTTTTTAATATTTTTGCTTCTACTTGAGAGGGTTTATTTCCCCAAATATCCAGAATAAACCTGTGCCCAATTTGAAAAAATGTACAATAGGATCTGTAACAGGATATTCATTAAAAAATATATTAATCTTGCTAATATTTTAATCTTTACTACAGATATTCATCCCATCCAAGGCACTGTTCTCCAACATTGGGATGCTGACCAGTTCTTGATATACTTTTAATGGAGAATTTTTATATATCCACACATAGATATTAGAAGGCATATGTTTATGAAATATAAGAAAATCACAAGGAACCAAGCTAAAATCCATAGGCCTTAAAATCAGGCCTGTGGATATGGCCTTGATAGCAGGCAATGGTCAAATTCACCTCACCTTGAACTCCTACTTTTGCCAACATAGGTCTGTGTGTGACTGACTTTAATTAATGAGTGTATTGTTCTAAAGCAAATAAGCATATAATCTATGATTGATTTTTAAACTGTTTGATCCTGGGAAACTAATTTTTAGTGAAGGAATAGATGGCAATCAAATATATCTTATTCTTGTTCTGTAGAGCAATGCCTCTAACTAGCGGAAAAACTTTGTAACATTATCAAGGTAGGAATGAAATAAACGTTGACCTTTAGCACACATTTTAAGATGTCCCGGTGTATTTGTAAGTGGGTTTTCATGGTAAAAAGGTATTCTGAAGTAGTTTGCCTTTTACAGTAGGGCCCCACTTTTCCACGCGCCCACTTTTCATCGTTCCGCTAATACGGCAGCTAAAATTAGAGTAAGGCCCCACTCATACGGCACTTGTTCCACTTTTACAGCGTTTTTTGGGCGTCGGGCATCATTTTGACGGAGTTCTGCTTTTCGGCAGGTTTCGCTTTTAGGCGGGGGTCTGGAACATAACCCGCCATATGAGTGGGGCCCTACTGTATAATCCTCTGAGACTGAGACTGAGATAGTGGCTGACCAGAATCATCCAGTGCCTTTTCTTAACTGTGTGATCTTCAGTCATAGTTCAGCATTATAATTATAACCCTTCCCTATAGCTATGTAGTTTCTTTAAGTATGAATGGGATTTCTGAGAAAATATAAATAAGAACCTCTATAGCAAACTGATAGAACTGTGGTGCTCATGAACTTCCAGTCACCCTAAGCTGAGCGAGCCAAACCCAGCCTGGTATTGTTAAGGAACATGTTGTAATATCAAAAAATGGCAGTTCCCAACTAGGGATGGATTAAATTTCTGGTCTATATCAAATTCATACATGTTCATTCATAGATAGGAGGCAGCAGCTGGTTCCGGTAAGATCTTTATTCTTCCTGCTCCAAACAACAGCATTTAAACCCTCCAATTATCATTCCTTAATAGAGGGATTTATAAATAACAACTAGTTCACTTGGAACTTGGAGTATGTGCAATCATAGGGAGTCCGTTTAAAGTTATTTGCTAACGAAGATAAATATAAGATATACATAACACGCTGATTCTCAAGCAGCCCCCGCAGATAAAATGGCTGATAAAGTGAATTAACACGAAACTGGCCGGCATAAAGACAGCTTGAAAAAGGACTTTTATGGTCTCTAATAAAACTTCAAACGTAATTTTACACCCTGGACTGGGCAATAAGCCTCAAGACTTGTAGATTAGGCTTAATTAATAGCCCTTTGAAGCATCCATGATGATATATACAAGGAAAAAATGCAAAGAGCTAGGAATTTCCGTAGGGCAAGAGAAATCCATGGCTCCACTGCAAACTAAGATTACCCGATTTTTTCCAATAAAACCAGATGTTTCTCACTTAGACTCTGTCCTTGAGCCCCTGAGTGAAGTTAAAGCCAATTCTCAATCGCCAATCCGGCATGAATGGTCGTTAGATAGACCACTGCAAATCAACCCACATAAAGATAATTTACAAGCCAGATGTCTAGCCGAAGAGTTACAGGATGCAGGATTTAATTGCCCCCTGACACCACGGGAGGGTGAACTTCCTTCAGCAATGGTGACTATAGACTCTGTCGCAGAACTCCAGGAATCAAGCACCTCATGTCCTGAACATCAGTCCATAAATAACGTTCCAATCTATCTGAACGCTGAGAAACTTAACCTCCCATCCTTGGGTTGGGGTATGGCAGTAACGGAAGAACTGGGCTTAATCAAAGCCTACATTACAGAAACGAATAGCTTATTAACTACTCTAATTAGCTACATAGGACCACAGCTCTTAGAGAAATCTACCTTAGACAACGCCGATAACACCAACAAAATCCGAGTTTCTCCATCTCCGGCACCTAAACTGAAAGACAAGATCTCTAAGAAAATAAAGCGGACCGCTCGGAGAGGAAACAAACCAGGAAAACCAGGAAAAAAAAACCCAAAGAACTGTAAAAACATCAAACCTACAAGAATTAAGAAAATGAACTTCAAACCCTTGTTTAAATTACTAGAGGCGTCACCCAAAGTCCATCAATCTCCGCCACTCAGAGCAAAAAAAACATCCAAAAAACCAACTCCTTTGAGTTCAAATATATTATGCTCACCTCCAGAAAGTGACAAAATACTAATAGGGAACCCCTCAGGGATTCCGCCAAAGGACAGTTATACTCAGAGTCCTTACATCCCGAGTAACATACCCTTCGTCCCCAACCGCCTTAAGCAAGTTACGAAATGGAACTTACAGTTATCAAGAGACAAGCTGGTGGTCACTTTCCTACTGAAGTCACAGAAATATTGGTTATCATCCTCGCTAAGACAACTCTTTCACAGCTGCCTTGATCCTTACTTCACAAACATCAATAGCAAGAACTATATCAGGCTTGTGTCCCACCTGTATTCAGAGGTCCCCGAGAAACGGGCTATTTTCACAATACAATCACCACATACGACTGATCGCATATACAGAATCAAAGACACTTTACTATCTCAAGGCATTATGGTGCAAAGGTATTTCATCAACAAAGCCCCTCCACAACCGCTTTTCAAGTCTGCCCTCCCTTGGAGGAGGGACATGGAGTCTCAAGCTCCTATAATCAAGCCTAACATTCAGGAAAGGTCACCCTTTTTGGCCCCCCATACTAATCGACCACAGCGAGTGGCAAGGACAATAATAGAGGATAAACTACTGGGGGAGGCGGACTTTATGCCTGAAGAACTCCTCCTCGTAGAATCTTACGATTGCCTGCCGAAGCAAGACCAGGAAGAAATCATTGATAGATAAGTTCTATTGCTCCAAAGACTATCAAACAGAAGTACAAATGCAAAGGGGGCCAAATACACACCAGCTGTGGATAACCTGACTGAGCCTTTGCAAACAAAAACAAAAAGGAACAATCAACCCCACCTTCACTTGGACCAATTAATTCAAAATAATAACCCCCTAACATCCGATGAAGAAAGAAGCCCGCCTAGTCTTTTAAATCGGGAATGGGTCCAGAGTTCTAGGAAGAATATGCCGGACCCCTCGTGGCTCGAGATGCGTTATTTACAACCAGAGGAATTGGGTTCTTCCAATAGTATTCCAACGTGTAAAACAAGAAACATGAAACAGACCCTTCGGATTACATCAAACGTCAGCACACTCTACCCAGAAGTAAACATTATTACCCCATATCAATGACGACGGTCATCAATTTCAGCCAGCCCAAACGACCCAAAGTGTAACCCAAGACATCGTAAAAGATCAAATACATTAAGAGTCCCGGCAAAGGAATCGCCTCTCTCCATACTATCATGGAATATAGCTGGATGGAAAAATAAGATGGCGGACGTGACATTTATACAATTTTTACAACAATTTGACGTCATCTTGCTACAAGAAACGTGGTTGGTCTCTGATGAGACACTTGAAATTAGGGGCTATAAAACCTGGGCAAAGCCAGCGATTAAATCGGCATCCAGGGGACGAGGGCGAGGGGGATTGGTTATACTGATCGCCTCCCATTTAATCTGTCAGGTAGTAGACCTTAAGATACAGACTCCGTATGTTTTGCTGGCATTGGGTTTGAGGATTCCTGGCTTCCCACCAGTCATATGTGTTAACGTTTACATTCCCCCGGCAAATTCCATTCAACAAGAACCCCCTTGGCCGGCTTTAGATATATTTCTGGAAACCCTTCAAGAGAGATATCCATCCTTTGAGCTTCTCCTTGGAGGAGACTTTAACGCCAGGTTGGGCCCTAACTACCCCAAAGGGGAAGCCCCCCTCGATGAGTTCCTTGGGGACCCCCCCTCTTAAAAAGATCTACAATGGATAACATAATCAACAAATACGGCCAAATACTTTTTCAGCTAATACAAAAATTCCAACTGACATGTTTAAACGGCTCTCCGATACATCGTTCGGAAGGAACTTACACATACCATGCAAGGGCAGGGGCTAGCTTAGTTGATTATTTCCTAAGCTCCCCTTTGATGACAAAAAGAGTAAAAGAACTTAACATACTCGCCAGACCAGAAAGTGACCATCTCCCTTTAAAACTAATTTTAAGGACTTCTCTAAAAAATAAGACTGGCTCATCAAAAGCCCTCCATCTGGACTCTGGGTATGGCCGTAAACGGTTAAAATGGTCTCAAGAGATAGGGACTAAGGCGCATTGCTTATTGTCAACCAATACACTTACTCATCTACGACAAATGGCCATAGCAGACCCACAGATTAGTCTAAAGGCATACGAAGCCATAATAACCGAACTTAGCCCCCGGATCTCAGATCTAACAGTGGCTGTACTTCCCCTTCAACCTAAGTCATGGTTTGACAAAGAATGTAGGTCTGCTAAGAAACTCCTGATTAAGCAAATTAAATTATTCCGTGCCAAAAACCACCCAGATATTTTCCAGCAATTATTAATAATGAGAAGAGATTATAAAAGGTTACTAAAATAAAAAAAACAATCTCTATATCAAGCAAATTGGAAGGCGCTAGATAAAGCAGCCCGAATGGGCACTGAGTCAGAATTTTGGCGACTTCTGCAGGGGACTCTGAACCCAGTAAATCACACATCCATCCCCCTATAATGGAAAAAGAATGGGTGATGTATTTTAGTACGATCTTTGGTAATCAATCTACCTATAAATCGGTAGTTAATATAGAAGAGTTGGATGATCTACCACCTTGGCCCCCAGTTACAACACACGATATTGGGACACTGATATTATCTCTGAAAGCTGGGAAAGCTCCAGGAGAGGACATGCTTCCCCCTGAATTTTTTACCCAAAATTTGTCCTGGTGGGAACCCCTCCTAGCTTCTCTATTCACGCACATAAACAACACGGGAAATATTCCGCAGGGCTGGTTAACCAGCATCGTGGTACCAATTTTTAAAAAAGATAATCCTGCAAATCCAGCAAATTACAGTCCTATAAGCCTCCTAAATGTATCTTTAAAGCTGTACAGCCGATTTCTGTTAAATAAATTAATGGACTGGGATGAGACTGAAACAATAATACACGATGCACAAGCTGGCTTTAGACCCAAAAAGTGCACTATCGACCAAGCATTTATATTACAACATCTATTAAAAAATACCAGTTCAAAAGCCTCTTCATCTTTATACATCACCTTTATAGATTTCTCGGCGGCTTTTGATACAATAGATAGAGAGCTGCTTTGGCAAAAATTGGCCCGTACTAACATAGACCAAAGATTGCTATGGTTGATCAGGGCCCTTTACCAATCTAACGTCATCCAAGTTCGACAAGGGATCAAAGGCATCTTGTCAACGAAAATCCCCGTATTCAGAGGAGTAAAGCAGGGGTGCCTATTAGCTCCATTTTTGTTCAATTTTTTTTATAAATGACATAGTGGATGCATTATCATCTCCCTCCTTCTTCCCACCCTCTATTGGAATAGAAAAAATCTCCATCCTCCTATACGCTGATGACGTGGTTTTATGTTCTCAAACCAAAATAGGCCTTAAAAGAATGCTACATAAATTGGAAGAGTATTGTCAGTCCCAGAAACTTAAGATAAACCATTCTAAATCAAAGGTCATGGTGAGTGGAAAACATATGAAAGCAAAGAATTCCTGGTCACTAAAAGGGGTCCCAATAGAACAGGTTAATTCCTATAAATATCTCGGCATATTGCTGCCAAATAACCATTCCAGGACCCCACAGTTAAAAGCAGTGACCACAGCAGGCGCACGCACCCTAGGTATAGCCAAAAAGTTTTTTTACACGCGAGGGGGCCAATTGATTCCCCCTATGATTAAAATATTAAAGGCTAAAATCCTAGCTAAGATACTATACGGCGCAGAACTATGGGGCCCAGCCGCTAGATCCACCTTGGAGCCCACCCAGAACGCCTTTATGAGGATAGTGTTAGGCCTCCCCCCGGGCACTCCGGCTGCCCACATGAGAGCTGAACTGGGACTCCCCTCAGTAAGGGCACGTATAGATATGGCATACCTACGATACTGGCTTCGAATTCTTAATATGAATAATACATCTATGACTAAGAAATGTTGGCAGGTACAAATGGCGAAGGGAGGTTGGGCGAAGGAATATCAATCAGTACTCATAAAATACGACCTTACATTAGATAAACTGTTAGACTTAAGCAAAATGGCTCTCCGCAATTGGATTTATGAATGTGATGCAGCCCAGGACCGAGCCTCAATTGTGATGGCCCGGTTTTCAACATGGTACCCTCATATTAAACTTAATCAGACGTTAGCAAATTATTTAGACTCACTTGACAGAGCCCACATTAGAAGAGCCTTTACAGCTCTGCGCTTTCAAGTTATGTCATCGGCCTATTTGGAAGGCAGATATCGAGGCATACCAGTGGCTCAACGTCTATGCATCTTTGGATGCATGGCAATAGAGGACATTACACACTACATACTCCATTGCCCACTGTATGACAATCCTAGGCGGAAATTTTTATCCACTTTTTTAAACCTTTTAATACCTTATTCAGATAGGGAAAAGATTATAATGCTTTTATTGGATGAATGTAATTATGTATCACTAGCGGTTGCCAATTTTGCCATGGCAGCACAAAAAATGAGAGATTCCTATGTTAAGAGTGTCTCCCCCATGAATGAGTCACCCAAAGAAATGTAAATTGTAAGATGATACGTATCAATGTATGTTTGTATGTTTTAACATGTATTCTTGCACATGGCCCATGGCTAAGCATGCAATAAAGATTATTTATTATGTTGTAATATCTCCAGGTGTACCTGGGTTAGCCTGGACGATCAGGAACAATGATAACAGAAAGTACTGGGTATGCTTGAAAGCCCACTCACAATAGAAGAATGTAGTGTATGGTAGCAACTGGTTTCAACTGGCCTGGAAAAGCATTAATCATGGCGAACAGCAGACCAATGGTGATATGGTCACACACAGGTGATACAGCATTTGGAGTGACAAAGATGAAACCCAGGATTGGTGACAGATGGCTTAAGCACAGCCTTCTAATTTGCGCAGACTGTTGGTGAAAGCTGTGCTTAAGCCACCTATCACCAATCCAGGGTCTCATCCTTGTCACTCCAAATGCTGTATCACCTGTGTGTACCTCAGGGAGACAGCCACTTTTACAAGCACTAGGACAGGCAGGACATATTACATCAAACAGAACATCACCTGCAGGTCCTGCAATATAGTTTACATCATCGAGTGCAAAAGACCAGGATGTCATATCCAATATGTAGGAAAGACCACAACTGACCTACGCACGCACTTCAGGAACCACAAGTCGGCAATCTTGAGAAAAAAAAGTGGAGCAACCAGTTGCAAAGCATTTTAACATCGAGGGTCACAGCCTGTTGGACTTTTCCGTTACAGCGATAGAGATGCCAGCAGATCCAGCAGCATTGACTAAAAGGGAGAACTTTTGGATTTACTCTCTGGACACATTGACACCTCATGGCCTGAACCTGGAGGACAGTGCCAGCATCACTTAGCTTCTGCAAATGAAGCCCCTTTGAGCATTCCATCCTCAAAGCTCTAGAACTGCCACCTTGGTAACAACATTTGTATGTTAGCAGCTGATGAAGGCAGAAGCTGAAACGTTTTGTTAATACAATAAAAACCTCTGTTTGGTTAATCACAATTACGTTCATATGAACGTAATTGTGATTAACCAAACAGAGGTTTTTATTGTATTAACAAAACGTTTCAGCTAAAACAAAATAACAAAATAAACAAAGCTATCTAGCTTTTATCTTCCTTAGTTTAAACTCTGCCTAGTGAGCTATACTTGGAAGTTCTCCCATTTCTTTCTGATTGTTCTCATCTTTCTCGTTCACCTTCTTAGTTTCTCTGCTGTTATTTCTTGTGCTATATGACAATACAATTAATCCTTTATCTTTTATATATCTATTACACATGTTTTCCTGCTTTCACTTCCTTGTTCGGAATTTCCTTTTATCTGTTCTTTTAATGTTATTGCTTCTTCAACTGTTATAACCATTATCCATTCAATAATCATTGTAATTAAAAGTTTAAAGGGAATTCCCCACTTACATTTTATCTTTTTGCCCGAAATAATAATGTAAGAAGTCCCAAATCCTTTCTTTTGTTCAGAACTTCTGGATGACCATCTTCTAACATCTCTATCTGATTTTCCTTTATAAAGAATTTCCCCTGTGACAATATCTATAGGTTATTGCTTCTTTTACTCTCAAACTAATAAATTTAATCAAAACATCTCTTGGATAAGTTACTGTTCTTGAAAAAGATGGACTTGACATGTTTTTATTTCCTATTTGAAAAGTTGATTCAGTACCGTTGAGCTGTATATAATAGATATGTTCTTCAAGAAAAGCTACCAAGTTCCCTTTTTCTATGCCTTCTGGCAGGCCTTTAAGTTCTAAAATGGCTTTTTCTTAACTCCTGTGACGTTTCTTCCAGTTTTGATTTAGCTCTAATTCAATTTCTATTTTTTGCTTTCATTTCTCAATAAATTCTTAAATTTTGCTGGTGATCCTTCCATATTATCAATTCTTTTAGTATTATTTACTATTCCATTCTCCAGTTCTGCCCCTACTTTTCCAATATTATTTTTTCCACAATCATTCCCAGTTTTCTTTGGGTATTTAAATCTCTCTGTTCCAAGCTTTTATCCAAGTTGCCTATTGACTTATTTTCTTGATCAGCAACACACACTTCAATCTTTTTATCATTGTCCAATTGTCCTTGAGTTTTTTCCTGTATTATTTTTATCTCTTTCAACAATGTATGTTGTATTTTATCCCATGGGGACTCTTCCTCTATCTCCTTCTATCTTGTCTCTTGCCTCCGTATGTTTTTATTTGACCCCATTTCCCCCCAAATTCTGTTGTTTTCATTTGCCCCTCTTGCAACTGCACTCAGTTAGATTTCTTTATTAGGTTTGTAAATAAACATAATATATATGAAACAACCAAATTATTATAGTCCCTTGATTTAAGTATCTAGCATATTCTTTTACCCTAAAATTATTCCTTCCCACCTCTCCAGCTATTCAGCCTTTTTACAATCACAAATTATAAATTCAACTCTTTTTTCAAACTGGGGGTAAAAACAAGATAATCATAATAACAATATTTAAGGGAAAGAAAAAAGCTATTGTTATTATTCATTCCAAAATTGTGTTTTTATTCACTATTATAGCTCCCTATAGTCATAATCCAGATTCCAATCAGTTTTTAGCAATTCATTATATTAATTAAATAAATATTTAATAAATCACTGAGTTAAACAGTCCATTAAACTTGATAGTATTTTCTCTTGCGCTTTGTTTTTTCAATATCATCTCTATCTGTACTTTGATTACTCACATTTCAGTAACAATAACACACATTTAATCTAGATAGTTTTTATATGTGGACTTTTAATTCTGCACACAACTGTCCTTCTATCTTCGCCCTTGGTGCTTTACAGCCCACTAAGCTGACTGCTTTAATCTGTTCCAATTTCTTTATTCCTTATTACTACATTTACACAGATTTCCCTCGTAGCCTTAATTCTTGCTGAAGTGGCAAGCCCCTCTGGTTGTGCCCCTCCACCACAGCCAAGCCAGGGACACCACGCCCCCATGCCTGCAAGCTGTTTTATAGTCAGATGCCCATCCTCACCATGGCTGGATGATGCTCTGGTGCTTAGCAGCCAGGCCTCCCCTCTTGTTCCAAGTGGAAGGGGGTGTTGTCCGCGGCAGCAGTGAGGGACAGACAGCATCCATGAGGGGGGCGATAAGAGTCAATGACAGTGCTCTCCTCTCCCTCCCGGTAGCTCACCCTTCAGCTTCCTTTGGTGTCTTCAAGCTGTTTTATAGGCAGACACCCTTCCTCGGTGTGCCTGGATGATGCTCTGGCACTTAGCTGCACTTAGTAACCTCTTGTTACAAGTGTGTCGGGTGTTATCCACGGTGGCAGTGGGGGACAGACAGCGTCTGTGGGAGGTGATAGGAGTAGATAGTGATCTCTCCCTCTCGGTAGCTCTGCTCTTCCCCAGAACCAGAATTTAAACTTTGTACAGTAACTTAGAGAAGCAGTGATTTGGCATCCTTCCTGGCTCAAAGGGTTGTATGCAATTAATTTTTACTCAGAGTGGACCCAGTGAAATTAATAGACCTAAGTTAGACATGTTCATTAATTTCAATGCATCTCCTTTGAGTAGGATTAACACTAAATAAGTATTTTATTTTATCTGTTCTGCCAATTACTTTCATTGGGTGAATCCAAGTTCTAGAGTTATGGGAAAGGGGGGAGATACTCTCCTCTTCCAAACAAGGCATACTTTTATAAATCTCTGTAATGCCTCCCCACTCTTTTCTAAACTAAGCATAGCTCACAGCAACAGTACAACTCACATCCTGCCCACAATAATATGGATTGGATGTGTCCATTGCTTCACTGTAATGAATGGTAGGTTTGCTCTGTTCAGGTTATAGCTCTATGTAGCTTGGATTTTTCTGTCTATCAAGAAGCAAAGTATAAGGCCAATTAACTGTTTGCATTCCAAACCTGTATTGTTTTAGGATACAAATTAATACTGGGAAAAGATGGTTACTTTTCATCTAAAGTAATTATATAATTGATCAATAATGGAAATATTTAACTACAGACACATCATCTGGGAAGGATCTGATCCTCAAATAAGATGAAAACAATGGCACATGAGGTAGCAAGCTTATTTGACACCTGGGCTCCTGCAGGGAGGAAGGGCAGGATATAAATCAAATAATAAATAAACACAGAAAACATAAAACCATGTTAAAATCTCACATGGACAACTTAACAAGAACATCTGGCTGAAACCAGAGGAGATGGAGTTAAATGCAACATGGATCATATAAATTGGAAAAGCTTTCTCTTTTTAATGTTGTACACTCATCAGCTATTACAAATCAGTTAAACAAGTAAAGAATCAATGCAAGTAAATGGCTGTTGCTGAGGAGAGAGCAAGCAATAATATTTGCCTTGATTACTTTGGAAGCACAGCAAACCAGATCCAGTTTGAGAGAAAAAGTGTACTGGTGACTGACATCTCCATTAATGAAACAAAACCCTGGGAGGAAGGGTGGGATATAAATCTAATTAACAAACAAACACCACCTGAAGCCTTCACATAAGCATTAATGTTATTCCATGGAATTTATTTCCCCTATAAACACTTGTTTATATAATCAGATGATTGTACTTAAGGATGTTTCAATTTAAGACTGGCAACCATGCTTCCAAAAGGACATATCAATATTGCATTATTAGCCATTTTATATCCTAATACAAAATGTTTCAGTGCCTCATGAAAAAGTAACTCCATGAGACTCTGACAAAGAGCCTAAATTAGGTGTAAAGAAGGATAATGCACCTTAATGATTGTGATAGCATGAAAATTAAATCTAATCATGTTCCATTAAGCATGCTCTCACTTCTGTTTTTATAAAATTATTTTATTATGGTTCTTCCACTATCTACTGAAATAAGCTTTTACAGCCATTTAATTTTTGACTATAAACAGCCCTAATTTTTCACAATGCATCACCCTGAGATTAGAGAAGGATCATTTAAATTTCTCCAGTCTTGCAGCTACACTAAGGTAACAATTTGCAGAGGCGAAGATTTTGTTTTCCTATTTGCAGTAGAGATCATTAAGATATAATTAGACTCTTATTCATGAGTATAAGCATTCTTGCTATGGAGATGCCAGTCATCCAATCAGCATTTTCTGCACCTGTGTCGAATATGAAGGGCAGCAAGCATAATCCCCCTCTTCAGTCTCTGGAGAGTTCTGCATTAAATGAACTGCACTAGACATCCCTTTCTCCCTCTTTTGTTATTAATGGAATCTTATTCATGCCTCCAGTGTTTTCTCAGACTCCATTATTATCGATCAAAATGGCTAAGACTATTTCCTTTCAACAATATGCTGCTGCACTGCCATCCAGATGTGAGTCCTAACGACAACTACGTGTGATGAATTTTAATCCCACCCAGCTTGAAACCTATCACAAGCAACCTATGCTATACACAAAAAGACAAACCAGTCTACTTACAAAATAACCCTGGGCTCTTTCAGAAACAAAATAAATATGTAGGTCTTTTAAAAATATCTTCAACATTTTTTCTTTTTGTTAGAAAAGTTTTAGATTTAAATTGTATGAATCTAAACCTGTCTTCTAATGTTGCTACACTGAGGGAGTTTTAGCAGACAATCTGGGTGTAGTCCCATTGTCACATTAGTAATGGAATAATAATAGTAAAAAAAAAATCAACAGAGTTTTCATTCATTCCTGGGTTCAGAGGCTTGGATCCAATGGCATCCTAGTGTGAACAAAAAACCGTGAAGACTTGTGTTAAGGGGGACACCCTCAATTTCTTCTGATTCATCCACCAGCTACAGGTCAGTGCTGGAGCCTGGACAGCAGAGGTGAGTGAGAAAGAGAAACCAGAAACATGGGCAAGCCAGTAGTTAAGACTGAGGAACAAGTCAAAATTTAAGGACAAATGAAGAGAGAGAAATGGGAAGCAAGCCAGAAGTTAGGACTGAAGAACAGCCAAAGATACAGGAGTATGGCAGAATTCAAGATGATCATGTTGGTCAAGCATGGCTCAACTGGAGCAGGAAGTCCTTTAAACTCCTGCCTACCGTGGAACATCTAATGGCCAGCCTAGATGGGTGGAGTCAGTTCATGGCCTGAAAGTACTTCCCTGAGAAAGTTGCCACCTACAGTTCAGTGGTTCACCACAAGGGGGAGATACACACATCCAGCAGTTCCTGACAAGGTAGCACCTCCCAATGATATTGAATGTCATTGTGAAGTGGAGGGATGACTCTCCTTTAAGAAACAACATGAGGGGCAATCATACGTGAAACACTGGCAGAAGCCCTTTAAAAAACCCAGTCCTCTAAGAATGGAGAGAAGCAGAATGTCCTCCATCTTCATCTTCAAATTAACAGTAAGATAAGTTTTCACTTTTATCAGATAATGCTGGAGGGCATTCCTAACTTCTGGGATGTGTCCAAGCAGAAAGTCTCTGTGTGGCCCCTCTAATTGAAGGTCTGTGAGGGGAACAGGGCATCTTTTAGCAACTCTCAGCACTCTTCACTAATTACACTTACCAGGATTCTTTGGGAGAAGCCATGACTGTCTAAAGTGAAATAAAGGTCTGGTGTGGATGTGACCAGGAACAGGTTTGGTTTAAATTTGGGTGGGAGGCTACATGTGCCTGCTGTAGAATAAAAAGGTGGAGGAAACTCTGAAAAGCAATGATACTGTTCACAATGTTTTCCTTTTGGAAAGGAAAGGGGCTTCCCCTCTGCCCAGTTCCTACTCACGCAAGTCTCCTCCCCTCCCCCTTCCTCCCTCCTCCTTCCCTTCCTGCCCTTCTCCCCCCTCCTTCCCTCTCCCACCTTCCTTGCCCCTCCCCCAGGTCAGTTTATCCCAAGCATGATTACACTGGACTAAATCCCACTGAACTCAAAAAGCATGCAAATGATCAAACCTGCCAGTCCCTCCCCTCCCCCTTCCTTTGCCCCCTCCCCCTCCCCCATTCCATTCGAATCCGCTCCTTCTACCTCCTCCTCCCCCCCTCCTCTCCCCCATCTCCATGGTCAGTTTTACCTATCTTAAGCATGATTGCACAGGAGTAAATCCCACTGAACTCAAAAAGTATGCAAATGATAAAACCTGCCCTCCTCTCCTCCTCCCTACCATCACCTCCCTTTTCCTTCAACCCTCCCCTCTCCCTTAGCTTCCCTCTCCTCCCGTCCTCCCCTCCCCCATGGTCAGTTTCACTTATCCTATCCATGATTGCATGAGAGTAAAGCCTATTGAACTCAATAAGCATGCAAATGATCAGACCTGCCTTTCCCCTCTCCTCTCCATACCTCCTCTCTTCTTCCTCCCCTCCCCTCTTCCTTCTCCCCTCCCCACTCCAGCCCACCCTTCTTCCTCCGATGGTCAGCTTTACCTATCCTAAGCATGATTGCATGGAAGTAAATCCCAATGAACACAAATATGCAAATGATTAAACCTGCCCTTCTCCCCTCCCCCTCCTGCCTGCTCCCCTTCCTCTCCTCTCCTCTCCCTTCCCTTCCTCCTCCCCTACCCCTCCCCCCTCCCCATCAACTGTGGTCAGTTTCACCTATCCTAAGAAAGATTGCAGGGGAGTAATCCCATTGAACTCAATAAGCATGCAAATGATCAATCCATTCCCAGCAAACTTGCACAGGATCTCATTTCTTATCTCCCGGATCAAAAAACAAAGAAATTTGCTAATAGGAAAAAAACCTTGAGGTTTAAGAACGTGCCTATAGTCCACAGATATTTTTTATCAAACTTTAAAATGCAAGGAAATTGGGCAGCTATAGTGAATGCACTAGGGGAGCAGGAGACCTGACCTCCTCTCTGAGATATTGTACCGCCCTACAAATTGGTCAAAATGCAAACACAATTTGGGTTGGTCTTTCACATTTGAATCCACTTCCTGTGTAGCTTGGAATAATTTGGTGACATGTGCATCTGAACATGTGGTGAGTAAAAAAGTAAAAAAAGTGCATTGAAAACACAAACCATGAGACAAGGTTAACTAAAAAAAGGCACCACCATGCTTCCACTCAAAAACACAGTTAACAAAATGGCGCTGCCGCGCAAAGGTGGACAACTTTGGGAGAAACCCAACAATGGGGGGGGGAATTGTAGGGAACTCAGATACAGGAAAAACAGATCAACAAATGCAGAATGGTTAATAAAAGATACACCAATATACCAAGGGGAAAATGGCTCCCCTGAGGGAAGTGAACCCATTGACAGAATAGGAAGACACTGACAAAGGTCAAGAAAAAAGACACAGCAGTAGCAAAAAATAAGGTTTAGAGGACTGAAAAGTGAAGCTATATAGGAGCAAGTGAAGGAACAATCCACCTAGACACAGGAGGCAGGAATGGTCTGGGATCTCACGAGATTTGCTACTACCTCAAAAAACAAATGATACCTGCCTACTGATGCCAGGTGGCAACATTTCCATCTGATGGGCTGTTCTCCACGGAGAAGACAGCAGCTCACCTGGGACATGCAGTTTCATGTTTGTTTGGTTTTCAGTTGGGCTCCTTACTCACCAGACCCATGATTTGAAAACAAGCAATGAGGTTACTCACAAGATTCGAGAAGTATATATTGGTAGATGAATTGATTCTAAAGGAATGATTGCCTCATTATATAGGTTCTTGGTAGAGGCAGACTATGGAAATAGCACGTCTTTATGGGTTTGGTGGGAAGAGAAGGCCCAATTACAGACTGAAGAAGAGTGGCAAGTATTGTGGGACAGAGTACTATATAAATCAATTTCTGCCCATACTAGGGAAGTGTCACTAAAGCTTCTACATGGATGTGACCTAACCCAATGGTTAATCTCATTTATGAACCCAGGCAGCTCCTCCATGTGTTGGAAGGGTTGCCGAGTGATAGGCACCTACCAACACACATGGTGGGATTGTAAACATGTATATGACTTTTGGGTAAAGGTCTTTCAAGAAATTTCCAGAATTACCCACCAGTCAATTCAGCCAGATGTGGGACTTGCTCTATTGAATATTTTTTCAGGCCAACTGAAAGATCTGACATCAAAGATCCTTATCTCTCACTTGCTTAGTGCAGCCTGATCCACTATTGCACACCACTGGAAGGAATTCACGGAATCTGATCTAAATCAGTGGTACCAAAGCGCCTGGCAAATATTGGAAGATTTATAAGGTTACAGTAATGAGAGGATAAATAAAGAGACAGATTTTCCATAACGTGGTCTACGTTTATTGAGTTCACCGGTGATTTCAGGGAAGGAGGGCCACCCCCATAGATATATAGCCCGGTATGGTAAAATTAGAACCTGTAAAAGCGAAATAAATCATGAATTTGTTACTGATAGATTATAATGTTAATCAGGAACTAGCAGAATGGTATTTCCCCATGGACAGAGAAGAATGGTCCATTGGACTCACCTGAAGGGTGATTTTCACAGGTATGCCTGCCATCAGATTGGGCTTTACTGCCATCTAGCATCCGAAGGCAAGAATGCACTCGAGTTAAAACCTGGGCCTCGGGCCCCTCCCACTCCATTTCATTCGCGATGAGTCCGAAGTGGCATATCTGAAAGGAACAGAGGCCGCAGGCCCAAACAGCAAGGAAAAAACAGAGAAAAGGCATGGAAACATGGAGAACAGAGAGCATACAACCTAAGCGGAGAGGTTTTAACCGAGGGAAACACAGCAAGACACAACAACTTATATCAAATATACTATAAAGGAGGAACGAAGCAACCAGAGACCCCCACAAGGGAGGAACGTGATGGCAGGCGTACCTGTGAAAATCACCCTTCAGGTGAGTCCAATGGACCATTTTCCACAGGTAGCCTGCCATCAGTTTGGGATGCACCAAAGCAGCCCCCTAGTCGGGAGGGACTACACAGTTACTATTCAGAAATGACATGCTGGAGGACACGTCTCCCGAAGGAGGCGTCAGCAGAAGCATATTGGTCGATCTTGTAATGCTCCACAGAAGAATTAGCGGTAGACCAAACTGTAGCTCTACATATGTCTGCAAGGGGTGCATTGGATACAAATGCAGCCGAAGTGGCCGCTGATCTGGTGGAATGGGCCGTGATGTTAGCTGGCACGGGAAGGTTAAGGGACTGATAAGCCAAGGCAATGCAGGCCCGCAGCCAGCAGGACAATGTGGATTTGGAGACCTTTTTTCCTAAGGTCCTAGGGTGAAAGGATACGAAAAGAGATTCTGTCTGCCTAATGTCCTGGGTGCGAGAAAGATAAAGTTTGAGGGCTCTCCAAACATCCAGCGAATGCCAGGCCTTTTCCAGGGGATGTACCGGCTTCGGGCAGAACGACGGAAGCACAATGTCCTGGCTACAGTGGAATAAGGAGTTGACCTTGGGGCAGAAGGATGGGTCTGGTCTCAAGACCATGGAATCCTTATGAAAAATGCAGAGAGGACGAGTCGAAGACAAGGCGTGTAGTTCGGAGATCCGTCTCGCGGATGTAATGGCAACGAGGAACAAGACTTTGAAGGATAACAGTCTGAGAGGCACTGAGGCAAGAGGTTCAAATGGAGGGAGCTGTAAGGCATGCAGTACCTTTGAGAGGCTCCAGGAAGGAAAATAGTGGTGCACGGCTGGTGAAAGGCGGGCGGCTCCTCTTAAAAAGCGTTTGATGAGTGGGTGAGCGCCCAAGGGGGCGGTCGATGAGGAGACAGATAAAATTGAAGAGATGGTGGAAGCGTGGCGACACAGGGTGTTCGGCCGTAGTCCCCTAAGCAGGCCTCTGTATAAGAACTGGAAAACGTGCTGTACAGTGGCTTGAGAAGCTTGGAAGCCCTTAGAAGTGCACCATTTTGAAAATGCGCGCCACGTACTCCGATAAACACGATTTGTCGACAGTCTTCGTGATGCTAGAATAGTATCCACTACTCCCTGGGGAAGTCCCGCAGCGGTCAGCTGCCGCCATTCAAAAGCCAGGCTGTCAGATTCAGCCAGGCCGGGTCCGGATGCCAAAGTGGTCCCTGAGCAAGAAGGTCCGGCCTGACAGGGAGGGTCCAGGGATCCGCGACTGAGAGAGAGAGAAGATCCGAGAACCAAGGGTGGCGAGGCCAATACGGGGCTATCAGGAGAAGCCGAGCCCCCTCGTGCTGGAGCTTCATCAGTGTCTTGCCAAGTAAGGAGATCGGGGGGAAGGCATACAGAAGGCCGCCTGGCCAAGTTGCCCTCAATGTATCCACAGCTTCCGCCATCGGCTCTAGGTATCTCGAGAAGAAGCGAGGCAGCTGGCAGCTGGCAGTTGTGGCGTGACACAAAGAGATCCACTGAGAGAGCACTGAACCGGAGCTGGAGCAGGTTGAACACTGCCGGATGAAGCTTCCACTCTCCCGGGTGTACATGCTGTCTGCTGAGCCAATCAGTGGTGACGTTTAGCAGCCCGCTGAGATGTTCCGCCCGTATGGATAGTAGGTGTTTTTTGGCCCAGTCGAAGATTTGGGCCGCCTCTGCCTGAAGAGCTCTGGACCTGGTCCCCCCCGCCTGTTGAGATGAGATTTTACACAAACGTCTGTTCGGATCAGCACATGCTGCAGGGAGAACAGTGGCTGGAAATGTCGAAGGGCAAGATGAACTGCCCTGAGCTCCAACCAGTTTATGTTGTGAGTGAGGTCTGCTGGGGACCACACTCCCTGGACAAAGCTGGCATTGCAGTGTGCTCCCCAGCCTGATAGGCTGGCATCTGTTGTGATGATGACCCTGACAGGCTCCCTGAAGGGCGTACCCTTGGTGAGGTGTGCCGTTACTGTCCACCAGCGGAATGATGCCCGCAGAGAGGGTACCAGCAGGATCACACGGTGATGGGACTTGGCAATGTCCACCTGAAAGGGTAGGAGGGCCCATTGTAAAGGTCTCATGTGATGTCGGGCCCACGGCACAATGTGAATGGTGGAGAACAGTGTCCCGAGCATCTGTGCCAGGAGCATGACATCTGCCCTTGAGCGATGAGCCAGAGAGGTCGCCATGGCTGTGATGGAGGCAATACGGTCTGGCGACAGGAAGATCATGGCTAGAGACGTGTCCAGTATGGCTCCTAGGTGCAGGAGGCGCTGGGTTGGCTGAAGATGACTCTTCCCGACATTGACCAGCCAGCCGTGAGAAGAGAGGGCATCCAGAGTGAACTGGAGCTGTCTTTAGGCCAGGTCCGGGGAGCACGCTCGGAGGAGAAGGTCGTCCAGGTAGGGGTAAATATGAACCCCCTGTAGGCGGAGGAAGGCTACCATGGTGGCCATCACCTTGGTAAAGACCCAAGAAGCCAATGTAAGGCCGAATGGCATGGCGCGGTACTGGAAGTGGTGTTGGCCAAGGGAAAATCTGAGGAAACGTCTGTGAGCCGGGCAGATTGGGATGTGTAAGTAGGCGTCCTTCAAGTCGATGGATGCTAGGAAGTCCCCTTGTTGCAGAGCTTCCACAATTGAGGCCAGGGACTCCATCTTGAAGCGGCGGTACTTGACGAAGCAGTTGACAAACTTGAGGTCTAAGAACGCCCTCCAAGAAGAGTCTCGCTTGGGGACTGCGAAGAGAACGGAGTAGACGCCTTGGAACCTTTCGCATGGTGGTACTGGCTCTACAGCGGTGATGCTGAGTAGATGACGTAGGACATCCTGCATAACTATCCTGCGTGACTTGGAGACGGGGAAGGGGCAGATTCTGTCCGGGGGGTTCCGCCAAAATTCTATATTATAACCCTGGGTGAAGATGACCCTGACCCAGGAGACGTGCGTCAGGGCCAGCCAGGAACTTGCATAAAAGGACAGTCTGCCGCCTATGGGGATGGCGTCAGAACTGCAGACGCAGACGGGCTCCCCTGCCATAAGATGAGGAGGAGGCTTGCCTTCTTTGATATTGGAATCTGCCCTGGAAACGTTGTCTAGGCCAGGGTGCCCTGGAGGGGTGAAAGTCTGTGGACCTGGTGTCTCATCCCCGCCCACCAGGCCGCGCCCCACGAAAGGGCTGGAAGGAACGGTAGGGAGTAAATCGCCAAAAAGGTCTGCGGTCATCCCTTCTGACTGTGGCCAAGGTAGGTTTGCGATTGTCCTTGGGGTCAACCAGGACTGCTTTCAGAGCATCGTCACCAAAAAGCATAGAGCCAGCGTATGGTGCCATGGACAGGTTAGTTCTGGCAGCCGTGTCGGCATCCCAATGTCGTAGCCATAGGGTTCGTCTAGCAACTATCTCGGCAGCAGGGGTTCGTGCTCCTTGGTGGGTCGCATCCAAAGTGGCATCAGCCACAAAGGCAGCAGCCTTATGCAATTTGAGTAGGCTTTTATGCTACTTGGCTGGGTCAGGATTAGGATCGTCCAACAGGTCATCGAGCCACATCATGGATGCGCGTGAGAAGATGGAGGCGGCAGCGGAGGCTCGGATGGAGTAGGCAGATGCCTCATGGTTTTTGCGAAGTACGAAGTCAAGCCGCCTGTCGGATGGGTCTTTGAGCTGCAATTCTCCCTCTTTAGGAAGGAGGGATCGAGAAACGAGATCGGAGATTGGCTGGTCCACCCCAGGGACGTTCAGGAAAGACAAATTCCGGGGCCAATGGGTACAGCTTGTTGGCCAACGGAGAGAAGCGACGTGGGCGCAAGGGACGGGCCCATTCTTCCCTGGCCAGTTTGTTAATGGGATCTGGCACAGGGATAAAATGATCCACAGATCTGGGAGACTTTACAACTCTAGCACCCTTAACTGGGGGGGTGGAAGGTTGCGTTTGAGCAGGTTGAATGCCAAGGGTGTCCATTACCCTGCGTGAGAGTGGGGGATAATCAGCCAAATCGAAGAGGCGGTAGGAGAAGTCTTCATCTGGATCAGATTCTCCACTCCACTCATCAGGATCAGCCTGCAGGAAAGGTAAGTATTCATGCATCTCTGGAGGGTTGCGGCCAAGTCTGCCCCTAGAAACATCGAATGGATTAGGAGAGGAGGGAGGGACATCATCATAGTATCCCTGTTGACGTGCATGGGAGAGACACCCTAGTACCTCTCGCAGCTGTAACAGAAATTCCGGAGTCAACTGTAGCCCTGAAGGAGGAGCAGAGGGCACAGAATGCTCTTGTGTAGGCAGAGAAGACAGTAGTGGAGAAGTTGGAGGAAGCAGAGGAACATCGGAACGTGGAGTCTGACTAGGGAAGCCTTCAAATTCATCCTCTGACGACCCAGAGGGGGATTGAAAGAGTGTAGGTACTGTATCCTGTGCAGGCTTCTCTAAAGGCGGAGTTGAAACATAACGGGCCCTCTTGGAAGCACCATGGTCAGATAAATGCTTAGTCTTGGCTAAGACCTTGGAGTGTTTGTGCTTAGCAGGCTTGTGCTGAGGTAAGGCGATGCACTGGTGACTTGGCCCCGCGGATTGCACCCCCTGCGGCTGCTGGTCTGCCATGGTGGAGTCTAGCTACACGCACACGATGGGGAAGGTGCGGTAACACTCGTATGCTGTGAGGCGATGAGAGGTAGGCTGTGCAATGGAGCACCAGGTGCCAAGAGAAAAGGACTTGTTCACTATGGCACTGCAAAAATGGGGGAAATGGGAACAATCCCACAGGAGAATATCGCCCTGATTCAGGGAGCCACAAAAGATAAGTTAGGCTGCAATATTGGCCACAAGCTAAGTACACGCACACAATGGGGAAGGTGCAAGACCGCTACAAAACACTGCCAGAAAAGATTGCCTTTGACAAAATGCAGCGTGGGCCAAGGCTAAATACACGCACACAATGGGGAAGGTGCGGTACAGCCAATGTGCACAAAGAGACTCAGTATCACAGAAGAAATTGCGTGTAACAAATTTGGGTGCACTTAAATGGATACACACACACAATGGGAAAGGTGTGGTATCATAAAAAACACAGCTCACTCAAAATGTAGGGCTCTCCGCTGTAGCAGGAGTTGCAACGTTATAAAAAACTCTGGAGAGAAAAAACAGCTGTAAAATGAAGAAAGAAATAAGCAAGAAACAAAAAGGCAAAAGGCAAACAACAAATGGAGGACTGGGAACCAGACCTCCTAGGAAAAACTCCCTGCAAGGGTTAACTGGCCGCCGGAAGAGAACGCTGCCGGCTAGGGCCGAGTAAACAGCCTCCGCGTGGGTACACGCCACCGGAGGAACCGCGACGGCGAGGAGGGAGCAAAAAACGCCACTTAACAGACCCGGAGGCCAGGAGAAGTAGCCCAACCAGAGAAAAAGAGCTGTTGGGTCCTGAAAAGAGGGTAACCAAAAATGAAAGTAAAAAGTAAGAAGTAAAAAGTAAGCAAAAAGCTCCCGAAAGGGAAAAAACAAACACAAAAATCCCACACACTCCCAAAACCAAAAAGGGGGGAGGAGGGGGAAAATACAAAGGGACAGCAAATATCAGAAAAAAGAGACACTTAGCTATGCTGTAAGAAATCCAAGTTCTTCGGACGAAGGCAAGAATGGAATGGAGTGGGAGGGGCCCGAGGCCCAGGTTTTAACTCGAGTGCATTCTTGCCTTCGGACGCTAGATGGCAGTAAAGCCCAAACTGATGGCAGGCTACCTGTGGAAAATTTATGTATTTACAGTGCCTTGCAAAAGTAATCAGACCCCTGATGAATGCTCTTATATTACTCATATATTGGTCTTCATTTTCCTTCAGATCCACAGCCTGACCAATGATCCTTCAACAGTGGGGTTTTTATCCTGACAGTGTGACAGCAACTTTAACAGTTCACAGGTGGAGGCCAAAGGTAAGGCAATTGTGTCCTCGATAGGGCAATTTGTTTCATCTGTGTAAACTGGGAGCTTCAACAGCACAGGGGTTGAATATTTATGCAAGCAACATGTTTCAGTTTTTTGTTTCTTACTAACATTTCCCAAATAAAAGCAATGCTACCTTACAATAACTGATTTTGAGTTTCAGTGTTTCAAAATAAAATATCATACAAAACAAAATTATAATGTACCATTTGTAATTTAGTAATATGAGAGCATCAGTCAGGGGTCTGATTACTTTTGCAAGGTACTGTATTTGATGAATTGATAAATATACTAATTGAACAGAATTTGTCTTACCCTCCCCATCTCCTGTATGGAATAATTTGAATTTGTATTTTGTGTAAATTTATTTATAAACACACACACACACACACACACACACACATACACATAAAAATCAGATTGAAGGCTCATCTGCACATCCCGAACAAGTCTTTCTATCACAGGTGTCTGAGGTTTTGTTACCACAAGTCCCACTTCCAGTGCCAGGTGCTGCCCTTCAGCCTCTCATCAGAGCCAAGAGTCTTCATCAAGGTACTAGTGGCATTGATGGTGCATTTGTGTCCATTCTTAACTGGACAATACACTAGGGCACCTTCCAGCAATAGGTGTCTCCAGGACATGCAAACTAGTCAGTGCTGTCTGGACCTTTGTTTTGTTGTGAATTGGGACTAGAGTTCATTGATGCCATTTGCAGTCAACAACACACTTGGATGTGCAGATTGATACACAGCTCTTCCATCTGTGTCTGACTCCAGACAGAGTGCACAAGGCAACCTAGCTGATGTCTCAGGTAACATCATCCAATTTATTGAACTTTCATTACCTTGGCTCAGCTGCAGGGCATGGTGGTCTCATGCCATGACTTATTTAGTTAGTTAGTTTTAATACTTGGTTTGGTGGTCACAGTTCCATTCAGGATCCCTTCAGCAGCTTCTCCTTCCCTACCAGGATCACAAATGCAGTGAAGACAAGGATTCAGGTGACTTTCCAGACCAATTGAAGAAGTGCAGTGGTGGCTGGCCCCTTGCCGCTTCATGGAGTGAGCCTGGAGGAGCCACAGAGACTAGTCATGACCACAGATCCCAGCTATATGTCTGGGATATTAATTTCAACCAAAAGGTCATTCAGGGGATATGGAGCGAGAGGGAGACCAAGTGAAGCATCAACTGCCTGGAGTTGTGGGCTGTGTGCCTTAGGTGGTTGGCTTTGGATGTTCAGAATGCCTATCATCTTATCCATATGGGCAACACATCACTGAAGTCTTGTGGAATAAACAGGGAGGGTCTTGGTCACAGGCCTTAATATCTAAAGCCAACAGACTATTCAGGTGGGCAGAGTGTTACCTTCTCTCTCTCTGAGGACTGAACATCTTGCTGGAGTAATCCAATGGTGGACTAACTAAGCAGGACAGTGATCAGGGAATCAGAGTCACATCTGAATCCCTGGGTCTTCTGTCAGACTGCTCATTGCTTTGGCTGGCTTATGGTAGACCTCTTCACAAATCCCATACTCAGCTTCAGCAGTTAATTTCCCACTTCCCATGTCTGATATTGCTGGTCCAGATAGTTGGGAAGTGGAGTGGCCTTGGGGTCTGCTGTATGCATTCCCACTTTTTCCTTGGATCAGCACACAATCCAGAAGATATAATAGTTGAAGGCTGAGGTGATCCTTGTTCCTTTATACTGGCCAAGGATCTCATAAATCTTTCAGTGCAAGACCAGTAGAGACTTCCAGTCCAGGAGGATATAAGGCACAGTTGTACATCCTCGGCTGGACCTCTTCCACCAGACAGTCTTGAGGCTGAAAGGCTCTGGCTGACACAAAGTTTTTTTCTGGAGTCTCCTTGATATATTACTATCATCCAGGAAGGCCAATACAAATCAGGTGTACGGTACCTGTTGGAAGGTTCTTCTTTCATGAAAGGGGTTGCCCTTAAATATCCACAGGTGGTTTACTAGTTCCCAAACTAGAATTTGAACTAGATTCTCACAGCACTGACAGGGCCCTCCATTTGAGCCTATGACAACTTGTTCTCTGAAACTGCTGATGCACAAAACTGTTATATAGATGTTTATTTATATCCTGCACTCCAGACTGCTTCTGCCTAAGGACAGTGGGTTGGGTCTGACAACTACTCTTAGGAGTTTGTCAATTTTGATCAATTTTTGTCTATGGTGTCAGACTTTCTCACTTTGCCTTATCCCTTTCATTCATTTAGTTAGTTTTTCTTCACCTTCGGTCTCCATTTTAATTATTTTTTCTCCTGGAAATTGTTATGTGCCTTCAAGTAGATTACAACTTACGGCGACCCTATGAATCAGCGACCTCCAATAGCATCTGTTATAAACCACCCTGTTCAGATCTTGTAAGTTCAGGTCTGTGGCTTTCTTTATGGAATCAATCAATCTCTTCTTTGGCCTTCCTCTTTTTCTACTCCCTTCTGTTTTTCCCAGGATTATTGTCCTTTCTAGTGAATCATGTCTTCTCATGATGTGTCCAAAGTATGATAACCTCAGTTTCATCATTTTAGCTTTTAGTGACAGTTCTGGTTTAATTTATTCTAACACCCAATTATTTGTCTTTTTCGTGATCCATGGTATCCACAAAGCTCTCCTCCATTTCAAATGAGTTGCTTTTCTCTTACCCACTTTTTTCACTGTCCAACTTTCACATCCATACATAGAGATCGGGAATACCATGGTCTGAATGATCCTGACTTTGGTGTTCAGTGATACATCTTTGCATTTCAGGCCTTTTCTAGTTCTCTCAAAGCTGCCCTCCCCAGTCCTAGCCTTCTTCTGATTTCTTGACTATTGTCTCCATTTTGGTTAATGAATGTGCCAAGTTATTGATAATCCTTGATGAGTTCAATGTCCTTGTTGTCAACTTTGAAGTTACATAAATCTTCTGTTGTCATTACTTTAGTCTTCTTGATCTTCAGTTGTAGTCTTGGTTTTGTGCTTTCCTCATTAACTTGCAACAGAATTCATTTCAAATCATTACTGGTTTCTGCTAGTAGTATGGCATCGTCAGCATATTTTAAATTATTGCTATTTCTTCCTCCAATTTTCACACCTTCATCTTGGTACAATTCTGCTTTCTCTATGATATGTTCTATATACAGATTAAACAGATAGGGTGATGAAATACACCCCTGTCTCACACCCTTTTTGATTGGGAACCAATCAGTTTCTCCATATTATTGGGACATATTCCTTCATTATTTCCCTGTTGTTCCTCCTCTTCCCATTAACGCTGAATGTGGGTCTGGGGATCACATAGTTTTGGGGGAGTTAAGTTTTCTAGCCCTAATATCACCATAATTGTCCTCTAAGAGGGCTGGTGTTTTAAGCACAGACATTGGCAGGTCCCACCTGATGCTGAAATGTCCTCCAGCATCATCTGGTAATCCGGTTTTATAAATCTGTGACTTCTTGTCACAATTAACAATATTGCTGCCATATTCTGCACTATCTATAGTTTCTGAACAGTTTTCAAAGGCAGACCCATGTACAATGTGTTGTAGTCTAATCTGGGGGTTATCAGAGCACAGACAACAAAAGCCAGGCCATCCCCATCCAGACAGGGACGCATCTGGGCTATCAGCCAAATTTGGTAGAAGGCCACTTGTGCCTGCAACAACAGTATTAAATCTTACAGGACACCCAAGCTGCATGCTTGCACCTTCAAGGGGAGTGTAACTCTTCTAGACAGAGGACCCACCAACTAAAAGTGTCTCAATCATATCTGAATTGAGCTTCAATTTGTTGGTGTTGATTCAGTCCATTACTGGGGCTAGACACGGATCCAGAACATCCACCACCATACCTGCTTGAGCTGTAAAGGAGAAGCAAAGTTATGTGTCATCAGCATACTGATGACAACCCATTATGAAACTCCAGATGACCCCATTCAGTGGCATCATGTAGAACTTAAACATGTCATACCTGCATCACTGTGTTATACTTGCATTGTGGGGAACCATATGTGTAAATGCAATACAAATGCACACCCAGACATGACAAACCCCAGTTACACTTGTAGGTAGCAATGCATCTTCATACAGTATGCAGGGCAGGTAGGAATATGTATCCCATCCAGCCCCCTTGTTTCGTATTATCATACTTGGGTCAATAGGGTAGTTTTCAAAGCTGTATCTGATAAATATAAGGTGTGATTAACATGTTGCCAAAGACTTCAATATATTTAAAAGTAGGACAAGAAAGAAATGATGTTTCTTTGCAAGTTAGTGAAATGTATGCAACTATCCAACATATGTGGTGGGAGGTAGCAGAATGGATCACTGTTTTTCTTTTTTGATGCTGGAAGTGATGAAATGAAGGAATACAAATTAAAACTATTTCAGACAAAGCATAGTAGCATTTTGTACATTAGCTATGCAAAGTGAGGCCTTTGGGTTTAATGAGCCATGCAACATTCCATTTGTTTGCTTGCAATGTTCTCTTGAACATCGAAATATAATGAAATTGTGATACATGTTCAGGGCACAAACAGCAGCTCAAACATCACACCAATTTTTAAAGGGGGATAGGAAAGCTTTAAGGCAGTACAGTGTAATGTCTCCTTTGAAGACTGAGATGTAGAATAAAAGTTGGTATGCAAGTACAGGACAATATTTTATATTTTAAGAATGAAAACCACCTTAGCTTCTGCTGAGGGGACAAAGATAGATTTAGTACAGCATACAATGGGATAACATGTTTCATTGATGAACCTCAGAAGAACCCCATACCATTTTCAAAGGGACCAAGAAAGATAATGCAATGTGAAATCTGACTTGAAGATTGAGAGATCACAGTGAAACACAATGTGCACATTTATGACATAATTGTCAATTTGAAGTTTAAATAGCTAAGACAAGACGACACAAAGTATATTGCAATGCAATATATACTTTGGAAATGGAGATGACAGAATAAAAGTTGCTGTGCATGCTCACTATACAATTCTACATTTCAAGTTCAAATCTAAACTTGAAATATAGAATTTGAAGGGGAAAATCTATGCTAAAGATAATAATGCCTGGTTGTACTTCATCCATGAGTGATAGGACAGGATCACTTTGATAACAAAAAGTGTCTAAGTATATCTTATATCAAATTCACTGGCTTTAAGGTATAAATGAAACTAATATGTGGACACAGGCAAATGGCCAGGAAGACATTTGTGCAATTGCACCATTTCTGTATATACACAGGTACTTGGTATGTGCCTGCTCTTTTGAAAATGAAATCCTCTCTCTTAATTACTAAATCCTCTATGTAATATGTTTAGAATACCATTAGGATTCTACCAGACTTCAAAATAAATATAATTAACTGAAGCATAATGCAGAAATCTGTTCAGATTATGGCAGCACCGTTAACCTAGAAACATTATCCTAGGAGTTATCTAATTACAATATGTTTAGTAAGATTGAGAGGTTTATAATTAGTTCATAACTTCCCTAGATTGAAATGTCTATCTACACAACAGCCTCCAATCACCTGTTACAGCAAGCCCCTTTGAAGGCACACTCTCAATGCTGGTCAGCTGTTTGGTGCTGAAAGCATGTCTTCAAAGGAGGTTGCTGTAAACGCTGACCAGCAGTTACAGTGATTTACTCTGACAGATGTCCATCACCAGACATCAGGTAACTGATATTGGGCAGCCCTGCTCACCTACCAACATTGGTCAGGGATATGTGTGAGAGTGAGGGATTCAGCCTGCTGGCCAGATCCAGTTCTCCACCCCTGCCTTAATGGTTGTTGTAAGAAAGACATATTAAGTGCTTTGAACATTTAGAAGGTATTATTATTTACCACATTTTGATATTTCACTGCATATTAAAAATATTAGCACAGAATAAGTGTGAAGGTAGATGTCCAATATGGTGTAAATGCTTTTTCAAACACCTCAGACAAAAATCTCAATGTTTTACTCTGCATTAATCCTCCAAATGAGGGAAGAGTTAGATCACATTTATCTGGCATACACTCATTTGAATGAATGAATACACAACTATTAAGACATTATGTCAGCATATGGGGGGCAAGGCCAAGCTAGAAGAGAGGCAGTTGAACATGATCCCACTGCCCTGCCACACAGTTGTTTTATTCATATTGCTACATTTGTGAATAGGGCCCTTACAGATTATATTATGATTATAAATGTCACCTCTTATATTGTTATGAAAATATGCAGATATATGAAAGATGCGTAATTGTGCCTGTGCCTGCTCCAGGCTGGCATAGCAGAAAAGTCTGAATCGGACACATCCCTAGTAGCTGGACCAACTTAGGATCCAGTGGATCCATGTTTCATTTGGGGGGACAATGCTGGTGGTAGCTTCCACTGCCCATATCTTTCATGGGTGTAATGAAGATCTCTGCAGTAGCAGAGGTTCCCCACTGGTGAAGATGAGTGGAACTGGAAAAATCAAAGCTCCGCCACATCCTAACATCCTCCAGCACAATGGTCTGGAGTTAGGACTGCTGTGCCTGGCTGGAGTAAGTCCTACTGAACTTGATGTACCTTACTTCTGAATAGACACGCACAGGATTGCATTGTAAGTGTGGGTTTGTTTCGTACTAGCGAAACTTGAAAAAAAAGACTTGAAAAATGTGTATTATTAGTATTATTTATTAATATTATTTGCTTGACACCCAAAGGTCTCCAAGTAATTTACAACTATGTCAAAAACAAACAAACAAACAAAAACCATGCTATAAAAACAAAATAACAAAACAACAATACCCCAATACAGCCACAGGAAGCTTTGGCAGCTTACTAATAACATCATCAACCCAAATGCCTGAGAAAAGGTATGTTTTTATCTGGCGTCAAAAAGATATCAATGAAAGCACCAGGTGGACCTCACTGGGGATCATATTCCACAGATGGGGAGCCACAGCTGAAAAGGCGCTGTTACTCTTTACTACCCTCCAAGCCTCCCTCAGAGGAGGGACCTGGGGAAGGGCCTCAGAAGATCTAAGAGGATCTAAGAGTCTAGGTAGGTTCATGTCAGGAAAGGCATTCCAGAAGATATTGGGGTCCAAAACCAGCACTTTGAATTGGGCTCGGAAGCATACAGGCAGTCAGTGTAACCGGAACAGGATTGGTGTTATATGATCAGTTCACCCTGAATCCATCAACAATTGGGCAGCCCACATTCTGCACTAACTGAAGCTTCAGAATCATTTTCAAAGGTAGCCCCACATCAAGCACACTACAATAATCCAACCTTGAGGTTACCAGAGCATAGATTACTGTTGCCAGGTTATCCCTGTCCAGATAGGATTGCAGATGGGCCACCTGCTTAAGCTGATGGAAACCACTCTGTACCACTAAGGCCACCTGTGCCTCAAGTGACGGCAATGGATCCAGTAGAACCCCCAAACTAGGAACCTGCTCCTTCAGAAGGAGTGTGACCCCATCTAGAGTAGGCTGCACACCACTCAGCCAGTCAGAGGAACCACCCACCAATAGCATCTCAGTCTTGTCTAGATTAAGCTTCAGTTTATTGGCCCTCATCCAGTCCATTATTGCAATCAAGCACCGATTCAGCACATCCAATGTCTTATTTGCAGAAGAGACAAAGGAGAAACAGAGCTGAGTGTCATCAGCCTACTGATGACAACACACTCCAAAACTCCATATGACCCAACTCAGAGGTTTTATGTGGATGTTAAACAAAATGAGGAACAGAACCGACCCCTGTGGGACCCCATACTAGAGAACAAACAATGTTCCCCAAAACCACGTTCTGGAGCTGGACATCTAAGAAAGAACGAAACCTCCGTTCCAGAAGTTGCTGAAATAGATAAAGGGATTTGTGGCATATTGACCCCTTCTTTCCACCATATTTTAGAACACTGTTATACCACAATCCTAATCATGTCTACTGAGAAGCAGGTCCTTACTCCAGGTAAGTGGGGTTTCAACTGAGTCTTAGTCCAAGAAATTTCATAACTGGTTATTTAGCTTTAATAAATATAAATCTGGGAGATTTTGGAGTAATCAAAATTTTCGTATATGGTGCACAAATCATAAGAACATAACAAGAGCCCTGTTGGATCAGGCCAAAGGCCCATCTAGTCCAACATCCTGTTCTCACAGCGGCCAACCAGATGCCCACTGGAAGCCTGCAAGCAGGACCTGGGTGCAACAGCACTCTCCCCACCTATGATTCCTAGCAGCTGGTATTCAAAGTAGGGATGCTTGAGAATTTTGATTCAGTTTGCATTTCAAGTTGAATCTGTCAGATCTGCACTTGCTTAAAAAATATGAGAACCAAAACACTGTTATCCTTCAAAATTCACACTTTTTTGAATTTTGTGATGCAGTTCGCCAGACAATGTTTACAAAATGCATAAGTTAGGGTGAAGTGTGCATACAATGAATATATGAGTGCAAATAACATGCAAAAATGTATATGATGGGAAATGGCTTGCAAAAATGTTTACATTGGTCAAAACTGCCTACAAGAACATGTTTATTGGGAGAAATTTGCACTAAAATACTGGAGATTTTTCATGAGAATTTTTAATAAACAGTTTGCAAATTCTTGCAGAAATGTGGAGAGCTTAATTTAAGATTGGAAAAATGAAAAACGGAGAGAAGTGAAATTGGCAGATCTTTCCATCCCTAATTCAAAGGCATGACCCCTAACTTGGCATTTGCCTTTTTCACAGCTGCCACAAGGTGCCAAGGTGTCATTTCTGGTTAGTCACTGTCAATTCAGACCCCAGGATCTGTTTTAGTCTGGGTTCAGGTGAAGTTTGGGGACTGATTCAGCATTGGTTGCCCCAACAGGTGACTTGAACTGAGAGCAACACAGGGGGAGTGCATCTCTGCTGCTATTTCTTGATTCTCAGTGGCTTTTGATATCATTGACTAGTATCCTTCTGGACTGGTTCTTTGGGATGGGTATTGGGGGCACTGGTATACAGTGGTTTCCTACTGATCAGTATGCTGATGACATGCAGCTCCATTTCTCCATAACATCTAAGTCAGGAGAGGCTATGTATGATCGGGTCATTGTCTGGGCTCAGTGGTGAACTGGAAGATGGTATTTCAGGAATGAAGATGGGAAAAAAGCACTAAGTGTAGTCAAAACAGAAGGAAACAGGTTCTGGTACTAGGTGGAGGATTTATTGTGCACTCTATGTGTTTCTGAGAATATATCTCCTTCCTCAGGAGCTGTGGAGTCACATGTTTTCATTTTGCATGAGAAGCTGATGCCCTGATAATTGTGTTTTGTGTGGGGCTTTGGTAAAGGATTGTTACATCTTTCAATGTTTGAACTGATGATCTGGCAGAGTGACGAAAACATATAGCTCCATAGCTCTTGTGACTGTGTTGCATTTTCTTGACAAGAGTCCATTTACATATACATTGAATTTGATAGCACTATGGTCACTGTTCCCAATGAGTTCAACAACACATCTCACAAAAGGTCCCAGGTGTCATTTAAGATTTAATCCAAGGTCTCCACCCTCTGGTTGGTTCCATGATAACTGTTCTAGGACAGTCATTTAGAGTATCTAGAAATTTTGCCTCTTTGCCACAACTGGAACACACACATACCCAGTCTATGTGAGGTCTTGTGACCAGTGATGCCCTTTACCCCTTAGAAGATTGGTGTCAAGTATGGGATGGAGGAGAGATTAATACCTCCTGGAGATGGCTGGGGCCTCAGGTGTAAGATCAATAATCTCCCCTGACAGCGTTTGTGTCAGGACAGTGTGGCCAGGTTGAAGGATCACCCTGGAGGCACTGACTAGCTTTTCCTTCAAAGCTGCAGCGAGTTTGTCCTTAACATGTTTTTCTTTCTGGAATCCAAAGAAGCAATACAGTTTGATACCAAAGGAGCAGTGTTCCCACTGAAGGGAAGGGCAGCTGGGCCTGGAACCTGTGGAGCCACAAGCAATCCATTGCCATTAGGATCCACTGACATAACACAGGCCTCTGGAGAGAAACCATCTTCCCCAAAGATAATACGACAGAGAAGTGAGCCAGAAGGCAAGACACGCACCTCTTGATATGTGCACACAGAAAGTGGGAATGGGTGGCTGCCAAAAACTCTAGCCTAGCTTGACAAATTCCCAGATGAGGCTCTGTGGAGGTGAAGGACTTGTGCATGACTGCACAGAGACCACAGGGAAGAACTGAACGTGACAAAATACTCTCAAAATACTGGTATGAATATGGCACAAGTATGAACATTGCACTAACACAAATCAAACTGATGTACAACCAGTGTCCTGCGTCAGCAGTATAGTCTGTGGAGAGGCTCCAAGCCTGTAGTGTCCAACGACTCATACATCAGATTGCATGTTTGACCTACTATTCCATTTTTATTATTATTGTTGTTGTTGTTATTGTTATTATTATTGCAAAATCAAAGACAAACTAGGGTCAGGCACAAGTAATCAGTCCAAGTCCAAGAGATGATCCAGGGACAGCATCAGAAGGTAACATTCTGAAGAAGCAACAGAGGAGATCCAATTTAGGTAATTTAAGTCAGTAAATCCAATTTCAGAGACAGGAAGCTAAAGACCTTGCTGTTGCAGCAACTAGGAAGTTCAAAGTAGGGGCTGATGTACCCTGGTCTCCATGGCCACACCTAATCCCAGCTGCTGGTGTTTAAGGGTGTTCTGAGAGCCTTTCCTCTTGAGGAGTACACTTACTCATACAAAGTCTTTTACTCCAAAGTCACATAGTGACTTTGGGCTCTCGCACATACTTCTGGGCCTGCAGTTCAGGCTAGAATCTTTAGGTATCTGTGTTCTCAGGCACTGAAGGGTGCCCCAAAAATCTCCCTTGGACTCTACCAGGGGCTCATCCACTGGTATTTGGATTAGACCCACCCTGAGGACTCCTCAAGAGGATTCTCTAGAGGTGGTCCTGGGGATGCTTCTCCATGGACTCTAAGGATCTCCAGGGTTGGCAAGGGTGAAATCTACCAGGTCTAAGTCTTTGGTCAATGGGAGATACAGTTTGTCCTTCAAGGTGTCTGTGTCCATCTCCAAGTCAAGGCTAGGCATGTCAACCAGTATATCGAGAATATGCATGGATCTTTTCTCTAGTATATATCACAACAAAATCAGTATAATAAGATTGTACAGCCTTTTTGAAATAATGTCATGCCCACTGAAGTAGCGTATTAGCAAGCAGAACATCATAATTGAATAACACTTTAAGGATATGTTAAAATCAAATTCTGTAAATATATTCTCACCAGAATTACTTGAAAAATAGTTGGAACAAGATGAATTTGTTCAACGAGGCTGTAAAACAAAAACAGAAAACTCAGATTAAATCACTGAACATGAAGTAGCACAGGTGCTGCTAAAATCTGTGACCCAAAAACCTCAGCCCCTGACTACCTCTTCACTTAAATAAGTTCTGCCACAGCTATTTAAACATAAGAAATCCAATACTGCTTTGGAAATTACTTCTTGGTCTACCTTACTGATGTGATGCAAGTAAGTGGAACAGCAAGTAAATTAATATTTTTAAAAGGCAGATATTACAATGCATTAAGTCCATCAAATTGCAATGGAGGCAGCAAATATTTGAAGTAATAGGCTACAGCAGATATGCTAAAATTAACATGCATACACTGAAAGAGCTTTTTATGTATGCTTCATTAACTATTTTATATTCTCTGCGTTAATACATTTAAGTATATTAGAATCACATCCTGTGTGTCTGAGAAGTGATTAACCAGCAGGTTTCAGATAAAGGACATGCAACTTTATGACAGCTGAGAGCCACAGAAGCCATTAAAAAACTGTTTAAAAATGCAAACTTGACCACTTGGCCATAAGCTTCTACACCTCAATGTGTCTCCAAAATCCCTTCTTATGCTAAGTTACTCCTCGGGGACGTATTGCCTCGTTTGTCCCTAGTTTTCTGGCTCTACCTATGCTCTTCTACAATTCAGGAGATAAATTTTAGCTAAATTCAAAGAAAACTAATCCAACATCAGCATCACGAGAGGAAATCTTCCATAAGTGCTATTTATGGAAGGGTGACAGAAAGCACATGAGGGTTCTCTAAGCAGTTATTACATAGTTCACAACTGGAAGAGAATTTTGAAAAGCAGATAGAAAACAAATTTATACAACATTTCTACTTAGTACTTATAAAGAATAGCTTCATTAATAAAGATTGTAAATTTTACTAGCATATCTTAAATCACCACTGCTTCTAACAAAGAATTCAGATGGTGAGTGCTGATAGGACTGTAGCCAAATTGGAACCACTGAGAAATAAGAAGTTATCAGCATGCTTAGGACAACATCAAGGTCTGCATAGTACAATTTTAAAAAATAAGAGGGCACCTTTCATGCCCTCTCTTAAAAAAACAGCTAATGAGGACTTAGCATGCTCAGTAGCCACAGAATGTAGAGTGACAGTTTGAAATGAAAAAAAAATGCTATGGGGGAAAATGCAGTGCCCCAATTAGAGGGAAGTACTGGCTGGAACCCTTTACAGGAGCACCTCTTTTAGGAGGGAGGAGACATTGCAGTGTTTTGTTGCAGGTCCCACTAGTATATACTAATAGAGAAGTCGAGTACTTGAATCCCTATCAATCTGGAAGTGAAACAAGGTCACCCCAAAATAAGGAAGCAATGTTCTGTGGGAATAGCTGGCTGGCACCTTAAACAACAGCAATCTTGTCAGGAGGTAAGGACATACCACAGCATTTTGTTGCAGGTTTCACTTGTAATTTCTAGAATATCACAATCACAAATAAGCTTTTATATTTCAGAGTGTGGCATTAGTGACTGTTCCTCAGCCTCCTAGCAGTTGGGTACCACAGGGCACCATCTTGTCCCCAACACTATTTATTATCTATAGGAAGCTATTGGGAGCAGTCATTACGGGATTTGGAGCACAGTATCATCAGTATGCTGATGACACCCAACATTATTTCTTTGTAATATCTGAACTGGCTGTGGTCATGTAAGTCTTGAACCAGTGCCTGGACCAATAAACTGAAGCTGAATCCTGGCAAGACAGAGACTAGGTCTGGGATACAGGTCAGTTGCTTGTTCTGGCTAAAAATGCCTGTTACCAGCTTTAGATGACACACCATCTACAACTCTTTTTGGACAGAGATGACTTAGGAACAGTAGCCCAGGCATTGATAACTATAAGATTAAATTACTGCAATGCACTCTATGTGGGGCTACTATTATACTATATTACTATATACATCTATATAAAAAAATTCAAAAATTAAATCTCATCAATGCCATGTTTTTGACTACTGATTAACTGCCATCTGGCATTATTTTAACTCAATATAATTAATATTTTAAAAATGAAAATTATACCTACAAAATATTAATTGGAAAACCCAAATGGTGAGTAGATACCATCCTTTTGAAAAGCAGCTATCATACAGCAAAAGTATGTACACACCCCTCCCCCTTAATGCGTTATGGAAGGAAGGGGGCATTAGGATTTAAACACATTTCAAAATGGGATATAAAAGTTATTAAATCAGGAAGAACCCCCACCCCCCGCCAGTCAGTGTAGAAAATACTGAACAAGATGGACCAATAGTCTGACTCAGTATAAGGCCATTTCCTATGTTCCTGTGACAACCTTTTGAGGGGAGAGGGCACTATATGTCAGGGGTGGGTGGGGACAGAAGTAAAAGTGGGTAGAACAACATTTTTTAAATTAATTTATACCCAGCTTTTTGAGGAATGTCTTTCACAAAACAGTCTATCGTCTCCAATAAAAACCAACTTCACGTGATAGGTGACTCTTACCTTAACACAGTAGGCTGTATTTCAACCACACAAAGTTTCTATACCCCTTGCACATATCTCTCTTTATCCAGGCAAAGAAGAATATTATCACAATTCAAGGACACTTTCTAGCCAGGAAAAAAGCACAGAGGAGGTACCCAGTGGGATGTGGCCTGGGGAGAGACCTACGGGCTGGATAGGGAGGCCTGGATAGCCAGATTCAGCCTGTGGGTCAGAGTTTCCCCACTCTGTACTATATAAACTAGTATGTATGAATTAAATGGGCTTGGCTTCCTCTTCTGTTCTTCCCTTTTCCTTAAATTCAGGCAGGCTCATGGGAGTTAAACAAAATCAGCCGATGAGCCACCATATGACCACTACATTTTTAATTTTACTTTGACTTCCCCTTATTATATCAGATTTCTTATATATAAGAGAGACCTCAGATAGCTTATAACCCTCATGATAAGGTTCACAAGTTATCAACATAAAATGTAATAGTATATGGAAAAATACTCCCATAAAGGATTATAAGAGATTTTGTTGTTATTAAGCCTTGAAGATAATGATTTTATTTCTGATCTATTATGTATTTTCAGGAATACTACATTTTTAATGATATCGTAACAGCGTTTCAATACCTCTCCCTGCCCAACCCTATTCACCTTTAAATAGCAGCTGCTCATAGATCAATAACTGAAACTATGTTTTGTCAGAGAAAATGGTTGGGACTTGCCAAGGTCTTTTTATCTTAATTTTTACCACACCCATTCCCTAAGGGTTCAGCACTGCTATCAACTACATTAAAACATTCATTATATAAAAGATCAATAATAAGAAACACCCACAACAAAGTAGTTTTTAACACACAATGTTTGTATATAGTTATCCTGGCTATGAAATGCCTGTCAAAACAGAAACATTTTCTAAAGGCCAGAAGGTTAAAGTTCTTTCCCAGCTTCCTCAGGAGGGGACCTCAAGTTCACAAGAGTTTGTTGAGGAAACTTGGGAGAAAATAGTGAAGACACAGTCACCCATTATGAATTGGTGAAGGGGCTCTATCAGAGGGCATTCAATCCACTCAGGTCTGTGATCTGACAGACTGGACAGATGTTGGAGAATTCTGAATATAGCCAAATATGGGGTAGGGATGGAATTATCTGTCAATTTCGACTCTGTTTCTCATTTTTGCAGTTTTAAATTCAGTTCTCCATATTTCTGCAGCAATTTGTAATTCAAAAAAAATCCTCATGAAAATTCTCCAGCATTTTAGTGTGTGTTTCTCCTAATAAACACATTTTTGTAGGCAATTTTGACCAATGTACACATTTTTGCAAGCCATTTCTCATCATATAATGCATTTTCCCTCATATATTCATTTTTATGACACTTTCCCCTAAAATATGCATTTTTGTAAACATTGTTCAGTTGGCGAACTGCGTAAGAACAGCCTGCTGGATCAGGCCAATGACCCATCTAATACAGCATTCCGCTCTCACAGCAGGCAACCAGATGCCTATGGGAATTCTGAAAGCAGTACCTAAGCTTAACAACACTCTCCTCACTTGTGTTTCCCAACAGCTGGCATTCAAAGGCATGCTGCCTCCCACTACGCATGCAACGTCCATCACGGGACCTTGATTTGGACCTGGGAAAGGAGTTAAGGGTCTAAGGGTCAGTGGTATTCCTGACTCTGCATCACATCTCTAGCTGCATTAGAGCTTGTGCTTGCTGCTGGGAAACTGCTGTCTTGCCACTTTCTCTCTTTTCTAGTGCTGGAGAGGCAGACTGCATATAATTCTAGAGCTCTTGGCCATTCAATGAAATTAGGTTGGCACTTTGTTCAGTTGAGACAAAAACTGCTTCACATAATAGTTAATTTCTGTTGCATATGTTGCCAAAATACATGGGCAAATGTCACTAGTTTAGATGACTTTAGAAAGTAATGCATTGAACTCATAACAACTAAACAGAACTTTCAAATGTGGTGGATGACTACAGACGAAAAGTCTATTCAGCGGAGGCACTCTAGACTGTTGAAGGCTCACCTAGCACCTACCTTGATGTCATTTTGGCACCAAGCATGGATCGTTTTATTTTTCAAGGCTTTTGAAACCTCTGTATATTACTGTTACGCTGGTTAATACTTGTTGCTGTTCTTTCCCAATGTGGTGTTCTAATGTTTTATTGTAATTTGTGTCGTAATTTTAAATTTTTCTAAGTCTTTCTGGGAACTTATTGAATGGCAGGGTATAAAATTCCTCAAATAAACACTAATTCAATACAGTGCATATGGTTACTATGTGCTGGAGACAATCTTTAGGCAACTTGGGAGATTCCCAAAGACATCCAAATGGCCACTGCTGGTGACAGAATTATGGATTAGATGGACCTGGGTCTGACACAAAGGGCAGTTTTTTGACTGAATGAGGGCTGGATGAAAATGTCAATTTTGGTTCTTCCAATTTTTCCAAAGAACCAATTGGTTCTTTGATTTTTCCAATCTTAAATTCAATTATCCACATTTCTGCTGCAGTTTGGGTTTTTGTTTAAATTCTCATGAAAATTCTTCAGCATTTTAGTGTGAATTTCTCCTAATAAAAACATTTTTCCTAATATAATGCATTTTGTATTCTATTTTTACTAATAGATTTATTTTATGCACATTTCCCCCTAATATTTGCATGTTTGGTTGGAGTACATCACAATTTGAAGGATTGCTGTGTTCTGGTTCTCATATTGTTTTAGAAAGTGCAGATTTGATAGATTTGGCTTTAAACGTGAACTGAACAGAAGTTCTCCCCCATCCCTAGATTGAGTCATTCCAAGAGGAAATACAAATGGTTGCTTACCTAAGGCCTACCTGTCAACATAATTTTATTTACTTTAATGAAACTATGAATGCATTTTAAACCAGATTATGAGGAGATTTAAACCATGATGTCACCATACTGCCACCACCTATAAACTTTTTTACACTCCCAAAGAGATTGATTTTCTTCACAAACCTATTCCCAGTACACTTAATAACTACTGTATATCCATGAGCCAATTTTAGGAGGTGGCAGAGTTGAGTGAAGATCAATTCTAGTTATTCCATATTTACAGGAACAATCAGTATCTGAATTATTAAGAACATCTTTTGTTTCAAAGACAATAAGCTCAAAGAAGTAAGCTAATAATGCCACCCTCTTTGCACAATATTAACTATAAATCCTGATTTATTCATCCTGGCCCATCAACATTACTAGAGCTGTGGATACATACACATCATCTGTGTATAGCCTGTTTGTCAACTCTGTATGCATGAGTGAAAAGGCACATTTCTGTTTATGGTGGCAAATTAGGGAGGGAGTTTAAGGTAGGCGAGGAAAAGGCCTACCAAATGATGGTTTTTACCATGGTGTTTGTACTTGGACATTGTCTCCATGTGGAGATGGGGAATTTAGAAACAGGCTACAGATTTAACTATAGAAGCAACAAAGATTTGATTAGTACCTTTAATATGCTGCTGGAGTATTAGCAATCTAAATACGGCTGCCAATCCGTTTTCAAAGCCGCTGAAGTCCCATACAGTTTCCCCTAAGGCTCCCATTTATAGTAACATAAATAAACCGCTCCAGGGAGGAGAGGATTGGATAAAGTCAAGATTCTTGGACCTTGGGGAACTGGCTTCTCCGACCCGGCAACAATCCACCCCACAGCCAGATAAACAAGCTTCTAAACCTCCTGTCCGTCAAATTAAATCAGGAGCTGTTTTTATGGATGTTACAGGGACTTTAAATCAGATCACAGAGTTAAAATGATATCCTTCTTCCCGGACTTCCGGGAAGGGTGACTTTGCTTGTGCCTGCTTTTGGGACGGGCTCCCGCCTCAAAAGAAGCTTATTCAGATATAAATCAGTCAGAACATTTTTTTTTTTTGACTGATGAAATTTCTCCCGGGCAGGGAGAAACGTAGAGATCAACCTCAAAAGCCTGTTTTTGTTGGGAGGACTGGATTTCATTAATTTATGAGATAAGGTCCAGCCAACAATGCCGGACGGACTTCCTAACAAGCTCTATCTGCTTAAGCGATACGTTTATCTTTTCTTTAAAGAGAGAACGGACTAACAGGCAAGCACCCTTCTTTCTATTATTTTTTTTACTTGGTTTAAATTGTTGCAGCAAAAGGAGATTTGTCAGATTGATCGGCTTTGGACAACTTCTGGGTGAGATATAGCTCTTCTCTGTTATTCACGAAATTAACAGCTTATCTCTGTTTCTGTCGCAAAAAGCTGTCCTGGAAGTGCATTCTAAAGATAATAAACAGAAGAGGGATTTCTATTCCTGATTTCTATTCCGAGGAATATTATATTGTCTGGGACTATTCTCTTTTTGGTCTATTTTATTTTGACGAATCTGCTTCTTCACGACGCCACTAACTGTTTTGATGCTGGGAACTAAATTTGTTTTGCATTCTTGAACATAGAGAGATAAGGCAGGTTGCTCTGTTTATACTGTGATGTCATCAAGCCTGGAATATTAACCCAATTGTTGCTGAAATAAGAAGTGGTTCTTCTTTATTTTTGTTTTGCTTTGTTTTCGTGGTTTTAAAAATGGCAATCAAGAAAGTGGCTGAGAATCTGGAAGTAATTATGTTTCAGAAAATAATGCATGAGATTGAGATAACGAAACAAACCCTGCGACAGGGTAGTAAGGAGCTGAAAATTGAACTGAGCAAAATGATGCAGGAGCTTAAAGAAATCGGGGATCCTGTGAGAGAGGAGAATGAGATCAGAGATGAGAAAAGAAAAAATAAAGGGAAGATACAAGCCCTGGAGATTGGAACAAATGTGGAATTGGAAAAAGATCTGGAGTTTATGGATTTTAGAAATAAAATCTACTGTTTGGAATTTAACGTTATCTCTGAAGAAATTAATGAAGATATTAGAGATAAAGTTATCAATGGCTTGGATAATCTTCTGGACTGGAATGATGTGATGGAGCTTGATATAGAGAAAATCTATGGAATTAACTGCAGCCATGTGACAATGGAAAAACTCTTAAGAGATGAGCCAGTGCATTTTGTAAAAAAGAAGAACACAGATATGACTTTACAACAGTATTTCAGCAACTTATTCAGAATGGATGGCAAGAAAATATTTGGGATAGAGGAAATTCCCATCAGACTCTTATTATATGACTATGGCTACAACAGCAAGATTATTATGGAATACTGATAATGGAAGATTGGACACTGAAATTACTGGACTTAACAGGACTATTGAAGATGGAAGATGGAACTAATAGGGATAATGGAATAATGGCTATTGAAATTATTGGACCTAACAGATTCTGATGAGATGGATTAATCGAAATGTTTATTTGGACTATGGTTATGACAATAAGATTATTATAATTATTAACGAGATGGATTAATTGACATGTTTATTTGGAGAAAAATTGATAGATATATTTCTTAAAGAATTGAAACCTCTCTTTGACTTTTTGTGGAAAGAATAAAGTAATGTTTATGAGATTTGATGATTAATTAAGATAACTACTGGAGGAAAGTGATTTTATAATATGATTTAAGAGACAGGATTGTTATATATTGTAGACCTATAACTGATTTGATATGTGACAAATGGGAAGTCAACATTTTATTTTTTTTTGTTTAATCATTTTTGTTTTGTTTTGTTTTTTGTCTTTGAATGTTTTATGATTTTGTTTTCTATGTTTTATGAAAATTTGAATAAAAATTATTGTAAAAAAAAATAAAAAATGATATCCTTCTTCCCAAACAAATGTATTATATGAAAAGTTTCCAGTCCCAACTGTAACACTCCCTGGGTTGTGCCAAAATGTTTCATCTATATCCAAGTATGTACTACACTTCTTATCTTGGAATATAGCAGGCTGAACTGCTAAACAAAAGAATTTGGATTTGATTGCTTACCTGAACAAATTTGATATAATTTTTCTCCAAGAGACGTGGTGCACCCAAAACCTAATATTGGATGTTTTTTCTATTATTTGTCTACCTGCGGTTTATTCCCAACCTAAATCAATGGGTAGAGCAAAAGGTGGCCTGGCAATATTGATTTCTACTGCATTGTCAGCACATTTTAAAAGCTTTCACCCATGTAAAAATATAGCTATGGGGGCTTTACTGTCGTATAATACCATATCACTTCTGTTAGTTAATGTCTATATTCCTCCATATTCCTCCAGGGAATTAAATGAACAATCTTGGGAAGACTTAGAAAGCTACTTAACAGAACTTGAGGTCTTATTTCCTAAAGCCTTTTTTATCATCATGGGTGATTTCAATGCTAGGACTGGCCCCAATAATGATGCATTATTTGCATCAAATCTTTGGGGGGGAGAGGAAAATGATCAATATGCTTTTACCCATGCTAGGGTTTCTAAGGATATTAAGATAAATTATGGAGGCATCTGCCTAACTCGTCTGATTGGCAGTCATAATCTCATAATGCTGAACGGCCTCAGACTGGTAGATCAATGTGCAGAATATACTTACATTTCTGGCAGAGGAAGCAGTGTCATCAACTATGTCTTAATTTTGCAACACCTACTCAACCTAACATCGAGGTTTATGGTGGGCAATAGACAGGACAGTGACCATCTTCCCTTAATATTCTCTATAAAACTACCAGAAAGGGGACGTTTGGAACTAGAGTATAATCCAACGATAAACTCAGCATACTCTACTCACAAAAGGACCATTTGGTGCCCCTCTGTAGATACAAACGTGGCAAAAAAAATTTACTTCCTCTTTAGGAGTGGCCTTACAGGAGCGAATAATGAAAGCCACAGACCCCCATGCTATTTTATTAAATTACGCTATTTTGATCTCAAATTTAAAAATGACTTTAGTGCCCAAACCTTCTTCACATAGGATAACCTACAGAACAGGTTTTCCTAGATGGTTCGATAAGGACTGTCGTGCTCTCAAGAGACAACTAAGGCAGTCCTATCTACAATATCGCCTTCAAAATACCAATATTCTTCCTTCTGAGTATTTTGCCATCAAAAGGAAATATAAGGCAACGATAGCCGCCAAAAAAAGGCAGGCTGTTCAGGAAGGGTGGAAGGCCTTAATACAAGCCTCCCGACATAAAAACTCGAAAACCTTCTGGAAGCTTGTTTCTGGAGATATGAGACCTCTAAACTCTGCCCTATGTAGCATCCCTCCCCATTTATGGGAACAATATTTTACTGATAATCACGAGGATACATGCCGCATTTCCTCATCCCTTAATTTAACAAATCTACCGGTTTGGACACCAGTCACTCAAAAGGAAATAATCGATCTGATTGGCAGTTTAAAACCAGGCAAAGCACCTGGTTTTGATAACATACCCCCTGAACTGTTGAAAGTATACCAGGTCTGGTGGGCTCCCCTGTTGGCCAACCTGTTTACAATAATAAATAAATTTGGATACCCATCTGAGTCCTGGTTAGAAGCCATAGTTATTCCCATATTTAAGAAAGGGATTAGAGAAGATCCTGCGAATTATAGACCAATCAGCCTTCTTTCTGTAATCGGCAAATTCTATGCCAGTTACCTGAAGGGGAGACTTTCCACACGGCTAGAAGAGGAAAATATTTTGGGATGGGAGCAGGCGGGCTTTAGGAAAGGTAGGTCTGTGATTGATCATTGTGTAATCTTAAATCATCTAGCTGAAAAATATAGGAATAGATGGGGCAATGGCCTATATGTTGCATTTGTTGATTTAAAATCCGCTTTCGACTCTATCCCTAGGGAGAAATTATGGGTAAAACTTGCAAATACTACAGTTGACAAAAGACTCCTTTTTTTAATCATCCGATTGCACCAGCATACATCCTTTCGCGTTAGATGTGGCCGCGAGGGGGGTCTGACAAACCCCATTTTTACAACAAAAGGAGTTAGACAAGGTTGTATCTTAGCCCCTCTTTTATTTAACCTTTTTATGAATGATTTAGCAATTAGGTGTCATTCGCCAGATTTTCATTCCCCCAAACTAGCGACTCAGCACTGCCCTCTACTGTTATATGCTGACGCCGCCGTCCTTTTATCTCTATCTAAAATCGGTTTAAAAGGACTATTTCGAGCTTTTATGTTATATTGCCAGGAAAACCAGCTGACTATAAATTTTTCCAAAACTAAAAATTTTTTACTAAGCGTTCTTCAATTTCTGAATGGACGATCAATACCCACCAAATTGCTCAAGTTACCCAATTTAAGTACTTAGGCATTTTATTTCATTCATCGCTGTCCTGGGTTCCCCATATTCGTGCTGCTATTACAACTGCACAAAATTCAGCAAAGGGCATTTTACGATTTTTTTTATAAGAGGAGGAAAATATATTCCGGCAGCTCTACAGGATTTTAGATCTAAAATAATTCCCCAACTTCTATATGGAGTTCCGTTATGGATCGGTGCTTTTGATTCTTCTGTAGAGGCCGTACTTTCAATCTTTCTTCGACAAATTTTTGGTGTTCCAAAATGTGTGCCATCTGCAGTCCTTAGATTGGAATCTGGCCTAATCTCGCTTGAGGCTCAAGCGTGGACTATAGCTATTAACTATTGGTCCAAATTGTCATATGAGTATTCTTTTGGCTATCCTCCACTTTTGTGGGAGGATCCTTTTTCCTCCCTATGGGCTAAAACGTTTTCTACTTATCTTGCAACAATAGGCCTTTCTTTAGAGTACCTATCATCACAAGAGCCAGCAGCAGCTAAATATTCTATCCTGGCCCGGATCAGAGATATAGACTTTCAATGCGCAGTTACGGCAGCCACCTCAACATGTTCCCCCATTCACTTCGGCCTGAGTTATGAGCCGTCGATATGTGCCTCTTATTTGGAATTTCTCATGGTCCCTAAATACCACCTAGCCTTTACTAAGGCTAGATTTAACTGCATAACTTCTGCGCTGTTAGAAGGGAGATATCGGGGCTTATCGTATAAAAATCGACTGTGCCCCTGCAATGCATGTGATATTGAAACTCTTTTTCATTTTTTTTTCAGTGCTCACTATATATTACTGAACGTTCTAAATTTATAATTCCAGTTATAAAAGTTTCCTCATAAGCCGCTTGATCGCCTACTTCTCTATCTTTTGTCAGCCTCAAACAGAGATTGCACCCTATCTGTTGCCAAATTTATTTTTGCTGCCCAATCTATACGAGAGAAGATCTCCTCTCCTGATGGACTGGATGCACTTTTGTAACATTGCAATATTGTTTTATCTGGACAGTTATTGTATTGTATTTTATTTGAATGCATTGGGTCTATGACTGTAATAATAAATAATACTACTACTACATCTTGGGCCATCAACATTACTAGAGCTGTGGATACATACACATCATCTGTGTATAGCCTGTTTGTCAACTCTGTATGCATGAGTGAAAAGGCACATTTCTGTTTATGGTGGCAAATTAGGGAGGGAGTTTAAGGTAGGCGAGGAAAAGGCCTACCAAATGATGGTTTTTACCATGGTGTTTGTACTTGGACATTGTCTCCATGCGGAGATGGGGAATTTAGAAACAGGCTACAGATTTAACTACAGAAGCAACAAAGATTTGATTAGTACCTTTAATATGCTGCTGGAGTTCAAACTGCCATCAGCCCCAGCCACATAGTAAATGGTCAGTGATGACTGAAGCTGTAATCCAATAACATCTAAAGCACCACAAGTCCCCCAACCCTGGCATAAGCTTTTGTGGACTCTTGTCAATGAAAACTTATGCTACAAAAAATCTGTTCATCTTTAAGGTACCAGAAGATTTTTTGTTGTTTTTGTAATAGCAGACTAACATAGTTGCTTCTCTGAAAGGTTTAATATGAATACTGAAAAATAATTAATAGAAAAATACATGGAATACATTATACAAATATACACATACTAAATTTTGGGGGGGGGGGGAAATCCCTGTCCAAATCTATATTTCTATTTAAAATTAACAGCTTGAATCTTTCTATAAGAACAGATCTTTTGAAAGTGCAATCTTATATGTTTACCCAAATTAACATCCACCATGTTCAATGATGCTTACTCAAAATAAATGTGTTAAGGATTGAGGAAAAGCAATCTGACGGCCAGGATCCAAGGAACTACAATACTTGTTCGTTGAGTTCAACGGGGCTTTAGATTCCTTTTTCTAAAACAGCAGACTCCTATGCTACATTGCACATTGCTTTTAAAAATAAGGGCAGTTTGTGATATGGCAGGGTTCCCAAACTGTGCTCCGTGAACTACCAGGAATCCATGAGCTTCATTCAGGTGGTCTGCAGCATGTTTGTAAAAAATACAAAAGAACAATACAGCACCTAGCACAGCACATTACAATTGCTACAACGGGCAGAAAAATCAATAAGTGGTCCGCCAAGACTCTCAGCAATTTTCAAGTGTTTCATGGGGAAAAGAAGTTTGGAGACCACTGTGATATGGCATAGCAAAGGCCAACTGATCTAAGCAAAAAAAAGTCAAGCTCTTTGGACTCTGGCTTATAGAAATAGTAAATATGCAGTTGTGTTACCTTGTGCAAATAGGGCTATACTCTGTAAGGGCAACTAACAGCTTCAGAGCATAAGCAGGTACTGGGTCAGATGCCATTAGAATTTGCTTGAACCTGGAACAAAAAGGAAAAAAAACTTGTCAAACACAAATATAACTATTTCACTCTTGGTTTTTTGCAGGAAAAGATGTTAACAGCTGATAATAACAATTAATAAGGGCCCCTACCCATATTGCAGGCCATACTTTAGACCTCATTTTCCAGCCAGACGCAGATAATAATAATTTCCAAATAGACAATATAGTCATTTCTCCACTACTATGGTCTGATCATCATTTGATACAATTTAGGCTATCAGCAATGCTCTCTGTTTCTGAGAACTCGACCACTACTAAATTGTTCCGTCCTAGACAACTATTAGATCCAGATATGTTTGCATCCAGACTTCATGACTACCCAGTTCCTCACATGGGAGAGCCAATTCATATTCTGATTAATACGTGGAACAATATGATGACAAATACAGTGGATGCAATGGCCCCCCTCCGCCCACTGAAAGGGACTAGATCTAAATCAGCCCCCTGGTTTTCAAAAGAACTATTAAAGATGAAGCGTTCTTATCGATGTCTTGAACGGCGTTGGCAAAAGACAAAGAGCTCATTCGACCAAGCTCTTGCTATGAAATCGGCTAAAACATACGCTTCAGCTAGACTAGCAGCTCAAAAATCTTTTTACTCGACTGCAATTGCCTCAGCAGGAAATCAATCAAAAGAGCTCTACCGGGTAGTGAATGGCCTTTTGCATATACCACAACCTGTGTCTAATATAGCCCATTCCCAAGCTCGCAGCCAAGAATTTGCTACATTCTTCGAGGCTAAGGTTGCCCAGATTCGTTCTACCCTAGATACAGGTGAACCAGCACATTCTACTGTTAGTATATCTGAAGCAGCTTGTCCGACGGTATTTCCCACCTTTTGCCCTGTTCAACTAGCCGACATTCCTCAGTTATTAAATGTAATGAAGCCTACAACCTGCTCACTTGACCCGTGTCCATCATGGCTTATAAAATCATCAAGAGTTGAACTAGCCAGTTGGCTTTGCGTAATTATTAACTCTTCTCTCCAACAAAGCTGCTTACCCGAATGCCTGAAAGAAGCGATAGTCACTCCATTACTAAAAAAAACCCTCTCTGGACTCCTCCTTGCTAAACAACTTAGTCAGAGGCAGCATGCTTCTGAAAACCAGTTGCTGGAAGCCTCAGGAGGGGAGAGTGTTCTTGTACTCGGGTCCTGCTTGCGGGCTTCCCCCAGGCACCTGGTTGGCCACTGTGAGAACAGGATGCTGGACTAGATGGGCCACTGGCCTGATCCAGCAGGCTCTTCTTATGTTCTTATGTTCTTAAAGTCATCGAAAGAGTCGTAGCTATGCAGCTACAAACGTTTATTGACACCTCCGATTACTACGACTCCTTCAAATCAGGCTTCAGGCCAAACCACGGGACAGAAACAGCCTTAGTTGCATTAATTGACGACCTTCGGCTTGAATTAGATAAGGGCAATTTGTCTTTACTAATCCTATTAGATCTATCGGCTGCTTTTGATACGATCGACCATACCATTCTTTTGGACCGTCTCTTTGAAATAGGACTGAGAGACTCGGCTTTACAGTGGCTTTGCTCCTTTTTAGAAGGCAGATCCCAGAAGGTTGCCCTCAGGGAGTATTATTCAGAGCCCTGGCCACTACGATATGGCATTCCGCAGGGCTCGGTTTTATCCCCGATGTTGTTTAATATCTATGTAAGACCTTTAGGTAAGATCATCAGAGAATTCGGTATTCATTATCACCAATACGCGGACGACACTCAGCTTTACTGTTCCTTTCCACCGAACACTAAAGAGGCTATCCACCCTCTTAATCAATGTCTTGCTGCAGTGCAGAACTGGATGAACAGAAATAAACTGAAGCTCAACCCAGAAACGACAGAAGTTATTCTAATCGGAAAAGATCCTACTCAAGAAGCTGGAAATTTACCTTTATTAGATGGAGTTCTTCTTCCACTTAAGACCAAGTCCGTAGTCTAGGTATAATCCTGGACTCAACTCTGACTTTAAAACCTCAGATTGCGGCTGTCTCCAGAGCGGCTTTTGCCAAACTAAGACTAGTTCGCCAACTTCGACACTTCCTAGATATGTCTAATCTTAAAAAAGTGACCCAGGCCTTAGTAACCTCGCGGCTGGACTATTGCAACTCTTTATATGTCGGTCTTCTTGTCAGCTCGCTACGGCCGTTAAAGTTGGTACAAAGAGCAGCAGCCCGAATTATTACGAGAATCGGCTCGTGGGCTCGCACTATGCCTCTTCTTTTTCAACTACACTGGCTTCCCATCGGTCTTCAACATCAGTTTAAAATTTTGGTTTTAACCTTTAAAACCTTACATGGTTTAGCGCCGTCATACTTGTCAGATCGCATTACGGAATATAAACCTTACCGGCCTGTACGATCTATAAATGACCATACTCTCACTGTTCCATCAACCTTCTCTGTTTGTCAAATGGCTACCAGAAAGAAAGCTTTTTCAATTGTAGCCCCTACTTTATGGAATAATTTACCACCTGAGATACGGTCCTCTTCTTCTCTCATTGACTTCCGACGCCAGACCAAAACATTTTTATTTCAGCAAGCTTTTAATACTTAATTGGTGCTGATACAGTTGTTTTTAGGGATAATACTATTATATGAATTGGTTTTTTGTTTTTATGTTGTTAGCAATTTGGGATTATGTTTATTGTACGCCGCTCTGAATTCCGAAATTCGGAACTAGGGCGGGATATAAAATTTTTAAATAAGAATAATAAATAAATAACTTGACAAGTTCCTTAAAACCCTACATTGACTTTTTCCCCATTAAGGTCTTCCCATTGCCCACTCTTCTGAAAAATCCTTCTCCTGCCTGATCTTCTCTGCAGTTTGGACAAAACTTTTAGATCCAACTCATCAGTGAAAAGCTAATTGGTCTGAAAGGCAGAAAATCAATTTTCTGCTGGCCTCTTGTAATAGGATGACCCTGTTAGCAGTAGTGAGATTCACCTTGGCTGTTCCTAAAGTTCAAGCCAATTGAACTTCTCAGTAGTTTGATAAATAAGTAGATTTTTTTTATTAATGAGAGTATATTCTGTTGCAATTATCTTTTTTTTGTTCTCTGTTGTTACTCATGGTTGAAATAATAGACTGACTGACATCTGTGCCCATGATATTTGTTCCTTCAGCTCCACCACCCAGCACTCTTGTATGGATGTCTCCTGTTCTCTCAAAACACTCCACATTTTATCTCCTGCTGCCCCATATGCTTGGAATTCTCTCCCTGAATTATGTCATCTCTTATTTCATTCAAATCCCTCCTCACACCCCAACTTTTTTCATGAAGCCTTTGTCACAACCACATCATTCCTATGCCACGGTTTGAAGTTGACATTCGAATTTCATCTTACGTTAACCATGGTTTGTTGTTAGGTCCAAACCAGCTAATCTGGCTCTGCCTCAGATGCTCAACTGGTCACAGAGGCACAAGGCAAGAGTGATTAGAAAATGAAACTGTTTACACGGTTAAGGGACTCTCACTGTTGCCTTTTCAGATCTTGCCCTATCTCCTAATTCTGCCTGGCAACAGGCTCCTTTTCCTGCCCACATCTTTGCTGACAAGCCCCACTAGAACTGCAGCAGCCTTGTGATATTTTGTTTTAATAAAAGGAACCAAAGGAATACATGTTAAAAGCATTTTTGTTCTTACAACCTATTTTAAGTATTAAACTCACACAATCAACAACAAAACCTCTCAAAAGGGGCCATTCATCTTCTGAAAAAGTGAAGGAGGGATTTCAGGAGACTTTCACAGGAAGGGTGCTGCTTTTCAGGAAGGCTAGAAGGCAGAGTCGTAGACTTCCTAATTTTTCAGAGGTGGGGGCAACCTAGGAAAAGGTGGGTGCGGGTTATAGTGGTATCTCAGTGATCTCCCACTGTGTCCTGTCTTTGAAATTCACTTTTAAGACGATCAACTTAAGATCTGCAAATGTTCATGCATGTACATAGGAGAAACTGTCTCTATGCAAGACACTAAATGGGCACATTAAGCCTGTAGGGCAACATTGTAATCTTCCCGGCCATTCAACTGCAGAAGTCTTGTTTCTCCTTTATCCAGAACCCTGACTTAACAATATGAAATTGACTAAATTACAGCATCATGGTGCCTTTATTTGGTAAATGCCTCAGTACAGGTTCAACATGTAAAACACATTTAGGTTTAACACGTCATTTGCTGCTGAGCAACAGATTTCACAATATGCTTTGTCTGTTACCAAATCATCAGAGCCATTCACAGATTCTTGTCTAAGTACCTTGGCACTGTCATCCTGGCTTTCCCTTCACATTAGGAGCTCTAATCTTGAAAGACAAGATTTCTCTTAGCTATGTTTCCTGTCAAGGAAGAAGTAGTGGAGATCTGTCCTGGCCCTGCATTCAGGTCTTTGCTACAGGATGATGTAGGTGTAGTTTCACCAGTGTAAGCATCAAACTCAGAATGAGCTTTCCACTTTCTAATAAGAAATCTATCAATGTGACATTGGTGAGAATGGTGGACTGAACACAATGCAAAGGAAAATATCAGAATTCTGCAGGAGGAGAACCACGGTTGCAACCACTCTAGAACTACTCTAAACCTGCCAGTTTAAGAGCAGTTAAGGCTATTAAGGTATTTATTTATCCCTTCCTCCCAAAAGATAAAGAAATCCAGTTGTGGGGCCATGACAGGACCAGATCTAGAGGGGCTTTATTTCTTGTTTTGTCTTCTTACAGTTTAATACCAAACACATTCACTCAGAAATAAATCATGCTGTACCCTATAGGATTTACATCCATCTAAACTGCTTGGGGATTGCAGCCATGACACACCCTGGTCCTACATAGGCAGTGCAGCTCTATACATGTTTACTCTATAGAAAGCCCCACTGTACTGAATGGGGTTTACTCCCAGTTAGTTGTTCTTGTGAAGTTGCAATAATTTCTGGGAAGCTCCCATACCTCCAACCCAGAGCCTCCAAGCTGAGGATGAGACATTAAGACATCCAGTCACTGGACAGGCAAGGAAGTATTTCTATTTCAGTGGAAAGTCACTTTCCGCAAGCTCAAGGGTACTTTGCATTACACCCTTTTTGAAAGCTTCTTTCCTGGGGAAGGAATTCACCAGTGCTTATAAGCACTCAGCCAAAAGTGTCAGAAGACAACTGAAAAGGGACACTTTTGAAAATACAGATTCATTCAGCTGTTAGCCAGCCTGAAACACATGTTCAATAGGGGGGGAGATTTTCATGTGCTGGGCAACCTCCCAAGAAGGGGGGCTTTCTAGGCTCCCCTTTCATACACACCAGCAAACATTTTGCTGTAGCGGCCCACATGTTGTACATTAATTAGAAAAGAAGAAGGGAGACAGTTGTTGCTTCTGTAGTTGTTGTGCGTGTTGTTGCTTCTGTAGTTGCCAAGTGATTATGAGCGAGTGAAACCACTTGTTTGAACAACCTTGTTACTGCCCTAAAGGTTTAAAAAAGAAAAAGAGACCCTTCCCCTCTACACACACTTAGTAAATTTATGGGGAGGAGGGAGAAGAGTGGAGTGGCCGGTTCAGCATCCCCCCTCCCCTGAGAGCATCTTGCCCAGGGCCCCCTCAAATTTAGCAGTAGCAATGAACCAGTTACTGATTCTTTATAGAATGAGTGGTAAGGGTCTGAGAAGAGTGAGTCAGTAACTGTTCCATGGGAAGTTGTGTGCTACCTTTGTGTTCAGGTGTGCTATATAGACTGGTCTTTGCAAGCACGTACATCTCTGTAAAAAGAATTCATTTTACATAGCTTACCAGTGGGAATTCAGGTACTAATTGTCAATTAAGGCAGAAAAATGGAAGAGGTATCTGGATTTACTGTGTGATATAAAAGGAAAAAATAGCAAAAATCTGTTTATGTTTGGCTGGAGGCTGGAAGTAATAGCTAAAAGTGGACAGCAGGGCAATCTGCTTTTAGAGCAAGTGCTGGGTGGGTGAGTGTCCAATAATGAAACTTCACAAACTTTTTTGCCACTGCTAGCAAACGTAATTAAAAGCTAACGGGGTTAGGCTTGCAGCTAGAGATTCTTTTAATGAGGAGGGTTGGAAGCAAAGGTTTAAGGAATACTGATAGCAAGCCTCTATGAGGCATATCTAGAAATAGGGGAAGGGAAGAAAGCTTTAGGACCACATTTGGTCCAGGGCATATTTATAGAGTGATCAGATGAGGAGGGCATTTGTATTCCCCACTCCATTTCTGCAGCTGGCCCAGTGTAAGCAAACTAGCTAGCTACTTCCTCAACACTCTGCATTTCTTGCCTGTGGATGATAGATGGCAATATCAGCCATCTGATGGGCTGTCCTACAGGGAAAACTGATGACACAGTGAGAGACAAATGCATTTGCAATAGCAATAGATATTCACAGAGGGAGTGGGGAAAGAAACAAGCCACCATTTCTTCATCCATTTGCAAGTCTAATCCTGACTTATTCAACAAACTATGATTGAAACAAAGTATGGCTTAGCCTCACATCTGAACCCAATCATTCTGTGAAGGAAGAGGGCAAAAGTTTGGTTGTCATCCATGCTGCATCTCAGGACTCATTCATTTCCATCTGCAACAGGCTAAGACCAAGCAAAAAAGTATTTGTCGTTCTAGTTTATTGGTAAAGTGCTCTCGGTAATGTAGCCACATTTCTGACTGTTTTCACATGTAACTAATGCCAGTTAAATTTCTGGATTTTATGTGTACAAATATTCTAAAACTACAGCAATAATAGATCTGGATTTTCCCTTCCTAGGCTGCAATACAATACACACTTACCTGGAATAATCCACACTGGATCCAATGGCTCTTACTTCTGAGTAGGCATGTACTGGATTGCAGCCTTAGTCACTTCAGATTTTAGCAAAATAAATAAATAAAAATTGACTGTTTTCTAATATTAAATTGGAAGCAATCCCATTGAGTTCTATGGAGCTTTATTTCAAGTACATGCGCACAGATGAGAGTGCAGGCCTGGTTAGGATAATCCTTAATTCGCCACATTTTTCAGAAAGCTGCTAAAAGTGTACTTTTAGTTTTTTAAAAAGAGAGGAAATGATAGCACACGTGTTGTTCCTACAAGAAGATGATCTATAAGGTGATTCCTACAAACTAAAATGTCATGAATGACGTGGTCCAGAGTGGCAAGCTTTTCCATAGTCCATTCCTTGTTTCCTAGCTACACCACACATCTCAAAATCCATTCTGACTTTCACCCTATGCCTGTCTTCCTAAACCCTCTTTAGCTACAGTCCTAACTTCTTAATATGGTTTGCCTTCAATTTGAAAATGTTCTACTTATCCCTGCTCTGCTACTTCCCAAAAGATGTTTATTGTTAGTACCACTGCTTCTCTCTCTGTCTACCAACCCAACAGGATGCAACTAGGTAAGCTTGGTTTTCCCTTATCCTTCATTTGTTTTTTAAAACAAAAGACTTTTAGCAAACTGCTATACAACACTTTTTGGTTCAAGGAAGAGAGGACTCATTAGGATCAACCCATATATATATATATACAGCTGTAGAAGCAAAATAACTCCAGTAAAAATCACACCCAAAGGATAAAGGGAAACCATGTAAAAGTGTAATGCAAGCTTGGGTGCCCTGCAGCTGTGTAGCGTCTACAACATATGTGTGAAGGACAGTATAAAAACTTTTATACTGAGACATCTGGCAGAGGAATGTAGGACGCTGTTTATCATTAATCATGATTAGCTTACTTCTGTCATTTAAATCCAACTGTACTTTAGAAATTCTAGAAATATGCAGGCAAAACTGATTGGTCATAGAATTACTTTTGATTACTAAAACTGTGTTGTACTTACTGAGGAAGCAATGAGTCTCTAATGAGAGAGAGAAATTTGTTGTTTGAGTTAATGTTCTCTTTCTCTTCAGCCATGACCTCATGACTCACAAGCAGTGATGTGGTTTCTGAGAGCAACCGCAAGCTGAAGAGTCTCCATTCCACTAAAAGAAAAGAAAAGAGAGTCAATGTGCCAAGAATGTGACTCCAATGGTGCCTAATTAAAGCAAAATAAGTATTTCAGCTGCTGTGGCCATATATTTACCATTTTGACTGGAGACCAAAGAAACTAAGGGCGAGAGGATGTAATTCATAACCTGAAGGAAAGCATGATAAATATCTGGTTTAGATTATTCAGACATAAAAAACAGAATTTATATATACTGCAATCTATGTTTACAATCAATTACAATTCATAAATAGGACAAACCAACTCCCGTTTCAGCATTATATGTAAGAAAATGTTCTGTTAAAACTTTTAAAATATGTACTAATTCTTGATGGAACAGTAACACAAGTTTCTAACAATAATTTTTACAAGGCAATCACTTTAGAACATCAGGGAAGAAAAAATACAGTGTTGCTTATTTAAGGTACAAAGTTTCTGCATCATTCACTAAAGCATTCAGCCACAATTTTTAGAAATGAAGTACCTTAGCTAACTACTGAATTCTGAAATTGATTAATCCCTAATAAAAAGGTAGGGACCCCTACAGAGTATACTGCCTTTGAACAAATGGGCTTTATTTGGGTTCTATTTCAGTTCATCACCAAAATTAACTGGTGAATGGACCAAGGAAAGGAAGGTGCCCTTGCACTCTCAAATTCTCCCATAGGTCATAAATCAATGCCTGATTTAGCCAAGAGGATCCAAGAATCCTCAGTGGCAGGGTATTTTCTGAGTATGCCTCTGATGCTGAGGTCACCATGAACTTGGCCCTTTTTTGAGGGCTGTAGAGAAGAACGCACATAGGGGAGGGGAGCGGTCCAGAATAGAGGCATCATGAATCAAATAAGGTATTGTTTCTTTGTTTGCCAAATTCTGATCAAAGGTAGATGGAACATTAGGTCTGGGCCCTTTGTCCTTGGAAATACCATGAAGACCAGGAGACTCATATTTAGATGACTCAGAGGAGTACTCCTGTGAAATAATGCAGCATCTGGATTTGGTATTAGGTCTGGAGTTTTTTGTTCCCCCCCTTTTTTTGGTAACCAGGGGACGAATCAGATGAGAAAAATGAAAATCTCCTACAATATTTGCAAGGGTTTTCAGGTTTGCTCTTAATTCTAAGCTCTTTAGTTATGACTGCAATATGATTCTTTTTAATTTTTTACATCATATCTTGTTCAAAAAAGAAAGGAATTAAAAGGCTTACACAAAAGTAGGACAAACAAAAGTGAGTAAAAAAGCAGAGGACAATGTACACAGGCCTGAGCTACAAGCAGTGATGAAAAACAGCATCTGTTTGGGGTGAAGGATGGGACAAAACTTGGACCGTAAAATCGGCAGGTGGAGCCTTGGTGGTGGTGCTACCACCAGGGGCTGCCTGATTGGGACTGACCTGTGACAGATGTTTTCAATGGTGTCTCCCTGTTTGTGGAATGCCCTCCGCAGTGAGATGTGTCTGTCTCTATCACTATTAAATTTCAGGAGGAATTTGAAAACATTCCTGTTTACCCAGGCATTTGATGACTGAAGGGGACTGTTCCTGACACCCAGAGATCACCGGATGAACAAACGGTTTTAATTTCAACTGTGTTTTAGAATGTTATTAACTGTTTTTAGAATCATTTTTGTTTTCTTGTTAAATTGTTGATATGTTTGCTGCACTGGGCTCCTTCAGGAGGAGAGATGATATATAAATTCTGTTATTATCATTAGCTTTGGATAGGAAAAGACTAACGGAGAAGAGACAGGGAGGGCATGCTTCGCCTTTTCTTCATACATTTTTCATACAACTCAACCACTTACCATTCACTTAGGGTTTCAAACATGGTTTTTACCTTGGAAATGTATATCTGAAATGTTGTAGGGGGGAAAGCAGCTGTGTGTGAAAGTATTGTAGGGAAAAGTCTTAACCACTGTTTCTCCACTGAAAACCCCTCCCAAAGCAGTTATCATAATTTAAATACATGCATTGAGTGTGCTAAGACGCAGGAATAGATTATGATAATTCTGTCCCAACATACTCACTAAAGTCACATATGCCATTACAAACAAAATTTGTGCCCAAGATACCTTAAAAAACATATTTAATTACAAAAGCAGGGCTACACAGCACTGGGTATTAAGTCCTGGGTCCCTGACTTACTGGTTTTTACCTCTACATGGGCGGAGGGATAGGGAATGAACCCTTGAGTTGCATAGCTGGCTGTCCTTTTTGGCCAGTTGTGCTGGAGAGCAGGTGGGCCTTTCTTCCAGGAAGCCAAATGAGAAGCTCTGGTTGGCTCCTGCGCAAGGGGGCTGGGAGTGGACCAGAAATCAAGACACTTCCAGGTCTGGTCCATCCTATCCATATCCTTAACACTGCTTGAAGATATCATAATGCAAGCCATTTTGCTCCTCCCTACAAACTATTATTCACCATTTAAGGTGGCTTAAAAACTATTTTACTTCATGAAAACAAAGAACTCTGCTGATACTATCTCACTTAACCTCTGGGACTAATCTTAGGCACATATTTCTAGTCAGAGAAAAGAATATTCTATTAAGAAGTTTTATATTTCAACTACTGGAATCTTGAACATGTCTAGCTTCCATTTAACAAAAAGGCATGAAGTTTCTTTGGGTGCTGAACATTTATATTCATGGATTTCAAATCTAAAATGTTTTATATGTATCATGCAAGTGAATTACTTCAAAATGCTATTAAGACATACGTTCCAATAATTACATTCATATATTTTTCAAGTAGTAGATCACTATTGCAGTTCATACCGCTAACCCTTGAAATGCCCATGAACAAGTCATTATGGATCTCTGTGTAACCATTACATAAGCACCTTAGGGTAGAAAATATATATTGAGACTTTCGCCCAGTCTCAAATCTGCCATTCCTGGGCAAAGCGGTTGAGCGGGTGGTGGCGAAGCAGTTGCAAGTGCATTTGTAGGAAGCGGATTATCTGGATCCATTTCAATCAGGCTTCAGGCCTGGACATGGGACTGCAACAGCCTTGGTCGCCTTGGTGGATGATATGAGGAGGGCGTTGGATAGGGGCGAATGCACCTTCCTTGTCCACCTGGATCTCTCAGCGGCTTTTGATACCGTTTACCACGGTATCCTTCTGGACCACCTGAAGAGGTTAGGCATAGGGGGCACTGTATTGCAGTGGATTCGTTCCTTCCTCTCTGGTAGGTACCAGAGAATGGCACTGGGGGATGAGGTTTCGGATCCTTGGCCTCTCACTTGTGGGGTGTCACAGGGCTCCATCCTGTCCCCGATGCTGTTCTATATAAAGCCACTGGGGGTGATCATCAGAAGATTTGGGCTGCAGTGTCACCAGTATGCGGATGACATGCAGCTCTATCTCTCATTCAAATCTTCACAGAGGTTGGCTGTAGAAACCCTATCCAAGTGCCTGGAGTCGGTGAGTGGCTGGATGGGAAGGAATAAGCTGAAGCTGAACCCTGACAAAACCGAGGTACTCTTTGTGGGAGACAAGGGAAGGTTGGGGGATGTTGACCTGGTGCTCAATGGGGTACAATTGCCCCTGAAAGACCAGGTCCGCAGCGTGGGGGTCATTCTAAACTCCCAGCTGTCCATGGAGGCTCAGGTCTCGGCTGTGAGCCGGGCGGTGCTGTATCAACTCCATCTGATATGGAGGCTGCACCCCCACCTTCCCAACCATCTGCTCCCATCTGTGGTACATGCCCTGGTCTCCTCTCACCTAGACTACTGTAATGTGCTCTACGTGGGGTTACCCTTGAAAACGGTACGGAAGCTGCAAATGGTGCAGAATGCGGCGCCTCGCCTGATTAAAAGCAGCTGCCGGTGAGATCACATCACTCCAGTGCTGAAGGAGTTGCACTGGTTATATTTATTTATTTATTTTATTTTTATACCGCCCATAGCGAGGCTCTCTGGGCAGTGTACATCAAATATAAATATATAAACGGTCAATTTTAAAACCACCTAATCATCAAGAAAACAGTTTATACATACAACAAAGACAAAATTAACATAAAAACCCATATTAAATACAAATCAAAAATAAAAAATTCAGAAAAGATAAAACATATAACTATCTTTACAACATTAATACAAATACTAAAATATAGAAATATTAAAATATTAAAATGCCTGGGCAAAGAGGAAGGTTTTCACCTGGTGCCGAAAAGATAATAATATAGGCGCCAGGTGTACCTCATCAGGAAGGGTGTTCCATAGTTCGGGGGCCACTATCGAGAAGGCCCTCTTTCTTGTAGTCGCCTTCCGGGCATCTTTCTGAGTAGGCACCCGGAGGAGGGCCTTCGATGTTGAGCGTAGGGTACGGGTAGGTTCATATCGGGAGAGATTCTCCATCAGGTATTGTGGGCCCGTGCCGTGTAAGGCTTTATAGGTTAAAACCAGCACCTTGAATCGGGCCCAGAAACATATAGGCAGCCAGTGCAAGCGAGCCAGAATAGGTGTCACATGTTCCAACCGTTTGGTCCCGGTTATTAATCTAGCCGCCGCATTCTGCACAAGCTGCAGTTTCCGAATCGTCTTCAAGGGCAGTGTGACGCCCTTCCCTGGCTCTCCTTGTCAGGTTCCTACCTGCTCGTGGTTACTGCCTGTCTCTAGGCACCACCAGGGACTCCACCAGTCCGGACTGTCCTTTCTTATGGTTTCTCTCCCCGCTCTAGCACAGATCTCAACAGATCCCCCTGCTAGGCAGCACCACCAGTCACGTCCTATAACCAGTAGTCCCAGAGACTCTGCCTGAGTCTCTCTATCTGGTTACCTCTGTGACTGAGTGCTAAAGCTGTCCCAATCCCTTTGATTTACTCAGACTGCTTATAATTCTGGTTTGCTCTGAATACTTGTGGTGTTATATTCTTCCCTTCACCCGCTGCCACCATTTGTCACTCTTCAGCCTTGGTTATTTACCTCACCCTCCCTTCTGGTCTGTGAAACCCCAGCCAAGGATCAGGCCTTTGGTAAACCAAATAAGTATTTTATTATATAACAGAGATAACAAGATTTCTTTAAAAGGCACTTAAGCATATGGTTACATCTATTCCTGAGGTACTGGTCTTAGTATTAATCCGAACTCCACCCTCTCTTCTCAAAACCCACCAAAACAACCCTCTCAAGTCCACCAACGTCCACCTCACATCCACACCACATCCACACCACATCCACTTCACATCCACCTAGATTTACCTGACATTCTTCCTTTTATACTGTCAGCCATTTTAAACATTCAGCCAATCATCCAGCATTCTACTGCCCATTCACTCCCCCTCCTCTTTCACTCCACTTACCATGTATCTTCTAAACAAACAGCACTTACCCTATTTACACTAATACAGGATCATCACATTCCCCCCCCCTTAAAACAACGGCAGAGTATTATTCCTGTTCCAGGATTTAAACGTCGCTTTAACAATATAAACAAGTCTCTATGGGGAAAATGTCTTTCTTTGTTCCTCCGTCTGGTCACGTCACTGCAGTCCCAGCCACTTGCCTGGAAAGTCCATCGGCCAGTACATTGTCCTTGCCTTTGATTAACTGGAAGTCCACTTGATAGTCTTGTAGGGCCCAGGACCACCTCTGCAGCATAGTGTTATGGTTTTTCATAGTTTGCAACCATAACAAGGCCCGATGATCCGTTGTTACCGTGAATCTTCGTCCCCACACATATGGGCGCAACTTGTTCAGTCCCCACACAACCGCTAGGCACTCCTTTTGGACCGACGAATAGTTTTTCTCCCTCGGCGTCAGCTTGCGACTCAGATACGCCACTGAATGTCTGGTGCCTTCTCTCTCCTGCAGCAAGACGACTCCCAGCACCAGGTCCGACGCATCTGTAGCCACAATGAATGGTTGCTCATAGTCTGGTGCTATTAATATGGGTCCTTTGCACAAGGCTTCCTTCAGCAGATCAAAAGCCTTCTGACATTCATCCGTCCATACCACACGCTCAGAACACTTCTTCTTTGTTAATTCATGCAAGGGGGTTGCTATTTCCCCAAAATTTCTCACAAACTTCCTATAAAAACCAGCCACACCTAGAAATGCCCTTATTTGTTTTTTGGTTAAGGGGATAGGCCACGCTTGTATTGCCTCCACCTTGCTCCATAAGGGGGTGATTTTCCCACTCCCCACCTTATGTCCTAAATAGATTACTTCCTTTAGCCCAAACTGGCATTTCTTAGCTTTTATTGTGAGGCCTGCTTTTCTTAAGGCCTCTAATACTGTTGTCAGGTGTTGGACATGCTCAGGCACCGATTTGCTAAAAATGGCCACGTCATCGATATAGGCCACTGCAAAATCTGACATGCCTCGCAACACAGTATTGATTAGCCTCTGAAATGAACTTGGTGAACTCATATAACCCATCTGGTGTACTGAAGGCAGTTTTGGCTCTGGATTGCTCGTCTAGTTCCATTTGCCAAAATCCTTTACAGAGATCTAGTGTAGAGATAATGGTTGCTGCCCCCAATAACTCTAACATTGCGTCTACCCTAGGCATAGGATACGCATCTGGGACAGTAATTTTATTGATTAGCCGATAATCAATGCAAAACCTTGTCATTCCATCTTTTTTCGGAACCAGGACAATACTTGAGGCCCAGGGACTGATGGATTCCCTGATCACTCCTAATTCCAGCATATCTTCCACCTCCTTTTTGATCTCACTCAAAACTTTCCCATTCACACGGTATGGCATAGATCTGATTGGAGCATGATCTCCAGTATCAATGGAATGTATAACTATACTGGTTCGGCCAGGTTTATTACTAAAGATATTCCTATAAGTTTTCAAAACTCTCAGAATCCCTTCTTTTACTTCCTCCTTCACCTCCTCTGACCATTCCACTTGATCTACCCCTCCTTTGTCTTTGCTTTCCTGTACCAAATCTGGAAGTTCAGGCCCACTTCCCTCAGGGAATAAGGTAACTTGCAACACCTGTGCATCCCTGGTATGGTAAGGCTTTAACATATTTACATGAACCACTTTGCTTTTGTTTAATTGGTCTGTGGTGATTACATACGTCACTGTGTCAAGCCTTTCTCTGATGGTATATGGTCCTTCCCAGTTAGCCTGTAATTTGTCATGTTTCCTGGGTATGAACGCCATAACCATATCTCCCACATCATACACACGTTCCCTGGCTGTTCTGTCATACCAGTAACTTTGCTTCTGCTGTGCTTGACTCAAATTCTTTTTCACCACCTCCATCATTGATGTTAATTTATTGTGGAACTCCAATACAAAATCTACTACAGATGTTTTGTACTCTCCCAGGGTTCCTTCCCATTAATGTTTTAATAGTTCCAAAGGTCCCCTCACTTTTCTAGTGAACATCAGTTCAAAGGGTGAGAAGCCTGTCGACTCCTGAGGGACTTCTCTGTATGCAAATAAGAAGCATCCCAAACATTCATCCCAGTCTTGTGGGTGATCATGAACATAGCTTCTGATCATGCCCTTCAAAACGCCATTGAATCTCTCAGTTAGCCCATTAGTGGCTGGATGGTAGTGGTCTTTAGATGTTTTAGACCACAACATTTCCACATACATTGCATCACTTCTCCCATGAATACACTGCCTTGATCCATCAGCACTTCATGAGGGAAACCCAGCCTCATAAAGATTTTTAATAAAGCCTCTGCCACTACAGGGGCTTCTACAGATCTTAGTGCTTCTGCGTCTGGGTACCTGGTGGCAAAATCCACCACCACCAATAGATATTTCTTGTCATGCCTTGTGGGTTTGGAAAAAGGGCCCACCAAATCTACTCCCACTCTATAAAAGGGTTGTCCAATTATAGGAAGGGGCTTTAAGGGTGCCTTAGTCCTTACTCCACTTTTTCCAACCTTTTGGCATATACCACAAGATAGACAATGTTGTTTTACATCTTTGGAGATGTTTGGCCAATAATAGTGTGCAGCCAATCTCCTCTTGGTCTTTTTTATTCCCAGATGTCCTGCACATGGGACATCGTGGGCTACCTCTAACAATCTGGTTCTGTATTTGCTAGGTACTATCAATTGCTTCACTGGTTCACATTCATCCTTTCTCTCAGCAGGCATCCACAGTCTATATAAAATCCCATTCTCACACACAACTTGATTCCTCAGTTTGTCAGTGAAAGGAATCTGTTGGGTCAGGGCTTGCTCCTTTATTTGATTCAAACTGGTATCCTTATTCAATTCTTCTCTGAAATGCTCTGTCTCTTCCCCAGAGACCAGTTGATACAGTTTGTCTCCTTCAGCAGGCCTGCTAGTGGTTGTTATGGCGACCTGAGGCTCGCTAACAGTTTCCACCCTGTTTGCTTCAGCCCCCCTTAACATGGCTTCTTTTTCTCTGCCAAGTTGCTGTCTGGTCACCACATATATTTTCCCTTGGCCTCCCATAACATCTCATTTTATGTTCACCGCCCAATTTTATGTTCACCGCCCAGAGAACTATCGCTAGTCGGGCGGTATATAAATTTAATAAATAAATAAATAAATAAATAAATAAATAAATAATAAATAAATAAATAAAATCTCTTCCCAGTATTACTGGTTCTTGTTGCTGGGCATTAATGCCTACTTTATATCTGCCCTCTTGGCCTCTCCACGCCATTTTCACCAGGGCCACAGGCAAGCTTTCTGGTTGACCCCTCACTCCTTGGATAGTCACCGTTTCCTGAGGTAATATCTCTTCAGATTTTATTAAATCTGGCCTCAGTAACGTCTGAGCGGCACCAGTGTCAAGCAATGCCCAATAATTTGCCCCTTGTACACTCACTTCCTCTCTCAGACTTGAATCAAGGTCTGTTACTTCTGTCCAGTTTATCTGGCAAAACTGAACCTTTTTCACTGTTTCTTTTTTTATCATTAATTTTTATTCAAAATTTCAAAGACAAAAAGCAAAACAAAAACAATTAAACAATAAAATAAAATGTTGACTTCCGATTTGTCGCAGATCAGTTATAGGTCTACAATATATAACAATCCTATCTCTAAAATTATATTATAAAATCACTTTCATCCAGTAGTTATCTTAATTAATCATCAAATCTCATAAACATTACTTTATTCTTTCCACAAAAAGTTAAAGAGAGGTTTCAATTCCTTGAGAGAGATATCTTTCAACTTTTCTCCAAATAGACATGTCGCTTAATCCATCTGATTCAAATCTGTTAGGCCCAATAATTTCAATAGCCATTCTTCCATTATCTATATTAATTCCATCTTCCATCTTCAATAATCCTGTTAAATCCAGTAATTTCAGTAGCCATTCTTCTATTATCAGTATCCCATAATAATCTTGTTGTCATAGCCATAGTCCAAATAAACATATTGATTAATCCATCTCATCAAATCTGTTAGGTCCAATAATTTCCATAACCATTCTTCCATTATCAATATTAATTCCATCTTCCATCAATAGTCCTCTTAAATCCAGTGGTTTCAGTATCCATTCCTCCATTATCAGTATCCCATGATGATCTTGCTGTCATAGCCATAGTCATATAACAAGAGTCTGATGGGAATTTCCCCCATCACAAATATATCCTTGCCATCAATTCTGAATATGTTGCTGAAATATTGTTGTAAAGTCACATCTCTGCTCTGGGTGCATCTCTGCTCTGTCACACATTTATAGTTAATTCCATAACTTTTTTCTATGTCAAGCCCCATCACATCATTTCAGTCAAGAATTCTGAATATGTTGCTGAAATATTGCTGCAAAGTCATATCTCTGTTCTTCTTTTTTACAAAATGCACTGGCTCATCTCTTAAGAGTTTCTCCACTGTCACATATCTGTAGCCAACACCATAGATTTTTTCTATGTCAAGTTCCATCACATCATTCCAGTCCAGAAAATTATCCAAGACATTGATAACTTTACCACCAAAATCTTCATTAATTTCTTCAGAGACAATGTTGAATTCCAAACAGTTAACTTTATTTCTAACATCCATAAACTCCAAATCTTTTTCCAATTTCACATTTGTTCCAATCTCCAGGGCTTGTAGCTTCCCTTTAATTTTTCTTTTCTCATCTCTAATCCCATCAAACTCCTCTCTCACAGAATCCCCTATTTCTTTAAGCTCCTGCATCATTTTGTTAAATTCAATTTTCATCTCCTGTCTACCCTATCTCAGGGTTTGTTTCGTTATCTCAATCTCACCCATTGTTTTCTGAAACATAATTTCTTCCATGGTCACTTTCCTGGTTGTCATTCTTAAAACCACAGAAATAAAAATTATTTTAGCCACAATTGGGTTAATATTCCAGGCTTGCTGATATCAGTGTAGACAGTTAAGCCTGCCTTATCTCTATGTGTTCAGGAATACAAAACAAACTTAATTCCCAACATCAAAACAATTAGTGGCATTGTGAACAAGCAGATTCGTCAAAATGAAATAGACCAAAAAAAATTTTTTTTCCCCCTCCTCGAAATAGAAATCCCTCTTCCGTTGGTATCTTTAGAATGCACCTCCAGGACAGCTTTTTGCGATAAAAACAAAGATAAGCTTTTTCGATTTCTTTCCACCTTAATTTCGTGAGTGAAAGAGAAAAACCATAACTCACCTAGAAGTTCTTCACAGCTGATTCATTGACAAATCTTTTTTGCTGCACCAATTTAAACCAAATGAAAAAAGAAAATAGAAAGAAGGATGCTTGTCTGCCTGTTAAAGTCCGTTTTTCTTTGAAGAAAAGATAAACGTGTCGCTATAATCAGCTAGAGCTTGATGAAAGTCTGTCCGGCATTGCAGTTTGAACCTTCTCTCATAAATAAATGAAATCCAGTCCTCCCCACAAAAACAGGCTTTGTGGTTAATCTCTACGTTTCTCCCTGCCCGGGAGAAAATCTTTATCAGTCAAAAGAGACATTTGGTCTTACCGTGAAATCGGTCTTCTCTGTGCATGTTAAAGATGATATCAGATGGGTAACTAGCTCCACCTAGTGGTTGAAGGCAAAAGAGTACTGCTGACGTTTTACTGTAGCTCCGTCCCTGGTCTGCGCCTGCTCCGTGCTCAGTTTCCAATGACAAGCCCACGAAATCAGGCCAATAGACGCCACAAACAAGACAAGACAACAGTACTCATACACTCTCTGCTCCAGGGCTAACCGTGCTTATAAAGGCAGCCCAGCACTCATAGGGAGTGGCCCTGATATCATCTTTGACATGCACAGAGAAGACCGATTTCACGGTAAGACCAAATGTCTCTTCTCCTGTGCATGGAAAGATGATATCAGATGGGACATACCAAAGCTGACCCATGTAGGGTGGGAATACTGCTGGGCTGTGGTCACGAATGATCCTTGAGGACGTGCTGTAGCACCCTCCTCCCAAAGGCTGCCTCCAATGAAGCATAGGAGTCTATTTTATAATGCTTAATGAACGTATTGGGAGTGGACCATGTGGCTGCTCTACAAATCTCCGCTAGAGGGGCATTACGGGAAAAGGCCGCTGATGTGGCCGCTGCTCTGGTAGAGTGAGCTACTACTCCGGTAGGGTGAGCTAATCTTAGAGAGGCATAAGCTAATGATATGCATGCCTTAATCCACCTGGCTAGTGTGGATGTGGACACCTTATTCCCTAGGGAGGTAGGGTGGAAAGAGACAAACAAATTATCTGTTTTCCGAATTGGCTTTATCTTGGAAATATAAACTTTAAGCGCTCTTCGCACATCAAGAGAGTGCCAGGCTTTCTCTAAAGGGTGGACAGGATTCGGACAAAAGGACGGCAATACCAACTCTTGCTGACAATGGAAAGTAGACAACACTTTGGGACGGAAGGAAGGAACAGTACGTAGGACTACTCTATCCTTATGAAACATACAAATTTTTTATGGACGGATAGGGCATTCAACTCAGACACTCTACGGGCCGAAGTGATGGCCACGAGAAACAAGACTTTAAAGGAGAGAAGACGGAGGGAAACCTGACTCAGAGGTTCAAATGGAGGTCTTTGAAGGGCTGATAAAACTTTATGTAAATCCCAAGTTGGGTAGCGGTGCACCGTAGGTGGTGCTGCTACCGTCGCACCCCTGAGGAAACGTTTGACGAAAGGGTGAGATCCGATTGGATTATCCAGAGATCTGGAGAGGATTGCCGACAAGGCCGAAACTTGGCGCTTCAGGGTATTTGGTCTGAGGCCCAAAGATAATCCGTCTTGTAGAAAAGACAAGATCTGGTTGACCCCCGCCTTCCGAGGAAGAATTCCTTTCTTCTGTGACCAGGATGAGAATGCCTTCCATGTGCTCTCATAAATTCTGAGTGTGGAAGGGCGTCTAGAAGCCATCATAGTTTCCAACACTTGGGGAGAGATGCCTTTTTTCAAGAGTCTCCTCCGTTCAAGTTCCATACATGAAGCGCCCACCACTCTGGAGCCGGGTGGCGGAGCTGTCCCTGAGATAGTAGGTCCCTTCGTACTGGAATCTGCCATGGTGGTTCCACCGACAGGTCGAGAAGGGCTGGAAACCAAGGTCTCCATGGCCACCATGGAGCCACTAATAGGAGTGCCGATCTCTCGGTCCGAAGCTTTTTGATCACCCTGGGAATAACTGGAATCGGAGGAAAGGCATACAGTCTGCCCGGAGGCCACCAGGAAGTTAAGTCATCCGTCCCTTCCACGCCTGGTATCACATACCGGGAGAAGAATCTCTTCACCTGTCGATTGTGCCTGGTGGCAAAGAGGTCCACATGAATGTGGCCAAAACGTTTCACTATCTGATGAAAAGCCTCTGGGTGAAGAGTCCATTCCCCTTGAAGTAGCTTTTCCCGACTGAGCCAGTCCGCTTGGCTGTTGTCCTCTCCCTTGAGATATTCTGCCGCTATCGAGTCGACATTGTTCTCTGCCCACTGGAAGAGGAGAAAGGCCTCCTTCTGAAGAAGGAGGAAGTGTGTGCCCCCCTGATGGTTCAAATAAGATTTGGCCGACACGTTGTCTGTTCTGACCAGCACCGCTCCCAACTGTCTGGAGGTCGCGAAGTGCCTGAGGGCCAGACAAACTGCACACAGTTCGAGGAAATTGATTGGCAGAGTGGACTCCAGAGGAGACCATGTGCCTTGCACCACCTGCCTGTCGCATATGGCTCCCCAACCTGATAAGCTGGCATCTGATGTTATCAGGGTGTGTGGTGGATCCTGGAAGGGAACGCCTCTCGTTAGATTGAATTCGTGGGTCCACCAAAACAGTGACTGTCGAACCTGTGGTGACAGAGTTATCCTGCGGTGATGTCTGGACGCTATGTCGGACTGAAAAGGCAGAAGTGCCCACTGAAGTGTGCGGGAGTGATGACATGCCCAAGGCGTCGTCTGGAACGTGGACACCATCAAGCCGAGAAGCGTTGCCAATTTCATCAGGTCCGGCGAGGGGGATGATAGGATATCCAATGTTACTTGTCGAATCTTGCTGACTCTGTCTTGGGACAAAGTGAGGAGGCCATGTAGAGAGTCTATAGTCGCTCCCAAATGTGTAATGCGGTTGGACGGAAAGAGATGGCTTTTGGCCTCGTTGATCAGGAAGCCATGGTCCTTTAGACAGGCCAGGGTGACATGGAGGTCTTCCCATGCCTTGTGCAATGATGGTGAGCGAATCAGAAAGTCGTCCAGATAAGGAAATATATGAATCCCCAGAGTCCTCAGGTGTGCCACGATCTTTGTGAATACCCTGGGGGCAGACGACAGGCCAAAGGGCATGGCCTTGAATTGATAATGGTCTTGTCCCACCACGAAGCGGAGGTACCTTCTGTGAGGTGGAAAGATTGGTATGTGTAGGTATGCCTTCTTCAGGTCAATAGAGGAGAGGAAGTCCCCTATCCTCAGCGCTTCCTTGATTGAAAGCAAGGTGTCCATACGAAACTTGCGGTATTTTATGAAGCGGTTTAGACCCTTGAGGTCTAACACAGGCCTGGACGAACCGTCTTTTTTCCCGACAGTGAAGAACAGAGAGTAACTTCCCAGGAACCTCTCTCCTGGAGGAACTTTCTCGATGGCTGCTATGTGCAGAAGATGGGAAACTGACCGCAAAACTTTGTCTCTCTTGTGTGGATTCGTTGATAGAGGGGATGGAATGAATCTCGCCGGAGGGGTGGAAGAAAATTCCAGGCGAAGGCCATATCAAAGAGTGTGTAGGACCCACCGATCGGAGGACAAGTCCTTCCATCGGTGAGTAAACTGTTGGAGACAGCCACCCACCGGCGAGGCAGAGGCATCAGAACTGACCTCTGTTTCCACATGACTGGGATGTGAATCCATAGCGACCCGAAAGGTGTTGTTGGGACTTAAGCTGGCTGCGCTGTCTGTTTCAGAAGGGACGGCTGGAGCGGGCGTCCTTCTGTCTTCCAAAGGAACGTGAGCCCCGAAAGGAGTGCGACGGGAAATATGGATGGAATGACCGACGAAAGGCTCCGCCGTCATCCCTTTTCCTGGTGGATGGCATGGACTTTTTCTTTTCCTTAGTTTCCAAGACATGCGCGAGGGCGGTGTCCCCGAATAATTTGCCTCCCACATAGGGTTCCGAGGCAAGGTTCGAGCGAGCTACAGGGTCTGCTTCCCAGTGACGAAGCCAAAGGGTTCTTCTCGTGAAGACCCCTGCTGTCAGTGACCTTGCTGCGAACTGCATAGCATCCATGGACGCGTCTGCCATGAAGGTAACCGCCAGAGAGACCTTCAGCAGAGATTTGCGCACTCGGGTTGGATCTTGCTGTGGGTCATCCAGCAGGTCCTCCAACCAGAGAAGGGATGCTCGAGCAAACACCGAGGAGGCTGCTGCTGCCCTGATGGAAAGCGCACTAGCCTCGTGAACTCTTCTAAGCCCCTGGGCCATCTTACGCTCAGTGGCATCCTTGAGGTGAGCATCTGAGTCTTTCGGGATCAAAGATGGGTTCAGGAGATTGACTATAGGCGCGTCTATGAGCGGGACCTTCAACTGATCCATGAGCGGTTGTTCTAGTGTATAATACTTGTTGGCGATGGAAACTGACTTTTTGAATTGTAAAGGAAGGTCGAATTCTGATTTGAGCACCTTCGGAAGAAGAGAAGGAAGCTTCAACACTCTCGACCTAGGTTTTGGATCCGGACATACTGCTGACACTCTCGAGGTGGATGGAGTAGGAGGATCCTCTGTAGAGGTGAGGGTAAGGGCTTCCATCGCCTTGCACAGCAGAAGAAGAAAATGAGCCTCTTGAAATATCCTGGTAGATAGAATCTCCTCAGATTCCGACTCCCCACTCCATTCCTCCTCATCCAAGACAATCAATTCATTTTCTGCGTCCATAGGCTCCTGGTCAGGGAGCTGTAGATGTCTGCCTTGAGATGCCGCATGGGGATCTGGAGATAAGCGGCCAGGAGGAGGGCGAAGATCTGTCCTCAAGTGATCTGTAAGTGGATACCTCGAGGGGTGGGAGCCTGAAGTATTTTGAGAAGACAAGTCCCTGGCTAGATCCAATAAGAGAGCCTCTCTAAGCTGCTCCTTAAGCTGTTGAATTGAATGCGCTGACAGATGTAACTGAACAGGGCAAGCCTGAGTATGAGAAGAGTAGAGCCTATGCCCTTCAGCAGATTGAACCTGTTGAACAGGGATTGGTTCATCCAAAAGCCCAGCAAATGCGTCAGGAGAGGAGGTAGTAGAAAAAACAGCATCTAAGGGAGGCTGGAGCTGGCTGCCTTCGTCATCAGAGAGGGGTTCCAGATCTCTCTGGTCCCTTGTATGGTGTACAGAAGCTTGACCATCTCTACAAGTTCGCTTATGTGGGGCAGATATCCTGCCTTCTGTAGTCACCCTGCCCGCCAGAATCTGAGCCTCAGCCACCTCGTACCTGACGGTAGAGGGGCGGGCTGCCGCTACTTCAGAATGATCCCCCGAGGAATGAGACTGCTCCAATCCCAGGGTGGGAAGGGGCTCTGATACTGCGCCTGTTGATGCCATGCGGGGAGGCGGCTTTAACCCCTTTGAGAGGTGTTTCATTTTGTGCGTGGCTTTCCCCATCGCGGGCACACACTGCGGGACTTATAGGGTTAATAAATGCTGCTAGTAAATGACCGGGCGAAGCTTGCAATTTAACAGCGGCCGGCGTCTTCCCCTCTATTGCTTCTGCGCGTCTACCTCCTCTCCCGCTACAGAGCGGGTAAAAACGAAAGCCGCTCGCAAAGAGCGAGAAATAACTGGGTGTAAGCCTGGGTATCGAGCCCTGGGAAGGCTGCTGCCAAGGTTGAAAACCGCCGACGCTGCAGCCTGGTGAACGAGGAGGAACGTCAGCGAAATTAGTTAAAGAGGGAGTCTGAATAGGTCGACGGCTGCCAGAGCCGCGGGGAGGGGCTGGCTGTTCCTCGCCACGGGGGAAGGTCAGAAGGAAAGAGACAGAAGGAACCCCTTTGTTTGTTTGTTTAAACTATTACAGAAGAAATAAGAAAACTTGGAGGGAAAGAACAAGAACAAACTCACACAGAAGATCCAAACAACAAAAACGCTACAAGCCTGAATCACGGAGTCAGAGAGAATCCAACCACTTTTCTGTGAGGCAAAAGAGAAACTGAGCACGGAGCAGGCGCAGACCAGGGACGGAGCTACAGTAAAACGTCAGCAGTACTCTTTTGCCTTCAACCACTAGGTGGAGCTAGTTACCCATCTGATATCATCTTTCCATGCACAGGAGAAAGAGCGTTCTGACTGATTTTAAAGCTGAAAAAGCTTCTTCTGAGATGACAGCTCGACTCAGAGGCAGCACAGGCAAAGCAACCCTTCCCGGAAGCCACCAACCTTTTTCGCTGTTTCTAAAGCCTTGGGCTCTGTTTTCACTGCCCTTGTCTGAGCAGGATTACTAATGGGGTTGGCAACCTCACATTGAAAACGTAGGTGCCCCAGTCTACCACATTTGTAGCATAATTTCTCCTCACTTTTAGGGTACACAGATCCACTCTGGGGTGTCCTGTGCCCTTCAGATTTTACTGGAGGACTTACTCGCTGTGGCACCACATCCTTTCTGCCACCACTATATGGTCTGGGTTTAAACTCTCTTGATGTTTTCCCCACCCAGCCAGTTCTGTTGGAGGTGAAGTGATCCGCCATCTCTGCGGCCTCCTGCACCGATGTAGGGGAACGGTCTTTGACCAGGAGCCTTATTTCTGGTGGTAACTGATGGTATAATTGATCCAGTATCATGAGGCTTTTCACCTCTTCCACTGACTGAGCTTTGGCACTTGTCAGCCATTTCCCAAATATGTCCATCAGTTTTGCCCCTAGCTCCATGAAAGACCTCCCTGTCTGTATCTGGCAGTTTCTGAAAAACTTTCTAAAACAATCAGGCCCCAGTCTGAATCTTTTGTAGACTGCCTCTTTAAACTCAGCATAGGTGACGGGCCTGTCTGAGGGGACATATTGGTATACCTCTGCCAATTCCCCTTTGATCAGGTTTGATAAATACTGCATGTATTTATCTTCAGGTAGCCCCCACAACTGAGCTGCCTTTTCAAAGGTTGAGATAAATTTGAGGATCTTGACCAGGCTCATAGACAGCAAAGTCCTTTGGAGTAATTTTTATTTTTGCTCCATCTCTGTCTTTCCTTGTTTCATCAGAATGAAACTTCTCTCTTTCAAATTTTAACTTTTCTGCCTGTAATTCCACATCCACTCTCATTCTCTCAGTTTCCATCCGCAATCTCTCAGTTTCCAACTCTCGCTGTTTATCTTTTTCCCCAGCCTCAAAGACCCGCTGTTTTTCTTTCTCATCAGCCTCCCTCCTCAATCTCTCCGTTTCCAACTCATGCTCCCATCTTAACTTCTCTCTCAAGTACTCTATATAAGCGGGATTGCTTGAGTATCCTTCTGGGGTCTCTTCCCTGACAGGTCGTTTTTGCTGGGCAGTTGCAAATCCTATAAGTGCTACCCTCAATTCATCTACCCCTTTACCCTCGTGAGGTAAATTGAATGTTATGCACTTCTCCACCAGCTCCTCTCTTTTCATTTTTATATATTCAGCCATGGTGTTTGAGTTCACTCACTCTTTGCCAGTCACTCTCACAAGTAATCTTGTTTTGTTATTTCTGTTTGCCACACCACTGGTAGGGATTCTCTAGTATTCATATCTCACTGCTACAGCCAACACCTGTGACGTAGTCTCCTTTGTCACCACGTGTCTTTGGGACTCTCTTTGGTTCGTATCTGGATTCTCTGTTGTTCGTATCCCACCGCTATGCTACCACCACATGTGACGCCCTTCCCTGGCTCTCCTTGTCAGGTTCCTACCTGCTCGTGGTTACTGCCTGTCTCTAGGCACCACCAGGGACTCAACCAGTCCGGACTGTCCTTTCTTATGGTTTCTCTCCCCGCTCTAGCACAGATCTCAACAGATCCCCCTGCTAGGCAGCACCACCAGTCACGTCCTATAACCAGTAGTCCCAGAGACTCTGCCTGAGTCTATCTGGTTACCTCTGTGACTGCGTGCTTAAGCTGTCCCAATCCCTTTGATCTATACAGAACGCATATAATTCTGGTTTGCTCTGAATACTTGTGGTGTTATATTCTTCCCTTCACCCGCTGCCACCATTTGTCACTCTTCAGCCTTGGTTATTTACCTCACCCTCCCTTCTGGTCTGTGAAACCCCAGCCAAGGATCAGGCCTTTGGTAAACCAAATAAGTATTTTATTATATAACAGAGATAACAAGATTTCTTTAAAAGGCACTTAAGCATATGGTTACATCTATTCCTGAGGTACTGGTCTTAGTATTAATCCGAACTCCACCCTCTCCTCTCAAGACCCACCAAAACAACCCTCTCAAGTCCACCAACGTCCACCTCACATCCACACCACATCCACACCACATCCACTTCACTTCCACCTAGATTTACCTGACATTCTTCCTTTTATACTGTCAGCCATTTTAAACATTCAGCCAATCATCCAGCATTCTACTGCCCATTCACTCCCCCTCCTCTTTCACTCCACTTACCATGTATCTTCTAAACAAACAGCACTTACCCTATTTACACTAATACAGGATCATCACAGGCAGCCCCACGTAAAGTGCATTGCAGTAGTCCAATCTTGAGGTTACCAGAGCATGAACAACTGAAGCAAGATGTTCCCTGTCCAGATACGGGCGTAGCTGGGCTACCAGCCTAAGTTGGTAAAAAGCACTCCGTGCCACCGAGGCCACCTGCCCCTCAAGTGACAAGGACGAGTCCAGAAGGACTCCCAAGCTGCGCACCTGCTCCTTCAGAAGGAGTGTAACCTCATCCAGAACAGGTACAACATCCAATTGGTCAAGGGATCCATTTACTAACAGCATCTCAGTCTTGTCTGGATTGAGCTTCAATTTGTTCGCTCTCATCCAGTCCATTATCGTGGCCAAGCATCGGTTTAGGACCACCAGTTTGGTTACCAGTTGTTTTCCGGGCCCAAGTCAAGGTGTTGCTTCTGACCTTTAAAATCCTATACAGTTTCGGCCCAGTCTATCTGAAGGAGAGCCTTCAACATCATCAGGGATGCCACTCAACAAGATCAGCCTCAAAAGGCCTTCTCTCTATCCCACCAGTTAAAACAGCTAGACTGGTGAGGACTAGGGAGAGGGCTTTTTCAATTGTGGCCCCCACTTTGTGGAATTCCCTCCCAAATGATCTCCGCCATGCCCCCTCTATGATGAGCTTCCACCAGGCCTTGAAGACCTGGCTCTTCAGGCAGGCTTTTGGGGTGGGTTAGGTTTTATTATTATTGTTGAGATTTTTAATGTTTTAATGTATTTGTATGTTTTTATTTTGTACGTTGCCCAGAGTGGCTGGACAGCCAGCCAGATGGGTGACTGATAAATTTATAAATAATAAAAATAAAATAATAACATTTTCTTTGAAGTTTTGGAGAAATAGCTAATATATTTATGAATATCATTGAACTTCAGGAACATTTTCATCATTTTCATTCATGTCTCTCACATTAAAATAAAATCTTTCATGTATTTACACAAATGTGTGAAAGGGAATGATTCGGACACAGTGTATACACTATAACCACATATAAATATCTATTTTCAGTCTCCGACAAAATTAACAAAGTAACAAAATTAAGCTTAACAAAATTAACAAAGTAACAAAATTAAGCTTCATATGGAAATGAATATGGTGATTGTTATCTAGTTCTCCGTAACGAAGTGATGATATAACTTCTTTAAAAAATATTACTAATGTGCTAATTAGCAATATTATTTTTACAAGAAAAATATCTGAGCTGAGTATAAATGCTAGACCTACTGACTTTTAAATATCTTCCTTGAAATCAAGGGTGGAAAAGTGGTAAACAAGGATATATGTTCTGGGACTTCTGGGTTCAAAAGCCAGTTATCTATGCATGTCACATGCAGTGCACAAATAAATAAATAAAAGTTTGAATAACGTATGGAATTTATAATTACGAAGAAGCAATTGTTATTAATAATTGTTATATTGGGTGACATCTGTATCTCTTTCCATTCTATCATCTATTGGCCAAGAGATAAATTTTAACATCTTTTTGTACACCGCCCAGAGAGCCTTCGGGCTTAGGGCGGTATATAAATTAAATTAAATAAATAATAAATAAATAATGTTTTAGGCCTGTTTAAAATTCTGCAAGCAAAACAGAAAGGGGAACCATATAATCTATCACCTGGCAATCTACTGTTTTAGGATTATTCAGAGATTTTTTGTTTGTATAAATATTTGTGTTTTTGAAGGGTGGGATGACAATCATGTAGCCCAGATGCAGGCACTGTACATGATTTCCAGCAATCTGGTAAATGAAGAGGAAAAAAAACTCAAAATACTTGGTGTTTTATCACCAATGCTTTTTTTTCTTTAGGTTATATCAACCAAGAGTAAAACCCACATCATAAGGTACAAAAGATTCATAGATGTATAGAAGGCTGAAGTAAAACTGTCCCTCTGCCACCCAAAAGGGTGGGAGGAGAGAAGACAGAGAAAATAGAGAAAGGCCGTGGAGAAAAACAGAAGGGGAAATGTCAGCAAACTCACCAAACTCAAAGTAACACAAAGGAAGATACAGAAAAACCAGATAGAAAGGAGGCAAAAGGATTATTGGAACTAAGGAAAAAAGCAACCACCTGGACAAGGAGGCAAGAAATGAACTGGGGCTCACATAACTGAGGCAATCCATTCCCCTCAGAAATTAACTACAATTCCTCTCTGTGGATGTCTGGTGGCGCACAAGACCCACTTGATAGACTATTATCCAGGCAAAAAGCCAATTTTTTTGGTAGGAATTCTAGATATCCAGCTCTTTTGTACCTTATGACGTGCATTTTTTACTCTGGTCAAAACTGACACTAATATGAGATGCTGGTTTTCAGGGACAAAATGGAAAGACTCACTTATTTGCCCTGGAGGTTTCATTTCTATGTATCATATGCTAGTTAAGATCTCCTTTTGATGGCCCAGTCAGCCAACAAGAGAGAAATTATTTAGTTTATTTAAAATTATTGTGTATTTAGTTTTATCTTCATAGCTTTAATTTATTTAATAATCAGTAGCACTTCGTTACAATTGCTTATTTTCTTTATGTTATTGAGTGAAGTTTGTACCATCTATTAACTGCATAGTGTCTGAGTCACATTTAAACCTAAAAACCACCAAGATGTTAACAGGGGAAGGAATCCAATCCTAGTCATACGCAGGGTGGACCCAATAAAATTAATGGTCTTAACTACTTTTTAATGGACATAACTACTAATTAATGGATTATTTATCCATTAATTAACTACTAATTAATGGACTTAAGTTCTACTTTGAGTAGAACTTACTTCAACACCATCCAAACATTCGTGTAGTAGCAAATTCAGAAGCACAGGGTCCCTTCATGATAGTCATGCCATGCCCCCCTCGCTTGCTTGCTCTCCATTGTCATATCCACACTCCTCAGTACTTCCTGTGCATGCCTTCTCCCACAATAGCAGACATCCATGATAGGGAAGTGTGTCAGTCACTGAGAAGAGTCTTATAAACATGCTTTCTTCTTTTTACCCCTGGCAATTCATTTCTAAAGCCTGCTGATGATCTGGAAATATTCTATTTATTAGTGAGAGTTCAGACACTAAGCATGCAGCTGTTTCATGTGGTGCCAAGACTTACTGTTGAGCAGTAATGCATTAACAACACTGGATGTTGTATTATTGCTTCAAATATTGACAAAGCAGTCTTAATCAGTTCTTCTGAAGCTGTTTGACCTGTTGGGGAAAAATCACAGTAAATCTCTTCTGCATCAGAAGAAAAACACTTTTATATAAAGGTCATGACAAATATCCTTGATGTACTTACCTATTGCTCCATCTATGTTAGTTTCTCCTGAATCTATTAATTTGACAAAATTCTGCAGGGAAAATGCACACACACAAAAAGGTTAACATATTTTTCCTTTATTCTGTGTCTTCATTAAATAAATATGCACAAAATAATGACCACACAGCAGTGACAGTAGATTAAGGGAATATAATTTAGGTCTCTTTAAGACTTTACCACATTTGCAGTGCAATCCTATCTATGTCTACATCGATGTAAGAGCTACTGAACTCAACAGGACTTACTCCCAGGTAAGTATATATAAGACTGCAGCCTTCAAATTGAACAGTTTCACAACATAATTTTGAAGTTCAGCCAAGTTTCAGCACTTTCTTTTTATTTTTTAAATTATTTAATAAATATAATAGACTAGAACACATTTAGTACATGGCATCAAAAAAATAACTTCACAAGACATCAAGAAATATAATAATAAATGTAATAGACTAAAACACATTTAGTACATGCATAAAAAAACACATTCACAAGACATCAAGAAATACAACTCAAATTCCATCATCTTAATAAACAATTAATAGTACATAGATCTTTTGATCATTAAATTCATTAAACGAATATTCCAACAAAATAATGATTAATCATTAATACATTATTATTTAATATACTTCATGGGTTATAATTGTTCATTTATGGCAGCATATAGTTTAATCCCCCCCTTTAGGATGCACACCTTAACGTGGTGAGGGGGTTTGAGAGTGTTGAAGAAGCTGAGAGCAATGCCGTCAGGAGTCTAGACCAAAAGGTTAGACTCCAAGCAGGGGCACCCATGGCGGAATGGTCAAAGCTGAGACACCAGACTAAGATGCATCCAAACTCAGAGGAAGGCAATGGTAAACCACCTCTGAATACCTCTTACCACGAAAACCCTATGAACAGAGTATCCAAAATGCAATACGAGATAGTGCTGGAAGATGAGACCCCCAGGTCAGAAGGCACTCACTGAGCTACTGGAGAACAAAGGACAAATACGAGTAGCGCTGTGACTAATGACGCAGCAGGGTCAAAGCCGAAAGAAAGCCCAGAGGGCAATGCGCACAGATGCGAAAGGAGAGTCCAGAGTTGTACAACACACACACTAGGAACATGGAATGTGAGAAGCATGAACCAGGGAAAGTTAGAAATTGTCAAGCAAGAAATGGAGCGTATCAACATTACAATACTTGGTGTGAGTGAATTAAAATGGACTGGAATGGGACATTTTCAATCAGGCAACTACAAAATATTTTATGCAGGAAATGAGAAATCAAGAAGAAATGGGGTTGCTTTAATAGTGAGAAGTGATGTAGCAAAAGAAATTAGGAGCTACAACACAAGGTCTGAGCGAGTTATATCAATGAGATTAAATGGGAAACCTATTAACCTAACCATCATCCAAGTCTATGCTCCAACATCAAATGCAGAAGAGGAATTGGAGAGATTTTACGCAGAAGTACAGGAAGAAATTGATCACACACCAAAACAAGATATGATGATAATTATGGGGGACTGGAATGCAAATGTAGGGAACAGAGAAGAACTAGGAATTGTGGGGAAATGGGGCTTAGGTGACAGAAATGAAGCAGGAGAAAGTCTTATTGAATTCTGTGAAGCCAATGATTTGTTTCTTGCCAACACATTTTTTGAGCAACCAAAAAGACGGCTGTACACGTGGACATCACCAGATGGTCAATATAGGAATCAAATTGATTATATAATTGGAAACAGAAGATGGAGAAGTTCCATACTTTCTGCAAAAACAAGACCAGGAGCAGACTGCGGTACAGATCATGAACTGATCGTATCGAAAATCAGAGTAAAGCTAAAGAAGAACAACAAAGTACTCATAATGCCAAAATACAATTTAAATAACATCCCAGAAGCATATAAAGATCAAATAAGGAACAGGTTTGAGGCTTTAAACTTAGTTGACAGAGAACCAGAAGAAGTATGGAATAAAGTCAGACTCATGATCAGGGAAGAATGCAAAAACACAATACCTCTCGTTAAAAAGAGAGAAAGACCTCAATGGATGACTGAAGAAACTCTTAAAATGGTTAAAGAGAGAAGGAAAGCAAAAGCAAAGGGAGATAGAAACACGGTCAGAACCCTAAATGCAACTATACAACAACTAATACGTAGGGACAAAGAAAACTATTACAATAGTTATTGTATAGAAACAGAAAAGGACAACAAAATGGGAAGAACAAGAGCCCTATTCCAAAAGATTAGAGAAATGAAAGGGAAATTTAAACCACGAGTAGGGATGTTGAATAATCAACAGGGGAACACACTGAGTGACCAAGATGAAATAAAAGGAAGATGGAAGCAATACACTAAAGAACTCTATAAAAGAGATGACAGGATGACAGATTCATTCATGGAGGAACCATATGATGAAGAACCAGAAATTTTAGAATGTGAGGTGAAAGCTGCTCTTAACATTCTTGGAAGAAACAAATCACCAGGAATAGACGGCACACCAATAGAGTTGCTACAAGCTACTGAGACTGAATCTGTCCAAATTTTGACAAGAATTTGTCAAGAAGTATGGAAAACTAAACAATGGCCCACAGACTGGAAGCGTTCAATATATATCCCAATTCCAAAGAAAGGGGATCCCACAGAATGCAGTAATTACCGAACTATTGCCTCAGTATCCCATGCAAGTAAAGTAATGCTTAAGATTCTACAACAAAGGCTCTTACCATATATGGAGCGAGAAATGCCAGACGTCCAAGCTGGATTTAGAAAGGGAAGAGGCACCAGAGATCGTATTGCAAACACACGTTTGATAATGGAACGGAGCAAGGAATTTCAGAAGAAAATCACCCTGTGCTAAAGCCTCTGACTGTGTAGATCATGAAAAACTATGGAATGCTTTAAAAGAAATGGGGGTGCCACAGCATCTGACTGTCCTGATGCACAACCTATACTCTGGACAAGAGGCTACTGTCAGGACAGAATATGGAGAAATCGACTGGTTCCCCATCGGAAAGGGTGTGAGACAGGGGTGTATTTTATCACCCTATTTGTTTAATCTGTACGCAGAACATATCATACATAAAGCAGGATTGGGTCAAGATGAAGGAGGTGTGAAAATTGGAGGGAGAAACATCAATAATTTAAGATATGCAGACGATACCATACTACTAGCAGAAACCAGTAATGATTTGAAACGAATGCTGATGAAAGTTAAAGACGAAAGCACAAAAGCAGGACTACAGCTGAACATCAAGAAGACTAAAGTAATGACAACAGAAGATTTATGTAACTTTACAGTTGACAATGAGAACATTGAACTTGTCAAGGATTATCAATACCTTGGCACAGTCATTAACCAAAATGGAGACAATAGTCAAGAAATCAGAAGAAGGCTAGGACTGGGGAGGGCAGCTGTGAGAGAACTAGAAAAGATCCTCAAATGCAACGATGTATCACTGAACACCAAAGTCATCCTCATTCAGACCATGGTATTCCCGATCTCTATGTATGGATGTGAAAGTTGGACAGTGAAAAAGGCAGATAAGAGAAAAATCAACTCATTTGAAATGTGGTGCTGGAGGAGAGCTTTGTGCATACCATGAACTGCAAAAAAGACAAATAATTGGGTGTTAGAACAAATTAAACCAGAACTATCACTTGAAGCTAAAATGTTGAAACTAAGGTTATCATACTTTGGACACATCATGAGAAGACATGATTCACTAGAAAAGACAATAATGCTGGGAAAAACAGAAGGGAGTAGAAAAAGAGGAAGGCCAAACAAGAGATGGACTGATTCCATAAAGGAAGCCACAGACCTGAACTTACAAGATCTGAGCAGGGTGGTTCATGACAGATGCTCTTGGAGGTCGCTGATTCATAGGGTTGCCATAAGTCGTAATCGACTTGAAGGCACATAACAACAACAACAATAGTTTAATCCAAGATCCTTTATGCCCAACTCGCTTTTAATATAAGGATGGTTGACGCCCATTTTCCCATTCCCTCCTTCACTATTTTATAAGGTCACAGCAGTGCAGTCGGTTTTATAATGTCCAACTGTTCCCATATTTTCCTCAATAATTCTATTTTCTTTGGTCCTCTCTCCTGCGCCCATCTTTTAGCGAAGACTATCCTCATGATTGTTAATATATATAAAATGTGAGATTGATACTTCTCTTGGCCCTGTGTATAATTTAAAAGACATAACAAAGGATCTACAACCAACTGAATATTGAACATTTCAGCATTATCAAAACTGCCATGTACTAAACACCACTAGCAAAACAATTGTCAAGGAAGGTATTTTCCAGCTAAAAATCTGAAGCTATTCATTAAGTACTTTACTATTAGGGTAAAATAGGATTTTCTGAAGAGATTCAGAATGAACTTCAGGCTGCAGCTATGTAAAAATAATTCATTACATATAACATAAGTCTTCTAGAAATTACAATTTTCTCTTATTTGTGCTATCTTTTTTATCTCTTCACATAATGCATACTTTATGGATGCCCTAACATATAAGTACAGAAAACGATGCCCTCATACATTTTAAGGATAACCTAAATAAATCATCCTTCTGAGCAGCAAAAATGAAATATTAATGTTCTGGGATAAGTAAATACTTCACTATTATTCCCTCTGCTCTTGTGCCATTTAATTTATTTCCATTTTTCTGATTCAATTTTATACACAGAAGACATTTTATAAGGATGCAAGAGATATGTCATTGATGTTTACGTGCCATAGAAGTAATAATCCTCAGAAGATTTATATATAGTATTTCATCAGATCACATAGATAGCTACCTTTTCAGCAATGAGAGATGCACAGGAAAAACATCATCTGATTAAAAAAAATCCTAGCACATTGATAAATAAGGAACAACTTGATACCTAGTTCTGCAGCAGCGCATATGAGTGGGAGGGAGGCAGCCAGCTGAGATGGGGGAAGTGGAAAGAGATACAGAACTTAACACCAGGCCCCTCTATGCCTTGCAGCAGCAGCTGCCTCTTGTTGCTTCTAGAGACAGTTAACATCAGGATTAGGCCATGCTGAGACTGTATTCCATCTGCCTGAGTGGCTGCAGCTGCCCAGAGAACTCCCCTAAACCAGCAGACCTTCCAGTCGTGCTCAGGAAAGGGAGAATATAAGCCAAGCCTACCAGAGGCTGCAGGCACTGTTATGGGGGTGGCTCCAAAGAGAGTTGCATCTTCAGGGTGTGGCGAGGACAAGGGTTCACTCCCTTTTGATTATTTGTTTAGAACAGGTTTTATATGTGGCAATGATTCCTCCTCCCCCCGCCCCGGGAGGATTGTTTTGATTCTCCCTAGACTGTCTCCAGAGTGGGAGGCTGGAGGTGGACTGGAGTGGTACATACTGGTGGAAAGTAGTTTCATGTCCCTGGAGTGAGACTCCAATGCATCATGAAATAGTGATCTTCCTGGGTGACAGCTGGAATTTGAGTCCTGTCTAGTAGTTTTCTTTGTTTGACTGTCCCTTATCCTCTGCTTTATTCCTGTTTTTTAGAGGTGGGTCAAGGAATACAGGGGGGAGAAAAAGAGCTAGTTACAGTACATCAAAGCCCTTGACCCCTCTGCTTTGCCTTCTCTGTTTCAGAATTTGGGGACGCTCCTGACCCTGTGCTGGTGTTATTAAATGCTAAGTCTGCCCAAAATAAAACATGTATCATTCACAATTTGATTGCAGATGAGGGAGCAGATCTGGTATGTACAACTGAGTTGGGTTGATGAGCTGGGTGGCCCAGTGCTAACTTGGTTGTGTTCGCCTGAGTAATCGCTGCACCATTCTAGGTCAGAGGGATGGGGAGTTTAATGATCCATGAAAAGTCCATCTTGCACACCAGGAGATCAATCTGTATGGTGTCTGGGTTTGAAAGATTGTTTGTGGTGTTGGGCCAGAAAGACAGAACAGGGATGATGTTAGTGCACTGTCCACACCAGTATGCTACAACCTCCCTAACCGAGCTGGCAGATTTAATCTCAGATGTGGTGTTGAAGAACCCTTTCATGGTAGTGTTGGGGGACCTCAATATCCACACTGAGGCTGCCTCAAATCAGCTATCTTGGGACTTCATGTCTATGACAACCATGCGGCTGTCTCAATACATCAATGGTCCAACACATGTGGCTGTAAACACTCTTGACCTGGACTTTGCCACAGAGCAGATTGGTAATACTATCTTGAATGGGGGACTCACTGTGAGTCTGTTGTTACAGACGGACCATTCCCTGATAAGGTTTGTACTGAATGTAGCTACTTCACTCTGCAAGGGTGGGTGTCAGGTCCAGGATGAGACTGAGGAACCAGACCAGTGGGTGAAAGCAATTCAGTTTTTATTAGAGTGACATCCACACAAACGCTGCGCCTTCTCATAAAGCGCCACTGACTTACAGATCCTGCGACATGGAAAGATAGTTGACAGAGTGAAGTGCGCTTTCCCGCCCAACTCTTAAGTAGGACCCAAATGGGCACGAAGCCTTTCACTCCGCCTCAATCCCCCCTCAGGGGCCACCTGTCTCCCCCTCCCCCTTTCTTGTCTCTTCACTCGTCGTCGAGTAGGCGGTGAGGGGGGAAGCGCCGGCCCCTCCCCTTCTGAAGATTCCGACTCCGGTATGGGCGTAAGGGGAGGTCCGGGCGGAGGGGGAGGCGTGTGAACTTTCAAGGTTGGCTCCGAGACTCTGGCGCTCCCAGGATCTCCGTTGCTGGGCAACCCTATCTCTGGACATTCCTCTCCTTCTCCTTCGCTCAAGTCTGACAGGGGGCTCCCCTCCCCCTCGTCTTCTGACTCTAAATCCCCAGGACCCCAATTCCGCGTCCCGACAGTGGGGGACCCATTGAGATGGTCTACCCTTGGAGACTTCTGGAATCTAGATTCTGGAATGCTTATAGGGGGGTTCCGGCTGACATACCTGGTGCACCTGTGGGGGCTCTTGTGAGAGGATGAGATATGTAAAGCCACCAACACAATCACTTCTGAGAGCCCTTGCCATTTTTGTGGAGTCCATATGTCACCTTGGTGCTCCAGTGACCTGTTGTGCGATGAAACAGGAGAGATGGAGACTGGAGTGCAGGAGGCATAAATGTTGGTCCGAACCCGACTAAACACAGATAAGGTTGAACCCAACATGTGGCAGTGGCGAAGAAAGCCTACTTCTCTGACACCATTGTGTTTGCAAGCAGACGTCAGGCAGAGGTTTTCTGAGTGGTGAATGAGCTTTTGTCATCTGGCCAAGAGAGGTTTTCTCCATTTTCCCTTTTATAAATAAAAGTGTAGGCTACTATACTAGAAATCAGAAGGGTTTGTACATACAGAATTAATAGCAGAACACCTAATGTCATGTCTCTTGCAAAGTTTAAAAATATAAGGAAGAATGAGGAAGGCTCACTAATGCAGCAGCATGTCAAATATGGGACTTAACTTTGGAGATTATTTGCAGGGCTCTCTGTAAATGACAATCCCCATCCCAGAGTAGTGGCTGGTTCCACTGATGTCAAACATGGTTGTTTTTACTCATCAGAGGCAACCAGGTGAACAACTAATTGCACGATTAGAAGGAAATAAAAATATATAAACTTCAACTGTTTTCCAATATTTTCACTTAACTAAAAGTTAGAAATTAGAAGGCGGCTAGGACTGGGGAGGGCATCTATGAGAGAACTAGAAAAGGTCCTCAAATGCAAAGATGGATCAATGAACACTAAAGTCAGGATCATTCAGACCATGGTATTCCCAATCTCTATGTATGGATGTTAAAATAAATCAACTCATTTGAAATGTGGTGTTGGAGGAGAACTTTGTGTATACCATGGACCATGAAAAAGACAAATAATTCGGCATTAGAACTAAATAAACCAGAACTATCACTGGAAGCTAAAATGCTGAAACTGCGGTTAGCATACTTTGGACACATCATGAGAAGACATGATTCACTAGAAAAAACAATAATGCTGGGGAAAACAGAAGGGAGTAGAAAAAGAGGAAGGCCAAATAAGAGATGGATTGATTCCATAAAGGAAGCCACAGACCTGAACTTACAAGATCTGAACAGGGTGGTTTATAACAGATGCTACTGGAGGTCGCTGATTCATAGGGTCGCCATAAGTCGTAATAGACTTGAAGGCATATATAGTAAGGCCCCACTTTTTGGCATTCTGCTAATATGCCAGTTTTCAATTAGAGTAAGGCCCCACTCATATGGAGCTTGTTCCGCTTTTATGGTATTTTTCAGCATGATGCGCTCAGCAGCTGATCGCCGGGCACCATTTTATTGACGGAGTTCCACTTTTCGGCAATTTTTGCTTTTCAGCGGGGGTCTGGAACATAACCTGCCGTATGAGTGGGGCCCTACTGTAACAACAACAAAAGGTAGGGAACTACAAACCCACAGGTTGATAGTTTTATCATGTTTCAAGCTTAAAATTCAGTGGATTCAGTGGGATGATCCACTCCAACTGAAGCTGTTTAAAGCCCCATTGATTTCAATGGAAGAAAAGTAAGCATATATGTAACTGTTTTATACTTCACTTTAGCTTGATCTTGCTCTCATTTTATCCTCTATTCTTCATGATTAAAGGGGGACGAACTGTTTATTAGGATAAGAAGCAAGTCTCTGTTAAATAAGACCTGTGAGATGATGTGGTTTAAATTCCAAACACCATACAAAGATTCCTTCACATTATAGAACTCAGTCTCCAGGGATCTTTGTGGCAAGGCCTACACTTGATCAGTATATATAGCCCTTTCAACTATGTCACTTTAAAAAAAAATAAAAAAATTACATTAAGTTAAACCCACATCCAAACTGCAATCAGACAAAAACGTTAGGGCTGATGTTAAGCTATAGTGCCATCTTATTTCAATTGCCATTCTGAGTAGCAGTTACAGAAACGGTCCTTTACAATCCATTTTACGTAGAAGTATATACATTCTCTAATTCATAAAAAATTCATAATGTGTTTTCTTTGTTCATAAAGTTTTTTAGTGAAGAATAAGCAGGACAGAAATGAGAAACAGATACTGTCTTCCTCTGCACTGCATCCATTCTGTGGAAAATAGGGCTGGAGGACATTCCTGATTAGGGATGACTCCTCCTACTGATCATGACAGGCAGGGTCTAGAAACTTCTTAGTTTCCTCTCTGGGGGGAGGAGTCATTCCGCCCTCCAGACTGAGCTGACAGAGCAAGAACTCCTCGACCCCATTAATGCCAACCATGCAGACGTTTATTAAACAGAAACCTGTACAAAGTAGTAACTAGGAAAAGGTAATAACCAGAGACAAAGCAGACAACTGGAGAAAAACTTCCCACAAAATCAGATACACGCAGTACTAGACATCGTGTGAAAATGTAAGAAGCTAGCAGAATGCCTCAAGCCCCTAACCCCTTGCTCCAGGAAGCTGTAGCAGAAGAAGGTGGGTGGAATGTCCTCCAGCCCTATCCATGAAAGTACACGTGAAGGCCCACTCACAATAAGTAGAATGAAGTGTATGGTAGAAACTGGTCTCATCTGGCCTAAAACCATTAATAAAGGGAGACAACAGAATAGTGGTAACAAGGAGACAGTGAAATATTGGAAATATTAGTGAAAGGGACGGATTGACATTAGTCAAAGAAGACAGCAGAACAATGGAATGGGAGGTGTTTGCAAATTATGAATATACATGTACTCATTTTAATAAAGTTATCTGATTGGTTGGAAATATTGCAGGAGGGAGGTACTGTTACGTTATGTGGGGAGGAACTTATGGGATTGGTAAACTAATGTCACATGTGTATTCAGTGCTGTATAAAAAATCCATGCAGACTGTGCTTCCGGGCAGTCCTCTCCAGGCTCTCTGGGAGGCTGACCCTGCATATGCTTGTAAAGAATAAAGGCCTACCTTTTTGCTTCAAGCCTGTGTACTCAAATTTCTTCAAGGACCCCCAGTAAAAGATCCCATATGAGAAAATTCTCCATCACCACAGGGCCCACAAATGCCTCTATTGGTACTCTCAGGCAGGAGGCCTAGACTCCCAAGATTTCATTTTTTAAAAAATTATCTAGCCCTCCTAGAAAGTAAGTTATTAAGCAAATGTGCAGACACCCTTCTATGAATTTTCTGTGAAATGAGCCAACTGACCTTCTCCCACCTGCCAGCGTTTTTAGCCAATTAATGAAGTCAGAACTATGATTGATAAGTGAGTTGCTTGGGACACCAGGCAATAGAAATCCCTGGTATCCCCTCCCCTTTAATGTACTGCTTCCTGCTTCTGTCTTATTTTCTAGCAGTCCTTGCAATCTCTGTAGTTTGCCCTTTTTCTTTTGCTACCAAGCAGGATGCATCTTTCTTACGGTGAACCTAATAATCTGAGATTATATACTCCCTAGAAGTTATTTTCCACAAATGCTATACAATAAATTCAGATAGATGTTAAAGAATCCTGCCCCCAAAGGGCAAATGTAAAATGTGAAAAGTTTGCAAAGAGGCTTAGGCTTGTCTCTTGTTGTGTAGGAGCTGATGTCAAGGGAATCATTAAGTATTCACTATATAGTAGGCTTACAGTGCAACATCAACTTCACTGGACCGGCCATATTGTTGGTCGAATCCCTGATCACTGTCTTCCAAAGCAGCTACTTTACTCCCAACTTAAGGATGGAAAACAGAATATCGGTGGACAGCAAAAGTGGTTTAAAGATGTTCTCAAAGCTAATCTAAAAAAAATGTAACATGAGCATCGAGAACTGGGAAGCCTTGACCCATGAGCGTCCCAATTGGAGGTCGGCCAATATCAAAGGTGCTATGGACTTTGAAGAAGCACGAGTACAGGGCGAATGGGACGAACGAGATAAGGGAAGGCACATCAAGCAAATCCTCATCATGACCATCTTCCATCTGGAAACCTATGTCCTCACTGTGGGAGGCTGTGTGGATCCAGAATTGGCCTCCACAGTCACTTACGGACCCACCATTAAAGACCTTATCTTGGAAGACAATCTTACTCGGCCACAAGTGATCGCCAATGAATGAATGAACAGTGCAATAGTATACATGTCCACTTCGGAAATAAGTCTCTATATTTTATGGGACTTACTCTCAGGTAGGTGGGTACAGAATGGAAACCTAGGCTTTGGTTTAGGATTGGCATTGAGGAAAACAGAGTTCTTGTGCCTTTTACAGCTATATTTCCACAATTAAGATCAGCAGGACATAGCTGTCTTCCCATGGTAAGCGTGAGGTTGTGGGGGGTGGGTGATAGAAAATCAGCAATCACTGTAGTCTCCGATTTTGTGCTGTGCCCCCCCCATGGCAGCCATTTTGTGACTTGCGCTCTCAGCATGCCCTCAAAATTTGAAATGTGCCCACTGGTTTCAAAGTTGGCAACTCCCTATTTAGGCTGTCATTGGACATGTATTGCTCTGTACAACACAGGATATCTGATGTGTAACAGCAGAACCTAATGCAAGCATATATTTTTAATTTCTGAGTTCATCTGTATTATTACTTATTATTTATTTATTTATTTATTATTTGCTTTATATCCCACCCTTTCTCCCAGCAGGAGCCCAGGGCAACAAACAAAAGCACTAAAAACACTTTAAAACATCATAAAAACAGACTTTAAACTACTTTAAAACAAAACATCTTTAAAAAAATTTTTTTTTAAATCTTTCAAGACATCTTTAAAAAAGGTTAAAAGCATATAGGTTTTTTTTAAAAAAAAGATTTAAAAACATATTAAAAAGCAATCCCAACACAGACACAGACTGGGATAAGGTCTCAACTTAAAAGGCTTGTTGAAAGAGGAAAGTCTTCAATAGATGCCAAAATTTAAGGGGAGGGAATTTCACAGGGTAGGTGTCGCCACATTAAAGGTCTGTTTCCTATGTTGTGCAGAATGGACCTCCTGATAAGATGGTATCTGCAGGAAGCCCTCACCTGCAGAGCACAGTGATCATCAGGCTATCCCAGTCCAGAAATGGCCACAGCTGTCTTACCAGCCAAAGTTCACCTGGGCCTCTAGCAACAAAGATGGATCCAGAAGCACCCCCAGACTACGGACCTGTTATTTCAGAGGGAGTACAATCCAAGAGCACCCCCAGACTACGGACCTGTTCTTTCAGAAAGAGTACAACCCCATCCAAAGCAGGCAACTAACCAATTATCTGAACTCAGGAACCACCAACCCACAGCGCCTCTATCTTGCTAGGATTCAGACTCAGTTTATTGGCCCTCATCCAGCCCACCACCGAGTCCAGGCAGCGGTTAAATACATAAATAAATAAATACATAAATAAATAAATCTGTATCATTACTTGTAGGGATCCTCAAATTTGTGTTAAAATTATAAAGTAACACTATTATCTTTTTCTTGAACATGTATATTAGAAGGAAAACTCTATCAGTTAGTTAAATTAATACACATCTAACATATACTAAAATAAACACTGCTAAAATTGTAGGGACTCTATTTTCCATATATTTGCTCTCATATAATTTTAAGCATCCATGTTCTCAACAGTGTGGCTTCAAACCATTACTTACTAGTAAAGTTCCATAGCTGCACAGAAACTCCTCAGTTACAATCTGGGAACGAAACACCTATGAGCATATAATTTTGAAAAAAGAAAAGTAAGTACTTTGAAGACATGTTAATGCTGTAGTATGCAGTATGATTTAATACAATACTTCTGAGTCATATTGTATGTTACAATGTTTGGAACTTTTTTGTTTAGAAAAAAGGTAAGTAATGGACATGATACACATTTATAAAACTATGCATGTTGTGAATAAAGTGGACAGGGAGAAGTTTTTCTTCCTCTCTCCTGATGCTAGAACTTGGGATCACCCAAAGCTGAATGGTGTAAGATACAAGACAGACAAAAGGAAGTTCTTCACACATTGCATAGTTAAGACTATGAAATCGCCTACCTCAAGATATGGTGATAAGATCAACTTAACTATTTTTATAAGGGGATTAGACAAATTTGTGGATAAGGCTATCTATGGCTATTTCATTATGCCTATATGATATGTCCAGGTTCAGAGGCATCATGCCTCTAAATACCAATTGGTAGGAAAAATAGTGAGCAGAGCTATTTGTCTCATTTCCTATTTGTTGGATTCCTATAGGTATTTGGTTGGGCTAGGAAACAGGAGTTGCGCTAGATAGGTCCTTCATCTGATCCAGCAGGAATTGATCACATTAGTGTAACAGAGATGGCAAGAGCATCTTGGTGTAACAGTGCTAATGCTTAGATAAGGGCTTCAAGGTGAAAAATATGAGGCTGTCTCTCTCCTTCTCTACCTTCATCCAAAAAACTACAACATACTGTGAGATATCCAAGAATCAGGAGCTAGAGACTAGGAGACATGGGGACTTGAACTCATTCCCCTCTGCGTTCATTTTATTAAAGCAACATTTTGGATGAGGACAGTGGGGTTTGAAAAGGCTCTCTCCCCAACTGTTTCACCCACCGGTCTGTTTCAGAGCACTGCAACAGTCTGCATCATGAGTCACTTGGTTCTTTCTACTCCAGCCCAGCTCTTTGTGGAACAGACACTTTCCCTCCCAAACTTAGCACTAAGGAAGGAAGTTTAAAAGGTTCATGGTGTGCCAAATAATTATATGCCTTGTGGGGCACAGGTCTTCCTTTATCCCAATACTCATTGTGTAAATGGGCTAACAACAATGCAATGGAAAGAGCATCAGGGGAGGCTGGAGCATAATCTGCTGCTCTCTAGATCACTGCACAGGCTGGTGAGGCAGTGGCATTCTTCATGTACACCCACATTTGAACTAGAACTGGAGAGGGCTGGTTGAGGGGAAAAACAAGCCACAAAAGCATGACAGATCTCATTGTTCATTAGCAGAATAAAATTAAAGTGAAGAACTCCTTAACAAAATTCACTAGCATCAATTAATGCTATCCTATAACAAGAAATGTGTAAGAAGGGAAAAAATTGGACCATAACAAAGTCCAAAAGCCAAACAACCAGAACCCAGGAACATTCTTCATTTTCTGTTCTTTAACACATTATACCTGGGAGGTCACAAGATGAAGTACCACGGGCATCATTGGAAGGCATCCTTTCAGCTGTTTAGCTTGAATTGTTGATGGATGTTTACGTCCCGATACATTGGCTAAAGCGGAAAGAATGTCACCTACAAAGCACAAGTTTTGTGATATTAGGAAACCAGCGTATCAGAATAAGTCTGTAGTGTTCTGCACACTTAACAGTAGGACCTCCTTCCAAGAAAGAATGCCTAGGATTGTGCTGCAAGTCTTCTAACTCAAGTATTTCTATCTCAACAAAACATGTTTACTATATATCCAGTGTGTAGTATGAAGGTTCTAATCTTGGTGCCATGCAACCAATACACAATACAACAAAGACTAATTTTCAGTATGTTCATCATATCCTTCTGCAGAAGAACAACCTAACATTTTAACATGAGTCTGCATACACAAAAAGTGTGTGTCAACATGCAAATACTTGGAAGGGTAGGAGGAAGTTGGGGCTCTTACCTACGCAGACCAGAGCGTTTGCTAATAGTATTTCCCTATCTTCAGGTTAATTTCTGCAGCTCTTCAGCACCTCCTGACTTAGAAGCAAAAAAGGGAAGTGCTTACACCTAGTTAGTGAAGAAGCAAAGACCACCAGTGTTGAAACAATGATCCTCCAACATCAACTTTGCTGGACCGGCCATGTTGTTCGAATGCCTGATCACCGTCTTCCAAAGCAGCTACTTTACTCCCAACTTAAGGATGGAAAACAGAATATCGGTGGACAGCAAAAGTGGTTTAAAGATGTTCTCAAAGCTAATCTAAAAAAAATGTAACATGAGCATCGAGAACTGGGAAGCCTTGGCCCATGAGCGTCCCAATTGGAGGTCGGCCAATATCAAAGGTGCTACGGACTTTGAAGAAGCACGAGTACAGGGTGAAAGGGACAAACGAGCTAAGCGGAAGGCACGTCAAGCAAATCCTCATTGTGACCAGTTTCCATCTGGAAACCTATGTCCTCACTGTGGGAGGCTGTGTGGATCCAGAATTGGCCTCCACAGTCACTTACAGACCCACCGTTAAAGACCTTACAATCTTACTCAGCCACAAGTGATCGCCAATGAGTGAAGTTAACAACATAAGAAGAACCTTGATGGATCAGGCCAAAGTCCAACCAGATGTCTAGGGGAAACCTGCAAGCAGGGTATGAGCATGGGCGCAACAACACTTTCTTCACTGTGTTCTCCATCAATTAGCATTCTGTGGAAAAATGCTATGTATGTGTTTGTGTGTGAAGAAATGTGGGGGACTGAGGGAAATCTAGGGAAAGCCTGCAAGCAGGGCATGGGCGCAGCAACACATTTTCCACTGTGTTCCTCATCAATTAGTATTCAAAGGCCTACTGCCTCCAATACTGGAGGTAGCACACAGCCATCATGACTAGTAACGAAGTGAAGAACGGTGCACTTCTCAGCTTGTTCTGTCTCTCAAGTTATAGTATGCACGTACAATACATAGCAAATGTGCTTTTCAAGTTGTCTCAGCTATACAGCCTACAGTTATGCAGCCCCAAACTATGGCCTGTGCACATTTAGAGGTACACCACTATAATGAAATGGGGACTTACTTCATAATTTATGTGCTGAGGACTGAAATATAAAGCAGCAATCCATGAGAACAATATGCTTGAAATTATGCCTAAGGCCATTGTTAGTCATTTTTATGTCGTTTGTGCCAGTCCTCCCCCCGTTTCATACCACACACCATTAGAAAAGTACTGTTAAGGGTTAATTTCTTCTGTTATATAGTACCGCCTTCAGGGTGGCATCTGTTCTGTTATGACTTAGCACCTCCATTCCATAACGGATGTCCTGCATCCACCATCTTAGAAATAGAAGCTGATCATGCACTGTGGCCGGAAGCATGACTCAGGGAATACTCTGGGAGAGCCAGTTTAAATGTAACACACTGTAGTATTACCTTATTTGGAGTTCCTACTGTTACCTTATTTGGAGTTCCTACTGTAAGCTTCCTGTACGTTCACTGAAGGGTATAAAAATCAGGGAACGAAGTTAGTTGTGGTCAACCCACCCACACTGCTTGCCGTTTCTGTGAGTCTTTTTTAATAAATATTTTTATATTTTTCTTATAAACTGCTATCTGACTCCTTCTTAAACACCAGAGCGAGACACGGACTCCTGTTTACCATAACAGTACTGAGATGTACTAGTTAAAATTTTTATATATTAAATTTTCAGCGTGTATTTTGCCAAAGTATACTCTTTGATTGGCCAAGAATCGGGACCACAGCTCAGTGGCAGAGACCATGCTGTATATGCAGTAGATCCCAAGTTCAATCTTTGGCATTCCATGTAAAAGGATCAAGTACCAGTGATAGAAAAGATCTCTGTCTGAGTCTTTGGAAAACTCTACCAGTCAGATTATTCAGCTAGATGGACTTTCTGTATCGTATATATGAGTTTGTATATAATTTGGAAGGCAACACAAACACTTAAAAGATCTTAGGCAGCAGGTCAAGGAAACTGCTCACAGTTTAGAATAGATACCATCAGGCTAGATCAGGGTGGGAATCTTCAGCCCATGGACCAAATGTGGTGAACCAGGCTTTCTTGGTTGGCCCATGAGATCATTTTGGGGAAGCCACACCCACCCACCTTATCCCTGATGTCATACATGGGACAGGTGCGGGGCATGCAAGTACAGGACTTCACAGGAACAATCAGGACCTTAGAGTGGGTTCCCAATTGTGAGACATATGAGACTTGAGTTGGCTTATTGTTGGTTGAAATGGCTGGTTTGAATTATCTTTCCTTTGTCTCTCTGCTAGCTTGCCAGCCTGCCTTTGTATAAGGGGAGAGCGCTCATTGACTGAAATGGTTGAAATGTCCTTTCTGGTCACAAAGCACACAGACTGAGCTCTTTTCTCTGATTGGCCTTTGGGTGGCATGCATGCTAATTTCCTTTCCATTTGTTTTCCCTTGACTATATAATTTGACCCAGTAGAACTCTGCTCTTTATAAGCTTCACATCTGTCCACTTCTTTCTTAAAGCCTGCTAGGACCATTTTAAAATCTGGGTTTGCCTTTGCATCAAGAGCAGAAATAAAAGCAGAATATTTCTGTAGTAGGGATGTCGGCAAAACTGAAATTTTCTGTTCACTATCAGGTCTCCCTCCTGAGGCATGCAACTGATCCAAAATATTCAGCATATCCATAAATCCCATAAGGGTCAATCTCCCTTCCTTAAATGAGCAGAAAACAACTCTTTATAAATCTGGATCTGCTCTTGCATTCCAGTTTTCCCATATAGATTTTTCATAGCTAACAGCATCTCTCTAGCAGTCCTTTCATTCTTCACATGTGTAACCTGCGAGTCAGCCAAACATTGATTATACAGCCACAAGAGTGGCTGTATACTATAGTCAGCATGGATTTTTCACATTCCACAATGTTAAATTGAAAATACCCCACACACCATTCTGATCCTTCCCATAAGCTCATTTCAGAACAAAACCTTACAAAACTTATAGTCCTGAACTCAGAAATGCTTGCTTAACAACCCTCTAAATTTTCATGGTGATACACAAAGTTTGAGAGAATTGAGAGTTCAAAGTGTAAAAAGAGAGAGAAACAGACCCCTTTTGGACTTTTTTCTGTCAGAGTTCTCATAATCAGTTGAAATTCATTAAAAATCAGCCATGTTCACAGAGTACTTGTAATCCTATTACTGACCTTGCCCCATACTCTGACCTTCATCTTCTGCAGATTAAAAGTTTTAAAAAATGCCTGGCTGATTCTTAATTACTTCAAGAAATTTTGGCTTGAACTCAATGATAACGTCTCACAGTCACAAAGGATTTTCAGTTAAACAGAATAATTTTTAAAATGGGACTATAGCTAATTGATAGTGGACATAGGGATCCTGCTGGGACCTGGCTCCCCAAAAAGTAAAGGGTCTAAGGCCCCCCAAGACTCTAAATGACTACACCCCTCTCTAGCCTACAATGGAAGGCAGAGCTCACTTTAGGTAGAAAAGCCTGATCAATGCAAAAAATGGCAGAGTCCTTGTGAAAAACACACAAATGATGTGCCATAGACAAAGCCCCCAACTTCGAAACTTGTTGTGCTGAAGTGATGGCAACCAGGTACAGTACTACGAAAGCCATAATTTGCAAGTGTAGACCTGAGAGGTTCAAAACAGGAATGTTGCAAACCTTGCAGCACCTTCTAAAGACTCCACAAGGGGAAATTGCCAAGTTTCAATTCAGACCATTGAATGTTTTCTAACTATAAAGGTGTAGAAGCTACAACTACACACATATACACCGAATTCCTCTTATAATGTCAGAATGCAATTTAGCCAACTCACCCTTATTAACACAGGGTCACAACTGCAGCGCTATGATATAATACTGCCTCTCCCATTTCAGCATTATGCTTTTCCTACAGTAACTCATATCATTACTGTTCTTGGAATCTTTTCTTTTTTTGAGGCAAGAACTACTGTGTGTCACAAGAAAATAAAGAGAAAAAGGGAATCCCTCCCCCCACTTTGTAGTGAGATAGCACAATTTACCTAGAATTTGTGGCAGTTCACACACAATGTGAAAGATGAGAAGATCCAGGCATTTTGACAGATATTCATTGGTGCTTTGCTGCTCTTTTCCTGGCATGGCCTTTCTGCAGTCTCTTTCAATGTACATCACCAATCTACACACAAAGAAAATGATCTTATATAACAAAAAACTGCTACCTCTTTGAAAAGAATGAGAAATAAATTTTCGTAAGGCAGCACTGCCCAACCTGGTGCTCTCCAGATGTTTTGACCATGTTGGCTGGAGATGATGGGAGCCGTACGCCAAAACATCTAGAGGGCAAAAGGTTGGGGAAGGCTGTCATGAGGTGGGTAATTCCATAGTGATCAATTTCTGACCTGCTTTCCATAATATTGTGGATTAGTTAATATTATTGGTGGTTTAAGCAAATGATATTTGAACTCTATTCAGTGTTCAGCTATTTTTGTGTTAACTGGATTGATCTCTTCTACAAAAATAATCAAGAAATATGTTATAGGTACTTTAAACGCTTTCTTTTTACTGTTTTAAAAGATGTGACCAACACAACAGCTTCGCAACCTGAAGAGTTTACCTGTAACTTGGATAATTATATTCTCTAAAAGTATGAATAGTAATTTTTAAAAAACCAACAGCAGGTATATACATAAAGAGCTAATGCTCCATGGGCAAGTGTTAAACTTATTGTAATGTTTATTGGAAATTGTGTGAAAAAAGGTTTTATATGAAAAAATCATGTGTGTTAAGACTGCTGTCAACCTTTTACAGGGTTCTACTGTTCGCTGAGGCACTAAAGTGATTTTTTGTATCTCTAGATGACCCTACATATTCAACCTAGCTAGTGAGAGAAGGAAGGAATTATGACAGTCCTAAAAAGGGATTTAAATGATACACATAACATGTTTATGCTATGTAAGTCACATATTGTGATGTTATGTTGGCAACAAGAGCTGTTGCATGTAAAACACATTTCAGGTAATATCACATTTTCTTAATGTGAACAAACTCAAATAACAGAATAAAGTTACAGATGTATATATTTTGTGACCAACAAAACGTGCTAAACCAGTTTTAAGCTTTATTGTCCTAAGTTCATCTGATTTGGTTTCTAACATAACATTTCTTCTTGCTTTACCAAATGAGAAAGCAAAACTATCTATACAATAAAGGGTCATTACCCTATTGTTTATTTTCTTGGAAAGGTCTTTAACAGAAGATTAGGGGGAAAATAGAGAAAGTCTGAGTAATCTTGCATGCCATGCTTCTGGTTGTTTTACTCACATGTAAAATGCCATTTTGAACAACTATTGCCAAATAATGAAAATTTGGAAAATTATCTTTAAAATGATATAGAACATGTTATCTATGTACTGGAATTGCAATTGCTTTTTAAGATGTTTTTACAGCTTTTTTTAAAAAAAGATGCTTTAATATATTGTAAAATCTGTTTTCAACATGTTTTAGTGTTTTTAGTGTTTTGTTTGCTGCCTGAGCTTTTCTGGGAGAAAGGGCGGGATATTTATTATTTATTTATTTTATTATTTGATTTATATTCCCACCCTTCCTCCCAGTAGGAGCCCTGTGCTGCAAAATTTATATAAATTTAATTAATAATAATAATAATAATGAAAAATAATATATGAAAATGAAAAATGGGTCTGTAGGTTGACATTTTCATGGAATTATCCCGCCATGGTTATAAACCAGATGGAAGTCAACTTCTGCCTTCTCCCTCCCATGGGGAGATCTCTAGCTACGGCCTGCTAATAGGTAAATAAACGACTAACATTCAAGTTTAACTAACATTCAAAAATACAGTTCTCATAGCATAAATGTACATGTAATTTTTCCTATCAAATCCTCATGTCTGCCTCTCATTTGCATATATCTGCACCTATGGGCAAAGGAGGTACCAATTAATAAGTTTATGTTTCTGTAGAAGGCATGTCTCAAGTGTTCAGCAACACTAGCAGCACATTCCCACATATTTCTACTCAAAACTAAGTCCTATGGAGCTTACTCCCAGGAAAGTAGGTGTAAGATGCAGCAAAAACTGAACTTTAGTTGTGTGTAATCATAGCATCTTGCTTTCACATTTTATTTTAAATTCAACAGGAATAAAAAGTCCATTTTTAACAAGTTAATTTATAATTTCTTCATACAGTAGAAATTAATACTAAATCTCAGAAGCCTTTAACTGGATGAGCAATCCCTTAGTAACTAGAGAAAAACTCCACTGAGATTGGTACTCAATTCAGGAAGAGAATTTCCTCACTAGACCCTTGGGCAATGATAGCACAGAAAGCATAGTAAAAAGGGAATATATATATTGAATTTTATTATGGTTCTGACTGTTTCTCATATTACATTTTTTGGTTATAGGTATGATTACTCATGCATCCAAAAACCTCACTGTAGCTCAGAAGAAGTAGACAAGCTTGACAATGGCCAAACCCCACTTTCATGTTACATTTATTTATTTATTTCATTTATACCCCGCCTTTCTTTTCATGACTGAAACCCAAAGCGGCTTACATATGGTTCCCAGGCAATACTCCCATCCAGGCACTGACCAGACCTGACCCTCCTTAGCTTCAGCAGGGAGCTGGCCTTATGTGCCTTCAGACCATAGCCATTTGAGCCAACCTTAATACATATGTAGAGATCAAAGACCAATTTCAGTCTTTGGAACAATTTAGTGAGCCCTCTTACTGTGAGCATTAAGTTGCCTGAATGAAACTGGGCTCTTCACACCTAAAACAAGTGCTTTCGGTACCATACTTAACTTCCTTACAAATAAACACTGCAAGTAGGAAGACTGCAAACAATCCATCTAGCTAATTATTATCAGTTATCAAATACACAATGGGTAATATTCACTAGATTGGATTCAGTGTAGTTAAACTTAATTTACATGTAAATGAATGTAAGTTAGGTCATGGCTAACTTGCCCAATTGATTGCAATTAGTATCAAGTTAACTTATTCTGCATCCAATCCAATTACTACAAAAACAAAGCCACGTATTATTTTGATCACTCTTGCCAATAGTGAATCCAGATGGTAACTAGTGACAGGATTGTAATCAAAATGTGACCATTGAGAAACAAGAGTGTGGTATCAGCATGTTCGGAGGGAAAACACAAGGTTTGTAGAAGTTCGACCAAAATAAATCATTAAACAACACAAGTTTAAGGGGGCACACCACCTGCTAGTCAAAAACAGTAACAGTACAAGGATGATTTAACATGCTAGGTAGCTTTGGAATGTTGAATTTTAAATGGAAAAGAAAACCTGAAAATCTAGGGATAGGGTGTAAAATGGAGTATCCTTCAGGAGGGCTTGGCTGGATGATTGGAACCTTAACAGTGATACTCTTATTATACTACATTTTGTCCCACTTGTATGGGTATGAAAATCCTATATCTACTGAAAAGCTGTCACTGATTATTGTTTTAAGAATAAGGATTCTTAACATTTCAAAACTAAACCTCCATCTAATGACTTATTTGGAACTATTCCTGTGAACAATACTCTTGTATTAAAGAAGATGTGTGACATCAGCAGCACAAAAACATAAAAAGAGCCTTAGTTCTCATATTTTGTTTTTACCTAATTATCTACAGAACCTTTATAATAATGTTGCACACCATTCCAGTCTCTGAGCAGTGAGAGATCTCCAGGGGTCCCTGCGCTTACCTAGGATTTGGTTTCCTTGGAAAGAAGGTCAGCGGAGACTGTGGTGTCTTTTAGGAAATATGGTTTTTATTTACACACATTCCAACCTGAGGTCAAGTTGGAGGGGTTCAAAGCATCAGCAGTCCAGTAGATCTTGCTTTTCTGTCAGGCTTATAGGAGGCATCCTGAAGCCTTCAAGCAGGGTTGCCAGATCGAAATTTTAATGTAAAGCCAAGCAATACTAGAAAACAGCCAACAACAAGCCAAACAAATTTTAATATATTTTTCATACTAGTCACATCACATGAAAAGCTCCAGATCCAGGTCATTACTATCTTCCCCACTGGAATGAGTGGAACATACGGCATAAACCATGGTATCCTTCTGTAGCAGCTCTGGGAGATGTGGGTTGAGGGCATTGTACTTCAACCTCCAGGGATGTTTCCAGAAAGTAGTAATGGGAGGCTTCTGTTCAACATCATGGGAGTTTTCCGGTGGTGTCCCCACAAGGTTCCATCTTGTCCCCCACGCTATTTGTCTATATGAAGCCACTGGGAGTGGCCAATAGGTGTTTTGGAGTGAAGTGTCACCAATATGCAGATGACATTCAGCTCCACCTTTCTGTGCCATCTGAATCAGCTGGACAGTTGAGTCAGCTGAGGTGCAAGACAGGTGTTTGAAGGCAGTTATGGGCTGGATGTCAGCTAACTGAAGCTGAATCCTGAGAAGACAGAAGTGTTATGTGTTCCAAGTTCTCAGGTCCAGTAGATGGGAAGATGGCCTGTTCTGGATAGGATTGCACTCCCTTGCAAAGGAGAAGATTTGTAGCTTGACAGTACTCCTGGATCCAGCAGTCACTAGAGGCTCAGGTGGCCTCGGTAGCTAGGAGGGCCTATTTCCAGCTCCAGCTGGTTTGTCAGCAATGGCCTCTTTCGGAATTGCTGGCCATCTGGTCTGCCTTCGAAACTTGATGACATCATTTGGAGGGAGCGCAACACGACATTGAGGTGCGCATGGATCATCAGAATTTAAAGAGCCTCCACACCGCCCACAAACTCAACTAGAGACAGGTGCGCTGGATGCAGTTTTTTGCACGCTTTCATTTCAAAATCCATTATATTCTTCAAGCCCAGAATAAGAGAGCAGACGCTCTGTCCCGCAAACCGGAGTACCTAGAGAATCCCACCCCTTAGTTGCTGCAGTTCATTATTCCTCCTGAGAAGGTGGTAGTCAGTGCATGTCAGGATTCCTGGGTGGCTGATTTACGTACAGCACAAGAGCAGGACCCATTTGTCAAGGCGAAGCTCTCCGATTTCACCACGCAGACTGAATCGGGGCAGGAGGGCTTTACTTGGAAGGAGGGGGTTTTATATCACAAGGATGCCATTTATGTGCCCCCTGGAGAAACAAGAGCCAGAGTGTTGCATCATCCATGACTCCCCCACCGCAGGACATTTTGGGATCTTTAAGACTTTACAAGCAGTAACCAGGGAGTTTTGGTGGCACCGGATGAAGAAGGAGGTGGAGCACTAAGTTCAATCTTGCCCCACTTGCACATGGGCCAAACACGCCACGGGACAGCTGGCAGGGCTCCTAGAACCACTCCCCACTCCACAGGGTCCCTGGCAGATGGTCACCATGGACTTTATCACAGATCTCCCTACCTCACAAGGGAAAACTAGTGTTGGTAGTAGTGGATGCCTCACGAAAATGGTTCACTTCATTCTGTGTACTGGACTCCCTAATGCACAAGACACAGCCCATTTGTACATGCAGCATGTAAATACTGGTTGCACGGTCTGCCACACAGTCTGGTCTCAGATCAAGGGACACTATTTACAGTGCGGTTCTGGCATGCGATGTGGCAATTGCTACAGAGTGAGCTGGGACTGTCTCTGGCTCATCATCCACAAACTGATGGGCAAACAGAAGGAGTGAGTGCTATCCTAGAACAGTATTTACACTGTTATGTCAATTATCACAAGATTATTGGGTTTCCTGTTTACCATTGATGGAGTTCGCGTACAATAATGCCGTACATGCTCACACGCAACAGACTCCTTTCTTCACCAACCTAGGGTACCACCCTCAAGCTTTTGCCACCCCTCGAATCAACCCATCCATCTCGGCGGAGGAGGAGTTTGTACAAGAACTCCAAGCCATGCAACAACTACTGAAGGAGCAGCTGGAGCAGGCCAAGGAGGACTATATGAGAACAGCTGACCAGTATCACCAAGAGGGGCCCTCCATCCAAGTAGGAGATAGAGTATGGCTGTCTACGCACTATTTGCCTACGACAGGTCGTTGCCACAAGTTGCAGGATTGGAGAGTGGGACCTTTTGAGGTGGAAGCACAAATCAACCCAGCGGCTTTCCGTCTGAAGCTACCCCCCACCTTCAAAATACACCGCATTTCATCGCTCTCTGCTGACACTGGAACATCCTCCTGACCCACATCGAGCACAAGTGGAGCCGTCTCCCCCCCTCTCAGTGAATGGGCAGGAGTACGAGCTGGAGCAAATCCTAGACTCGCAGAAGCGCCGTGGCCACCTCCAGTATCTAATACACTGGAAAGGATATGATCCATCCGAACGTTCTTGGGAAACAGCAGAGGACGTCCATGCCCCGGACTTGGTGAGAGATTTCCATGAAGCTTATCCGAATAAGCCCAGATCTCAGGGGTGGAGGGAAATGGTGCATGGAGGGGGGAATGATGTCAAGCCCCAGCTCCCTCAGGGGAATCAAGGAAGGGGACTGAATGAGATGGAGATCCCTCAGCTAGAGCAAGGGGAAGAATCAGGGGGTGTAGACACTTTTGAGGACCATGGGGGAGGGGATGTGGTTGACTCTGTGCCAGTTTCCACTGACAGTTCTCCCGCCAAGGAAGACTTTGTGCCACCTCCAGACACCTCAACAGAGCCATTGGAGGATGTCCTGGTGCGCGCGAACTCCAACCCCCCGAGCTCCCCTCCTGAAACTTCAAGCGCATCCCCACCTCCTGAAGCCGAGTCAGCACCTATCGAGCCTGTATTGTCAGGTGAGCCAGCGGAGACACACCCCCTTTCGCCCTGTGCGAGATGTCGCAAGAAGCGCCTCGGCCAGAGGGAGAGTCTTTGAAGGAGTCAGAGATTACAGGCAAAGACCTTTCCTACTTAAGGTAGAGCCCCCCTGATCTGGGTGCTGAGTCAACTTCCTTCACACGCTGCAGAGTATGCTTAGGTAGCTTAGTTAGGGATAGAAGTGAGTTAGCACTGTCATGCCTAGCTCTGGCCTGGTACCAGACCCTGAGTCTTCAGAGGATGAACAAGATATCCCACAGGTCAGGGACATTGAGGAACAGGCAGGGCTCCCTGAATCCAATGCTGTCCTGCCCAGAGTGTGAGTCACGAGGCGGAGATGAGGATGAAATTAATTCTTGTTTTATTAGAGTAATTGAAACATCAAAGGCAGCACGTTTCATAGACTTAGCTAAGCTAACTCACTACTGTCCCTAACTAAGCTACCCAAGCATACTCTGCAGCGTGTGAAGGAAGTTGACTCAGCACCCAGATCAGGGGGGCGCTACCTTAAGTAGGAAAGGGAAGGGAAGTTAAAGATGGCCCTCTCCCACTATTCAGCTACACTTCAATTTATAGCAAAAAAACCCATGCATGTACCCACTGTTTGGTGGGCATATTATTAGTTCACATTATTTTTTTGATGACCTCACATGTTGGGAGGGGGCAGGATTAGGGAAGGAGAACACCTTCTTATGTTCTCAAGGAATAAAGAATATAATGAATTCTAGAGGGTCAGCATAATCTACTGACTGTTATGAACTTGTAGTACATTGATCTTGGTAATAAACTTACCAGTTATTGAGAAAGACTGGGCACAAGAACAGCCAAAACAAAGTAGGCTTTTTTTGGGGGGGGGGCTATAAGGAATAAATCATAGAAACCTCTCAGTAGGAAAAGAATTCTTCTAGGAATGGCAACATTCTTTGGAAATAACCAGCTCTTCTTCCTAGCCACATTACTTGCTGTTTGAGTGAATATTTTAACATCACTAATGTAACATGAATGTTCCCTCCTTTTTAATCATGTATTTAATGCATTTTCTTTTCCCCTTCCTAAAGTTTAAAACTTTTGAGATTTTGTTTTCCCATTTTTTCTTTCTTCCTAAGGAAGTAACAGAGCAATTCAATCTATAGGGAACATGGATGTAAAAAATGCTTCATCCAAACCACATTCAGTGGCAGCTGAGATATGCTACAGTCAGGGAAAGTGCCCAAGCCTGGTGGAGGACACAAATGCATGCTCTCTGGGTCCACAGGAATACAGCAGCTCTCCACTGATCATGCATGCCCAGCCCAAAAGACCCACAGCTAACTGGGGCTGAAGTCTGAATCTGCTGGTGAAGAATGCAAGCTGCTTCCACCTCCAGAGGACAAAACACCTCTCTTTTTTTGTCTTCCCCACCCCTCCAGGTACTACTTAAAGGTGTACCTAGTCAGTATCATGAACCTTTGGTGTGAGGCCAAAGGGCAAAAGCCAAAGGGTTCTTGCCCTGTGGCTCTTAGCCTATGACATCAGCCATAGATCTGCTGAGAAAGGAGCATTCTGTCTGCTAGAGATTGTTTGCTGCTATCACTCCACTCCTTTCTATTGTACAAGGAATCTAGACTTTTAGTGTGCACTGTTTGGTGCTCTTGAAATATACTGGAGTTGTGACAGGAGTGCTGCTTTTTGTTGGAAGTTAACAGAACTGAGGGAAGATTTCTGATCAACATCTTTTACCCTAATTGCATTATCCTGTAATAGTAATGTAAAGCTCTGCCCTTTTCTCACTTTTATTGTTATGGTTTTATATAGGAATACTGCATATTTAAACAAATTTACTATAATTTTTTAAAATATATCTTTAACCTTCTTGTGATTAGTTTTGTAATTTTATTTTAGTCGAATTGTGGATTTTAGTTAAAGTAACCATAGTCCCAAATTATTATTATTATTATCATCATCATTATTATTATTATTAGATTTATATCCCACCTTTCCTCCCAGCAGGAGCCCAGGGCAGCAAACAAAAGCACCAAAAACATTAAAACAAACTTTAAAACACATTAAAACAAAACATCTTCAAAGTGTTACTTAAAAAAGAGCTTTCAAAACATCTAAGATTAAAAACATTTTAAAAAGAAGGTTTAAGAACATATTAAAAAGCAATTCCAACACAGACACAGACTGGGATAGGTCTCAACTTAAAAGGCTTGTTGAATTATCTGTTTTAATAAGGCTCAGTTGTGCTTTAATCTTCTTTTTCTTCTATATGGGTAAGACCACATGCTCAAGTAACCCCAGTACGAGGATAGCATTATCTAAGTCTTACTCACAGTAGACCCACTGAAGTTCACAGACATGACTAACTTAGGAACATTCATTTCAATAGGTCTACTCTGGGTAGGCTTTAGTTGACTAAAACTCCTAATTCCTATGTGCCAAGGCAAAACAATGTAGTATCAATTACTTTCTGGTTTCTCCAGCATCTCCTATTTAGGCTAACATCCCCAATAGTAATCAGTTTGCTGTACTTGAGCCAGATTCCACAAGACCAACAGTAGCCCCACGACTGTTCCTATAGACCCATTTGAGGCATCAGTGACATCTGGATCAGCAACATCCAGCCATGACAATGGAAGAGTTTTGGCTGATCAGTGTTCTTTACAGGCTAGAACAGTACCTTCAATCTCTAGTTCTTTTAGAAGAACAAAGAAAACTTAAGAACAATTTTCTTCTGAACTAGCTTCCCCAATTATAGATATGTGACCAGCTAGATCCATCACTACAATTATAGAGTCTGCTCCTTCACTTCACAGTATCTGATGGCCCCACAGCAAGTGACGTAACTTTTACATCTGCACAGAATAGGTCTTGTGGTTCCACTACATTACAGTAAAAGATATGCCGCTCAAAGACTGCTGCAATACATCACTTATCTTACATTTTGAATCTTCATCGTAGTGAAATCTTCTGTTCTCAAATTCTCAAGCAAAGAGACACATACCAACATTCTATAGCAATACTATTCCTAAAGCATTGCTGGATTTCAACAGAGTATTGAAGTCTATAAGGATTCTATCCAGAAACCTTAACGATCAAAAGAAATCTCCAGCTATTGAACAGACCACGTACTCACCCACAGCAGGCCAGATCCAGATTCTTGTCCTGATTTCCTTAACCAGGAAGATTGCTGGCGTACCAGATCACTCACAACAGAGGTGGTTGTCCTATACAGTAGGGCCCCGTTTTACAGCTCTTCGCTTTATGGAGCTTCGCTAATGCAGCGGTCTCAATTAGTCGCAATTAGACTAAAGCCCCACTCATAGCGCACTTGTTCCGCTTTTACGGCGGTTTTTGGGCGTTGCACGCCGTTCTATTCAATGAGTTCCACTTTACAGCAGTTTTCACTCTACAGCGGGGATCTGGAACATAACCTGCCGTATGAGTGGGGCCCTACTGTATATGAAGTTCCTGGAACTTCTGTGCCTGCCTGTCCCTGAAACTAATGAGCAGTTTGAGCCCCTAGAGAAGGTGTGGGGAACCTTCAGCCCTCCAGATGCTTCCGAATGACAAATCCAATCATTCCAGGCCACTGGCCATGCTTGCCTCAATTATTGACTTGCTGCAAGTAGCTTGGCAGTGTTCCTTGTGTCTATAATTTTTTCCTCCTCTGTTCTGTTAATTCAAAGGATGCTCACTTGATACTACCGATGTCATAGTTCTCCTTAGAAATCCACCTGATCATGAACCATGTCCTCAGCACTGGAAGGTTAAATAGGTTTGTTATAAAACATGATACAATTCAGTTAACAAGTTTTAACTGCGCACACTTCTAGGTGCAATAATAGCTTTGACCACCACTTTACCTTGTTTGGCAGCTCTGAAGCAGCATCTCTTTATTATGAATTAAAACTTGTAACAAGACTAAAAAAGCTTTTGCTCGAACAGAAGTAGAAGGGCTTTCAAATAGTCGAATAACTGTTGCCACAAGGTCCTGATTGGAAAGGGGGGGGAAAGCACTTTCAATTAGAAGAATATACATAACTCGATTTTGATTTTTTCTATCATTTTAAATTAAAATGGTACATTAGTAATTTTCACAAGTCAAAACCACATAAGGAAACTATGACATAAATGTCCTGCTTTTTATTAGCCAATATCATTTTTACAGAGCTTTTTCTGGGGGGAGGGGTTCTTGGGTATTTTCATTCTGATACCTGCACATGCCTGCACTGCACTGATCCACTTTATAGATATGGACAATGTTAGGCTGCACAGTCCACATGTATAGGAGGCAATGATTTCCCTTTGAACTATTTTCTGTACTTCTTGTCATGAAAATACTACCTGTGAATACAAACACTTTCCATGAAAGTGTGTCTTTCATAGAAATAAGAAACACAACCTTCCAAAAGCTAATAGACTTTTCTTCTACTAAATAGACACATGGGTGAAAATGGCAGATGGGCGCACAAATGAAAGGGTGCCAATTCAGCATTAAAATTAATCCTGTGTCTGCAATTAGGACCATTTAGCAGCCCAGCTATGCAACTCTTCAGTTTATAGAAGTGAAGACACAGATTTTTTGCAAATATATCTTGTAAGAGAAAAACTCTGACAATATCCTCAGATTATAAAGGGATGTATTTCATTTTTTATATAAATTTGTTTTGTAAATTGTGTTTCAGAACTCCTACCCTTGCACGCTTTTGAAGAACTGATGGTCCTGTAAGCAGTTAAGAGTGATGAAGCAAACAAAAAAAAATCCTTAGCAATTCCTTGTGACTTTGGCTTTCATTATGCTGGAATATATCTTTATTCAGAATTATGGAGAAAACGTACATTTGCTGTATAACACAACGTAATATGTGGGTTGGCAGGTGAATTAAATGGCAGACCACAGACTTGTCATTATCTTCAATATAACACAGAGGGCATCGGAACTTTCAAACTTAACATACAGAAATAGGGCAGGAGGAAAAAGAACTAGAAATTACATTAATAAATCTGGTGGTTTTTGTTTTTTTTAAGACAGTTGTGGGTATTTTAAACATGTTCTACCAAATATGGCTTTTTGCAGCCTGAACTATAAACAGAAATTCTAGAGCCTGAATTATAAGAAGAAATTCCAGAGACTTGGTCTCTTGCCAATAATTAGTACTATAATAAATTAGATGTTCTATAACTACTCTGAGGAGATTTATTTGATTAGATTTCTAAAATGTGTACACTGGCACAGAATTACTCAATGCATGAATGTAATGACTTGGAGCCAGAGATCCACCTATGGAAGAGGGACAAAAGCCGACTTTCTAGCCCCCAGAGCCCTCCTCCCACGAATACTTTGAGAGTTGGGACATCCTGATGAATGGTCCAGGGGCTGAGAGGGATATCATGAAAAATTGGGCGGAGGCACCTTCAAAAGTAAGAAAAGTACATGCACCATGTAATTTCTGCATGTGCCTTTCTATAAACATAGTCAGAGAAAGTAATGTGTGGAATCCCACAGTATAAGAAGCATCGAAACAGGACACCTGAGTGAATCATGCTTGCTCCTTTTGTGCTTATCCTGCTATTTTGCCATGGAGGTTATATGGCATTCCACACTGAAAGCACATATATCTTCCTATGGAGGGGATGTGCAAGCTCCCTTTGCTGCAAACCTTACAGAGCATGGAAATGTGGGACTGGAAGGAGGAACAGCCCTAGTTGTATAGCCCTCCTTTTTCATCACCTAGCTACCTGAAGACTCAACTCTTGTGTCCAAACAAAACCCCAAACATAAAAAACCCTTTACAACATGCACATTTACAATGTCTACAAGGCAGAAATAAAATGATAGCCATTCCTCAGACTTTCCCCCCTCGAACAAACTACGAAGTGGTAGGTTTATAATAAATACATACTAATGGTGTCAATGATATATAATATTTTGCACTGGAAACTGCATCCCCTAGAGTACAATTTCTATTCTCTCAGTATGCAATTGCCCTGAAATCTCTTGCATCCTATTACTCTCAAGTTCTCCATAGTAGTCAGTGAGATTTTCAAGAGCCATACAAATATAAAATAGTAGAGTTAGAACTAAGAGTATTATTTAAATGTAGCTTTCCCAAAACTTTTAAAATCCCCCCTCAAATCACCCATTCTTGGCCAAACTTTGTATGAAGAGTAAACTGTTCTTTATTATTGAAGAATATTAAAATATTAATAAATATGATAACTGAAGTTCTTAATAAAATGATACAAAACAAAACAATATAATCACATAATTATAGAGATTAAAAACATTTCTGTGGGCTGATAATTTAATTCTTTTCTATGTTTAAAAAGAAATGTCCCCTTTACTGAAAATATTCTTTCTGCAGAAGACATTTCACTTATAAATTGGCCTAAGGTCCTTTAAGGATGGCATAATCAAAGCACAGCTTTAGTTTCAACTGATACACTCGTTATTTTCTCTTTTAAATGCCTAGAAAAGACTATGTCAAAAGTAGCTATCTTCATACATTTCTCATTATTTTTTCCTTGGGGCCATTATTGGTAACATAATACAGATCACAGAATGCATTGAATTTTAGCAGCAACTCAGATACATATTAGTTCTACCTCTTGGGACTTGGCAAAGAAAACATGTCAAGTTCTCTACCTCATTATTTTTTGTTCAGCTTATTTTGGTTATAGTTCCCTCTATTAGTGATGTTCAGGATGTATGCTGACGCTTATGTAGCCAGAATGGCACCACCCAGGGAGAGGTACCAGGAGGTTCAGGGGAAACATAAGATTTGCAGAAAAAGAAAAAAGGGGGTCCAACTGTCAAATAAATGGTGGGGGGGAAGTCTGCACCTGCAGGTGCTTGTGTACAAAAAATGGGAGAGAGAAGTGTGGAATAAAAGCCCAAAAAAGCCATTACCTGAGACTCATTTGGAGCTCAGGATATGACTGCAGCCCTGCTCCCACTCTAGCGAGCCCTTCCAACCCCAATCCTTCACCAACAGCTGATGAAGGGCACATCCTTTTGGAGGCCAAAGCGGTGAAGAGGCTGATGCCAAAAAGCAAAAATGGGAGCAGGCCAACAGGACTGGAGCCAAAATGGAACCACTGAGAATGAACAGGGAAAATATGCTGCAGGTTTGAGACAATCCTAAGGTTTGCATGCAGGAGCATGCAAGTTTTAAAACCCCCTCAAAGCGGGAAATCCTTCCCAAAACAGTTAAATGTGGTGTATAACTGTACAGCCATGCAGGTGAGTGGAGAGATAACTAACAGCAGCACAACAGTTACTAGAGCCTCAACCATAAGAATAACTCTGAGAGTAGGAAGTGGATGCTGCTCTGGAGCTTTGCAGGTAGAAAATATATATGACTAGAGCTTTCTTTGTTTCTCTTTCCAAGCATGTATGCAGTTCAAAGAGTGCGCAGTAATATAGCACAAGTAGCATTTCAAAGAGAACTAGTAAGTTGCCATTGATTTCCCACCCCTGCTGCTAACATGCAGCCTATAAAACTGGCACTACTAGTTAACTTTCACTCAGTTTTTCTGCACTTCTCCAGAGGAAGAGAAAATCCTTTCACCAATGTATTTCTTTTAAATTATTGAACATTCCTTCTACACTGGAGCAGAACCACAGAAAAGCACACATTTACACACGCACACACACCCCAACTGCATGACCCTTGACATTGAGGGGAGGGGAATCACACAGCCTCTCAGCTAAGCCTCAGTCTGTTCCTTTAAATAATTAAAAGAACTTTCCTCTGATGGGATCACTAATCTGTTGTTGCACTCCAGTAAGGGATTTTTGAAGCCTCCTGTTTGTCGGCTTATGAGACTAACCATAGAGGGTCAGGTGGGGATGTCCAGTACCTCAGCTGTGGTACGCCCCCCTTCACATTTAATTATATTAGATGTAGACAGACACTTTTGTTTTTATTCCCTATCATTTCCCTGCTCCTACAGACAGGCATTCCCCTAAGGGACGGTAAAAACAGAAACATCCCCCATGTATCCTGAAGCATCTAAGGCAAGGAGAAGGCAGGCAAAACACACCTTTGCAATGGAGAACTTCCTGTATTTCTGGATTGGGATGGAAGCAGGAGGCTCTGAATTAATTCAAGGAAATATTCCTGCCCTATACAAATCCATGCTTCCAGCTCACATTGAGACTGAAGCAGATTTCTCCCTGTCCCTAGTAGTTAAACAGTAGTTTTTTTAATGAAAGCTGACCATAGTGTAGTGCCAATTCAGGGTCCCTTCATGATAGTCACACCATACCCCCTTCTAAGATTATACAATCTCTAAGATTATACAATAAAATGAACTTTCAGTCTCCAAACTGTTTGAAAGTAGTCTAAACAAAGTACTTTACCTTACTGATGCACTGCAACAATCAATGGAGATCTCCATGTGATATGGAGATATACTATTTTCTGTGCACACACAAATGTACTAAGATACTGTGAGGATAAGGAGCTTCCTTTGCTGAATTTCTCTTCTTGGTTGTCATACTAAGAGTAACTACATTTGGGCAGAGCTTATGAGTCTTAGGAGGAAACTTAAGCATGAAAATTCATAATCCTAACCTCTGTTGCTGGCCGCACCACACACATACACACACTTAGGCATATCCATTTCCATTTCTCACTTTACCATTTATGACACACATATATAGATCATCATTAAAAGCTCACACACACACACACACACCCCACACACACACACCCCCACACACACACCCCACACACACACACCCCACACACACACACCCCACACACACACACACCCCACACACACACACCCCACACACACACACCACACACACACACACCACACACACACACCACACACACCACACACACAGAGTATTTTCTCTCTCTTTTCCCCTCCTTCTGGCTTTGGGCTGGAACAAAACTACACATTTCCCCCCCCTTTTTTTTGTTTTGCTGCTAGGTTGAGAATATAATCCTAGTTAAAAAACAAACAAACAAACTGGAGGCCAAGCAGCAGACAGACAGACAGACAGACAGACAGAGAGAGAGAGAGAGAGAGAGAGAGACCCCCATCAGCCCAAGTTCTCCCCTCCCCTACCTCTTTTTCCACTGTCCTTTGCTTGCTTACTCTCCATCATCATCTTCATACTTCAGTCCTTCCCACATGTGCCTTTTCCCACGACAACAGATGTCCCTAGGACCCAATCACCAATCAGAGACATGGGGACCCTGCTCCCCAAAAATTAAGGGGGCCTAAGACATCCCCCAGGACCCTAGACAACTATGTCCCCGAGACTGATATACCAAATTCCATCATGCAATCAGCAAATACAAAATGCATACAATCATTTATGTCATGTAGAGGTATCAGTATGAATACTGAAATCAAACCACATACCCTTAGTGCTTTTAGAGCTAATGCTTTAGTATTTGGATACTCTACTATTAATCAGTCCAGAATACAGAACACAGGACAATACTAATAAAATATTGGCACATTTGGGATCAAGTATCCAGACTTGGTAAATCAGTAGGACAAGTATAGCAGATGCATATCTGTTTTGACCCTTGCTGCTTATCTCTTATAAGACTTCAGTGCACTGTCTTTCATTTTTGCTTTGCTACTGTTATGATATTTAATTTAGTTTTTATCTTGTATAACACACTTTAAGATCATTTTAATGGAAAGGTCACATATACTTGTATATTTAAAACCAAACAAAAATCTGAACTGGCTACTATAAATTTCTTTAAGGATGGTTTATAGGTAAGTTTCTAGAAACTAGCAGAGCACATTGTGGATGTTTACAGTAAATAGAAACACTGGACTTTAGTATGGCATTTCACAGTTTAAACAGCTAGTAAAAAAACAAAGTTTATGAAAATATTTGTAATAGACAAGGGGAAAGTTTAAATCAAACCTTTTCCTGAATCAGCCTTTGCAAATGGATTCCACATGACAACATAGCAGAGAACATAGTCAACATGTACTGTTGAACTTTGCATATTCCAACTGCCAGTGAGTGTATCACTGTTGTTAATCCCACCTTTTCAATCACACTCTGGAAAACACTCGGTGAGTGACGAGTAATTTTGCATAATGCCTGTATAAAACAAAAAACTGTTTTAATATTTTCAGTTGTAAAAGACAATGTAAATACAAATTTTGTAATGTATTGATTTTTCTTTTATTGTAGGCTACTTTACAGTCACAAGAACCCTCAAGGCAGTTTCATGGTTGTAGCAGTGATACAACACTGTTCCTTATCTCGGCATTTTGCTTCCTTCAAAAATTTATTGTTTAATTTCAACATGTAAAATGTTGTATTGAAATACAATATCAATAATTGTTTAACTGTCTGTGCTACCTATGAGTATTATCCACAAATTCCACAGTAACGACTAGGCCCCAGAAAACCTCAAGCCAGAGATGTGACAGTAGATTTGTATCATCTACCACAGATGTTGTATCATCTACCACAGATGTGAACAGAGCAGCCCACTAGCTGATAGCTGTGAGCAGGTTCCTTCTCCAAATTAACCTCTCCCAAATGCTCACATGAGAGTGGCAATTGTCCTCTTGTTCTCTGAGCGTGATCACCCATTTTTCTACTCCCATTCTAGAGTACAGAAAGAGTTGAAGCAGAAGGCAAGAGACAGCAGCAATTTTTGGAAGCATATGGTAAAGCTTCATCAGGGTTACATGCCTCCCCACATACAAAATGACACAACTACTTATCCTTCTTCAAAATTACAAGATGCAAGTACATTTAAACTGTAAGAGGCCTAACTCACCACCTAGAGCAGAAGTAGCCAACATAGTGCCCTCCAGAAGTTTGGACTAGACCATCAGTCCAACCCAACATAGCCATTGGTCGGAGATACAGGCAGCTGGTGCCCTCCAGATGCTTTGGGCTACATGTTGGCTACCCCTGACCTGGAGGGAAGCCAGACCGTGGCATACACAGAGAGGCAGGAAGGATGAAAACAGCAGCTACTTGCACTCACTCTTCAATCAAACCTAAGGAACAAAAGCTGATAGCATTTCAAATAGCCTGAATCAAGAGGTTCAAAAGGGCTTCCTTTATTCCATTCCAGGGGAGAAATAGTGACAGAGACAAATGCTCCACAGGAATCAGTGTCTGGTTCTCCTATAGAAAATAAGGAGTGGCTGAAATCCAAGCAGAACGGCATCAGGCTCCCACACTCCCTCCTTTTCCCTCTGCAAGCTGGGCAACATTGCTTGTGGTTCCTGACACTGGGAGACAGCTTGTCACCAGAGCTGCCTTCTACTTCTCCTCATTCTGTAGAGCAAGGAGGCCAGGTTTAAAAGAAATCAGGCCAGATATAATTAAGTCTTGCTCTAGTGAAGCAACCGGAGTAGGCTCTTTTCTTTCTTTAATTACATCAGCCTCAGTTTATCTGTTACTTATGCTTGTTCTTTAAATGAGGCTTCATATTGGGCATATACATATACAAAATGCCTATCTAGTTTTTAATAAGAAAACCTTGTTTCTCAGCCAAACAATACTATAACTGTATACAGCACTGTGTTGAAATGGAGGCCCTGAAATGAACACACACTGGTAAATAAGAGATAGCCTTATTAGAATAAAATATAAGTGCAAAAAGTATAGCAGCAAAATAGTTCCTTAAACCAAACACCCCCAATTGCTAGGTAAAATACAGAGGGAGTTCAAATCACAAATAAAAATAACAAAGCTGTCTAGCCTGATCTATACTCACACAAGATTGGTAAACCGGCAGAGTAACATCATGGCTCCACATCTCCCCAGAGATGTATAGCCTGGATAGCAGATGGAAGATGGAACCCCAACATCAGGTAGCACCAAAAAACACTGGGGAACCAGGACCTAAGCTCTTGGTCCTATTCTTATGGGAAAATGCCAGGAATTAATTACCCAGTCAGGGGGCTTTCTGATGATGAAATCTGGAGCTTTCGCACCCAACAGTCACACACTCACCAACCTTCCCAGGCCACTTGGCCTTTAAGTACCAATCTCAAGCTGATAAGCAGGTGTTCTTGCTTACTGCTTAATTGACTGAATTCAGCTGTGAGAACTGACTGTCTCATGGCCTCTTAGAGGCCCTAATTCAAGCAAGATGTTTCCTCCCACAATTCCTTGCCACAGAACCATTTTAGAAACCAGGCATTCTTGACAGTTTACACTCCCATTCAGAATTGAGAGGGTGAGTAGAGAAGGAGCTCCATCTGAACAGAAAATTAGCAACCTTGTTTGGGACCCTATTTTAGGGTTAATACCAGATTGTAGTACTTTTAGGAACTTAGTGAAGTTCAACACTAATAAAAAAATAAGAATAAAAATAGTAAGCCACAGATCATTTCTAAGATACTATTTTGCAGATGGTCATCCACTTGGATCTACTGAAACCTCCTCAACCCAGCTGCATGTAGGTACATGTGGAAGACTTTATTTTTATTTTGTCTGAAAGCACAGGGCTATACAAACTGAACACCCTACTATTGTCCAGGTCTGCAGACTTTTTTTCCTCAAAATAATGTTGCTTAATGCAGGAGAGAGCCAATGTGGTGTAGTGGTTAAGGTGTTGGACTACGACCTGGGAGACTAGGGGTCAAGTCCCCACACAGCCATGATGCTCACTGGGTGACCTTGGGCCTTAAGTCACTGTCTGTCAGCCTCAGAGGAAGGCAACGGTAAACCACCTCTGAATACCGTTTACCATGAAAACCCTATTCATAGGGTCGCCCATAAGTCGGAATCAACTTGAAGGCAGTCTATTTCATTTCAATGCAGGAGAATAAAGGAGAAAACTGAGGATTTCTAATTGTATAAAATATGTGTAGTTCCGTACCTTGCACTCTACTTCTAGATTATTATTTAGCTTATGATAAGCGAAGAAATCTTGAATATATGAGCAAGGAATCAAAGACTGTATTATAAAGAACATAGAACCAATAATCTTTGCAAACAGAACCAGGCTTAAACTGTTTACATTTTAAAAAACCACCCAACAAACTGAAATTCTAATCAATAATTTTACCATTTTGTTTGAGGGGCTGAAAAATAAAAGGACAATCAGAGCCTAGATCTTTTAAGCTGAGCAGGAGAAAACAAGTGAAGACCTCAGGAATTAATTCTGCACAATGTGCCTTTCATTTTTTTAAAAAAAGAAATTCTATAAGCCTTTTTCAAATGAGGAACAGTAGGGCAAAAAGTCAAATGCCATGGCCTTAGCAATATGTTCTGCTACATATTCTTTGTACCATAAATAAGAAGGTCCCCACACCGGCTTTATAGCAAAAGGGTCTCAGGCTTAAATCAGTCAGCCTCAGGAGACCAATCGGCGGTAAGACAGCCAAACCATATCACTTACACATAATATTGTCAAGGACCAATGGAGAAAAAAATTAGCACCTTTCTACTATTGCTATGAAAATGACTGACTGTCCTGCCCAGATTGAGACTCACGAGACGGAGACGAGGATGGAATTAATTCCTGTTTTATTAAAGTAACATCGAAGGCAATACGTTTCATAGGCACACTATGGTGACTCACTGTAATCCCTAACTAGGCTACCTAAGTACACTCTGCAGCATGTGAAGAAAGTTGACTCAGCACCCAGGTCAGGGGGGTGCAGCCTGAAAGGTCTTCGCCCGTAATCTCTGACTCCTTGGAAGACCCTCCCTCTGACCGAAGCACTACTTCTGGCATGGGGCAAAAGGGGGCGTGCTTCCGCTGGCTCATCTGACAATACAGTCTCGATAGGTGCCGACTCGGCTTCAGGAGGCAGGGAAGCGCTTGAAGTGCCAAGAGGGAAGCTCAGGGGAGGTGGAGTTGGCGCACGTGCCAAGACATCCCCCAACGGCTCTACGGGGGCGTCTGGAAGTTGAGCGTGGTCTTCTTTGGTGGGAGAACTGTCCGTGGGAACTGGCACGGTGTCAACCACACACCCTCCTGCCTCGTCCTCAAAAGTCTCAACACCCTCTGATTCTTCCCCTTGCCCTAGCGGCCGGAACTGATGCTCACCCAGCCCCCCTCCTTGATCCTCCTGAGGGAGCTGGGGCTCGACACTGACAGAGTTGAAAGAAAGTGGGCAAAATACAACCCTATAATAGTTCTGTTTTCACAGGTATAATGACAGTATTCATATGGTTATATCTGAGCTTAATCCAAAATATAAACAAGTCTTTTGACTGTGCACATAGACCTTCCACACTAGCAAATAAACCAGGAAGCCTTCCATTACCTATAATTTCCTGTTCCATCCAAACCAGGAAATGATGGCTAACAGCTTTGGAAAAGTCAGGATATTAAGCAACGGTCTGAAACTGGCTTAGTACCCTGGCTTGTTCCAAAGTTGTTAACCATTGTTTCCAAGTTCAAACAAAACTGGAAAACTATAGTTAATGGAAGTTTCCTGGTTTGTTTGCCAGCTCACATGAAAGGGCTGCATGTGCAACCAAAAAGTTTCTTCACATCTCAGCTATATATCTGAATTTTTATCATAATTTTTAAAATAAAATAAAGCATAAAAATTAGGAATGATGAGCAGCTTTGCTGAACAAAATCTTCTTACCGAAACAGCAGTTACTCTCAAAGAATCTATGGTTGAATGTGTAAAAAGATACCACAATACTGGTCCAATTTCTCCAGTAATAAATCCCTGAGCGTAAGAAGAGAAAGTGGAGCATATATTTTCAACAATCTTTGCTGCCATATGGTTTACAACTCGTTCTTCCTAGAAAGAGAAAAATAATTTTTAATTAACAAGCATTAGGAAAAAACTATAAAAAGAAAACAAACTCTAAGTATAGTAACTGCTGATCGATGCAGGGAAGGATCATTTGAAGGAACAACCCTAGGGCATGGTTTTCCACACTTATGAACAATAATTGATTTCTATTTTCCACAAGGATAGATCCAAATGACTGTGCTTAATATGTGATTTCTACATTAAAATGGCTCCCACTTATCAACTGTCAGAGACTGCAAGACCCATCAACTCTAGTTCCTTTCTCACTACATCTTTTTTTCAATCTATTTTCCTCTGTATTCAGAGTTTGCAAACAACACCATATGGCAAACAGAGGCCCAGTTTGGACAATTGTATCTCAAGTTTCTTAAGCAGAGATATGCACAAGCCTTTTACATGCACATGAAGCTCCTTTGCTCCTTCCTTCATGTGAGCTGCCTCCAATTAACCTTGTTAATTCATTTTTCCATAGAGGGTATTATATATGTTAGAAGTCGAAAATCAAATGCAGACTTTGCTCCCTTCATATTTGTTGCAAAATACTATTTCCAAATGAACATAGAGAATGAACAGTGCCTTAGATATGAAATGATAACATGACACAACTTACAAAAAATGGCTCAGAAAAAAACCCTCAGAAGTATAAATAGTAATATAAGCAGGTAGGGTTATATTCAACTAAGTCATATCCACAGTAGACCACTTGAAATCAATGGGCTTACGTTAGTGATGTCCACTGAGATCAATGGATCTCATCTGAGCATGACTTTGTTGGATTCAGTTCATGGAGCTTTTGTCTCATATTTCAATTTCTGTTTTAACTAAAAGTGTCGTTTGCTCATCACAGCTGAAATCACAATTCTATAAACATAGCAAAATACTTTAATATTAAAAAGGTTTATATGAATAAATTTTTACTTAAAGTGCAATAATTCATATCACTTATTGGGATTCCAATGTTGCTTTAATTCAGCACAAATTAAAAGGGCATTCTAAATAAATGAAAACCAAAATGTAAACTCAGCAGATCGCAATTATTATGACTGGTAATGTATTTCCAGAAATATATAGCAGTAATTGTGATTATGCACAGTCAAATGTATTAAAGATTTTATTTAGCTTGCATATGGCAGTCAATAACAAGATAAAGCATACCCTGGGCCAGAAAACCATAGCATCATAGATAGAAAAGGGTCATGGATTGTCACTATGTTCCACAAACTCAATGAGCCTGTCAAACTAATTCAATTTGATGCCACCTGACATGAGCTTTCTTAAGCTCCTCTGGGATCTATCATCAAACAGTGTATAACCAGGATGATTGTACCATTTTCTGCTTAATCAGCTCTCTCAAAAGGAAGGCTGATCTAAACTAATATTTGGTCTTTTATACCAAAGACCTCTTTTTGTCATGAGCATGTAAGCTACTCTAGTTGACAAAAATTAATCCATAAGACACGATTACATAGCTTTCCCCAACCCTGTAGTCTGTACTGTATAGCTCATAAACTATTCCAGAACACAGATTGAATAGAAAGCACAACAGACTCCCCCTCCCCCCCCCCAAGTCTAACTTTAGTCTAACTAACTGAGTCAAGATTCAGGAGATACTACTAAACACTTGTTGGGTTAAGCAGAAATAGGAATGTTCAAAAAAAGCACGTAAGAGAAAAGATACCAATCAATTAACAGTTGCATATTTCCCTTCTAGCCATTAGAGCCCTGGTTAAAAACAGACTACCTGCTTCTCATAATTGCATGAAACTAAAATATTGTAAGGAATATTTTATAATTTTTAGATTCTCCAGCATAGCATGGCAACACATAATTATATACTGAAATTAAACTGAAACTGCCTATGTGTCATCCTGAAAACTGCAACCAGAGAAGGGAGCAACAGTCAACTCCTCCTGCCAGCCATTCAGCTCCAACTAACATGATATCCTGAACTCAGGACTGACATCAGTGGTGGGCATGGTCAGGGAAGAAGAGGATTGGTGGGCAGTGGTGGGAGCTACTGCTTCACCTCATCCTCACCAGTGCCAGACTGTCCTCCATAAGAACATAAAAACCCAGTGTATTGGACCAATGGTCCGTCTAGCCCAGAACCCTATTTGTAACAGTGATTAGGTGCTCCAGTTGCTAGATGTCTTCCTGAATTTGTCAAGATCTCTTTCAACACCATCTATACCAGTGGCCATCACCACATCGTATGGCAGCAAATTCCATGAGTTAATTGTGTGTTGTCTATTCTGAATCTATTGTTAATCAATTGCATTGGGTGATCTTGACTAAGAGGGAAAGTTCTTAATCCAATTTCACCACACTATGCACAATTTTATAAACTTCTATCATGTCTCCTCTTAGTTGTCTTTTTAAAATCTCATTTGCTGTTGTTTTCTCATTTATCAATTTACAGTACAATCATATATATGTCTGCTCAGAAGGAAAACCCACTGAGTTCAGTGGGACTCACTCCCAGGTAAGTGTGTATAGGATTACATCTTCCGAGATCCTTTGTGGTGCTCTTCCCAGTCAGCTTACGTTTTCATAATCCTGAATAATGTGGTGCCATAATTTACATCTGATGTATTACAACTTGAACTCATTGGTCCTTCCTTCAGAGTCTTGTACCAATAGTCATTCATTTTCCTTAATTTTCTTCAAATATTTAAAAACTCAGATATTATTACTAATGCCTAATCTTTAATTCCATTTTATTCCTTTTTTCATCCAAACCATAACATAAAAGGCACTGAACAGTAACTGGACCCATGATAGACCCAAGAGGAATTCTACTTTTTGACTTCTATTTTAAGAATCATCTATTCAGAGGATTTTCCTGAATCTAAAAGCTATTGTTCATTAATACAAATATGTAAAGGATAGAAATCTGAAGGGAAAAGGTGTTTGTTTGATATTTGTCTTTACTTATAAGAAGCATTTCAGCCTTCAGGTTTGCCTTGGGCATCAGTAATGTCAGTTGGCCTCACATAAATGGTAGATGTAGTCTTCTTTGTGGCATTAATCCATTGTTTTCCATAATATATAATTTTGGATCATAAATTAAGGAAATTATCCCAAAATCAAACACCCAAAAGAGCAAACCAAAATCAGTTCAATTCAACCCAAGCCGTAAGTTACATTCTCAGGAGGTGACAGTTGAAAACATAAAATACATATCAACTAATGTACGGGGGGGGGAGCCAAATGTACAAGTAAGAAATATTAGTTGTCAAAGCTCTCCTTTTAAGAATTCTGTAATTTAAATAAAACATTAATCAGCTATTTTATTTCCAAAATCAAAATCATAATTTATGAATGCTGAGCACTTTCTTCTTCTGTGGGTCATGGTCTTCTGATTATTTAAATTCAGGAGCAAACATTGGTTGATAAGACACTGCACTGCTGCAGGCTACAATATCACACAATGCCTAAAGGGTTATTAAAATCGAGACATTCTACTGAGAATAACAAAAGAAACTCACCCCTTCCCGAAGGCACCTCATTAGCACAGTATAAGCAGCTGAAGGCAGGGCCCAGCATTCTCTGGGGTGCTCCTTTTTCCCTTCCTGTAAATGATGTGGAAGGGCCAGAAATAAAGCGAACAGCACAAATTATGTTAAATCTTTATTGCACAAATATATATAATTTAAAAAACACGTCTACAAACCTGTATGGTTTTTTTAATTATGGCTTTTAATGTCATGGCAGACACCATTATAAACTAGTTTTGCTAAATATGTTAACAACTGTTCTTTCAGCTTTTTAAATGAATGATATAATGGCAGGCCATCTTGCATGACCACTACACACCACCAGAAAATTTGACCTGAATTTGACTTGACTTCCGTTTTTATCTATTTAATACATTTCTACACTGCTGTTCATTAACATTTGCAGGATGGGTCACAATAAAAAGTGTTTTCCGATCTTCAGCTTTATAGTAGGACTATATTGTTTTGCTTATATCAAGTACACAGTTTTCTGTGTGTGCATTCACATTGAAATTCACACAGAATACAAAAGCTACATATTTTAAAACCTGAATCTAAAGGGAAGAGGTTGAAATATTCTTATCAAATTAAGACAGTGAAATGAAGTCAACTACGGCTTAAGGCTGTCTTCAATCCATCTTTGTAATTGGTAAATACACAGAACCTTGCCTTCTTGAGAATGAGTTGTGAAGATGGACATAAATCAATCCTTCCAGGTCTGCACATGCTTCCCTATAACTTTAGAAGCTGAGTTTGACAGTCATTTGGACAGTTTGCATTCTACAAAACGTATCTTACTCTTGAGCCTCAAGATTCCCTAACTATTTTTGGTTATCTACGTGAACAGTTTTACCTATGTCAAAATTTGACATGGGCAATGACATGCACCTCATAAATAAAGATACATTTCCCACTGGCGTTGTGCGTGATGCTGTGAGCATCCATGTCAAATGTATACACAACCTCTTAGCTTTCTTTCTTTCACTTCACAAAAGTCTTGGGATGAAAGCAAGAAAATGTTTTTTCAGACTAATTCTGCTGATGTTAATGTCTCCAAATTCCCATCCTGTGGGGAGACTCCAACAAAAACCTAGAGTGTGTGACAGTATTTAGTATTGGTCTGAACGTACATGTGCAAGCAGTGACACGTGTGAGAGGAAAAACTTCATACCAAGATCTAAGGTCTACAGTTAGGTAGTATCTTTATTACTACCACACAAAAAGTCACAAACATGTAGCAAGCTTTTGAATTCTCCAGAAGATATTAAATAAAGCAGGGGATAGTGGAATGAAGGGGGGGAAGTACAAATATTAGGAGGTTAGGTAGCCAAGAGATCAAAGTGCAGACTAATTTCCAAGATTAAATGCAGGTTGTGTGTCCCTCCCAGATTCTACAGATTTCAGGTTACATATGAATTATGTTATTATCATTGTACTAATTTATGAATCGCCTTCAACATGAATCATGTACGATCCTGGGATAAATAAGCAATGGCTGCTCTCCCCATTGTTTGAGAAGCTAGACATGGCTTGTAACCCAGAGCTGTCCCAACTTTTCCTTGTCCTACTTGTATATATAGAAGGATTTCAACAGAAGAGCTTCACAGTTCCTGCCTTCCTTAGCAAACCATGTTCACCAACTTGAATTAAATGCAACAAAACATCTGAATTAACAAACAGTACCATTTGTACTCACCTGAAAGGTGATTTGCCATTGCCTGATGAAGTTCATTTTATTAAGTAACGGCTCTACCTGGTAGTCAGAGGCAGGAATGAACTTGTGGATAGTAGGGAGCCCCAGAATCCAGTCTGCAAACTTGCCAAGCTCGAACAGTCCATTGAGGAGTAACATACTGATATACAAATGAAAATGCCTACTTCTCTAACTAAAAGTTGTCTGATATTAACTACACAGAACTTTCTTACTTTCTTTGATTTATATCCCACCCTTTCTCCCAGTAGGAACCAAATTAAACAATTTGAAAAAGCTAACACTTAAACTGGGGGAAAAGGTTAGTTTTGGAGCATAAAAAAATTAGGGAGAAGTCCCAATCACCTTCATCAGCCAATGGAGAATCACCCTACAGATGAGTACCAATGCTACATTCTCCTATTGCCTATGAAGGTCATTTGATTGGCACATACAATAACTTGCCCTAACCAGGGAGGGGAAATATGGCTGTGAAAGGGGAACTACTGAAGGACCTGCTGCAAGACCCTTCCGCCAGCTACTGCTTAGGTCAAAGCATAAGCGTCAGTTCTGCAATGTCTAGTAAAAGTATTGGGTGACACCTAGACAGCATCTTTACATACTTCCTCTAAAAGAGAATTAGTAGAATATGCTGCTGTAGTAGCCACTGCTGTGGTAGAATGTGCAGTCACATTGGTAGGAGCTTGAAGTTTTTGTGCTTTATAAACTAGGGATTTACATGCACAGAACCACATGGATAAGGTGAAATTGGTCACCCTTTTGCCTAACCAAGCTGGATGAAAAGAAACAGACAGGGTACCTGTCTTTCTGAAATTCTTAGTCCTATCTATGAATACCAAGTATCCAGTGGACATCTAATGAATGAGATGGAGTCACACAGGGCTGGGCAAAAGGTAGAGAGTACTAGCTCTTGCCAAAACCTTGGGGATGAATGCTGAATCTGTTCTCAAGATCACCCTATCTTTGTGAAAAGCACACAGATGTTTAGCTATGGACAGGGCATTTACTTTTGACACCGTGCAAGCAGAGATGACAACCAGGAGAAAAAGGATTTTCCAAGACAACAGTTTAAATGGCACTTTCTTTAGTGGTTTGAAAGGTGGCCTCTGAAGTGCTAATAAAATCTGTGGAGACCTCAGGACTGGAATTTGTGAAGCACTGGAGGACCCTTCAAAGCAGCCCCATGCAGGAAGTGTTCCAGTAAAAGCTGTAGCTATATAGGATAAGAAGCCGGCTAGTACAGGAGAGAGAAAATGGCTGATGTTTGCTTCTTCAGAGTGCTGGGCTTCAGACCTTTCTGGAGATCATCTTGGAGGAATGACAAAACGTCTGTGACTTTCACTTTATGGGGCCTGATGTCCCGAGATAAGAACCAAGAGTTAAAATCTTTCCACGTAGAAGCATAATGCAGATTGTACGTCTTTTGGAAGCCAATATGGTGCTAATCATTTCAGAGGACATACTCAGTTTCTCTCACTGTCCTTTCAAGACCCAAGCAGTTATGTGCAGCCAATCTGAATTTAGATGAAGGACCGGGCCCTGTGATATAATGTCTGGACAACATGAAAGGTGCCATGGAGAAAACATTGCTAGGTTCAGGATTTCCGGCAGCCATTGGTGCAGAGGCCAAAATGGAGCTAAATTAACCAATGTAGCTTTTTCTTCTCTGATCTTGTGAAGAATCTGTGGAAGGATGCATGTCAGAAGAAAGGTATATTACAGTCCTGGAGGCCAAGGAGATATCAGGGTATCCCATTATTCCACCAACTGACTCCAGAATCTGGAGATGAACCTCAGAAGCCTGTGATTGCACTCCAGTGAAGAGGTCCATCTAAAAGTTCCAGAAATGAAACTGAAAGAACACCTGACAATTTAACAACCATTCCCTGGGTCCATTTGTTGTTGACTGAGCCAGTCAGCCTGAATGTTTGACTCTCCAGAAACGTGTTCAGCCATGAGAAATGGACGTTTGTGTTCTGCCCAGTCTATCAGAGTCGAGGCCTCTATTTGAATATCCTTGAATTTCATACCCCCTTGTTTCTTCACAAGGGCCTTCACTGTGGTATTGTCAAATCTCAGGAGAATGTGCGCCGTGTGAAGGCAAGATCCAAAATGTTGGAGAGCCAGACAAGCTACCCTTAACTCCAACCAGTTGATGCTCATGGTTCACTCTGCTGTAGACCATTGCGTCTGGACATAGTGATCTCAGAAGTGTACATGTAAGCCCTTGGTGGTCTTTGAACAGGATCCTTCTCTGGAGGTTCAAAGTCAGAGTCCACCACCTAATGGCTGACCAAAGGTGCTGAGGTACCTGAACGTGGATGTGTCTTGCAGAAGCAGTTTCCACTGAGATGGGACACATGCCTATTGAGAGGGAGTGAGTAATGCCTGGCCCAAGGTGCTATTTGGTCTGCTGAAACACAGACACCAAGGGCCCATGCTATGAATGTGACATCTGCTTTTTTGGAAAAGACCAAGGCCCTGGCCACCTCCTTTATCTTGACTATGCATTTTGGAGACAAATATAGTACTCCCACCAAAGTGTTGAGAATTGCCCCAAGATGGATCAGATGCTGGGCAGGACAAATGTGGCTTTTCCTCAGGTTCACCAGAAAACCCATGTCTTCAAACATCACAGTGAGATGCACATCCTTCTGTGCTCAAACAACAGAGAGGGAGAAGATGACAACATTGTCTAGATAAGGGTATATATGGGTACCCTGGAGGCCAAGGTGAGCCACCACATCAACTATAATCTTGGTGACAGCACGGGGGGCTGAAACTAGGCAAACACTCAGTATTGGAAGCGGTACTCACCAAAGGCAAATCTCAGGAACTTTTGGTGGCTGGGATAAATTGGGATGTGGAGATATGCTTCCTGAGCTTCTATGGATGGGAGGAAATCAGAGATTTACAGAACCCCTTGACAACAGTTTAAATGGCACTTTCTTTAGAGGGAGACCCATTTATTGAGGAGGTTCAGGTCAACCACAGCACGAAAGGATTTCCCATCCTTCTTTGGCACCACAAAGAAGATGGGATATATGTCAAAGAAGGCCACTTGTATCAGGACTAACTAAATACAATGCCTTGCAAAAGTAATCAGACCCCTGACCAATGCTCTCATATGACTGAATTACAAATGCTACATTGTAATTTCATTCTGTATATTTTATTTTGAAACACAAACTCAATCAATTATTGTAAGGTGACATTGGTTTTATGTTGGGAAAAGTTTGTAAGAAACATAACAAACTGAAACATGTTGCTTGCATAAGTATTCAACCCTCACACATTAATATTTGGTAGAGACACCTTTCGCTGCAATAACAGCTTTAAGTCTACTGGGAAAGGTATGTACCAGATTTGCACACAGTGTCGGAGGGATTTTGGCCCATTCTTCTTGGCCCATAGTGCTTTGAGTTTTGGCCATAAAGCTCTATCTTGGTCTCATCTGACCACAAAGCCTCTTCTGACATCACAGCTGGGGCACTCTCATGCTTTCTGGCAAACTCCAGACGTGCTTTCAGATAATACTTTTTGAGTAACGGCTTCTTTCTTGACACCCTCCCATACAGGCCAGTGTTATGCAGAGCACTTGATATGGTTGACTGGTGCACCATTACTCCACTCCCAGCCACTGAGCTCTGTAGTTCCTTCAGAGTGACTGTTGGCTTCTCTGTGGCTTCTCTCACAAGTCTCCTCTTTGTTTGAGCGTTGAGTTTTGAGGGACGGCTTTTCTTGGCAGTGCCTGGGTGGTGTGATGCAGCTTCCACTTCCTGATTATCAATCTAACTGTGCTCACTGGGATATCCAAACACTTAGATATTATTTTGTATCCTTGTCCTAATCTATGTATTTGTATTACATTATCTCTCACTTCTGTAGAATGATCTTTGGTCTTCAGTTTTCTTCAGCTCCACAGCCTGACCAATGATCTGTCAACAGTGGGTTTTTTATCCTGACAATGTGACAGAAACTTTAATGATTCACAGGTGGAAGCCAATGGTAAGGTAAATGTGTTCTCAAGAGGGCAGTTTCCTTCATCTGTGTAAACTGGAAGCTTCTGCAGCACAGGGGTTGAATACTTATGCAAGCAACATGTTTCAATTTTTTATGTTTCTTATAAACATTTCCCACCATAAAACCAATGTCACCTTACAATAATTGATTTTGAGTTTCAGTGCTTCAAAATAAAATATCATACAGAACAAAATCACAATGTACCATTTGTAATTCAGTAATATGAGAACATTGGTTAGAGGTCTGATTACTTTTGAAAGGCACTGTAGCTGCCACGTACAGAAGATGAATAATGGCATCCCACATTATTTTCCTGTCTGGAATGAAGATACCAGAGACAGTGTGAAATGAGAAGGAGGGCGGCCATGACTCTGATCTTGTTGTCCTGAGAAATGGCATTTTAGGACCCACTTGTCTAATGTTTCTGTTTCCCACATGTTGAAAAACTCAAGCCTGCCCTCACTTGGTATTGGATGGTGCCATTGTTGAGGTTGTAGGTGGCCTCCTTTATAAGTGTTGGAGGCACCAAACGTGGAACCTTGTTAAGGTCTCAAAGATGGCTTGTTGGATCTGAAGTCTTGAAATTTGCTCTTTAGTCAAAACTTGTGAAACAACTGATTAGGTTGATAGGGAGTATAGCACCAGGAAAAACATCTTATCTTTACACAAGGACACAAAGACCTTTTTGTCATTTGACTCCATGAAAACATTTTTCATGGCTTCATCCCTGAATAGCTTGTCCCCCATATAGGGGGTAGTAGAGAGTTTATCTGAACCAGCATATCTGCCTCCCAGTGTTATACCAATATGGTATGTCTTGCCACCACCTCAGCTACTAGGGAGCATGCAGCAAACTGAGTCACATGAAGGGTGGCATTGGCCACAAAGGCTGCAGATCTAGAAAGCTTAAGAAGCAACATTCATATTCAATCCAGAAGCTGGTGGGAGCTGTTAAGAAGCTCATCCAACCATAGGAGCGATGCATGAGTAAAAAGTGATGCTGTGTAGGATGCCTGCATAGCTAGCGCTGCTATATAAGGCAAAGTCCAGCCTCCTTTCATGGGTGTCCTTTAGTTGAGCATCTCCATCTTTGGAGAGGAGAGACTTGGAGATCAAAGTAGAGACTGGTGAGTCGACTGCAGGGAGTTTCAGAAGGTCATAAACTCTGGATCTAGATTATAATACTTGTTAGCCAAAGAAACAGACTTTCTGAATTGCAGAGGAGAAAGCAATTCTGCCTGGGTTATTTTTTTGAATTGACCAGGGACTGGAATAGATTTTGTAGAAGATTTTGGCTCAGTCAATACTGCTGTACACTTAGATGGGGCTGGACATGCTCTGCAGGTGGCTCTTCAGGTCTACAGTCACCAGGGTCCTGTATAACAAAGGCATATAATGGGAGTCATGAAAAAGACGATGAGAGACATGCTGTTCAGCATGGGACTCCATTCCCCATCATCACATTCTGGAGTAACAAAGGGATCAAGTGGGTCAGATTCCAGCATCAGTGAGGTCTGTGGAGGTGTGGACACAGGTTTGGGACAGACACAGTATGTGAGGAAAGGAGAAAAGGATGAAGGAGACTGTGCAGCAGTATTTTCTCTCTCCAGGGAAGACTGCTGTTTATGGCACAAAGCTTTAGCATGCGACTGTTTAGAACGGTATCATGCAGAGGCATTACCTTTTAAGAAGTTCATGATGAGGCAGATTTAGGTTGACCATCATAGTCAAGGAGTGATAGAGTCTGAGAGGAAGTTACCTTCGGGGCATTACGTTCCAAGGATATGTCTCACAAAAGAGCTTCTTTAATTGACCTCAGTATGTCAGCATTAAGCTGAAAGGGAGGTGCTTGTGAAACAGAGGTTGCAGAGACAGCACAAACCCCCAAGTGAAAGGAAATGTTTGCACTTTGCTAATATAGAGGAACTGATGATTAACTGAATCCCATAAACTCCTCAGAAGCAGAGGGGAAATGAGCACTTCTACAAGATCACACTGAGTAGCTTCTTCGGGGCATCTCCACATCCCTAGTAGAATGGAAAAATCTCTTGACAGTCTCAGACAGGGACTCCTTAGCAGGAGGTCTTACCAGTTCCCTTGTATATCTAGCATATCCGACTTTCCTCTCTGAAGACTTAATGGCTTGCATAGCAAAGTTAATAGGCTGATCTGTCTGTACCAAATACGTGCTCTTTCCCAGAGACTTGTGGTCTACTGTGCAACTGCTGGCACCATAGCCCGCTGCTGTGAGCTCAAGTAGAAGCCATTCTGGCTCCTGAGGATCAATACAAATGAAGCTGGGCTGACCATGCAACATATACACACATCAAGAAGATGTGGTGGACATTTGAGGGAATGAGAGGCACTTTCAAAAAGAGGCAACTGAATGGAGCCAAAGGAGAGAAGACATTTCACTCTGCTTCTCTGCTCCACCAAAACAGCCACAGGAAACAGGAAAGGAGGAAAGCAAGGGGAAAAGTCAAGTGGGAAGACAAACAGGGCCTTTAGAAAAGTTTTTTTTAAAAAAAAAAATAGATTAAAGCAGGGAAAAGACTGGGCAAGAGCAAGTCCGCAGGAAAAAAAATACCGAGGCAAGGCAGGAGATGGGTGAAGAACAAGGAGGGGTGGATGGAAAGACACTGAGGCAAAAATAAATTCACAGACAAAAATAAATCCACCCAAATCACTTCAAACTAACAGGTGAATGAGGCAGCTAAAGAAGGTTGAAAGAAGGGAAAAGCTCATAGGAATGAAGAAATATGATGAATAGTGGGCAAAAAAATTTGGTTATAATATACAAATGGATCAATGGGAAAATATGTGGAAAAAAGGTTTGAAATTTACATTATGTTATAATCTTAAAGAAAATTTTTATAAAATGATGTATCGTTGGTATATGACACCAGAAAAGTTGTCAAAAATGTATAGTAATGTTTCTAATGTATGTTGGAAATGTAAACAACAAGAAGGATCTTTTTATCATATGTGGTGGTCGTGTAAACAGGCAAAATTATTCTGGGCACAGATAGGTAGGATGATGCAAAAAATTTTGAAGATAAATATTCAGTCAAAGCCAGAATTTTTTTTATTGGGCTTTATGGGTAAACAAAAAGAAAAGAAATATGGAAGAATAATATTATATATGATTACGGCAGCAAGATTATTATATGCACAAAAGTGGAAAATGGAATCAGTACCAACAATGGAAGAATGGCTATTGAAATTAATGGACTTAGTCGAGATGGACAAATTGACATGCCTTCTCAGAGAAAAAACGATAGATACATTTCTTAAGGAATGGAAGCCTCTTTTGGACTTTTTGTTGAAAGAAAAAAAATGAAATGATGATAATGGGATTTGACGATTAAAAGATAGACTATGGAAAAAAGTGAACTTTGTATGTTTTAGGGGTCAAGTTTGATATATATTATGTACCTATAGCTGATCTGTAACAAATCGGAAGTCAAGTTTTTTTTCTTTTTATTTTTGTTGTATTGTTTTTGTTGTTTGATTTTGTTGTGTATTATAAAAATTTGAATAATAAAAATTGTTACAAAAAAAAGAAATATGAATAACACACCTGAGAAGGAATGGGAGGTGAAGAGAAATGAGGCTGCTTTGGCAAAGGCAGAGCAAACTGGACTCTGGGAGCTGCCTACTTTCCTGCCTTCGACCACCAGGTGGAGCAGTTACCCAACTGAATGACCCTCACAGGCAATGGGAAGATCTCACATTCATCCTCAGTTTGTGAGGGTAATATTGCCAAAGAGTGTGTTTTACTTTTGAAGCGGATGTCCACAATATTATATACAATGCTGATGAAAAATAATACCACTGGAATATTAGCTACCCAGTACATTGATTGCATGGTGTAGAAGCAGATAGAATACACTTATCAGAACACTGAAAGAGGAAAATCTGGGGCTTGATAATGAATAAAATAACACAATATAAACAAATATAGGATTGAAGAATCCTCAATAGAAGTATTTCAGAAAAAATTGAGTCCTTTTATTCTTTATTGAAATCAGCATCACACAACATAATCAGTGTCAATGGAATATTCTAAGCATGATATAATATATGAATTAAAATGTATTTTATTTCAGTTATAGAAACATAGCTAGAAAGGTGAACAACCTGCCAACCTTCAGAGCATAATGGAAGTATGTTCAAAATGTAAATATAGTTATCTTACGTTCATATGGTTGCTTCATTTTTATTCAGGCTTAATGCCCTCAGCTAGCGACCTTGGGAACTGACTAGAAAACTAATACAGTAACTTCTAAAAATGACAGTTAATAGGTATGTTCCCTGAGGAAGCAGACTTTTTTTAAATTTTTACTTCCATTCTGAAGCCCTTTAAGTTAAGGGGAAACAATTTATATTATCATCAGGAACAAAAAAAAATGCATCTCTACTGATGACTCTTCTCTGGCTATGTAAATAAATCCCTTCTGTTCTGCAAATTTAAAGATATAGAGCCCCCAGTTAAAGTATACACAGAAGGGATGCAAGAATATTGAATCAAAATTATTTTAAGACCCACTACCATCACAACTGGACATAAATTTAAAACTTTTATGACAGTGAAAAGAAGTGCTTCCTACATCAGATAATTTGCATTTGGCCTTAGGTATACTGTACTAGAATCTAGTTGCCAAAAGTTAACTAAACTAAATTCTATTATCGTCCCTAATTTCACTATTATGATTTGTAACATTTTCTTTAAATTGGGTGAAATCTAATTTTGTGCAAGCGGACTTCTGCTCATGCAATGGGACTTCCCCTCCTCTCCTCCCCCCTCATCTCAAACACCTCCCATATCTGCTCCAGGAGGATCCTACAACTCTTCAGAGCAGATTTTGGAGGCAAACATGAGGATACAGTGTGGAGGAGGAGATGGGAAGTCTGTTCCACTTACAAATGGACACAAATCGATATCATCCACTGTCTTTGGTTCCTCCTCTCTTTTCCGATGACCTAAGTCCTTGTCCTACAAAATGCTCATTTCTTTATTTTCTGATCTCTTCTCCCTCTGGTCCGCATTCCAAATTACATCACTGAACATAGTGGAGTTTTACTTCTGACTAAACATGCATAGAACTGCACTAAAGGAAGTCAAAGTAGTAGGTTAATTATTATGTAAGCACAATATTCAGTGTAAGAATTCCCAAAACCATCAGATAGCTGTATTAATACCATAATTTGAAGACATCTTGAAAGTCAACAAACACTTCCAGAGGGGTCCTGGTTAGTAAGAAAAATGTTTGGATGACTCACCAGCTATACTGTATATGGAATTAAGTTTAATTGGTCTGACAGTATAAATTGTCACCATACGGGTTTATTTCCACTCTCCGTTATGCACCCAATCTTCACATTGATAACAAGTATACCCTACCATTTAAGGATAAATGCTCAGAAGAAACTTTCTAGTAATTTTAGGAAAAGGCGTAAGAATCCTTGAATCTTTAAGGAATCAAATTCAGTAACATTTCAGAGGAATACAGGTTGAAGATTCAGAAAGTAGCATTTTCTTCACTGCATTTTCAGTTGAGATAGTGCTGTTGCTACCTACAAATACATGCTGTTAATATTTGGTGGAGAGACTAGTTATTGTATTTCTGTAATTTGGATTGCCTATATTATCATCTGTTGTGTATGGATTTTAACTGATTTGGATTTTAATTTTATTTTTTGTACTTTTAATTGCAATATTTTTAGGATGTTGTAAACTGCTTAGAGATTTTCTTTGAAATATGAAGCACTATATGAATTATCTAAATAAATAAGTAAAATGTTAGTATCCCTTATTATAACAAGGACTTTAAAACAATAGGCTTTTTGCTTTTTTGCTACTCTTTCTTTACAGTAAATAAAAATGATTTTAAAAAGGAACCCATTTAGGACAAACTTTTTGAGAGATGCATGACAGCCTTAGTAACAGACTAATACCTTAACATTAGTACATGTTGTTTTGTTTGATACATGGAAAAACTATACATTGAAGGATTCTGTAATCCCAGGATTTATTTATCAGATGGTAACCTCTTAGTTTATTTTTGCAAATGTGCTATATTTTTGTACAACTGTTTATCTTACCTGGTTGGCCACAAGATAAAGCAACTCTCCAAGGGTAGGTAAAAGGCACTGCTTTAGTTTGCTGTTCCTGAAGTTTTCTCTGATCAGTTCTGTTAAGAGAGTGACTGCCTTGAATAAGAACAAATAGGTTATTAGTAGGAATGGGATGCAGCACGGAAAAGAATGATAATTGCCCAGCTTTCCAGGAAGGAAAGTAAAAGATGCAGAAGACAAGATATATTTTCCTTGTCAAATCTGCCAAAGATTTACTATTCATCAATTCATAAAATACTTGCTGGGTCAGACCTGTTGGAAGTGGGGCAAGAGCAACTCCTGTTTGGGTTCTTTTGTTTATATTCCAGAAGGAAGGTAGAGTCAGGGTCCTCCAGCTGGCTAGGCTTGCCTAACTTTACCTGTGCTCTCCTCTACCTAACTTCCTTCCATTGTAAACTGATATGCTTAGGAAAGCTGACCTGCCCCTCCTTCGTTTTTCTTCTTCGACTATCTGAGGAGAGAGGAGACATGTCTGTCTTTGTTCTCTCTCCTGAACCATGAGAGCAATACCCAAGTCTGGGCATTGTGCTTCCAACATAGCTAGTTAGTTAGAACTAAGTATGCCTTTTGTATCTACTATGTATTTCTATAAATAAAGTAGCTTTTTCTTATTTTCTAAGCCTTAAGTCTCAGTGATTTAAATGCAGGGTAAAAGCCTGTTTCTTAGGTAAATACACACACTGGTACATGCAGCTCAGAACGCTGAATTACTCTGCATATGCATAATAAGATCAAGCACCTATCTAGTGAACATTTTGTTCCATCATTTGTTGTTTCATGCTTTCCTGAAGGGTATGAAACAGCCTTTCCCCACTGTTTGCCAACCAGCAACTGGTATTCGGGGCATGCTGCTTGTGGGCATGGAACTTTTCATGGCTAACATCTATATGGCCCTTGAGAGACTTATTCTCTATGGATTTATCTAATCCCCTTTTAAAGTAATATAAGCCAGTGGCTGTCACATATTGTGGAAGAGCAATCAATTAATTAATCATGTGTTGTGTGATTTGTCAGCCCTGAGTCTATTGCAAAATTGCACTGGGTGACCCCGACTTCTAGTTTTTTGGGAAAGGGAAAATTTTCTCTATCCACTTCCTCCACAAAATGTACTGTTTTATAAACCTCTATGATACTCCCCCAGTTGTTCCCCCCCCAATTTAAAAAAGAACCAAATGTATTTCCTTATGAGGAAGGTACTCTTAATTCTTGAACTTTTCATCGCTTCTTTCTACTACTTTTCCTGCTCCATAATATCTGTTGGGTCTGTGTCTGTGTTGGAATTGCTTTTTAAGGTTTTTAAAGTTTTTTTTAAAAAAAAGATGTTTTGTTTAAATATGTTTTTAAAGATATTTTGTTTTAATATATTTTAAAGTCTGTTATTAAGATGTTTTAGATTTTTTTTTGTTTGCCGCCCTAGGCTCCTACTGGGAGGAAAGGCAGGATATAAAATTAATACATAATAATAATTCCAAATACAGCTATTACATACATTAACATAAACGCATTAGGATACCAGCTATTTTATTTTTAATTCATTGGACAATATTCCTTGACATTGCATGAATAACTATAGGCAACTCTGCCCTGACATATTCTAGGAGCTGGTACTAAAATAATAGCAGTACTGACAGATCAGTGCAAGCCTCTTCCCTCAACCACACATAGAACCTCCCATGTCAGCCAGGGCCTCCTGATAAAGAGGCAGTCACATCTTTGCACCATATATTTTGTTCATTAAGAAGAGAAATAATTCATATTAGCTGTTCAAAGGCCCCAGTTCACATCGGAGGTTATGAGAATAAAGAGAGGACACCGTTATATTGTACTGCTGCCTTACTTCTGTAGATTTATGAACCAGAACTCAGCCTTTTTTAGGGCTCATATAAATGTGGGATGTGTAAGGGCATCTACATATGGCCCAGAAGAAGGCAGAAATGTGACCCACAATGGGCCAGTGGAACCAGGATAGCTCACAAGAGTAGAATGATAGTCACTAGGGCAATGCTGGATAGGTTGTGAGCCAGAAAGGATTTGCTCCTGGAGAAAGCCAGAGCCTTCAGCCTGACAAGATGATGAAAAGGGGTGCCTTTTGAGTCTTAATCTCAGGCATGAAGTCCAACACCCATTCAATATGTGAGTGGCTGTAACACTGCTTCTTTTGTATTTGTCCTTTTGGTCCATATTACATGTAGATCTGTACTTGCCTGGTAGAGTGCGGGGACCCACACAACATGGGACTTAAAAAACAGATGAAGAGATAAGATTGAAATCAAAATCATATCTGCACTGTGCAGCTGAACCAGTACGTAGAAAAGGTCTTCTTTCATTCTATGAGCTTCTATAACATAATTTGTAAGGAAATGTACAAGAGCTAATCTAAGAAAAAACTACTGTCCAAAAGTGATACTAGGTAAATCCATCAGACATCATACAAACATTAAAACATAAGAAGAGCCTGCTGTTATCAGGCCAGTGGCTCATGTAGTCCAGCATCTTGTTCTCACAGTGGCCAACCAGATGCCCAAGGGAAGCTCGCAAGCAGGACCTGAGTGCAAGAGCACTCTCCCCTCCTGCAGTTACTAGCAACTTTATTCAGAAGCATACTTCCTGTAACTACCCAGACAGAACATAGCTATCACGACTAGTAAACACTGATAGCCTTATCCTTCATAATTTTGACTATTCTTCTTTTGAAGCCATGCAAGTTGGTGGCCATCACTGCCTCTTGTGGGAGTGAATTTCATAGTTTAACTGCTATGTGAAGTACTTTCTTTTTGTATGTCCTGAATCTTCCAACATTCAGCTTCATTGGATGTCCAAAAGTTCTAGTATAATGAGAGATGGAGAAAAGCTTCTCTATCCACTTTCTCCATTCCATTCATAATCTTGTATACTTCTATCATGTCACCTTGCACTCACCTTTTCTCTAAATTAAAAAGCCCAAAATGCTCCAACCTTTCTTCATAGGGGAGATGCTACATCCACTTGATCATTTTGATTGCCCTTTCCTGAACCTTTTGCAGCTCCACAATATCATTTCTGAGGTGAGGTAACCAAAACTGTACACAGTATTCCAAATGCAGCCACACCACAGATTTATAAAACGGCATTATGATATCAGCAGTTTTATTTTCAATAGCTTTCCTAATGATCCCTACCATGGAATTTGCCTTTTTCACAATTGACACACACTGGGTTGGCATCTTAACTGAGCTATCCACTAAGACCCCAAGGTCTCGTTCCTGGTCAGTCACCATCAGTTCAGGCTCCATAAGCACATATGTGAAATTAAAAATGTTTGCTCCAATATGTGTAACTTTACACTTGTTTACATTGAATTGCATTTGTCATTTTACCTGTCTTGCCTGAACTTGAAGAACTCAGACTCAGACACAGCTGTTTTTTTTCTTTTATCTACCTACAGCTTACTCAGAACTCAGCATCTCTCTAGGACTAACTAGGCACTACTTCGTGGCATTAAGACATTGACTCAGCAACTACTCCACCCCTCACTTGGCTTAAGTAAGGCTGGGTGGGCACCCTGTCACTGTTGGAAGTGCATGCACAAGTGAAGGCTCTGCCTCAACTGTGTTGAATCTCCCGCCACATTCGCCTCCTGATGCAAGGTGAAGGTGGAGCCTTCATCACTGTCCCATCTTCTCCCTCTGAGGGAGGAGGGCTGCCTGCTGGCAACACGGGTGCAGGGAGAGGGGAAGAGTGAGGCTGGGAAACAACCTGTTGACTCTCCAGAGAGATATCTGGAGCTGCTGGGGTTGAACTGTCCAAGTCCTGAACTGTCCAAGTCCTCACTACCTGCTCAGCCCTTCACTGGCTCAAGCATCCCACTCTGAAGTCCTCCTCCTCCACTTCGTTCTCGTCTGTCCACCCCCTCCCAGCAGGGCTCATGACATTACCTCCCATTCACCCAGTTTGGAGATATCCTTTTGGAACTCCTGGCAATCATTTTTGTTTTAACTCTGAACAATTTAGCATCATTAACAAACTTGGCCACCTCACTGCTCACCCTAACTTTAGATCATTTATGAACAAGTTAAAAAGCACAGGTCCCAACAGCGATACTTGGGGGACTCCACTTTCTACATCCCTATTGGGAAAACTGGCCATTTATTCCTACTCTCTGCTTCCTGCTACTTAACCAGTTCCTGATCCACAAGAGGACCTCTCCTTGTATTCCATGACTGCGAAGCTTACTCAATCTTTGGTGAGTTACCTTGTCAAAAGCTTTTTGAAAGTTCAAGTACACTTTCTCAGTTGGATCATCTCTATCTACATGCTGGTCAACACTCTCAAAGAACTCCAATAGATTAGTGAGACAGGATTTACCCTTGCAGAAGCATGCTGACTCTGCTTCAGCAAGGCTAGCTCCTCTATACACCTGGTTATTTAATCTTTAACAATACTTTCTAGTAGTTTTCCCATAAGTTCTACTATTATGAGAAAACTCTTTATCCATTTTCTCCATGCCATACATAATTTTATACACTTCTATCATGTCACCTCACACTCGCCTTTTCTCTAAACCAGCCTTGTCCAACCTTTGGGTTCCCAGATGTTGCTAGACTGCAACTCCCATCAGCCCCAGCCAGCATGGCCAATGGTCAGGAATTATGGGAACTGTAGTCCAGCAACATCTGTGGCCCAAAGGTTGGACAAGCCTGCTCTAAACTAAAAAGCCCCCAATACTGCAGCTTTTTCTCATAGCAGTCACTCCATCCCCTTGATAATTTAGGTTGCCCTTTCCTGAACCTTTTCCAACTCTAGAATACCATTTTTGAGGCAAGACAACCAGAACTATACACAGTATTCCAAATGCGGCCACACCATAGATTTATATAACGGCATTATGATATCAGCAGTTTTATTTTCAATACCTTTCCTAATGATCCCTAGCATGGAATTTGCTTTGTTCACAGCTGCCACACACTGGCTCAACATCTTCATTGAGCTACAACCCCAAGGTCTCGTTCCTGGTCAGTCACCACTTCAGGCTCCATAAGCATATTTTTTTGCTCCAGTATGCATAACTTTACACTTGTTTACATTGAATTGTATTTATTTTACCACCCATTCACTCAGTTTGGAGAGGTCCTTTTGGAAGTCTTAGCAAACCTTTTTTTGTTTTAATTCTGAACAATTTAGTATCATCAGCAAACTTGGCCACCTCACTCCTAACACTAGATTGTTTATGAACAAGTTAAAAAGCACCCTTGGGGGACTCCACTTTCTACATCCCTCCATTGGGAGAACTGTCTGTTTATTCCTACTCTCTGCTTTCTGTTTCCTAGACAGTTTCTGATCCAATGATTACCTGATTATGAATTTTAGATAACGGTTTAGATTACCATAATAATGGCCAGATAGCTTTCTGGCAAATGTGTGTTTACTGAAGTCCAGAATATATTCAGCACAGCATTAATACTAACTAAATTAATCCATAGTAGTGACTGAAGACTTCAGGGTAATATACAAGGACCATGTGATAGACTGTTTTGCTAGAGTCTGAACATATCACACTGGAACTACTGCAGCCTAGTTTGGATAGCCAGGTGAGAGGCAGGACCAACAAAATAGAACATATCACACTGGGACCATTGCAGCCTAGTTTGGATGGCCAGGTGAGAGGGAGGACCAACAAAATAGATTCCTGAATGCCCTGGGGGAGTTCCCAGTAGATAGAGCAGGTGACCCTGTTGAAGCCCTTGTCATGCTGTGGAACACTGAGACGCATTGGGCTCTTGACACGGTTGCCCCCGAGTGCCCTCTCTGGCATTGTGGAGCCCGGCTTGCACCTAGGTACACCAGTGAGCTAAAGGCAATGAAACAGAGTGGACGACAGCTAGAGCGCAAGTGGTGAAAGACATACTGCGAGGCTGATCGGGCACGAGTAAAACATCATAACCATGCCTACTGTGTGGCAGTGAGGGCGGTGAAGAAGGCCCACTTCTCTCCCTCCATAGCATCCTCAAGTAGCCGTCCAATGGATCTTTTCCGTATTGGCAGAGGTCTGCTGACATCAACTCCAGGAAATGGAGTTTTAGACCCTTCGGAGGCCCACTGTGAATTGTTTGCAAGGGTAAAGTTGCTCGCCCCCATAGCAGTCTTGATGCCCTATCCACATCTACTGCAGTCCCCAATGAGGTGTCCACTGCAACGTTCGCTGCAACTTCTTGGGAACGGTTTCAGTTGATGCAGCCTGATGACGTGGACAATGTGCTTGCGATGATGGGGCCAGCAACGTGTCCTCTCGACCCTTGCCCTTTTTGGCTTATCAAAGCTTGCCGAGGAGGTTTGACCGAGTGGATCCAGAGTGTGGTCAATGCATCATTGCGGGAGGGAGTGGTTCCAGCCGCCTTGAAAGAGATGGTGATCCAACTGCTCCTGAGCAAGCCCATCCTGGACCCATTGCAAATACCCCCTTTTTAGGGAAGGAGATTGAGAGGATTGTGGCACAGCAATTGCAAGCACTCTTGGATGAAACAAAATATCTTGACACATCCCAGTCTGGGTTCAGGCCTGGTTCTGGGACTGAATCGGCCTTGGTCGCCCTGATGGATGACCTTTATCGGGTGAAGGACGGGGAGTACGACCCTGTTATTCTTACTTGATCTCTCAGCAGCTTTTGATACCATTGACCATGGTATCCATCTGGACCAGCTTAGTGAGATGGGAATTGGAGGCACTGTTTTACAGTCATTTCAATCCTATCTCCAGGGTCGCTCTCAGAGAATAGCATTGGGTGACTGTCTTTTGGCCCCCTGGCAGTTGTGCTGTGGAGTGCCGCAGGGTACCATCTTGTCCCCCATGCTGTTTAACATTTATATGAAGACCTTGGAAGCAGTTATCAGGAGATTTGGGGTGAGGTGTCAGCAGTATGCTGATGATACCCAGCTCTGTTTCTCCATAACATCTGAATTAGGAGAGGCCATGCAAGCCCTAGACCACTGCCTAGACTCGGTGGTGGGCTGGATGAGGGCCAATAAACTGAGTCTGAATCCAAGCAAAACCGAGGTGCTGTGGGTTGGTGGTTCCCAAGTTCGAATAATTGGTCAGTTGCCTGCTTTGGATGGGGTCGTACTCCCTCTGAAAGAGCAGGTTCGTAGCCTGGAGGTGCTCCTAGATGCATCTTTGTCACTAGAGGTCCAGGTGACCTCCGTGGCTAGGAGTGCCTTTTACCAGCTTCAACTGGTAAGACAACTGCAGCTGTTTCTGGACAGGGATAGCCTGACCACTGTTGTCCACGCACTGGTAACCTCCAAGCTGGATTACTGTAATGCGCTCTATGTGGGGCTGCCCTTGAGGTTGGTCCAGAAGCTGCAGCTGGTGCAAAATGCGGCAGCGAGACTGCTCACTGGGGCAGGATTTCACCAACATGTCACCCCGCTGCTGAGAGAATTGCACTGGCTACCCATTTGCTACCAGGCCAAGATCAAGGTTCTAGTTTTGGTGTACAAAGCCCTATACAGTATGGGACCAGGATTCCTGAAAGACTGTCTTACCCCTTATATACCCAGTCGATCACTGCGCTCTGCAAGTGAGGGCCTCCTGCAGATACCATCTTATCAGGAGGTTCGTTCTGCACAATATAGGAAATGGACCTTTAGTGTGGTGGCACCTACCCTGTGGAATTCCCTCCCCTTAAATATTAGGCAGGGATCATCTCTGCTATCTTTTTGGTGCCTTTTGAAGACCTTCCTCTTTCAACAAGCCTTTTAAGTTGAGACCTATCCTAGTCTGTGTCTGTGTTAGAATTGCTTGTTAATATGGCATTTTTAATAATGTTTTTAAACCTTTTTAAAAGATGTTTTTAAAGCTTTTAAAAATATTTTTAATGTTTTGTTTTAATGTATTTTAAGGTCTGTTTTTATGATGTTTTAGAGTGTTTTTAGCACTTCTGTTTGCCGCCCTGGGCTCTTGCTGAGAGGAAGGTCGGGATATAATACAAATATTAAATAAATAAATAAATAAATAAATAGCATTTAACTTTCACATCCAAGTAACTTCTGGTGGAAGTTTTCTGTAATAATACACTGGTTTGTCCAGATTATGTTGAACATCCTAGCAATTACCGAACAGAGTTCAGTGAGAGATTTGGATTCTGGGACCATGGGCTATACTTCCTGGAAGATGGATGGCTGGCAAGTGATGGCTTGCATCTCACAAGGACTGGGAAGAATGTGTTTGGCCACAGCATAGAGAAGTTTATCAGGAGGGCTTTAAACTGAATCCTAAGGGGGAGGGAGACATAAACTTGGGGGTAACGAATGATGAAGGCTTGTGCACAGTAATGGGAACAGAGAGATTGGCTCTAATAGGGCCCAGTAACAGCCCTCAGAAAAAAGTAGTAAGGAAGCCAAGCCATAAATCACATGGTCTTAGATGTCGGTATACTAATGTGCAGAGCATGGGAAACAAACAAGACGAACTTGAACTCTTAATACAGGAGGGCAATTACGACTTGATAGGTATAACTGAAACTTGGTGGGATGACTCCCATGACTGGAATACACAACTGAAGGATATAATTTGTTCAAAAAGAACAGAAGGAATAAAAAGGGAGGTGGAGTCGCGCTATATGTTAAAAATATATATCCCTGCACAGAAATACAGGAAGATAAGCTTTGTGGTTCTACCGAGAGTATCTGGATTAAAACTAATGGGGCAAGTAATAAAAGGATTGTGGTGCTTGGAGTCTATTACCGACCACCCAATCAAGGAGAAGATGAGAATGCAACTTTTGAAAAGCAAATTGCCAATGTTTCAAGGAGTCATGATGTAGTAGTAATGAGGGACTTCAATTATCCTGATATCTGTTGGGAGACAAATTCTGCCAAATATGGCCTCTCCAACAAATTTCTGATTTGTGTTGGAGATAACTTTCTCCTACAGAAAGTGGAGGAAGCAACCAAAGTGGAGGAAGCAATCAGCTATCCTTGACTTGATTCTAACCAATAGACATGATTTGGTGGATGAAGTGGCAGTTATGGGAACTCTAGGGGAAGTGACCACACCATACTTGTATTCATGATTTTAACAGAAGCAAAAGCTGAGAGTAGCCATACGAGCACCTTGGACTTCAGGAAAGCTAATTTCAATAAACTCAGAAGAATTGTAAGTATGGTTCCATGGCAAGCAACCGTAATGAGAAAAGGAGTCCAAGATGGGTAGGAGTTTCTAAAGAAGGAAATTCTAAAAGCTCAATGGCAAGCTATTCCAACAAGGAAAAAAGGGGGGAACCATGAAGTAGAAGGGGCAGGATTGGAGCTTCAGCTTGACAGACCAACAGTCAAGAAATACCTAATCACTTTGAATGAGTTCAAATCGGCAGGGCCCAATAAACTGCATCCTAGAGTATTGAAGGAATTGGCTGAAGAACTCTTGGAACCACTGTCTATTATCTTTGCGAAATCATGGAGGACTGGTGAAGTGCCAGATGACTGGAGGAGAGCTAATGTTGTCCCTATCTTCAAAAGGGGAAAAAGGAGGAACCTGGGAACTACAAACCAGTCAGCCTAACATCAATCCCAAGAAAAACTCTGGAGCCAATTATAAAGCAGTCAATCTGTAAGCAACTTGAAAACAATGCAGTGATTAGTAGGAGCCAATACGGATTTATGAAGAACAAACCTGCCAAACTAATCTTATCTCATTTTTTGATCGGGTAACCTCCCTTGCAGACTGTGGGAATGCTGTGGACATAATATATCTCGACTTCAGCAAAGCTTTTGACAAAGTGCCTCATGATATTCTGATTAGCAAGCTAGCTAAATGTGGGCTGGATGGAACAACTATCAGGTGGATTCAAAGAGTGCTTATCAATGGTTATGTCTCAAACTGGGCGGAAGTAACCAGTGGGGTACCACAGGGCTTGGTCCTGGGCCCAGTGCTCTTCAACATTTTTATTAACAAATTGGATGAGGAGGTACAGAGCATGCTTATCAAATTTGCAAATGATACAAAATTGGGGGGCATAACTAATACCATGGAAGACAGAAACAAAATTGAAAGGGACCTTGCTAGGCTGGAGCATTGGGCTGAAAACAACAGAATGAAATTCAACAGGGATAAATGAAAAGTTCTACACATAGGAAAAAGAAACCAAATGCACAGTTATAAGATGGGGGATACTTGGCTCAGCCATATGACATGTGAGAAGGATCTTGGAATTGTCATTGACCACAAGCTGAATATGAGTCAACAGTGTGATGGGGCTGCAAAAAAGGCAAACACTATATTAGGCTGCATTAACAGAAGTATACTTTCCAAAACGCGTGAAGTATTAGTTCCCCTCTATTCAGCATTGGTTAGGCCTCACCTTGAATACAGCATCTTGTCTCCGCACTTGAAAAAAGATGCAGACAAACTGGAACAGGGTCAGAGGAGGGCAACAAGGATGATCAGGGGACTAGAAACAAAGCCCTATGAGGACAGACTGAAAGAACTGGGCATGTTTAGCCTGGAGAAGAGAAGACTGAGGGGAGAGATGATAGCACTCTTCAAGTACATGAAAGGTTGTCACACAGAGGAGGGCTGGGATCTCTTCTCAATCATCCCAGAGTGAAGGACACGGAATAATGGGCTCAAGTTGTAGGAAGCCAGATTTTGACTGGACATCAGGAAAAACTTCCTAACTGTTAGAGCCATACGACAATGGAACCAATTACCTAGAGAGGTAGTGGGCTCTCTGACACTGGAGGCATTCAAGAGGCAGCTGGACAGCTATCTATCAGGAATGCTTTGATTAGGATTCCTGCATTGAGCAGGGGGTTGGACTTGATGGCCTTATAGGCCCCTTCCAACTCTACTATGCTATTTATGATAAGAGTTCATGAGAGAAATATTAGGCCCTATGAACAGATACTCATGGCCTGCCCTCTTTCCACCCCATCTTTTGCCATCCGCACATAACTTTAACTATGGTTTATCAAGTGCCTTTCCCATCTCTTTAAAGCCAAAAGATACACTTCCAGTAACCTCAAACTGCCTTGGTGAGAAAACAGCAGCACAACTACTGGAAGAACTGCTTTCTCTTGGCCCCAAAGGCCTATATCCCCTAAGGCAGGAGACATACACAAATGCATAAATGCTGTAAGACTGTGCTGCTGTTACCATGGCAAGGCAGAGCAGGCAGGGCTATATGAGATACTTTATTTGACCTTAAAGCTGGCAGATATACTTTTCCCTGAAATGCTTAAGACAGAAATGCAAGAAATTATTTTTATCTAAGTCATCAATCTTTAATATCCATGAAGACCTTAGAGCAGAAATAATATTCTAAAATACTTCATTCATTTTCAATCTCTTCCTTAGTGCATGAGAGCATTCTGCTCTCTATTTCAGCACTTTTGCCAACTTTAGAGACGTGACATATTCATATACAAAAATTATTTTCAAATGGTTTAGCCAAGGATAAAACTAAAGCATCCTAAGATTCTCTCATGTCATTTTTATATCACAAAACAGATTTGAGATTTTCATAAAAGTGCACAATTTTTTTAAAAATGTCCTTTACTTTAAAAAGATGTTTTGTTCCTTTTCTGAATTTTTTAAAAAAAGGAAATTTAGAGAATTGTGTCACCTCAGAATGTGTCAGGTTTCTCACACAGTTTGCTAAATAAACACTCATACTTTTTAAAAAACAGTATAGCGTGGTTCTAGAATACTGGGCTTAGGTTGGGAAAAGACCTGTTGGTTCTAACCTGAAAAGTATAAGAAGGTTGTCAAGTAGGCATCTGGCTCCACCTTATGGTCAAAGGCAGGAAAGCAACATTTTGAGATTAGTAGGCAGCTCACCCAGAATCTAGTTTGTGTCCTAGCCAAGCTCAAAACAGGCAATCTGTACATATCACATACAACATAGAATGAAAAAGATAATGGAAAACTGTAAAACTAACATACCACTTACTAGAAATATTTGCAGCTAGAGAACTAGGGTGTGGCCCTGATAACCTCTCTTAAAGTTATGGAGGAATACCTGTCATGTAAAAACCAAGTGTTTCTTCTCCTATTACTATAGAAGATTGTCAGGATGGGGTGTACTATACTGCTGATTAGTGAAGCAGGACTGGTTGCAAAACTCTCCAGCCAAAAGCTGCCCCAGCAGAGGCGTAAGTGTTCATCTTATAGTGCCTAGTGAGTGTGGTAGGTGTAGACCAAGTCATGGTCTTGCAAACCTCCTTCAAAGGTGCATTTGTTTGAGAGAACATTTAGCATCTCAGTTAGGGTCAGACCCATACCAAACGATCTACAAGGGCATTTTGGAAGGTGCTCTGGATACAATACAAGCATTCCAAGACATTCTTTCTTCCTTAAGACCTTCTTTAATTCGAAAGCCTTTGAAACTTAATAAGCCTCATCCCCCTCCTATATGGTTTGACCAAGAGTGTAAGATGGCAAAAATAAAACTTAAACTATACCTGAGGCTATTAATCAAAAATCCAACTGTCAGCTCCTATGCTCTTTGCTTTAGATCTACAAAAGCCACATATAAAAGCCTATTAAGACGCAAGAAACTAGATTTTGCAGCCTCCTGCTGGCAGAGATTGGCTACCGCGGCCTCTGCAAAACAAGAACGTCTTTTCTGGAACTTAGTTAACTCGGGAATGGGCTCATCTATCAGTAATAAAGTATACCATATTACGATTTCAGCCTGGCATGCTCATTTTTTGAGTCTATATTCCAGCTTAGCCCCTCGTCAATCTCAACAACCCGACATTGATTTTACATCTCTTCCCTCGTGGCCCCCAGTAACAACTGCAGAAATTACAACGCTAATAATTTCACTGAAAAATGGTAAATCCCCTGGTGAAGATTTTCTACCACCCGAGATATATAAACATTTCTCCGACTGGTGGGCCCCCATTTTAGCATTGCTATTCTCCAGAATCAACGACTCTGGCATAATCCCCGAGGATGGATTATGGAAACACAGCATCATTGTTCCAATATACAAAAAGAACGACCCTTCCAACCCCTCTAATTATCGTCCTATAAGCCTACTAAACGTGGCGACCAAACTTTACAGTAAATATCTTCTCCATAAACTAGAACAGTGGGTCGAATCAAACCAACTTATACCTCCTGAACAGATCAGATTTAGGAAGGGGTCTTCTCCAACTGACCATTGTCTAACTCTGAACTTTCTGGCAACCCTATCTATATCTGGCCCCACAAGACACCTATACGCGGCCTTCATAGACCTGGCCGCAGCTTTTGACTCTGTAGATAGAGACAGGTTATGGACTAAATTACATAATATGAACATTATATCTACTAAAAGCTCTAAATACAGGCACTGTAGCCCAGGTTAAAGTAAACCAACATGGCCACATGACACCACCATTTGGGGTAGAGAGGGGCGTCAAACAAGGGTGCCCCTTAGCCTCTTTATTGTTCAATCTATATTTAATCAATATAATCTCAGACTTATCAGATGCACAACACTTCCCACCTTCCATTGGGCAAAAGAAGGTTTCCACTTTATTCTATGCGGATGATATGGTCCTCTTTTCCTTAGTTCCTGTTGGTTTGAGGAAATCAATGAGAAAACTATACGATTTATGTACAACTGAGAGGCTTAACATTAACTTCCAGCAAACAAAAAGTTTAGTCTTCGGAAAAAGGCCAGTGAGCCATAGATGGTCACTGGGTAATCATCAGCTGGAACAGTGCCACTTATTTAAATACTTGGGAGTAATTTTCTCGGACACCCTTACTTGGAAACATCATTGGCAATCTGTAAAAGAATCAGCCTTAAAAACAGTGGGTGCAATTTTAAAGTTCTTTCGCTCCACTGGTGGCCATTTGATCCTCCCTGCCTTAAAAATCTACGAGGCCAAAGTAATCCCTCAAGTTCTATATGGCGCTGGGCAGAAAAAGTAACTTTAGCCTTGGAGACGATCCAAAACAATTTCTTAAGGCGCCTACTGTTCTTACCCCAAGGAACTCCAGCAGCTATGCTCCGAGTGGAAACTGGCCTTCCGCCACTGAGTGCGCAAATACATTTAGCCCTCTTAAAATTTACGAGATCGCCCACCTTAAACCAAGGCAGGGAACTACTTAATATATATTTTGCTCATCCTCTCTTCCATACTACTTGGAACAGTAGAATTGAAGGTATTCTACAAAGATATCATATAACTCGCCAGCAATTTACACATATAGACACAAACAAGAGACTCCGTGAGTTAATTTTTAACCATTGTAACTATTTAGATCATTTGACCTTAATTAACTGTAGTACTGCCACATGGTACTGGAAATTCAAAAAAGACCATGTCTGCTCTCCATACCTCTTACAAGGCTTTACCAGTGCCTCTCGGACGCGCATTTACGGCTCTTCATTTTTTTACATTACCCAATTCTGATAGAGAGGGCAGAATATCCAAAACCCCAAAGGATCAAAGAAAATGTGTCTGTGGCTCTGACGGAGCGGAAGATCTCCCGCATATTATACTACACTGCCCAATCTATCAGAACCCGAGAGTAAATTTTTTGCAGAAATGGCTTGATTCCAGCGAGATGCTTACGGATGAGGAAAAATATTATCTCTATTATCTGATTTAAACCATGAGATAACACATAAGGTATCCCTCTTTGCTCTGGCAGCTCAGAAACTAAGAGCCATCTTTGTCTTAGGCAACTAACTAATTTTATTTAAATTAAATTTAACCAAATTAATTAATAATTTTAACTGTTCTACTATGACAATCCCGAGTTTTATTCTAGTATTGTACATTGTATTTGTGTTGGTAAATTAACCAACAATTTTAACCGACCTATTATGATAATATTGTGTTATATTCTTGCATTGCATACCGTATTTGTGTTGGCCTATGGCCCTACAATAAACTGAATTAAAAAAAAAAAGATAAGCAGCAGAAGTAGCTGCAACTCTAGTGGAATGGTTAAACAAGCAGATACTGATAATTTCTGTGACTCGTAAGCCATGGCAATACAAGCCTTGATCCACTTGGATAAGATTGTAGTCAATACTTTCTGCCACAGTGATGTGGAATAAAATGAAACAAAAAATGTTTGTCTAAAGTGTTTGGAAATGTAAATTGCTCAACAAATGCCTAAGGAGTGCCAAGCCCACTCCAGTACAGGAAACAGTGACCGGCAAAAAGTTGGGAAAACTAATTCCTGCTGCATGTGGAACAGACAAAACTTTTGGCAGAAATTATGGATCTGTTCCCAACACTACCCTATCGTTATAAAAAATAAGACAATGGAAAGGACATTCAGGTCTGATACCTAGCAGGCAGACATGATACCCAGAACAGAACTTTCAGTGACAGCAGCTCAATGACACATTCTTCAGCAGCTTCAATGGAGGTTTCACCTTGTTTGGTCCCAGGATGGAATCCTGTGCACTACAGGACATGCCAAAGTTGTCCCATGGGGGGGAAAAACTTTACAACAAAGGATGAGATCCAAAGGGGCTTACAGAAGATTTGGGGGACAGAGATGAAATTGCCGATGCTTGCCTATGTAAGGTGTTAGGTTTTACAGTAGTCTTTTCTGTAAACCCTCTTGGGCAAAAGGCAGAATGTTGGAAATATTTGCTTTGTGGAACCTAACACTCTGGGCAGTATACCAGGAGGCAAAGGTTTTCCAAGTTGACCGATAAGATACGAATTGTGGAAGGTCGTTGCAATGGTTAGTGTTGATGACTTCTGGAGATAACCTAACTTCAACAGACACTTCCACTTATTTTTAAAACTTACAGTCATAGACCCGTAATACAGAAAGAAAATCTAAAATAAAACAACACTTTTAATACAATTATGATTTATGAATCTGTCTGTTCCTGACCGATTGAGCTATGAAAAGAAACTTTGCAACATGCTCTGTAATGAGTTTATCTTTATCTAACAAAAGGTGCCGAGCTAACCATTTTGAGAATCTTTCAGAAAAATTTATAATAAGAGGAACAATGTTTAATCCTAGCGTCACTATATAGTTCGCATTCAAGGAGTACATGTTCAACAGTTTCAGGAAGATTAGAATTACATATACAAAGACAAGACTCTATAGGAATGCCTTGAAAACGGCCCGTTAAATAGAGGGAAGGTAAGCAATTGAACCTTGCTCGGGAAAACAGAAATCTATAATGAGAGAACGTTAGTTCTTCCAAATATGAGGCTTGGGATGGAAAACGAAAAGTTAAATCCAGGAAAAGGGGGGAAGAAGAAGTTTTGGCCTTTGATAATGAGTATTGTCGATCTAAATCTGCTATTCTTTGGGTAATAATAAAATTGGCTTTCATAAAATCCCATGAGGACAATAGATCGTACGACAGGCCTAGGCGGTTTAGCTTTTCATTAAAAATTTTGGACCAAGAGCATTTGAAAGGATCCTTCCATATTAGATTTAGGTATCCCAGGGAGGGACCAAAATAAGCCATTTTGGTCCAAAATTTGAATGCTTGCGACCAGGCTATACATTCTACCGAGTTTATACCCGCTTCAAGATGGAGTCCAGCTGGAGAGGCACATCTAGGCAGACCAAATATAGCCCGCAAGTACCCTGAAAGAACCGCTTCAATTTTCCCATTAAAGTTTGATATCCAGATGGGAGTGCCATACAAAAGTTGAGGTAGTATTTTAAGTTTGAAAATTTTCATAGCAGCAGGAATATATCGCCTTCCCTTTGTATAAAAAAATCTGATAGAGGATTTGGAGGTGTTATGCAGACACTTCTACTCAAAACTCCACGCTGTCACCTGCAACCGGTCTGGGTCTGGTGAAGAATAGGCCCTTGAGATAAAATATCCAGTCTGCATGGCAGACACCCTTGTACAGCCTTTCCCAACTAGTGGGCCACCAGGTGTTGTTGGACCACAACTCCCATCAGCCTCAGCCAGCATTGCCAATTGTCAGGAAAGATGCGAATTGTGGTCCAACAACATCTGGTGGCCCACTAGTTGGGAAACACTGCCCTAGTGGGAACATCACTAGAATCAACATCTCTGACATCCAAGGCCACTGTAGCCAGAATGGAACTATCAGTACCACCTGGGTGCTTTCCTCCCTGATCTTTCTAAGTACTCCTACTAAGAGAGGTGTTGTAGGAAATGTGTACAGTAACCCCAGTGGCCACAGAAACAAAAGTGAATTAAGGTGTCTGTTGAGGGCATCTGAAAACATGAGAAGACCTTCACGACCTGGTGATTGGACTCCAAAGAGAACAGTAACACTTAAATCTTCCCAAACTGATTCTGATGAAATACTTCTAGATTCAACTTCCCTGAGTGGACATACTTGTGAATTACCCAGCTGGTCTGAACATTCGTCATGCTGCTGATATGCTCTGCCACCAGGGAATGAAGGTGATGCCCTGCCCAATTCATCAACAGCAATGTTTTCTGTTGGAGGAACCTGGACCTTGTCCCCCTCCCCGTCTATCATATGGGCTTTCATAGTGGTATTGTCTGTTCTTAAAAGGACAGGTGAAGACAAGATACAAAGTGATACAGACAGTTTTTTTAAAAGGTACAAAGGAGGGCTAGAAACATGCTTATACAAACAACACTGATGTAATTAGTGGACCAAACATACACTAAGAGCCAAGCAGTAAGGAAATGGAATGAAATGGGGCACACTGAGGTAGATTCTGAAGGGAGACAACATTGGGAATCAAGCACACAGAAAGTGGCTTATCCAAAAGTACAGCTAAACTAACGTTAAGTACTCCCAGTCAGAATACACAGGCGCAGACCAAACAAAAATACACTGGCCTGGGGAGAAAAAAAATTGGAGAGCAAAGAACAATCAAGAGTGCTTCAACAAAGGCATGAAAGCAAATTGGATTCCTGAAGAGTTGTCGACTTTCCTCAAAAGCTGCTTTCCTGCCTTCAACAAGGTGAAGCCAGATTCCAACCTGATGACCTTCTTTAGTAATGGGAGAAGCTGAGGATCAAATAAATTCCCACTCAGCCATGATGCTGTTATCTTTGGACAGTCACAATCTCTCATCCTAACCTTCCTCACAAGGTAGTTGTAAGCACAAAGGGAAAAGGAGGAGACCTTATATAACATACAAGAACAGGTGGAATAAAATTGTAACAAATGAATAATTACAATGATATAGCCATCACTATTTAATTCAACCTTAAAATCGAAGCCATTATTATTTTGTAAAGGAAACTTTGTAAGCTACTTTGCCTGTACATTCCTTTTGAAAAATCTGACATATTGTATTAGCAAGGAATATTACCTCTGTAACTGGAACATTCTCTTTAAGCTCAGCTGTATGCAGTGCCAGTAAACCAATCACTCGAGCTGCTTTAGCACGTCTGTAATAAAATGCATTTATTAACTTTATGAGAAGTTATATATATATGAAAATACCAAAACTATTAAAATCTCATCCTGTAATATAAAATGTAATATAAACTGGTCAGTAAAAATAAATTTGGCTTAACTGTAAGTTCCTGATAGCTTCATTAACATCAAATGCTTACTGAATGATTTTGCTGCATTGCTAGATCAAATTAATTTAAACTGATTAACAAAATGGCCCCAAAACTTTTGAACATGGGAAGACTAAACATTTCACTTAGTTCATGAATGACAGAATTGGGAAAAAGCTAACCAAGCCTGAATTTTAACACATAAAATGTATACTTTACAGAAGGCATGATTTTACACGATTCTTCACTGAGTATGTGTGTACACATGTGAATATAGAAGAGCTATTTGGCTTGCTTCTATTTGCCTGCTCAAAATTGTCCAACTTCTTTCGCATTAACAGTAGTGTTTGGGAGATACAAAGATCTTAGTTTGGTGGGGGAAGTGAAGTCAACCAAGGTAAGTATTTTCTAAAGTACTCAGCAGAGGGCATTATCACAGTAGAAAATGGAAATTTGTCATATCATGAATTTCTGTTTACTGGGGATGATGGATGACATTCCTGATAGAGATGATGCCTCCTAATGGAAGGAACAGCAGGGTCCACTAAGCCTTTTGCCTCCTCTCTAGGGGGAGGAATCATCCCTGTCACCAGACCGACTGGCAGGACAACTCCTCAACCCCATGCCAACATTCCAACTTCACCTCTGTCAATCACTGAAACCTAACGGTTGAGAAACTGTACAGAACAGAAACAGAAACCAACAGAGAACAGAGAAGAACAGCAAAAAAGGGCTTAACCACTCAAAAGTAGAACAGCCACCCTCAAAACCCAATGGAGCACACACATATGGAAAGGACAGAAAAACACTTAACCATATGTACAGCAGCAGCAGGAGCCATTAAACCACATCCCTCAGGTTGCCAACAGAGGATGGAGAAATGGATAAAATGTCATCCCTCCTCCCCAATAACCAAAAATTCACATTAAGACAAATTTCCGTTTTTACCTGAGGATGAAGGATGACATTACTGATAGGAATATAACAGAGCAGTCTCAGAGACCTGGGTGGACTTTCTTTGCCCCTCCCCTCACTGCTTTATAGCCTTCTGAAGGAACTTCCTATCAAAGGCAACAGCTGATAATGCACCCAGTTGGTAGCATCTCAAGTGTGATGAAAAGCCCAAATTGTTGCTCTAAAATTTTCCAGCACAGAAAAGCTACGCTTAAACACAGCTGAAGCTGCCACACCATAAAGGAAATGGGCCATGATACCAATTGGTGGCTGCCTGTGCAATGGGCTATGCACTCCTGAATCACCAAGAAATAAATGAGGAAGAGACTTTTCTCCCAGCAGAAGGGTTGGCAAAAGCCACACACCAGGACTCTGAGCTCCCCAAGTCCTGGTTCTGTTTAGATAAAAATGTAGTAGCCTCCTAACATCTAAGGTGAGCCATCTGCACTCACGTCAGCATGAAGGCTCTTACATAATAAGGAAACCCCACCTCCTGGGACCAGTGGTACATAGTGTTGACCTTAGGCATGAAAGATGCATCTGATTACAACCTTACCAGAATGGAAAATCACAAGCTATGGATAGGAAGACATGACCTCTAACACTGACACCCATCTAGCTGTTGTTATTGCCAACAGAAATACCATCTTAAGAGACAAACATCTGCTGAACAAGTGGCCATCAGTACAGTGAAGACACAATTCAAATCCAAAATGAGAAACTGGTGCACTCCTTGAGAGAAACCAGGGCCAAACCCTTCATGAAATGTTTGTGGATCAGATGTGAAGACAAGGTCAGATCACCCAAACTGGCTAGAACACTGCTTAAAATGGCAATCTCTGTGTTAATGGTGCTATAGCCCAGCCCCTTATTCACCCCTTCCTGGAGAAAATCCCTGAACATCCTTAACCTCTGGAGCACCAGGAGAGAAAACACCTCCAAGTGAAGCTGACACACCAACGTTTAAGGTAAATAGAGTGCCTAAGCCCTTGAGTCAACAGATGGGCACTCTGAACATCCAAAGTCAAGAACTTCAGCGAAATGACCTGAAACCCTAGGCTGCCATCTCCAGAGTGACCACCTGCATGAGAAGAGCACCCTAACTGAGAAGGCTGGAATCTGTGGTCAGGATCAGTCTCTGAAGCTCCTCCCACTCACTTACTCCATTAATTGGAGAGAAAGCAACTACCATTGTAGCTCCAGGTCAGGTTTATGCGGGGTCTGGAAAGGACATCTGAATTCTCACTTTTGCTAGAATAGGATCTTGGAATGGAAACAGAAGCTGCTGAAAAGACTGGGAGAGAAACCACAACCATCAGACCAGTTTGTAGCCCAACACCATAAGACTAATGTCACCTGAGATGCCAGAACACATCCTGCAATCAGATGAGAAAGAGCATGCCTAAAGGACACCTAACTTTAGCTAACTTTACTCTAGAATGGTTTGACATTAGCCAAAACTCTGAGAACGGAGCTTCTCCAGCTAGACTAAGTTTCTCAAACTTATGTGCTGGCAGAATCATGCCTTGCCATGGGAACCTGTGCAGCGCCAGCCATGCCCCTAATCAAACTATTGTTTAAAGGGACATAAAGGACTAGAAAAGTTGAGGCTGCTTTTCCTCTTAATTAGACAATATAGCAATAAGCATCTTCTTCTCTTTGATACTATTAAAATATCTTCAGAAAGGGATTATCTGTCAAAGAAAGGAATAAAAAAAAGTTTTATATTTAAAACATATTTTAATACAGAACTCCCAGGATTTAGGCAGAAAAAAACAGAATAGCATCCAAGGTTGTATGTTCAATCATTTGCAACCAAGGTTACACATATTGAACAGAAAACCGAACTCTAATAAAGCTGTGTGTGTCATGAATCCCTACCGTCAAGGCACAGGGATCATGCGTCAGACTCAGACCCCCACCCTTAGGGAAATGAGACTGGAACCAAAAGACTATTACTTCACCCTTGCCAAGGCTGTGTACGCTCACAACAACCCTGCAAGGTAGAAGGTAGGCTGCCACCACCCCTGTTTACTGGTCCACTCAGAGCCAGGGGATCTCTGAGCCCAGAAGATAGGTAAAACCAAGGTCCTATGGGGCAAGAGTCACAGTTACACTCCTTGCCTGGCACCTCTGGTTCTTACTTCAAATTCAAGCTTTTAACTTCTTAAACCTCTTTGGTAGTTAGTGACTGAGAATGGTCAAGGTACTGAATCCAGAACCACCCCTTCTCTCAATGAACACACCAGGTTAAATAGAAGTAGCTTTATTAAGATATATAAGTGCACATCAAATATAGCAGCAAGTAATCCTTTAAGACCATACACCCAAACAGGGGTTTAGGTACTCATAAGAGAATTCATACACACAACAAGAAAATAACAAACTAGCTTACCTAACTACTTACACAGGAGGTAGTTGGTTGCAGTGGCATCTCTCCTAAGAGAGATGGATGTTCAACATAAAGCAATGGAACCAGGCATAGGTTACCTTCCCATAAGCAACCCCTTGGAACCATAAAAGGTAGAAGGCTTTGGAACTCTGGTGCCAAGTCAGCACAGGCAGAGAACAGAGAACAAAGGCTATGGGTCTCTAGCCCTATACTTAAAGGAAAAGGATCCTAACGGTCCAAGATTAATTGACCAATCAGGAATTAGCTGATGTAACTTTCTTCTTGATGTTTCCCACATTGTCGCGCCTTGCAGGCCCCCCTCCCAACTGTGTTTTCCAACGGTACAGGCCAAGGATGACCTTGGGTACCAGGCACTTGCTAATCAGCAAAGATAAACAGGTGCAGCTTGTTAAGGCTTCTTCTAACCGTCTTCAGCTGGGAAGTGAAACTCAGAATTGTAAATTGGCAAAGGCTTGTCTTTTCTAACTGTAAAAATCTCCCAGAGTCCCTTGCTGGAGCCAAAGTATTGCTTTTAAGATTTTTAATAACTCATGAACATTACAGGTTCATGACAGTGTGTACCTTAAGCCAATGCATTGAAACCCTTTTAAAAGAGAGGCAAATGTGCCTTTTCAATGGCTAAGGACAGAGCCTCATGAAACTAGAAAAAGGACAATCCCATCTTTCAGTTCCATCTACTAGGGTAACTAACCACCATCCTCAGTCTAAGCACTCAAACTCGTCATGGACTAATGAGGTAATTACCTTAATTTATTTACTTCAAACTGTACTTATTCAGAAAAGCCAACTGCTCTTGTTAATGTTTCCATATATATGTATTGCAAGGCCTTTTCTGGGGGGTGAGACAGTAGGGGAATAACCTTTTGTGTCTTCAAGAAAAAAATCCAGAGGAATTTTAATTTATGTTTTTACAGACTGTGGCCCTCTAGAGGAACAAACAGGCTCTTCTGCTATTGCCCTGGAAATACTCCCTGGGCCCTGACCCTTCAGGCCTAAGAGGAGAGAGAATCAGCTCTCTAAAGGGAAGCAGATTAATACTGATATTCGAGCACCTTCAGGGGGAAAGGACAGGAAAACTCCTCGGCTAGGGCCTACTCCCATTTCTCTGCTCTGATTACTCACATTCCTATCTATTCTGAGAAAAAGTCTAACCTCTCCACAGAAGCAAACGTGGAACATATTAAGATTCCTCTCTAGACATTTCACCTCTTATGGTTCTGAGGGAGAAGGGTACACACAGAGCTAACCTGAAGGTGGGCAAGGTTTGAGGGAATCACCTTGTGTAAAATGACCTTCTCCAGTGAGTACACTAGACGTATCCACAGTACCTTGACCTAAACCCCTGGCATATCAAAGCTGGAACACAAGGAAGAGGAAGAGGTGATACTTTGCCACTGATAGTGGGTTCTAACTTTAGGCATCAAAAAATTGAGTAATTAACACAATTTCCCCAAATCTGGATGAGTACAACTGACAAACTCTGAGTAAAAGGGTCCAACATCAGCCATCAAAAAAGAAACAAAAGAAAACTAGACCGATTCAAAACCTCCTCTCCCGCAGGTTCAGAGGAAGAATTATAAAAGAGTCAGGCAGTGCTCCCTCTTCTCTTCAGGAACAGTTGAAAGCAAAAGTATGGTCAGCACTATCCATCCTCTCAGCACGTTAATTGCCAGCTCCACAATGACAAGAGAAGAATAGGGGGAGGAAGGAGAGCCTACAGAACTGCTACTTCAGGGAGATCTGTGGGGCCTCGTTCTCTTATGCCTCCTGGAGTGGTACCTTACTCACCCCTCCATATTCTTTCCTTTATGGGCTTCCTGGGAAGAGAACCTCCACCTCCGCTATTACTGTGAGGAAGGGAGTCCTTACCTCCTGTAAAAGCAGGAGAATATCCATGAGAGAAACACTTGAAGAAAAGCCCATGACTGACATAGGAAGCAACATCGCTCGCCTCATCTGCAGAAGCTTGTGCCTCAGAGCTCTTAGTGCTGTCAGAGAAGGAGGCACTTGAGTCTAACCAGACAAACATTGCAGCCAGAGGTGGCAGAAGCAATATACAACGCCATCAAGGCTATGATGTGATTCTCTGTGTACAGCCAAAGGGGGAGAGCAGCCGGCCGTGCATGAACAATGTCTGTGTGCTGCTTAACCCCCTAGCAATTCTCCAGCCTGAGGATGCTGAAAGGGCTAGAGAATGCTGAAATTCAAAGCCCCATTGATCAATGATGCGGAGATAGGGGAGCAATCAAGCGATCTTGCAGGAATCTGCTATGCTCAAATTAACGCAGCATCTGGAGCAACATGATTATCAAACAGAAATGGCACTCCCACTTAGGTAAATTCTTTGTGGGAACCACCAAACTCCATGTCCTTCAGGAACTGAAATCAAGCAATTTCACAGGGCTTTACTCTGCTCAGAGGCTTAATTAATGGAGCAACTGGGGAAGGCAACACAATAATCAAATAGAAATAGTGCTGCTGCTTAGGTCAACTCAAACAAAATGGTGGGCCCATTCAGTGTTTACTATGGGACCCATGAAGCTCTGCTCCCTTCAGAAATCGAAATAAGCGCTCCCTCCAGGGAACTTCGATGAAAGCAAAACATCCTTTGTGGTGACCTGATACTCCCCCCAGACAACAAGGGGGGAACAGGGGGAAGTGTGGGAGACATAAGCCACATCTGCAAACACATACAGGGCAAAAGAATAAGTAACGTACGGAAGTAAAAAGTTACACCTAGTATAACAAAAACTGTAGTAACATCAAAGAGGGAGAGAATGAAGCACAGTAAAAAAAACCCACCAACTCAGAAAATACATGATAAGAAGGGCACAGGACCAAGAATAGACAAATACTTGAGAGAGAACAAGAGGAGCCAGCCATCACCAACCATAGGCAGGGTTGGTCTGGTGAAAGGGATGACTCCTCCCATTGGGGAGTAGACAAAAGACTTTAGTGGATCCTGCCTGTTCCTTCCAGTAAGAGACATCATCCAACATCCTCAGGTAAATATTTGAGGTTCATTTACTCTGTTGTACAAATGTCAGAATAATAGAAAAAGATACTGAATACTGACTAGAAAGGCTATATAGCAGATAGAAGTTTTAATCAACATTCAGAAATGTTAATATCAATTTCAATATATTCTTATACTCTTTCCACATGCGCATTTTAACTTAAAACAAATTTGCGAATATAAATCCATTTTAACGAACTGTTAGTTTGTAGAAAATGATTATTTGCTAAAGTAAGAACCCATGCATTTGACAGGTAGGCAAGGCTGAAGAGGGTCTCTTCCCCCATCCATAGCCCTTCCTCTAGTCCTCCTTATTGCTTCCCATTAAGAATACCAAATTTCTTGTCCAATCAGATCAAGGGCAAATGTAGTCCAGCATACTGTCTCCAACAGTGGCTAGTTGGGAAGAATATAAGCACAAAGTCAATGGCTATTCATTTGCCCAAGTATCTAGTCACTGGAAGTATGCTGTGTCTGAACAGTTAGTTGTATGGCTACATCCACTCACAGATTTAGCAACCATTAGAGATGGGGCCATTGGCCTTACCTGAACATATTTTATCCTGGAGAACAAATCATCGGATGGGAAATGCTGCCACCTAGTATCTGCAGGCAGGAATAGTTGTTTCTGAGGAAGTAGCAAGCCTCGTGAGATCCCAGACTATTACATTACAATCAATAGGAAGGATACTCCAACAATAAAACCACAATACACACGTAGAGAGGAAAGAAATAGCACAAAAAGCAATGTGAAAAACATGAAAAAATACATTAAAAAAGAACACTACTGCCTCAAGAAGAAATAAAAACACAAAGGACACAAAGTTCAATGTTTATTCAATAAACGTTTAAAAGTGAAAACATAAAAACACCTCTATCGGAATAGAAAATTCAAAATGGGCAAGAACAGTATCATGAGCCATCCTGGACAGCTGTCCCATCCAGAGTCGGACCCAAGAGGCTGAGATGTTGGTGCAAGTAAATCTTGTTTTATTAGAGTAATGGATACATCAAAAGCAGTGCGCTTCATAGAGTTCCTACAATAACTCACTATAATTCCCTAACAACACTTTAGACCTGCTCTGCAACGTAAAAGAGAGTTGACGCAACACCCCCCTCCCAACTCAGCAGACTTATATAGGGGAAGTTTTGGAGCGCAATCTCTCACTCCTTCGTACCCCTGCCCTCTGACCAGTACGCTTTTCCCGCCGTCAAGAGAGAGGTGAAGGGGGGCGAACTTCCAAAGGCTCGTCTGATGAAACAGGGTCCTTATCAACAGACAGGGAAGTAGAAGGCGGGGAAGCCTCAGACATCTCTAAGTTACGGGTGGATAAAGGGGGAGTTATGGCTCTTTCACAGCTTGACAAAGGAGGAGTTACTGCTCTTTCGGAATCCTCCCCTAACAGCTCCGAGAGGGCGTTTGGAGGCTGAGCACTATCCTGAAAGGGGGAGGGTTCACCCGTGGGAATTGGCGGAGCATCTAACATACTCCTTTCCTCCAAGGCTGGAAAAAACACAACAACAGCTGGACCTTCCGCACCTTCTGGCTGTGGAGGCGCCTGCAATTCATGCCTTCCCCCTCCCTGCTTGTTGAGAGAGAGCAGAAGCTCGACAACAGCTGCCTTACACTCATGCATTTCCACCGAGTGGGTTCTGATGGTCTGTTCTCCAGGAGAAAATATGTTCAGGTAAGGCCAACGACCACTTCTCCCTGGAAAACAACCCATCAGATGGGATGTACCAAAGCATCCAAAGATTAAAGAGAGAGGCTGTCCAAGGCTGAATATCAAACAAACTTATAAATGCAAACAAAATTACTCAGGAAACATGCTGCAATACACGTCTGTTGAAGTGGCTTCAGCAGAAGCGTACTTACCTATCTTGTAGTGTGATATGAACATATTTGGGGACAACCAAGCAGCTGCTTGCAGATATCTGACAGGGGAGCACTGACAGCACAAGCATCCAAGGTCACTATCACCCTGGTGAGCTGTAACATGTGAAGGTACATGGCGGTGCAAACAGTCATAAGCCAAACTAATGCAAGCCTTAAACCAACAGCTAGGGGGCAGAGGACACTCGCTTACGTGTGGATGAAAGGTCACAAAGAGAGTCAGTCGAAATTCTTTTGTTTGTTGAATATAAACCTTCAATGCTCGACAAACTTCCAGTGAATGCTATGCCTTTTCTTGTGGATGGAGAAGGTCGGGACAAAAGATAGGGAAAATTAGTTCCTGTTGACAATGATACACTGAGTCCACCTTAGGAACGAAGACTGGATCCATACAAAGAATAACTCTGTCAGCACGGAAAACACAAAGATGTTTGGCAACAGAAAGGGCATTTAACTCAGAAATTCTCCGAGCAGAAAAGAACCCTCAACAAAAGCATGCATAGCGACACTGTGCTTAAAGGCTCAAAAGGTGGATGCTGTAGCGTTTGCATAAGTTTGTGAAGGTTCCATGAACAAGCGGTGGACATGAGGCAGCTGCCCCATGAAGAAAACCTTTGATGAGAACCCGCAGTTTCAGAGGAACGAAAAGACAAAATTAAGAAAACAGCTGAAACTTGTTGACGTATTCATTTTAAGACCCAGACAAAGGCCATCTTGCAAAAAAACTAGAATGTGAGAAATCTTAGCCCTGGAAAGATGCAAGTCCTTCCATAAACACCACAACACAAAGACTTTCCAAGTTGACCAGTACAGCCTTTATGTAGAAGGTTGTTGTGCTGCAAGAACAGTGCCAATCACATCTGAAGAGAGCCCAGAATGTCTCAAGAAATACCTTTCAAGTGCCACACAGTCAGTTTCAGCCATACAAGGTCTGGATGAAATACTTGTCCTTATGAAAGGAGGTCCTGCTGATGAGGCAGCCACCATGGAGTGGTCCACAAAATGGGAATGAACTCCAAAAACTATAGGCAGCAAGGCCAAAATGGTGCTATGAGGGTCAACTCCAACCCCTCCACCCTATCTTGTGCAGAATTCTTACAATGAAGGGCATTGGGGGACAGCATCAAGCAGACCCCAGGACCAGTCCACTGATAGAGCATCCATCCCCCCTGCCTGATCTGTGGGGTACCTCATGTAGAAACGTGGGACTTGATTATTGTTAAGGGAAGTGAAGACATCAAGGGCTATCTTCCTGAAACATTGCTGGATCTCGCAAACGCTGACAGATGCAGTTTCCACTCTCCTGGCATTACTTCTTGCCTGATGAGCCAATCTGCTGTCAAATTCATGTTGCCACTGAGATGCTCCGCCTGCACCGATAGAACGTGAATTTCTACTCGGTCAAAGAAAGAGGCCACCTTGAGCTGAAAACTCTGAGAGCACATGCCACTGTTCCTCTTGAAATGTGCCTTCACAGTAGTCTTGCTGGTACACAACAGAACATGAAGGAAGTGAAACTTGCTGACGAAATGCTTTATGGCTAGGCTGGCTGCCCGAAGCTCCAGGCAGCTGATACTGTGCTGAGATTCTCAGTCTGACCACTGCCCTTGAACATAGTATCCCCAAGAATGGCCACTCCAGCCTCACAGGCTGACATCTGTTGTCACAATGGTTCATGGGGGATCCCTGAAGGGAACCCCCTTATTAAGGTTCACATGCACTGTCCACCACTGAAAAGGCACCAAGAGGGAGGCTGATAGGGGAACCTGGTGACAGATGCTGGTCTCAATCTTGTCTTGGAACTGTAGTCCACTGCAGGGGCCCGGTGTGATGCTAAGGCCAAGGAGTGATCTCTATGGTAGAGATTAGTAGACCCAGGACTCTGGCCAACAACATTAGATCTGCTGAAGGACAAGGCTGAAGAGCAGTGGCTGCAGTGATAACATTCTTAATCATCTCCAGTGACAAGGAGGTTACTGCCTGATGTGTGTTGATGAGCGCACAGAGATGCTGAATGCACTGAGTGGGAGACAAGCGGCTCTTTTTGGCACTGATGAGGAATCCGTGGGACTGAAACACAGATAGAATTAGATGAATGTTCATTTCCGCCTTCTGTGTAGTCTCAAAACACACGAAGAAATTGTCCAACTAGGGATAGACATGGATCCCCTGGAGATGAAGATGAGCCACTAAGGTGACCATGATTTTTGTAAAGATCCTCAATGTGGATGAGAGGCTGAATGGCAAGGCCCAGTACTGAAAATGGAGATTGCCTTAAGCAAAATGTAGATTGCCTGTGACCTGGATGAACTGGAACATGGAGATATGCCTCTTTTAGGTATGTAGAGGTGAGAAAATCCTGAAGCTGCAGCGCTTCTTTGATAGATCATAGGCACTCCATCCAAAATTTCCAGTATTTGACATACTGATTCTGGAATTTGAGATCCAATAAGGCTCTCCACGACGTCTTGCTTGAGTACCATGAAGAAAAAAAGTAAACTCCTGCAAAATGTTTTGTGTGTGATCCTCCTCAACAACCGGAATGTGAAGAAGGTGCTCTATTGCCTCTTGCACTGTTCCTAGTCATTTGAATTGGAAACCAGAGAAAGAATGAATCTGGTGTGGGCAAGAGACAACAGCTTGATCTGATAACCCAATGCTATTGAATCCTGCACCCACTGGTCTGCAACATGTTCGCTCCACACCACACAGAACTATCAAAGACGGTCCCCTACTGGTGAAAGGAGAGCATCAGAACTATAGCTGGTGCTGTTGTTGGCCTTGTCTGGATGAAGAAGTGGACAGATTGCCAAATCTTCCTCCAGAGATCGTTGTCTGCCTTGGAAATGTGGTTCCAATAGGAACAGCTGGGGCAAAAATCACAGCTTCTACCCTGGCTCCTGCCCCCTTGAAAGGAGTAAAAGGATGACTGAAAGGATGAAGCAGGCACTGAATAGGGGGTGTAACTCTTGAAATGTCTTCTATCATCACGGTGAGCAGAAAAAAGCACAGGTTTTCTTTTCTCCTTGGGATTAATGAAGACCTCCCTTCAGGGCCTTGTTCCCAAAGAGCTTCTGGTCCACATAGGGGGCAGTAGAGAGATTTACCCTCACAATCATATCAGCATCCCAGCAACGTAGCCAGAGGGTTCCATGTGTGTGACTACTCCTGTTGCCAAGGAAAGGGCAACAAACTGAACTGCATCAAGTGTGGCTTCACACACATAGGGTGCAGAGTGGTGCAGTTTCAGCAGAGTCTTACAGATATGCTCTGGATCCTGATGCAGATCATGCAGGAGCTCATCGAACAAAAGCATTGCCGCTCTGGAAAAAATTGAAGCTGCGCAAGTCACCCTGAGAGAGAGCAATTGTTTCATGAGATTTGCACAGCGCAAAGTCCAGGAGACATTCGGAGGTGTCCTTGAACCACACATCCTCTTCTTTGGGAAGAAGAGACCAAGACACTAAAGTTGAGATAGGCTGATCCACTCCTGGAACTTTAAGGACATCCATGAATGAAAGTTCAAAGTTGTAAAATTTGTTAGCTATAGTAGGAATTCACTTGGAATGTAGAGGGGCATCCCATTCCACATTGGTCATTTTCTTAAAAGGCCCAGCAACTGGTATATAACAACCTGAGGGTTTGGGTTCCTTTAAAACAGAAGCACTGTTGGAAGTTACAGGAGCTGGAGCTGGATCCCCAGAAGCATCATTCAAGTTCAAGGCCTCTAAGAGTTTTGCGACGTAGTGGTGCATAATAATTAGGTTGAAACAATCTATGAGAAGATTCCTCCACTGTGGCCCCATCATTCCACTCACCCTTGTCATATTCAGGGTCAAGGGACGGATCAACAGGGTCCTTGCATAACTCTAGAAGATTCTTAGACCGATTAGGAACCCTTCTCTGAGGCGTAATGGCAAAAGGGTCAGAATCCCCCAATCTTCCTCCTCTGAGGAGTGACCACTGGGAATATGTGTACACTGTAAAGATCTTTTGAGTTGTAGAGTGATTCTGTTGGTGTTCTGTCACAGCATGTGTAGCCTCCAGAACAACAGAAGGCGGCCCTGGGCAAGTGTCCTGCCCAGAGTGAGAGTCACGAAACTGAGGCGAGGGTGGAATTAATTCCTGTTTTATTAGAGTAACATCAATGGCAATGTGTTTCATAGACTTAGCTGTGCTAACTCACTACATTCCCTAACTAAGCTACCTAGGCTTACTCTGCAGCGTGTGAAGAAAGTTGACTCAGCAACCGGGTCAGGGGGGCGCCGCCTTAAGCAGGGAAGGTCTTCGCTCACAATCTCTGACTCCTGCGAAGTCCCACCTTCTCGACGTCTCATGCGGAGCAAAGGGGGGCGAGCCTCCGCTGGCTCATCTGACAGTACAGGCTCGATAGATGCCTCGGAGGCGGAAAAGCGTTTGAAGTGCCAGGCTGGGAATCCTGGGGGGTGGAGCTGGTGCACCTGCCAGGTCATCCCTCAACAGCTCTGTTGAGGAAGCGAAGTCTGCTTCGGAGGGAGAACTGTCTGTGGGAACTGGCAGGCTGTCAGCTACTCCCCCTCCCTCATTGTCCTCAAAAGTCTCATCTACCTCTGATTCCTCCCCTTGCCCTATCTGAGGAGGCAGGGACTCAGCCGGCTCCCCACCCCGATTCCCCTGGGAGAGCTGGGGCTCAACAGCAAGGGTCAGTCACTGGAACCCATGCCTACATTGGGTTGGGACCTTGAGATCACTGAAGCATGTCAGATGAAATGCCCCCAAAAGGACATCGTTGAGCTGAGCTAGGGCCTCAGGTGTCAAATGCAAAATTTGAGGGCTAGGTGAAGATGGGGAGGGGTTTGAGCTGCATAGGTTGAAGGGGAGAAGCCATGAAAATCACCCTCTGATGAACGAGGAAGGTCAAATAGATGAACTACCTCTGGTCTACTACTACGCTCATCTCCTAATAGAGGTTCCTCAGCACATCTTTTATCAGTAGCTGTGCGGTAATAACTTGCAGACAAGCCCGTGGAAGAGTGTTCTGGTGTGCCAATGTAAAGAGCCCTCCTAGTAGCCTTGGTAACATTGGATTTAGGCTTTGCTTGCTGATTGACTTACACTGTGCATTCTCAATAGTGTGAACATCACAGGCAGCTTTGCCATTTTTTTCCCTTTTCAAGTGCCTTTTTAAGCTATTGTGTAGATGCAGAAGCAGACACCTTTGAGGGAAGTGCCAGGAAAGTGGTAGGTGGCACTGAATCAGAAGGCACTGAGGCATTGGTGTCATCTGGAGGGGCTGTGCCAATCATCTGGACCTGGACATCAACTGCGGGAGGTACAGCTGCCATGATAGTTTTGCTCAACTCACATGCACAGGTGGGGGGTGCAGAGGAAGAGTATTTCGAATTATCAACTGGAAGGCACTGCTCTGCTTATGTGGCACTGGTTGTGCGAACGAGCACTAATTCAGCCCCATAGTGAACTAATCCTGCTGCAGATCCAAAGGTTTTTTAATACATGTATCATACACACACACAAATCTGAGAAGTGGACACATGAGGGACACGTCAGGAGGATGGGATCCAACTAAGAGAGTCAACAGTCAATAGAAAAAACAAGGTAGACAAAGGCATGAGAAAAGAAAAGGTGCACTTTAAACACAAATAGCACAGCTGCATTGCTATTCAAGAAAAAGAGAATGGCAGCTTCACAACAAGGTGGAAGAAGGGGAGGTAGAAAAACAAGTGAAGACAGAGATGATACAGCTATGGAGGAGAACCTCATGCAAAGGCAAGCAGGTCAACAAAAACTAGTCCCCTAGGGAAGGGAGCCTGCCCTGAGGGAAGACAAAAGGGCGAGGAAAAACACAGGAAAGAGCATAGCGCTAAATAAATCCAACTGAGAGAAATACTCAGGAAAAAAAACCAGGGAGAAAAACAGGAGCAACTCACAAGTTCAAGAAATGGGAACAGCAGTAGAAAGATGGATTAGAGGACTAAATACGAGGCTAAAGAACAGAGAGTAAACAAATGATCCACCTGGACACAGAAGGCAGGAATGGTCTGGGATCTTGCAAGACTTGCTGCTTCCTCAAAAACATTGCTGCGGATGCTAGGTAGCAGCATTTTCCATCTGATGGGCTATTCTCCAGGGAGAATTATCATTCAAAGCCAAGCTGCATGATTAGCAGAACTACATAACGTAACAGAATTGTATCAGCTTTAGACTACAATGGATTATCAAATGTTTGAATAGTTCCCCATACAACCAAAAACAAAAGTAGGAGTTGAGGTAGTGCATGCTAATACTGCACCAGCTGGGAAGGGTGGGATTTTTTTTACATATATATGGAAACATTCAAATAGCATTTTTTTACCTGCAGTTTGATATAGTACATCCCAGCAAAAGCTACTCCACATATTTTGTTCCGATTTTGTGTCAGCACTGCATTTTATGATGAATTCTACAAATGAAGAACCAATTCCTTTGTCTCTCCTGAACTTACTTCCAGTTTTATTGGTGTCCCTAGCCCCACCTCATTGTCCTAATTCTGGCTTTTCTTATTCCTCTCATTCTTCATTTTTATGGGCTTAGGAATGCTCCAAGGTCTGCATGGACAGGAAGGGACAATGCGCCACCAGTAAAGACGAAGTGGCTCTATGCGCACTGGCCTCCGGTCATAGCACCATTTCTGTCACACTCAGGCATGGTGGAAATTGATAGCTTTATATATATGATGTACCCTTTAAAACTATTCTAACTACTTTAACGAGCAAATATAGTATCTTCTTTTCTGTTATTAAAACAATTAAACTGGTTAAATAGTAGATTTGGGAAGTATTCCAATCATCATGTACCTATAAAGAATGCATTTCACCAAGCACTGCTGCCATAATCTTTATTAACTTCAACAGGACTTGTATTAGTTGAACTGTTTTGCTTTAAATAACCTTCACCCATTTCTCTTTCATAGTAAACTTTTGCAAAGGACTGACAAGATATTCACAACTTTCTTCTAAAGTTCTGAGAAACCACAAAAAGCAGACACAATTCTGTTCTTTGCATGGAAGGCAAGAATGCCAGTGCTGAGGGGGATAAACTATGAGGCCACTATCTCCAACTGGAGCCTGGGAAGCTTGCCAGAAAGCTAAAAAGACATATGAGACAGATAGGCTCACATAGAACCCAGCTGTCAGTGGGGCCACTATACACCAGCCTACATGTGTTCGTATGTTAATCAATTGTTTCCCAATAAGTAAATAAACCCTCCCTAGATTAGCCTAACACTTCTGGATTGTGGTCTGGAAGATACTATTCCTGCTCGATTCATGGACCCAGACTGCTGTATGCCCAGATTCTTATGTGCTTGGGTTGGTTGTAATAGTAGCTTTGGTAGCAATCCTGATCTGTTCAGACAAAAGACTGAATCAAATGTGAACTCCTTCCTTGACCCTTTGCATACTATGTGATTTGTTGTCCTGCATGAACTCAGCAGAAGTAGAATTGTCTCCATTTTTTGAACATACCCAGACATATGTTAGTTGTTACTTACATGTCCCAGTTTGGAGCTATCCTCAACTGTTGTAGTAGCACAGGGAACTACATATTTTTAAAAAAAACACAACCAAGATGTAAAATTATTTATTGCAATTTATTAATGAGTAAAAGAGCACCACCAAAAAGTACAGCATATTTAGAGTTAATAGTTTTACCTGTACAGCTCAAAGGCCCTGAAATAAAAGGTGTCTTAGTTGTTTTGGATTTTGATCTTTAATTTTTCTATTGCACCTTTGTTATGCAATATACTGCATAAGGTGAGCTACCTTAGGCTATGGCTGTTGAATTTCAGCAATGCCTTTGGAGATCTGCTTTGATTTTATCATTGTTTTATACAATTGTTTATGGAACTATGTCAATGAAGTCAGTTTTCATAAGGTTTTTCACCAAAATAACTGCTTGTGTTACAATTATACATAATTCAGAAAGAAGTTAAAGATCAACAAATAAATGTGTTTAGTCCTCAAAGGAAATGAGAAGCATATATACAGACACTAGTAAACAGGACATACTCCCACAGGTCCAGTGATTATTTATGACACATAAAAGGTTGCTGCAAATAGACACAGAACCAACTACTCAAAACAGTGGCCTGGCCTTTACATAGGCAGAGAGTTACATTATTCATGTTTCTGAAGCCATGGTCATGAGCTCTTCCCACACTCCTTACCTCTGAATAGGGGAATCTTGGCTTAATGTAAGCCAGGATTTTTACGAGAAACCCAGTGTATGATAGGAGTTGCAGAGGGAAGATAAGGAAGGTGCACATAATGATGATGCTTGTCCACAGCTTCACAAAATAGGCTTGGATGGTTATCCAAATTCAGCCAATTACATTTTATCAGTTGTCAAGAATGCCTGGGTTGTTAAGGCTGTTAACTAAAATGGTTCTGTGGCAAGGAATTGTGGGGGGAACATCTTGCCTGAATTAGGGTCTCTGGGAGGCCACAAGACTGTTAGTTCTCACAACTGAACTCAGTTAATTAGGCAGTAATTACACCTGCTTATCAGGTCGAGACTGGTACCTCCAGGCCACAGGCCTAGGAAGGTTGGAGAAGCATGCAACTCTTAGGCGCGACAGCTCTGGAAGATTTCATTATCAAAAAGCCCCCTGGTTGGCTAATTAATTCCTAGCTGTTGCTGGGCTTTTTCCCATAAAAGTAGAACTAAGATTCTGGGTCTTTGTTCCCCAGTGTTGCTTAGTGCTACCTGATGTTGAGGCTCCATCTTCTATCTGCTATCCAGGCTATACATCTCTGGGGAGATGTGGAACCATGAAGTTACTTTGCTTGTCTTCCTATATTGTGTGAGTATAGAATAGGCTAGACAGATTTGTTATTTTTGTCTGTTACTTGAACTCTCTGCCTTTTGTATTTTACCTAACCCTTGGAGTGTTTCATTTAAGGAATTATTTTGCTGCTACATTTTTGCACTTATATTTTATTCTAATAAAGCTACCTCTTATTTACCAGTGTGTGTTCATTTCAGGGGGAAATTGGCTCTGAATCTAGCACCTTGGACAATTAGCCACAGACTACCATGTAGTTGGGTATCTTGCCTTAAGGCTCTAAGACAAGGAGTGCATGCTTGGCTCTTGTCTTTTGGAATCCTTGGCAGGTCTATTTCTCGCAGTTTGGGTTTCCCCTTGGCCCAGAGTGGGTGACCAGGTTTAAGGGGTGGTGGCAGTCTACCTACCTTACAGGGTTGGTGTTGGTTTAACTCAACCCTGGTAAGGGAGGCACAGATTGTGCCTAGCCGGGATCAATTGCCCTGGGTTTGGGAGTTGACCCCCCAGGAAGAATTCTTGAATACTTGACATCAGTCAGTTTTATTTCTATGGGAGAAGCAGGTCTGTAAGTGCATTCTTTTGCACTTGCATATCACAACATGTACTCATGTGTGTGCCAGAAAGGCACATAGTCCTTTTGACTGGCCACATTCATGTTTAAGAACAATGAATGCAGAACAGTGTTGACATATTTTAGTATTTCTAATTCTTCTTCAACCTATCCTCCAAAATAATCAAAATCACTAGACAACCCACACACAATTAAAGTGTATAATGTTTTATCCAGAAGAAGAAAAATCAGAGCATTTCCATTCTCCATTCTTTTTGAGCACTACTTGATCTTACAGTGCAATGTTATGTATATTTTCTTAGAAGTAAGTTCCACTATGTTCAGTGGACTTATTCCTGGGTAAGTGTACATATGATTGCAAATTTAGTTTCCTAAAGTACAAATGAAAGGCACCACAGCGAGACGTAGCTGATTTTTCCACATTCACTGGCATGTCAACTTCTTGGTTCTTACAGTATAACTTACCAGCTGTGTGCTGATTAACCTAGTTGCTATTTCTTTATTGCTAACAATAGTGCAGAGGTAGCAAAGTAAATTCAGCTTAACTCTGGCTGCCCCTGTGCTCTTCTCCGGAGAGTCAGTTAGCTGACACACTTGGTGTAAGAAGTCATTCCATTCTGCTTCTTTTAGTATCAACAGTTTCTCAACTGCAAAGAAAAACAGGTCAAGGACATTCATTATGGCTGTATTTTGCAATTCCAAATACTGAAACATTTTTACTTTAAGGTTTAACACAATTTTCTTATTTTAAAAATGATTAAGCAATATGAATTAATTAAAACAATTATCAAGGAACAGATTTATGGATGACCGTGCATGCTGGCAAGACCAAATCCCCTTTCACAGAGGGTTAGGCGGAATCTTCATCTGTAATAATGATAGTGTAGAAAAGCAGTCTGCAAAAACCAAATGACAGAACAAGCACTCACACATTTGCACAATCAATATTAGAGGACACAAAAATGCTACACAAGCCAGAGGAGGAGGAGACACTTGGGAAATACACACAGAGAGACTCACAAGTCTGCTCCAGGCAAAAAACAGGAAACAGACTCATCAAGAGGAGGATGGGGAGCAAGGTGCTGATAAACATCAGTGTTGCCCATCTTCAGGAACTAGAGTGCAACCTTCCTATGCTATCTGTTCACCACCACAGGAGAAGTCACTCCTTCCCCCCCTTCTTTTTATCAGATTTTCTATCCTAGACTGTCTCTTCCTGGGAATGCTCCATGGGAAACACAGTTGCAGGATCTCTAGAGGGGGTGGACAAAACCTGACTGGGAACTCCTTTACCCTAAGCAGAGGCCATGAGGCTGGGGTAGTCATAATAAGCAAGATCAAATGAACAGGGCTGACTTGATTGCTTGGCAGGAGTCTTGCTTTACTTTTCCCTTTTCTTGTGGGATGGGGAGGAGAGGGGAGTCATGATGATGAGGACTGTTTGGTGTACATTTTGAGCTTAGATCTAAATAGATTTGAATTCCTTGGCTAAATCAACCAAAAAGGGCTCTTACAAATGTTTTAGAAGGCTATCTGAAAAATATCCAGGTGGGACAGGGTAGAGGTATCAGCTCCAAAGCTGGAATCTTCTTATGCTTCCTTAGTTTCAAACAAGTGAGTTCAGTGTCCACATCTGCAAACAAAACCTCCTCCTCTGTCTCCCCTGTATCATCAGTTACTCAACACTATCTGGTGGGGATTCAGCAAAATACTCGTGTTTTGAGGCAGAGAAAATGGCTTTACATTTTTTTCATTGTGATGGGGAAACTAAACTCAACTCAAGCAATTCCCACCCTCAATACCCCTTCAGGATCAACAGAAGGAGATGGCTGCACAGCTGGTGGAGAGGGTTTATGGTGCGTTCCACTGGGCATATTGCCTTCACATCAAGTGTCAAGAGGAATAAGAGAGACTCAGCCATTTGTATCACAGATCAACCTAATAAACCTGCTGCAGAGGCTATGGTGGCAGTGATCTAGGCAGGAAGACCTTCTACATCCCAGGTAGCCTCCTTAGTTTTTTCTTTTCAGACACTAGCATGTGTTTTTTTCTTAGCTGGTTTAGAGGTCATTGTCAAAAGAGGTGCCAACCCACAGCAAAGATGAAAGCAAAAGTAGAGGTTGAGAGCTACAGGTAACCAGTCACATCACATGTCCTTGGTAAGCCATCATGTGAAGCATGTATCCCATGCTAACCAGAGAAGTGCAGCCTCAATCTGTTTGAAGTCTGAATTTTGTTCCAATTCCCATCATCCCCAAGCAGCAAGGCCCATGGTCAGGGAGTTCAACAACATCTGGATGGACAGGATCCCCGACACTGTTCTATAGAAACTATATATTCTGTAAACCTTTGATGAAATTAAGTTATTAAAGTGAAAAGCAGCCAAAGCAGCCAAAGCAAGTACCACAATACTAAATATATAAGCAGCATCTGTTAGATTCCCAAGAAAATCACTGCAATTCTCTTCATTCGGACAAGGCTTCCTTAAAAAAATGGAGGTCTTGTCTGAATGAGGATAATAAAAAAGGAACACAAACTCTGGCAAAATAAATCCAAGAAGACAATAACGGATGCTAAAAAGGAATTTGAGGAGCAAATTACTAAAAACATAAAATGCAACAACAAAAAAATATTTAAATACACTAAAAGCAGGAGACCATCTAGGGAGGTGGTTGGATCCTTGAATGACAAGGGAGTTAAAGGTGTGCTCAAGCAGGATAAGGAGATTGTAGAGAAACTAAATGAATTCTAAATGAGTCTGACACTGTCTTTATGTTTTCTATTTTCAATCTTTCTTTTTTAATTTTTATCTTGTGGTTTTTACTATTGTTTCCCCATATACGTACTCATACATATACATGTAGGTTTCTCGGTTTGTTTGTATATATATGCTTATTGTATTTTACTGTATTTTATGTATTTTAAATAATTGTATTTTATGTATTTTAACTATTTTGTCTTGTGTTTTTATTCTGTATAATTTTATTATGCATGTGTGTGGTTTTATTGTAAACCACCCTGAATGCCCCATTGTGGGGTAGAAGGGCAGGGTAGAAATATTTTAAATAAATAAATAAATAAAATTCTTTGCATCTGTCTTCACAGTGGAGGATATAGGGCAGCTCCCTGTGCTTGAACTAACCTTTGCAGCAAGGGAGTCTGAGAAACTGAGGCAAATGGTGGTAACAAGAGATGAATTTCTAGGCTTAATACACAAAATAAAAACTTACAAATCGCCAGGTCTGGATGACATCTACCCAAGAGTTCTCAAACGATTCAAATGTGAGATTGCTGAAAAATGTGTAACTTGTCCCTCAGATCTGCCTCCATACATGAGGACTGGAAAGTGGCCAATGTTATGCCAATTTTTAAAAAGGGATCCAGGGGAGATCTCAGAAATTACAGGCTGGTTAGCTTAACATCTGTCCCAGGAAAACTAGTAGAAAGTATTGTTAAAGATAAAATATCCACGCATATAGAGAAGCAAGCCTTGCTGAAGCAGAACTAGCATGCTTCTGCAAGGATAAGTCCTGTCTCACTAACCTATTAGAGTTCTTTGAGAGTGCTGACAAGCATATAAATAGAGATGATCCAGCTGACAAAGTGCACTTGAACTTTCAAAAAGCTTTTGACAAGGTAGCTCACCAAAGACTGAGTAAGCTTTGCAGTCATGGAATACAAAGAGAGATCCTCTTGTGGAACAGGAACTGGTGAAGAAGCAGGAAGCAGAGAGTCAGAATAAATAGCCAGTTCTCCCAATGGAGGGATGTACAAAGTGGAGTCCCCCAAATAATGGAATTGGGACCTGTGCTTTTTAACTTGTTCACAAATGATCTAAAGTTAGGGTGAGCAGTGAGGTGGCCAAGTTTGCTGATGATACTAAATTGTTTAGCGTTAAAACAAAAAGGGATTGCAAAGGGCTCCAAAAGGATGTTTCCAAACAAAGTGAATGGGTGGTAAAATGGAAAATGCAATTCAATGTAAACCAGTGTAAGGTTATACATATTGGAGCAAAAAAACTTAATTTCACATGTATGCTCATGGGGTCTGAACTGGTAGTAACTGACCAGGAACAAGACCTTGGGTGTTGTAGCAGACAGCTCGATGAAGATATTGACCCAGTGTGTGGCAGCTATGAAAAAGGCAAATTCTATGCTAGGAATCATTAGGAAATATATTAAAAATAAAACTGCCGATAATATAATGCCACTTTATAAATCTATGGTGTGGCTGCATTTGTGTTGAGCCTCCACTCCCGCACGAGGGCCAGGGAGGGGGAAGACATGAGTTTCAGGTTTCCCAGCTGTCAGTAGATGCGGAAGACCCAGGAGTTGTTGAGTCTCGGCAAGACCTTGGGAGGGGGAGTGAGGTTGAGTCTGGGCCAGTTCCCACGGATGGTGCTGTCTCCAAAGAGGAGAGTGCGCCGCCCCCAGACAGGTCGGATGAGCTGTTGGAAGGTATTTTGGAGAGCGCGTTGACTCCACCTTTACCAAGCGGCTCTCAGGATGCTTCAAGCACATCACCGCCCCATGACCTCAAGCCGGTTGCTAAGGAGACGGTTCTTTTGGATGAGCCATTGGAAGCACACACACCGTCACCCCGCTCTTGATGCCGCGAGAAGCGGATGGGACAGAGGCAGGACTTGTGAAGGAGTCAGAGATTGCGATCTTAAACTTTCCCTACTTAAGACTGTAGCTGTCTGGGTTGAGCTGCTGAGTCAACTTTCTTCGCATATTGCAGAGCATGGCTAGAGTGCAGTTAGGGAATTCTAGTGAGCTAGCTTGGAGGTTTCTATGAAGCGCACTACTTTTGATGTATCCATTACTTTAATAAAACAAGATTTAATTGCACCTGGGTCTCAGCCTCGTGAATCCTGCTCTGAACAGGACAATTTGGAATACTGTGTACAGTTCTGGTTGCCTTGCTTCAAAAAAGATATTGTAGAGCTGGAAAAGGTTCAGAAAAGGGCAATCAGAATAATCAAGGAGATTGTCCTGCCCAGAGTGCGAGGCACGAGACAGAGACAAGGATGAAAGTAATTCTTGTTTTATTAAGGTAATTGAAACATCAAAGGCAGCATGCCTCATTAACTCGACTAAACTAACTCACTGCAATCCCTAACTAAGCTCCTAAGCATACTCTGCAGCATATGAAGGAAGTTGACTCAGCACCCCAGTCAGGAGGGTGCAACCTTAAATATGAAAGGTCTTTGCCTGTAATCTCTCACTCCTTCGAAGAACCTCCCTGACCGGCGTGCTTCTCGCGATGTCTGGCGCAGGGTGAAAGAGGGCGCACCTCCGACAGCTCATCTGACAATACCGACTGGATAGGTGCAGGCTGGAGGTCAGGAGGCAGGGAAGCATTTGAAGTGTCGAGAGGGGGATCCAGGGGGGTTGGAACTGGCATGCATGCCAGAGATTCCCCCCAACGGTTCTGCTGACGCGTCTTCTTCAGCAGGACTGTCCGTGGGAACTGCCACAGTGTCAAGCACACTCCCTCCCCCAGTGTCCTTGAAAGTCTCAAATTCCTCTGGCTCTGCCCCTTGCTGCTCTAGCTGAGGGGGCTGAAGCTCCTCCAGCCCCCTTCCTTGATTCCCCTGAAATACCTGGGGCTCGACATCATCCCCCCCTCCAGGCATCACTTCCCTCCACCCCCGAGGTCTGGGCTTATTTGGATAAGCTTCATGGAAACCGCTCACCAAATCCGGGGCGTGCACGTCCTCTGCTGCTTCCCAAGAACATTCAGATGGATCATATCCCTTCCACTGTATTAGGTACTGGAGACGCCCCTGGCGCTTCCGCAAGTTTAAGATCTGTTCCACCTCATACTCCTCCTGTCCATTTACTGAGAGAGGGGGAGATGGCTCCACTTGTGCTCGATGGGGCTCGGAAGGATGCTCCAACTTCAGCAGAGAGTGATCAAACACAGGGTGTATTTTGAAAGTGGGGGGGAGCTTCAGACGGAAAGCCACCGGGTTGATTTGCGCTTCCACCTCAAAAGGTCCCACTCTCAGATCCTGCAACTTGTGACAGCGACCCAGCGTAGGCAGATAGCGTGTAGATAGCCACACCCGATCTCCCACTTGAATGGAGGGCCCTGCTTGGCGATGCTGGTCAGTGGCTCCGTTATAGTCCTCCTTGGCCCGATCCAACTGCTCCTTTAGTAGCTGTTGCATAGCTTGCAGTTCTTGTACAAACTCCACTGCCGCCGGGACAGATGGGTTGAGGCGGGGGGCTGCAAAGGCTCGAGGGTGGTACCCTAGGTTGGCGAAGAAAGGAGTCTGCTGCATGTGAGTGTGCACTGCATTACTGTAAGCGAACTCTGCGAAGGGCAAACAGGAGACCCAATTATCTTGCTGATAATTGATATAGCAGCATAAATATTGCTCTAGGATGGCATTCACCCTTTCCGTTTGCCCGTCTGTTTGGGGGTGATGAGCCGAAGACGGTCTCAGTTCACTCTGTAGTAGTTGCCCCATTGCACACCAGAACCGCACTGTAAATTGTGTCCCTCGATCTGAGACCAGACTGTCCGGCAGACCGTGCAACCTGTACATATGCTGCACATACAAACAGGCTATCTCTTGTGCATTGGGGAGCCCAGTACACGGAATGAAATGAGCCATTCTCGTGAAAGCACCCACCACTACCAGCACTGTGGTTTTCCCTTGCGAGGCAGGGAGGTCTGTGATAAAGTCCATTGTGACCAACCGCCAAGGGCTCTGCGGAGTGGGGAGGGGTTCTAGAAGCCCTGTCAGCTATCCTGGGGCATGTTTGGCCCATGTGTAGGTGGGGCAAGATCAAACATAGTGCTCCACTTCCTTCTTCATCCAGGGCCACCAAAACTCAGTGGTTACTGCTTGTAAAGTCTTAAAGACCCCGAAATGCCCTGAGGTGGGAAAGTCATGGCACTGACGCAGCACTCTGGCTCACATTTCTCCAGGGAGCACATAAATGGCATCCTTGTGATATAATACCCCCTCCTTCCAAGTAAAGTCTTCCTGACCCGAACCAGACTGCATGGCTAAGTCAGAGAGCTTCGCCTTGATAAAGGAGTCCTGCTCTTGAGCTGCACTTAAATCAGACACCCATGAATCCTGACATGCACCCACTACCACCCTCTCAGGGGGAATAATAAACTGCGGCAGCTTCGGGGTAGGATTCTCCAAATACTCTGGTTTGTGGGATAGAGCATCTGTCCTCTCATTCTGGGCTTGAGGAATATAATAGATTTTGAAATGGAAGTGTGCAAAAAACTGCGCCCAGCACACCTGTCTCTGATTGAGCTTACAGGCGGTGTGAAGGCTCTCCAAATTCCGATGGTCTGTGCACACCTCAATCTCATGCTGCGCCCCTCCAAATGATGTCATCAAGTTTCAAAGGCATTCCGGATGGCCAGCAATTCCTTTTCCAACATGTGTAATTTTGTTCAGAATCAGTCAATTTCCTTGAGAAGTAAGTGCAGGGTCTCAGACCTCCCCCTTTCTGCGCTGGTTGCAAAAGAACTCCACAGATGGCTACGTCCGACACATCTGTCTCAACCACGAAGGGACGTGCAGGGTCGGCATACTGCAAGATGGGCTCCAAAGCATACTGCAGTTTCAGGTCTTCAGAGGCTTGTTGTATGGCCTCTGTCCAACAGAAAAGTCCTGAGCCCTTCAGGCAATCCGTGAGAGGTGCTGTCTGATCAGAATAGTTAGCTATGAAGCGATGACAGTAATTTGGCAAATCCCAGGAAATCCTGTAGGTCCTTCTTGGTTTTGGGGAGGCTGCCACGTGAGAACACTGTGAACCTTCCCGTAGTCCATCTCCACCCCTGCTGGTGAAATGCGATAGCCCAAAAAGTCCAGCGTGGTCAGATCAAAACCACACTTTTCCAGCTTGGCGTAGAGGCAATGCTCCCGCAGCCTCTGCAATACAGCTCGCACATGTGCTTCGTGCTCTTCGGGGGACTCCAAATAAACCAGAATATCATCCAAATACACAATCATAAAGCGATCCACATAGTCTCTGAAGATGTCATTCATGAAATTTTGGAAGACTCCTGGTGCGCCAGACAATCCAAATGGCATGGCTAGATACTCATACTGTCCATAGCGTGTCTTAAACACAGTTTTCCACTCATCCCCCTCCTTCATCTGCACCAAGTTGTAAGCCCCCCTCAAGTCCAGCTTGGTGTAAACCTTGGCGGATCACAACCGCTCCAACATCTCCTTGATGAGTGGCGAGGGGTAACTGTTGGGGATGGTGATCTGATTTAATGCTCTGTAGTCATTACATGGCGTGATTCTCCACTTTTCTTCTTGACAAACAGCAGAGGCACCCCAGCTGGGGACTGAGAGGGACGGATAAAGCCTCTCTTTAGGTTGGTGTCCAAAAATTCCCTCAGCGCTGCCAACTCCGGTTCTGACAAGGAGTAGATCCGTCCAGCAGGAATACACGCCCCTGGCATCAAGTTGATGGTGCAGTCGTATGGCCTGTGGGGGGGCAGTTGATCTGCCTCCTTTTTGTCAAACACATCCTGAAACTCCTTAGTCTTCACGGGTAAGGATGCTTCCTCTTGAGGAAGCACTCCCACCGCCACCTCCGGCTCGTGCTCCTTCGATGGCTGACAGCATTGATGACAACACTTTGAGGTGAATACCACCACTGCCTCGTCCCAGAAAATAGTCGGGTTGTGTTGGACCAACCAAGGCATTCCCAACACCACCAGGAAACGAGGCAAGGACGTAAAACGACATTTCTTCCCAATGCCCTGGAATCTCCATCTCTAATTTCTCCGTCGCTCTGTTCACCTTCCCAGACTTTAAAGGGCGTCCATCTATGGTTTCAACTGCCAGAGGTTGTTCCAGTTCTTGGATCGAAATGCCATGCTCCCAAACGAAATCACTGTCCATGAAACTTGATGAGGCCCCACTGTCAATCATAGCCTTGGCTTGAAAAGTCTTTCCCGAGGACAAGGTAATTCAGATGGGCAGTAGCAGAACGCCTTGGGACAGAAGGGGTTGCAGCGGAGACCGAGTTGTCTCGCCTCCCAACTCTCCAGCCTCTATGAGAGCTGGGATTTGTAGTTTTCCAGCAGCTGTGGCTTCCCTGCCTTGGCGGGGCAGCCCCTTGCCAGGTGCCCATTTTTCCTGCAATATAGACAGAGTCCTTCCCTTCCGCGCTTCTCCCTCTCCTCCTCCAACAAAAGCGGTCTGGCCCCGCCAATTTGCATGGCCTCCTCCCCCGAGGCAATCAAAGTTCCCACGCTAGGCGAATAGCGCACGTGGGGGAGAGGCACTGGTGCCTGGGTACGGGAGGTTTCCGTTCTACGCTCCAACCGACATCCTCCAAGCCGACTGTCTATTTGCATACACAATTGGATCAAGCCCTTCGGGGTATTTGGCGGAGTGGAGAGTGCCAACTCGTCCAGTACTTCCAAACTAAGTCCATTCCTGTAAAAGTACATCAAGGCCGGGTCATTGTAATCCGTCTCTGGGATAAGACTCAGAATGCGTTGGTATACACCCCAATAGAACCCTTTCCTTGCTTCAAGGTTCCCAGTTGACGGGCAACCATCTCTTTCCGTTGGGGATCACGGAACATTTCAGACAAGGCACTCGTAAACTGTTTACTGTTTGTATACTGTTGCAAATCAGAGTCGTTTTTGATCAGGTACGGGGTGGCTCATTTGGCTGCCTCCCCTTCTAGGACACTAATGATGAAAGCCACCTTCACATCATCAGTCAGAAACTCGGCTTGACGTACACAAATATACAATTTGCACTGGGCTAGGAACATGGTGAACTGGTCGCTCTGGCCACCATAACGGGAAGGTAGCCCCACGGGAGACTTGACTGGAGCTGGCGCCACAGTTATCTGGGCGACCAAGGCACAGAGGTTTTGATTCTTGATTTGCAGATTCTGGGTGACTGCTCTGAGGTTCTGGATCTCGATGTACAAGGTCTCTACTGTGACTGGGATTCCCCCTTATGTGCCGCTGTTCGCCTCCATGTTCTCAGTCATGGGAACGTCGGTGAAGAGGGATGGTGGCTGAGTCGAACTGTTCTGCCCAGAGTGTGAGGCACGAGATGGAGACGAGAATGAAAGTAATTCTTGTTTTATTAAGGTAATTGAAACATCAAAGGCAGCACACCTCATTAACTTGACTAAACTAACTCACTGCAATCCCTAACTAAGCTCCTAAGCATACTCTGCAGCATATGAAGGAAGTTGACTCAGCACCCCAGTCAGGGGGGGCGCAACCTTAAATAGGAAAGGCCTTTGCCCGTAGTCTCTTACTCCTTCGAAGAACCTCCCTCTGGCCGGCGCGCTTCTCGAGACGTCTGGCACAGGGTGAAAGAGGGCGTGCCTCTGACGGCTCATCTGACAATACCGACTGGATAGGTGCAGGCTGGAGGTCAGGAGGCGGGGAAGCATTTGAAGTGTCAAGAGGGGGATCCAGGAGGGTTGGAATTGGTGCACGCGCCAGAGATTCCCCCCAACGGTTCTGTTGATGCGTCTTCTTCAGCAGGAGGACTGTCCGTGGGCACTGGCACAGTGTCAAGCACACTCCCTCCCCCAGTGTCTTCGAAAGTCTCAAATTCCTCTGGCTCTGCCCCTTGCTACTCTAGCTGAGGCGGCTGAATCTCCTCCAGCCCCCTTCCTTGATTCCCCTGAAAGACCTGGGGCTCGACAGAGATGGAGCGACTCTCCTGTGAGGAAAGGTTGCAGCATTCAAGGCTTTTTAGTTTAGAGAAAAAGCGAGTAAGAAGTGACATGACAGAAGTATATAAAATTATGCATGCCATGGAGAAAGTGGATAGAGAAAAGCTTTTCTCCCTCTCTCATAGCAGAAGAACTCATGGACATCTGATAAAGCTGAATGTTGGAAGAGTCAGGACAGAAAAAAGAAAGGACTTCTTCACACAGCACATAAACTATGGAATTTGCTCCCACAAGAGGTCGTGATGGCCACCAACTTAAGAGGACTTTAAAAGAAAATTAGACAAATTCATGGAGTAAAAAGTTATCAATGGCTATCAGCCATAATAGCTATGCCTCCATAGGGGTGGCAGTATGGTATGCTTCCAAATACCAGTTGCTGGAAATTGCAGGAGGGGAGAGTGCTCTCACACTCATGTTTCCCATGGGCAACTGGTTGGCCACTGAAAGAACACGATGCTGGACTAGAGGGGCCATTGTCCGATCCAGCAGGCTCTTCTTATGTTAAAGGAATTAAAGTGCTCAAATGTCTGCTTTAACAAATATTTTTTCACCTAACTTATGCACTAGAAAAAAGCTTATTGCGACATATCTTGTAACAAGGTATCATATTATTCCAGCCTTGCCTTTGGGCAGGAAGCAAAGGCCTTAATTACCACAAGGCCCCCAAAACTTTCACTCAAATTCACTTAACAGAAAATCTTGACAATGCTTCTAAATAGTACTTAAGGAAGTGCTCCTTATGAACAAATTTAGCAATCTGATAGTGCTCTATCTTTTGATTTTATCAGTAGCAGCTTCATTTTAAAAGCACCCTGCAATAACTCCTGGAGCAGCATCACTGATTTCTAGAACTTAGTGACTGTCAATAAGCACTTACCCTAACAATGGGTTTTAAACTATGCAATGCAATTTGTGACTAAGTTATTCTTATGGTTTTAGCTAGGGGTGTGAGTGTGTGTGTACACAGGACACACCATTGTGTGACGAGATCACCAGACCTATAATTGTTGGAAGTCCAGGGAATTATGTCCCAGTGGAAAACTCTGTGTGTGTGTGCGCACACAAACTCATTTTATAGAAAGAAGGCAGAAGAGTGGACCATGATGCCCAGAGGGTTAAGCTAGGTACCAGACACAGAAAGAGCCATAAGGTGGTTACAGGATGGCTTGGTGTACAACTAGAAGTAGTGAGAAGCACAATTTCTAAGGGCCTCAGCCCAGAATAATTCACTTGCATCTGGGAGAAGAGGAAATAGCTAGATCTGAAGAGAATATTGCTGGGGAAACTGTCTTTTTTATTCTTACTATATGGTTTGTTACGAGTGCTCGGCTAACCCCCACTTTGGTTCATTTGGAGTCGAAGGGGCAGAAAGGCCCTGGAGTATTCTGGACTACATTTCCCACCCCACACTCCCTGTTTTCTGGCTTGTTGTGCATTCCTGCAATACTGTGGGCAACTAAAAGGCAATTCATGGGCAACTAAAATAACCAAGGGAAACTGAATGGCTGTCCTCAAGCTCAGCAGAACGATCCCGTTGTTCAGGCGGTGATGGCAATCTGAGCTCCAACACGGGTAAGTATGCTCTCAAGGAACGAAACGCAGGACTGCAGGCCACAGAACAGGCAGAGAGTCTGGGTCTTGGCACAAGCCTTGAGGCAAACAGATTCCTTCCTGCTTTTGGCCAGAGCTCCTTCACACCACTTCAGCTGTATTCCACTGCCCACTCCTGGACCTAGGATAGGTAATCTCTGATCCCTATCATTCCTTATAGCAATACTGTCCTTTGATTTCTTTAGTTTAAAGTTATGAATGGGTTAGGATATTAATGATTAATGCTGCCACACACCCAGTAATTTTGCAATGCTATTCTTATCTTTTCTCTCAATAAAAGCAAGTTTTGCTTTAGTCTGGTTTGGACCTGCATTTTTGGGGTTATACACGCTATTTAGGCACCCTTCAGGACAAAGCAGGTGTGTTTAATGAGACACATGGGTGGTAGATTCACACACACTCAGGCCCCGCAGACACATGTTGTAACCGGTCTGACCTAGGACAGGCCCAGAGGAACAAGGAAATGAACTGTTAATAAGCTTGATAATGGAAAAGCAAAAACTATAAAAGCCATATTGGGAAACAAGACATTATGAAAGCTACACTGAGGCATTTACTAGGAGTAAGTACCAATGAACACAGTGAGATGTGCTTTGAAGTACATATGCATAGGATAGAGATATAAGTGACTTAGGCAATTCTAAGTACAGTTACTAGAAATAAGCCCAACAAATCTCAGTGGGTCTTACTTCTAACATACAGAATTGCAATGCTAATTTGATGAATCCAATGTAAAAACCAATTCCTGCTAACCTATATTGAACTCGACTATTACTCTGTTCCTATTACATTGTCCCTTGCAAGACTACAAATACAGCATGCTAAACATGGTCTGCAACAACACAAACCGTCATAATCTCAAAACTGCTCAACATAAATTCAAATGGCAGCTGCTGCCCCTTCCTGCTTGGGCATGCATCTTATCTATTAACATTTGTGAGAGTTAGAAGTAAATCAAATAGACACAAGAAAATAAATAGTATTAAATGGATCCCAAGACATTTTTGGTATCAAAGAATAATCTTGTATATTAAAATGCAAGTTGCATAAAATGACTTCAGCACACTGTACCTGAATGTGCTGGTATAGGCACATTTTTCATATCAAATCTCATAGGTGCTTGCTTCACTATCTGAGAAGAAAAAAAGAATGGGTTAACGAGGCAATTCTGGGCATATGAGAGACGGGTAAAATCTATGCCTATGCTCAAAGATAGTACTTTCTATTTTATTTATTTTTTAAAATATTTTATATACCAGTCTCTCGCAAAACAACAGTGGTGTATAGCAACATAAAACATTTAAAAGCAATTCAAAACCATAATAAATGAATGAACTGTATTTCAAGTATAAATCCACAAACTTATCGACTAGCAGGAAGTCACTGAGCAAGATAACAAAGCAAGCAGATTAATTTCCAAATCACTTCCTCTAAAGTGAGAAACTCCCTAGTGTAGCCAATCTCAGTGGGAACTTTGAATGAAAGCATGCAAAGAGAAATTGAGTTCAATGTCTCAAAATGTTTTTTTAATGCAACGAAGACTTTGTGCAAGTTCTTTACTTTTTATTTGACTTCAGAAGATCACAAACAAAACATTTGCCAACTTTTAAGCACATTCATAGATTGTGACTATAGGAATATTCTCTGTCACATACAACAATCTTGCCATTATGTTCATATTTAACAATAAAACCCAGCCCAACCAATACATTCATGTTTTCCAAGTTTTCCAATCTATTTTAATCTTTTCAACCATTTCAGAGAAATTAGCCTTAAATAATTTCATTGTTTTCTGCACAATATATTTTCCCAAATATCTAATGGGCTGTGTAGCCCAAGAAACATTACAGTCCTCTTTCATGTGGTTTTTTATCTTATCACACAATTAGAGATGTGAAGGCCTGGAAAACAAACTGGAAAAAACTTTTTTCCCTTTTTTCCTGAAAAATGGGTGTGTGTGAAATATTTTCCACTTTTTTCCGGACCTTTGCAGCTCTATGCATAATCCATAAACTGCAATTCTGAAACATTAATCTTGTTTACTAAACATTTCATACTTCACAATTCTTTTAATGAGCATTAGCTAGAATGAGTACAATATATTCAGCATGTAACACTATTTTAGTTCAGTTGTAAAGCACCTTTATGACTTCACTTTATTTGTTTTCTCTTGCCATTATTGAAAATGGCTGAAACAAACATGGCAAATAAGATTAGAGAGTGAGAAGCCTTCTCTAGTTCTTCACTTAAGACTAATAATGCTAGATATTTGTCCAAAAATACAGCAACTGACAGAATAAAAAGCTTTTATATTAAGAATGTTTCCTATATCAAATTGCCTTTCCATGCTATCAAATGTTTTTTCCACATCAAGAAATGCAAATGTTACTAGCTCCTTTCTAATCTCACATTTATTGAACAAATTAATAATTCTTGTACTGTCAGATATTGTATACCCACTGATGAAGCCAGTTTGATCTATATATTTATATATAATCTTACATCATAATTTCACATAGATCTTATAATAATGGTTCATTAATAATACAGGGTAGGGCTTGCCAAACTTTTTGGACCAATAGGAACATTTTGCATTCTGAGAGAGGGCTAAGTGTATCTCATGGTGGGCATGGTATAAAAAAACATAGCTGAGAGGCGAGCATGACATAATACAAAATTAGAGATAGTCATTGCTGGTTCTGTGTCTCTGCCTCCTCCCCCAACAATCTCATGCTTACTGTGGGAAGTGAGCTATGTCCTGCTTGTTCAGATTTTGGAGATACAGCTGTGAAAGGCACAAGGCCTTTGTTTTCCCCAATGCCAATCCTAAGCCAAAGCCTAGGCTCCCATCCTGTATGCACTTTGAAGGGTCACTGCACATTTGGGTTCATAACTTTCTTTCTAGGAGAATTAGAGACTTACTTTTTTGGGGGGAAAGAAGGCTCACAGTCCGTTGCCCTTGTCTGGAGGCACCAACACAGCCCTCTGGGGGCAACATGGTGCCAGGCTGGTAGCCCCCAATACAAGACAATTTAACATTCTATAGGAAAAGGATCCTTATATTTTAAAAAATATTTAAACTTTATTCAGTGTTAAAAGTAATTACAACAAAAACAACCTACGATGAGGTATGTAAACACTTCAGTCTGATAGACACAACACACAAAAACTATGGGAAAATTCCATCAACAGTAAGGTGAGGCAATACCTAGGAAGAGTACAAAGACAAACATATTTCATTGATTCTTCCAAATTTTACTGAGAGTAACAAGACATCATATGCCTACCCATATAGGATATGAAGGATTATCAAACTGCACCTAAATCCTCAGGAACTGCTTCCCCCTGATTAATTTAAATAAATGAGTTAACTTTTCCATTGTAAGTATATGCAGAGCCTTTTTAGACCACACATCCATAGTGTAATATGAAGCATTATTTCATCCCTGAGCTATTGTTAACCTGGCTGCTACCATTAAAAAAAAAACTAAGTCTGAATATTAGCATTTTCATTACAAAACATAGATAATAATATGGGGTCTCATACTGATCTTCATATAATAGAGCTAATTTTCACCAGCATTTAGTTCCAAAATATGGATACCACCATATTCCCAAAATGTAAGTTCCTTTATCCAGGCATCCATGCCAACAATGTGGTGACCCCAAGCCTGTTATATGTGTTTGGCTTGCTCTGGTATCGAACCACCTATGGATTATTTTTACAGAATTCTCCCTTATATAAGCAAATACTGAGAAGGGCCAGTAGACCATATCTTGATCTATAATGCAGGGTCAAGTTTCTCCCCCAGGTCCCACTCCGACACCGCCTTTAAGTAATCAAAAGAAAGAAAATATTTCTCAATAATTTAATGAAGAAACCAATGCATCAGGGGCGCCGGAAACCTGTACTGATCTACAAATTTGTCAAAATGCAAACACAATTTGGGTTGGTCTTTCACAATCCAATCCACTTCCTGTGTAGCATGGAAGAATTTGGTAATATGTGCCTCTGAGCATGTGGTGAGTGGTGGCAACACCTGCAATCAGCACAAAAAATAGAAAGAAGACATGTGCTGCGCTGATCTTGTTTTAGCAGGGAGGAAGCAACATTATTAAGACAGTTGATATAGTTCAGATGGTCACTTTGAATATGTCTGATTTCCTTTGCAATTTTAGTGAAGTTTCCTATAGGAAATCATTTTCTTTTTTTCTATTTCTGTGAATATGTGAAATACAGCAACACTTTGCAAAAGTTACACTAAAAAAACTCCAAACATAACTGTGGAATAAGGGCACTGACTTCTGCAGAACAGTCTCCAGTGGACCTCAGGAGTGTCTCGATTTGCACAAGATAAAACAGTGGGAGGTGAAATATATTCCAGAAAAATGCTAGGTGTGCTCTATGTTTTTAATTGACCGTGCCCAACTTGCCTTAAATGAAGTGGTTTAAACATAGCAGGCTGAAAACATGCATCCTCTTTTTTCCAACAGCTACAGTCATTGCTGAAGTAGCAACATACTGGAATCAGTCTGATTTTACATCAAACCGCAGTTTCAGATTCCACTGTTAATGCACCCAAAATAGAAATAGAACATAACCTCCAATTTGAAACACAAAAAACGCTCTCTTCACTATCATATGACACTGACCAATAAAAAGGCTTTGAAGTTAATAAAAATAAATTTGACATAGATTTCTAGGATGAATAATGAGGGAAATAAACTTTTCTAGTTTAGATTCTCTGTAGAAACATTAGTAACACAGGAAAGCAAAGTAAAAAGAACACCAAGAAACATACAAAAATATAATTCTCTATCTTTGGAGATGGCAGGTGTTGCCACCACTCACCATATGCTCAGAGGCACATGTTACCAAATTCTTCCAAGCTACACAGGAAGCGGATTGGACTGTGAAAGACCAACCCAAATGGTGTTTGCATTTTGACCCAATTTGTAGGGCAGTCCAATATCTCAGAGAGGAGTTCAGGTCTGCTCTCCTGGTGCATTCACTATATAGCTGCCCAATGTCCCTATTTTTTAAAGTTTGATAGAAATAGCTGTGGGCTATAGGTATGTTCTTAAACCGCAAGGTTTTTTGACTATTAGTGAATACATCTCTGTTTTGGATAAATGGTTCTCTGATAACACATACACAGATATTCAAACAAGATATGAAACATTTTTCAAAATCTTGTTAACCATAGTTAAGACTTACACTGGCATCCATCTTTATGTTTAAGGCTAACTTGGGTTTATTGTTTAGGTGGAGGATGGAGGAAGTCTAGTTGAAAATGGGCTGGGTGGTGTTAGTGCACAGTCCCACAGACCACACCTGATCCCTCAAAACTTAAGCCCTATCTGCACTATATATTTAAAGCAGAGTTAAGGGTGCAGAGATCCCCTATTTCCCTCACAGAGATAAATTCCAAGAGTGATTTAACAATCAGTCCCTCTTCCCAGGGAACTCTGGGAATTGTAGCTCTGTGAGGGGAATAGAGCTCTCAGCAATTCTTGGCACCCTTAATAAACAACACTTCGCAAAATTATTTGGGGAAAGCCAAGACTGTTTAAAGAGGTATACTACTGCTTTAAATGTATGGTGCATATGATGCCACAGTAAAGAGATGAGTTACATCTCTGGAAGGCAGCATGGAGATCTTAGGAAGAAGAGTGAGTCACAACGGTATGCTTCATTCCTACATTATTTATTTATTCCATTTGTATACCGCCCCATACCCAAAGCTCTCTGGGTGGTTTACAACAATTAAAAACATTAAAAACAAATATACAAATTTAAAACACATTTTTTAAAAAGCAATTTAAAAACACAAGCTAAAATGCCTGGGAGAAGAGGAAAGTCTTGACCTGGCACTGCTGAAAAGATAATAGTGTTGGAGCCAGGTGCACCTCTTCAGTACAATAATTCCATAATTTGGGGGCCACCACTGAGAAGGCCTTTTCCCTTGTTGACAGACTCCCAGCTTCCCTCGGAGTAGGCACCTGCAGGAGGACCTTGGATGTTGAGCGTAGTGTATGGGTGGGTTCATGTCGGGAGAGGCGTTCCATCAGGCATTGTGCTCCTAAGCCGTGTAAGGCTTTGTAGGTTAAAACCAGCACCTTGAATCCAGCTCAGAAACATACAGGCAGCCAATGCAAGTGGGCCAGAATCGGTTTTATACACTCCAATCCACTTCCTCTGTAGCGTGGAAAAATTTGGTAACATGCCTCTGAGCCTATGGTGAGTGGTGGCAACACCTGCAATCAGCCCAAATAAGAGAAACAAGACATATGCTGTGCTGACTGTGAAGGACCAACCCAAATTGTGATTGCATTTTCTGACAAATTTGTAGGGCAGAAAATGTCTCAGTGAGAAAGTCAGGTCTTCCGCTTCCCTGGTGCATTCACTATAGCCGCCCAATTTCCCTACTTTTTAAAGTTTGATAGAAATATCTGTTGGCTATAGGTGCATTCTTAAACCGCAAGGTTTTTTGCCTATTAGTGAATTTTTCTGCTTTTCAATCCGCGAGGTAAGAAATGGGATCCTATGCAAGTTTGCTGAGAATTGATTGATCATTTGCATGCTTATTGAGTTCGGTGGGATTTACTCCCCTGCAATCATGCATAGAATAGCTGAAACTGACCATGGGGAGGGAGGCCTGGAATGCGCAGAGGAGGAGGAAGGGTGGATGAGAGGAAGAAGAGAGGAAGAAGGAAGAGGAGAGGGGAAGGAGGGGAAAGGCAAGTTTGATCATTTGTATACTTACTGAGTTCAATGGGATTTACTCCCATGCAATCATGCTTAGGATAGGTAAACTGACCATGGGGGAGGAGGAGAGGGAGGGGGAGCATGAAGGGGAGGGAGAGGAGCAGGAGGAAGATGATTGGAAGGAGATGAGGGAGGAAATTGGAAGTAGATGGGGGAGGGTATTGGAGGGAGGAAGAGGGGAGAGCAGGTTTGATCATTTGCATGACTTTTGAGTTCAGTGGGATTTACTCCTGCGCAATCATGCTCAGAATAGGTGAAACTGACCTGGGGGAGCAGTAGGGAGGGGAGGAGCCCAACTATCATTCTTTTTCAGGGATTCCCCCAACTTTTTTTTCCACAGCAGACACATGTAGCCTCCAACCCAAATTTAAACCAAAGCTGTCCCTGGCCACATCCACACCAGACCTTTATTTTACTTTAGACAGTAATGGTGTTCTCCCAAAGAATCCCGGTGAGTGCAGTTAGTGAAGGATGCTAGGAGGTGTCCTGTTCCCTCACAGAGCTTCAATCAGAGCGGCTGACTGTTCAACCACTCTGGCCACTGGAGCTCTGTCAGGGGAACAGGAGTCTCTTCTCAGCACCCTTCACAAGCCATGACTGTCTAAGGTGAAATAAAGGTTTGGATGGATGTGGCCCCCTGATTAGCCAAGCCAAGCAGCTGTGAGTCTGGCTTTTAGAACACTGACAGTTGGTTATTACTGAGCATGCTTGGCATTATCATTCAGTTCAATGCTAAATTTCTTATTTAATTAAAAATCAGCCAGACATTTTTTAAACTTTTAAACTGCAGAAGATGACGGTCAGAGTATGGGCAATGTCAGTAATAGGATTACAGGTACTCTGTGAACACAACTGATTTTTAATTAATTTCAACAAATTATGAGAACTCTGACAGAAAAAAGTCCCAAAGGTCTGGTTTTTCTCTCTCTCTTTTTACACTTTGAACTCTCGATTCTCTCTTACTGTTTTGTGTATCACCATGAAAATGTAGAGGATTGTTAAGCAAGCTTTTTCGAGTTCAGGACTATACGTTTTAAGGTTTTGTGGGAAGCATCAGAATGGCATGGAGGTATTTCTAATTTAACATTGCGGAAAGGGAAAAATCCATGCTGACTAAAATATACAGCCACTCTTGTGGCTGTGTAAATCATTGAGGGATAATTATACTGAAATAGCCTACTCAAATTTTGTGGGACCCACACCCTTAAATAGTATAAACTCTTCAGACAAATCTTAATGCCACTAAGCCTTCTTGCAAAGAGTACATCATGAGGACTAACTTTCCAAAACATTGATTCTGATTTATTATAATTAATCCAAAATCCTCTTAGTATCCCAAAGTAATTAATATTTTTGATCAAAACTTGCAGGGACAGCCTAGACTCAGACAAAAAACAAACCATCATGTCATCCACAAAGAGGCTCAGTAGCTGAGGTATTCTTCCACAGTCATATACCCTAATATTCTGATTATCCCTCAAACAGATAGCTAAAAGCTCCACCAAAAGAATAAATAAGATGGGATAAAAGACATCCTTGTCAAGTGCCTCGAAATATATAAAAAGGAGCTGGATCCATATTATTCACTCACACTACTGTCCTAGTTGGACAATATAATTTGGACAGTATAGATTCTATCTTTTCCCTGACCTGATACTTCTTTACTAGGGACTTCAGATAAGGCTGCTCAAGACAATCAAAGGTCTTGTATGCATCAGAAGTAAATAAGGTCAGTGGCTTATTATTTATCTTGGCATGTCTAATTATATTCAAAAGCTGACATATAGAAATCTGCCTATATGGAACAAATCCCACCTGGTCTGGATAGATATAGGAGACAATGTACCTGTTAAGCCATGCTGAAAAGAAAGCTGAAAAATCTTCTGGTCCTGGTAGAGGAGGGAGATAGGGTGATAAGGTTCTAGAAGCTCCAAATCTTTCCCCAGTTTCAGAATTACCACAACACGCATCCCCATCAGGACTCAGGAATAGAGCCCTTCTGGTAGCCCACTGAGTAAGGGAAGTGGTGTGGTAATGAAGTCTCTTTGAGGCATGTATACAAATCCCTGAGTATTCCATCCAGACCAGGGGCTTCTGAGGTTTCAGTTTCGATATCACCTCTGCTACTTCTTCCAAAGCAACCCTTGCATTTAATAATCTCCTAAATTTCTCTGAGAAGGGGTGGACGTTCGCGGTAGCTAAGAAAACCTCTATTTCTTCTTGGCCGGGTTCTACCAAAGAGTACAAGGGAGAATAAAACCTAGCAAACGTGGCTGTGATTCCCGCAGGGTCCACCACCCTAGTACTATCTTGTAACCAAAGTGAAAACACAAAACCTTTTGCTTGTTTTCTTTTAACCACATTAGCCATCATTCAAGAACTTTTGTTTCCAGGTTCATATTATTTTTGTTGCAATATACCAAGTATTCTCAATTTCCAAGACTTCTAGTTCCCTTCACTTAGTCTCTGGAACTCTGTAGACCCTAGGAGAACCACCCAGTCAATTCCTCAATCTCTACCTTTAATTCATTCCTTGGGGGCAAACCTCCATTTCAGTTTAATCAACTCACTTGTGGCCACCCCCTTGAGGACCCCCTTAACGAATGCCTCCACTGTATCCCATACCACTTTACGAGAAGGTCCACTATTTCATTAGTGAGAAAATATTGTTGCACCTCCTCCCTCAGAGTTTGTCTAAAACCAGAGTGAGAGACAATCATGCGATTAAAAGTCCATATTGGAGACAAATTCAGAGGTCCTAGAATTCTGAAATCAATTAAAACCAATGCATGATTTGAAATTTTCCTTTAGCCCAAGTTTGCACCTACTTCTCATAGGGTTTCATCTATGAAAATGTAGTCTATTCTAGAGAGTGGCCCATGGAGTGGGGAACTATATGTAAAACCAGGAATAAAAGGATGCCATTCCCGCCATGTCTCCTTCAAATGATAAAACTGAGTTGTGTTAGTAAATTTAACTTGTTTACACTTTGTAATCTGAGGCCCCTATCCCCGACGATGCAGCCCCTCCTTATGACACATGTTGAGATCACCTGCAATAATAAGTTCACCTTCTTTAAAAGAATCTAACTGTAATATTCTGGTCAGAGAATGCTGCTGCCTTTGATTCAGTCCATATACAGGGGCAAAGGTTAATCCTAAAACAATAAGGCTCAAAACAGTAAGGGAAATGTGTAAGCAATAGACGGGTATAGGGGAGAGTCATCCTGACCGCCGCAAAACTGTACACCACCCAAATTGGTAGTTCCACTAGGTACAAGAACTGTGGAAACTGCTAAAGGAGAGAAGCCTTTACAACCACTTGGCCCATTTCAGCAACAAACAACTCCCCAACACCCACAGAAAGCAAAGGGGATGTGAGGAAGAGAAAAAATGGCAATTAAACTATTTTTTTTAACATAGAACACCACACAGGAAAAAAAGAGAAGAGAAACTGTAAGGAAGGAAGGAAAAATACAACACAGGGCATTTCATCCAGCAGGAATAAAAGACCCAACCTATTCTGAACAAGGCGGGAAAAGGTCTGTTGACAGAAACAAATCTTCCCCCAGGAAGAAGAGCTGTCAATCTTCCAAGACCCTGCTTGACTGGTCCAGAAGGAGGAGTCATCCTTAACAACGAATGTACTCCATCTCATTCAGGCGAACAGCAACTATAAAGTTATTTTATCTTAGTTGTAAAATCTGTTATTTTTCCCTCCTGTTCAATATATATAATAAATATTTGATTTAGATGTCTTCATCAACTTATATGCTAACAGTCCACCCACTTTGTTACACACCTCGAAGTATCTTTATTTAATAAACAGTATTGCCTTCTTTTTCTTGTATTTTTTAGGTATCTTCCTCTCAATTGCTAGTTCTTTTAGAGTTTTCTCATCTAAAGGATCTTTGTTTTTCCTCCAGTTTTGCAGTCTTATTCCTATTTTTAGTATAACAAGCAATCTTATTAATAAAAAGTCTTCTAACATATGCTTTAGCAACATCCCATACCACTGGTCATGCTCTTTAGTGATTAGCATTAAATTCAAAATATTCTTCTATTACTTTTTCATAGATTAATTTTTTGCTTTTAAAAAATACAAAAAATAACACCCCATATGCCTTAAGGTTTATTTTCTCTGCAGTGTTTATTATTATCCAATTCATGTATGTATAATCCCAAGACTTCTGATTGACCTATTTCAGTTTCTTGTGTTTTCAAAATTAAAGTATGGGAGTTTTTAAAAAATCCTTGAATAACTTCTATGCAGAATAGAACTGAAAGTAAAATTTCTCTCATTATGATGAAAACATCTTCACATAACCTGAAGCTGTAACATTTCAAGGGAATATACAACTTTTTCAGGGCAAGAATGTGCAATTCTTCCCTGCTTATTTTTCCTAATATATTTACCAAAGATTCCTTTAACCGTTATAAATGCTTGCTGTTGTCTTTTTTACTCCCTTTTAATGCACACTTTCCGAAAATGAGAGCCAGTATGGTGTAGTGGTTAAGGTGTTGGACTACAACCTGGGAGACCAGGGTTCGAATCCCCACATAGCCATGAAGCTCACTGGGTGACCTTGGGCCAGTCACTGCCCCTCAGCCTCAGAGAAAGGCAATGGTAAACCGTCTCTGAATACCGCTTACCATGAAAACCCTATTCATAGCGTTGCCATAAGTTGGAATTGACTTGAAGGCAGTCCATTTCCATTTCCAAGTATTTCAAAGCGTTTTGTTGCCTTCAAATAGCTTTCTTTTGCACATAATGTATAAAAATGACTTTAAACAATATACATGCTTGTCTTTAATCTGTGCCTCATACAAAATTCATATCTCTTGGATCCGTTTTCAGAATTTGTGCAGGAGGTCCGTTCTGCACAACATAGGAAATGGACCTTTAGTGTGGCGGCACCTACCGTGTGGAACTCCCTACTCTTAAATATTAGACAAGCGCCATCTCTGTTATCTTTTCGGCACTTACTGAAAACCCTCCTCTTTCAACAAGCCTTTTAAGGAGAGACCTTATCCCAGTCTGCTTCTGTGTTGGAATTGCTTTTTAATGTTTTTAAACCTTTTTAAAAAAACAATATGTTTAACCTTTTTTAAAAAACGTCTTCAAAGATTTTTTAAAAAGTTTTTAAAGTTGTTTTGTTTTAATGTATTTTAAAGTGGTTTTTATGCTGGTGGGAGGAAGGGCAGGATATAAATCAAATAATAATTAATAATTAATATATAATCTCAGTATTTTTCTCTTTTGTATTAATATTTGCTTCTGCTGGCACACATATTACCAATATCTTATTTTATTCCTCACTAGCTAGCAATAAAGTCTGTCTTCCATTTAATGTTCAAATTCATCAAATCTTTTCCCTAAATTTCCTAACCTAGAGTCAATGTCATTTTTCACTTCCTCAATCGTTTCACTCACCTTTAATTCGATGATTTAAAATTATCATCAAATATTTTGAATTCACAAGGCTTTCTTTCAGCTCATCTACAGCTGGTTTTGTAGTTTTTATTATGACACGTTTTTCTCTTTTACTACTTTGTATCCATGTCAATAAGACTGTTTCCAAGGAGCATGCTAACACTAACACGTTCCCCACCAATAGAAAATATCCATAAAATTTCCCCATATCAAAACACTGCTTCATAATCATCAACAAAGAGAATAATCGGTACTATTAATTGAAATACAACATTTAAAACCTAGGGCACGATGAGACATATCTGCCTTCAATATAATATTCAATGAACAAAGTGCTTAATAGCTGCATGATTTCCACAATGTGCAAAATAATGCAGTAAACCTTTCTGCATTATGGCCTCAGCCTAGCAAAAGCCAAGGTAGTACAAAAGGAGAAGCATGTTCCTATCAGCCTATCCCACCTATCAGCATACAATCAGGCACTATGTGTTTTCTTGGAACAACAGCATTTCAAATTGCATCCAGTCCCTTCACAAAACTTAGTTTCACCTTCGTCAAGTTCCAATGGAGGCATAAGTGTCACTTTGTGCAATGAGAATCAGCCTAGCCATTTTCCAAGAGTCAGTATCTCTCTTGAACCTCTTTCTTTCTTTTTGTTGCTGCGCTTCTCAAACTGCCAGATGTTCTATGTTCACTTAAACAATGTCCCTCCAAATGCCACCAAACCCCTTCAACAGTCTGATCACACACACACATAATTGTGAGGAACAAAACAGGTTTTAATTTTACTAGCAAAATGTTTCGGCAGCAGTTATAGAGCTTTGAGAAAGGAATGCTTCATTTGCAGAACCTAAGTGATGTTTGTACTGTCCCTCCAGGTTAAGGCCATGTGGTGCCAATGTGTCAAGGGAGTATATCCAGAAGTTCTCTCTCTTTGTCGATGCTATTGGATCTGTTGGCATGTCTATAGCTCTTACAGGTAAACTGAACAGGCTGCAGCCCTCGGTGCTAAAATGTTTTGCAACTGGTTGCTCCACTTTTTTTAATCAAGATTGCCAATTTGTGGTTTCTGACATGTGTGCATAGGTCAGTTTTAGTTTTTTCTATGTGTTGGATATGACATCCTGTTTTTTTGTATTGAGTGACATAAATTATATTGCAAGACCTGCAAGTGATGTTCTGTTTGATGTAATATGTTCTGCCCATCCTAGTGCTTTTGAAAGTTGCTGTCTCCATGAAGTACACACAGGTGATACAATGTTTGTAGTGACAAGGATGAGGTCCAGGATTACTGATAGGCGGCTTAAGCATGGCTCTCACTAATAGTTTGCATAATTTAGGATGCTGGCAAAATGCTACAACAGGAGGCTTGTTGATGGCTCCAGCAAGACAGTCAGAGTGCCAGCAATGGGTAGCTCTCCCTCATTGCTAAGTGATAACTTGGAGATGCTAGATGGAAATCTACCACAAATGTGATGCACTGTTCTTTGCTTTTTGAAACCTCATTATGATGGATGAGGTTTTCTCTGGACAGAATGGAAGCTCAATGGATGCTGCAATCCATTACATGTGGAGGATATCCTCTCAGAAGAGCTCTTTATGTTCACTAATCCTTCTTTGATATTTCTCTTCAAGTCGCTTCCAACTTATGGCGGGCCTATGAATAAGGTATATGAATAGAGTATACACACACACAAATTCTGTAGCTTATAACTCCTTAGAATACATTTGATTTGATTTGATTTGATTTGATTTTAATATTTCTACCCCGCCTTTCGGCCAAAAGGCCCTCAATGAGGCTTACAAAAGAGCACCAATATAAAGATACATCAATAAAACATCAATAATACATCAATAAAACATCCGTAATACATCAATAAAACAATAAAAACAACACCATTTGCAAAAATTAAATAGTTAGCCTTCATTAGATATTGATAGTGGAAATCATACAAATAGCACATGCCGGCCTTAAATTAAATTATTATGGGGTTTCTCATTAGCACACATGAGTACATGATTTGTCTGTTTCACGTGTAAGAAGAACAATGAGTTCCTTACTATTCCTTTCATGAATATTTTTTCACCTCTCATAATATGCACTGAACCCCTTTTGAACATTACATTGAACCCCATTTCATTGAGTTTCGACACAGCCATAATGTTCCATTCAATATCAGGAACAAACAGCACATCAGTCATAATGGTATTGAAAACTGCTAATTTCACTGTACCCCTACTTTTGATCTGTTTCTTAGATCCATCAGCCATTATTACATGATCCTCTACGTCACAAAATGTATGAAACATAGATTTATCTTTGATTATACTATTTGTTGCCCCACTGTCAATTGCCCATAAATCTTTACAGTCATTTCCCTGCTCATTGTTAATACATTGCTTATTCTTACTAGCATAGATCACCTGTACACATGGTTTTCTTCCTCTTTCTCTTCTTCTTGCTTCACAATTCCTTTGAAGATGTTGCCTGGAACCACAAAAATAACATGCCTTTTGTCCATACAGTCTCTCTTGTGCAGCTTTGTTGTTCTGCTTTTCCACGTTGTGTTTAGACTCAGTCTTTTCCTGCTTTGCCATTTCCTGCCTCCTTTGAAATTCTTGTAAAAGTTTGCCTTCTATATAATCCATATTGAGATTTGCATCGTCCATTGCTTCCAAAGAGCTCACCAGACTATCATAACTTGAATCTAGTGAAGCTAATGTGATATACACTTTTTGCGTTTGAGAATATTCAATTTCACGTTCTGACAACTCAGTTAACAGTCTGTTTATTTCCAACAAATGCTCTGACATGGTTATATCTCCAGATAAGCGCATCTGATACAATCTTCTGGCAAGACATATTTTAGAACTGGCAGTCTTTTTCACATGAATATTTCTTCCCAGGTTTCCTTTGCTGTTGTTGCATCACGCACGTGCAGTAATTGAGAATCATCAATAGCAAGAACAATTAACGCCTTTGCCCTCTCATCCAGCCTTCTCCAATCTGCTGGAATAGGCACCCCGGCGGGTGGGTCTTCTGCGATAGCTTTCCACAGGTCTTCTTTCACTAGAAAAGCCTGCATTCTCTGTTTCCAAGTGCCATAATTTTTCCCTGTCAGCCTTTCCAAGGGAATCCCGGCCGATAATGTAACAGACATACTTTCACTTTTCACAGTTCACCGCCTTTGTAATTAGAGCTTCTCACCTCTGTCCTTCAGTCAGGTTTTTTTTTTCCCACGGCTCTCTCACAGCTTTCAGCTCAGCTTTCGGTTTCTCCGTCTCTCTGCTGTTTTACTCGCTGGTCTGCAGTTCTGGCTTTTCTCTGCCTCTTTTCTGCAATCCTCAGCGCCAGGTAACCATCAGCACCAGGTAACCATCCTCTGCTACCACTTGTTGGATGTTGGATCTGGCGCAAGCAGATGCCCAGGATGCAGAACAGTATAGTGACAGGCTAGATGCCAGTTGAAGGAATGAGCCGGACAAGCAATAAGTTTTAAGAGTTACTTTACTGACAACATATCACAAGCTCTCTCTGTACAAACTCCTCGACCCCCACACCGACTGGCCAGATCTGCTTATAGATAAGGCCAGCTGGTTGCCTTGGATACTTGTCCTTGAGATCTGCACGGACTCTGTGCTTCTTGGCCTTGTAACTCTGCTGTGGAAAAATACATTCAGGCACTCTTTCTTTGCCAACACCAGGGTGGTGGAAGCGGCGGCTCCCAGGGTGATGGAGGCGGCGGCTTCTCACCGGGACTCATGGTGAGAGAAGGTCGAGGAGTCAGGCGGTGGGAACATTCCAAAGCCCGCATGAGCTCCAGCCCAGCTGAGCACGCTCCTCACACTGAGAAGTTCTTCGTTCGACAGTGGCTACGTGCCCATATCTTCAACTCTATAAGCGGGGGAATCCGGCGCTGGCTGCGCAGGACAGCCTTGGCCGGCAGGACTCGAAGAGGGGACGGGTTGGGGCTCGCTGGTTCCTACCGCCTCGCCACCACCTGGGCTTCTGGCCCCTACTTTAGTCCTCACAGTGCTCAGTGTCTCCATGGAGGCTTATGAAGGCTTATGAGGCATATTTGAGGCTTATGAAGACTGTAAAGGTCAGCCATAAGATATATATCTAATAGAGAGAAGAGGGGGTGGAGAACAGGATCCAAAGAGCTACTTTATGTTTGCCCAGTATCACTTTTGACTTTGGTTTGACCCCTATGCCACATAATCTGATTCTGGAACTTCACTCCATTTAAAAACAGTTTGCCATGTAACTTAGGGAGCTGTTGTTTGAGAGACACAACTCTAATGCTTCTCTGGCTGTACAAAACGAGTTCTTTAGATCCTGGCCATACTTTTTTTTTTTTTTTTCAATAATTTTTATTCAAATTTTCATAAAACATACAAGACAAAATCATAAAACATTCAAAGACAAAAAACAAAATCAAAAATAGTTAAACAAAAAGAAAAAAAGAAAAAAAAACAAAAAACAAAAATAAAAAATAAAGAGTAAAATATTGACTTCCCATTTGTCAAAGATCAAATCAGTTATAAGTCTATAATATATAGCAATCCTGTCTCTTAAGTCATATTATAAAATCACTTTCCTCCAGTAGTTATCTTACTTAATCATCAAATCTCATAAACATTACTTTATTCTTTCCACAAAAAGTCAAAGAGAGATTTCAATTCTTTAAGAAATATATCTATCAATTTTTTTTTCCAGATAAGCATATCGATTAATCCATCTCATTACTAATTATGATAATCTTATTGTCATAACCATAGTCAAAATAAACATTTCAATTAATCCATCACATCAGAATCTGTTAGGTTCAGTAATTTCAGTAGCCATTGTTCTATTATCTCTATTAGTTCCATTTTCCATCTTCCATCTTCAGTAGTCTTGTTAAGTCCAGTAATTTCAATATCCAATCTTCCATTATCAGTATTCCATAATAATCTTGCTGTCAAAGCCATAGTCATATAGTAAGAGTCTGATGGGAATTACCTCTATCCCAAATATTTTCTTGCCATCCATTCTGAATAGGTTGCTGAAATACTGCTGTAAAATCATATCTCTGTTCTTTTTTTCAAAATACACTGGGTCATCTCTTAAAAGTTTTTCCATTGTCACATGGCTGCAGTTAATTCCATAGATTTTCTCTATATTGGGCTCCATCACATCATTCCAGTCCAAAAGATAATCCATGCCATTGATAACTTTATCTCTAGAATCTTCATTAATTTCTTCAGAGATAACATTGAGTTCCAAACAATAGATTTTATTTCTAAAGTCCATAGACTCCAAATCTTGTTCCTGTTCCACGTTTGTTCCAATCTCCGGGATCTCCTCTCTCACAGGGACCCCTATTCCAGTCTCCAGGGTCTCCTCTCTCACAGGGACCCCTGTTCCAATCTCCGGGGTCTCCTCTCTCACAGGGACCCCTTCCAGGGTCACCTCTCTCACAGGGACCCTTATATCTTTAATCTCCTGCTTCATTTTACTCAATTCAATTTTCGTTATCTCAATCTCATCCATTATTTTCTGAAACATAGTTATTTCCAGATTCTCAGCCACTTTCTTAATTGCCATTTTAAAAGAAAAATATAGGGAAACCACTTCTTATTTCAGCAACAATTGGGTTAATACTCCAGACTTGGTGACATCACAGTATAAACAGAGCAGACAGCCTTATCTCTCCAATAGTTAAGTAAACAAAATGCAGTTCCCAGGATCGAAACAATTAATGGCAATCGTCAAGAAACAGATTCGTCAAAATAAAATAGACCAAAAAGAGAGTAGTCTCAAAACAGTATAATATTTTTCAAAATAAAAATCTGGAATAGAAATCCCTCTTCTGTGTGTATCTTTAGAATGCAAATCCAGGACAGCTTTTTGCAACAAAAACAGAGATAAGCTATTAATTAGTGCGTAGCAGAGAGAAGTTACGGCTCCCCAGTGAGATGTCAAAAACCGATCAATCTGGCAAATCTCTTTTAAACAGCAACAATTTAAGTCAAGTAAAAGAAAAATATAGAAAGAAGGGTGCTTGCCTGTTAGTGCGTTCTCTCTTAGAAGATAAGGTGAACGTTCGCTTTATCAGATAGAGCTTGCTGTTGAAAATCCGTCCCACCTTCGTCGGCTGGACCTCGTCCCATAAATTAATGAGATCTGGTCGTCCCAACAAAAATAGGCTTTGAGGTTAATCTCTTCGTTTCTCCCTACCCGGGAGAAGTTTAATCAGTCAAAAAAAAAGAAAAAACTGACTGATATATCTGAATAAGCTTCTTTTGAGGCAGGAGCCCGTCTCAAAAGCAGGCACAGGCTAAGTCACCCTTCCCGGAAGTCCAGATCCTGGCCATACTTAACATTATGACTGCCAATGATTTCAACAAGGACAAAACATTTAAACCCAAGATGTCTTCAGGTCACCTGCCCATCTATCACCAAGCAACATTCCACACTGTCTTGGCAACCAGTAGAATACAGACTGCCATGGATTATCTTCACTTCCCTTTATCACTTCCATGATAGTATTTGTATGTGGTAGAGTCTAGAAATGAGTCTCAGGATTCAAGTCTGAGTTCAAGTCCCTTCTTAGCCATAAAACTCAGTGTATGATCTCAAGCAAATCACACACTCTCATCCTAATCTACCTTTTGGAGGTGTTGCGAAGATAACATACAATAACTCTCACAAGTACGAAAGTGTGGGATGATAACAAAGCAAGACAACAACCAACGAACTAAACCCTTTAAACTGATTATATCGAGTACAACATCATAGTTTGCAAACTCTTGGAATGCACACAAAGAGAAACACAAAAAAAGTATAGTAAGTCTAGATGCTTTTGTTAACGTGACGTGCTATCAGGTACAAAAATTGTCGTTCTGATTAGCATAAGATTTTCATATAAAACCACAGGAACCAGGGAGGGCCATTACATGGAAATAAAAGGGTTGAAGATTTCTCCATGCAGTGCAAGAAATAACAAAAAAGCACTATAAGTTCCTGAACATATTATTTGTGTGTAGGAAGTTTTAGTAGTACCTTTGGATTGTCAATAACAGGAGTAACGATTAGTTCGGACTCCATAAAGATAAGCTCTTTCACTTTCAACTCTAAATCCTGCTGGCTGCAGTATATGTTTTTCTCCTAGAATATAAGCAAACATTAATAGTATTTATAATAATATGTTTTTAAACACAGCAGATATTATACAACTCCTGAATTTATTATTAAAAGGCACCGAACGGTTTTCCTCGCCAGCTTAAAAAAATATCAGCATGGGCAGTCGAATTAATTTCTGTTTCCAAAAGGGATAATATTGATCCTTGAGACATGCATTAATGTAATGCATCCCACTGACTAGAAAAGTACCTTAGGAACTATCAATTAAACAATATGAAAACAGTTAAAATTTTGCTCACCATTTCCTGGTGTACAAAATAATTATCATAATCTTATGCAATTTCGTTTGTTCTCATCATGTAAAGAACAGAATAAAAATCACTCAGATATATTCCACTGTAAATGTATTCTGATCTTTCTGTATTCTTCTTGCTTGCTATAGCTAATTTAACTGCTTCACTTTCTCCTCACTTTATCCCACCCCTTCGCAATCTTTTTTCCCCATCATTCTTTCCTTCTCTCATCTTTACACATTCTCTCACCTTCCTCATACAGCTCAGTTTTCAGGCAGGAATGCATCTCTGCATATATGCTCATAACCTATAGATTTATTATTTTGTTCTTGTTACCATCCCATCATTCTACTGCTCTGAAGGTTATTGAAGGTGTGATCTTTCTGGTACTGCATCTACAATCACAGTCATAAGGTTTCACACTTGGAAATATGCTCCTCTGAAATAAATGACATTTCCTTCTGAATATATTTATTTATTTATTATTTGATTTATATCCCACCCTTCCTCCCAGCAGGACTCCAGGACAGCAAACAAAAGCACTAAAAACAATTTAAAACATCATAAATGGCTAAGATTGGACCGTACATATTAACCTATAGCTCTCTGATAATCTCCAGTCTACTTTGTGCTTATTTTATTCTACCAAACTGAGTTTCAGCAAGAATTACCAATTATTGCCTTCCAGTCAAATATAAAGACCTCATCTTTTAACACCGTCAATTATATTATCACCATCATTGGCTTCAGTAATGCCGTCTTTTCTTAGTTAGGATTTGGCAGCTCTGCCTCTTCTCTGTTTTTATACAGCAGTCATACAGAATTCAGCTTCTGGATTCTGCTTCCTTCAACCTACACTCACCTTTGCTGAAGGACATGGAGATGCTGTGTGAGCTGAATTTGTAGACAGAACAGTAGCAGCACTGTTTCTTTCTACTGCAGTGCTAGTTCTAGGGGTGGGACGAGAACTGAAAGACAATGCATGCATAATGCAAACAAACAGAACACTGAAATGCACATTATTCCAAGTATGTTCTAGATTTTGGACCCTCTACACAACTACTATTCATACAGAATAGTATGAATAATTACAATTAAACTTACCCCTATTTATTACATTTTAAGTGTTTCCTCATAAGATTTTACTATAATTCTTTATACTATGTATATAAATACATTTGTTAACTCAAAATACTTATACAATGAATTGTGACACCTTTGTAAAGGAAATTTGCATTCTCATTAAATCTGAATTGACATGCTAATTTCACTCTTTTCATATGAGTCACTGGAAGGAAATGAACTTAGGAATGTTCAAATTCATACATGTATAAAGACTGTAGTATGACTGAATGACCACAAAATGATTACTGAATTAAATTAACCATTTTTAAACGTAGGTACTCAATGCAAATTCTCACATTTCATATTGTCCTTCTAGGGATGACCTCTTAATCTCATTATGATAAAGAATTTCGTCAATGCTCACTATAATTCAGCTAGTGTCCTGTGCTGCGTTCTAAACCCTTGAACACATGAAACTGAATGAAGAGAGTGCCTCTATGAGTTAGGCATATTTATCACTGATCAACAAAAAACCCTGAAAAAAACAAGAACAAATCCTAAAAATGTCTTTAAAGGGGATGTGATGTTCTCATACCTGAGAAGAAAGATAGATTCATTTGATTCACCATCACTAGCATTTTTAGGGCGCAGCTCTTCTGGATTTTCTGGCAAAGAAAGAAAACACTGTATTTTAACCAACCTGAACAATGTATATGAATGTAATGTTTCAAGCACACATTTCTGAATTTTACATTACACTAATACAGGGGTTCCCAAACTGTGACCCATAAGCTTTGTTCAGGTTGTCCATGGCTTGTCCATATTAAATATTCACATTGATTTTTAACTGTATTTTTACTGCTTCTTCAATTTCTTATATTGTATTTTATTGTATTACCATTAGAATTCTATGGAATGCAAATTGTAATACAATAAAATGCAATATATAAGGAATTAAAGAAGTAATAAAAATACAATTAAAATCATACAGCACTTAGCACAGTGCATTACAATTGCTACAAGAGGTAGAAAAATAATTAAATGGTCCACCAAGACCATCAGCAATTTTCAAGTAGTCTGCAGGGAAAAAAGTGTGAGAACCATTGAACTGACACATGAAATGAAGGTGTAATCTTACCTAACTTGAAAGATCTGTTAAGTTGATTGTTTTCTGTTCTTGTGGACATAATACCTGGGAGGTTTTTTCTCTCTAACTGAACCTCAGACTTTCCAGGTTCAAACAGCTCAGCATTTCCACTGCTGTTCAAACAAAGGATAATGAAAAGCACTTTGACGTTAATATAGCTTGCTTTCACTGTATTTTTTTTAAGCTGGAAGTTTAAACAATTGAAATAGTATTGTAAAAGTAATTTTTTATTTATTTATTTACAGATCAGAATATAAGGAGCTTTGGGAATAAGTTATTTCAGAGATCAGAGCAATATACAAGAAAATCAGTAAAACACAATAAAATGTAACAGGCAATATAAAAATATAGTTGAGGTATTTGTAACCATATCAAAAAGAACTTAGTAGACTTCACTACCAGCAAAAAAAAATCACTTTTACTGAAACAGTTTGTAGCTTCCATGGTTGGAATTCTAGGAGGCTGGTGTACTGGTCAAGCAATACTGCAAGGGATAGAATTTGCTTCTTAAGGGAGTGTAACAAAACTTAAGATTATATTGAATCAGAGGGCTTACCTTTATTGCCATATATATATATACTGTTATAGAATATAGCACTACTAATACCAGATCCAGACTGTTAGTTGAAGTTAAGTCCCATTGATTTCAATGAGATGTCAGTGAAAGTAACTTAAAGCACAATCATGTTTACTCAAAAGTCAGTCACACTGAATTCAATGAAACTTACTCTCGGGGAAGTGGGTATAGGAGTTCAGCCTTAGCCTGGATAGCAACATGCTTCTGAAAGCAGTTGCCAGAAGCCACAGGAGGGGAGAGTGCTCTTGCACTTGGGACCTGTTTACAGACTTCCCATTGGCATTGCCCATTGGCATCTGGCTGGCCACTGTGAGAACAGGATGATGGACTAGATGGTCTAGCAGCTCTTCTTATGTTCTTATGGATCCAATCCATATAGTTTGACAGACAGGCAGCGTGAAGAACTCCTGTTTGCTGAAACTGCTCGAGTGGATATCGTGTAATACATTTTGACATTTGTACTGTAATGTACATGTAATGTGTTTGATGGGGGAAGTCTTGTCTGATCACGTGAAAATTGGTTTAACTTAACTTTAACTTACAGCTGAGGAGGGACTAGAGATATAACTTTTCAGTATGGAAAATCATAGAAGATATTAATATTCTGGTTGGTAATTGTAAGTTTAGAATTCTTAGTTAAACAGTGGCTATGTACACATTACCAGCTTAATATGCACCAAGGTCATTTCCCCTGAATGTGTTTCAAATCACATTTGCTCCTTGCTGTACTCATCAGTATGCTCTGATGTATTTTCACATCATGCTATCTGTCCACACCAGTAGGCAGACAGGGGGCATGGATGCAAACTGCCTGGTTGCTTTCCCCACCCATCCTCAACTCCTGTTCTTGAAGCTTTCATCCCTTCAACCCCACTCCCCTGAAAATCATCTATATTATGCTGTCATCTGCAGCCACAACCCTATACAACTTTCAGATACAATGGTGCAAGGATAAAATGCGGGGGAGGAGTACGAACTTATACATCTTCCAGATGCTACCATCCAGATTTAGGTACATCTTCCAGATGTGAGACAATCTTCTAAATTTAGATACATCTTTCAGAGAATGTGTCTATACATCTTACAGATACAGTATTGTATGATGATACACCACCTTGAGCTCCTTGGAGGGAAGATTGGAACTGGGTGACAGTTTGCAGCTTGGAAAGGGGAGGGGGGGGCTGGTAGCTAGTGTTGACTTTTAGCAGCACTCTCTGCTCCCCTTCACCTTTTGTGGCACCTGCCTGGAGATGGGTCACAGCTTTGTTTCTCCCAGTGTCAGTACTTTATATAATCTTGTTTGGTGAGACTCAGCAGTGAGGAACAAGGGCTCGGACGTGCAAAGGCAAGCATGGATCTCTTCTCCCCACCAAAAAAAATAAAAATCTTGTTTTAAGATTGTAATGCTAATTGCAATTACTTGGAAATAAGGTATATTGAAATGAGCAAGATGTAGGCTGCAATCATAACTCCACTTACCAGGGAATAAGCCCCACTGATTTCAATGGGACTCATTTCTGAATAGATATGGTTAGGATTGCAGTGTTAGTTTTGAGTCAACAGGATTAGAAGAAGATGGCAAGTGGAGGGTAGGTTGGAAGTGGGATGCTTCCCTGCAATCACACTACATCAGTTCTGTAGAACCTCCCCCAGAAGGAAAGGTAAGCATTTCACTTTGTACACAACTTGAATTCACTGCAGATCAAGTAAGCCTACAGTTCTGAAGTCCGATCAAAGCTGGCTTGGGGGAGTGCGCATTAAAACACAGTATTTTAACAGAAACTACAAGATATACAGTACTGCATGTCAATTGAGGGCAATGATGTGTGTACATAGATTCAGAATACAAGAGTGGGAGCACACTGAAACCAGAGTAAAGGTAATTGTGTACACAGCCAGCGTGATTGGATGGGGTAAACGGGGGGGGAGGGGACAAAAAGTGAATATATGGCTGGTGCTAGTCAGTCAGGGTCAGTCTGAGGTAAGTTATTTGTTATTCAGAGAGTCTTTTTTGGTTGGAATAGAGTCTGTGCTGGATGAGGCTTGGGAGTTTGTGGTGGATAGCCAGAAGACAGCAGAGGATCAAGGAAGAAGAAAGAAGACCTAAGGAGAGGGCGGAGTGGTTGGTGGCCAAAGATTTGCTGGAGTAGCTGAATACTTCGATTAGGTTGAAGAGACAAGGGTAGAATCTGTCTATAGCACTGAGCAGAAATAAGTGAGAGATGGTTTGGAATACTAGGCTCTGGTAGGACAGCCAGAGGAAGATTCCAGGACAGGACAGCAAAAATAGACCTGTGCTTCAATACGTCAGTAGGGGTTGAAACAGAGGATTCAACAAAAGCTCTCACTTATAGTGCTTTGTGAGGCTTAGTGAGGTGGAATTAACACAAAGACAATCTGGCAAAAGAGTTCTAAGATGGTAACTAACTGCTTCCTCAAGCTGTTTTGGTTTATAAAAATAGTATAAAATAAGCTGTTGGTATTTAAAGTTACAGTAAAAAGTCAGCAAAGTATATACCCATTTAAAAGGTACCCAAGCTCAAGGCTCTAGTTTTGGTGTACAAAGGCCTACACAGCTCGGGACGAGGATACCTGAAAGACCGTCTTACCCCTTATATGCCCAGTCGATCACTGCGCTCTGCAGGTGAGGGCCTCCTGCAGATACCATCTTATCAGGAGGTTCGTTCTGCATGATATAGGAAACAGACCTTTAGTGTGGCGGCACCTACCCTGTGGAATTCCCTCCCTTTGAATATTAGGCAGGTGCCATCTCTGCTATCTTTTCGGCGCCTTTTGAAGACTTTCCTCTTTCAACAAGCCTTTTAGGTTGAGACCTATCCAAGTCTGCATCTGTGTTAGAATTGCTTAATATGTTTTTTTAATAATGTTTTTAACCCTTTCTTAGTTATTTTTTAAAAATGTTTTTAACACTTTGTTTTAATTTATTTATTTGTTTATTTTATTGCACTTGTATACTGCCCCATAGCCGAAGCTCTCTGGGAGGTTTACAGCAATCAAAACGTATTTTAAGATCTGTTTTTATGATGTCTTAAAGTGTTTTTAGCACTTTGTTTGCCGCCCTGGGCTCCTGCTGGGAGGAAGGGCGGGAAAGAAATTAAATAACAAATAAATAAATAAAAAGAAAGTACTATATTAAAGGAATCACTTTAAGCTTGTGCACTACATAATCTTGTAACAAATAGACATTAATACATTTGTTAAATACAGTCACTAAACATGACTTGCTTTATACCATGCCTAAATCTCACAATTACTAGAGTTACTGGTAAGGTAAGGGTATAAGCGATATTCAATGGTGGCAGCAGCATGGAATTAGGAAAGCCACTGGAACTGAAGGAACCATTGTCCTTTCCCAAAAGGTGTTTCTCAGAGGTGTTGAACACATGACATTATTGGGGTTACGCTGCTCTCTCATGTCCAGAGACAGGAAACAGAGACTGGCCTTTGTTGGGCGCAATCCCCCTCAATCCATTTCATGGCAAGAATGAACACATCTTAGAACACTCACACAATGAAATAACATTGTACAAACAACACACTATCAAAAACCAAAGCTAAAGAATAGCAACTCTTTATAACATTACTTCTACCCTAACATGGAAGGGCACATGTCATGTGTTTAAACCTCTGAGAAACACCTTTCAGCTAAGGAAAACAGCCCCTTCTCTGGAAGTGGGAAATACATGACATGGCAGGATGTATTAAAGTTTGTACCTCCAGGGTGGGTTAATACCAATGCTCAAAGAATATGTGGACGACTTGCCTCCTGAACACCGCCTTTGCAGAAGTGTATAGTGCATCTATATTATAATGTCTTACAAAGTACATTGGAGTGACCCATGTGGCCACTCTGCAGACCTCATGAAGAGGTGCATTAAGCAAAACTGCTGCAGAAGTAAAGAATGCCCTCATTGAATGTGCTACAATATTTTTGAGTACAGGCAATCTCAGTGACTCATATGCTAAAGAAATACACACTTTAATCCGTTGATCTTGTTACTCTTCTCCCCAAAGTGAATGGATTAAAGGATCCAAACATTGACTCTGTCTACCTTATTGGCTTCATTCTGTTAATTTATTTATTTATTGCATATGTATACCGCCCCATAGCCGAAGCTCTCTGGGTGGTTTACAACAATTAAAAACAAATATACAAATTTAAAACACATTTTTAAAAAGCAATTTAAAAACACATGCTAATATGCCTGGGAGAAGAGGAAAATCTTGACCTGGTGCTGAAAAGATAACAGTGCCATTCCACAATTTGGGGCCACCACTGAGAAGGACCTCTCCCTTGTTGACAGACTCCCAGCTTCCTGTGGAGTAGGCACCCGGAGGAGGGCCTGGGATATTGAGCACAGTGTACGGGTGGTTTCGTGTTGGGAGAGGCATTCCATCAGGTATTGTGGTCCCAAGCCATGTAAGGCTTTATAGGTTAAAACCAGCACCTTGAGTCGAGCTCGGAAACGTACAGGCAGCCAATGCAAGTGGGCCAGAATCAGTTTTATATGTTCGGACTGTCTGGTCCCTGTTACCAATCTGGCCGCTGCATTTTGCACAAGCTGCAGTTTCCGAACCGTCTTCAAAGGCAGCCCCACGTAGAGTGCATTGCAGTAATCTAACTTGGAAGTTACCAGAGCATGAACAACTGAAGCCAGGTTATCCCTGTCCAGATAGGGGCGCAGCTGGGCCACCAACCCAAGTTGGTAGAAGGCACTCCGTGCCACCGAGGCTACCTGAGCCTCAAGTGACAGAGATGGTTCTAGGAGAACCCCCAAGCTACGAACCTGCTCCTTCAGGGGGAGTGCAACCCCATCCAGGACAGGTTGGACATCCACCATCCGGTCAGAAGAACCACCCACTAACAGCATCTCAGTCTTGTCTGGATTGAGCCTCAGTTTATTAGCCCTCATCCAGTCCATTGTCACAGCGAGGCACCGGTTCAGCACATTGACAGCCTCACCTGAAGACGATGAAAAGGAGAAATAGAGCTGCGTGTCATCAGCATACTGATGGCAACACACTCCAAAGCTCTGGATGAGCGCACCCAATGGTTTCATGTAGATGTTGAACAGCATAGGGGACAGAAGTGACCCCTGCGGAACTCCATACTAAAGACTCCAGGGTGCCAAGCAATGTTCCCCAAGCACCACCTTCTGGAGCCGAACCGCCAAGTAGGTGCGGAACCACTGCAATGCAGTCCCTCCCACTCCCAACTCAGCCAGTCTTCCCAGAAGAATACCATGGTCGATGGTATCGAAACCCACTGAGAGATCAAGGAGAATCAACAGAGTTACACTCCCCCTTTCTCTCTCCCGACAGAAGTCATCATACAGGGCGACCAAGGCTGTTTCCGTGCCAAAACCAGGCCTGAAACCCGACTGAAATGGATCCAGATAATCAGTCTCATCCAAGCGTGTCTGGAGCTGGCCTGCCACCACTCGTTCAAAGACCTTGCCCAGGAATGGAACATTTGCTGCCGGCCTATAGTTATTAAGATTTTTTGGGTCCAGGTAGGGTCTCTTCAGGAGTGGTCTCACTACCGCCTCTTTCAGGCAGCCAGGGACTACCTGCTCTCGCAGAGAGGCATTAATCACTTCCCTGGACCAGCCAGTTGTTCCATCCCTGCTAGCTTTTTAGCCAAGAAGGGCAAGGATCCAGCACAGAAGTGGTTGCACGAACCTGTCCAACCACCTTGTCAATGTCCTCAAGCTGTACCAACTGAAACTCATCCAAGAAATCAGGACAAGGCTGTGCTCTGGATACCTTGCTTGATTCATCTGCTATAACACTGGAGTCTAAGTCCTGGCAGATGCTAAAGATTTTATCCTGGAAGTGCCTAGCAAATTCATTACAGCAGGCCTCACATGGTTCTACCATGTCCTTGGGGCCAGCGTGTAATAGCCCCCGGACAATTCTGAAGAGCTCCGCTGGGCGGCAGATTGATGATTTGATAGTGGCAGCAAAATAGTTTTTTTGCTGCCCTCACTGACCCTAAATACAGCTTACCATAGGCACTTAACAGTGTATAATTGCATCCACCAGGAGTTCGTCTCCACTGCCCATGTCATTTCTGTATTCCACAGTTCAACCAGGGTTTCAACAGGAACGCCAGCCCTATCAGCCGGAAAACTCCCCCGAGCCCTTTGGAAACCATCCGGATCCATTAGTCTCTAGGGGCGGACCAACTTAATAGGTCCCCCACCCTTGCAGAGGGGAAAAGCCACTGTAAATCTAAACTTCAGCAAACAGTGATCTGTCCATGACAGAGGGACTGATGTAAGGCCCCCCACATTCAGATCACCATCTCCATGTCCAGTTGCAAAAACCAAGTCTACAGTATGCCCTGCTACATGTGTTGGGCCAATGACATATTAGGACAGTCCCATGGTTGTCATGGAGACCATGAAATCCTGAGCTGCCTCAGATAAGGTGGCCTCAGCATGGATGTTGAGATCCCCCAGAACCAACAGTCTGGGGGATCTCAACAGTACACCTGAGACCACCTCTATTACCTCCACTAGGGAGTCTGTTGGGCAGCGGGGTGGGCGGTACACCAACAAAATCCCCAGTCTGTCCCGCTGACCAAACATAAGGTGCAAAAACTCCAGACCAGTGGTCACATGGACTGCTTACAGAGGGAGATGGAGCTCCTATAGACCACAGTAACCCCCCCTGCCCGACCCTCAGGTCTACCCTGATGCTGAACCAGTTACCCTGGTGGACATGGCTGGGAGAGACCGATTCCTCCCTGCTCACCCACCCAGGTCTCGGTTATACATGCCAGATCAGTTGCCTCATCCACAATTAAATCATGAATGAGGGAGATCTTATGCACCTATTGAAAGCATGTGTATAAATATTAAAGCAATAAACTGCAAGATAGGTGATAATAGTATCAGTGCAGCTTACATTGTTCAAAAGAGTTACTACAGCATATAAATCACATAATAGTTCATATCTGTTACTGTACTTCCAGTTAGCTACATTGCTAATGGGTGACTACAGTCAAAGGTGAGGAGGTGTAGCCATGTTAGTCTGTTGCAGCCAAAACAAGGAGTCATATGACACCTTAAAGAAGGAGTGGGGAACTTTCAGCCTGTGGATCAACCTTGGGCTGCCAGGCATCCCCATTTGAATGACAAGGCTTTTTGGGAAGCTCCACCCACCTGCCCTGAAGTATATGATATCAGGTGTGGGGTGAGTAAGGGTGGGAGTTCAAAGGAACAATCGAGACCTTAAGGTGCACTCCCAAGTTATCCTTTTGCTGGAGCAAGACACGAATCAACTGATGGGTGGTGGGAACCTGCCTTGCTCAAGAAGAAAGTGGTTTCCATTCAGTGGAAACTGCTTCTCTAAGCCCTGCTTTTTGAACCTCTGAAAACTGTGCGAAACTGTTTTAAAGCCCTTTCCCCAACAGTCTCACACTGCTCTTTAAACTTCTGAAAATCAGAGGCTTAAAGAGCAGAGTGGGGATATTTACCAAAGGGCTGTTTGAAAGCCCCTGACCAAGTTGAGAGGTTCAAACGATCACGGCTTCAAAGTGAAGCATCACCTGGGACTTCCGGGAAGGGTGACTTCTCCTGTGCCTGCCTTTGAGACGAGCTCTCGTCTCAGAGGAAGCTTTTTCAGTTTTAAAATCAGTCAGAACGTTTTTTTTTTTTACTGGTAAAGACTTTCTCCCGGGCAGGGAGAAACGTAGAGATTAACCACAAAAGCCTGTGTTTGTTGGGAGGACTGGATTTCATTAGTTTATGAGAGAAGGTTCAGCCAGCAGTGCCGGACGGACTTCCAAACAAGCTCTAACTGATTAAGCGACACGTTTATCTTTTCTTCAAAGGAAAACAGATTTTAACAGGCAAGCATCCTTCTTTCTATTTTTATCATCTGGTTTAAATTGTTGCAGCAAAAAGAGATTTGTCAATGAATCAGCTATAAAGAATCCCTGGGTGAGTTATAACTCTTCTCTTTCATTCACGAAATTAAGGAGGAAAGAAATTGAAAAAGCTTATCTTTGTTATTATTGCAAAAAGCTGGCCTGGAATTTGTGCATTTTAAAGACACAAACGGATGTTGGATTTCTATTCCGAGGAGAAAAAAAATAAATAAATCTGATTTATGAACTTTTGGAGTATTATATGTCTGGGACTATTTTTTTTGGTCTATTTCATTTTGACGAATCTGCTTGTTCACGATGCCACTAACTGTTTTGATGCTGTGAACTAAATTTGTTTTGCATTCCTGAACATATAAGAGATAAGGCAGGCTGTGCTGTCTACACTGTGATGTCATCAGGCTTGGAATATTAACCCAATTGTTGCTGGAATAAGAAGTGGGTTTTTTTCTTCTTCGTGGTTTTAAGAATGGCAATCAAGAAAGTGGCTGAGATCCTGGAAGTAACTATGCTTCAGAAAATAATGGATGAGATTGAGATAACGAAACAAACCCTGAGACAGGGTAGACAGGAGATGAAAATTGAATTTGGCAAAATGAAGCAGGAGCTTAAAGAAATAGGGGATCTTGTGAGAGAGGAGGTTGATGAGATCAGAGATACAACTGGACAAGCATTAGAAGATGAAAAAAGAAAAATTAAAGGGAAGATGCAAGCCCTGGAGATTGGAACAAATGTGGAACTGGAAAAAGACTTGGAGTTTATGGATATTAGAGATAAAATTTACGGTTTGGAATTCAACGTCTCTGAAGAAATTAATGAAGATATTAGAGATAAAGCTATCAATGTCTTGGATAAATTTCTGGACTGGAATGATATGATGGAGCTTGACATAGAAAAAATCTATGGAATTAATTACAGATATGTGACAATGGAAAAACTCTCAAGAGATGTGCCAGTGCATTTCGTAAAAAAGAAGAACAGAGATATGACTTTACAACAATATTTCAGCAACACATTCAGAATTGATGGCAAGGAAATATTTGTGATAAAGGAAATTCTCATCAGACTCTTATTATATGACTATGGCTATGACAGCAAGATTATTATGGGATATTGACAATGGAAGAATGGCTACTGAAATTATTGGACCTAACAGATTTGATGAGATGGATTAATCAACATGTTTATTTGGAGAAAAATTGATAGATATATTTCTCAAGGAACTGAAACCTCTGTTTGACTTTTTGTGGAAAGAATAAAGTAATGCTTATGAGATTTGATGATTAATTAAGATAACTACTGGAGGAAAGTGATTTTGTAATATAATTTAAGAGACAGGTTTGTTATATATTGTAGACCTATAACTGATCTGCGACAAATCGGAAGTCAACATTTTATTTTATTGTTTAATTATTTTTGTTTTGTTTTGTTTTTGAAAATTTGAATAAAAATTAATGATAAAAAAAAAAACAAAGTGAAGCATCACCTGATGTCAGGGCTAGCAGGAGAAGGGCACAAGGAGTACACATGTACTGGGCCCCAAGCCAACAGAAGCAAAACATGAAGCAAAATATCCAGACAAACCTTAACCTTCTAAGTGACTTCTGTGAGATAAGGCAGCTTGGCCCCTCTTGTCTTTCATTAGTTTTAGCCAATGAGTGAATCAGAGCTGTGACTGACAAGTGAGTTGTTTGAACAACAGGGATCACTGGAGTCCTAAAGAGCTGCTGTTTTCCCCTGCACTTTTCTTTCTGGCTAGTAGCTTGTCTCCTTGTAATCTCTGTGTGGGATCAGGTACTCCCTAGACGTTTCTGCAGATTCACTACAGAGCAAGTATGGATGGATGTTAATGACACACACACATAATGGCAAATACAAACTTGAAAACTTTGCAAAAAGGCTTAGGCATGTCTTCTGTATAGGACCTGAAGTCTAGGCACTTGTTAAGAATGTACTGTGTAATTAAATTACAGTACAATGGTCTACATGTCTGCTCAGAACTAAGTCTCCTTTAGTTTAATGGGGCTTACTCTCAGGTAAGCGGAGAGAGGATTGCAGATTTTTTGTGAGGAAATGGCAGAGAAGGGTCTATGGTGAGAGAGTCCACTGTGCACACCAACCTGTGAGTAAGCTTCCTTGAATACAATTGGGACTTACGCATCTAAACACATAATAATCAGGCCAGATTAAGACTGAGTGAAGCCTTAGAGCTGTACTAATTGAGGTGGGAAGAATGTCCCTCTTTGGTACAAAGTTGTATCACTTTGGTCAAAATAAGCAAACTTTGATGCCTACAAAACAAGCACTAAGTCTCCCTTAGCAGCCATTTGATACTTCCTTCTATATCTTCACAACAGCCATAGGGAATGGGTGACTGCTGCAAGGCAGGACGTGAGCAAAGACAATGATGAGTTAAGCAAGTACAGTAGGGCCCCGCTTTACGGCGGTCTCAATTAGATGCAATTAGACTAAAGCCCCACTTATATGGCGCTTGTTCCACTTTTACGGCGGTTTTCGGGCGTTGCGCACCATTCCATTCAATGAGTTCCGCTTTTCAGCGGTTTTAGCTTTTTGGCGGGGGTCCAGAACGTAACCCGCCATATGAGTGGGGCCGTACTGTATAAAATGTGAAGCTACACATGCTCAGTTTGTATGTGTGTGTGTCTATATCACACACACACAAAGTCAGAACTGCAATATAGCAATCAAAACATGGAAAGTAGGAGGAGGCATGCTTTCCTGCCATTGTGTTTATTTTTATTTCTAGTGTCTCATCACCTTTTTTACCTGTGTGAATGCCATATCACAAATTATAGTTACAGATGTTAATTTGTAATATATATCAAGTTGTCCATATGTTTTGTTGCTGTTGTTTTAGCATGTAGCAGTGGAATGGTGGAGTGGGGAGAGAAATGCTCAAGGTGTGCTTCACAAATGAAGTGTTGTTATTATTACTGGGGGGGGGGTGACAGCAATACACAGGGAAGGGAATTAGTTGCTTTCCCACTCTTGGGGAGTGGAAATATGATAGGTTCCTGGGGTGGATTGGTGCTGCTGATATAAACACTTAAATTGATTGTTGTCATCAAAGAGCTCAAGTTGATGTACATGGTTCTCCTCTTTCCATTTTATCCTCCCAACAACCCTGTGCAGTATATTGGGTGAAGAGACAGTGACTTCCCAAAGGGCACCAAGTGAGCTTCATGGCTGAGTGGGGATTCCAAATTATTTTTGCTCAAAAATGGAAAAAAAATGCTGCATTTATTACAAGGTATTCATAAATAACCACAACAAATTAATACATTGTTTGATTTTTACCTATTCAAATACTGAATTTATCTAAGAACAAGCATCTGAATAGAATTGCTGCAGACCAAAGATCTACGGTAACATTAACTCATTTACAACTCATCACTTATTTGCATGGTTTAGGATTGGCACTGGAGCAGGGCTTAAACAGATATTAAATATGATAAACGGAGAGCAGATATTAAACAGAGCAAGGCTTTTCCAGTTTGGAACTATGAATAGAGGTTCATGTATTGATATTCTGTCTGTCGGACAGCTTATTACTTGTGTATGACCCTTGATTTATTTTGGGGGGGCTCCACCTCCCCCGCCTGCAAAAGTGGTTATAAATTTGCAAACAACATAAAGTGTATGCACATTTTATGCAAATTTGTTTTTTCTTTTGCAAGTGCAGCAGAGGGGCCAATCCACATACAGTATGCTGGGCCCAGAAAATCCTGTTGGCACCCCTGCCTGATGTCCCTATGACAGGTTGGCAGCCCTGCCCACTTGTCAAATTTGGCCCACCAGGGGTCAAAGAGATTAAGATCTGGTCTGCTGGCCAGAAAAGGTTCCCCACTCTTGCCTTAAACACAAACAATTTTGTTGCAGCAAAACATTTATAGATAAGAGCCCACTTTTTGACAGAAGCCTTCAACCTCATGTATGCATCTTTTACACAATGTTTGACAGGCAATGGAACTTAAATTTTCAAATTAATTTCTACTGTACCTGGAGCTTTCTTGGCTGGAGATAGATTCACTGGGAATTTGAATAAAAGCATCTTTCCAGAAAGGATGCTGCAACAGCTCGGCCCAAGTAAATCTTTAAATATAATGGGGGGAAATTATACAATCTTCTCATACAGTAGCAATTTAAATGCCACAAACTCCCAGCTATTTTTAAAAAACTATGCTTTAGTATATATATCATTTAAAAACTGCTCGGTCTCAAACCACAGTTTTACCTCTTTTGAGGATCCTTTTGAAGCAAAGAATCAAGCAAATTAAGGAAGTCTGAAGATGGTTTCAGATGGGCTGAGCCTGTAAGATAACAATGCGATATCCTATTTCAGAACAAATATGATTTTACTAACTACCAAAGACAATAAAATAATTTATATATTACCCTTAATGAATGAATGCATAGAATCAAGCTCACAGCTGTCTGTATTGACATAATTATAGTGAAGGGTAAGCAAAATATGTGACAGTGATTACAGTTGGTAATTGTTTCCAATATTTACTTTTCTCCATAGATTGGGGGAGAAGAGGTGTGAGGGCATCAATCCTCAGAAACTGAATTACTGGGACAATATACGGGGTAACAAGGTTGATTTCATCATAATCAAGAAGTCATTTATCAGCTCTACATTGATCCTGCTTAGAACAAACAGGTTTGACACACAAATAAAGATGCAGAACTGGACTACAATTTGTTTATGTAACTAAATCAATTTAATACCTTTGCACATTTATTACCTTAACTGAACTGCATTTACCAGCCCACTTTTAAAAAACCCAGCCAATATCTATTCTTAATGAGATATGAAATCCAGTTCTGACAGCTGCACCACCCCAAATCTGGAATATTCCTCTCAAAATTCCTTTCAGTTCTTGCTGTTCCCCTCAGTGTCTGTCACTCCCAAAACATATCTCCTCTATACCCTTCATACACTTCCTGTGAATGACTGCCAACAGCTTTCCTGTGCTTGCCTTCTGTTTTCCTGAACGTGCTGGAAAGCCACTTCTTTGACATTTTTGGCCATATGGAGGTGCATCAGTTACACTGAGCCTCTAGTTGGTCACAAAAGTCAGGCTGGCAGAAAAGTGTCCTCGCTCTGTAATGTCCTGGTCCCATGTGACCCTCTAAAATCATATGAAGCCACAATGACTGAATTTGAAAGACATTCTTAAATAATATCATTTTTTTCCAGCTTCTCTGATTACTACCAAGGGCTAGATAGTGAGACGTTCCATTTCTTAAGAACCATCCCTGTTACCCAAGCATTTATTATAAAGATGAGTTGCACTGTAAAAACCAGGGAAAAACTGAATGTTGTTCTAACGTATTGTCAAAAGGTGCTTTTAAAAAAGAAATTAGTTAGCAGCAATCCTTGAAATATTTTCCATCCTAGGAATGTTTCCAAATGACTTTCTCCTCCAAGTTTCTCTGATAGGTAAGGTGAACCATTCACATGTTTGTCCAATTTTATAAACTCCTAAAATTATTTTTCACTAGGTTTAATATTTAATGTAAGAACAATACCTTGCTGTGTAGGTGGGAAAGGATCTTTATGTAAAATCTGTTCTGCTAATTCAGTAACACTTTCTGAGAAGAATGGAGGTGTTCCTATAAACATAAGTAGATAGAGTTCAGTAAAATTTGAATAAGCATCAAAATAATTAAGTAATAAAATCCATTTGCATCAATCAAAGGTTATTGCAAGTCTATTTAAGATGTAAGAATTATGTTTGTATATTAAGTATATAATATAATACATAATATTCATTTGAAAATGGACCATTGGTCTCACCTGAAGGGTGATTTTCCTATGAGTACGGACATCACAGAGGGTGTTAGCTCCACCTATCGTGCGAAGGCAAGAATGTCTTTGAAGTCAAGACTAGGGGCGTCAGGCCCCTCCCACTCTCCAGTTCATTCGCAGCGAGTCTAAGGAGAAATATCTAAAGATACAAGAACAAGGCCAACCGGCCTGGCAGCAGGAAAATAACACAATAGTACCATGCATAGTAACATGACTGCAACATAGCGGTATAACAGAACTAGAAGTCTTGACTTCACTCTTAAATTTAAATATAATAGCGTAACAGTAATATATAACACATTAAAAAATATATAGTCATCCTCCAACTGGGAGGGTCGTGATGTCCGTACTCATAGGAAAATCACCCTTCAGGTGAGACCAATGGTCCATTTTCCCTATGAGTCCAGCCATCACAGCGGGATGTACCACAGCAGCCTATACAGGGAGGGACCACCCACGTGTTAATCCTTATTAAGAACCTGTTGTAACACTCGTCTGCCGAAAGAAGCGTCAGCAGAGGCATAACGATCAATTTTATAATGCCTTATAAACGAGTGTGGGGTAGACCAGACTGCAGCCCTACAAATATTGGCAACAGGAGCATTAGTGGCAAAAGCAGCCGAAGTGGCAGCTGACCTGGTAGAATGAGCCGTTAGACTAGCTGGAACTGACAGCTTCAGGGACTCATATGCTAAAGTAATGCATGCCCTTAACCAACGAGATAAGGTAGAATTAGATACTTTATGCCCCATAGACCTTGGATGAAAGGATACAAACAGAGACTCCATTCTTCGAATCTCTTGGGTCCTAGACAGGTATGTCTTGAGAGCCCTCCGAACATCCAACGAATGCCAAGCCTTCTCGAGCGGATGGGTAGGATTCGGGCAAAAGGAAGGCAAAACAATGTCCTGGTTGCAATGAAAAACTGAATCGACCTTGGGACGGAAGGAAGGATCAGTCTTCAGCACAACAGAGTCCTTATGGAAGACGCAGAGGTGTTGAGCAGAAGACAATGCGCCCAACTCCGAAACGCGTCTGGCAGATGTGATTGCGATCAGAAACAAGACCTTGAAGGACAGCATACGTAGGGGCACAGACCTGATGGGTTCAAATGGAGGGCGTTGCAAAGCCTGCAGAACCTTCGGCCAACTCCATGAAGGGAACCGATGGACAACAGGCGGAGAGCGTAGGGCGACTCCCCTCAAAAAGCGTTTGATGAACGGATGTGAGGAAATATGATCTCCAGGAAAGGACACTGAGAGAATGGACGACAGAGTGGACGCATGTCGACGTAGAGTGTTGGGTCGAAGTCCCATCATAAAGCCGCTATGAAGAAATTGCAGCACCTGATGCACAGTGGCTTGGGATGGATCATGGTGGTGGGACTGACACCACTTGGAGAAAGCCACCCAGGTATGTTGATAAATACGAGTGGTAGATGGTCTTCTCGAGGCCAAAATAATATCAATCACTGCGTCAGACAGTCCAGCTGACCTCAAATGTCCCCGTTCAAATGCCACGCTGTTAGATTGAGCCAAGTAGGGTCCTGATGCAGTACTGGACCCTGGGATAGAAGGTCTGGCCTGACTGGAAGTGTCCAAGGATCCATCATTGACATTGCCAGAAGATCTGAAAACCACGGTCGGCGTGGCCAAAATGGTGCTATCAGAACCAGCTGTGCCCTCTCGGTTCGCGCCTTCCTCAAGGTTTTGGCTAATAATGGTATGGGAGGAAAGGCGTACTATAGACCGTCTGGCCACGGTGTTGTCAGAGCATCCACTGCTTCTGCTGTTGAGTCCAGGTATCGGGCAAAGTACCTGGGAAGCTGGCAATTGCGACTGGAAGCAAACAGGTCGACTGAGAGGGCGCCGAACCGACATTGGAGACGATGGAAAATGGCTGGATGAAGTTTCCATTCTCCCGGAAAGACCTGTTGTCTGCTGAGCCAGTCTGCTGTCACATTCCAAATCCCTCTGAGATGTTCTGCTTTCAGGGATTGTAGATGTTGTTCTGCCCAGACAAAAATGAGGGAGGCTAAGTCCTGCAGGGGACGAGACCTGGTGCCCCCTTGTCTGTTCAAATGTGATTTTACACACGTGTTGTCTGTTCGAATGAGCACATGGTCCAAAGGGAACAGAGACTGAAAATGACGTAGAGCTAAGTGGACAGCCTTTAGCTCCAGCCAGTTGATGCTTTGAGTTTGCTCCGCGGTGGACCAAACCCCCTGAACATACTGGGAGTTGCAGTGGGCTCCCCAACCGATGAGGCTGGCATCTGTGGTTACAACGGTTCTGCGGGGTTCTCTGAACGACGTGCCCTTGGAGAGGTGTTGAACCTTGGTCCACCAGCGGAAGGAGAGGCGCAGTGCGGGGCTCAAACGAACTTTGCGATGGTTGGTGCTGGCAATGTCCTGTTGAAAAGGCAACAGAGTCCATTGAAGGTGTCAAGTGTGTGCTCAAGCCCATGGCACAATGTGGATGGTAGAAATGAACATCCCGAGCGTTCTGGCAAGAAGCATGATGTCTGCGGATGTTTGTTGCATCAGGGACCTTGCGATGTTTGTGATGGCAGTGATGCGATCTGGAGCCAAGAAGACCATTGCCTGCAGGGTGTCCAACATTGCCCCTAGATGTAGTAGGCGTTGGGTTGGTTGGAGATGGCTTTTGTCGAAGTTGACAAGCCAGCCGTAGGCCTGCAAAACATTGAGGGTGATCATTAAGTGATGATGAGCCAGCTCCTCAGACTTGGCCCGTATTAACAGATCATCCAGATATGGGTAGATCTGAACCCCTTGGGTCCAGAGGTAAGCCACTAGGATGAGTAGCACCTTGGTAAACACTCTTGGAGCAGAGGAGAGGCCGAATGGCATCGCTCTATATTGAAAGTGCTGGTGGCCGAAAGCAAACCGAAGAAACTTCCTGTGAGCTATACAAATGGGCACAAGGAGATACGCTTCCTTAAGGTCGATAGAAGCCAGGAAGTCTCCTTCATGCAGACTCTCCGTAATGGAATGGAGTGATTCCATTTTGAACCTGCGATATGTTACAAAACGGTTGACAAACTTGAGGTCCAATACCGCCCTCCATGATAAATCTCGTTTTGGGACAGCAAATAGGAGGGAGTACACCCCTTCCGACCTCTCAGTAGTGGGAACTGGCTCTATCGCCGCTATGTCCAAGAGGTGGTGGATAGCTGTCTGCATGATGTTGTGCCTGGCTGGTGCCCTTGGGCAAGGGGACGGATGGAATCTGTCTGATGGGGTTGCCCAGAACTCTATGGCATAGCCATAACTGAAAAGGTCCCTGATCCAGGAGACCGTAGTAAGGCGCAGCCATCGATCTCCAAAATTAAGTAATCTGCCACCTATGGGGAGGGCGTTAATACTACTTGCGTAGGCGAGGGCCTCCCTTATATGAGGACGATGAGTTGCCCCTGCGCCCTTGGTACTGACCTCTGCCCTGGAAGCGTCGGTTCCAGGAGCCCCTGAATGCGTTGGGGTCATAGGATCTGAAGTCGCGGCCTCGTCCTCCTGGCCGCGTTCCTTAAAAGGGCTGGTTAGAACGGAAGGAAGGAAATCGCCTGAAAGGCCTGTGGTCGATGTTCTTGACTGTGGCCAGAACCGGTTTGTGGTCATCTTTTGGATCAACCAGCACTGCCTTTAGAGCTTCCTCGCCGAAGAGTAGAGATCTGGAGTAAGGAGCCCTGGACAGGTTCAATCTGGCCGCTGAATCAGCTTGCCAGTGGCGAAGCCAGAGGGTGCGTCGAGCGACTATTTGAGCCGTCATGGCTCGTGCCCCTAATTGAGTAGCATCCAGAGTGGCATCGGCCACAAAAGCTGCTGTTTTATGCAATTTCAATAGAGCTCTTCTGAGGGCGACAGGATCAGGGTTAGCGTCCTCTACAAGGTCATCCAGCCACATCATAGATGCTCTGGAGAAGATGGAGGCTGAAGCGGAGGCATGCATGGCTAGGGCAGTGGCCTCGTGATTCTTGCGGAGGGTGAAGTCTATTCGTCGCTCAGTAGTGTCTTTTAGGTGGGATTCCCCTTCCCTGGGCAAAAGAGATCGTGAAACGAGGCGAGCGATTGGTTCATCTATGCCAGGGACATCTAACTTGGTGGCAAAGTATGGGGTTAGGGCGTAAAGTCTGTCAGCCAGGTTCTTGAAGCGTTGAGCTTTGAGTGGATGGGCCCATTCTTCAGAGGCTAATTTGGCAATTGTGTCCGGCACCGGGATGTAGTGTTCAGTAGGTGCAGGGGATTTGAGGACCTTGGCCCCTTTGATAGCTGGGGCGGACGAAGTTGAAGGCGCTGTCTGGAGACCAAGAGTATTAACTACCCTGCGTGCCAGGGGCTGATAGTCTGAGGCATTAAACAAGCAATATGATGTATCCTCCTCATGATCTGAATAGTCGCTCCAGTCATCTCCTTCAACGTGGTCATTGAAGGTTGACTCCTCCGCATATGAGGCTTCGTCAATACATCTGCCTCTGGCTACATCAAAGGGGTTAGGTGAACAGGAAGGGTGAGTTTCATGACACGCACGATGTTCCATGTTGAGTTGAGGTATGGCAGGAACTTGTGGTAGTGACTGCATTTGGGTAAAAAATGCCAGCATGGCTTGAAGTTGGGAGAGGAAATCAGGAGACAGCTGCAGCCCGGATGTGGCAGATGTATGTGCCTGAGGAGCTATTGGAACAGATGTTTGGGGCGGTAAATCGGAGGAAGGTTCGTTAGTCGAATACTGAGCAGGAAAGCCAACAAATTCTTCCTCGTCAGAGGAAGCAGCAGGGGAATGGAGAATATCGCTTATGTGTGCCTGAGGTGCTGTGGTGGTGGTTGGCACAGAGACGTAACGTGGGCGCTTTGGTTTGCTATGGCTGGAAAGATGTTTTGTCTTAGCCAGGGCTTTGGCGTGTCTGGTTTTAGTCGTGTTAGAATGTTGTGGCTTGGCTGTTTGTGGCATGCCTGGCTGATCTGGCACCATATGGGTTGATTGCGGCATGCCTGGCTGTTCTGCCATCTTATATTAACTTGGGTACAGTACACTGCCACGGAGGGGGCAGGATGTAAAGACCCGAACTGGCTCAGCGTACGACCACGGAGGGGGTAGAATACACTGGCAGATGGCGGAGTGCACTGCCACAGAGGGGGCAGGATGCACTAAGGTATTAGCGTTAATATGTTATAGGCTGTATTTAGACTTAGCACACTCAGATTAGTGCTGTAGGCTGGGTTTCAGGCGTGGTACACAGCCCCAGAGGGGGCAGGATATACCAATATAAATCAGATTTAGTACAAGTCAGCCACTAAGATTAAAGCTCCAGCCTTGATAATACAATCCAGCCACTAGGATTAAAGCTCCAGCCTTGATAATACCATTCAGCCACTAGGATTAAAGCTCCAGCCTTGATAATACAATCCAGCCACTAGGATTAAAGCTTCAGCCTTGATAATACAATCCAGCCACTAGGATTGGAGCTCCAGCCTTGATAATATAATCCAGCCACTAGGATTACAGCCACAGAAGATTTGTGTGCAAGTCAGCCCTGTGTAAGTCTGTTTGCAGCACCACAGTAAATTTGTGTGCAAGTGAGCCCTGTGTAAGTCTGTTTGCAGCACGTATACAACACACATACGGATAGATAGCCTGCAGGGAAGGTATCCGAAGGTTAATAAAGGGTAACAAAAAAGGCGGGAATTTTGAATTCAAAAAATGGCGCCCGGAAAAAAGGGCGGGAAAAAACGATAAAAAAAGGTGGAGAGAGAAGGAGCAATGGCGGCCGTCTGGGGACAAAGTGGAGGAAAGGGCTGCCCAGCACAGACTAGCAGGGGGAGCCGCGGGGCCGATAACCGCACTAGCGGCTCCAAAAAAGCCCCAAAAAGAAAGTGCAGATAGAAGCCTGTGAGGGATAAGGCAGCAGGAGGCAAGCCGCTGCCGGCGCCGGGAGCAGGGCTAGCCGCGGCGAAACTAACGTTCCGAGAAAAGCCTGTGAGGGCTGAGGCAGCAGGAGGCAAGCCGCTGTCGCCGGCGGGAACAGGGCTTTCTGCGGCGAAATAAAGGAGCGGAGAGAAAGCCGGATCGCCAGGCTCCAGGGACGCAGAACCCTGGTAGATTAAAAAAGGTTGGAGGGAGCCGCAGCCGCAGGCTCCCGCCTCGGAGAAAATGGCAGCCGCGGTCTCTTCAAGGGCTCCACAGAGCGCGACTTGAGAAAGGCAGAACCGCTACGGGAAAGAAAAGGCTGCGATCTCCCGAAGCTCAAAACGGCAAAAAAACACAGAACACCGCAGCCGCGGCCTCTGTGGCGGTCGCCAGACAAGCAGGAGAGAGAAAGAAAATAAAATGTTAAAGCCAAATCAGGGAGAACCACAGCCGCGGTCTTTGAGGGAAAGAACCTCTAACAAGCAACAGAGGTAAGTGAAAGTAGGGAAAGAAGGACTGGGAAGACACACAAGCGACGCTGGGTTCGCACCCAGTCAAAACAAATAAGCAAATACAAAAACAACTTAGCTAAATGCTACGCTATAGGATCTCAATGATAAATTTTCCAATCTTGTTCGTACGAAGGCAAGAATGAACTGGAGAGTGGGAGGGGCCTGACGCCCCTAGTCTTGACTTCAAAGACATTCTTGCCTTCGCACGATAGGTGGAGCTAACACCCGCTGTGATGGCCGGACTCATAGGGAAAATTGACAGCATTACATCAATTGATCTCTAGCATAAGAAACAGCAATTCCATTCATCTATTTTTCTTAAGGCTCTCAACAGCAGGAAACACAGAGTTATGTCTATAATTTATAAAAAAAACCTTTATAAAATAGAAAAAATGGTGTGCCAAAACTTCAATTTCAATTCTGCTGTATACACAGAAACACTCACTTAATGGAATGTTCTTATATTTCCCATCAAAATATATTAAAGGAATAGTTTGCAAATGTAATTTAGTAAAGGCTCTTCTCAGAGTGCTTTCACCAAATATTTCTGTGCGTGGCGACTAATCTTACAATAATCAGGAAAACTGCTGTTGTGTGTGATAATATGAGAACTTGTTACATTGTGACTGCAATTCTACACTGACTTATGAGGAAGTCCCAATGATGGCTAATAAAAGCTAGCAGGGATGGAACAGCCGGCTGGGCCAGGGAAGTGATTAATGCCTCTCTGCGAGACGGGGTGGTCCCTGGCTGCCTGAAAGAGGCGGTAGTGAGACCACTCCTGAAGAGACCCTCCTCGGACCCAGAAAATCTTAATAACTATAGGCCGGTGGCAAATGTTCCATTCCTGGGCAAGGTCCTTGAACGACTGGTTGCGGGCCAACTCCACACACGCTTGGATGAGACCGATTACCTGGATCCATTTCAGTCAGCTTCCAGGCTTGGTTTTGGCACGGAAACAGACTTGGTCGCCCTGTATGATGACCTTTGTCGGGAGAGAGAAAGGGGGAGTGTGACTCTGTTGATTCTTCTTGATCTCAGCAGCTTTCGATACCATCGACCATGGTATCCTTCTGGGAAGACTGGCTGAGTTGGGAGTGGGAGGGACTGCATGGCAGTGGTTCCGCTCCTACTTGGCGGTTCGGCTCCAGAAGGTGGTGCTTGGGGAATATTGCTCGGCACCCTGGAGTCTCCAGTATGGGGTTCTGCAGGGGTCAGTTCTGTCCCCCATGCTGTTCAACATCTACATGAAACCGTTGGGTGTGGTCATCCAGAGCTTTGGAGTGCATTGCCATCAGTACGCTGATGACATGCAGCTCTATTTCTCCATTTCATCTTCTTCAGGTGAGGCTGTCAATGTGCTGAACCAGTGCCTGGCTACGACAATGGACTGGATGAGGGCTAAAAAACTGAGGCTCAGTCCAGACAAGACTGAGATGCTGTTAGTGGGTGGTTCTTCTGACCGGATGGTGGATGTCCAACCTGTCCTGGATGGGGTTGCACTCCCCCTGAAGGAGCAGGTTCGTAGCTTGGGGGTTCTCCTAGAACCATCTCTGTCATTTGAGGCTCAGGTAGCCTCGGTGGCACGGAGTGCCTTCTACCAACTTGGGTTGGTGGCCCAGCTGCACCCCTATCTGGACAGGGATAACCTGGCTTCAGTTGTTCATGCTCTGGTAACTTCCAAGTTAGATTACTGCAATGCACTCTACGTGGGGCTGCCTTTGAAGACGGTTCGGAAACTGCAGCTTGTGCAAAATGCAGCAGCCAGATTGGTAACAGGGACCAGACAGTCTGAACATATAAAACCGATTCTGGCCCGCTTGCATTGGCTGCCTGTACGTTTCCGAGCTCGATTCAAGGTGCTGGTTTTAACCTATAAAGCCTTACATGGCTTGGGACCACAAGACCTGATGGAACGCCTCTCCCGATACAAACCAACCCATACACTATGCTCAACATCTAAGGTCATCCTCCGGGTGCCTACTCCGAGGGAAGCTCAGAGGGTGGTAACAAGGGAGAGGGCCTTCTCAGTGGTGGCCCCAAATTATGGAATCTTCCTGACGAGGTGAGCCTGGCACCATCACTGTTATCTTTTCGGCACCAGGTCAAGACTTTCCTTTTCTCCCAGGCATTTTAGCTTGTGTTTTTTAAAAAAATTTAAATGTTTAAATTGTGTTTTACATTGTTTTTAAAAGATGTGTTTTAAATTTGTATATGTGTTTTTAATGTTTTAAGGTACTGTAAACCGCCCAGACAGCTTCGGCTATGGGACAGTATATAAATACAATAACAAAATAACTAAATAAACTCTAAGACTGACACCCAAGAAGACATGTACATGATTGTATTTGTACAGAATCATATAAAGCGGACCACTTTCTTACATGCTTAGTCATAAAACAAAAAATCAAGGCATACTTGCCCAATAATTTAGAATTAAAAGTTCAAAATAGTAAGCGCCTTAATTTATTTATTAAATTGCTCAGTGTGCTGCAATAACTTAACATCTGTTTTACTAACATACTATATTCTGCACTACTACTTAGTGAGTAGCTTTAAATTAATTGTTTAAATGAGTTTGAGATTGCACTCAGACTGGTTGTTGAGAATGGGTTGGAACCAGACTATCCATGGGTAGAACGCCACCTACAGGATGCTCAGCTGGAGGAACAAGGGATTTTCATCAACTTCTCCTTCCCCTGTGCCCTCAAAAAGCTGCTCTGAAGGATCAGGGGACCTGATTCTCCAGAACAGTATGGGCACTGGGGGTTACAGGGTGAATTGATAAAAATCAAATCCCTGCCTTCCTCCAGCAGGAGCTTAGGGAGTTCTTCACTGACAATGCATTAAAAAAAAACACAAATTAAACAAGATGTGGTAAATCTGTGATTAGAATTCAAGATTTTTCCTTTTTTGTGAGAAGCAGCCACAGGGAGGCCTGAAATAGATCAGGAAGATGGGGCCAATCCACTCCCCTGTGCCATCCTCCCCCCCTCCAAAAAAATACTAGTTGACCTCCGTAGAAATCAACTTTTTTTCAGGGGTGGGGTTAGTTAAAAAGTTACTGTCAGAAGATGACATTACACATCTCCCACATCTCATCTAGTTTGTCTCTAACAGATTGTCAATCTTCTTCCTCCATCTTCACTCTGAAATACTGTGACAGCAGAAACCACCCCTCACAATCAGACAACAAAGGTCCACAGAGGACTAGCATTATCCAGCATAGTACATTATGATGGCAGCCCCCTGTAACAAAACAGTCAGCGAAGATGCCACTTGGGATTTAAACTGAGTGTTCATTTTATAATGGAAAGGGCTGCAGTAAGAACTTTAACCAACTGAAAGAAAAAAGGAAAGGCTGAGATTATCCTACAACTATAATGACTAATTTTGAGACTAAATTTCACTTGCCTCTCTATACATTTCAATCAGTTAGAACCTTTACAATGAAAACAGAACTAAGCAAACAACAAGATGCCCACACATTAAATGGATTGGAGTGAACTATTTGAATGTTCAACAGCATAAAGCAACTGAAATGATGAAACAAAACTTCAAATGACTGAAATACAGACAATCGGACAGGTAGCTTAAACTATATTTGAATGTCATGCTACTTATTTAATTTAGTAATTATAACAATGAAAACTCAAATTAGCTATTCACATCTCTATGAATATTCCCTGTAATTGCAAGGGAGCCCATACATCTAAATGGTCCTGAATATTAGTATTTATAGTACTAATTAATACTTAATATAATGCTGTTTATGTTATTATAAATAATATAATACCTGAAAACATTTCATATAGCAAACAGCCCAATGACCATAGATCACTGGCTATAGAGAAGTCAATTCCTTCTATCACTTCTGGAGCAAAGTATGTCAGTGAACCTACAAAATAAAGCCATGAATAGTGATTTGCTTATTTTGTAACAGACATCCCTTCAAAAGTTACTAATCCTTTCATCCAGTAGCAGATGGCCTCATGGGGTGGCGGTGCTCATCTGACCTCCGGTTGGCTGCAAAACTGTTGCTTACCAGGAGGTAAAGGGAGAGAGGCAAGGTAGTGGGGAGGTCAGCATGATGCAAGCTCACCAGCAGGAGGGCCATATTGATTCCACCATTGTATTTGCACTGCACCAATCTCACCCCTTTCTCTCTACCTGCTGATAAGCAGTCGTGACACAACCAACTGGAGGTCAAGTGAGCAGCAGTGTTCTACCATACAGCCACTATTGATTTCATCTTAAAACAATTTTCTGCGATCTCAGTGGAATTTCAGATAGACTTACTTCTAAGTCTGCACTCATGCAATACACATACCCAGAGCTGCTCCAATAATCACAGAGCAACAAGCAACCAGGAAGCAGGGTAAACTCAGACATTCAGTGCATTCTCTGCTTTGCCTAGCCCTGCACCTTTCGACAGCTATGCAGAAAGGTGCCCCAAAGGGTGAAGCATTTCACAGGACACCACAGGAAAGGAAATTGTGTAACATGGTGACCAGCATTTCCTGATGCAACTCAAAGCCAAACAACTCTGATACTCAAGCTCTTTGAAGATGAAACATCTTGGTTTGCCTTTGTATTGAATAAATTATTGTACGAGGTTATTATTGACCATTTACTCTGAGAATAGGGAACCTGTGGCCCTCCAGATGTTGCTGGACTACAGCTCCCATCATTCTAGACAACTGGCTGTGCTAGCTGGTGGTTATGCAAGTTGGAGTTTAACAACATCTGGAGGGTCACAGGTGCCGCATCTCTTATTTACTCAAATACAGAACCATCGCTTTCAGTAAGTCAGGGTAAGTTGTCACTGAATAACTGCCCCATTAAAAAAGAGCCATTATACATTTTAACTACATCTCTTTGTCTTTAGCTACTGTTGTCCTTACATATTGCAGTGTACCTTTGATTTTGTTCTTCAGATTTTGTCCTGTGTTCTCACCACTATCACTTCCCCCCTCTTCTGTCCCAATTAAAGCAAAAAATTCCTCCAAGTTTTCACCCTCTGCTTTAGCCAAGCAGAAGTTACTGAACTTCAGTGTACCAGGCCCTTCAAGGAGAATCTGTAGTGTAAAATATAAGTACTAGTTAGTGATTTCTTGAATGCTAAGAAAAAGGTTGCTTCCAGAAATCGTTCTCTCTTACCTTTCCAGGTGTAAGGTCACAGAATAGAATTCCAACGTCATGAATATGACGGAGCCCAGTAACCAAATCAACACCAAATTCTCTCACAACATCCTCAGGCAGACATTCATCTTGAGCAATTACCATTTCTAGTGACCCACCTGTAAGGCATTTATAGATAATCAGTCAGGATGTTTTTAAAAAATCAAATTAATTGACCTCTATAGCACTATGTAAATGCTTTTGTTTAAGTTTTTTCTGTATTAAGTTTTTCCTATGTCTTTACCTGTAGCTGTGGATGTCATGCTGAAAAATAGCCATACAAAAACCTGACCCATGACCAACCCTCTAAGGGCCACATGGTAAAGTGGGCATGGTCAAGTCAGAAAATAGCTTTAATTTTTTCCCATCCAAAATCAGTTCTTTCCCATGGTTAATCCCCCTGAACTCATTCTATTTGTATTTTATTTTATTTTTAACTCATAATTTTTCCTCATATTCAAAGTCCCTCCAAAGCGATGCTGGCTTCTCTTCACTGCTAGCTGCATTGTTAGGGTGACCAAAGGTATCACAATGCAGCTAGCAGTTAACAAACGTTAAGTGAAACAATGCAGCCAGCGGTCAATGGAAGCAACAACAGGAAATATTGGGGGGTGCAGTAGAATCCCAGCAGATTTAAAAGTGACATAAATTATCCAAGGGCATTTGGGGAAGTCCAAGAAAGGTAATTAGCTGCAGAAAAAGTGGGAGAAAGTATGAGGGAAAAATTGTTCAAAACAATTTTTAAAAATTATTTTTGTTTCTTAAAATCCACATAATTGTTGGCGGGTTCCCATGGCCAGCCAGAACTTCTTGGGGGGCCATAATAGCACACAGGCTGCACCACCCCTGGTGAGGATTTGAGGGCTGTGAAAATTTACCACACCTTGCTTCAATGTGCATTGGTCTGGGAAAGGGATAGGCTTTGGTGTTACAAAGTTCATATAAAATTGTTGTTGATATAAGATTGATTGATCGAGATCTCCGTTGGAAATGTAGAGGGAGACTACTTTTGAATAACAACACATTTGTGGATAAGTAACAATGAACACAACTTTGTGACATGGGACTGTTTAATTTTTCTCACTTTAAGGCCAGCATCCTTTCTAAATTCCCATAGATAATTTATACTGGGAACTGAACAAAGAGATCTCTTTATTTTTCTCTCTTTTTTTAAGTACAAGTTAGAATCAGGTACTCAAATTCCAGTATTAGTCAGAACCTGAGTTTGCTCTAAATTTAGTAATATATACTGCAGGATGTATTCAATACACAAAGAACTGACTTTTAAAAAATCAGACTGGATATAAAGAACTGTCTTACTACTTCCAGATACCCAAAGAAGTTTTGAACTTGTTTCTCTCAAATAGTAACCATGTTTTCCACCACACCCTTCTACTAGATGACAAACATCTTTTGAAACTGAGAAGAATTTTAAAAGCAAGTTCTGACGTATCTTGTTCAAAAGAAAATATACTATTTTAAAGCATTATTTTTCTAGGGCAGAAATTGTGGGCTCAAACCACATTCATCACACAGCCTAATTGTTCTGTTTTCTATTTTTCCTCCTCCTCCCCCCTGCCCTGCCCCCCATAACATTTTGGTTGATGAAGAGTTCTGGAGAGCTCAAAATCATGCCACACTTTTGTGACATTTGGGTTGATCCCATTGAAGCTGGAGTGGAGAACCTAAGGCCTGGGGCCGAATGCAGCCCTCAAGGTCAAGGCATCTTTATATGACCCTTGGAAAGAAGCAGTCACTCAAGATTTGGTTTAACAGTCTCTTACCCGTGCATAATTCCACCACAAGCCAAAGGTGATTACTTGTTTCATACCATTCATGAAATGTTACTATGTTCTTGTGCCTAATTTCATGGGTGAGGCGCACCTGGAACAGATTACCACACATAATGAGATGATTTGGGATGAGGATAGGACAAGCAGAAAACAGAGTAACAGTTGCCCTTAAGAAGTATGAATCCAAGAGATGTCTGTGCCAAAAAGTGATGCAGTAGAATGGAATCTACCTCCCACCCCCAGAGAAGCAGAAAAGAATGAGAACAGATTCATATATTTGAGGGAAATGTTGGGTTGGTGGGACCATTATATTCCAGGAAAGGAACAACGCAAAAGGAGTGATTGTTTATAGTTTGTGAAGGCTAGTTAAACAAAAAAAGTTTGAGATTAATCCTCAAAAAAGCATTTTTGTAACCCACCTATAAAAAGTTAGCTCTGTAGACCTCTTTACACATTCACACAATGTGTGACATAACATATTATTCATGCTTCCCATCCCTATCATGATTACAGAGAAACAGAGCTAGTGCCGAAACAAAAAACTGCTCAGGACAAGGACCTTTCAGAGTTAAGTATAACAGGAATTGACTAAGGCCACATTCACACAATACATTTATTCCACTATTATTCCACTTTAAACAGTCATGGCTTTCCCCAAAGAATCCCGGGAAGGATAGTTTGTGAAGGGTGCTGAGAGTTGTTAGAAGGCATCTATTCCCTTCACAGAGCTACAATTCCTTAAGCGGTTTAACAATCAATCCCACTTCCCAAGGAACTCTGGGAACTGCAGGTCTGCAAGGGAAATTGGGAACAGTGAATTGGACACTAATTGGAACACTGAAATTGTTCAGATTCATTGTGTGCTATTTCAACCAGATAACTCATTTGTATCTGAAAATCTGTTCCTGAATAACTTAAATTTACCTACTTTTTAAAAATAATCAATATAGTTCTTACCCAGTTTGTTATTTCAGCTCTCTTGCATTTATCAGTGCACAAAATAGCCACAAAATTAATAGTTCCTTTTCTTCTGCCTTTATACACAACGGTCTTGCTTCCTCTTCCAATCTCTTCATACAAAATAAAGTTCTCCATAATGAAAGCTGTATTGCATACATAAATCTAGTTAAAACCACTGATTTTGTCATAAAATATCTTAAAAAAGAAAAATAACTTCAATTTAATATATGAAGAATTGACATCTTCATTGAACAGCATGCCTTCCAAAGCTTTTAGCCATGCAATTTTACGTATATTATAAGATTGAGAATTTACACCTGGGATATGGAACTTCTGGCCCTCCAAATGTTGCTGGACTCTAACTCCCATCAGCCCCAGGCAGCATGGCCAATGGTCAGGAATGATGGGAACTGGAGTCAAGCAACATCTGGAGGACCACAGGTTTCTCATCCCTGACTTACACCACAACCTTCTCAAAGGGGGTCTGAGCAACATAATAATTTACATATGATGCATTTAGTGTTCATGAGGAGAAACTGAGCACTTATCTGAACAGTGACACTTATGGTGTACAAAGTGACAAAACCTCGTAACACCAAAGAATAAGCAGTACCTTCTTTTCAAAAGACTGAAACAAACACCATTTAAAATTAGTTATTTATTTACTAAATGTATATAGGTCACCTAGTAATATAGTTTTCTGGGCTTTTCATTACGGGGCAGAATAACTAATTAGCAGTACAGATTATACAATAAATCACAATTAAATGTTAAGAGCTCAGATATCAAAAACACAGTTTAAAAGTTTAGGTAAACAAAAAGGCATGGAAAGAGAAAGCGATCTCAAGAGTTCAAGAACTTTTTGAAAGAGACAAATTGCTCCCACAGGAAATGTTGGCCCTGATTGCACCAACTTCTGGCCTAAACAGACTCTAAAGCAAGCAGATATGAAGTTTTGCTAGAAAACTTGACAGGAGGCCCAATATCCATAGATCTATTACAGTGTTTGAGAATTAGTGTCTGCAACAGTCGGATCATGGAAAGGACATAGCATCTGCAATTTATAACATGCTTCTTGACACTCAGTACAGTAAATTACAGGGTTTAAAACTGGTGTACAGGCAGATCTGGGAGAGGCTATCCCAGATTCGGCTTGGGATGGATTATTGTGAAAGATGCCATTCAAAATATTTAGCTGCAGCTAGAAAATCTTCTCAGAATGTGATACACCATTGGCACCTTAACTCTATCACGTTCAGCTTTATGAATAGCTTACTCTCTTCTAATTGCTGGAGGGACATCGAGAAAGAGGTTCCCAGATGCACATTTGGTGTAGGTGTCCCTTCATTGTTACATTTTGGGACTCTGTTTTGACCATTTACTTAAAAATATTCCATTAACCAAAACGGAGACAATAGTCAAGAAATCAAAGAAGGCTAGGACTGGGGAGGGCAGCTATGAGAGAACTAGAAAAGGTCCTCAAATGCAAACATGTATCACTGAACACTAAAGTCAGGATCATTCAGACCATGGTATTCCCAGTGTATGTATGGATGTGAAAGTTGGACAGTGAAAAAAGCAGATGAGAGAAAAATCAACTCATTTGAAATGTGGTGTTAGAGGAGAGTTTTGCACATACCATGGACTGCGAAAAAGACAAATAATTGGGTGTTAGAACAAATTAAACCAGAACTATCACTAGAAGCTAAAACGATGAAACTGAGGTTATCATACTTTGGACACATAATGAGAAGACATGATTCACTAGATTAGGCAATAATGCTGGGAAAAACAGAAGGGAGCAGAAAAAGAGGAAGGCCAAACAAGAGATGGATTAATTCCATAAAGGAAGCCACAGTCCTGAACTTACAAGATCTGAACAGAGTGGTTCACGACAGATGCTATTGGAGGTCGCTGGTTCATAGGGTCGCCATAAGTCGTAATCGACTTGAAGGCACATAACAACAACAACCCATCAGCTGGTTCATAAATCTCCTCCACTGGCGCTATTAAATATTTCTGTAGGTCCTAAGCTTATATAGATGGTGTATCTGTTAGTAGCTGCCAAAATGATAATTTCTAGTGACTGAAAGAGTTTGCAGAATTCTCCTGTAGGAACTGGTACAATCAAATCTGGAACACAGTGCTGTCTGAAAAACCTATGCACACCTGAATCTAGTTTTCAATCCCTTTAATACCCCTACGTAACTATAATTATCCCTTTTCTCCCTCATGTGCATTTATGTGTGTGTATTCATAGTGACCTGATATAATTTATTTTTAACTGCTATATTTTTTTTTTATTTAACATACAGCCATTATATGGTTGGCCTTGTTTATTAAACTTCTATAAAGTTTTTTTTAAAAAAAAGCTGGCACTAGGCAAACCTCTTTGGGGCGATTCTTCCACTGTGAAGAGACACCACCGAGAAGGTCCTCTCCCAAGGAGCCATCCACCTCACCTCACTTTACAAGGAAACACAGAGTGTGGGCTCTGAAGTGGATCTTAAGGTTATGGTACATATATGCAGGAGAAGGCAATCTTTCATGTTAATGCATGTTGCAAAATATTTTTATGATTATTAATAATACTCTATTAAAACATTTAGAGAAAACAAATATGGTTTGTTTTCAACATCAGCAAACAAGATCAAATCCTTTGGGAGGAAGGGTAGGACAGAAATTTAATAACAAAAATCCCACTGGACTTTTATACGCTAGCCAAGTACATACCACCTGCTCTCTACTACTCCAATGATCGTACTCTGCCAGAGCATCATGACAAAAAGAATTACTATCAAACTTCCAACAGTATCTCGGGTTTGTGTTTCGATTGCATTTTAGTCATCCTTTAAAAAAGTAAGAAGCGCCTGCTGGATCAGGCCAATAGCCCATCTAATCCAGCATCCCTGTTTTCAGTGGCCAAGCAGTTGCCCTGGGAAACCCACAAGCAGCACTTCGCTCTTCCCTCCTCCATTTTCCAGCAAGTGGTATTTTGAAGAATTCCGCCCTGAAGTGGTGGTGGTGAAGAGACACCCTTTCGGAGCTCATGTCGGTGGGAGAAATAATAACAAAGCTTGCTGGATTCCTTCAGAAAGAAAGGGAGAGGGGCGGGGAAATCTCTTGTTGATAAAGAGGAAGCCGTTGCCTCTCGTTCGTTTGCTATGCCCGCCCGCAACGTTTTGAAGAAAATAAAGACGACTACCTGCTGCTAGAGAAGAAGAAAGTCCAAGTCAACTTCAGAAAACAAAGCGAGGAGAGGAGAAACCGCGTCTACCTGCACCGCTAACCAAAACCCGCCCTCTGCAGGCTATTCCTTGTTTCACAAACTCGGAGGGGTGCCTCTGTGTTTCCAGGTCGATATTGTCGCCTGGATATTTGTCGGAAGTATAGGGTTCGGATTTGCAGTTCGGAATTAATGTTATCGGTCAGTAATTGGCTTTTGTATAGAGCAAACCTCTGGAAAACTGTGTTCTTGAGCCGTTCTCTTGTCCCCCCCCCCCATGTGAACTAGTCCAATCACCTCAGTATCTTAGATACGACGAGGGACGCCGGAAACAACAGTCCGCACATCGCGCGCGGGGGGAGAGGAGACACCTTGGGCTCTTACTGTCGCTTTGGTAGATCCGTTTGCTAGTTCTTTCTCCCGCCTCCTCATATCTGTGGTTCCCGGATGCACAAACTGGAACGGTGAGGAGGAGGTCTCCTCTGTTACTATAGAAACCAGTCTTTTACCAATTGGCCCGTCTCTCTGGCTTTCCCACCGCACGTCAGGGAACGGCTTCAGACTAGAGCAAGGCTTGCTTCTCTCCCACCTTTGGCCCTTCCTGTACTTTGAGAACGCTGCCGCGGTTAAGCCCCCTTCCCTTGTTATGTCATCACTAGGGGGCGGTAGTCATTTGTTGGTGGGCGAGGAGTAAAAATCTGTTGTTAAATAACTCGTGATGCATTCTGTCGTGTTTGGCATTGCAGGCCCTACCGTTTGGCAGCGTGAGGCTGTAGTCTCAAGTAGCTGGTTTTGCATGGCATGAAAACCGCTACTTTTCGTATGAAACGACAGAAAATACACAGTTATTGTTACAGTACTATATTTTTGCTACAAGGGAAGAGCAATTTAAGCTTTCCCTCTCATAGAGAAGTGGGAAAATTTTACCTCAGGTGTGGGGAGTCTTTTACCCCCCACACACACACGTTGCTGGGCTCCAGCTCCCGCAGCCCCAATATGTGTGGCCAATGGTCAGGGATGGTGAGAGTGGTAGTTCAGCAACATCTGGAGAGCCATAGGTTCCCCACACCAGATTTGCTTGCTGAATTTCCCCAATTAGCAAAAATAATCTGTGCTACAGATGAACATGCAGAGATCCTTACACACAATTATGTACCTGCAGCCTGCTGCTGAGTACAAAGATCTGTGGATTGGGGCACTAATCCTGGCATTGGAAGAAGAAGACAGCGTGGGATACATTGGTGTAAATGTAAATCTACTCACAGGAATTATCACAAGAACAAAACAGTCTCCCTTTCTGAGCTTATTTCTTGTCAAATCATGTTGGAGGGATGGGACAAGTGGAAACAATAATCTCAGAAATCTAATGTGAAGTCAGTAAGAACCCTGGGCTAGAGGACGCACACTGTGCTGGTGAGGGGACAAAAGCGTCACCTGTCCCAGGATCATGTCCTTTTCTGGAATGCTGCACTTTCATCCTCATCTAAGAACCATGTATTTAGCTCTTTATAATGGCAATAATATGACAGAGATAATGCAATTAATTTAAAATGTTATGATAATGCAAAATCAAGCATTATAGTGTTAGAATAGGCTTATAAATAGCCAACCTCCTGGTTGATATGGCAAGTAATAGTATTTTGAAAACTGGTTCTTTTTTTCTACTGACCACTGACATTTGATACATCACAAAGTGATTTGCCAGTAATCACATCTCTAGTGGCTAGTAAAATTGTTTGAGCTAGTAACTTTTATATACATACTTGTAAGAGTGCCTTAGGACATGACAAATCTACATTCCCTCCCCTCACACCTTTGCTTTGGCTACTACTTTGTGCATGCAGACTTTAAATATATGGTCCCTATACACTGCAGGAAGAATAAGGCTGCAGTCCTATAGAATAGCATTTCTCAAACAGGAGGCCAAGACTCAAGTGGGCCTTGAGCCACATTTAGTGTAAGAAGGTGTAGCTCAGTGGCAGAGCATCTGTTTAGCACACAGAAGGTCCCAGGTTCAGTTCCCCAGCATCTCCAGGTAGGACTGGGAGAGACTGCTTCCTGAAAGATGGAAAGCCAGTCAGTGTAGACAATACTGAGTGTGATGGACCAATGGTCTGACTCAGTATAACGCACCTTCCTATTTTCAGGTGGGTCTCAGTGCCACAACCTGTCTGGTGTCTCCTCACTTGTCTGCTCCACCCTCTGGCTATGCCATAGCCTTCTGTTTGAATCAATACCAACAACAACAACTCGTTGAATGTTAAGTAAAGGTGGCCAGGAGACAGAGAAGTTCAGACAGACAGAAGGAAGGAGGAATATGAGGGGAAAGGCCAGAAGAAGTGTTGAAGGAAACTTGAAACTGAGAGGTTAATATTTATTAAACAATAATAAACAAACATTGAATAAAAAGGAAGGGGATAAGAACAAAGTGAATGTAAAAAGACCAAGGAGCAGGGATGAAAGAAATTGGCAGTTGCAAGATAGTTGGGGAATAAGAAAGAAGTTGAATGTGAAAGGAGAGTAAGAGAAGAAATTAAAGGAGATGAGTAAAAATACTTTGAGGCATGCATGGGTGAGAAGAAATATTAAAGAAAATGCCTTCTCCATTTGGACCCTCCAGATTTATTTATTTATTTATTTATTTATTTATTTTATTTATATACCGCCCTAAGCCCAAGGGCTCTCTGGGCGGTGTACATAACAATAAAGCAATCAGAAAATATATAAATACAATAATACAATAGAATCAAAACCAAAACAGACATAAACAAAATAATCAGAGCAGCAGCAAAATACATCAATAAATATTAATAGTACACATTTAAAATGCCTGGGAATATAAAAAGGTTTCCACCTGGCGCCGAAAAGATAGCAGCGTCAGCGCCAGGCGCACCTCATCAGGAAGACCATTCCACAGTTCGGGAGCCACAACCGAAAAGGCCCTATTTCTAGTCACAACCCTCCAAGCTTCTCGATGGGATGGTACTCGGAGGAGGGCCTTAGATGTTGAGCGCAGTGTATGGGTAGTTTCATATTGGGAGAGGCGTTCCACCAGATATTGCGGTCCCATGCCATGTAAGGCTTTATAGGTCAAAACCAGCACTTTGAATTTAGCCCGGAAACAAATAGGAAGCCAGTGCAGACGGGCCAGAACAGGTGTTATATGAGCGGACCTTTTGGTCCGCATCAACAATCTGGCCCGTCAAGGATCTGGATCAGCAAGTTCTGCCCAAAATGGGGACGTTGTGTCACAATACCTCCAGAGCAAATGGATGTGCTTAGCTTGAGAAAAGTTCCTTGCCACAAGGAAAACTGTGACAAAGAAGTTAGCATCCAGTGTGGTGTAGTGGTTAAGGTGTTGGACTACGACCTGGGAGACCAGGGTTCTAATCCCCAGAGCTTGGAAGATTACTTTTAAAAAGTAATAAATTACAGTTACAATTACTTGACCAAAAAAGTAGTAATTACTGTTACAATTGCAATTGCTCTGAAAGTAACTGATTACTTTGCTTTTTCTCAAAAGTAATCACTACAGTTACATTTGAGTTACTTTTTAAAAAAAAAAAACACCTACAAGGTGCTGGCCTTGGCTGCTGCACATCTAAGTAGCCTAAAACAATATTAAAAATAAACACACACACACAGGGGGTAGTAGAATAATTTTTTCTATCCATAAGATTAACAGAATGGCATAACAGAATCTCACTGATACCCCAACACTTGAAATCAAATTTTACACTTGAAATGCTGCTTTTATAAAACATTCTCACGATGCTGCTCACTCAGAACTCAACAAAACCACATATTAGTTGGTGAACTTCCTGGGCATAAAGAACTAAATCTTGATCTACAGTGATTCCCAATGGAATTACAGGATATACAGTAATGATTTCAGACGCTTCTACCATTACAATAAACAATCTTAATGCATGATTTTGCTTATCATATGTGGCATTGACAAGGCTCCACCAGTCTTCAAATTTTCTTTCTCCCTTGGACACTTGATATCAAATTAGGGACCTAATTTCCCTGGGTATAAACCCACTATCTGCCATGTGAATAAGTTCCAAAGCCACTGTATGGGCCCAATTCTACATTTGGGTGCATGTAATGGCCAAGGAAATATTCTGTTGTAAGGACTGCATGGTATTTACCATGTCATGATAATCTTTTTCCATTCTCTGTTCCCACATTGGAAGTAAACTGGTTATGATTTGGGGGTTTTCAGCAGTCTTTTCCAGAGCCCTATTGATAGGTTCTGTCATCTTACTTATTTCTTCAGTGGTATAATGTAATTTGTTGGCTAATATTTCAATATTGGTAGCATCCAGAAAAGCAGCTCCAGTACCCAGCCACCCTGACAAATCCTGCTTATTTCTCTTCCCATTCTCCCCCTCCCATAATTTAACCCAGTTATCCCATCCCCTATTACTCATCTCTAAATAGGATGCACAAACAGGGAATTCCTTTGCAATATTTAATTTCTCAAATGAGACTACCGCTTCCTTAAGTGCAGTCACTGGTTTTATCAATAATTGCTGGGGGTGGTTCAATTTAATCACATGAGATCCAACAAGAGGGCTTCTCAGATGGCTTTATTTATTTATTTTTTTAATAAGGGGATTCAGTGTTATGATTTTCTTAAATGACAAACCTACTTCCATCCTATAAAACCCTGGTGTGCTATATTTCTCAATAATAGAAACATAACCTATTGAGTTAAAAGGAATATGATATTGTCCATAATGGCAGTACTTTTCCTAGATAGGCATTATCCAGTCTGGAGGACCGACAGTGTGTATTTTGGTCACGTCCATAAGTCCATTGTACCTCTTCCAGTTCGTTATAGTTCTGGGATATTCTTGCCCTTTTGATGAAATCAGGACAAGAGCCAGTTCATCAGCAGGTCCTCTTTTCTTGGCACTTGCCACAAAAACCTGGAAGTGCAAAGGTGATCCCTCCCCCCAAGTGACCATAGAAATCCATAAAATGTTGCAAACTTCTTCATGTATTATGTCGTTGCCTTGGGACATTTCACCAAATTGTGAGGTGCAAGAAATCTTGGTGTCCACAGAAGAATCATGGCAAAAATGAGCTTGCTGCTTCTGGGGACCCTTGGTGCATTTAATTAATCGTGACTCCTCACAAGCTGTACTCTGTGAGACAGGTAGCTGATGGAGGATATCTTTTTCCAATTGTTGTCTCCTGGAAGCATTACTTAGTAACCCCGGAAATCGACAGGCCATCTCCACCTCTGGGTCCTGATAACAGATCCAAGCATTTGTGAGGATGGGCTCGATGCCAGTATTCTCCAGGACACCTGCCTTCCACTCTGCATGTGCTCCTAAGATTCCACATATCATCAACAGGGTAGTAGGCATGTTCTGGTGCTTTAAGAAAAGAACACAAAAATGATTCTTTTCCCTCCCCCTCCCATGAGTCAATCCATTAATTTGCCCAAGACATTCCTTACCCACCACAAATAGTCACTGACTCTTTAACCTTTCCACTGTTTTTCTACGTTTCTCAAACCTTCTGTCTATATCCTGTATGCCTCAATCTTAAAACTACCCCTGTCCAATGGGAACTGGGGTTCCTTCCACATACCACTCTTTATTAAAGGTTATGTCACTATGCTTTTACCTGCTATAAGGAAGCTTAAAACGTCCAGAACCACCTCTGCACTCCCTTCTCCCATCCTTTCTTCTTTAATCATTTGCTTAGACAAACAAAGCAAATTTCTTCAAAAAAACCCAACTAACTGAACAATTGCAAAACCCAGGGAAAGAAAAAAATGAACATAACACCATTCAAGATGTGCCCATTGAAGAATACCATATTACATCTTGGGCAATGAAGTCCTGAATTTGGGATGCATGCACACAAATAAAACTGGAGGGAGAAAGCATGCCAGGTGGTATGTCCTTCCACTCCTTAGTTACAAGAACTTGTACCTTCAGTGAGGCACCAAGAAAATATTTAGTATTACAGGCATCTTTGTCAGTGTGTCTGTAAGTCTTACACTCATGTCTTTGTCTGTACACCATCTAAATGCACTTTCCCTGCTTCTTACCATGGGTCACACTCGCATCTTCCCATTTCTTAGATTTGGATTTGCTTACAGGATCCTTTGCTGCTTTTGTGTCCAAATCTTTTTTGTGTAATGCATTTGAATCTGAGATTCCTTTCCCTAATGCTGTGCTTAATTCTGATACATGTGGGATCGTCCTCTTTTGGATTTCTCTTGCTGCAGATGCAAAACAAAGCACAGTCAGTAGCACCAGCATATAACATTCCAAATACAATTGTGCTTCCATTTGTACCATGTCAGGGAGTTTCACTGGTGAACACCCTGTATGCAGAGCAATTGCTCTGGGTTACCTGTTACTCAGCATGTCAGGGACTGCATGCAATAACACATTTTGCATCAGTGCTGGAATTTGCACACACGAAGCGTGACAATGAAGAAAGCAGCTCCCTGTTCAAATTGGGGTTTTGCAACTTGTCCATTCTCATGAAGATGGCATCAGAAACCAGTTGCTGTTTTGGAAGCTAAATCGTATTAATTTTCAAAGTAACTTGCCCCACTCCTGGCCCATAAAGACCCCGTTCCTAGCCCATAAAGGACCCCGTTCTGGCCCACAGAGGACCCCACTCCTGGCTCATAAAGGACCCCGTTTCTGGCCCATAAAGGAACCAGGTTTTCACCCCAGCACCAAGTATGATGCAAGCTAAACAATTCTGGGGCAGTTAGCCACCAACAAAGTCCTCTTTGCCTCACCCTGACAATAAAAGATGTAAGCTGTGGCCCGTGAAGGACCCCGCTTCTGGTCCATAAAGAACCCGGCTTCTGGCCCATGAAGGACCCCGCTTCTGGCCTATGAGGGAACCAGGTTTTCACCCCAGCACCAATTATGATGCAAGCTCAAGCATTATGCGGCAGTTAGCCACTAATAATGTCCTGTTCTCCTCACCATGACAATAAAAGGTATAAGCTATGTCCCATGAAGGACCCCCCTTCTGGCCCATGAAGGACCCCACTCCTGGCCCATCAAGGAACCAGGTATTTACCCCAGCACAAAGTATGATGCAAGCTAAACCATTGTGGGGCAGTTAGCCAACAACAATATCCTCTTTGCCTCACCCTGACAATAAAAGATGTAACCCGTGCTCCATGAAGAACCCCGCTTCTGGCCCAAAAAGGACTCTGCTTCCAGCCTATGAAGGAACCAGGTCTTTGCCCCTACACCAAGTATGATGCAAGCTAAACCATTGTGGGGCAGTTAGCCAACAACAATATCCTCTTTGCCTCACCCTGACAATAAAACATGTAACCCGTGCTCCATGAAGAACCCCGCTTCTGGCCCAAAAAGGACTCTGCTTCCAGCCTATGAAGGAACCAGGTCTTTGCCCCTACACCAAGTATGATGCAAGCTAAACCATTGTGGAGCAGTTAACCACCAACAATGTCCTCTCTGCCTCATACTGACAATAAAAGTTGTAAGCTGTGCCCCATGGAGGACCCCGCTTCTGGCCTATAAAGGACCCTGCTTCTGGCCTATGAAGGAACCAGGACTTTGCCCCAGCATCAAGTATGATACAAGGTAAACCATTGTAGGGCAGTTAACCAACAACAACGTCCTGTTCTCCTCATCCTCACAATAAACGATGTAAGCTGTGGCCCATAAACGACCTTGCTTCTGGCACATAAAAGACCCCATTTCCAGCTCATAAACAAGCCCGCTCCTTGCCCCTTAAAGAACCACATTCTGGCCCACAGAAGACCCCACGTCTGGCCCATTAAGGACCCCGTTTCTGGACCATAAAGGAACCAGGTCTTTGCCCCAGCATCAAGTATGATGCAAGCTAAACCATTCTGGGGCAGTTACCCACGAACAATGTCCTCTTTGCCTCACCCCGACAATAAAAGATGTAAGCTGTGGCCCATAAAGGACCCTGCTTCTGGCCCATAAAAGACCCCGCTTCTGGTGTATGAATGAACCAGGTCTTTCAACAATATCAACAATAAATATCAACAATGTCCTGTTCTCCTCACACTGACAAGAAAAGATGTAAGCTGTGGCCCATGAAGGACCCCGTTTCTGGCCCATAAAGGAACCAGGTTTTCACCCCAGCACCAAGTATGATGCAAGCTAAACAATTCTGGGGCAGTTAGCCACCAACAAAGTCCTCTTTGCCTCACCCTGACAATAAAAGATGTAAGCTGTGGCCCGTGAAGGACCCCGCTTCTGGTCCATAAAGAACCCGGCTTCTGGCCCATGAAGGACCCCGCTTCTGGCCTATGAGGGAACCAGGTTTTCACCCCAGCACCAATTATGATGCAAGCTCAAGCATTATGCGGCAGTTAGCCACTAATAATGTCCTGTTCTCCTCACCATGACAATAAAAGGTATAAGCTATGTCCCATGAAGGACCCCCCTTCTGGCCCATGAAGGACCCCACTCCTGGCCCATCAAGGAACCAGGTATTTACCCCAGCACAAAGTATGATGCAAGCTAAACCATTGTGGGGCAGTTAGCCAACAACAATATCCTCTTTGCCTCACCCTGACAATAAAAGATGTAACCCGTGCTCCATGAAGAACCCCGCTTCTGGCCCAAAAAGGACTCTGCTTCCAGCCTATGAAGGAACCAGGTCTTTGCCCCTACACCAAGTATGATGCAAGCTAAACCATTGTGGAGCAGTTAACCACCAACAATGTCCTCTCTGCCTCATACTGACAATAAAAGTTGTAAGCTGTGCCCCATGGAGGACCCCGCTTCTGGCCTATAAAGGACCCTGCTTCTGGCCTATGAAGGAACCAGGACTTTGCCCCAGCATCAAGTATGATACAAGGTAAACCATTGTAGGGCAGTTAACCAACAACAACGTCCTGTTCTCCTCATCCTCACAATAAACGATGTAAGCTGTGGCCCATAAACGACCTTGCTTCTGGCACATAAAAGACCCCATTTCCAGCCCATAAACAAGCCCGCTCCTTGCCCCTTAAAGAACCACATTCTGGCCCACAGAAGACCCCACGTCTGGCCCATTAAGGACCCCGTTTCTGGACCATAAAGGAACCAGGTCTTTGCCCCAGCATCAAGTATGATGCAAGCTAAACCATTCTGGGGCAGTTACCCACGAACAATGTCCTCTTTGCCTCACCCCGACAATAAAAGATGTAAGCTGTGGCCCATAAAGGACCCTGCTTCTGGCCCATAAAAGACCCCGCTTCTGGTGTATGAATGAACCAGGTCTTTCAACAATATCAACAATAAATATCAACAATGTCCTGTTCTCCTCACACTGACAAGAAAAGATGTAAGCTGTGGCCCATGAAGGACCCTGCTTCTGGCCCATAAAGGACCTCGCTTCTGGTCCATGAAGAACCCCATTCTGGCCCATAAAGGACTCCATTCTGGCCCATAAAGGACCCCATTCTGGCCCATAAAGGAACCAGGCTTTCGCCCCTGCACCAAGTATGATGCAAGCTAAACCGTTCTGGGGCAGTTAAATATCAACAATGTCCTGTTCTCCTCACCCTGACAAGAAAAGTTGTAAGCTGTGGTCCATGAAGGACCCCGCTTCTGGCCCATAAAGGACCCGGCTTCTGGCCCATAAAGGACCCGGCTTCTGGCCCATAAAGGACCCCGCTTCTGGCCCATAAAGGACCCCACTTCTGGCCCATAAAGGACCCCACTTCTGGCCCATAAAGGACCCCACTTCTGGCCCATAAAGGACCCGGCTTCTGGCCCATAAAGGACCCGGCTTCTGGCCCATAAAGGACCCCGCTTCTGGCCCATAAAGGACCCCGCTTCTGGCCCATAAAGGACCCCGCTTCTGGCCCATAAAGGAACCAGGTCTTTCCCCAGCACCAAGTATGATGCAAGCTAAACCATTGTGGGGCAGTTAAGTACCAACAATGTCCTGTTCTCCTCACCCTGACAAGAAAAGATGTAAGCTGTGGCCCATGAAGGACCTCGCTTTTGGCCAATAAAGGACCCTGCTTCTGGCCCATAAAGGACCCTGCTTCTGGCCCATAAAGAAACCAGGTTTTCGCCCCTGCACCAAGTATGATGCAAGCTAAACTGTTCTGGGGCAGTTAAATATCAACAATGTCCTGTTCTCCTCACCCTGACAAGAAAAGATGTAAGCTGTAGCCCATGAAGGACTCCGCTGGTGGCCCATAAAGGACCCTGTTTCTGGCCCATAAAGGACCCTGTTTCTGGCCCATAAAGGACCCTGCTCCTGGCCCATAAAGGACCCTGCTCCTGGCCCATAAAGGACCTGCTCCTGGCCCATAAAGGACCCTGCTCCTGGCCCATAAAGGACCCTGCTCCTGGCCCATAAAGGAACCAGGTTTTCGCCCCTGCATGAAGTATGATGCAACCTAAACCATTCTGGGGCAGTTAAATATCAACAATTTCCTGTTCTCCTCACCCTGCCAAGAAAAGATGTAAGCTGTGACCCATGAAGGACCCTGCTTCTGGCCCATAAAGGACCCTGCTTCTGGCCCATAAAGGACCCTGCTTCTGGCCCATAAAGGAACCAGGTTTTCGCCCCTGCACCAAGCATGATGCAAGCTAAACCGTTCTGGGGCAGTTAAATATCAACAATGTCCTGTTCTCACCCTGACAAGAAAAGATGTAAGCTGTGGACCATAAAAGACCCTGCTTCTGGCCCATAAAGGAACCAGGTCTTTGCCCCAGCACCAAGTATGATGCAGGCTAAACCATTGTGGGGCAGTTAAGTACCAACAATGTCCTGTTCTCCTCACCCTGACAAGAAAAGATGTAAGCTGTGGCCCATTAAGGACCCCGCTTGTGGCCCATAAAGGACCCTGCTCCTGGCCCATAAAGGACCCCATTTTGGCCCATAAAGGAACCAGGTTTTCACCCATGCACTAAGTATGATGCAAGCTAAACTGTTCTGGGACAGTTAAATATCAACAATGTCCTGTTCTCCTCACTCTGACAAGAAAATATGTAAGCTGTGGCCCATGAAGGACCCTGCTGCTAGCCCACGAAGGACCCCGCTGCTGGCCCACGAAGGACCCCGCTGCTGGCCCACGAAGGACCCCGCTGCTGGCCCACGAAGGACCCCGCTGCTGGCCCACGAAGGACCCCGCTGCTGGCCCACGAAGGACCCCGCTGCTGGCCCACGAAGGACCCCGCTGCTGGCCCACGAAGGACCCCGCTGCTGGCCCACGAAGGACCCCGCTGCTGGCCCACGAAGGGCCCCGCTGCTGGCCCACGAAGGGCCCCGCTGCTGGCCCACGAAGGGCCCCGCTGCTGGCCCACGAAGGGCCCCGCTGCTGGCCCACGAAGGGCCCCGCTGCTGGCCCACGAAGGGCCCCGCTGCTGGCCCACGAAGGGCCCCGCTGCTGGCCCACGAAGGGCCCCGCTGCTGGCCCACGAAGGGCCCCGCTGCTGGCCCACGAAGGGCCCCGCTGCTGGCCCACGAAGGGCCCCGCTGCTGGCCCACGAAGGGCCCCGCTGCTGGCCCATAAAGGGCCCCGCTGCTGGCCCATAAAGGAACCTGGTCTTTGCCCCAGCACCAAGTATGATGCAAGCTAAACCATTGTGGTTTAAACCATTGTTACGAACCAACAATGTCCTGTTCTCCTCACCCTGACAATGAAAGATGTAAGCTGTGGCCCATGAAGGACCCTGCTTGTGGCCCATAAATGACCCTGTTTCTGGCCCATAAGGGACGCTGCTCCTCGCCCATAAAGAACCCTGCTTCTGGCCCATAAAGGAACCAGGTATTTGCCCCAGCACCAAGTATGATGCAAACTCAACCGTTCTGGGGCAGTTAAATATCAACAATCTCCTGTTCTCCTCACCCTGACAAGAAAAGATGTAAGCTGTGGTCCATGAAGGACCCTGCTTCTGGCCCATAAAGGACCTCGCTTCTGGCCCATAAAGGAACCAGGTCTTTGCCCCAGCACCAAGTATGATGCAAGCTAAACCATTGTGGGGCAGGTAAGTACCAACAATGTCCTGTTCTCCTCACCCTGACAATAAAAGATGTAAGCTGTGGCCCATGAAGGACCCCGCTTCTGTCCCATAAAGGACCCCGCTTCTGTCCCATAAAGGACCCCGCTTCTGGCCCATAGAGGACCCCGCTTCTGGCCCATAAAGGACCCCGCTTCTGGCCCATAAAGGACCCCGCTTCTGGCCCATAAAGGACCCCGCTTCTGGCCCATAAAGGACCCCGCTTCTGGCCCATAAAGGACCCTGCTCCTGGCCCATAAAGGACCCTGCTCCTGGCCCATAAAGGAACCAGGTTTTCGCCCCTGCATGAAGTATGATGCAACCTAAACCATTCTGGGGCAGTTAAATATCAACAATTTCCTGTTCTCCTCACCCTGCCAAGAAAAGATGTAAGCTGTGACCCATGAAGGACCCTGCTTCTGGCCCATAAAGGACCCTGCTTCTGGCCCATAAAGGACCCTGCTTCTGGCCCATAAAGGAACCAGGTTTTCGCCCCTGCACCAAGCATGATGCAAGCTAAACCGTTCTGGGGCAGTTAAATATCAACAATGTCCTGTTCTCACCCTGACAAGAAAAGATGTAAGCTGTGGACCATAAAAGACCCTGCTTCTGGCCCATAAAGGAACCAGGTCTTTGCCCCAGCACCAAGTATGATGCAGGCTAAACCATTGTGGGGCAGTTAAGTACCAACAATGTCCTGTTCTCCTCACCCTGACAAGAAAAGATGTAAGCTGTGGCCCATTAAGGACCCCGCTTGTGGCCCATAAAGGACCCTGCTCCTGGCCCATAAAGGACCCCATTTTGGCCCATAAAGGAACCAGGTTTTCACCCATGCACTAAGTATGATGCAAGCTAAACTGTTCTGGGACAGTTAAATATCAACAATGTCCTGTTCTCCTCACTCTGACAAGAAAATATGTAAGCTGTGGCCCATGAAGGACCCTGCTGCTAGCCCATGAAGGACCCCGCTGCTGGCCCACGAAGGACCCCGCTGCTGGCCCACGAAGGACCCCGCTGCTGGCCCACGAAGGACCCCGCTGCTGGCCCACGAAGGACCCCGCTGCTGGCCCACGAAGGACCCCGCTGCTGGCCCACGAAGGACCCCGCTGCTGGCCCACGAAGGACCCCGCTGCTGGCCCACGAAGGGCCCCGCTGCTGGCCCACGAAGGACCCCGCTGCTGGCCCACGAAGGGCCCCGCTGCTGGCCCACGAAGGGCCCCGCTGCTGGCCCACGAAGGGCCCCGCTGCTGGCCCACGAAGGGCCCCGCTGCTGGCCCACGAAGGGCCCCGCTGCTGGCCCACGAAGGGCCCCGCTGCTGGCCCACGAAGGGCCCCGCTGCTGGCCCACAAAGGGCCCCGCTGCTGGCCCATAAAGGGCCCCGCTGCTGGCCCATAAAGGAACCTGGTCTTTGCCCCAGCACCAAGTATGATGCAAGCTAAACCATTGTGGTTTAAACCATTGTTACGAACCAACAATGTCCTGTTCTCCTCACCCTGACAATGAAAGATGTAAGCTGTGGCCCATGAAGGACCCTGCTTGTGGCCCATAAATGACCCTGTTTCTGGCCCATAAGGGACGCTGCTCCTCGCCCATAAAGAACCCTGCTTCTGGCCCATAAAGGAACCAGGTATTTGCCCCAGCACCAAGTATGATGCAAACTCAACCGTTCTGGGGCAGTTAAATATCAACAATCTCCTGTTCTCCTCACCCTGACAAGAAAAGATGTAAGCTGTGGTCCATGAAGGACCCTGCTTCTGGCCCATAAAGGACCTCGCTTCTGGCCCATAAAGGAACCAGGTCTTTGCCCCAGCACCAAGTATGATGCAAGCTAAACCATTGTGGGGCAGGTAAGTACCAACAATGTCCTGTTCTCCTCACCCTGACAATAAAAGATGTAAGCTGTGGCCCATGAAGGACCCCGCTTCTGTCCCATAAAGGACCCCGCTTCTGTCCCATAAAGGACCCCGCTTCTGGCCCATAGAGGACCCCGCTTCTGGCCCATAAAGGACCCCGCTTCTGGCCCATAAAGGACCCCGCTTCTGGCCCATAAAGGACCCCGCTTCTGGCCCATAAAGGACCCTGCTTCTGGCCCATAAAGGACCCTGCTTATGGCCCATAAAGGACCCAGGTTTTCGCCCATGCACCAAATATGATGCAAACTCAACCGTTCTGGGGCAGTTAAATATCAACAATGTCCTGTTCTCCTCACCCTGACAAGAAAAGATGTAAGCTGTGGCCAATGAAGGACCCAGCTTGTGGCCCATAAAAGACCCTGTCTCTGGCCCATAAAGGACCCTGCTTCTGGCCCATAAAGGACCCTGCTTCTGGCCCATAAAGGAACCAGGTCTTTGCCCCAGCACGAAGTACGATGCAAGCTAAACAATTGTGGGGCCGTTAAATATCAACAATGTCCTGTTCTCCTTACCCTGACAAGAAAAGATGTAAGCTGTGGCCCATGAAGGACCCTGCTTCTGGCCCATAAAGGACCCGGCTTCTGGCCCATAAAGGACCCTACTTCTGACCAAAAAAGGAACCAGGTTTTCACCCCTGCACCAAGTATGATGCAAACTAAACCGTTCTGGGGCAGTTAAATATCAACAATGTCCTGTTCTCCTCACCCTGACAAGAAAAGATGTAAGCTGTGGCCCATGAACGACCCTGCTTCTGGCCCATAAAGGACCACGCTTCTGGCCCATAAAGGACCACGCTTCTGGCCCATAAAGGAACCAGGTCTTTGCCCCAGCACCAAGTATGATGCAAACTAAACCATTGTGGGGCAGTTAAGTACCAACAATGTCCTGTTCTCCTCACCCTGAGAAGAAAAGATGTAAGCTGTGGCCCATGAAGGACCCAGCTTGTGGCCCAGAAAAGACCCTATTTCTGGCCCATAAAGGACCCTCCTTCTGGCCCATAAAGGACCCTGCTTCTAGCCCATAAAGGAACCAGGTCTTTGCCCCCGCACCAAGTATGATGCAAGCTAAACCATTGTGGGGCAGTTAAGTATCTACAATGTCCTGTTCTCCTCACCCTGACAAGAAAAGATGTAAGCTGTGGCCCGTGAAAGACTCCACTTGTGGCCCATTAAGGACCCTGCTCCTGGTCCATGAAGGACCCCATTCTGGCCCATAAAGGACCCCATTCTGGCCCATAAAGGACCCCATTCTGGCCCATAAAGGACCCCATTCTGGCCCATAAAGTACCCCATTCTGGCCCATAAAGGAACCAGGCTTTCGCCCCTGCACCAAGTATGATGCAAGCTAAACCGTTCTGGGGCAGTTAAATATCAACAATGTCCTGTTCTCCTCACCCTGACAAGAAAAGATGTAAGCTGTGGTTCATGAAGGACCCTGCTTCTGGCCCATAAAGGACCCCGCTTCTGGCCCATAAAGGACCCCGCTTCTGGCCCATAAAGGACCCCGCTTCTGGCCCATAAAGGACCCCACTTCTGGCCCATAAAGGACCCCGCTTCTGGCCCATAAAGGACCCCGCTTCTGGCCCATAAAGGACCCCGCTTCTGGCCCATAAAGGACCCCGCTTCTGGCCCATAAAGGACCCCGCTTCTGGCCCATAAAGGACCCCGCTTCTGGCCCATAAAGGACCCCGCTTCTGGCCCATAAAGGACCTCGCTTCTGGCCCATAAAGGACCTCGTTTCTGGCCCATAAAGGAACCAGGTCTTTCCCCAGCACCAAGTATGATGCAAGCTAAACCATTGTGGGGCAGTTAAGTACCAACAATGTCCTGTTCTCCTCACCCTGACATGAAAAGATGTAAGCTGTGGCCCATGAAGGACCTCGCTTTTGGCCAATAAAGGACCTCGCTTTTGGCCAATAAAGGACCCTGCTTCTGGCCCATAAAGGACCCTGCTTCTGGCCCATAAAGGACCCTGCTTATGGCCCATAAAGAAACCAGGTTTTCGCCCCTGCACCAAGTATGATGCAAGCTAAACTGTTCTGGGGCAGTTAAATATCAACAATGTCCTGTTCTCCTCACCCTGAGAAGAAAAGATTTAAGCTGTAGCCCATGAAGGACTCCGCTGGTGGCCCATAAAGGACCCTGCTCCTGGCCCATAAAGGACCCTGCTCCTGGCCCATAAAGGACCCTGCTCCTGGCCCATAAAGGACCCCATTCTGGCCCATAAAGGACCCTATTCTGGCCCATAAAGGAACCAGGTTTTCGCCCCTGCATGAAGTATGATGCAACCTAAACCATTCTGGGGCAGTTAAATATCAACAATTTCCTGTTCTCCTCACCCTGCCAAGAATAGATGTAAGCTGTGACCCATGAAGGACCCTGCTTCTGGCCCATAAAGGACCCTGCTTCTGGCCCATAAAGGACCCTGCTTCTGGCCCATAAAGGACCCTGCTTCTGGCCCATAAAGGACCCTGCTTCTGGCCCATAAAAGACCCTGCTTCTGGCCCATAAAGGACCCTGCTTCTGGCCCATAAAGGACCCTGCTTCTGGCCCATAAAGGACCCTGCTTCTGGCCCATAAAGGAACCAGGTTTTCGCCCCTGCACCAAGCATGATGCAAGCTAAACCGTTCTGGGGCAGTTAAATATCAACAATGTCCTGTTCTCACCCTGACAAGAAAAGATGTAAGCTGTGGCCCATTAAGGACCCTGCTTCTGGCCCATAAAGGAACCAGGTCTTTGCCCCAGCACCAAGTATGATGCAAGCTAAACCATTGTGGGGCAGTTAAGTACCAACAATGTCCTGTTCTCCTCACCCTGACAAGGAAAGATGTAAGCTGTGGCCCATTAAGGACCCCGCTTGTGGCCCATAAAGAACCCTGCTCCTGGCCCATAAAGGACCCCATTCTGGCCCATAAAGGAACCAGGTTTTCGCCCATGCACTAAGTATGATGCAAGCTAAACTGTTCTGGGACAGTTAAATATCAACAATGTCCTGTTCTCCTCACTCTGACAAGAAAAGATGTAAGCTGTGGCCCATGAAGGACCCTGCTTCTGGCCCATAAAGGACCCTGCTTCTGGCCCATAAAGGAACCTGCTTCTGGCCCATAAAGGAACCTGCTTCTGGCCCATAAAGGAACCTGCTTCTGGCCCATAAAGGACCCTGCTTCTGGCCCATAAAGGACCCTGCTTCTCGCCCATAAAGGAACCAGGTTTTCGCCCCTGCACCAAGCATGATGCAAGCTAAACCGTTCTGGGGCAGTTAAATATCAACAATGTCCTGTTCTCACCCTTCTGGCCCATAAAGGACCCTGCTTCTGGCCCATAAAGGACCCTGCTTCTGGCCCATAAAGGACCCTGCTTCTGGCCCATAAAGGAACCAGGTTTTCGCCCCTGCACCAAGCATGATGCAAGCTCAACCGTTCTGGGGCAGTTAAATATCAACAATGTCCTGTTCTCACCCTGACAAGAAAAGATGTAAGCTGTGGCCCATTAAGGACCCTGCTTCTGGCCCATAAAGAAACGAGGTTTTCGCCCCTGCACCAAGTATGATGCAAGCTAAACCGTTCTGGGGCAGTTAAATATCAACAATGTCCTGTTCTCCTCACCCTGACAAGAAAAGATGTAAGCTGTGACCCATGAAGGACCCTGCTTCTGGCCCATAAAGGACCCTGCTTCTGGCCCATAAAGGACCCTGCTTCTGGCCCATAAAGGACCCTGCTTCTGGCCCATAAAGGACCCTGCTTCTGGCCCATAAAGGAACCAGGTTTTCGCCCCTGCACCAAGCATGATGCAAGCTAAACCGTTCTGGGGCAGTTAAATATCAACAATGTCCTGTTCTCACCCTGACAAGAAAAGATGTAAGCTGTGGCCCATTAAGGACCCTGCTTCTGGCCGATAAAGGAACCAGGTCTTTGCCCCAGCACCAAGTATGATGCAAGCTAAACCATTGTGGGGCAGTTAAGTACCAACAATGTCCTGTTCTCCTCACCCTGACAAGGAAAGATGTAAGCTGTGGCCCATTAAGGACCCCGCTTGTGGCCCATAAAGAACCCTGCTCCTGGCCCATAAAGGACCCCATTCTGGCCCATAAAGGAACCAGGTTTTCGCCCATGCACTAAGTATGATGCAAGCTAAACTGTTCTGGGACAGTTAAATATCAACAATGTCCTGTTCTCCTCACTCTGACAAGAAAAGATGTAAGCTGTGGCCCATGAAGGACCCCACTGCTGGCCCATGAAGGACCCCGCTGCTGGCCCATAAAGGACCCCGCTGCTGGCCCATAAAGGACCCCGCTGCTGGCCCATAAAGGACCCCGCTGCTGGCCCATAAAGGACCCCGCTGCTGGCCCATAAAGGACCCCGCTGCTGGCCCATAAAGGACCCCGCTGCTGGCCCATAAAGGAACCAGGTCTTTGCCCCAGCACCAAGTATGATGCAAGCTAAACCATTGTGGTTTAAACCATTTTTAAGAACCAACAATGTCCTGTTCTCCTCACCCTGACAATGAAAGATGTAAGCTGTGGCCCATAAAGGAACCAGGTTTTCGCCCATGCACTAAGTATGATGCAAGCTAAACTGTTCTGGGGCAGTTAAATATCAACAATGTCCTGTTCTCCTCACCCTGACAAGAAGAGATGTAAGCTGTGGCCCATGAAGGACCCCGCTTCTGGCCCATGAAGGACCCCGCTGCTGGCCCATGAAGGACCCCGCTGCTGGCCCATGAAGGACCCCGCTGCTGGCCCATGAAGGACCCCGCTGCTGGCCCATGAAGGACCCCGCTGCTGGCCCATGAAGGACCCCGCTGCTGGCCCATAAAGGACCCCGCTGCTGGCCCATAAAGGACCCCGCTGCTGGCCCATAAAGGACCCCGCTGCTGGCCCATAAAGGAACCAGGTCTTTGCCCCAGCACCAAGTATGATGCAAGCTAAACCATTGTGGTTTAAACCATTTTTAAGAACCAACAATGTCCTGTTCTCCTCACCCTGACAATGAAAGATGTAAGCTGTGGCCCATAAAGGAACCAGGTTTTCGCCCATGCACTAAGTATGATGCAAGCTAAACTGTTCTGGGGCAGTTAAATATCAACAATGTCCTGTTCTCCTCACCCTGACAAGAAGAGATGTAAGCTGTGGCCCATGAAGGACCCCGCTTCTGGCCCATGAAGGACCCCGCTTCTGGCCCATAAAGGACCCCGCTTCTGGCCCATAAAGGACCCCGCTTCTGGCCCATAAAGGACCCCGCTTCTGGCCCATAAAGGACCCCGCTTCTGGCCCATAAAGGACCCCGCTTCTGGCCCATAAAGGACCCCGCTTCTGGCCCATAAAGGAACCAGGTCTTTGCCCCAGCACCAAGTATGATGCAAGCTAAACCATTGTGGGGCAGTTAAGTACCAACAATGTTCTTTTCTCCTCACCCTGACAATAAAAGATGTAAGCTGTGGCACATGAAGGACCCCGCTTGTGGCCCATAAGGGACCCCATTCTGGCCCATTAAGGACCGCATTCTGGCCCATAAAGGAACCAGGCTTTCGCCCCTGCACCAAGTATGATCCAAGCTAAACTTTTCTGGGGCAGTTAAATATCAACAATGTCCTGTTCTCCTCACCCTGACAAGAAAAGATGTAAGCTGTGGCCCATCAAGGACCCTGCTTCTGGCCCATAAAGGACCCTGCTTCTGGCCCATAAAGGACCCTGCTTCTGGCCCATAAAGGACCCTGCTTCTGGCCCATAAAGGACCCTGCTTCTGGCCCATAAACGAACCAGGTTTTCACCCCTGCACCAAGTATGATGCAAACTAAACCGTTCTGGGGCAGTTAAATATCAACAATGTCCTGTTCTCCTCACCCTGACAAGAAAAGATGTAAGCTGTGGCCCATAAACGACCCTGCTTCTGGCCCATAAAGGACCCTGCTTCTGGCCCATAAAGGACCCTGCTTCTGGCCCATAAAGGAACCAGGTTTTCGCCCCTGCACCAAGCATGATGCAAGCTAAACCGTTCTGGGGCAGTTAAATATCAACAATGTCCTGTTCTCACCCTGACAAGAAAAGATGTAAGCTGTGGCCCATTAAGGACCCTGCTTCTGGCCAATAAAGGAACCAGGTCTTTGCCCCAGCACCAAGTATGATGCAAGCTAAACCATTGTGGGGCAGTTAAGTACCAACAATGTCCTGTTCTCCTCACCCTGACAAGGAAAGATGTAAGCTGTGGCCCATTAAGGACCCCGCTTGTGGCCCATAAAGAACCCTGCTCCTGGCCCATAAAGGACCCCATTCTGGCCCATAAAGGAACCAGGTTTTCGCCCATGCACTAAGTATGATGCAAGCTAAACTGTTCTGGGACAGTTAAATATCAACAATGTCCTGTTCTCCTCACTCTGACAAGAAAAGATGTAAGCTGTGGCCCATGAAGGACCCCACTGCTGGCCCATGAAGGACCCCGCTGCTGGCCCATAAAGGACCCCGCTGCTGGCCCATAAAGGACCCCGCTGCTGGCCCATAAAGGACCCCGCTGCTGGCCCATAAAGGACCCCGCTGCTGGCCCATAAAGGACCCCGCTGCTGGCCCATAAAGGAACCAGGTCTTTGCCCCAGCACCAAGTATGATGCAAGCTAAACCATTGTGGTTTAAACCATTTTTAAGAACCAACAATGTCCTGTTCTCCTCACCCTGACAATGAAAGATGTAAGCTGTGGCCCATAAAGGAACCAGGTTTTCGCCCATGCACTAAGTATGATGCAAGCTAAACTGTTCTGGGGCAGTTAAATATCAACAATGTCCTGTTCTCCTCACCCTGACAAGAAGAGATGTAAGCTGTGGCCCATGAAGGACCCCGCTTCTGGCCCATGAAGGACCCCGCTGCTGGCCCATGAAGGACCCCGCTGCTGGCCCATGAAGGACCCCGCTGCTGGCCCATGAAGGACCCCGCTGCTGGCCCATGAAGGACCCCGCTGCTGGCCCATAAAGGACCCCGCTGCTGGCCCATAAAGGACCCCGCTGCTGGCCCATAAAGGACCCCGCTGCTGGCCCATAAAGGACCCCGCTGCTGGCCCATAAAGGACCCCGCTGCTGGCCCATAAAGGACCCCGCTGCTGGCCCATAAAGGACCCCGCTGCTGGCCCATAAAGGACCCCGCTGCTGGCCCATAAAGGAACCAGGTCTTTGCCCCAGCACCAAGTATGATGCAAGCTAAACCATTGTGGTTTAAACCATTTTTAAGAACCAACAATGTCCTGTTCTCCTCACCCTGACAATGAAAGATGTAAGCTGTGGCCCATAAAGGAACCAGGTTTTCGCCCATGCACTAAGTATGATGCAAGCTAAACTGTTCTGGGGCAGTTAAATATCAACAATGTCCTGTTCTCCTCACCCTGACAAGAAGAGATGTAAGCTGTGGCCCATGAAGGACCCCGCTTCTGGCCCATGAAGGACCCCGCTTCTGGCCCATAAAGGACCCCGCTTCTGGCCCATAAAGGACCCCGCTTCTGGCCCATAAAGGACCCCGCTTCTGGCCCATAAAGGACCCCGCTTCTGGCCCATAAAGGACCCCGCTTCTGGCCCATAAAGGACCCCGCTTCTGGCCCATAAAGGAACCAGGTCTTTGCCCCAGCACCAAGTATGATGCAAGCTAAACCATTGTGGGGCAGTTAAGTACCAACAATGTTCTTTTCTCCTCACCCTGACAATAAAAGATGTAAGCTGTGGCACATGAAGGACCCCGCTTGTGGCCCATAAGGGACCCCATTCTGGCCCATTAAGGACCGCATTCTGGCCCATAAAGGAACCAGGCTTTCGCCCCTGCACCAAGTATGATCCAAGCTAAACTTTTCTGGGGCAGTTAAATATCAACAATGTCCTGTTCTCCTCACCCTGACAAGAAAAGATGTAAGCTGTGGCCCATCAAGGACCCTGCTTCTGGCCCATAAAGGACCCTGCTTCTGGCCCATAAAGGACCCTGCTTCTGGCCCATAAAGGACCCTGCTTCTGGCCCATAAAGGACCCTGCTTCTGGCCCATAAAGGACCCTGCTTCTGGCCCATAAACGAACCAGGTTTTCACCCCTGCACCAAGTATGATGCAAACTAAACCGTTCTGGGGCAGTTAAATATCAACAATGTCCTGTTCTCCTCACCCTGACAAGAAAAGATGTAAGCTGTGGCCCATAAACGACCCTGCTTCTGGCCCATAAAGGACCTCGCTTCTGGCCCATAAAGGACCACGCTTCTGGCCCATAAAGGAACCAGGTCATTGCCCCAGCACCAAGTATGATGCAAACTAAACCATTGTGGGGCAGTTAAGTACCAACAATGTCCTGTTCTCCTCACCCTGACAAGAAAAGATGTAAGCTGTGGCCCATGAAGGACCCAGCTTGTGGCCCATAAAAGACCCTATTTCTGGCCCATAAAGGACCCTCCTTCTGGCCCATAAAGGACCCTGCTTCCGGCCCATGGAGGACCTCACATGTGGCCCACAAAGGACCCTGCTTCTAGCCCATAAGGGAACCAGGTCTTTGCCCCCGCACCAAGTATGATGCAAGCTAAACCATTGTGGGGCAGTTAAGTATCTACAATGTCCTGTTCTCCTCACCCTGACAAGAAAAGATTAAGATGTGGCCCGTGAAGGACTCCACTTGTGGCCCATTAAGGACCCTGCTCCTGGCCCATGAAGGACCCCATTCTGGCCCATAGAGGACCCCATTCTGGCCCATTAAGGACCCCATTCTGGCCCATAAAGGACCTCGCTTCTGGTCCATGAAGGACCCTGCATTTGGCCCATCAAGGACCCTGCTTCTGGCCTATGAAGGAACCAGGTCTTTGCCCCAGCACCAAGTATGATGCAAGCTTAACCATTGTGGGGCAGTTAACTAACAACAATGTCCTGTTCTCCTCACCCTGACAATAAAAGATGTAAGCTGTGGCCGATGAAGGACCCCGCTTGTGGCCCATAAAGGACCCTGTTTCTGGCCCATAAGGGACGCTGGTCCTCGCCCATAAAGAACCCTGCTTCTGGCCCATAAAGGAACCAGGTATTTGCCCCAGCACCAAGTATGATGCAAACTCTACCGTTCTGGTGCAGTTAGATATCAACAATGTCCTGTTCTCCTCACCCTGACAAGAAAAGATGTAAGCTGTGGTCCATGAAGAACCCCGCTTCTGGCCCATAAAGGACCCCGCTTCTGGCCCATAAAGGACCCCGCTTCTGGCCCATAAAGGACCCCGCTTCTGGCCCATAAAGGACCCCGCTTCTGGCCCATAAAGGACCCCGCTTCTGGCCCATAAAGGACCCCGCTTCTGGCCCATAAAGGACCCCGCTTCTGGCCCATAAAGGAACCAGGTCTTTGCCCCAGCACCAAGTATGATGCAAGCTAAACCATTGTGGGGCAGGTAAGTACCAACAATGTCCTGTTCTCCTCTCCCTGACAATAAAAGATGTAAGCTGTGGACCATGAAGGACCCCGCTTCTGGCCCATAAAGGACCCCGCTTCTGGCCCATAAAGGACCCCGCTTCTGGCCCATAAAGGACCCCGCTTCTGGCCCATAAAGGACCCCGCTTCTGGCCCATAAAGGACCCCGCTTCTGGCCCATAAAGGACCCCGCTTCTGGCCCATAAAGGACCCAGGTTTTCGCCCATGCACCAAATATGATGCAAACTCAACCGTTCTGGGGCAGTTAAATATCAACAATGTCCTGTTCTCCTCACCCTGACAAGAAAAGATGTAAGCTGTGGCCAATGAAGGACCCAGCTTGTGGCCCATAAAAGACCCTGTCTCTGGCCCATAAAGGACCCTGCTTCTGGCCCATAAAGGACCCTGCTTCTGGCCCATAAAGGAACCAGGTCTTTGCCCCAGCACCAAGTACGATGCAAGCTAAACCATTGTGGGGCAGTTAAATATCAACAATGTCCTGTTCTCCTTACCCTGACAAGAAAAGATGTAAGCTGTGGCCCATGAAGGACCTGCTTCTGGCCCATGAAGGACCCTGCTTCTGGCCCATAAAGGACCCTGCTTCTGACCAAAAATGGAACCAGGTTTTCACCCCTGCACCAAGTATGATGCAAACTAAACCGTTCTGGGGCAGTTAAATATCAACAATGTCCTGTTCTCCTCACCCTGACAAGAAAAGATGTAAGCTGTGGCCCATGAATGACCCTGCTTCTGGCCCATAAAGGACCTCGCTTCTGGCCCATAAAGGACCACGCTTCTGGCCCATAAAGGAAACAGGTCTTTGCCCCAGCACCAAGTATGATGCAAACTAAACCATTGTGGGGCAGTTAAGTACCAACAATGTCCTGTTCTCCTCACCCTGAGAAGAAAAGATGTAAGCTGTGGCCCATGAAGGACCCAGCTTGTGGCCCATAAAAGACCCTATTTCTGGCCCATAAAGGACCCTCCTTCTGGCCCATAAAGGACCCTGCTTCCAGCCCATAAAGGACCTCACATGTGGCCCACAAAGGACCCTGCTTCTAGCCCATAAAGGAACCAGGTCTTTGCCCCCGCACCAAGTATGATGCAAGCTAAACCATTGTGGGGCAGTTAAGTATCTACAATGTCCTGTTCTCCTCACCCTGACAAGAAAAGATGTAAGCTGTGGCCCGTGAAGGACTCCACTTGTGGCCCATTAAGGACCCTGCTCCTGGTCCATGAAGGACCCCATTCTGGCCCATAAAGGACCCCATTCTGGCCCATAAAGGACCGCATTCTGGCCCATAATGGACCGCATTCTGGCCCATAATGGACCGCATTCTGGCCCATAATGGACCGCATTCTGGCCCATAAAGGACCGCATTCTGGCCCATAAAGGAACCAGGCTTTCACCTCTGCACAAAGTATGATCCAAGCTAAACTGTTCTGGGGCAGTTAAATATCAACAATGTCCTGTTCTCCTCACCCTGACAAGAAAAGATGTAAGCTGTGGCCCATGAAGGACCCTGCTTCTGGCCCATAAAGGACCCTGTTTCTGGCCGATAAAGGAACCAGGTTTTCACCCCTGCACCAAGTATGATGCAAGCTAAACCGTTCTGGGGCAGTTAAATATCAACAATGTCCTGTTCTCCTCACCCTGACAAGAAAAGTTTTTATCTGTGGTCCATGAAGGACCCCGCTTCTGTCCCATAAAGGACCCCGCTTCTGTCCCATAAAGGACCCCGCTTCTGGCCCATAAAGGACCCCGCTTCTGGCCCATAAAGGACCCCGCTTCTGGCCCATAAAGGACCCCGCTTCTGGCCCATAAAGGACCCCGCTTCTGGCCCATAAAGGACCCCGCTTCTGGCCCATAAAGGACCCCGCATCTGGCCCATAAAGGACCCCGCTTCTGGCCCATAAAGGACCCCGCTTCTGGCCCATAAAGGACCTCGCTTCTGGCCCATAAAGGAACCAGGTCTTTCCCCAGCACCAAGTATGATGCAAGCTAAACCATTGTGGGGCAGTTAAGTACCAACAATGTCCTGTTCTCCTCACCCTGACAAGAAACCATGTAAGCTGTGGCCCATGAAGGACCTCGCTTTTGGCCCATAAAGGACCCTGCTTCTGGCCCATAAAGGACCCTGCTTCTGGCCCATAAAGAAACCAGGTTTTCGCCCCTGCACCAAGTATGATGCAAGCTAAACTGTTCTGGGGCAGTTAAATATCAACAATGTCCTGTTCTCCTCACCCTGACAAGAAAAGATGTAAGCTGTAGCCCATGAAGGACTCCGCTGGTGGCCCATAAAGGACCCTGTTTCTCGCCCATAAAGGACCCTGCTCCTGGCCCATAAAGGACCCCATTCTGGCCCATAAATGAACCAGGTTTTCACCCCTGCACCAAGTATGATGCAAGCTAAACCGTTCTGGGGCAGTTAAATATCAACAATGTCCTGTTCTCCTCACCCTGACAAGAAAAGATGTAAGCAGTGGTCCATGAAGGACCCTGCTTCTGGCCCATAAAGGACCCTGCTTCTGGCCCATAAAGGACCCTGCTTCTGGCCCATAAAGGACCCTGCTTCTGGCCCATGAAGGAACCAGGTTTTCGCTCCTGCACCAAGCATGATGCAAGCTAAACCGTTCTGGGGCCGTTAAATATCAACAATGTCCTGTTCTCACCCTGACAAGAAAAGATGTAAGCTGTGGCCCATAAAGGACCCTGCTTCTGGCCCATAAAGGAACCAGGTCTTTGCCCCAGCACAAAGTATGATGCAAGCTAAACCATTGTGGGGCAGTTAAGTACCAACAATGTCCTGTTCTCCTCACTCTGACAAGAAAAGATGTAAGCCGCTGGCCCATGAAGCACCCCGCTGCTGGCCCATGAAGCACCCCGCCGCTGGCCCATGAAGCACCCCGCCGCTGGCCCAAGAAGCACCCCGCCGCTGGCCCATGAGGGACGCCGCCGCTGGCCCATGAGGGACCCCGCCGCTGGCCCATGAGGGACCCCGCCGCTGGCCCATGAGGGACCCCGCCGCTGGCCCATGAGGGACCCTGCCGCTGGCCCATGAGGGACCCCGCCGCTGGCCCATGAGGGACCCCGCCGCTGGCCCATGAGGGACCCCGCCGCTGGCCCATGAGGGACCCCGCCGCTGGCCCATGAGGGACCCCGCCGCTGGCCCATGAGGGACCCCACCGCTGGCCCATGAGGGACCCCGCCGCTGGCCCATGAGGGACCCCGCCGCTGGCCCATGAAGGACCCCGCCGCTAGCCCATGAAGGACCCCGCCGCTGGCCCATGAAGGACCCCGCCGCTGGCCCATGAAGGACCCCGCCGCTGGCCCATGAAGGACCCCGCTGCTGGCCCATAAAGGAACCAGGTCTTTGCCCCTGCACCAAGTATGATGCAAGCTAAACCATTGTGGCTTAAACCATTGTTAAGAACCAACAATCTCCTGTTCTCCTCACCCTGACAAGAAAAGATGTAAGCTGTGGCCCATGAAGGACCCTGCTTCTGGCCCATAAAGGACCCTGCTTCTGGCCCATAAAGGACCCTGCCTCTGGCCCATAAAGGACCCTGCCTCTGGCCCATAAAGGACCCTGCCTCTGGCCCATAAAGGACCCTGCCTCTGGCCCATAAAGGACCCTGCCTCTGGCCCATAAAGGACCCTGCCTCTGGCCCATAAAGAAACCAGGTTTTCACCCCTGCACCAAGTATGATGCAAACTAATCCGTTCTGGGGCAGGTAAATATCAACAATGTCCTGTTCTCCTCACCCTGACAAGAAAAGATGTAAGCTGTGGCCCATGAACAACCCTGCTTCTGGCCCATAAAGGACCCCGCTTCTGGCCCATAAAGGACCCCGCTTCTGGCCCATAAAGGACCCCGCTTCTGGCCCATAAAGGAACCCGCTTCTGGCCCATAAAGGAACCCGCTTCTGGCCCATAAAGGAACCCGCTTCTGGCCCATAAAGGAACCAGGTTTTCGCCCATGCACCAAGTATGAAGCAAGCTAAACCGTTCTGGGACAGATAAATATCAACAATCTCCTGTTCTCCTCACTCTGACAAGAAAGGATGTAAGCTGTGGCGCATGAAGGACCCCGCTTCCGGCCCATCAAGGACCCCGCTTCCGGCCCATCAAGGACCCCGCTTCCGGCCCATCAAGAACCCCGCTTCCGGCCCATCAAGGACCCCGCTTCCGGCCCATCAAGGACCCCGCTTCCGGCCCATCAAGGACCCCGCTTCCGGCCCATCAAGGACCCCGCTTCCGGCCCATCAAGGACCCCGCTTCCGGCCCATCAAGGAACCAGGTCTTTGCCCCAGCACCAAGTATGATGCAAGCTAAACCATTGTGGGGCAGTTAAGTTCCAACAATGTCCTGTTCTCCTCACCCTGACAATAAAAGATGTAAGCTGTGGCCCATGAAGGACCCCACTTGTGGCCCATAAAGGACCTTGATCCTGGCCCATAAAAGAACCAGGTTTTCACCCCTGAACCAAGTATGATGCCAGCTAAACTGTTCTGGGGCAGTTAAATACCAACAATGTCCTGTTCTCCTCGCCCTGACAAGAAGAGATGTAAGCTGTGGCCCATAAAGGACCCGGCTTCTGGCCCATAAAGGACCCGGCTTCTGGCCCATAAAGGACCCGGCTTCTGGCCCATAAAGGACCCGGCTTCTGGCCCATAAAGGACCCGGCTTCTGGCCCATGAAGGACCCGGCTTCTGGCCCATAAAGGACCCGGCTTCTGGCCCATAAAGGACCCGGCTTCTGGCCCATAAAGGACCCCGCTTCTGGCCCATAAAGGACCCCGCTTCTGGCCCATAAAGGACCCCGCTTCTGGCCCATAAAGGACCCCGCTTCTGGCCCATAAAGGACCCCGCTTCTGGCCCATAAAGGACCCCGCTTCTGGCCCATAAAGGTGTTGGTCAATGAAGCATTATGTGAGACTCACAGACAGGGTTTTTAGCAGAGAAAGGAAAACCTGAAGCAGAAGGGTTAAGCTGGAAGAACAGAGTGCCAGGTTTGCCAAGGTAAGCAGCTGGCTGGCAAGCAGATAAGAAGGGATTCTTGCAGAAGCTCAGTGTGGGGGAAAAGTCGTTTTGTGGAGAGAACTGTGTCTAACGTCTTTGCCTAGTAAAGACTCTTACAAGAAACTTGCCTGGCCTAGCTTAGTTACTGTTCTATGCGACACTTGGATTTCTTCCTTGTATGATCTCTATACGCACGCACCGACAAAAGGACCCCGCTTCTGGCCCATAAAGGACCCCGCTGCTGGCCCATAAAGGACCCCGCTGCTGGCCCATAAGGGAACCAGATTTTCGCCCCTGCACCAAGTATGATCCAAGCTAAACCGTTCTGGGGCAGTTAAATACCAACAATGTCCTGTTCTCCTCACCCTGACAAGAAAAGATGTAAGCTGTGGCCCATGAAGGACCCGGCTCCTGGCCCACGAAGGACCCGGCTCCTGGCCCACGAAGGACCCGGCTCCTGGCCCACGAAGGACCCGGCTCCTGGCCCACGAAGGACCCGGCTCCTGGCCCACGAAGGACCCGGCTCCTGGCCCACGAAGGACCCGGCTCCTGGCCCACGAAGGACCCGGCTCCTGGCCCACGAAGGACCCGGCTCCTGGCCCACGAAGGACCCGGCTCCTGGCCCACGAAGGACCCTGCTCCTGGCCCACGAAGGACCCTGCTCCTGGCCCACGAAGGACCCTGCTCCTGGCCCACGAAGGACCCTGCTCCTGGCCCACGAAGGACCCTGCTCCTGGCCCACGAAGGACCCTGCTCCTGGCCCACAAAGGACCCTGCTCCTGGCCCACAAAGGACCCTGCTCCTGGCCCACAAAGCACCCCATTGTGGCCCATAAAGGAACCAGGTTTTTGCCCCTGCACCAAGCATGGTGCCAGCTGAACTGTTCTGGGGCAGTTAGATATCAACAATGTACTGTTCTCCTCACCCTGACAAGAAAAGATGTAAGCTATGGCCTATGAAGGACCCTGCTTCTGGCCCATAAAGGACACTGCTTCTGGCCCATAAAGGAACCAGGTCTTTGCCCCAGCACCAAGTATGATGCAAGCTAAACCATTGTGGGGCAGTTAAGTACCAACAATGTCCTGTTCTCCTCACCCTGACAATAAAATATGTAAGCTGTGGCCCATGAAGGACCCCGCTTGTGGCCCATGAAGGACCCTGCTCCTGGCCCATAAAGGACCCCATTCTGGCCCATAAAGGAACCAGGTTTTCGCCCATGCACCAAGTATGATGCAAGCTAAACGGTTCTGGGACAGATAAATATCAACAATCTCCTGTTCTCCTCACTCTGACAAGAAAGGACGTAAGCAGTGGCGCATAAAGGACCCCGCTGCTGGCCCATGAAGGACCCCGCTGCTGGCCCATAAAGGACCCCGCTGCTGGCCCATAAAGGACCCCGCTGCTGGCCCATAAAGGACCCCGCTGCTGGCCCATAAAGGACCCCGCTGCTGGCCCATAAAGGACCCCGCTGCTGGCCCATAAAGGACCCCGCTGCTGGCCCATAAAGGACCCCGCTGCTGGCCCATAAAGGTCCCCGCTGCTGGCCCATAAAGGACCCCGCTGCTGGCCCATAAAGGACCCCGATACTGGCCCATAACGGACGTGGCTTCTGGCCCATAAAGGACCTGGCTTCTGGCCCATAAAGGAACCAGGTCTTTGCCCCAGCACCAAGTATGATGCAAGCTAAATAATTGTGGGGCAGTTAAGTTCCAACAATGTCTTGTTAAAGGACCCTGCTGCTGGCCCATAAAAACCCTGCTTCTGGCCCATGAAGGACCCCGCTTCTGGCCCATGAAGGACCCCGCTTCTGGCCCATAACGGACCTTGCTTCTGGCCCATAACGGACCTCGCTTCTGGCCCATAACGGACCTCGCTTCTGGCCCATAACGGACCTCGCTTCTGGCCCATAACGGAACTCGCTTCTGGCCCATAACGGAACTCGCTTCTGGCCCATAACGGAACTCGCTTCTGGCCCATAACGGAACTCGCTTCTGGCCCATAACGGAACTCGCTTCTGGCCCATAACAGAACTCGCTTCTGGCCCATAAAGGAACCAGGTCTTTGTCCCAGCACCAAGTATGATGCAAGCTAAACCATTGTGGGGCAGTTAAGTACCAGCAATGTCCTGTTCTCCTCACCCTGACAATAAAAGATGTAAGCTGTGGCCCATAAAGGACCCCGCTCGTGGCCCATAAAGGACCCCGCTCGTGGCCCATAAAGGACCCCGCTCGTGGCCCATAAAGGACCCCGCTCCTGGCCCATAAAGGACCCCGCTCCTGGCCCATAAAGGACCCCGCTCCTGGCCCATAAAGGACCCCGCTCCTGGCCCATAAAGGACCCCGCTCCTGGCCCATAAAGGACCCCGCTCCTGGCCCATAAAGGACCCCGCTCCTGGCCCATAAAGGACCCCGCTCCTGGCCCATAGAGGACCCCGCTCCTGGCCCATAAAGGACCCCGCTCGTGGCCCATAAAGGACCCCGCTCCTGGCCCATAAAGGACCCCGCTCCTGGCCCATAAAGGTCCCCGCTCCTGGCCCATAAAGGTCCCCGCTCCTGGCCCATAAAGGTCCCCGCTCCTGGCCCATAAAGGTCCCCGCTCCTGGCCCATAAAGGTCCCCGCTCCTGGCCCATAAAGGTCCCCGCTCCTGGCCCATAAAGGTCCCCGCTCCTGGCCCATAAAGGTCCCCGCTCCTGGCCCATAAAGGACCCCGCTCCTGGCCCATAAAGGACCCCGCTCCTGGCCCATAAAGAACCCCGCTCCTGGCCCATAAAGGAACCAGGTCTTTGCCCCAGCACCAAGTATGATGCAAGCTAAACCATTGTGGGGCAGTTAAGTACCAACAATATCCGGTTCTCCTCACCCTGACAATAAAAGATGTAAGCTGTGGCCCATGAAGGACCCCGCTTGTGGCCCATAAAGGACCCTGCTCCTGGCTCATAAAGGACCCCATTCTGGCCCATAAAGGAACCAGGTTTTTGCCTCTGCACCAAGTATGATGCAATCTAGACCGTTCTGGGGCAGTTAAATATCAATAATGTCCTGTTCTCCTCACCCAGACAAGAAAAGATGTAAGCTTTGGCCCATGAAGGACCCCACTTGTGGCCCATAAAGGACTTCGCTTGTGGCCCATAAAGGACCCCGCTTGTGGCCCATAAAGGAACCAGGTTTTCGCCCCTGCACCAAGTATGATGCAAGCTAAACCATTGTGGGGCAGTTAAATATCAACAATGTCCTGTTCTCCTCACCCTGACAAGAAAAGATGTAAGCTTTGGCCCATGAAGGACCCCGCTTGTGGCCCATAAAGGACCCTGTTTCTGGCCCATAAAGAACCCTGCTCCTGGCCCATAAAGGACCCCGTTCTAGCCCATAAAGGAACCAGGTTTTTGCCCCTGCACCAACCATGATGCAAGCTAAACCGTTCTGGGGCAGTTAGATATCAACAATGTCCTGTTCTCCTCACCCTGACAAGAAAAGATGTAAGGTGTGGCCCATGACGGACCCCGCTGCCGGCCCATGACGGACCCCGCTGCCGGCCCATGACGGACCCCGCTGCCGGCCCATGACGGACCCCGCTGCCGGCCCATGACGGACCCCGCTGCCGGCCCATGACGGACCCCGCTGCCGGCCCATGACGGACCCCGCTGCCGGCCCATGACGGACCCCGCTGCCGGCCCATGACGGACCCCGCTGCCGGCCCATGACGGACCCCGCTGCCGGCCCATGACGGACCCCGCTGCCGGCCCATGACGGACCCCGCTGCCGGCCCATAAAGGACCCCGCTGCCGGCCCATAAAGGACCCCGCTGCCGGCCCATAAAGGACCCCGCTGCCGGCCTATGAAGGAACCTTGTTTTACCCCAATACATGTATGATGGAAGCTAAATCATTGTGGGGCAGTTAAATATGAACAATGTCCTGTTCTCCTCATCCTCACAATAAAAGATGTAAGCTGTGGCCCATGAAGGACCCCGTATCTGGCCCGTGAACAACCCCACAACTGGGCCGGGAAGGACTTTTCTTCTGGCCCATGAAGGAACCTGGTTTTCACCCCTAAACAAGTGTGATGCAAGCTAAACTGTGATCAACTATAAGAAAAACAACAACACGACATTGTCATATAAATCATCTATAAAAATAACAATTATAATAACATTAACAACATCATTGTGAACGTCATCATCAACATCATCAACATCAACATGAATGCAGGGTATAGATAAAACATAATAATAATAATAATAATAATAATAATAATATCTGAACTCACCAGCTTCAGCATCCTGGCCACTGTGGCGGGTGCATCTTCTCTGAGAAGATCTCCGTGAGTGCAGCAGCAGCAGCAGCAGCAGCAGCAACATCATCAACATCAAGATCACATCATCGTCATAATCATCAACAGTGTCATCAACATCAACAACAGAAACATGTCATTGTGATCTTCATCAAGAACATCCTCATCATCATCAACAACACATCATAATCATCATCGACATCATCATCAATATCAACATCAACATCAAGGCAGGATATAAATAAAGTATAACATCCTCAACAACATCAAGAACAACACCATCAACATTATCACCAACAACACCATCAACATCAAAGCGGGGCATAAATTAACTATAATAATAATAATTGCATCGTCATCATCATCATCAACAATATTAGCATCAATATCATCAGGATAAATAAACTATAATAATAATAATATCATCAACTCACCTTTGCAGGCTCGCCCTCGTGCAGTAGGGCAGCGGGTGCAGCTTCTCCAAGAAGATCGTCATTGTCAATAACAGCATCAACAGCATCAACAACATCAACATAAGCGTCAACATCGACATCAATAACACGTCATAGTCGTCAATATTGCCATCAACATCAACATCACATCATCGTCATAGTCAACTTCAACATCACCATCAACATCTGAAACAATAACATCCTCAACAAAAACATCAACAACACGTAATCATCATCATCGTCATCGACATCATCATGAATATCAACATCAGCATCAAGGCATAAATAAACTAAGATCCTCAACAACAACATCCTCATCAACAACAACACCATCCTCATCAACAACAACACCATCAACATCATCAGCAACACCACCATCAACATCAAGGCGGGGCATAAACTATAATAATAATAATAGCATCATCAACATCATCATCATCATTGACAACAACAACAACATTAGCATCAATGTTGTTAGGTCCAAACCCAACACGCAAGCTGTCACTGCCTATTCAGCTCACATTCATCCTGGAATGTGCGGAGTTGAGAGCAAGAACCTATTGCCACAGGCCAGGAAATAACACACACACACTATTACCTTTGCAAAGGGGTCGCAAGACCTGCCAGCTAGTAGCTTTTCAGAAGTGGGAACCCTGTTTATTGAAAGACAGTAGATTACATAGGTTCCCCAAGGGTTACAAAAGAGGGGCGACCAGACGTCATAAAGAATAGAAAACATTACTAGACAAAGTAATATCTTAGAAATGGTAAGGGGTGCTCAAGATAACAAAAGACAGGATCATTTCTTCTCTTTCAGACATAGAGTTGTATAGCTTATACAACCTTGGGATAAGCGCACCAGGCCGAAGGAACAAAGACAGGAGCAGGGGAGGTTCGGTTGCAAGGGGATCGTTAAAGTAAGAATAACACTCAGGTTACAACTTCTACATTTGAAAGAGTATACGTGTCAAGGCCTACTGCCATGTAAATGAAACATATGCATTCCTTTGAAATACAATTGGTAACATCATGTAATACATTGAGCATAGATATGCACAGGGAGATGGGAGGAAAACAAAATTCCAGTTCAATCAGGCTTTTATTCATCTAGCCACTGGAATGTAGGGTTCAGGTCACCAGGAAATAAACCGATATCATTTTATATCAACCTAATATTATTTCCATACCCAACAATATCATCAAGATAAATAAACTATAACAATAATAATTATAACATCATCAACTCACCTTTGCAGGCTCGCCCTCGTCCAGTAGGGCGGTGGGTGCAGATTCTCCGAGAAGATCGTCCTCATCAATAACAGCATCAACAGCAACAGCAACATCGACATCAAGATCAACAACACGTCATCGTCATTATCATAGTCATTGTCATAGTCCTCAATATTGCCATCAACATCAACAACACATCATTGTCAACTTCAACATCAACATCTGAAACAGTAACATCCTCAACAAAAACATCAACAACAACACGTAATTATCATCATCGTCATCATCATTCATATCAACATCAGCATTAAGGCAGGGCATAAATAAACTAACATCCTCAACAACAACACCATCAACATAATCAGCAACAACACCATCAACATCAAGGCGGGGAATAAATAAACTATAATAATAATAATAGCATCATCAACATCATCATTATCATCATCAACAACAACAACATTAGCATCGATATCATCAAGATAAATAAACTATAATAATAATAATAATAACATCATCAACTCACCTTTGCAGGCTCGCCCTCGTCCAGTAGGGCGGTGGATGCAGCTTCTCCAAGAAGATCGTCATTGTCATCATCAATAACAGCATCAACAACGTGAGCATCAACATCGACATCAAGATCAACAACACGTCATCGTCATTATCATAGTCATTGTCATAGTCGTCAATATTGCCATCAACATGAACAACACGTCATTGTCAACTTCAACATCAACATCTGAAACAATAACATCCTCAACAAAAACATCAACAACAACAATGCATCATCGTCAACATAAACATCAACAATAACAACATCCTCAACAAAAACATCATCATCAACACGTCACTGTCATCGACATCAACATGAACATCAATATCAACATCACATCATCGTCATAGTGAACATTGTCATCAACATAACAACACGTCATTGTCATTGTCATCCTCAACAACAACAACATCCTCAACAACAACACGTCATCGACATCATCATCAACATCAAGGCGGGGCATAAATAAACTATAACATCCTCAACAACATCCTCAACAACAACAACAACATCATCACCAACAACACTACCAACATCAAGGCGGGGCATAAACTATAATAGCATCATCAACATCATCATCATCGACAACAACATTAGCATCAATATCATGAAGATAAATAAACTATAACAATAATAATAATATCATCAACTCACCTTTGCAGGCTCGCCCTCGTCCAGCAGGGCAGCGGGTGCAGCTTCTCCAACCCACTCACCAGCTTCAGCATCCTGGCTGCCATCACCATTGCAGGTATGCTGTGGATCACACTCATCTAGCAGGGTGGCAGGTGCAGTTTCTCCAAGAAGATCTACGTGGCTGCATCAACAATATCATCATTATCATCATTATCATCATTATCATAGTATAGTGGCAAATCCAGAAGTGCAGGGTTCCCTCATGATAGTCATGCCATGGCCCCTTCCTCACTTGCTCTCGGTCGTCATCTCCACACTCCTCAGTCCTTCCCATGTGTGCCTTCTCCCACAACAACAAAAGTTCCTAGAACCCAATCAGCATGGAAGGGGAGTGTGTTAGTTACTGAGAAGAGTCTTCTCAGTGGCTCTCTTACCTCCTTTCACTCCGATTGGCTTCAATCAGCAGGAAAGAACAAGGAAGCATGTTAGAAGATTCTTCTCAATGGCTAACACACTTCCCTTTCATGCTGAATGGCTTGTAGGATGCTGAAGACATAGGGACCCTGCTCCCAAAAAAGTATGAGGTCTAAGACCCCCTGAGGCCCCGTGTGAATACATCCCTGGTCTTCAGTATATGACAAAAGCTGTACAGTGAAGGTGCCAGATGCATCTCTGCAGGAAGAGAATTGCACAACTTAGGGCCTGCCACAAAGAATGCCCTTACCTGGGTCACCACCAGCCAAACATCTGAGAGTGATGGAACTACCAAGAGGGCCACTTCTGCCAATCTCAACACCCAAGAGGGTCTGTAGGGAAGGAGATAGGCCCCAAATATCTGAAAGACCAAGTCATTTAAACACAAGCATAAGCACCTTGCATCAAGCCCAAAAAGAACCATAGTCGTCATCCTTCTAAGAATGCATCACCCTTGACCATTGATGTCATACCATCTAGGGCTGATGGGAGTCGGAGTCTGTGATGTTCCTGTAGGTTAACCATCTGTAAATATGGTAAGTGCAGGTGTATTAGGTGATGTATGGTAATTGACTGAGAAAGGGGGAGTACATGGGTGAGAAACTGAAGTATGCTGGATTATGACTGTGAGTGGCTGGCTGAAGGTATAAATGGAGGTTTGTGAGTGATGGGGGAGAAGTTGTTGACTTGGTTGGAGTGAGGTCGTTTGGTGAGGGTTGGTTGGCAGAGTTCTGAGGGAAGTTTGAATTGTATTTGGCCGATATTTAAAGAGTATATATATGAACAGAAACATAAAGAGTGACCATATATGAAACCATACGCTTGTGAAACATTCCTAAAGTAATCTTGTTATTTCCTGTTGTTAGTAAATAAATACTTATTTGGTTTACCAAAGGCCTGATCCTTGGCTGGGGGAATAAACAGACCAGAAGGGAGGGCAAGGTAATTACCAAGGCTGAACAGAAACTGTATCTAATGGTGGCAGCGGTGGAGGGAGATACTGGAACAAGTCAAGTATCCAGAGCAACCCAGAGTTGTATGCTTTATATATAAAGATACAAGGGGGTTGGGAACAGCATAGGCACACATTCACAAAGTAACAAGCTATAGAGAGACTTAGGCAAAGTCTCTGGGAGTATTGGTTACAGGAAGTGACTGGTGGTGCTGCCAGCAGTGGGATCTAGTGAAATCTGTGCTAGAGCGGAGTGAGAAACCATATAAAGGACGGTCCTGACTGGTGGTGTCCCTGGTGGTGCCTACTGAAAGGCAGTAGCCACAAGCAGGTGGGAACCTGACAGGGAGAACCAGGGAAGGGTGTCACATGTGGTGGCTGTAGCGGTGGGATACGAACAATAGGAGAGTCCAGATACAAACAAAAGAGTGTCCCTAAACAGTGGTGTGACTGTAAAGGAATAACAAATAAAGATTACTTGTGAGTGGGTGGCAAAGAGTGAGTGAGCACCGAGAAACATGGCTGAGTTCATAAAGATGAAAAAAGAGGAGCTGGTGGAAAAATGTATAGAGTACCATTTACCTCATGAGGGTAAAGGGGTGGATGAATTGAGAGTGGCATTAATAACATATACGACAATCCAAACCAAAGAACCTGCAAGAGAAGAAACCCCAGAAAGGTGCTTAAGTAATCCTGCTTCTGTGGAGTATTTAAGAGAGAAGTTAAAATTGGAGGCTGAGAGATTTAAAATGGAGGTGGAGGAAAAGGAAAAGCAGTGAATGATGGAGATGGAAAGGTTGAGAATGGATACTGAGATACAAGTGGAAAGATTAAAATTGGATAGAGAGAAATTTCACTCTGAGGAGACAAGGAAAGACAGAGATGGAGCAAAAATAAAAATTACTCCAAAGGACTTTGCTGTCTATGAGCCTGGTCAAGATCCTCAAATTTACCTCACAACGTTTGAAAAGGCACCTCAGATGTGGGGGCTACCTGAAGATAAATACATGCAGTATTTATCAAATCTGATGAAAGGGGAATTGGCTGAAGTGTAACAGCATTTCCCCTCAGACAGGCCAGTAACATATGCTGAATTCAAAGAAGCAGTGTTTAAAAAATTCAGACGGGGGCCTGATTATTTTAGAAAGCTTTTCAGAAACTGCTAGATACAGACAGGGAGGTCTTTCGTGGAGCTGGGGGCAAAACCGATGGATATATTTGGGAAATAGCTGACAAGTGCGTAAGCTTAGTCTGTGGAAGAGGTAAAAAACCTCATGATATTGGATCTGTTGTACCATCAATTGCTGCCTGAAATTAGGTTGCTGGTGAAAGATCGTTCCCCTAAATCTGTAACAGAAGCAGCAGAGCTGGCAGATCATTTTGCCTCAAACTGAACTGGGTGGATGGCAAAACCACAAAGAGATTTTAAACTGAGACCAAATAACAATGGCAGAAAAGATGTGGCACCACAGAGAGTAAACCCTCAAATAAAATCAGAAGGGCACAAGACACCTCAGTTTGGGTCTGTGTTCCCTAAAACTGAGGAGAAAATCTGTTACCGATGTGGGAAGCCAGGCCATCTGTGTTTTCAATGTGAGAGTGTAAACCTCCTCAGTAATCCAGTTCAAGGAAGGACAGTAAAGAGTGAACTGAGAGAGGGAGAACCGAAAGACATACAGTTCTGTCAAATAAGCTGTTCAAAGGTCCAAGATTTGGACTCAAGCTTGAGAGAAGAAGTGTGTGTGCAAGGGGCAAAATATTGGGCTTTGCTAGATACTGGTGCTGCTCAGACCTTACTGAGGCCAGATTTAATAAGATCTGAAGAAATTTTACCTCAGGAAAAGCTGGTAATCCAAGGAATGAGAGGCAAACCAGAAAGCATGCCCATGGCCCTAATAAAACTGGAATGGAGGGAAAAGGAGGAGCCTTACAAAGTGGGTATCAATGCTCAGCAAGAAGAACCTGTGATTTTGGGCAGAGATGTTATGAGGGCAGGAGGGAAAATTTATGTGGTGACCAGACAACAACTTGGCAGAAGCCATTTTATCAGAGGCTGAAGAAAACAGGGTGGAACCTGTGATCGAGCCTGAGGTTGCCATAACAACTGCTATAGTGCCTAGAGCGAAAGAAACATTGTTACAAATGGGGTCTGACACAGGGGGTATTCACACATTACTCTGTACCCACGTAGAAGCCCCCTATACCTGGGTACAGGTGCTCGAGAAAGTGTCTACATGTGGTGATTTCAAAAATCACCACGTGTACAGGTATCCTGAAAAAAGACATCTTCTGTTCACGTGGTGATTCTCCCTGCATGCTGTCCACATGGAGCTGATCGTGAGCAATTAGTTTTTCTCCCCGGGGACAGCCTGAGCCTTTGTTCTAGCAGCAGCAGCAGCAGCCGCCACCACCGCTAATCAGAAATGGGCTCAAGGAAACGTCAGTTGCTGAAGCCACGGAGCGGGAAAGAGGAATGAAGCTACAATGGAGGCAAGGGCAAGTAAGAGGGAAGGGAAACCAGCCTGAAGCAACGAATGAGCTTGAGGGAAGGAAAGAGGCAAAAAACGGGGGGGGGAGAGCTTTGAAGGACTCACTGCAAAATTTTAAAAATCTACTCAGAAGTAAGTCCCACTGAGTTCAGTGCTTCTATGTCTGGCAGTGATTGAGTTTGAGGGAAGGAACAATAAAAAATGGAGGGAGGAGAAAGCTTTGGAGAATTCAGATTTTATTAATGTCTACTCAGAAAATCCTACTGAGTTCAGTGGGGCTTACTCCCTGGTAAGTGGAGCAGAGTTTCTGTGTGCTAGCAATAAGCCTGAGGGGAAGGAAGCAGGCAAAATGTCTACTCAGAAGTAAATCCCACTGAGTTCAGTGGGGCTTACTCCCAGGTAAATGGAGTGACTAAAAATGTGAGAGAGACTTGTCAGAAAGCTAGAGCTAGGTTTAAAAAATAAGTTTGTTTTACAAACTTAAATGGAGTTTAAGCCTCTTGTGGGCTCAGACAAGTGGAAACGGCTATTTTGAGAGAAGGGCAGAAGGAAGGAGCAATCAGAAAGCTGGTGAAGAGAGAGAAGGGGGAGAGATTCTGAGGGCTCGCACTGTAATTCTAAAAATGTCTACTCAGAAGTAAGTTTCATTTAGTTCAATGGGGCTTACTCACAGGTAAGTGGAGTTAGGATTGCCTAAAAAAGCAAGTGTTCTGTCAGAGAAGCTAGAGCTAGGCAAGGACTGTTTACATTGTTAAAATACAATCCTAACCCCATGCCTACTCTAAAGTAAATTCCATTCAGTTTGGTGGGACTTACTCCCAGGTAAGAAGCATTAGGATTCCAGCCCCTTAAAGAAACAGTTGCAGGGGGCAGATAAAGGGAGGGGAGTTTGCCTATGTGTCTGCTCACAGTCCAGTCCTAGCCATGTTTACCCAGAAGTAAGTTCCACTGAGTTTAATGGGGCTTACCCCTGAAGTGAATGTGAATATAGAATTACAGCATTTAACTTCTAAATTCAATCCTTTCCTTTAAATACTAGGTGATTTATCAATAATTATAAAATTTATAATGTCTGCTAAATGTTCAACGTGTTATCATGTGACTCTTATTGTTGCTTGTTACAAGTAGTGCCACAAATAGATTCCAAAAGTTGCTCCAACCCCCCTGTGCAGGTAATGAATAATAGCTATCACAACTGCAATAATAAAATAATGGCTAGGTAACACATTGCTCAGAAATGATAGTTATCAATAAATAATAGAAATTTTGGGTAATAGCTATCCCTTGTATCTTAACAACATAATCCCAAGCAGGTTTATCGAAAGTAACTTTCACAGTTCAATGGAGCTTACTCTCAAGTATTGTGCAAAGGATTGTAGCCTTTATCTTATTTAATGCCTTATTTCCTTTACATCTCAACTTTCTTGCAAAGAGCTCAGTGTGGCATACGTAGCCCTGCACCTCTCAAATATATCCTCAGAATAGCCCTATGAGGTAGTTTAGGCTGAGAAGGTGACTAGCCCAGAAGTCACCCAGTGAGTTTCATGGCTGAATGAGGGTTTGAATCCAGGTCTCCCAGGCCCTAGCCCAGTACTCTTATCACTACACCACACTGGCTTTTGCAGAACTTGTACACTACAGTACCTCTATAAATCCAATATAAATTACCCACTATACTTCTCTTCCTTGGTCTTTTAAAACCTGTTGAAATCAATGGTAAGGTAAATTCTGTTGTGTGCTTTCTATTTCCTCCTAAAGGTCAAGAAAGAGAAATGTAGCCAAGACTCTTCCAATAATTTGATGACATAGGTCAGTAGTGATACATGGGGGGGGGAGAGAATGGCAGTGGCACATAGATGGCAAGGTTGGGGGTACTTTGGTGGAATGCAGCACAAGCTTGCAGGTGTGTGCCCACATGCTGCAGGATGGTGGTGCCACCAGCCCTGAACTTGCAGGCACCTTGTCCCATTCAGTGAGTGGCAATGTTGCCATTACTGAGAGCACTGCTATTGCAGAGTCAGGGATCCACCCTGCGTTTTACTAGAACCTCAAGAACCACCAACTGCAGCCAGCTGCAAAAGACATACGTCTAGTATGAAAGAACATGGTGTCTGAGAAGCTGCTGAGCACAGGGTTATCAGAACTGAGATGAGCTCACAGTCTTTCCACACATAGATCTATTCCTACTTTCCACAAATATTCTTAATTTCAGTTGTCAAATTTCAAAACAGATGTGTGTCCTTTTGTTGCTATTGTTAAACAACTGGAAGCCAGAAGCGCTTGCCAATTAACTACAAATCTCCCAGGGATCTACCAATAGATTACAGTCTATCTTCTGGCCATCCCTGCACTGAATCATTTGTATGGGCACAGACCTAACTTGCAGGGTTGTTGTAGCATGGTTCAAAGGAGTGCTTACAAGAATGAAACTACAATAGCAGAGGTAAGACTCTTCAAAACATTGCCAAAGAAGGCATTCTCAAAAAAGCAATGTCACCTTTCTATTGTGTATCCAGAAATTGAGAAGAAAAAAATTGTGGATTTGCTCATCTCTCTGCAGCTCTTTTCTATGCCAAGTGTCGTGCATCAAACTTAGACACACCTAATGGTCAAACACATGTTAATGGCTGCCTCCATTAGAAACTGCTGTCAGAAGTAGCTGCATCACATGGTTTTATGGTAACACAAACCTGCCTTGTAGGGTTGTGATGTTTTGTTTATTTATTTATTTTTTGATTTATATCCTGCCCTTCCAGCAGCAGCCCAGGATGGCAAATACTCTATGGTTCGTATGGTTAGACTTCATGGTTAGACTAGATCAGGATCTAATACTCTAGATCAGGATGGTTAGACTTCAGGGTTTTGGTATTGATTTTATTATTGTTATTGTTACAAAAACCCAAGATCCACTAACCAGAGCAAGCCACAAAATATATGCACTTAAGAGGTAAATAATTCTTAGCCCAGGAATTTGTTTGGAGTTCCAAAATTGAACTGAGCTCACAGTATTTCTACACAAAAATCCACTCAGATTACCCCCCACTTTCTTCATTTCAGCAGTATAATGGTGGGGTGGTCATTTTCTTGTTTTCATTGCAAAACAGGAGTCTGAAATCCTCACTGATCTTCTGTGAATCATCCTGAGATACACCAATACATTTTGATCTACTTTCTGCCCACCCTGCATTTAAAGTGCTATCCAAAAGCTAAATATTATGACACAGATCAGTGGTTCCCAACCTGGGGTGTGTGAAGTAATCCAGAAGGGGCTGTGAACAGTAAAGAAATTAATTATTAATTTTTCAAAAAAAAGTTTTCACTTCCTGGACACTGTCTGCTCCCCACTGCCACTGCAGATGACACCTCCTCCTTGCTCCAAATGAGAAGGGAGGACTTTTGCTCAAGTGCTAGAGCATCTTTCAGGCGCACCAAAGGCAGGCATCTGCCTCTAAAATACATGACAGACACCAAAGGAGGCTGAGGGTGGAGCTACCAGAAAGAAGAGGGAATTACTACCACTGACTGCCGTCTCCTCACACTACCACTACTGATGACGTCCTTACTCAGAACGAGAGGGCTTTTTGTGAAGCAAAAAGAAGCAAAGCTGCAAGGAAAGGCCGCTTTCCTCCTTCCTTCCTGGCAGCCAAGCTGCCTTCCTGGAGGGAGGAGGTCACAAACAATTTTGAGCATATGAATGAATGAATCTTTATTTTTACCCCGCCCTTTTCCCAAAACTGGAACTCAGGGCGGCTTACAAATAAAAACTACACATAGGTAAAAAAACATAGAAAAATATACAATTAAAATAGAATTAAACTATTCGTGACATTAAAACCATGAAACATACACTTAAGATACTAAGACAATTTAAAACATTAAGAATAGGACCATGGAACAATACAACAGACCTTATGAGGCCCTATCTTAAACATCTTCTAGTCCAAAAGCCTGTCGGAATAAAAAAGTCTTCGCCTGCTGATGGAAGGATAGCAAGGAAGGGGCCATTCGTGCTTCCCTAGGAAGAGAGCTCCAGAACCTGGGGGCAGCCACCGAGAAGGCCCTATCTCGCGTCCCCACCAACCGCGCTTGTGAAGGTTGTCTGTGTGTACACATATGATATGTTCAATATGTCTGACGTGTGTATGAGCAACAGTGTAGGAGGGCCTCACCCACTGTTGGCCATATCCACTGATGGCCCTCAGAGGACTGGCCAACGATGAATGCGCCCTCAGGCTAATAAAGGTTAGCCACCCGTGCTATACACACTTACCTGGGGTTAGTTCACTGACAGAAACCAACACATTCCTCAGCTAATTCAACTATACACAGGGTTAAAAGGCAAAAGCTTTGTAGAGATCTCTTATATCAGGGGTGGGAACCTTTTCTGGCCAAAGGGCCAGATCTTCATCTCCCTCAAGCTGCAGCAAGCCAAAGTTGACTAGTGGGTGCAGCTGCCCACTGTCAATCACCTGACATCATAGTGCCATCAAGTGATGCTCCCCTTTGAAGCCCTGATTTTCAGGACTTCAAAGTGAACTTGAAAGTGTGCTCCTATCTGCCCAGGATGGGAGCGCACCTTCAAACACTCCCCCTCCACATTATTATAGGGAAAGGGATAATGTTTGAAACAATCTAAAAAATGCTGCCCTGGGCTCCTTCTGGGAGAAAGGGCAGGACAGATGTTTAATAATTAATAAAATCATAATCATAACAACAGATAAGTATCAACTTACAGCATGCTATCACTTAAGAAGATGCAAAAATATATCAGGAATATGAGGACTTGAGAGTAAAACATGTACTTAATTGCCTAAGAGAAAACGTTATTCTGCATTTTTTTAAAATAAAACCAAACTACTTTGTCTCTTTATTATCCTTTAGATAACATCATTTATTACACATATTGTAGTACTAACACATCTTGTAAAACCAACAAACAGCTCTGCCATTGCTTAATGGAGCAGGGAATATTTATAACCATATTATTGTTACTATTTTGGACCAAAATATATATTTCCCAGACAAAAACTATAACCTGTAAATTGTTCTTTTAAGCAATATATTGTTAGAGTATCAAGCAACAGGCAAAAGAGGCACCTGTCACTAGCAGGATCTGAAGCAATGCATATTCTGGATCTTATATCTATGGCAAGATATCAAAATCTGAATGGAATAAGAAAAGCTCACTTTCACTTCACAGTCAGAATGCAAATGCAAAAGCTCCATTTTGCAAGATGAATGAAGAGTATTAAATGCTCACATCACAAATGCCAATACTAATTCTCTACCAATTCCCTTCCCCCATCCCCATCTCTCTCCCCCCCCCAATTATTCTCCATTCAAGCTTAAAATTAGAAGGGTTTCCCCCCCCTTTGTTCTGTTTTTGATCAGAGTCAGAGGGACTTGGGGAGCTCCACAGGAACTGCAGGGAGATCCAGTAATGGACAATAGCTTCCATCCATAAAGCATTCTTTCATCTGGGCAGTACTTCTATTAAAAACATCTCTTTAATGTGAGCACATTTTATGGAAATATTATGAAGCATCAACTCACACGCTAATTCATCCACATGGTCAAGATTTTAATTTTTACACAAGGGGGGGAATGCAAGGCTTTATGATGAGTATACAGAAATGGAGCTGTTTACTTTTTACAGCATTTCGTTGGTCCCATATGTATTTATTTATTAGAGTTATATCCCACCCTTCCTCTCAGTAGGAGCCCAAGGCGGCAATGTATTACAGACACATTCAAAATCCCAGTTGCCCAATGCCCACAAGTGACTATGCTCTACTAGCATGATCAAACATTTATCAGAACTTCACCTTTGGTGTGAGGTTTTTTTTTTAAGTAATTCCTCACTTAGGCTGCAATCCCCCACACACTGACCTCAGAGTAAGTCCCACTGAACTAACGGGTACATCATTGGATGCACGTTTGTGAATTTAACACATTTGTGCAAAACATTGGAGGGGAAAGAACAGAATTTATTCCAAATGCCAAATCTTGATGAAGAAATAAATGAATGAAAGTATGGATAAATGAGTAACATATAATAACATAAATGTGTGTTGTATGATGTGTGCTCTTGTAAAACACGAATCACAGGGTCCGTTGTACTCAGTCCTAACACCCCTCCAAGAATCCTTTTTATTGTGCATTCATGATGATTTGTGCTCATGGAGTTACATGCATCCCACTTTCAATACTGTTTGCACATGCAAAAATGTTTTGGTGCAAACATACTGTTTCATTTCCATGTGGTGCATGCCTCGTAGCTTTCTACTGAAGTCCTGTAACGTTTCATATCACAAGTGTTCTGGTGGGTGTTTTTATGCCCCACTTTTGACGCACAATAGCACAGGAGTGTATCTCCAGATGGCCATAATGTAGGAATATTGAGGAAACATCGCAGAACTAATAAAGTGGAATGACTATAGACAATCCAGTATAAATCCACCACTAGCACACTATTATTGCAACAATGACACATTGCAGAATACACTAAAAAAACCAAAAACACAAAGCTGGAGGGGGCCCTTGAGTACTTCAGTATGCTCCCCAGCTCATTTTAAGATGCTGCTTATAACCTTTTAAAGCTCTAAGTCAAGAGTAGGGAACCGATGGCTGCCCAAAGGCAGTTCGACTCCATCCCTAAGCATTAGCCACGACGGATGGGGATGATGGGAGTTGAAGTTAAAAACATCTGGAGGGCCACAGGTTCCCCATCCTGCTCTTCTTTATGTTTTACATCATCAACAATAATATACAAGTCATGTATTTTCTTAACTTTGACTATAAAGATGCAGAAAAGTACTTATGGGTTGGTGTCAATAAATCAATAACCACTATAAGAAGAGCCTGCTGGATCAGGCCAACAGCCCATCTAGTTCAGCACCCTGTTCTCACAGTGGCAAACCAGTGTCCTGTGGGAAACCCACAAGAGGGACCTGAGCACAAGAGCACTCTCCCCTCCTGCAGTTTTCAGCAACTGGTATTCGGAAGCATGCTGCCTCCGACCGTGGGGTCAGAGCATAGCCATCAGGGCTATTACACACTGATATCCTTTTCTTCCACAAATTTGTATAATCCTTTTTTAATCCATCCAAGTTGTTGGCCATCACTGCCTCTTGTGGGAGTGAATTGCCAAGTTCTACTATGCACTGTGCGAAGAAGTACTTTCTTTTGTCCATCTTGAATCTTCCAACATTCCACTTCACTGGATATCCACAAGTTTTAGTGTTATCACAGAGGGAGAAAAGCTTTTTTTCCCTCCACTTTCTTCATGCCAATTATAATTTTATTATCTTCTGTCAGGTCACTTCTGACTTCTCTTTTCTCTAAACTAAAAAGCCCCAAATGCTGCAACCTTTCCTCATTGGAGAGTCACTCCAACCCCTTGATAATTCCTTTTCTGAATCGTTTCCAGCTCTACAACATCTATTTTGAAGTGAGGTGACAAGAACTGAACACAGAATTCCAAATATGGCCACACCACAGATTTTTATAACGGCATTACAATATTGGCAGCTTTATTTTCAGTACAGTGCCTTGAAAAAGCAGTCAGACCCCTGAGCAATGCTCCCATCCACTGAACCACAAATGGTATGCTGCAATTTCGTTCTGTATATTCTATTTTGAAACACTGAAACTCAAAATCAACAACTGCAAGGTGACATCAGTTTTATGTTGGGAAATGTTTGTAAGAAATATAAAAAACTGAAACATGTTGCCTGCATAAGTATTCAATCCCTGTGCTGTGGAAGCTCCCAGGTTTACACAGATGAAGGAAATTTCCCTATCAAAGACAGCCTCCATCTGTAAACCATTAAAGTTGCTGTCACATTGTCAGGATGAAACCCCCACTGTTGAAGGATCATTGGTCAGGCTGTGGATCAGAAGGAAAATGAAGACCAAAGAGCATTCTACAGAAGTGAGAGATAATGTAATACAAATGCACATGATTAGGAAAAGGGTACAAAATAATATCCTATGTTTGGATATCCCAGTGAGCACAGACAGATCAACAATCAGGAAGTAGAAGCTGCATCACACCACCCAGGCACTGCCAAGAAAAGGCCGTCCCTCAAAACTGGCTGGATTAAACAAGAAGAAGACTTGTGAGAGAAGTCACAGAGAGGCCAACAATCACTTTGAAGGAGCTAGAGTTCAGTGGCTGGGACTGCAGTAATGGTGCACTTGTTAACCATATCACTGCATAACCATATCTGCATAACACTGGCCTGTATGGGAGGGTGGCAAGAAAGAAGCCGTTACTTTCCAGGGGACAGAGTATGTTGCAGTGGGAGCAGTAGGCTGGAAAGCCGAACTGATAAATAATTTTCCCCACATTTATATTTTGAGTGTAGTTTTGTGTATTAAAACGCATGATATCCTCAAGAAAGAATCAGGTGTACCATGTTGGAAGAATAGTTTCAGTTCATAAACTTTTAAGCAGCTTGTTTTTGTTGCAGCCCCCTCAAAATATTTTCATATATAAATATTCAATATATTTAGGTCTGCACTTTCACACATTTATCTATGAGTAAGTCCTATTGATCTCTATAGGACTGTATAGACATGTATAGGATTGTTCCATGAAAGCCTATATCAAAACCCATACATACTCTAACAGGCAATGAAAAATGCAATATTTTAATAACTATAATTATGATAGTTACAGGTTAGTATTTTCTTTTTTAAAGTTGGTGTTTTGATTTTAAAAACTTAAGAATCTGCAGGAAAAATGAAAAGAGTAAAACTACATTCCTGTTTCTGCCAACACTCTTTCTGTTGAATTTACCCCTTGACAGGAAACAGTTTCAGGAAGTATAACAAACCCAGCATGCCTTGCCTTGTTGCCAGTAAAAGGGAATTGCTTCAACGGTGCATTTAGTAAGTGTCACTGAAGCCATTTTCTTTCCCTGGCAGCAAGTGTGTATATAATAGACTGTACACTCGTTGAATGTTACATGTGAATAACTGTACGAGTGTACAGCCCGACTACTTCTGTACCCAGGTACACAGACTGTACACTCATTGACTGTAACGTGTGAACAGGGCCACAGAGACATGGCAGTTCAGAGAGGAGCAGAAAAATGATAGCAGTTTTAATATAATAAAGGAAAAACCCTCCAAAACAGAATCCTCTTTACAGAGACTCTGAGGGATCAAACTGTGTGGGAGAATGGTGTGCTGTACAGGCTGTGGTTGCCTAATTAATGGGAGAATCACTGTGAACCAGTGAAACAATTGGTGGTACCTAGCAAATTTAGAGCCAGATTGCTAGAGGTAGCCCATGATATCCCATGTTCAAGGGCATCTTGGAATAAAGACGACCAAGAAAAGATTGGCTGCACACTATTATTGGCCCAATATTTCTAAAGACGTCAAACAATATTGTTTATCTTGCAACATATGCCAAAAGGTGGGGAAAAGTGGAGTAAAGACAAAAGCACCATTGAAGTCCCTTCCTATAATAGGACAACCCTTCTATAGAGTAGGAATAGATTTGGTGGGCCCTTTTTCCAAACCCACAAGGCATGGCAAGAAATACCTATTGGTGGTGGTGGATTTTGCCACCAGATACTCAGACGCTAAAGCACTAAGATCCGTGGAAGCCCCTGTAGTGGCAGAGGCTTTATTAAAAATCTTTATGAGACTGGGTTTCCCTCATGAAGTGTTGACGGATCAAGGCAGTGTATTCATGGGAGAAGTGATGCAATGTATGTGGAGGTGTTGTGGACTAAAACATTTAAAGACAATTATTTACCATCCAGCAACTAATGGGTTGGTTAACAGAGATTTAATGGGGTTCTGAAGGGCATGATAAGAAGTTATGTTCAAGATCACCCATAAGACTGGGATTAACGTTTGGGGTGCTTCTTATTTGCATACAGAGAAGTCCCTCAGGAGTCAACAGGCTTCTCACCCTTTGAACTAATGTTTGCTAGAAAAGTGAGGGGACCTCTGGAACTGTTAAGAAATTCATGGGAAGGGACCCTGGGAGAGTACAAAACATCTGTGGTCGATTTTGTATTAGACTTCCGCAACAAATTAGCATCAATGATGGAAGTTGTGCGAAAGAATTTAAGTCAAGCTCAGCAGAAGCAAAGTTACTGGTATGATAGAACAGCCAGAGAGCGTGTGTATGATGTGGGAGATATGGTTATGGCATTCATACCCAGGAAACACGATAAATTACAGGCCAACTGGGAAGGACCATATACCGTAAGGGAAAAGCTTGACACAGTGACTTATGTGATAACCACAGACCAATTCAAAAAAGCATAAAGTGGTTCATGTAAATATGTTGAAACCTTATCACACAAGGGATGCAAAGGTGTTGCAAGTTACCTTATTCCCTGAAGGAAGTGGGTCTGATGTACCAGATTTGGTTCAGGAAAGTAAGGCAGAAGATGGGTTGGATCAGTTGGAATGGTCAGGGGAAGTCGATGGAGAAGTCCAAGAAGAAATAATGAGTGTGTTGAATGAATACAGGGAACTTTTCAGTAACAGACCTAGAAGAACCAGTGTGGCAAGGCATAGTATTGACACTGGAAATCATCCCCCTATTAGATCTGCCCCTTACAGAGTGAATGGGAAAGTGTTGGATGAGATACAAAAGGAAGTACAAAAGAAATAAGTGAGAGCATTTTTAGGTATGGCTGGTTTTTACACAAAGTTTATAAAGGGGTTTGGACAGTTAGCAACCCCACTGCATGAGTTAACGCAGAAAAAGTGTGCCGAGTGTGTGAGATGGGATGAACGGAGCCAAAAGGCTTTCGATCAGCATACGAACATAAGAGCCTGCTGGATCAGGCCAGTGGCCCATCTAGTCCAGCATCCTGTTCTCACAGTGGCCAACCAGGTGCCTGGGGGAAGCCCACAAGCAGGACCCGAGTGCAAGAACACTCTCCCCTCCTGAGGCTTCCGGCAACTGGTTTTCAGAAGCATGCTGCCTCTGACTAGGGTGGCAGAGCACAGCCATCACGGCTAGTAGCCATTGATAGCCCTGTCCTCCATGAATTTGTCTAATCTTCTTTTAAAGCCATCCAAGCTGGTGGCCATTACTGCATCTTGTGGGAGCAAATTCCATAGTTTAACTATGCGCTGAGTAAAGAAGTACTTCCTTTTGTCTGTCCTGAATCTTCCAACATTCAGCTTCTTTGAATGTCCACGAGTTCTAGTATTATGAGAGAGGGAGAAGAACTTTTCTCTATCCACTTTCTCAATGCCATGCATAATTTTATACACTTCTATCATGTCTCCTCTGACCCGCCTTTTCTCTAAACTAAAAAGCCCCAAATGCTGCAACCTTTCCTCAGAAGGGAGTCGCTCCATCCCCTTGATCATTCTGGTTGCCCTCTTCTGAACCTTTTCCAACTCTATAATACCCTTTTTGAGGTGAGGCGACCAGAACTGTACACAGTATTCCAAATGTGGCCGCACCATAGATTTATACAACGGCATTATGATATCGGCTGTTTTATTTTCAATACCTTTCCTAATTATCCCTAGCATGGAATTTGCCTTTTTCACAGCTGCTGCACACTGGGTTGACATTTTCATCGTGCTGTCCACTACAACCCTGAGGTCTCTCTCCTGGTCGGTCACCGCCAGTTCAGACCCCATGAGCGTATATGTGAAATTCAGATTTTTTGCTCCAATATGCATAATTTTACACTTGTTTATATTGAATTGCATTTGCCATTTTTCCGCCCATTCACTCAGTTTGGAGAGGTCTTTTTGGAGCTCTTCGCAATCCCTTTTTGTTTTAACAACCCTGAACAATTTAGTGTCATCAGCAAACTTGGCCACTTCACTGCTCACTCCTAATTCTAGGTCATTAATGAACAAGTTGAAAAGTACAGGTCCCAATACCGATCCTTGAGGGACTCCACTTTCTACAGCCCTCCATTGGGAGAACTGTCCGTTGATTCCTACTCTCTGCTTTCTGCTCCTTAACCAATTTCTTATCCACAAGAGGACCTCTCCTCTTATTCCATGACTGCTAAGCTTCCTCAGAAGCCTTTGGTGAGGTACCTTGTCAAACGCTTTTTGAAAGTCTAAGTACACTATGTCCACTGGATCACCTCTATCTATATGCTTGTTGACACTCTCAAAGAATTCTAATAGGTTACTGAGACAGAACTGAAGCAAGCGCTGTGTCAGGGTCTGATATTGATAGCTCCGGACTTTGAACAACCATTTATAGTGGCAACAGATGCATCTGATTTGGCTCTTGGAGTTGTGCTAATGCAAGAGCGAGAGGGCATCAAGCACCCCATTGCCTACTTAAGTCGCAAACTGTAGTCAAGGGAAAGAAACTACTCTTCAGTCCACAAGGAGTGCCTGGCAGTCGTGTGGGGCCTGGGAAAGCTGAGACCCTACGTCTGGGGAAGGAAGTGCACGGTCATCACAGATCATCGCGCGTTGCTGTGGCTGGACACTATGAAAAATAGCAACACCATGCTGCAAAGGTGGTCCTGGGCACTGCAGGAGTACCAGATAGACTTTGTTTACATCAAGGGAAAGGACAACGTGTTGGCAGATGGACTTTCAAGGCAGATGGAGGATACTACAATCAAGTGAGCAAGATGTAACATATAAAGGACACTTTACCCCAAAGTGATGGACACTTGTATATAAACGTCACATATTAGTCCTGGGTACAGGAGAAATACTCTGCTGTTATTTAACAGGGGGGGAATGTGATGTTCCTGTAGGTCAACAACAACATCAAGATCAACATCATGAACATCAACCCACTCACCAGCTTCAGCATCCTGGCTGCCATCACCATTGCAGGAACGCCGTGGATCACACTCATCTAGCAGTGTGGCGGGTGCAGTTTCTCCAAGAAGATCATCATCATCATCATCATCATCATCATCATCATCATCATCATCATCATCATCATCATCGTATAGTGGCAAATCCAGAAGTGCAGGGTTCCCTCATGATAGTCATGCCACGGCCCCTTCCTCACTTACTCTCGGTCGTCATCTCCACACTCCTCAGTCCTTCCCATGTGTGCCTTCTCCCACAACAACAAAAGTTCCTAGAACCCAATCAGCATGGAAGGGGAGTGTGTTAGTTACTAAGAAGAGTCCTTTCACTCCGATTGGCTTCAATCAGCAGGAAAGAACAAGGAAGCATGTTAGAAGATTCTTCTCAATGGCTAACACACTTCCCTTTCATGCTGAATGGCTTGTAGGATGCTGAAGACATAGGGACCCTGCTCCCAAAAAAGTATGAGGTCTAAGACCCCCTGAGGCCCCGTATGAATACATCCCTGGTCTTCAGTATATGACAAAAGCTGTACAGTGAAGGTGCCAGATGCATCTCTGCAGGGAGAGAATTGCACAACTTAGGGCCTGCCACAAAGAATGCCCTTACCTGGGTCACCACCAGCCAAACATCTGAGAGTGATGGAACTACCAAGAGAGCCACTTCTGCCAATCTCAACACCCAAGAGGGTCTGTAGGGAAGGAGATAGGCCCCAAATATCTGAAAGACCAAGTCATTTAAACACAAGCATAAGCACCTTGCATCAAGCCCAAAAAGAACCATAGTCATCATCCTTCTAAGAATGCATCACCCTGTCATACCATCTAGGGCTGATGGGAGTCGGAGTCTGTGATGTTCCTGTAGATTAACCATCTGTAAATATGGTAAGTGCAGGTGTATTAGGTGATGTATGGTAATTGACTGAGAAAGGGGGAGTACATGGGTGAGAAACTGAAGTATGCTGGATTATGACTGTGAGTGGCTGGCTGAAGGTATAAATGGAGGTTTGTGAGTGACAAACACGCGCCAGCCATGGAGGAATACGAGGTGTGGGGGGAGGGGCAGAGGGTGGCTTGAGAGGGGAGGAGACGTTTTGAGGTGCGGGGAGGTGAAGCAACGCCTGTTGGCGCGGGGCCCCACCTCAGGGATCTGACGGGAGTTAGAAAGGATCTGTCAGGAAGCGGAGGTAACCTCTGTGGTCTTCCAGATGTTGTTGCTGGACTCCAGCTCGTAATCATGCCCCTCACTACTGGCGATACTGGCTGCAGGGGCTGATGGGAGTCCCAACAACATCTGGAGGGCCATCGCTGTTCCCCATCCTAAATGTGTACTGGGGAAAAGGATTTTTGTTGTTGTTGTTTTAGGTCTGAGGGGAGAGTTTACCATAAGTGCAATTTTTGTGTAAGAAGCCATATGAGCTCTAAGAAGGGGGCAACCAGGGTTTTCTGCCTGGGGAAGGGGATGGAAAAAGTAACTGTATGCTGCTATTTATTATTATTAATATTATTATTATTGGGACAGTACTCACAGGTATGGAGTACCAGCACCTCTTTTGCCGCCCATGGGAGCCATTTTGTGCTGGCGCTCATGGCATTTTTAACAAGATGCGAATACCTGGCACCTCTTTTTTTTTTTTAACCAAAAAAGCTGACATCTTTTTTATTTTATTATTACTACTGGAGTGATAGTAATGGGGTGGGGGAGCATTGCCCATGACCTCACCCCCCCGCAGAGGGAAGGGGGAAAAGTGGGAGATGCAAACGGAATCAAAATACCAAGTATTACAATTCTACAAAACATGCATATCCACACCATACATTTAAAGCGCATTTAAAGCCTATGGCTCCCCCCCCAAGTATCCTGGGAACAGTAGTTTGCTAAGGATGCTGGGAATTGTAGCTCTGTGTGGGGGAATAAACTACAGTTCCCAGGCTTTTTTTAGGGGGGGAGAAGCTATGTGTTTTCAATGTATGATGTGAATGTGAAGCTGCCTCCACGGGCCCCCTTTTTTTCAAGATTGTGCAACTCCCTGCAGAGGTGCATCAGCATTCTCATTATTCAGCTTTGCTCCTGCTGAAGACGTACCTCTTTACCCTGTCCTTTGACACCTGAAAAGTATTTTTTGTGACCTACCTGAAAACTGGAAATTAACCTGATGACTGCTGTGCAGGATTGGTTGGTCTTATTTTGATTTAAATAGTACTGTTTTTGTTGTTGTAACCCATCCTGGGACCTTTTAGTGAATGGTGTGTAAAGCAGATCAGATCCACGCCATATATTTAAATATGTGTCTTGTTTATATCATAGCCAATGCACATTTCAAGCATTTGACTTCCCCCAAAGAATCCTGTGAAATGTGGTGTCCCTCTAGCAGAGCTGCAACTTCCCAACACCCTTAACAAACTACAGTTCCCATGATTCTTTGGGGGGAGTTGTGTGCTTTCAGTGTACATTGGATGTGCTTTAAATGCATGGTGTGGATCTGCATTGGTGATGATGATCAAAATAATAATCAATCATGATGTGAATTAATCTTGCATCCATTCTTATTCATTTTGCTGGCACTTCAGTTCATGCACTTTGAAAATTCTTTGGGTGGTATTCAGGGCTAGTCTTACCCTAAAATGAAAGGACATGGCTAACTTAGGTTCAGTAATTCCAATGGATCTACTCTTGAGTTGCACTTAGTTGAATACAATCCCTTATATTTGTTTGCAGCAGGTTGTATCCAATGCTACTTCTACTGAGAGCAGAACCATTGAAAAGAACAGACATGACTAACCTTGATCCATTAAGTTCAGTGGGTCTACTCTAAGTAGGACTTAGCTGGATATAGTACAACCCAATATATAGTAATCTGGATAACCTAGGTTGTTCTGTGGGTTGTTGAAAAAACTGATGTGGGACTTGCGGGATATTGTGCTTCTAAGGTGCCCCCAGTCCTCCTTCAACCTGTTGGTTTATATTGGGGCTGGGGGACCCTTGGCTATCTAGATGTTGCTGAACTACAACTCCCATCAGGCCCAGTAAGTATGGCCAATTGCCAGGGATGGTGGGAGTTGTAGTTCAGCGACATCTGGAAGGTCAAAGTTTTCCCAAAACTGGCTTATATATGTCTACCACTTCTGCAGATGCTGAAGGTGCTGCCTTATGGGGCCCTTGGGGCGATGCTGGTGATGGAATCAAAAACAGAGAAGGAAAAGACTGGAGTGAGAAAGAAGTATATTATGAAAAAGGTGAGAGACGGGGGAGAAAGGGAAAGGTGATCTTCATGGGAACAAGATACAGCTTCCTGATACACCATCCCCTGTGAATTGATTTATGAAGAATCAACATGCTTTTTGGGAACCATTTGTTCCCATGGGACAAAATGTGCTCATAATATAAGAACATTACCAGAGTGAAATAGTGAAGACCTTACAATCTTCTCACTTGCCCATTTTATCCCTTGGGCCAGGTACGGGGAACCTTTGGCTCTCCAGATGTTGCTGAACTACAACTCCCATCAACCCCAGCAAGGATGGCCTATGGCCAGGGATGATGATGGTGGTAGTTCAGCAACAGAGGGCAAAAAGGTTCCTCAAACCTGCCTTGGGCAATAGCTGGGAATTTGAACAAGCACTCAGCAGGGTTTAGCCTGGGATCCTACTCTTATGTGGGTGTGTATAATATTTATTTTTGATATTTATTCAGCAATTTCTATCCTGTTTAATTCTTAGCCTAGGTGGTTTGTAGTAAAAAAAAAGTGTACATAACCACACCCAAATAAACCTTTACAACACCAAAGAATGTCAAGATAAAATGACAGCTCAGTGCTGGGGCATGTGGAGTAATAATAAAGAAGAGAGTTCCTTTGAGCATGCAAAGAGTCCCTTATCTGAGTACACACAGTCATTCTCTAGACATAGGATTAGGGAGAAGAACTGAGTTATGATTACCAGGCAGGGTCCTGTAACCTGTACTCTCCAAAAGAATTCTAGCAATTGTTTCACAATTGTCTCAGAGAGATCTTGAAATATTTGTAATTACTAAAGACACTTCCCACTCTCCTGAATTTTACACACACATTCACACATATATACACCGTTACCAGAACTCTTAACCATTGAATGTAAAAAGCCCCTCAGAGCTGGCACCACATCTTTGGAACCACCTACCTGAGGAAGTCTACCAAGCCAGATAACTGATGGAATTGAGGTGCAGAATGTAGACTTCTTTATTCTCCCAAGCATTTTACATTTTATTTATTTATTTATTTATTTATTTATTTATTTATTTGAGACGATTCTCCTGGGCATTTTAATTATTAAGAGTTGTTGCCTTTTCCTACTGTTGCACATGCCATTGTTAGAGTTTTAGTTGGTGTTCTAGTTATGTGGGATTTTAAAATGTGCTATACATTTATTTGGGTGCCTGTTAGGTAGAAAGGCAATTAACAGAGCAAATCCTAACTTTGGGCCAGAGAGGAGCAGAGCACTACTGCATCTCCCTGCTAGCCATCAACATTGTGGAGGGGACGGTTGCAGCGCTCTGATAGAGGTTTAAAAGAATAATATGATGGTTTAAATCTGAAGTTTCTGGCTGGTCAGATCAGGCCTCTTAGTAAATTGCTCCACATTTATCCACATCTTTTTGTCGTTTTGTACAGGTTGAATGCACTGATGAAAAACAAGCAAACGATGCTCTCTGAGAGGTAGTTTCTCTCAATTATCCTTTATCACACATCTGGTGAAGTAGGAGCTTGCCTATTTGTGGTACAGAATCCCAGGAAGCTGCCTTATATTGAGTCACACCTTTCGTCCATCTAGCTCAGTATTGCCTGCACTGACTGGCAGTAGCTGTCCTGGGTTTCAGTAGTCTCTCCCAGTCCTATCTGGAGATCCCGGGGATTGAACCTGGGATATTCTGCATGAAAAGCAGGTGATCTGCCATGGCAATAGCTTGGGTTATGGTTGGATGCCCAGTCTCTCCCATCCCTCCAAAAAATAAGTTAGGGTGTTATTCTGTGCAGTTCTATGGATGTCAGATCTTCTGAACCAGGTTATATCTATGACATACATTTATAGCACATTTAAAGCACATGGCTCACCCCCCCAAGAATCCTGGGAACGATAGTTTTCTCTTCAAAGGACAATAATTCCCAGCATCCTTAACAAAGTATAGTTCCCAAGATTCTTTGGGGGAAGCCATGTGCTTTCAATATATGGTGTGGATGTGACAGGTCAGGTAGGATGTATAATGGAATCAGGAGGAGAAATTTGGCAACTACAGACCCCACCAGTTTAGCTTGAATTGTTATGCACCTGTATTTGACCTTTCCTCTCATTTGTTGTTTTCCCAAAAGGCCATAGAACTGCTGAAAATGAAACATCGGAACATCTGCACCTACAAAGAGTTTTTCATCACGTGGGACAACAAGGTGAGAATGGAATGGCATTTACTAAGGGTAATGGCCTTTGCACACCTTCTTGAGATTAAGTATACTGAATTCAGTTAAGACTTACTTCCCATTAAGTTGCAGCAACTCCAGACTGGTAAACCCAAGGATGGGGAGTTTGCATATCAGTATCGCTGTGGTCCAGTGGATGGGGTATTAGATGCCTTGAGTATAAAAAGGCAAGATAAAAATAATTTATATAAAAATGATCCATATCTTGGAGACCCAGGTTCAAATCCCAGAACAATCATGGACAGAACTGAAAAATGTAGTTAGTAGACATACGATTTTCCTTTCATTGGATTGTGCCATCTTAGGCCGTGTACACATACAGCCTTTGAAACACACAGGAGTAGTTTTCCCCCCACAGTGCACTTCTTTTGTAGATCGTGGTTTGCAACTGTACACACCTTCATACGTTCTAAAGTGGCAGCTATTATCCTTGTTGCCTATACATACAGGATATTTGTGCAGCAAGTGCTTGAGAAGTGCATTCTCGGCACAAAACAGATTATAACCATTCTAGCAGAATGCTCTTTAGATCAACAAATAGTGCGGGACAGAGACAATGTGGGGATATGTGTCCAGCATTCTAGAAAGGTGCTTGCATCAAGCACTGAATGCACATAATTAATTACCTGCCCTTCACCCAAAGGTCCCAGTGCGAGTTACAACATTAATTAATTAATAAATTAATTGCCTGCCCTCCACCCAAAGGTCCCGGGGGGGGGTTTACAACAATTTAAAACACATAATTAAAAACAAAAACAACCTAAATACCATCACAGAAAATAGGGTGAGTCCTAAAAATATAATTCTCAGGCATCAAAGGCCAGGATAGAGAGGTGCATCTTCAGCATTTACCGAATGAAGTTGCCAGATGTACCTTCAGTGGGGAGGGAGTTCCACAGCTTAGAGGCTGCTGTAGAGAATGCCCTCTCCTGCGCCCCACCCTCTGAGCTTCCGAGGGTGGCAAAACTACCAAAAGGGCTTCCTCTGCTGATCTCAACACCCGAGAGGACTTGTGTTTCAGATATTTGGGACCTAAGTCATCATTTATTTATTTATTATTTGATTTATATTCCGCCCTTCCTCCCAGCAGGAGCCCATTTAGGGCATTAAATACTTACGTGAACACTTTAAACTAGGCCTGGAAATGAACTGGCAACCAATGCAGCTGTTTTAAAACAGGGGTTATATGAGTTCTATATGAGTGTGTACATGCCCTTAGACTCTGTGTGTGTGTGTGCGTGTGTGTGTGTGCGTGTGTGTGTGCGTGTGCGTGTGTGTTTGTGTGTGTAGGGTGGACAGGGAGAATAAATATTTACAGAAGGGAGAAGTATTCTAACCTCACTTCATTGATTTACAAAAATGAGCCCTGCCAAATTATTTCTCTCTCTCTCTCTCTCACTCACACACACACTCACACTGCCCAATCCACACAAAGCTAGGCGTACCTCAAGCCCCAGGATTTCATGTCTGACCCTGTATACAAGATGGCACTATTAGTTACACTTGGAAAGGCTCAAATTGTGCTTCTTCCTGGACTGGGCTGGAATGAGTGTGGGAAGCTTGCTATGACAACCTTGGAAGCCCTCTGAGGAAAGTGACACAATGATTTCATCTCCATTCTCTTGCAGATTTCCTCCATCTTTCTTTGTCTGGTGATGCATTACTCAGATCAAAGTGACCTTTCCTCTCTGATCAAGGCCAAGAGGCAAAAGCATGAGAAAATTAAGAAGATGGTAGGAAAAAAGCTTATATTCAATAAACACTGCTACAGCTATTTATATGCACGTGTTTATTATTATTTATTTATTTATTACATTGATACCCCACCTTTCTTTCATGATAGAAACCCAAGGTGGCATACATGTGGTTCCCTGGCGATCTCCCATCAAGGCACTGACCAGACCCAGACTTGCTTAGCTTCAGGAAGGTGGTGGCCTCATGTGCCTTCAGACCATAGCCTACATGTACACACAAACTTGTATACACATTGACACATGTCATATTCAGAACATCCTATACCACTGGCAAGCACAATAAAATTGTACCAAATAATCTTAAGCTTGGGGGGCGGAAAGGATAAAAGGGGAGAGGAAGGAGAAATACACAAAAGGGAAAGCAAAAGCATTGTAAAACATCTGGAGAATTAATAATTCAGATGTTTTGTTTTGTTTCTAAGGTGAGGAGCAAAGATGGCTATCTAAAGAAATGAGTACTACCCATCCCCAAGGCTCTGTACACATGATACCTTTAGAGCGCATGACTTCCCCCAAAGAAATCCTGGAAAATGTAGTTTACCCCTCACCGAGCTACAATTTCCAGGACAAATTAACAAACTACAGTTCTCAGGATTCTTTGGGGGAAGTCATTTTTTATTTATTTATTGTATTTGTAGACCGCCCCATAGCCAAAGCTCTCTGGGCGGTTTACAGTAAGTCATGTGCTTTGAATGTTTCGTGTGTCTATATGAGTGACCCATTCTCAGTAAATTCAGGGATTGAACCAGGACCATTTTAGTCTGAGGTATGTGATTAGCCCAGTAGCTATTCAGGATGCTGTGTTCTTAAGCTTTCAAGAAAATAGAGAAACACAACATCAGCCCTTCTGATTGGCAGGCAGTGTGAAGCCTCTGTACTATTGGGCAGGGCAGATGTAATTACAGGGAGCTGGTTCCTGCCTGGGCAGTGGTTGAACATAACAACCTTCTTGTGGGAATTGCTTGCAGGGCCTGGCTGAGAGAATTCCCACCCCAGACCTGGTTCTGGGTTTGCCTCTCACAGACTAGCCTACTCTTGGCATGTTCCACAGCAAAAATCCATGCTGACTTAGCAGAATCACAAAACAACACAGTAGGCACTTCCTGTTTGCAGAATAGCTCCGATGTTGACAAGTGTTGCTATAGAACGAAGAGTATTGTTCCCATTGTTCACCCTTCACCAAGAGCCAACAGCAGGCAGAGAATTTCTCAAGTCCTTATTTGACAATGATGGCAAACTTCTCTCCCTGTGTATTATGCCCTCATATATATTTCTCTCCATAGGTGATTAAGATGTTTCTGGGGCAGATGGTGGATGCTTTAGTTTACATCCACGGACAAACAATTTTTCACAGGTGAGGAGAAATGTCAGTTTATGCAATATCATTTAGTTGTTTCTCCCCAGTAGCTGGTAGTACAGAACCTAAAGTCTTTTAAACGACATCTATGGAAACAAACAAACTCTTGTACATGGCTGCAACCCTATTTTAACATGCTGACAAAACATCCTGATATCTTTCAGAAACCTCAAACCATCCAACATCCTTTTAGCTGGTCAGTCATCCTTCAAGCTGTGTGATTTCAGCATGGAAACCCTTATGACGGATGAGATGAAATGGAAGATCAGGGTGGAAGAAGGTAGGAGTGTGTTGTTATCTTTAACTTTCCTCCCCCCCAGTAGTCTTGTTCTTCAGAAAGACATTTAGCTGTGGGTGTTTTGAAAATAGAAGCTAAAGGAAAAGAAAACATTACCATTGCTGGCATCCAGAATGTTAAACCTTCTCTAGCTTAGCAGTGGTTGCTTATTTGAAATGTACGTGGAATGCTTTACACCATATGTTTAAAGCACATTTATACCACTTTAATTGTCATGGCTTCCCCCAAAGTATCCTGGGAACTGTAGTTTACCCCTCACAGAGCTACAATTCCTAGCACCCTTAACAAACTACAATTCCCAGGATTCTTTAGGTAAAGTCATGTGCTTTAAATGTATGGTGTAGATGGGTAATGAGTCTCAGTTCAATAGACATGTGTTCACATTGTCAGAGAACATCTTCACATTCTGTACATGACAGTGGGTTGTATCCAATGTTAGTCCTACTCAGAGCAGACTCATTGAAATTAATGGACATGACTAACTGAAGTCCATTAATTTAAATGGGTGTATTCTGGGTAAAATTTAGTTGGATACAACCCAGTCTCTGCCAAGTAGTTATGTCAGGAATGGGAAACCTGTGGCTCTCCAGCTGTTACTGTACTACAGCCCCTATCAGCCCTAGTAAACATGGCCAAGAGATGGAGGTGATGGGAGTTGTAGTTCAGCTACATCTGGAGGGCCAAAGGTTCCCTACACCCGGGCATAGTGATGGCAAGTGTTTTCTGCAAGATGATTTGGAAGACTTAACAGGAATCTTAGACTTGCTATGTAAATGCCCAGTACAAACAAGGAACTTCAACCCTGGGGCTGATGGGAGCTGGAGTCCAACAACATTTGGAGGGTCATAGGTTCTCCATCTCTGTTCCTAGGTTGTGTTGCAGTTCACGTGAAGCAACAGAGATCTAACAGGCCTGGCCAGTGCTCCATGTAAACTGAATGTGCATTCCCCTTATAATGTTTTGCAGGGTTGTTTGACAGAGAATACGTAAGATTGGTCACTCTGTGCCATTTTAATGCAGTTTATAATTATTAGGAACATAGGAAGCTGCCTTATACTGAGTCAGACCATTGGTCCATCTAGTTCTGTATTGTCTACACTGACTGGCAAGAGCTCTGCAGGGTTGTAAGCAGAAGAGATTCTAAGTTTTATCTGGAGATGCCATCAGGGATTGAACCTGGGACTTTCTGCATGCAAAGCAGATGACCTGCCACTGATCTATGGCCCTTCCCGTTATTATTTATTAATTTATAAATTGCCTCAAGGCAATGTAATTTGTTACATATTCCTCAAGGCAATTTACAAACATACCATAAAAACAGATAAAACAATGTTAAGAACTACATAAACAACAACTAAAGGTAGGTTTAAAAATACAAAATGAACGCTTAAGGTAGAGACTTTATCATCCAGTTGGAAAAGTTTGTTGAAACAAAAATGTCTTCAATTGTTTCCAGAAAGTACAGAAAGTTTAATCTTTGATGGAATATTTCTTCCATGTCAGATTATATGTTACTCTTGGTAACAAAGGAAAAATTACAGAGCATAACAAAACATAAATAAATCATACCTCCGGCTTTTCTTCCCACAGATCCTCATTTTAAATCCTGGATGGCTCCAGAAGCACTCAACTTTTCTTTCAGTGACAAATCTGACATCTGGTCTCTTGGCTGTATTGTGCCTGACATGATGAGCTGCTCCGGTTTGAAAGTATATTGTTTTTTAACAGCACTGTGAAGGTTTTCAGACTTACCTCTTGTGTGTGTGAGAGAGATTTATATATATAAAACCCAGCCTCCCTGCCATTGAAATGGACACTTGACAAAATGATGGTGGCCACTCAACTCAAGTCTGGGGCCGGGAGGTATGATCAGTAAAGTTAACCACTTTTAAGTCCCATTGATTACAGCGGGAGACACTGAAGCCCATGCTTACCTTCAGAGCTTGGAAAAGTTACTTTTTTGAACTACAATTCCCATCAGCCCCAGCCAGCATGGCCACTGGATTGGGCTGATGAGAGCTGTAGTTCAAAAAAAGTAACTTTTCCAAGCTCTGCGGAAGCAAATTAGACTCAAAAGTGCTTAAAAGCGTTGGTGGCTGGATCATGCCCTTCTGGTTTAACTGGCACAACTTCCTGCTGACAACTGCGGAAGCTGCAGTTCTGCAAGCAAACTGGGGACCTCTTAGGGTATGTCTCTGCCTCCTATGGCCCTGTTTCTTTCTGTGCTTTAGTGCTAATCCAGAAGTGGAGGGAAGCAGTACCTATAAAGGGGAGGGGGAGGGTATGAAATGGTACAAAGGTTTTGCTCACTGGCAAAGCTACTTCCACCATTTGAACTGTGGGCTACATAAGAACAGAGCTTGGAAAAGTTACTTTTTTGAACTACAACTCCCATCAGCCCAATCCAGTAGCCATGCTGGCTGGGGCTGATGGGAGTTGTAGTTCAAAAAAGTAACTTTTCCAAGCTCTGCATAAGAATATAAGAAGAGCCTGCTGGACCAGGCCAGTGGCCCATCTAGTCCAGCATCCTGTTCTCACAGTGGCCAGCCAGGTGCCTGGGGGAAGCGCAAGCAGGACCTGAGTGCAAGAACACTCTCCCCTCCTGAGGCTTCTGGCAACTGGTTTTCAGAAGCATGCTGCCTCTGACTAGGGTGGCACAGCACAGCCATCATGGCTAGTAGCCATTGATAGCCCTGTCCTCCATGAATTTGTCTAATTTTCTTTTAAAGCCATCCAAGCTGGTGGCCATTACTGCATCTTGTGGGAGCAAATTCCATAGTTTAACTATGCGCTGAGTAAAGAAGTACTTCCTTTTGTCTGTCCTGAATCTTCCAACACTCAGCTTCTTTGAATGTCCATGAGTTCTAGTATTATTAGAGAGGCAGAAAAACTTTTTATCCACTTTCTCAATGCCATACATAATTTTATACACTTCTATCATGTCTCCTCTGACCCAACTTTTCTCTAAACTAAAAAGCCCCAAATGCCTCAAGACTTTCCTCTTCTCCCAGGCATTTTAGTATGTGTTTTAAATTGTTTTTATATTGTTTGAAATTTTAAAATTGTGTTTTAAATTGTTTTTAAAATATGTGTTTCAAATTGTATTTGTTTTAATGTTTTTGATTGCTGTAAACCGCCCAGAGAGCTTCGGCTATGGGGTGGTATACAAGTGCAATCAATCAATCAATCAATCAATCAATGCTGCAACCTTTCCTCATAAGGGAGTTGCTCCATCCCCTTGATCATTCTGCTTGCCCTCTTCTGAACCTTTTCCAACTCTATAATATCCTTTTTGAGATGAGGCGACCAGAACTGTACACAGTATTCCAAATGCGGCCGCACCATAGATTTATACAACAGCGTTATGATATCGGCTGTTTTATTTTCAATACCTTTCCTAATTATCCCTAGCATGGAATTTGCCTTTTTCACAGCTGCCGCACACTGGGTCGACATTTTCATTGACCTACCCATCGTGCTACCTGGCACCCTTTTGAATATCCGTCCTTTGGTGTATGGAGAAATAGGGAAACTGCGGAGACTGGTTTGTTAGGGCAAATGGGGCACTGCCCCACCCAGCCTCAGGCTGTATGTATGTATGTATTTATTTATTAGATTTATATCCAGCCCTTCCAGTAGGAAACCAAGGCGGCAAACAAAAGCACTAAAAACATTTTAAAACATCATAAAAGCAGACTTCAAAATATATTAAAACAACATCTTTAAAAACATTTTTAAGAAAAGCTTTAAAAACATATTTTTTAAAAAGGAAAAAGTTTAAAAACACATTAAAAAGCAATTCCAACACAGATGCAGACTGTGATTCCTCCAGCCCCACCGGCCTTCTTACTTACAGCCAGTTTGTGTAGAAAGAGCTGTTCTCTTTTATTGCAGTGGATTAGGGTGAATGTCCAACCTCAGTCTGCTTTCAGCCAATCCCTACCTGTCTGCTTTCTTACAACCTGGCTGTCAGCTGCCTCCTCTTTAGACTCAGTTTTGCCAATGTAGAACTCAAAAGGGAGGAGGGATGGGGTCAAAAAGGAGCATTATTTGGCTTTGCCTGTCATTGGCTGTGGTTCCTCAGGTCATTGGCACTGGTCTTGCCTACTGTTGGTCTCCCTGTCTTCCGGCCCACCAGGCCCTATCAGCAGCACCAGCCATCACTGCTTGAGTGCAATCTGCCTGTGGGCCAGTGGTAAGTGGAAAAGATATTGAGGAGGGAGGGTGGAAATTACTTGCAGAGGTGGAAGTTATGTGCTTGAAGTTACATGCTGGAAGTGTCTTTGAAGGAACCTGCAACGATTTGCAGAGTTCCTCTTTACTGGGAGGAAGGGAGGGATATAAAATGAATGAATGAAAAGAAAAGAAAAGAAAAGAAAAGAAAAGAAAAGGAGGAGATGGAACTATCTGGGAACACGGCAGGCTGTAGAGGTCATGGAGGGAGACAACAGGAAGGCAGGAATCCTGTAGAAGCACAGAGGATGTCCCTTTGGCTTCCAGCACCATCAGGCGGCACTACAATGAAAAGAAGCATGAACCCTGGTCCAGTAAATGTATATGCACAAAAGTTGGCCTGGTGGAGGAGTTTGCATAGCAGGAGTGTAGGAAGCTGTCTACTGCATTAGACCATTTGTCCATCTAGCTCAGTATTGCCTACACTGATTGGCAACATCTCTCCAGGATGTCAGACAAGGGACGTCTCCCAAGGGTACCTGGAGGTGCCGGGGATTGAACCGAAGACCCTCTGCATGCAAGGCAGATCCTCTACCGCTGAGCTACAGCCTTAACCCATTAATATAGGAAGCCCCCTTATACTGAGCCAGAGTCTTGGTCCCTCCAGCTCAGCACTATCTACGCTGTCTGGCAGTGACTCTCCAGGGTTTGAGAGGGGACATTTCCATCCCTACATTGAGATGCTGAGGACCAAACCTGGGGCTGAATGCATGCAAGGCAGATGCTTTACTTCTGAGTTTCTTAACTTCTTTACAGGGCCTGTTTAATGCACCTATACAACTGACATACAATGAACCTGCAAAGAGAATGTATGCAGATTGCATTATGTGTTTCCTTTGTGTGTTTGTGTGAGTTGCTTTTTAGGTGAAAGATCTAGTTTCATTTCTGCATGACATTAAGGAGAATTCCAGTCACCTTGAGGATGCTCTGATATCCATGAAGCATGTGGATACGCCTTTGTCTTCCATTTTGCTTATGATGCTGAAGATTCAGCCAACTATGAGGCCCACAGCTCAGTAAGTCCTGATGTTTCTTTTTCTCCCTTGCTCCTCTCCTAAAAAAAAAAGCTACTTTCAGATATCACAAAATCAGTTCTTGGCTAAACCTTTGCTAAAGGCGACGTCACCGTGAGCCAGATTCATGGTGCGTTAAGGCATTTGCTCCTTGATAAGCCATAAACTGTCCATGTGATCAGCCTAAACGAATACTCCACTTTTTTTAACAGAATGCCCATCCTTCATTTTTAAAGGAATGGACCCATCTGAATGGCACAAATCAAAAATCAAAAAGGCAAATTCCGTGTTAGGGATCATTAGGGAAAGGATTGAAAATAAAACTGTCATAATGCTGTTATACAAATCTATGGTGTGGCCATGCTTAGAATACTGTGTACAGTTCTGGTCATCACGCATCAAAAAGGATATTGTAGAGCTGGAAAAGGTTCAGACAAGGGCAACCAAAATGATCCAGGGCCTGGAGCAACTCCCCGATGAGGGAAGGCTACAATGTTTGCGGATTTTTAATTTAGAAAAAAGGCAAGCAAGGCAGAGGGAACATGACAGAGGCATATAAAACTATGTATGGTGAGGAGAAAGTGGCTAGGGAGATGTTTTTCTCCCACTGCAACAATACTAGGACCCAGGAGGCAATAAATGAAGCTGAATACTGGAAAATTCAGGGCAAAAGGAAGTATTTCTTCACATAGTACATAGTTAAACTATTGCATTCACTATCACAAGATGCAGTGAAGGCCAACGACTTGGATGGCTTTCCAAGAGTGATTAGACAAATTCGTGGAGGATAAGGCTATTGATGGCTTCTAGCCACAATGTCTATGAACAATCTCCATTGTTGGAGGCACTTTGTCTCCGAATACAAGTTCCTGGGAATCACAAGTGGGGAGAGTGCTGTTGCACTCAGGTCCTGCCTGTGGACTTCCCACTGGAGCATCTGGTTGGCCACTGTGGGAACAGGATGCTGGACTTGGTCTGATCTAGCAGCCAGCCTCTTATGTTCTTAGGAGTATGGCAGTTTAACAATTTATACATTATAGTGGCTTCAATTTAATCTTCTGTGTGTCTTTTTCTGCTCCTTGTCCTATCCATATATACATTGTTCATTGAAAGAGAGGTGTGGTTAAGTTTGATGGATTATGCCCTCAGTCTCAAAGAGAAACCAGGATCCCTCAAAATGATTGCCCAGATATAACAATTAAATAACCGTTCTCCTTTGTTTAACTTATTTTACATTTCTAACCCGCCTTTCAGTCTAAACTGAGTCCTCAAGTCAATTTTCAGATAAACTGATTTCTCCTCCTCCTGCTGTTTTAGGGAGATGGTTGATGATGCATTTATTAAAGAATGCCTGATTCTAGCTGGTTCACCCCTAGTAAAGATGAAGAAGACGCTACCTCCAGAATTACTCGACATCGTTTGTAATGGTGGAATCCAGACTGTTCTAGGTAATGCTAGAAAAGTAGCTCTGAAACAAAGGCATGTAACTTTCTTGGGAATGTTTGGGTTGTTTGTGGGCTGCATTTGACTCCAAGGTGGTTCAGATGCACTCCCCCCCACTTCCAAACACAGTCCTGTTGTTTCCTGTGAAACTATGTTTGGCCATGGATGGAAATGTATGGAGTATCTGAAGCCAGCAACATCCCAGAGTACTTTCATTTTGGGCAGATGGGGGAGGTCAGTGAGATGAAATACTGTGCTGGGTTTGGGGCACCCTCAAGCTGCCGAGTAAGTGCATAGCAGGACTGAGGCTGGAGCCAGGGTCTAAGAGCCCATATTTCATGCTCTTAGGTACCATGGGTTGAATCCACTGTTAGTCCAACTCAGAACAGACCCATTGGGAGCTCTTACCCCCATTAAAGTGTGTGAAAGACTGTAGAAATGGGGTCGTCTCCATCTAAGTTCTACTCAGAGCAGAAATTAACTACTTTGTTAGTCATGTCTGATAATTTAAATGGGTCTCCTCTGAGTAGGACTAGCACTGGATGAAACCCATTATATAGGTATCATAGCACATTTATGTGTATTTGCTAGGGCAGGGGATCCGAAATGGTGATCCACAAGCTTCACTCAGGTGGTTATGACATGTCTGTAAAAATACAATTAAAAATCATACCGCATCTGTTTAAAATGTTTTTGTTTAGGCAAGCCTATCCAGACACATAGATGTTGCTGTGTTTTAATCTTTTTAGTCTGTTGCTGTTTTAATTGTTTTAATAATGCATTTAATTACTTATTTTAACTGTTTTGTTGATAACTTTAATGTTTTTTGTAAATTGCTTAGATGTTTTTTACAATCAGTATATAAATTCTGTTAAAAAAATTTTTAGCATAGCACATTATAATTGCTACAACACAGATAAAAATAATTAAGGCTGCAATCCAATACATACTTACCTGCACGTAAGTCCAATTGAACACAATGGATCTTACTTCTGAGTAGACAAGTACTGGCTTGCAGCCTAAGTGGTCTATGAAGACCCTCAGCAATTTTCAAATGGTTCATGGGGAAACAAAATTGGGAACCACTGTCCTAGGGTATTTGAAAAACAATAATTCTGATTATTTCCTGTGGATATATGGTATGTGTACACGTATATATATATATTTATATGCTTCCACAGAAAGGTGATACAGTTTTGTCTTCTACAGAATTCATGTTGTCCTACCCGGATGTAGAGGCTGCTCAAGAAAAGGGCATTGAGCGTCTAATTACTCTCTTGAAGGAAGGAAAGGGTATGTGTTGTGCTGCTGCCTTCATTTAATTCTCGGAATTCAGTGCACAGGGTGATAAAGAGCATCATCTAGTTCCTGGCTCTTGGGCGTGGGCAGAAGGACCCCGCGGAACTGAGAGAGCAGTGTGGCTGACTCCCCCACAGGGATAGTGTAAACGTGGAGATTTCTCCTCCCTCCCCTTGCTATAGTTGTAATAGACAGGCAAGATGATCCAGGCGTGGCCTCACACATACATTAACTGTCTGGGTGGCACAGAGATTGAGTTTGTTCAGAGCCAAATTAGATAGGGAAGGGCTATCCTGGTAACAAGAGTGCAGGGGGGCTTGTGTCAATTATATGTGTTGTACCCCTTACTGGTGGGGGTGAGGTCACTGTATTTCCAGCAATATTCCAGGTGATGTAAGAGAGCTGTGGGAGACTGAGACCAGTCGCATCCAGGATGGGGGAACCTCCACTCTATAGGCCAAATTTGGCCTGTGGGGACATTTCCCTCCCCAGCCACACCCACCTGTCCTACACCTGAAGTCAGATGTGATGTCAGATGTGGGGCAGGTAGACATGCGGCTGGTTTGGCTGCACAGCCAAATTCCCCATAGGGAACTCGACCATGCAGCTGATCCCTGCAGAAAGCAGGGCTTAAGTCAGTGAGTTCGAGCTTGCTGGATCTGTTGCACAACTGAGTTCTCCATGGGGAGCTTCATCTCACAGCCAGTGCCTGTGGAAAGCAGCTTTGCCAGCCCAGTGCCTGGCACTTGGGAAGTACTGAGCACAGGGCTTGCAAAGCGCCTTGTGCGCTGCTCCCCAAGCGACAGCCAGCCAGCTGCTATGTAGTGCTTCCCGGATTCTGCAACTGCCCTGATAGCCACTGCTTGCCAGTCAATTCAGACTGCTCCCAGTCCCTTGGATATCATAACTTATGATTGGAAAAGTTACTTTTTTCAACTACAACTCCCATCAGCCCCAGCCAGCATGGCCACTGGATTGGGCTGATGGGAGTTGTAGTCCAAAAAAGTAACTTTTCCAAGCTCTGATTAAGAGGCAACTAACAATAGTTGAAGACTTTCCTCTTTCAACAAGCCTTTTAAGTTGAGACCTATCCCAGTCTGCATCTGTGTCAGAATTGTTTAATATGTTTTTTAATAATGTTTTTAACCCTTTTTTAAGGTTGTTTTTTAAAATGCTTTTAATGCTGTTTTGTTTTAATGTATTTTAAGATCTGTTTTTATGATGTTTTAAAGTGTTTTAGTGCTTTGTTTGCTGCCCTGGGCTCCTGCTGGGAGGAAGGGCAGGATACAAATTAAATAAATAAATAATAACAATTATGGCTGTTGGGCATCCCCAGTCTGCATTTGTACACCTGTGTTTCCCAGCATCTGTGCAAATAATGATTAAAAAAACCCTATAATAAAAGAGCAGTAACAGATAATCATTAACATAACAATAAAACAGCTGTGGTTTCTTCCCCCCCAGTCAATCTAAAAATCTTCCTTCGACTAATGGATCCTGTGACTTGTGCAATGAAGGACCACATTGATTCTCCTGAGGTCCAGTTAGCTGGATATTCCTTGCTGCTTGAGATCGCTAGCAGAGGTAGGGTGATGAGCAACATTTGAGTTCCTTACTATTATTATGACAATTATTTATCATTTCAGCAGGCAAAGTACTCTGCAGTTCTTAAATCATCAGCTTTGACCTGCTTCTCCAGCTGTTAGACACTGACATGCCCAAGGCCACCTAAGGAACTCACTTGCTTGAAAACGTGGGTTTCCCATGTCTTAACCTATCATGCAATTTCGTGTATCACACTGACCCCTTTTTATAAAAATTAAACACCTGGTTTAAAGCTTTCCTGCATGTAAGTTAAAGAGACCTCAAGATACCTTGCTATGAGAATGCTGTCTTTAGGCAATTTCTGTGGATCAGTAGTTTCCACACTTTTTGCCTTCAAGGAAAGCTTTTCCGCATTGATGTGCCTGTTGAGGAGCCCCTTAACATTGCTGCAGAACTCCTGTGTTTCCCAGGTTTGGGGCATAATCTAGGAACTTACCCTTACTCCTCATCAACTGAGAATGTGACTATGTTCCTGTAGCTGCACAAAAAAAAAAGGCTTAGTGTTATGTGTGAACCTAGTCTAGCAGCTTAACTATGGTTAAAGGTTGCTCATTAACCAAGGTTTGTAGTTGAGTTTATACACCTTAGCTAACACTAACCATAGCTTAGCATTATGTGCAAATCCAGACCTTCTCTTTAACTATGATCAAGGAGACTTCCCTGCCCAAAAGCTACAGAGTCATGAGTGACGAGTGGCTGTTCCTGGGTTGTGTCTCCTTTGATGGGGGAAAGGAGGAACAACATAATAAACCATGGTTTAAGTGATCATCTACCAGATGCCTTGGAGCTTTAACTATGGTTTATTAATGATGGTTATGATCAGCTATGGTTAACATTAACCATGGCTAATCCCCACATAGCCATGAAGCTCACTGGGTGACCTTGGGCCAGTCACTGCCTCTCAGCTTCATGAAACCCCTTTTCATAGGGTCACCATAAGTCGGAATCGACTTGAAGGCAGTACATCTGCATTTTTAAAGATGGATTAGATATAGGTAGAAAATGTTAGTAATTGCCAACTGATTATGCCACACTCTGCCTCCATCTGCCACCATTTTGTGACTGGTGACCACCATTTTGTGACTCAGTAATTCTTAGCCCTCTCAAGTAAATCCTGGGGATTAGAGAGTTCAAGAGACTCTGCTATAGACTAGCCTTGGTAACCTGGTGCCATTCAGATGTTTTGGGCTACAACACCCGTCATCCACAGGCACAGCCAGTGCTCCAGCCATCCTGGGTGGGCTGATGCAAGTTGTACTCCAAAACATCTTGGAGGCACCAGGTTAGGGAAGGCTGCTGTAGACCTACTTATCTGGGAGTAAGCCTCTTTGAATTAAATGGGACTAATTTTTGAGTATCCATGTGCAGAATATTGCTGTAAGTATTGGGAAATGCTTCTTTTTCAGTATCCTCTTTATTTTTATTTGCAGGCTACTTTGTCCCTTCGAGTCAGGGCAGCTAACATTAGTATACAAAACAAAAACATGTGGTTTTGTTCCCCCCAAAAATGTACTCTTATTATTTATCTATGTAGCATATTTGTAGCCATTCTTTAAAAATGTATTTCACTTTTCTAGCTATTGTTGGAAAAAAGTTATTTGGCTTAACAAATTCTTATACTTTTTGTGTTGTAAGGTACATTATATAAGCAAGAAATTTAATTTGCTGAGGCCAATTAATTTTATAGCATCATTAAAATTTAATCTTTTTTTCTTCTGCAGACTGCCATATTAACAATGAAATCCTAATCATATCTACTAAAAAGTAAGCCCCATTAAGTTCACTTGGGCATATTTCCAGATAATTGTCTATATGATTGCAACCATACAATCCTAACCATGACTACTCAGAAATAAGTCCAATTGAATTCACTGGGACTTACTCTCAGGTAAGTGGGGTTAGGTTTTCAGCCTATATACTCTTACTTGGGAAAAAGTGCCATTGAATTAAGTAGGACTGACTTCTGAGTTGGCATGCCTAGGAAAAGGACAGAGCGTTTATACATTTGTATGGTTTTAGAAAACAATGCTGCCTTAACCTAATAACATATGATTTCCTTTGACAGCTTATGCTCCATCTTCCCCCCACTGACTAGGAACAGTTCTACTTTTCAGGTACCTGCACCTGGCAAAACACTGCCTTATGTTGCCTCTAGGGAACATACTGGGAATACCTTTTTTTTAAAATTGTTACTGTGTACACATGTTCACTAGAGTACTTAGGTTCCAGCCATCTCCCCCAGGTGTCTAGACTTTGTCAGGAGCTGCTAGCCTGTAGTCCTCCTAATACTGTTGGGTCCAGCTCCCATCACTTCCAGTTGGCATGGGCAATGGTCAGAGATGATAGCAGTCCAGCAACATCTGGAGAGCCACAGTTTAGCTGTCTCTGATTTAAATATATGACTAAGATGAATGTGACTTGACTCTAGTACATGTGCACGTAAGTGCATGTGCAGAGAAAAAGTGCCAATACATTACTTCCCTTCTATTTTCTGCATAATCACTGCATCAAATATTAAATGTTGCTGTGTTTGAGTTATAGCTATTTTATAAGTACAATCAGATCTATTTTGAGATTAAACATTTTCTTAAACATTAATTTTTTTAAAAAGAGATCTTTTATTGTCAATCTATAATACACACTGCTTCAGAGGACTGTACAGCTGGTATAGCAGAGTGGGGAGGAGAGCCTGGCTGGGAGTCCAGAGTCTGTGAGTTCAAATTCCTGCTCGAGTCTCCTGGGTGTAAAGGGCCAGCTAAAGATCACCCTCCCAGTGAGTGGCTCAGGAGTTACGTGCCCTGCCACCTGTGCAGCTGTGGGCAAGCTGCATAGTCCCAAGGAGCCCAGTTGCCCCCCAGCTGGCAGTTGTGGACAAGGAAGGCTTGTGCAGCTATGGCAAGCTGAGCAGGCCCTAGCCAGCTGGGGAGGACTAGTCTCAGAGGGAGGCAATGGTAAACCCACTCTGAATACTGTTTACCATGAAATCCCTATTCATAGGGTAGCCATATGTCAGGATCAACTTGAAGGCAGTCCATTTCCATTTCAGAGGACTGGGCAGGGCAAGCTGAATGAATACAGTGAAGAGCAGGCAGAGAAGAGTGCTCAGTTATCTTTTATGTACAAATAGGTGTTACAAATATACACGTGTCCCTATGTTCCAGCATAATCCTGTGCATATTATTCCATTGTGCTGAATGGGGCTTACATCTAGTAAATATCTTTAATATTGCAGCCTTCATCTGCAAAGTGTTAAAGGGTATATAACTGGTGAGTGAGTGAATCTCTTTATTGCATGTTAGCCAATAAGCCATTGCACATAACAGAGACATACAAAACATACAACAACCAAAGTTAAAATCTGAGATACATAAATACATGAGAGGGGTTAAAATCATCACATAAAATTTGTGAATCATGCAGATTAAGCAGGATTGTCTAAAGCAGCCCTTATCTTTCTTGCCGCCAAGGCAAAGTTTGCTACTGGGATGACTATATAAGTTTGGGATGCAGACAGAAGGCTGATGGCTAATTGGTCACTAGTGATCCTTTATAGCTTAAAAGAGGGGCTATAAAGGGGATGGTGATATAAAGGACAAGAGAACATATAATGGATAAGGTCCTCCGGGACCATGCAGCCATTAATGCAGTAATGCTCAGCTCGTGGCGTGCCTGCATATCTACCTTTAATAAATGCTGAGGGCATTGTTTGAAATCTCAGCTCCGTAAAGGCTTTGCGAAGTGGAGCACGGGTCAAGATGTCAAAATAAGATGCCATGGTGTGATTAGTTTTGATATGCGGGAACCAGGGGGAAAAAGCAGACAGAGCTATTGAGGCTCTGTCTTGCTGCGCATTATAATCAACAACTCTATTGTGGAGTTCTAGGTGGCTAAGGCTCATGAGGCTGGAACGGGTGAGGTCGTAGCAAGATACTAAATCCACAAATTTAGCAGCCCAGCCTCTTTTCTCCAATTGATCTTTCCAACAAAGTTTTACTAAAGAGGAGTCTGGTGCCAAATATATCTTTTTCCCAAATCGGAGATATGTGAGATCGATCCGGGCCAGCAAAGAAGGTAGACCTAGTCGGCTCTAATTTGCGCCGAGGGGGTGCCTTTGGGAAGTCCCAGGATCTGCTTCAAAAATGAGTTTTGGAGAACTTCAAAACTTGGACAAACAAAGGGGCCCCATATCTCAGCTCCATAGAGAATTTTGGGAAGAATTTTGATCTCAAAAAGCTTGATCATCGGTCTAACTAGTTGTCCACCACGAGAATAGTAGAAGTGTTTTAACTGGCTACAGGAGCGAGAAGTCTGGAGCTTGATGCTTTCTATGTGGGAAGACCACAATCTATTACTGCGGCAAATGCCAAGATATTTAAAGACATTGACCTGTTCTAAAGGATGCCCGTTTAGCATCCAAGGGGACTTTGTTCTATTGTATTTCCCACAGACCATGATTTTGGACTTGGCGTAGTTAATCTGTAAATGCTGGGACACTGTGTATGTGTGGAGATGCGACAGCATTCTCTTCAGACCAATCTTATTTAATGAGAGGAGAACCAAATCATCCACATAAAGTAATGTGGAGATTTTCCTGTTCTTTAATGAGGGGGGGGGGAAGCAGAGGAGGACATTAAGGGGATAATATTGTTTATAAAGAAAATAAACAAAAAAGGGGCCAAAATGCACCCTTGCTTGACACCCCTCTTAGCGGGAATTTCACTAGAGAGGGCTCCATTAGGACCAAGGCGGATCTTCAGGGATATATCCTGATGTAGAACCTGGAGAAGCCATAATAATATTTTCTCAATACCCGCCCGGTCAAGTTTTTGCCACAGGATATACCTGTCAACTGAGTCGAAAGCCGCAGAGAAATCAACAAACGCCAGATATAAGGACTTAAGCGCTCCTGATTTGGTCTTATTTATGAGGTGATAAAGCACAAACACATGGTCAAGAGTGCTTCTACCTTGTCTGAACCCTGCCTGCTCTTCGTGGATAATAGAGTAGTTACTTTCCCACTCTAATAATTTGTTTAGCAGAAACCGGCCATATAGCTTGGATACCACGTCAAGTAATCTGATAGGGCGATAGTTACTTGGTACAGAAGGGTCCCCTTTTTTAAATATAGGCACAACAATACTGGTGCGCCAGCCAGAGGGAATAATGCCAGTATTATTAATGTGTGTAAAAAGCATTGCAAGTATTGGGTACCACCATAAAGGATCAAGTAAAAGTAAGTCAGGCGGTAACATATCCTCTCCAGGGGCTTTGCCTGAGCGGAGAGAAGATATTAAATCTCCAATGATTGCACAAGTAACTGGGGGCCAGAGGGGCACATCGGGAGGGACTATATTAGTATTTGGAAAAGTTACATCCGAACTCCCGAAGATTACACGGAAGTGGGCTGTCCAAGCCTGTGGGAGAACAGGGGGAGCTGTCACTAAAGCTTTCTGAGTCAAGCCACCTCAGACTAGATGCCAAAACTCTACGTCATTCCCCTGTAGTACTGCGAGGCCAAGGGCGCGCCAGGCATTAGTGATAAAGGCCTGTTTTTTTTCCTTAAGGAGTTTCTTATACTCCCTCTTTCGAAGGAGGAGGCAGGCCACTGCTACATTTGAATGGTTTTGTCTAGTGAGACGTAGCAAGGAGCCTAGTTCCCTTTTCTTAGATCGGCATGCCTTGTCATACCATGGCTTAGAGCTAAGATGGAGGCTAGGTACAGCTGAAGAGGTGACTAGGGGTTTCAGGGTTGCAATAATGTCTTCGTAAATCACAAGTATCGGTTTTGAAGAAGAAAGGGCCTTTTGACAAAGATCTGATAATTTAGGAGCAGACAACGCATGTCTTACAGTAGTTTCTAATTGGGATGACCATTTTAGGCGCCTGGTCCCGGGTAACTCGCCTAGCAATGGCACCAGGGGTTGTGTGCTGGCGTAGTGAAGGGGACCGTGCAAAGATAAAATTAAGGGAAGATTATCACTATCAGATCTGTCACCCACAGAGAATTCTCTTACATAGCAGATCAATGAAGGGGACCGCAAAACATAATCCACAACACTAGCTCCCTTAGCAGAGATGAACGTGTAGAAGCCTCTGGAGGAATCCAGGTGAGTACCATTAAGGCAAACAAGTTGGGATTTAATCAATGTTCTAAACAGAGCTAAGCCATTTTTATTTACCAGCCTATCCCGGGAAACTTGGGGCAGAAGCACAGTATCACTAGGGTGGAAATCTAGATTGTCGAGAATTTTTGGATATCCTACACCCAATCTAGCGTTAAAGTCCCCACCAATGAGTATCAAACAAAAGGGATAGGTACATGTAAGATTGTCAATAAAGTTATCGAGTTCCTGCCACAACAGTGTTGCTTCTGAGGGGCTCGAAGGGGGAAGGTAGACGTTAATACAAATAAAAGATGGAAAATCTGCAGAGGGAATTATTTGTAAAGCTAGGCAAAAAACTGGGGCTGGACAGGATAATTCGTGAACACAAACGTCAAGAGACATGGCAATAAGAGTCGCAAGGCCACCACTGCCACGACCTGTCCTGGCTATGTGTACCGCCGGTTTAACCCAGGATTTAAAACCCTCAATTGAAATTGGGTTACCCTCGAGTAACCATGTCTCTTGAAGGCAGATCAAGTCAAAAGATTGAAGATATGTAATGAGTTCAGGATCGGCGGTTTTGTTGTTCCAGCTAGCTATGTTCCAGAAGATAAATGTGGAGCAAGGTAGGGGGTGAGACACGGTGTCTGAGGAAGGCTTAGTGGCAGAAGGAGGAGACCCCTCCATAGAGATCTGTGCTTGTCACTCCTTAGCGGCTGACAGAGGAAAAATTTGGGCTGTTTCTAGACTCTGAATACAAACGTTTGAGAATATTGGGCTGATATGAGTAGGCGGAGTCTTAGGTACACAGGAATAGTTATCAGGAGAGCCCAATTCCTCCTGGGCTAGGTGATGCATGTCCGTCCAAGAAGGGGTATTGGGAAGATTTTGCTTGGAGGCGGTTGCAGTCCTCACAGCCTGGCCAGAACCGTGTGGTACACCAACATGTGGGGATGGAATAGGGTTGTTAATTTGCAAAGCTGACAAGTCCGATCTGAGGCGGTCTAGTCTGCGGATTATAGCCAGCTGTTTATCTCTTGGTAGATCTTCAAAAATTTCTAGGAGCTGGAGGTCTTCCGGTTCCCGTGAGTCTTCAGATGATGCATTTGAGAGAGCTTGGTCTACTGATGGATTGATGTAGAGAGAATTAGATGGAGGGGAATTAGTCGAGCTGATCGCCAATTTAGGCAAAGTAGGTCTCTCCTTCTGGGTCGGGGATGGGGAATAAAGGGGCTCGGGAGGAGCCACATTCACAAAGTACCTTTGGATGTGAATGTCAAAGTTTCCTAGGCGTTCCTTTAGATTATAAACCATTTTTGCAATGTCAGGCTTCTTGAAGGTAGCGATAGCGTTGACAGTTGTGTAGGTGTTAAGAAAGAAGTCAATGTGCAACATGTCAGAAGGAAAAAGTTGAGCAGGGAAAAAGGGCTTCAAAGTTTCCCAGAGCTGAAGTTTGCGAAGACGTTGGGAGTAGTATCAAGGGGACTTGGGGAGATTAAGGAAGACCATTTTGTCCTGAATCCAGATCAAATTCCACAACCCTCGATCTGAAGGAGTACGGGACAGGCCTCTCTGCCTGAGTATGGAAGGGTTAGTGCAGGGATCTGCATTGAGAGAAGGGGCCCGCACTATTAGAGGAGAGAGTGGAGTAGGTACATTCGCAGTTAGAGTATTCGTGGCAGGATCAGCGGGTTCTTTCTCCTTAGCTATCCCAGGTTCCATAGAGATTGCTTGGGGGAATTTCCCTCTGGGAACTGTAGGAGGCTCTTTAGATGGAGGTTTCAGCAGAGCAAAAAGCGGTTTGTAATTTAGACTCTTATAGGGAGGTAATTTAAAGTTCTTAACATTCTTTGTTTTCTTTAAAGAGGTAGTCCACCGATGCTTGGAGGAGGGATGTTGTTTAGTCTTTGCTACCCGTAATAAAGGGGGCTGGGAAGAACTCCTCAACTTAAATTTCATCGTCTTCTTTAAAGGGGGAGCGTCTGCCACATCTGTTAAAGGCGCCGTGTTGAGGTGTAACTTCTTAGCAGCTGACGCCAAAGTATTCAAGAGGGCGTTGCACTCTGAAAGAAAGGTTTTTATGCGCTCCAGCTCATCTAGGATCAAAAGTGACCATCCAGCCCAGGAGTTGTTATTAGCATTTGCATCCAAACAAGGGGTTGCAGAGGGAGGAAACCTGGCAGGGTGCGCTGCGTCAGTGTCTGCAGAATGTGAGATCTCTTGTGCCAGGTCCAAAACGGGCTGCAGTAATTTTGGGGAGAGTTGGCGATCAGCGAGTGCAAGTTCCCTTGCAAGAGACAGAGGGGGAGAGCCTCCTTTTAGTTCGTAGATATTATTTACATGGTCTAAAGACCAGTCCAGAATCAAAGGGGGAGGGCAGGATGGCACCTGCGGCTCCTCTGTAAGGTGGGAAATATCCAGTGATACAGGTGAAAAGAACTGGGTAATTTTCTGCTGCAAGTCAATGGAAAGGACTTCATTTGACTGAGAGTTCCCCTCTAATTCTTTACACTGCTTTCTTGTTAAAACCATTTGGAAGAGCTTCTGTTTGCTTCTGTTTGCTTCCGTTTGCTGCGGAGCACAGAGCAGGCTACTTCCCAGCGCAGTGAGTAAAGATAGCTAATTTACAGCCTTGCGAAGATAGAAAGCTAGGCGAATGCAAACATTCCAAAGGAGGGAGAGTAGAGGAACGTCTGGTAGACAAAAGACAGCTGGCTGGCTAAAATTACTAAAATTACTAAAACAATTGCTTGGGAGAAGGATAAGCGGGCTGCGTACCTGTTGCCATCTTGTTTCCGACCTACTTCAGTGACACACACCACAGCCAATCTATATAACTGGTTAATACTGTGGACTGAACTTCTGTGATAGTGCAGGTTGAAGGAAGGAGTCTAGACAAGGGTACATGAGAGCAATCTTCAAGCAGAAGTGGCTACAGAGGAAGCACCAGTTGTGTAGTGGCAGATTCCGAAGTGCAGAGTCCCTTCATGATTGTCATGCCACATCCCCTCACAGCCTCGTCCCCATTCCTGTTTCCCTTGCTCTCCCTGTCATTTCAAGAGTCCACACTCCACTATAACAGATATCCCTAGGAGCCCATCAGCATGAAAGGCGAAGCTGTGTGTACTGAGAAAAGTCTTCTCAGTGGCTGACTCGCCTTCTTTCACTCTGATTGGCTCCAATCAGCACAAAAGGACAAGGACTCTTCTCAGTGGCCAGCATGATCCCCTTTCATGCTGATTGGCTCATACAGACTTTATTGTTATTAGCCAATGGCCATTACAATATGGCTCATACATAGGGACCTTGCTGGGACCCTGCTCCCAAAAAAGTAATGGGTCTATGACCCCCCACAGCCCCAGATGACTACACCCCTGGGAAGCGCATACATGCACTCTTCAGTCTCTTGCGCAATAACATGTGAAATGGTGAGTTCGGGCTGAGCACAACAAGGTGGTTTCTTAATATAGATGCATATGTATGGGTTAGAGTTCATGCACACCTACTAAGAGAAAATGGTACTGCTTTTGCTTAAATAAGGCATGGGGATCCTGTGGTCATCCAGATGTTATTGGACTACAGTTATCATCCCTGACCATTGCCCATGCCGGCTAGGACTAATAGCAATTGGAGTTCAACAACGCCTGGTGACTCACAGATTCCCCATCCCTGTCTTAAATTAATAACTCATCTGTCTTTACACTCTAAAAATTCTGGCTTTGACATATAAAATTCTGGCAATGAGCCTGGGAGAAACAAACATCAACAGTAGCCAGGCAAGGTTTTTTTCGTAGTCAGCAACCCTACTTCTCCTGAAAGTTTGCAGTTATATGCTGCTCTTTTCTTTTCTTTTTTTTTGCATCAGTCATTGTTGAATTCCACAGGGTTCTGTCATAGGCCTGTACTGCTCGATATCTTCATAAATTATTTGGATTAAAGAGAAAGGTGCTTATCAAATTTGCAGATGACACAAAGCTAAAGGAATCAAGATTCAAAATGACCAACTGCCTCTGGCATATTGCAATGGCTGACTTTCATATTGAACTGACTTTCAAATTGCTTTTAGCAAAGGGGAAATTGTTAGCATTGGACTTTTCTGCAGTATGGGGCATGTTTGTAGTTTATATTAGAGAGCATAGACCTGCAACAGGAATGATGGGGGCATTCCTCGCGTTCTGGGACAGGGACTAGAATGGGAGATGGAATTGTTGTAAAACTGGAAGGTCTTCCCTCTCACATCTGGCTTGCAGGAATTGTTGAAGCTGTTTATTTTATTTGTACTTAGCTATATTGATACATGCAATGCCATCCTACTGTTTTAAAAAAAATAAAAATAACTTTAAAAAAAATTCAAAATTATCTTGACAGGTTGGAATGCGGACGGTAACCAACAATATGAAATTCAACAGAGAAAAATGTAAAGTCCAAAGAATCAAAGACACATAGATAAGATAGGCAGCCATACATAAGAAAAGGATCTAGGTGTCTTAGGCTGCAATCCAATATATGTCTACTCAGAAGAAAGCTGCATTGGGTTCAGTGAGACTTACACTCAGGTATGTGTATTGGATTGCAGCCCAAGTTGATTATAACCTAAACATGAGCCAGCAATGTAATGTAGTTTCTAAAAAAGCCAATGCAGTCTTAGGTTGCATTAACTAAAGTATAGTGTCAGTTCATAAGTAATAGTTTCATTCTATTCTGCACTAGTCAGACTGCATCTGAAGTCCTGTGTCCATTTCTAGCTGCCACATTTTAAGGAAGACATTGACAAATTAGAGTGTGTCCTTGTCATGAATTTAGGATCATGGTTTTACTCCTCTTGAAATCAAGGGGATTAGTTCATTCTAAAAAGTATATGTAACCAACACTGCCTGTGATATTACACAGAGTGGTGTGTACTGTCTAACTTTCAACAACATATTAGGCAGAGCTTGGAAAAGTTTTTTGAACTACAACTCCCATCATCCCAATCCAGTGGCCATTCTGGCTGACGCTGATGGGAGTTGTAGTTCAAAAAGTAACTTTTCCAAGCTCTCATATTAGGTAAAACGAATGGAATATGGTTTTGTTGGTTTGAAGTTTGTTGCACATATGTGTAAATTTGTGCTGATATAGTATGTTCTTTATTTGTTGAGGGCATATGGATGAGCCATGCTCAAGTCTGTCTTATATATGCTTGTGACATAGGCTCACCCAGATTGAATTATATGGGATGGAAAACTTTCCACTGCTATATTTTTTCACATAAATTTTCCATTTCTAAAAATATTTTGTTTAATTAATTTAGTAAGATAGTAGCTGGATTCAAATGATCATACATAAGCCTTTTGTCCATACACACAGCCCCATCATTCATCCCTTTGTCACAAGTCAAGTTTGAACCAAAAAGACTCAAGTTACCCACTTAGTATGAACATTGGGTTTTTATCCTTCCCAAGAACTACCATTGCTCTGGTACCATTGCTCTCCTGAATAAGGTCCCAGTTTTAATTAGATAATTGTTCCCATTAACTTTATCCCATCATACTCTTCTGAGTTCTGGTGGTTCATTGCCTAGTTGTGTGCTCTATATTTGCTTCCTCCCAGAACAGTAGGCATTTTCCTGCCCATTGGAATAAAGGGCAGAACCAGGTGCAACATTTGCGCTTGAGGTGAGCTACTGAATGATGGCAGTTAATCATTGTTACCTGTCTGTGTTCTTCTTACGTCCCTCAGGACCAGAGTTTGGAAGATTATTTTAAAAAGTAATAAATTACAGTTACAATTACATGGCCCAAAAAAGTAGCAATTACTGTTACAATTGCTCTGAAAGTAACTGATTGCTTTGCTTTTTCTCAAAAGTAATCACTACAATTACATTTCAGTTACTTTTTAAAAAAAATGCCTACAAGGTGCTGGCCTTGGCTGCTGCACATCTAAGCAGCCTAAAGCAACATTAAAAATAAACACACACATACGGAGGTAGCAGAATAATTCTTTTTATCCATAAGATAGCAATGGTGGTCTCTCTGCTGGTAAGGGAGGTGGGGAGGGAGACCGAGGCCACTACTCAGATCTTTGCACATCAAAACAAGTGCAGCCCTCCCCCCTCACTCAGCCAGCAAGCATAATCTCTCTCACTTAACCACCTCCCAGACCCGGCCCTGCCACCAACTAAGGAACACTAACCCAAGCAAACATTTTCCCCTGAGATGCAAAAAGTTAAAATACTGCAAATGCAGCACAGTAGCCAGAGAGGGTAGAGGAGGCCACTTTGTGTGCCAAGTGCAAACACACACACAGACACGTTGTCATCTTTCACCTCCACAGATCTTTATCTCCATTCTGCTGCTGCCTCCTTCACCTTTATCCATGTTCTTGCCCTCCAGCTCCTTTTCCCCTCCACTCCATTCTTCACCACCACCATCCATTTTTTAAAACAATTGTTTTCTCCACTCCACCCTGTCTCACTTTCCACCTCCTCCTTCGTCGCTTCCTACCTACCCACAGAGCATGAGGGAAGAGCGACGCTGCACAGAAGCCCAGTTTGAGGCACATGATTTTCATCCACAAATCAGAAGAGCAGAAGACTTCCCCTGCTCCCCCCTCAAATAATGCCCCAAAGTAATGCTGGAAACATTACAATTACTCCTCAAAAGTAATAAAATTACTCCTAGTTCTATTACAATCAAAATGTAAAGGAATTACCCACCCGTTCCTCAAAAAAGTAATGAATTACAAGTAATTTGATACTTGTAACAAATTACTTCCAAGCTGTGCTCAGGACAGTCAATCTTTTTGCCATGCAAGGCAAGAGACTACTCAGTGGTGCTTACTCTATTGTAGATCTGTTTAAATTACAACCTAAAGCTGCAGCACTAAACACACTTACTAGAGGCAGCACTTCTTCATGACAAATACACTGCTTTTACCTTTGGTACTGATTTGCACCATCTGCTGTTCTTGTGCAATGGTAGCTGCCAATCGCTTTTTCCCATTCACACAAGTAAGCATTCCTCTGGGAAGGATTAATCTCACTCTTTGCTTGTGGCCTCACCCTCTAATTATACATTTCCACTCCCTCTGGTTGCTAGGTAACTGGGCATGCTTGGTCTGTTCTACCAGTTGTAGCAGGTAACTATGGTTAGTAGGATATAGCTAAAATACAAATATTTGTTTAAGCAGTGCTATGCTTTTGCACACAAGTTAGGGGGGGGAATAAAGGCACCATGTGCAGCAACATTAAAAAGGCCAGCAGAATGGAGAAGAGCAATCAGAAGTTGCTTGTCAGCCCACAGGAAACAAAATGAAAGAAGGGAGGAGGAGATAGTAGGTGTGGAGAGGGGAACGATTGACACACCCACCTAAAAGCATCAGAGCAAAGTGTCTACAACCACTAGAGAAACGCAGTGAGATGTTATTTTCTCCACTTTTTGTATTATCAGCAGACTTCTAGTATTTTCAGTGGATTGGGTTAATACTGATTTACAGGGGGGAAACTGCGTGATAGCTTCTATTTGCCATTAACGTTATGTGAACCATGCAAATTAAAAGGAGATGTGAGTAGCACCAAACACACAGTAGACCACCATGTAGATGAGCCCTAAGTCTGATTGAACATAAAAAGACTTCTGTGTAAATATGCTTAGGATTGTGCTGTAAAAGAGTTGTGGTCATCTGAAGTATGTAAGACAAATGATCTATAACAGTGGGAAAAAAACAATCCTTTTTACTAGTATATAAATCTTGCCTTTGAAATGTTAAATCAGTTGTTTGAGTGTATTAATGGAATATTAATTAGGCAAACATTACAGACAGTAACAGAAAATACCTCAATTGGAGTAGATACTGGTACAGTTTTCTTCTGGATTACCCTTATTTTCCAGTTAATACTACTTTAATGATTCCTTGCACTAACTAGGAAGAAATAAATACATTAGACAACCCTATCTATAATCCGTTTATTGAGCCAGATCAAAACACTTTTTAAAAATCAGTCCTTGTTAATTTTACACCATTATTAGACATAATCATACATAATCACAACATCATATATAAATCATACAACACTGACAACTTAAATACTCAAAAATAATTTAAAATAAACTCATATTTGTTGGTGTTGCAGTGCATTTATGGAATTCTACTTTTAAAGACAGGACATTTTCATTTACAGTTTTCAGTATACTGCCTCTCTTACTTGTGCTTATTTCCCTTTTCTTTTTGGGTATTCATTCATTCACTGGTGATCACTTGTGGCCAAGTAAGATTGTCTTCCAGGGTAAGGTCTTTAACATTGGGTCCGTAAGTGACTGTGGAGGCCAATTCTGGATCCACACAGCCTCCCACAGTGAGGACATAGGTTTCCAGATGGAAGATGGTCATGATGAGGATTTGCTTGACGTGCCCCCTTATCTCGTTCGTCCCATTCGCCCTGTACTCATGCTTCTTCAAAGTCCATAGCACCTTTGATAATGGCCGACCTCCAATTGGGACGCTCATGGGCCAAAGCTTCCCAGTTCTTGATGCTCATGTTACATTTTTTTAGATTAGCTTTAAGAACATCTTTAAAGCACTTCAGCTGTCCGCCGATATTCCATTTCCAAAGTAGCTGCTTTGGAAGACGTGATCAGGCATTCGAACAACATGGCCGGTCCAGTGAAGTTGATGTTGGAGGATCATTGTTTCAACACTGGTAGTCTTTGCTTCTTCCAATACGCTAACATTAGTCCACCTGTCTTCCCAAGTAATTTTCTGAATTTTCCGGAGGCAGCGTTGGTGGAATCTTTCAAGAAGTTAGGAATGGCATTTATAGATGGTCCATGTTTCACAGGCATACAGTAAGGTCGGTAGTACAATGGCTTTGTTGTTGGTGCGTGTGCGTTGATAAGCATTTTGGTCTCCCTGCGAATATCCTGATCCTCGAACACTCTATGCTTCATTCGGGAGAATGCGGCACTCACAGAGCTCAGACCTTGTTGAATTTCAGCATCGATGTCAGCTTTTACAGAGAGATGGCTGCCGAAATAGGGGAAGTGATCAACGTTCTCCAACATCACACCATTAAGCTGGATTGATGGTACTACACAGGGACTAAGTCGCACGTGTTGATGAAGCACTTCGTTTTTTTAATATTAAATGAGAGCCCAAGCTTTCAATATACTTTGTTTGAAGATCTTTCTCTGAATGTGCAGAGACTACATTATCATCGGCATATTGAAGTTCTACGACAGAGGTTCACATTGTCATGCCAGCCTGATTCCCTAACCTGAGATTACCAATAAATTGGCTATTTCCAAAAGCTTTCAGGGGATTTCTCCCCTTAATTATTTTCCTGGGTCGCTTGTAGCAAACAGTTAAACTTTTTGTATATTTTCCCATCTCGGTGACCTGGTGATTTTACAGCCCAGCTGTATCAGCTTGCAGCAATTTGGCACCTCTCTATCAGTAAGAGGGGCCTGGTTCCACCAAGGCCGTAAAACTCCTTTGGATTGTTATGAGAAACCAAGAGGAACGGCGCCAGGTGCTGTGGGAACATCATTTCATCATTCCTTTGATGAAAATGTTAATTAGGTGATTGTCTCCGGCTGAGGCAGGAATTTTCTCCATAAGAGGAGGCCTCGGACTCTGGGCTGTGTTCCACTTGTGGGCACCACCTTGCTTATGGTGATGCTCTGTGGTGGCTCCATTATACCTTCTGACTGGCAGTCCCTGAGGGGAAGGATGCTAACTACCGAGAGAGAGCTGAAGCTTTGTAAGTATAGCTGAGGCAGTTAGCTTTGTTATTTTCATTTTGTGCCAAGAACCTTTTATAGATTGTTTTGTTATATACCTTACCCCTTTGGGTGTATGGTTCTAGGATTTGATTTGCTGCTCCCAAATTGTTTGTATGTACTTTTTTTACCTTTTGTACTCTTTTATCCCTTTTCTTATTTTCTTCTTTTTTTTTAATAAACTTTAATTATTTTAAAGCAACGTGTGTTTATTCCAGAGCAAGGGTTCAGTTCCTAATTTCAGTCCTGGCCATTCGATCAAACTACCGTGTACTAGAGGAGCGTTTCCACCTAAGACTTCTGAAGGGGCCAGGAGGGTATCTAGCCTCTGGTCCTGAGAGGCTCAGGTGTTCAGTGGGCTCTGGGGGTCCCTTCACCCCAGAGGAGTTAACCAATAGAAGGGTGGTGGCAGTACTATCATGCAGGGTTGGTGTAAGCATACACAACCTTAGCAGACCAGGATTGCCAGGATCAATTGCCCGAGGCTGGGGCAATTGTAGGAGTAAAAGTAGGAGGAGTGGAACTCCCTGCTTTCACTACATGTTGGCAGCGTTTGGGATCGAAAAGGACTGAACCTATCTCTGGTTAAACATATTTTTGAAAAAAGGTACAATTTGGAAAAATTAAAATTGTTTAAGTTTTGGCACAAAGGTTTGTTGTTTTGGAAAGTCAGGATGGCTACAAGATCTAAGCAAAAGAAGGCATTAGATCAGGTTGCTGCTGAAAGTAGTGATGAGGAACAAACAGATATGTTACCTCAAGTCAATTTTGAAGCAGCAGAAGGCAGCGCAGAGGGGCCGCCAGTTCAAACTTTTACTCCGGAGGGAGAACAAGCACCGTCGCCTGTACAGGGTCGACGGAGTATGGATAGTCAAGCCAGCCAGAGTGGGGGTGTGCCACCCATGGATATGTGGGCAGAAATGCACAACTTCTTCTTGAAACAGAAGGCTCTTATGACTACCCTTGTACAACAACAACAAGCTTTTGCCCCACCAAGCCAAGGACTGAGGTCTGGCAGAGTGTGTTTGGGAGGAGCAGATCAGCAGATTTTCCATTTTATCAAGCGGGAGAGGATATTTCCGAGTTTTTCTTAATCTTTGAGCAAGCGTGAGTGGACCAGTCATTAGATAAAAAATACTGGATGAAAATTCTACGCACTCAAGGAAAGGGAGAGTTAAGAAGTCTAATGTGTAAACTCCCGAGAGAGCTAGCTGATGATTATGAAAATTTTGTAAAATTGGCAACAGCACAGTTTGCGCTATCCACTAGGGCGTGTTACCAAAAGTTTGAGACTGACAAAAAAATCAAAAGAGACGTTTTCAGCATTAAGCGCTCGTACTGCTCAAGCCATGGACTTGTGGATTGCAGCTGCAAAAGCTAATACTTTTGAGCAGTTAAGGACAGTGTATACTCTGGAGAAATTTTACAAAATGCTGCCAAAAGAGCTTGCCGCGGCTGTGCGAGGCAAAAAGCCAAAAAGCTTGCAGGAAGCAGGTCATTATGCTGATGAACTGGATTCCTTTCAGGACAAAGAGGAATTGCCTAAGGTATATGTTAAAAAGCTGGGCAATTTCAAAGGAAACCAACAAGCGGGAGGAGGAAGTGAATGGAAGAAAAAGACGTGGCCACCTGTAGCCAAGCCCGAGGACAGAGGGGAGAGTTCTGTTCCTGCTGCTGTTCCTGTGCATCCGCCAGTCTACCAATAGAGTAAAGCAGTTTTGGAGAATTTATGCTTTTTATGTAAGCAACCAGGGCACACAAAGGACCAGTGTTCCCAACTGATTAAAAAGCAGAATGTGGGCGTCAGCAAAGAAACTAAAGTAGCTGTGGTGCAGAGAGCCCATGATTATGAAGAACCGGGAGGGCGGTCGTCTCCAGAGATTTCCCATTGGTCATCTTCTGCTTCCAATTCAGAAAATGACTGGGAATTTTTGGCTCCTAGCGCTGAGGATAGTCCCGTCACCCAAAGGAGAGGAGGCGAAAAGACTCCTGCGGTGAGTGTTATTCAACCGGAAGAAAAGAAGGGGGGTGGAAAGAGGAAGCCAACCCAGAAACTACGCCAGAATGGGAAGGGAGAGGATGGACGACTCCCTGCAGACAACGCTAACTATTCCTGTTTGCCTGGCCAAGTTGCTTGGTCCAACAAAATGTTTAAAGAGACTATTTTTGTGAATTATGTTAAGTTAACTGCATTCCGGGATTCGGGAAGTGAGGCTTCTAGCCTATCTCACCATTTAATTCCGCCTGAGTTAATTTTACCAGGGGTTAAAGCATCAGTACATGTTTATGGGATGTCTAAAAACTTTGTGATGTGGCTGATGTTTGGATTTCATACAAAAACTGGTCGGGAAAACATAGAGTGTTAATTCATGATTATTCTGACCAATTTTTTGATTTCCTGTTGGGAAATGATATTGCCTACGCACATTATTTACATAATCTGAAGACTGGGGCGGTGAATGTGAATGTTTTAACTCGAAGTGCAGTTAATAAATTAAAACAAGAACCTGATATCGAAATTTTGCCACTAGATGGTGCTGTGACACAAGAAGTCTGTGATCTAAACCAGCCACTGCCAAACAGAGCTGGGAATAGGGCTGATGTTGCATCTCCTGAGGAAAGTCTGGAAGAGTTAAAATTAGATTCTGTTCGTTCTAAGGTGTTCAGAGAAGCTCTCTTACAAGATGAGAGTTTGCAAAAATGTAGGGAGGCAGCAGTAAATGCTCCCTTGGAATTGTCTAAATCTGTGACGGTAAGATTCTATTGGAAAAATGGGTTGTTATACAGAGAGCATGTGCCGCAGGGTGCTTCCGTGGATTGGAAGCCTGTTAAACAGCTGGTAGTGCCATCATCGCATAGGCTGGAAGTGTTGCAATTGGCCCATGATGCTATTAGTGGGGGCCATTTAGGAATAAAAAGAACTTTGGCACGAGTAACTCGTTGTTTTTATTGGCCCCAGATTGCAAAAGGGGTGCAGGATTTTTGTAAGAGCTGTTTGGCATGTCAGTTAGTAGGACATGCTCGTGATCACCCCAAAATGCCTATGCAAGTTTCTGAGATCATAGCAGAACCATTTGCCAGAGTCGCAGTGGATGTTCTTGGTCCACTGAATGTGACTTCCAGTGGGAAGAAATTTATTTTGACTTACATAGATTATGCAACACAATTTGCTGAAGCAGTAGCTTTGAGTAGCATCACTGCAACGGCCGTTTCAAAGGCTCTATTAGATATTTTTTCTCGGTGGGGATGCCCGAAAGTTATTTTGTCGGATCAAGGCCCAGGTTTTGTAGCTAAACTAACTAAAAAGTTATGGGAGATTGCTGGGATAGAACATGTGACTTCTGTGCCTGGACATCATGAATCCAATGGGCTTTGTGAACGTCTGAATTTATGTTTGGGGAAAATGCTAAAGGCTCATGCTTTAAAACATTTGGGCAACTGGGATGTGGCATTGCCATTTCTCATGTTTGCCTATAGAGATACTCCCCAAGCCAGTCTAAAATACTCTCCAAATCAGTTGGTATTTGGGAGAGATATTGCAGGTCCCCTGTCTTTATTAAAGGCAGATTGGGAGGGGAAGATGGAATTTTCTTCTGTACCAGTAACCACGTATTTGCAAAACCTGCGTGAGACCCTAAAAAATGCATTAGAGACTGCTCATGAGAATCTAGCAGAAGCCCAGCGACAGCAAAAGGCTTATTATGATTCTCATACTAAGGCACGCAATTTTGCAGTTGGCTCTGAGGTTCTGGTGTTAAAACCTCAACCAGGGTCTAAGTTGTCAGTGGCCTGGACTGGGCCTATGCTTGTTAAGGCACAATTAAGTGATACCAATTACTTATTGGCATATCCTAATTCAAATAAAAAACCACGGGTCTACCATATTAACACCCTTAAGCAATTTTGGTCTAGGGCAAAGCTAGTTTTGGCCTGCACTAAGGTGAAAGAGCAGGAAGAAGGATTTGTAGACTTAGTGGCAGAGAGTCAACAAGAAGGGGGCATTGATGAGGCTTTCCTGCCTGACAACTTGGCTTACGAACAACGTATACAACTACGCCAGGTTTTGGTAGATTTTCAATCTCTGTTTTCTAGTAAGCCAGGAAAAACACATTTGGCAAAACATTCCATTCTGACAGGTGATCATCCACCAATGCAGTCCTCCCCTTATAGGGTAACTGGACCACATGCCAAAGTGGTGGAAAAAGAAATTCAAACCATGTTAGACTTAGGGGTTATTGAACCTTCTGTTAGCCCCTGGTCTTCCCCCATTGTGCTGGTAGCCAAGAAAGATGTTAATGAAATTCGTTTTTGTGTGGATTACAGGAAATTAAATTCAATAACCCAAGTGGATCCATACCCTTTGCCCAGGATGGACCATCTGATTGAAAGGTTGGGGGCTGCTAAGTTCATCACCACCTTGGACTTAACTAAGGGTTACTGGCAAGTACCCTTAGATGAAGATGCTGTCTTGAAGTCTGCTTTTGTCACTCATATGGGCTTGTATCAGTTTAAAATGATGAGTTTTGGACTTAGGAATGCTCCTGGTACGTTCATGAGATTAATGCATTCTGTCCTAAATGGTTTAGGAGATTACGCCTGTGCATATCTTGATGATATCGCAGTGTATAGTGTGGACTGGGAATCACATGTGAGACATTTAAGAACTGTATTTCAAAGGCTGCAGGATGCAGGACTTACTATTAAAGCCCAGAAGTGCCAATTCGGGCTGGGAGAGGTTTCCTATTTAGGCCATAGGGTGGGTAGTGGCTGTTTGAAACCTTTGGATGCCAAAATTGAAGCAATCTCTAATTGGCCAATACCCCAGACCAAGAAACAAGTCCAGTCATTCCTGGGGCTTGCCGGTTACTATCGGTGGTTTACTCCTCACTTTAGTAGTCTTGCAACTCCTTTGACTAATTTGTGTAAGAAATGCAAACCAGCACGAGTGGTGTGGTCGTCGGATTGCCAACGGGCCTTTGAGGCTTTGAAAACCGCATTAATAAATTATCCTGTTTTAAAAGCCCCAGATTTTGCTGAACCTTTTGTGGTACAGACTGATGCTAGTAATTTTGGTCTGGGTGCTGTACTCTTACAGAAAGATATGGATGGAGAACTCCACCCTGTAGCATATCTGAGTAAAAAGCTAATGGAGCGAGAGCGCCTTCTAGCGACGATTGAGAAGGAGTGTCTTGCCATAGTTTGGGCCCTGGAGAAATTAAGGCCGTACCTTTGGGGACGACACTTCCACTTGCAAACGGATCACTCTCCCCTGTGCTGGTTGTCCAGAATGAAGAATTCGAACCAAAAACTATTGAGGTGGGCTCTGTTATTACAAGATTTTGATTATTCCATAGATTATGTAGCTGGGAAAAATAATAAAGCAGCTGATGCTCTATCTCGCATGTACCATTTAGATGACTGATGTTGGTCCTGTTGACTTGTAACTGATCTTGATATGTTCATGCCTGAAATTTTTATAATAATTGTGTAACTTGGTTTTATAATCATATTGTGCTAGTTTTCTTTTCTTTGATGTCTTCTAGAAGCGATGATATCAAAGGTGTTTAACCTTTGATGTCATCTTCCTCGAAAAGGGGCGTGTCATGCCAGCCTGATTCCCTAACCTGAGATTACCAATAAATTGGCTATTTCCAAAAGCTTTCAGGGGATTTCTCCCCTTAATTATTTTCCTGGGTCGCTTGTAGCAAACAGTTAAACTTTTTGTATATTTTCCCATCTCGGTGACCTGGTGATTTTACAGCCCAGCTGTATCAGCTTGCAGCAATTTGGCACCTCTCTATCAGTAAGAGGGGCCTGGTTCCGCCAAGGCCGTAAAACTCCTTCGGCTTGTTATGAGAAACCAAGAGGAACGGCGCCAGGTATTGTGGGAACATCATTTCATCATTCCTTTGATGAAAATGTTAATTAGGTGATTGTCTCCAGCTGAGGCAGGAATTTTCTCCATAAGAGGAGGCCTCGGACTCTGGGCTGTGTTCCACTTGTGGGCACCACCTTGCTTATGGTGATGCTCTGTGGTGGCTCCATTATACCTTCTGACTGGCAGTCCCTGAGGGGAAGGACGCTAACTACCGAGAGAGAGCTGAAGCTTTGTAAGTATAGCTGAGGCAGTTAGCTTTGTTATTTTCATTTTGTGCCAAGAACCTTTTATAGATTGTTTTGTTATATACCTTACCCCTTTGGGTGTATGGTTCTAGGATTTGATTTGCTGCTCCCAAATTGTTTGTATGTACTTTTTTACCTTTTGTACCCTTTTATCCCTTTTCTTATTTTCTTCTTTTGTTTAATAAACTTTAATTATTTTAAAGCAATGTGTGTTTATTCCAGAGCAAGGGTTCAGTTCCTAATTTCAGTCCTGGCCATTCGATCAAACTACCGTGTACTAGAGGAGCGTTTCCACCTAAGACTTCTGAAGGGGCCAGGAGGGTATCTAGCCTCTGGTCCTGAGAGGCTCAGGTGTTCAGTGGGCTCTGGGGGTCCCTTCACCCCAGAGGAGTTAACCAATAGAAGGGTGGTGGCAGTACTACCGTGCAGGGTTGGTGTAAGCATACACAACCTTAGCAGACCAGGATTGCCAGGATCAATTGCCCGAGGCTGGGGATTGATTCCTGGGACAGTAAAAGTAGGAGGAGTGGAACTCCCTGCTTTCACTACAGACATTACCTTACTTTTTGCTTTCAGCCTACTGAGATTAAAAAGCTTTCCATCTGTTTGATATATGATTTCCACACCAGTAGGAAGTTTCCCCTCAATATGTAGAATCATAGCAATGAAGATAGCAAATAAGGTAGGAGCAATGAGGCATCCCTGTTTTACACATGATCCGACTCTGAATGGATCGCTCTGAAAGCCATTGTTGTCCAAAATCGTTGCTGTCTCCTGCAGGACCAGGTCCCAGGTACCCAGCCAGCTGTGACTAATTTTCATCACCTGTCCCTCTTTGGAGGGATACATAAGCCGGCTGGCTGAGGTGGCCTGGGAGACCCAGTGCCTGCAGGAAGAAGGAGAACATCGCCACCCAGGGAAGGAGAGCCTGCTGTTGCTGCTGCTGTTGGAACACCACCTCCACCACCCTTCGCAGTGGGACTGCTGCCTGGCAGACGTGCCTCCTGCAGGACCAGGTCCCAGGTACCCAGCCAGCTGTGACTAATTTCCATCACCTGTCCCTCTTTGGAGGGATACATAAGCTGGCTGGCTGAGGTGGCCTGGGTTTTTGTCTTTTGTTTTGTTTTTGTTTTGCTGCTTTTTTTTCTTTTTTCTTTTTTCTTTTGGGTGCCATTGGTTTTAGCTATGGGTGGGTACGGTTTCATTTTATATTGTAGTTCTTGGGTTTTTATGTAGTTTGTATGTTGTATTTTACTTTATCTTGTACGCCGCCTAGAGTGGCCGCTTGTGCGGCCAGATAGGCGGCCTAAAAATAAAATTTATTATTATTATTATTTATTATTATGAAGGAGTCGCAAAATATTCACAAATTTATCCAGTTTTCAGAAGGATGGTCCAGAGAGCGGTTCGATTCACAGTGTCAACAGCCTTAGATCAATAAATGTCATATATAAAGGTCGTTTCTGCTGCTGGCATTTTTCTTGAACCTGCCGTGCAGTGAAGATCATGTCCACTGTCCCCCTGGAAGGACAGAAACCATTTTGAGATTTGGGGAGGACATCCTCTGAGATTGGCAGGAGGCGATTTGCAAGGATACTTACAAGGATTTTGCCTGTGGTAGCAAGAAGAGAGATACCTCAATAGTTCCCACTTCCCACAATCTGTTCTATCACCTTTCTTTAAAAGGGTGATAATTATGGCATCCCTAAAGTCTTCCGGGATCTCCTCCCTCATCCAGACTTTTTCGATGAGCTTATGAAGTTGCTGTGTAAGTTCAGGCCCACCTTCTATAAAGACTTCAGCAGGAATCCCATCAGGTCCACTAGCTTTGTTGTTCTTCATCTGATTGATGGCTTTACTGACTTCATTCAAATTAGGGGATACTGCAAGCTCGTCTCTAGTTTGTTGTTGTGGAATTTGCGAGAAGACCTCATCAGCCACAATAGAGTTATGATTGAGGAGGTTGTGGTAATGCTCTTTCCAGCGCAGTGCAATAGACTCTATCCTTAAGAAGTTTGCTACCATCCATTGAACGTAAGGGATTTGTACTGTAATTTGTTGGTCCATAGATGGCCTTTGTGGCATTAAAAAAAGCCCCGTACATTGTGAGCATCTGCAAAGTGCTGGATTTCTTGAGCTTTCTTTATCCACCAGGCATTCTTAAGTTCTCGAGTTCTTCTTTGGACCTCAGCGTTTGCACTGGTATAGATTTTTTTCTTAGCAGCACAGTTAATGTCTTTCTGCCATATCTGGAAGGCTTTCCTATTCTTGTCGATGATATGTTCAATCTCACTATCATTCTCATCAAACCAATCCTGGTGTTTCTTAGTTTGATATCCAATAATTTGTTCACATGCTGCAATAATGGATGCCTTCAGTTTAATCCAGTGTTCCTCGACATTTTCAGGGAGTTCCGTCGGTAGATGTTTCTTGAGAGTTGTTTGAAAGCAGGCTCGCTTAATAGGATCTTGAAGGGCGTGGGTGTTCATTTTATGCCTTGGTTTTCTTCCTTGGAGCCTACATTGAGGAACAATATTAATGGCCATGGTGGATCAAATTAATCGGTGATCTGTCCAGGAGTCATCAGCACTCATCATGGCCCTAGTGAGGAGTACATCATGACGATCTCTGGCACGGACAATTACGTAACCCAGGAGATGCCAGTGTTTTGCCCGAGGGTGCGTCCTTTATGTTTTAAATTTATTTTTCTGACGAAAGAGTGTGTTTGTAATAACAAGATTATGCTCTGTACATTTAGTCAGAAGTAGAATGCCATTCAGGTTGCTATTGCCAATTCTTTCTTTCCCAATGGTTTCTGGCCATAAATCGAAATCGCACCCAACTCTTGAATTTAATTCACCCAAGAGGATAATTTTATCCTCCTTAGGTATCTCTGATAAGATGGTGCCCAACTGGGTATAAAAATTTTCCTTGATGTCTTCATCAGCATCTAATGTTGGTGCATAAGCACTTACAATAGTTGCCTGCTGGTTTTTGGCAAGTTTTAACTGGAGAGTTGAGAGTTGTTCATTAGTGCCAATAGGAACTTCTGACAAGAGCTTCATAATGTATTATTTATTTATTTATTAAATTTTTATACCGCCCCATAGCCGAAGCTCTCTGGGCGGTTCACAACAGTCAAACATCAGATACAATAGGCTACATATAAACAATTTAGACTTTCTTTAAACTTTCTTTAAAACTTTAAAATTATAAAATTCACCAGAAGAATCAATTCATGCATTGCTGGTATGCATGTCTGTTATGCTGGTGTGTATGTCTGTTATGCAAATTGTGAAGCCAGGCTTACACTTTGGGCTACAAACCTGCTGTTTCTGCTCTTTATATATTACTTGTGCCTCTGTCTGCCCTGAAGAAGGCTCTTCTGCTCTAAAAAACAGAGCAGAAGACAAGGAGAAAGTTCCTTACACATCTTCACTGAACACAGTCTTCCTTGTGAACCAAAACAGGGAAATGTGGTGAACAGTACAGAAATAAAGGTACTTGTTCCTGAATATTATCTGTCTTTGTTGCCACGAACAAAAATACAGCTCCGAGAGCTCATAAGAAAATGGTTGATTAGAAAAATGAACAAAATATTTATTTTTATTTAAAAATAATTATATCCCAATTTTCCACCTGACAACAGGACTCCAGGGGTGATTAGATTAAAATAAAATTAACACACAATTAAGACACAATGAATGCAAGGAGACAAAACTGCAAAGTGGTTGTCGCTATTTACAACGTAACACATTAAAAACAACTTAGTGGTTTCCCCTCTTTAGGCTCAGTCTTTCCTACTCACAGAAAAAATTGGGGCTGCTATTTTAAAATAGCGCTCAAGCAGCTATCTGCCAAATAGGAATTCAGACTTCACATTAATTAGAGCTCACTAAGTTAGGCAAGCTAGATGAAGCTTGATCCTATAAAAGATTATTATTATTATTTTTAATAGCAAAGCCTACTCCATGTATTCGTTGTTCTTGTTCAGGCAGTCCTTTCCAGAAGAAAGTATAACCTCCCCTTTCTTCCTTCAGTTGTCCTTCTCCTGCTCTTCTTGTTTCTTGGAATGCTGCTATGTCAATATTAAAATGTCTCAACTCCCTCACGATGATGGCAGTCCTGCGTTCAGGACGTTCACCATCTGTATTGTCCAGCAATGACCGGATATTCCATGTTCCAAAATTCAATTGTCTTTTGCAACCGCTAAGTGGTGACCCCACTGGACGCGGTAATCAAGTCAGGAAGAGAAATGAGGCAGACTATGTTTAGGGCACCTCTTCTAGCCCCCTCCCCATACGCGGTGAACAGAGTGGATCCTGAATAGGACTGCTCAGTCATGGATATAGCTGCCAAACTACTCAACTGCCTCGGTCCTTGAGCCAGGACGACTGAGTCTGTATCCACTGCCCATGTGCCGGTCCATGACTAGGGGCTTCCGGATTTCACAGTCCTGCCCCATCACCATTCGCCGATTGCCATGGGACTTTTCGTTTGGTTTGGTTTGGTTGGAAGACGCCTGTGCGTGGATTTGTTTTATGTGGGGAGATCAGCGCATTATGATGAACACACAATCTTGACAGAAAAAGGCTTTGATCCAATGGCATGGATACCATGATAATTGGAAGTCTTTTATCTGCTGCAGCCTTCATCCGCCTTCACAGCCGTTGTAATGTATTGTTATCCTCCGCCTGTTCTGCCATTGAGGACTTTCTTGAATCATTTTTTGTCTGGTTCCTCTCCCTTGACCTTACCGCCATGGGTGACCCTGCTGGGAGTACATTACTCCTGACGGCATTGCTCACAGTGTTCATTGGAACACGCAAGCCCACTCACCACTACAAGGTGACGATCCAGCAAGGGGTTTTGGGTATGGGATAAACCAGAAAAGAGAGGGGAAAATACTCACTTAAAGAAACCATATCCATTTATATGCTGGCACTTGATCATGTTCTTCCTGGTTGGTGTACTGTACAAAATTATACCTAGTCAAAATAAATGTATCTCTTTTACTTTGATCTCTAAAGACTCGGAGTTTTGTGTTTGTTTATCCAACAATACTTCATCCCAGACCAGCTTATACCAATATTATACCGCCCTGAGCTCCTACTGGGAGGAAGGACGGGATATAAATAAATAAAATAAAATAAAAATATTCTATGTTAGCTCTTAATAAGCCCTTCCAAAGCATGCCACTGTGAAATCTGCCACATGTAGTAAATGTGTAACTAATGCTTTCTTTTGCAGATCTGAATCATCATCTATGAACAAATTTATGATAGCCAATTGTGGTATAGCATTAATTTCTTGATTCGTTATTTTGTTTATTTCCAGTAATATCTTGGTCCAAAATATTTGTACTCTGTGGCATTCCCACCTATGTGGGGGTTTTACCCCCTGAATCCTCCAGTCCCCTGAAACTATTCTGTCTGTAATTCATGTTCCCAATATGTTTTCAAACTTTCTGTTGAGTTGTAGGGTGTGTTTAACATTTTTGTATGGCTGAGGTTAACCCTTTTGAGTCACCCTCTGTAGACATCACTAATTCCTCAAAGCAAGTCAACTTCCTTGTTGCATTTTCTTTTACTCCCCTAGTCATTAAAAAAGTTTTTAATTGTCTCCATAGTAGCCATGGAAGGTCAATCTCTCCCAACCTATTCCTTATCTCCCCCTCAGAAATAAGATTACTATTTACATAAAAATCTAACTAAGAGGAAATCAATACATTAGACAACCCTATCTATAATCTGATTATTGAGCAAGATTAAAACAGTTTTTTTTACCACTTCTAGTGATCCTTATCTCTATCCTGGTTGGCAGTAGCCACTACCATGTTTATTCTTTGCCAAGGCTTGTATCTGGCTCATGTCTCTGCTTTCTCTTCTTTCCAACTGCATATGTTGTTGTTGTTGTGTGCCTTCAAGTTGATTACGACTTATGGCGACCCTATGAATCAGCGACCTCCAATAACATCTGTCGTGAACCACCCTGTTCAGATCTTGTAAGTTCAGGTCTGTGGCTTCCTTTATGGAATCAAACCATATCTTGTTTGGCCTTCCTCTTTTTCTACTCCCTTCTGTTTTTCCCAGCATTGTTGTCTTTTCTAGTGAATCATGTCTTCTCATGATGCGTCCAAATATGATAACCTCAGTTTCACCATTTTAGCTTCTAGTGATAGTTCTGGTTTGTTCTAACACCCAATTATTGGTCTTTTTCACGGTCCGTGGTATGTGCAAAGCTCTCCTCCAACACCACATTTCAAATGACTTGATTTTTCTCTTATCTGCTTTTTTCACTGTCCAACTTTCACATCTGTACATAGAGATCGGGAATACCATGGTCTGAATGATCCTAATTTTAGTGTTCAGTGATACATCTTTTCATTTGAGGACCTTTTCTAGTTCTCTCATAGCTGCCCTCCCCAGCCTAGCCTTCTTCTGATTTCTTGACTATTGTCTCTATTTTGATTAATGACTGTGCCAAGGTATTGATAATCCTTGACAAATTCAATGTCCTCGTTGTCAATTTTAAAGTTACATAAATCTTCTGTTGTCATTACTTTAGTCTTCTTGATGTTCAGCTATAGTCCTGCTTTTGTACTTTCCTCTTTAACTTTCATCAGCATTCATTTCAAATCATTCCTGGTTTCTGCTAGTAGTATGGTATCGTCTGCATATCTTAAACTATTGATATTTCTCTCTCCAATTTTCACACCCCCTTCATCTTGGTCCAATCCCACTTTCCATATGATATGTTCTGCATATAGATTAAACAGGTAGGGTGATAAAATACACCCCTGTCTCACAGCCTTTCTGATTGGGAACCAATCGGTTTCTCCATATTCTGACCTTACAGCAATATTCTTATCCATAGGTTGCGCATCAGGACAATCAGATGCTGTGGCACTCCTATTTCTTTTAAATCATTCCATAGTTTTTCATTATCTACACGATCAAAGGCTTTGCTGTAATCTATAAAGCACAAGGTGATTTCCTAATTCCTTGGTCTGTTCTATTATCCAACATATGTTTGTGATATGATCTCTGGTGCTGTTCCCTTTCTAAATCCAGCTTGGAAGTCTGGCATTTCTCGCTCCATATATGGTAAGAGCCTTTGTTGTAGAACCAACTGCATATGTTGCAGGATTATATGTGTAATTAATTGTGTAAATTTATTGCCTCAGGCTTTTGTTGCTTGATCCTGAATTTTCTGACACCATATTCTTTATGTTGGAGACTCCACTTTTGCTTACAAGTGAGCATGCCTGGAGAATGTACCAGCTCATTTTAGTAAAGGGAAGCCAGTGCTGGGCATTCAGAGCGCAATGATGGAGAACTTTGGACCTTTTATGGATTGTCCCCATTTTTGTTCTCCTGTGCCTCTCCCGAATGTGCAGATTCATTTTGTTCAATCTGTATTGTTTCTTGGCCATGTTTGGCCTGGCAGTGCTTTTGACAAAAAGCTGGCTTTGGTATATGTCATGATAGGGTTGCAGTCCTAAAGACATTTACCTGGGAGTAAGTCTCACTGAACTTAAAACTTATTTCTAAGTAAATGTGCATAGCATTGTGCTGTAGATGTCTCTGCTAACCTAGCCTAAGTATATCTCTCAACTTCAGAATATATAGCCTACCTTTTTCCCCAATTGACATCTACCAGTTTTATAATTTTCAGCAGTAGGGCAATGAACCATGAGTATGCTTGGAGTAGGAGTGGAAGCAAAATTAAAAACTTTGCAAGCTTCAGTGTTCTTTGGAAATTCCAGAAGATGAAAATCTTAGGAATGTTGATCCTTGCAGTTTTTTTATAGTAGATGTAGGTGGTGAGTAAAATACATGGGTTGGTCTTGTTAAACAGAAACTCTCAGCAGAACCTAACAAATATTTAGAATTCAGTTGGGTTTAGAATACAACTGAGCCCATTGAGTTCAGTTGGGCTTGTTCATAAATAAGTGTGCATATAATTCCAGCCTTAAGAATACTTTACCCTATTATTCTTATGCCCATAAGAATATATGATACTACTGAAAATATTAAAATTAACTAATTTGGATCAAGAAGCTAGTACTCTTTCCCTTTAACACAAGCATAAAGTGGCTTCCTTTGAGAATGTTTGCAGGACTCAGTCATTTGGAACATCCAGTTCACAGACAAACTCCTGAACTTTCACATTAATGCTGCTCTGTAGCCTAAGTGATGGTGGGAGCACATCCATCTTCCTTCCAGCTTGATTCTATGTATATGAACAAGCTGAAATTAAATCCGGATAAAACAGAGGTGCTCCTCGTTAGCCGTAAGATTGACCTAGAAATAGGGAGTTTACCTATGCTGAATGGGGTTGCACTCCCCCTGAAGACTCAGGTTCGCAGTTTGGGAGTACTCTTGGATTCAGCTTTAAGCCTGGATGCCCAGGTTTCGGCGGTCTCCAGGAGTGCTTTTGCCCAGTTAAGACTGGTTCGCCAACTGCTTTCGCCAACCCGTTTCTAGAAACATCTGATCTAGCGAAGGTAACACACGCCTTAGTTACTCCCCGACTGGACTATTGCAATGCGTTTTATGTAGGGCTGCCGTTGAAGACAGCCCGGAAGCTTAAACTAGTTCAAAGAGCGGCAGCCAGAATGCTAACAGGAGCTGGCTTATGGGCCCATACAACTCCACTTCTGCAACAATTGCATTGGCTGCCGATCCGCTTCCAGGCTCAATTCAAGGTACTGGTCCTAACCTTTAAAGCTCTGCATGGCCTGGGCCCTGGTTATCTATCTGATTACATGTCCTCTTATGAACCTGCTCAGCCTTTGAGGTCTTCTACTGACCCCCGCCTTGTGATTCCATCAACATCTCAAGTTCGTCTAATGGGGACCAGAAATAGGGCCTTTTCTGTTGTTGCCCCTGATCTCTGGAACTCTTTGCCAGTGGAGGTGCGGTTGTCCACTTCCCTTGGCATATTTCGTCACCAGGTCAAAACATTTCTATTTTGCCAAGCGTTCAATTAATTAATATATAGGATGCCTCATAGTTTTACTATGTTGATTATATGTATTTTAATATTTTAATATAGTTATTATTTTGCCTATTTTATTTTTTATAATTGTTTTTTGTACGCCGCTCTGAGTTCTCTGAAAATAGAGCGGGTTATAAAAGTTTTAAATAAATAAATAAATAAATAGTTACTCAGACATGAGTGCCAGTATTCAATTAAGCTTAGTGCCAGGTAAGCATGGAATCGACTCAATGTACAAGTCAATTTCTGCTTGCAACCAGTGACCTGGAGATAGTTGATCCTTTTGTATTGTGAGTTGCATTTTAACTGAGAAATGAAACTTTCTCCACTTAAATTTGTATGTATTTTTTACTGTGCATGCTAAATTCATTACTACTTATGCAGCCTGATCCTGTGCATATTAACTCAGAAGCAAGTCCCAATAAATTCTGTGTGCATAGGACCATAGCTTTCGTCCCCAGCCACTTGGGGGAAGGTCCTGCTAATTTTAACAAAGTGCGCTGTCTGAATATCTGTAGACATGCAAGGGGACTGTCATCACTTTAAACATGTTTTATTATCTAATTAACACGTTCTAGACTAGTGCACATACACTTTTTCTTATACAGTACTTGCCAACTGTTCCACATTTTCATAGTTTCTTGCTAAAAGTTAGATTATTCCTAATGTTAACTTCTGGGGCCGAACTTGGCTATAACAATTGTTTTCTGAAAAAAGGACGGTCTGTTGAAGGTCGCTATTTTATTTTTAAGTTTGGCAGAGTTCTAATGATACAGTGAGTGGGATCAGGTGCTGTTGGTGTATCGGAGTCAGTTGCCTGGAAACTTCAGGCACTCGGGCATTCCCTCCCCAGCAGCGGGGCTTGTGAGATGAGGTAATAGCCAGAGAAGGGGGGAGGGACTGCAATTGAGGAACCAAGCCTAGGGCCCGCCCAGCCGGCAAAGAAAGCACAGGCGGCAAGAAGAGCAGCCGGCGGCATTTAGCGTGTTAACCTCTCTGGACTGAGCCCAAGCCGAGCATACTCCTAGCGGTGGGGCAGGACTTGTGGCGGGAGTAAGAGATCTTTAACAAAAAGGGCATATTCGCCGATGGAAAACGTTGAGAGGCCCTAGAGTGGAGAACGAAGGGATTGAAGATCTCGGCTTTTTTTGCCAGCCTCAGGGTGTGGGATCCCAGCAAGTAGCGACAGCGCTTCGCCCCGCCCCCTCCCCCAAGAGCGCTATCCTGCGCTGGCTGGGAGAGGGAGCAGCAATAACCGGGTTTCCTCTTGCACGTGAGGAGCCGGCTGGCTGCATGCCGCCCGAGGAAGGCATTTACAGGTGGGGAGGTGTTTTCGATCGCCTTGTTGCCGGATTCCCTTTCTTCCCGAGTACTTCTGGAAAGCTAGTGCAGTTTGAAGCCATTTCGGCGGCGGCCTTGAAGCCGAGCGAGTAGGGAACGGAGGAAATAGTATCGCCGCCCTTGCTGCTCATGTGCCGCTTCATACATCACGCCCGGAGGGGGATCCATTTACATTAGCCAAAATAACAGGCGGAAGAGAGCCCCAAGGAACGGACAGCTTGCAAGCGCGCCACCATTGCTGATTATTAATGTCCCGGCTGTGGCAGCGACTGTGCATGGTTTGGAGAGGCTGCGCCTGGTGAGTGCTATTTATTTACCCGGTGGTTCTGGCAATTGCATCGCGGGAGGGCGGGAGTCACGCGCTTCTTTTTTGAGTCTGTATCTATAGAGAAAAGCTCTCACTGTAGTTGTCTGTCGCTAGTGTCTAATTTTGTGTTTCATTCTGTATCTTTTTTATTTTTGTAAGCTCTGGCCGCGAAGGTACTATTAGAGACGTGCTCTCACCGCTTCTCCTGACCTGCCTGCGTTCAGGTACGGGCAAAGGAAGGGAGCGATGTAATCGCAGATGTGGTATACAAACAGGCAGATGTACGGTAGTTCAGGCAGTTAGGGGAGTTGCATTTATTTAGTCAGTAACCGGAATGTGTCGCTGAGTGATTACGATTTGTCTAGATTTTCCATGAACCCTTGAATGTATCGCATGACAGTGGGCTGACCTTCAGGAGACTTGCTTGGAAATTGGCAGAACTATGCCTGGTTTTTACATGTTCTTTAGCTTCTTTTTCTTTATTTCAAAAACACAGTTGTGCCTCTTTATACAAGAATTTGCTTGCAGAAGCAGAGCTTTACAGCAGATATGGAAACCTATGAAGAAGTCTACCCAGTTCCAGAGGATTTTGGCTATTAATCCCGAATTGTTAATATATTTTACATAGGTTAGGAACTATAAAAAAAATCACAAGGTATTGTTGAGTATATATGTGTACTTAAAAGTGCAGAGAAGAAATGGTAGTTTGAACACTTGTATAAAATGAGGCAGTTGCTGTTTAAGTCCTTGAAAGTTGAAATCATACTTGGCCTAAATATACATCTGACCTCCAGAACTAACTACTGAATTTTTGATGTGGGAATTGAAACATGTCCCCAAAATTATTTAAAGGACAGAATTTTGAATTCAATTTTAACCAAAAGGAAGGTGTTTTAATGTCATTGTGCTGGATTTATTATTTCCAGCGGAGGCCTTGCTTGGGCTCCAAAGGCCTATGCCTTTTTGGCTACAATAAGTGAAACCCTGAAGTCTACTAATCTCTCAACTTTTTCTAACCTTGATTAGGATATGTGTTAGAGGCATGTAGTTACCATGTTTGTTTTATTTAAAATATTCCTTAGCTGTTCTTCATTGCTGAAGGAATCCCAGAGTGGGTTACATTAGAATAAAATGCAATTCTCTCTTAAAAGCCTGGGAAATTAAATCTGCAGCTGATACTCAAAACTCATAAGAGGCAGTGCCAGTCATATTTGAAAATTGAGGAATTTCTATAAATGGGATGCCAGTACCTAGATCCTGTAGAATGAGAAATGCAAACTTTGCAGGTGAAACCATTTATTGAGCCAATTCTTGCTGGTACAGGAGTGTAATCTTTCGAATTAAAACTTGGGGGTTGGCAATGCTTTGTGTGTGTGTCCTCTGAAATGTCACATACTTTCATACCAACATAGATTAGTCTAAGGAACACCACATAGTTAAACTATGGAATTCACTGACACAAGGTGTAGTAATGGCTGCAAACTTGGACATCTTTGAAAGGTGATTAGACAGATTCTTGGTAGATAAGGTTATCAATGGCACCTAGACATAGTGGCTGTGTACTATCTCCAGTATTAGAGGCGGCTCCTCTGAATACCAGTTGCTTGGAAATATGAGCAAGGAGAGTGCTGTTGTGCTCATATCCTGCTTGCAGACTTCTTGTTTTCATCCTGGCCAACTAGAAGCCTACAAGATGCTGGTCTTGATTACTAATTAACTGATTTTATCTATTTATGCAATTTCTAAACTGCATTCATCAAAGAGATCCCAGGGTGGTTTACATATCAGTACAGTTAAAACAGGAGGTGGGAACCTCAGGTCTGAGAGACAAATGTGGCCTCCCTTACCAGGGCTTCAGGACTCTACCCAAGCTCCACAGCTTACTAGCACTGTTCCACAACGTTCCTGAATTCTATTGCCTGAAGTGTGATAATAGCTCTTCCTTGCTTGAATGGAGAGAGAGGGTATGTACATGTGGAAACTTCTGTGTGACTAGAATGTAGCCTATCGTACACAGGCAAATCTGTTGCTCTGTCCACTTTTGCTTCTGATCCCACGCACCACTGGCATGTGGTCCCCAGCAGGTTGCCTACAAAGGAATGTGGTCCTCAGCTGGAAAAGGTTCCTTAATCCTGAATTAAAACAGAAATATACATTATAAAATAATTAAACTAGGAATCAAGTTTTAAAAAATCTTCCACTTAAAACAGCCCACTGTGAGAACAGGAAGCTGGACTAGATGCAACTTTCTTGTGATGCAGAAGGGCTCTTATGTTCTTAGATGTTGTTGGATGCCATCTGCTATAAACTCCAGCCAGGTTTGATCGAATCGGTGTCTGGAAGGAGACAAGTCTGCCACCTCTGCCATCCACAATTAAATGTATGGATTCAGTTGAGTGATTTGGATGCATATGCATCTGGAGTATAGCATTGCACAAGTAATTTCTGAATTATGTTTGCCAGTATGTTGACTGGAAAATACTTTCCTCCTGTGTAAGGGTAACTTCCCACAATACTACTAGAAAACATCTGCAGGTGAAATCTTTATTTTGTACATTAAGCCCAAATTCCCCGCAGATGTATACATTCATTACCATGCACCTTATTTCATCATCACAGCAGCTTATTCATACACCTTCCCCATAATTCTTCTAAGAAATTTTATTGTTTGTAAGCTTTAACTGACATTGTTCTTGTGACAACAAAATGATAAACTTAAGAGCTATCTATTTAGATGGGGTTACAGATGTTCAGGCAGTTCCATGTGACTACAATGTATTTGTGGAGGTGAATACTGACTTTTAAAAGGTTCTCATGAAAGTGTACTGTACTACAGTTAATAATGGTGATGAAGAGCTATTTAATGACAGCTGTGTTCTTTGGTTAAAATGTTTAAAGTATCAGTTCGGTAGCATCTCTTTGAGCTAACAATTTTTTAACACAGCATAAACTTTCATAGGTTACAAAATTCATAATAGGCAAAAATTGAATAGTTGGCAACAAGCTTTACAAGACAATGTGTAGTAAGCATTTATGTAGTAAGCTATATGACAAATAATACGAGAAAGTTAGTTTATAGCAGCCTTTCCCAACCAGTGTGCCTCCAGATGTTGTTGGACCACAACTCCCATCTTTCCTGACCATTGGCTATGCTGACTGAGGCTGATGGGAGTTGTGGTTCAACAACATCTGGAGGCACACTGGTTGGGAAAGGCTGGTTTATAGAGATAGTTTACCCAGTCTTTAAAATGGGAGAAGACCCGTATTCTAGTTCATATAATCACATCTTTGTATAAATTCCTGTTCTGCCATGTTATGCTCCATAATATGCAAAATTACCAGAACTAATTTTCTTGGGAATGGCCACTATGGTGTGTCCTTGAAAGCTGAAATGCTCCTTCACAAGTACTATTGTGTTTCTGCTTTTATATCAGATTTATGTCTTTTCACTTGTTTTCTCAATGAGAACCTTGCTTGGACATTGTTGATGGTCATGTTAGGCAAGATATTGTGCACACTGTATTTGGTGAAATGTAGGTGTAAGATCCTCAGGTGTAGTGGATGGCATTATTTGGCTCTTCAACTATACTGCTTGTGTCAATCAAAGGACACAGTTGGTATCTGACTCTAGTGCAGGATCTTTTGCCTTGATGTGATGGTCTTATAGTGTTTATTATTGGTAGTGAACGGCTGTCTCAAGCTTGTGTGTAGACTGGTATACATCTGCCAGCTGTAGCTTCTTGGAGTGACGGATAATTCTCAAAAATAGGTTTTAGGTCTCTTACAGTAAGTGGGGAACCAGTGGCCCTACAGATGTTGCTGGACTACAGTTCTTATCTCTGACCATTGGCTATGCTGGCTGACGTTGATAGGAGCTGGAGTCCCAACAACATCTGTAGGGTACTGGTTGCTCACTTCTGTTGTAGAACACAAGCTTCTGTTGAAGCTAGAAGTGATTATCAAAGGGGTTTTGTTTTTGTGCTCAAGTAGTCCATGTTAAGTGTCTTGTTCTTAATCTGGTTGTCCTTTGTCTGGGATGGTACCCAATATATAAGAATGCTTTTCCGAAGTGTTTCATGTTTTCAGCAGGATCTTTGACCTCAAAATAAATGTGATTAGAATGCATAGCCTTGCTATACAATGTAGTTTTTTAATGTGGGGAAGATGCTGCTAGTGCCATGGAATAGTCCATTTACTACACAAAGTGGTTTCCTCTCTTCCATACCAGTGTTAACCCATGCAAAGTAAGGGACCCACTCCATACAGTGTATAAGCTTTCTGACAATGAAAACAAGACTGCACTTGGAAACCAGTTTGTGCAGTAAGCTAATGAACTACTCTATTGAAGCCCCACTTTGGGTCATATTTATGCAGCTAAATGCAAATAATTATTATATATTCTGGAGGAAAGGACCATAGATCAAAGTGGTGCATATGCTTAGCATGGAGAATGTCCTTGATTTGTTTCCTGGCATGTGCAGGTAGGACTGTAAGAGAACTCTGTATGAAATCAGAAATTTAAAGTGAAACTTTTAAAAACATATTTAACATTCAAATTAAATGTAAATAAGTTTATTTCGGTCAAAGGCCAGCAAGTACAAAATAAACAAATCGTAATCATAAAATGCATATTTACAAGAGAAATGATTGGCCAATATTAATAAAACTAATAAAACCTTTTCAAATCTCTAAGTCAACTTTTTCCTGTGAGCAAACATTCAAATTATGTTCTGTTTTAATTCACTGTACTATGTAATGATCTGGAGCCTACTTTCTCATCTTCCACCCTTCCCTGCCCTTTTTGCCTCTCCGTCACCATTGTATTAGCAAACTGAGATGGTATGGACAGAAATGGAGCCAAAATGAGGCCCCTGAGAAACAACAAGGGAGATATCAACATGCATGTGGGGAATCCCCAGTTTCTAGAAATACAAAATATATTTTTATACAGCCAAAAATAAGGGGGAAGTCCCCCTCAAAACAGCACCACAATAGCTGAGCATGTCAAAAGTGCAGTACACTGTTGAAAGTGCTCAGAATTGCAAAGATAGCTGTTTAAATAAGTGGCTAACCTGTGATCTCCAGATGTTCTTAGACTTTAGGTTTCATCAGCCCCAGCCAGCATGGCTGATAGTCAGGGATGATAGTAGTTGTCGTCCAACATCTGGAAGGCTCCAGGTTCCTCATCTCTGTTCTACAGAATAGTTTTGTTTGTCTGTATATGTGTGTTGCATGCAGTTCCTTTAACAATACAAAATGTGAAGGCCCCCCAAAAGACCATATTTTGAGTGAGCTTAGAGCTATAGTACGCTTGGCACTGTGATTTCTAAACATGTTTTAGCAGTTAACATTATATTTAGCCCATAAATATTTGCGATCTGTACCAGCCCGTGCTAGCCCTTTTCCTTAGCCTATTGTGCCAGTTCTCTGGCTTTGTGTGGGCCTATATGGCGAGCTCCTTAAGCAAATATGAGATGTGGGTGACCGTGTCAGTGCTAATCTCAAGAGAGAAATGCAGTGCTTTTTGCAACAAATCAAGTTAGTATTGATGTTGGGAATCATTTAGCTGGTTAAACAAGTTGCAATTCTAAAATTCTCTTTTATTCTAACATGGGTTGACAGCAAAAGATTTCAGGTTTTGTTTTAAGAATGAATTTTAATTGTGTGTGCTGTTTCATGCCGTAGTGCAACAATCTTTCTAAAAGGGACAAATTATGTACGGTTTATTCCTTTGTGAGACTCCCCCACAGGGCTGTGGAGTCGGAGTCGTGGAGTCAGAAGCAATTTTGGGTGGAGTCAGAGTCGGTAGAAATGTACCGACTCTGACTCCAGGTTCAAAATAAAAACTTTCATAGGAATTTAGGAAAGTTTTCTTGTTCAGAAATTTTAATCAAATAAATATATTTTATGTTCTATCAATGTAGCCTGATGATTCAAGTGGTGGTGGTGAAATGCCTTGTGCTACCATTTTACTACAGTAAATTTGTTATTACTAGTTAATATACATTTGCCATTTATGAAGGAGTCGGAGATGGAGTCGGAGTCGGACAGTAGAAAAATAGAGGAGTCTGAGTTGGAGTTGAAGGTTTGGCGTACCGACTCCACAGCCCTGCTCCCCCAACAAGTGTGGCATGATACTACCAAGGACTTTGTAAAGAATTATTATAAATTTATTGTAAATAGAAATAGAATCCTTAATTTTAGCCAAAAACCCCCCCATAGCATTGCTATAAGGAACTATGCACCTAAATGTATCTCACTGTGGCTTATGGTTAAAGCAGGAGTGACTAACCTCTGTCTGCTGGATGTTGTTTGACTTCAATTTCCGTTATCCTTAGACAGTATGCCAATAGTTCAGGATTATCAGAGTTGTAGTCCAGCAACAGCTGGGGGGGGCACAGTTTAGCCACTCCTGGGTTAAAGTATCTTGAGGGACAGAAGTCAGAAAACTTTCCCAAGCTTGGGGAAAACAAGCCAAGTAAACTGTACGTTTCAGAGACTAAGCTGCTGAAATAATTAACTCTAAGAACTATCTCATGGCTAATCTGTCTAGTATCAATAAGCCTCTTAACTGGACAAGTCTAAGTAGTGTAATGTTCCTCAGGAACATTGTGACTAAGGCTTGTATCAGTGCTATTACTACTCAGAGTAGACCTACTGAAAATAATGGAATTGACAAACCTAGAGCCATTAATTTAAGTGGGTCTGAGTATAGTTTAGTTGGATACAACCCTAAGGCAAGCATTTTAGTTGAAAATTTCTGTTTCTTTTGTGGGAACTGTCATTTTTATTTTCCCCTCTGTTTATGAACTTTTATTTAGCAAATGGATATTTCTAAAAATGATTTTAGATTTGGAGCCCAACCCATTCCTAGGGTATGAGGTGAGTGTCCTTATACATTTCACTAATCTTCTCAATAACTCTTTGAAGTAAATCATTGTTTACATCTCAAAGATGGAGAATTGATATAGAGGGGATTCTATGGCAATGACTTAAATGGGTGGCTCTGATTAAAATACGCTTTCAACTTTAGGGCTCATGGGTCAAAATCTGCTGTTCTGTGTGCACTTGAGCTGTAATTCTAGCTGCCCTGGGCTCCTACTGGGAGGAATCTAATAAATAAAATAAATAAATCCTATTGGATTGTGAGAACAGTGCTTGCTTCTGAGTAGCCATGTGTAGGATTGCAACAGGAGTAGGCTGCAGTTCCAACTAATAAGCATATTTATTAAAAAATAAGTATCATTGCTTGGTGGAAGTTACATTCAAGTTAACATGATGAAGACTGGGCTATTATTTGTAGTTTGCTCTGTCTCAACATGGCTTATTGTTACACAAAATAAGTTTCCTGCAAGGAGTGTGTAGCTGAGTATATTTTAATAATTACAATAGTTTTCTCAATATCGCTTGGAAAGATAAGTGCTTTCTTTAGTGACGGTGCACAGATCAGAAGCATTGACTGAACTCCTAGATTTAGTGCATGCTCCAGAAAAAGTGATATATACTTAAGTCCCATTGAAATTGGTGTGAATTCATTCTCTATTATCTAAACACTTCTGGTTGGATCCAGGCTAAATTAGTTGCATTTAGGATGCAATTTTGTACCCATTATCTATGAGCAATCCTCAGTGAACTCAGTGGAACTTACTTATGACATGTTTGATATTGCTGTTAGTTCCCCATGAAATCAGTGGGACTTAAGTCATGGCTAACTTGTCACATTGTTTCCAGTGGGATCTAAGGGCTATTTACCTAGTCTGCAGCCCTTTATAGTTTTATTTGTTAATTGTTATGAAATAGAAAGTATGCGTTAAATTTGTACAGTTAGTTTTTCAAGTGTTTACAGAACTGTTTCCCCCGAATAACCTTTTCTAGGTCACTGAAATGAACACTATATGTACTTCTGTGTACAAATTATATAATTTGGATCATTGCAAACATATGGCTTTTTGCTTACAACATTGGTATTATGACAAAAACAGTTTTTTAAGTCTTGGTAGTGAGAAAACAACAATGTAAGAATGGATGGGAATGGATGGGAGGAATGGATCGCCTCTATCCCTCCCTTTGGATTCATCTGTCTTGATTTTATATCTGATCAACCCTGGAGTAACTCCAAATTAAGGATTAACTGGCTTGCTCTAAACTGTTGCCTTGAAGAAACCCCAAGGAGCAGAGAAACTACAAAATGTTTTATCAGTGATTCAGAATGTCAGGACTGAGTACATGCATGCCTAATGATGGGCAGATTCAAGGTGGAGAAACCACCAGTTCCAAATATTTGCTAGGCTAGTACCAGCTCCAGGACTGGTATGCGCCCACCCCCCATTTCAGGGGCGTGTTCTAGACAACAGGAGGGCTTTGAATATGACAGATCCAAATTACCCCTGTGCCCTTTGGCAATTCAGTGGAAGGGTCCCACTCATGCAGTGGAGAGGCTTGAAAGGTCAAAGCGCGTTCTCCGCCTGTGGACTTCCCTCTCCATAGGCAGAGAGGTGGATCCATTCTATGGCCCCTGACATGCCCTCCAAAGGACCATAGGATTTTAACCCTTATCTTGTTGAAGCCCTTTGTTTTTGTTTTTAATGAGAATCGTTTGGGAGTAACCCAGGGAGAAGCCTAAGGGGATTTTTTTTATTTAACTCCCATTGAGTGTTATGAAAAGTGAGAGCAACTGGGTTTTCCTGTTCCTTATTTTCCTTTTCTTTACAGTTTGTAGAAGCAGGGTTTAGCAAAGTTTGTCAGGTAATAAAAGAAATCTCTGTTAAAGAATTCAAGCTTCCAAGAACCATAACTGATGTTAAAAGATCTTGGCTGTTGCAGTGTAGCTTTCCAGACCGTAATGACAGATCACACAAAATTGTGTTGAAAGACCATATAGCAGGGGTAGCCAACATAGTGCCCTCCAGATGTTGTAGGACTACACCTCCCATCATTCCTGATCATTGGCTAAGCAGGCTGGGGCTAATGGGAGTTGGTGTCCCAACATCTGGATGGTACCAAGTAGGCTTTCTGTGCCATATAAGCGCGATAGCAGATCGCTGGGCACAGCCAATCTCATCCTGTGCCGTAACATGAAGAAAAGAGGAAACTTCCATTTATTGTAAGCTGCCTTGAACTATGTTAGGAATTGGGATATAAATTTGTTAGATTTTTAAAAAATCACAGCCATAACATGCTGAAATGTAGCATCAAGGCTCTTAAAAACCCATAGCGTTGAGACTAATCAAAGAGCCTTTGCAATATATAGCTAGAAACTGTTTTCAAAAACTGCTTTTGGGGAAAAAGAAATCACAGAATTGGTGTATTTAAAAAAAGTAATCTCTTTAAAACTTCCTGTACATTTTTACACCTGGCAAGTTTAAATGTACCAGAGAGGAAGAAAGTGGTTGAATCATCAAGACTGAAGTAAAAGGACAGAAATAATGTGAAGAGATTCATTGCTATTCATTTCAGACTGCAACTTAGAGCAATATTCATTACATCAATAAATTTCTTCCACCATAAATTAATTACTTAATGGATCTAAAAACAATAAAGATTATTTCTTACATTCATCAATGAATGTAAGAAATCATCTTTCAATCCATAAATTGACTAATTTATGGGTAGCATTTGATGTGTGTGTGGATTTTAGAGGAACATGTAGAGTCATGGGCTTAAAGTAGAAGAGGAAAGGAGGAAATGGAAAAAGGGTTGTAAAGTGCAGGGAATGGAACAGCTGATTAATCTCCCAGCATGACCAACCAACATGAGGCATATGTGCAATTGTTAAAATTCCAAACATTCCATTACACTAAGAAGACTACAGCTGATAAGCAAGTAATAGCAGTCATGGAATAATATTTTTATATGTACGTACTGAAAGACCATTTTATTTACAGTGCTAATTCAGGATTAGTCCTGCAAAGTTCTTACCCTGTGATTGTTTGTTTTTCTGTGGACTTTTACAGAATTAAATAATTTTAAGTAAGGATGATTTGTATGTTTCTGATTTTGTTGGATTTGTGTTTGAATATTATGCTTCAGATATTTATATTTAAGGTGTGAAACCTGCAACAAAACATTGCAGTATGACCTCCCTCCTAAACAGTTGTTCCTGTTCAGGGTTCTTCCCACCCATTTTGTCCAAGCAGAGCATTCTGTTCTTTTTCTCCCCGCGCCCACATTTCATTTTTATTTTCCAACTGTCACTACACATTGCACCTACTTGCTTCTGAAAAAAGTCCCAGAGCTGTGTCCACCCTCATTTCTATTCCTCTGCAGCTCTGTATAAGGATGTCTAAACTGAATTATAGCAAAGTCAGCTTAATACATTATAATGCCTTGATTATTTCACAGAGTGTGAGATTTGTTGGTGTGTTGATGTGATTTGAGATGAATGGGTGCCTGATTACATGAATGTATGTCTGAGTGAGTGTGTATGTTTATATGCTGTATATATGGCTGTATATATGGCTGTTTTTATTCGTTTAATTGTTGTATATTTTAGTTGTATTATGTGCTTCGGAGAGAGTTTTATCCATCAGGCGGGGGAGACTTGAGGGGGCCCCAATTACCGTAGTGACGGGCAAAGGAAGGTATGGCGCTGTGAGAAGGACGTGCCAGGTAAGGGGAACGCGGTCCAGACATGTTGTGGCTGTGCCTTGTTCCGGTCTTTCCCACACCCGCAAGGTCGTTGGTAGTCCTATCAGCCAACTCTCAGATCTCCAGTTGCTGTTACTAAATGCCAGATCGGTATATAATAAAACCTCCCTTGTCCACGATTTGATTGTGGATGAGGCAGCCGATCTGGCATGTATAACCGAGACCTGGGTGGGTGAGCAGGGAGGAGTTGGTCTCTCTCAGCTCTGCCCACCGGGGTACTTGGTTCAGCATCATGGTAGATCTGAGGGTCGGGGAGGTGGGGTTGCTGTCGTCTATAAGAGTTCCATCTCACTCACCAAGCACCATGTTCATTCAGTTACTGGCCTGGAGTGTTTGCACCTTGTGTTGGGCCAGAGGGACAGGCTGGGAATCCTTTTGGTGTACCGCCCACCTTGCTGCCCAATGGCTTCCCTAACTGAGCTGGCGGAAGTGGTCTCGGATATATTGTTGAGGTCCCCCAGACTAATAGTACTGGGGGATTTCAACATTCATGCCGAGACCACTTTGTCCGGCGCGGCTCAGGACTTCATGGCTTCCATGACAGCCATGGGGCTGTCTCAATATGTTAGTGGTCCAACACATGTATCGGGGCACACTCTAAACCTTGTTTTTGCTACTGAGCATGGGGAAAGTGATCTGGATGTGGGGAGTTTTACAACACCCCCTTTGTCATGGACAGACCACTGCTTGCTGAAGTTTAGACTTTCAGTAACCTCTTCCCTCTGCAAGGGTGGGGGACCTATTAAAATGGTCCGCCCCCGGAGACTAATGGATCCTGAAGGTTTTCAAAGGGCTCTGGGGGATTTTCCAGCTGATAGGACTGGCGCTCCTGCTGAAGCCCTGGTTGCTCTGTGGAATACGGAGATGACCCGGGCTGTAAACACGATCGCTCCTGCACGCCCTCTCCTGTGTAGAGCTCATACAGCTCCATGGTATACTCCGGAGCTGAGAGCGATGAAGCAAGATAGGAGGTGGCTTGAGCGGAAATGGAGACCAACTCCCGACGGATACAATTATGTGCTGGTTAGTGCTTCGACTAAGCTCTATGTAGGAGCGGTGAAGGCAGCTAAAAAACATCATTTTGCTGTCACTATTAAATCATCTCTTTGCCGCCCAGCGGAGCTCTTTCGAGTTGTCCGGGGGCTTCTCCATTCAAACCCTCCGGACACGGTGGAATCATCGGAGGCCTGCTGTAATCAGTTTGCCGATCACTTCCAGAATAAGATCTCATGTATCCGCCGGGACCTAGACTCTCAAGTTATAGCAGTAGATCCTAGTGAGATGTCCGGAGCACAGTCTTGTCCTGTTTTATTGGATGAGTTTCAGTTGGTTCAGCTTGAGGACGTGGACAAGGTAATTGGACAGGTACGTGCAACCACTTCGGTACTAGATCCTTGCCCCTCCTGGCTGATAAAAACTAGCAGGAATGGAACAGGTAGCTGGGCCAAGGAAGTGATAAATGCCTCTTTACGAGAGGGAGTGGTCCCGGGCTGTCTGAAAGAGGCAGTGGTGAGACCACTCCTGAAAAAGCCTTCCTTGGACCCAGACAATTTTAACAGCTACAGGCCAGTGGCGAATGTTCCATTCATGGGCAAGGTCTTGGAACGGGTGGTTGCTGGCCAGCTCCAGGCGCTATTGGATGAAACCGATTATCTAGATCCATTTCAATCGGGTTTTAGGCCCGGTTTTGGCACCGAGACGGCCTTGGTCGCCCTGTACGATGACCTATGTCAGGAAAGAGACAGAGGGAGTGTAACTCTGTTGATTCTCCTTGATCTTTCAGCGGCTTTTGATACCATCGACCATGGTATCCTTCCGGAGAGGCTCGCGGAGTTGGGAGTTGGAGGTACTGCTTGGCAGTGGTTCTGCTCCTACTTGGTGGGTCGTCTCCAGAAGGTAGTGCTTGGGGAACATTGCTCGACACCGCGGGCTCTCCAATATGGGGTCCCGTAGGGGTCAGTTTTGTCCCCCCTGCTTTTTAATATCTACATGAAGCCGTTGGGAGAGGTCATCAGGAGTTTTGGAGCGCATTGTCATCAGTATGCTGATGACACGCAGCTCTGCTTCTCCTTTTCATCTTCCTCAGGTGAGGCTGTCGATGTGCTGAACCGTTGCCTGGCCGCGACAATGGACTGGATGAGAGTTAACAAACTGAAGCTCAATCCAGACAAGACTGAGATGCTGTTGGTGGACGGGTTCTCTGATCGGATGGTGGATATATACCCTGTCCTGGACGGGGTTACACTCCCCCTAAAGGACCGGGTTCGTAGTCTGGGAGTCTTTTTAGACTCTTCCCTCTCACTTGAGGCTCAAGTAGCTTCGGTGGTTAGGAATGCGTTTTACTTCGGTTGGTAGCCCAGCTACGTCCCTATTTGAGTAAAGAGGACCTTACATCAGTGGTACATGCTCTGGTAACCTCACGTTTGGATTACTGTAATGCGCTTTATGTAGGGCTACCTTTGAAGACAGTTCGGAAGCTACAACTAGTGCAAAATGCGGCGGCCAGATTGCTGACAAGGACCAAGCGGTCCGAGCATATAACACCTATTCTGGCCCGCTTGCACTGGTTGCCAATATGTTTCCAGGCTAGATTCAAAGTGTTGGTATTGACCTATAAAGCCTTATACGGTGTGGGACCATGATACCTTGCGGAACGCCTCTTCCGATATGAACCGGCCCGTGCACTACGTTCTACTACGAAGGCCCTCCTCCGGGTTCCAACTCACAGGGAGGCCCGGAGGGTGATGACAAGATCTACGGCCTTCTCAGTGGTGGCCCGAACTATGGAACAGTCTCCCCGAGGAAGTACGCCTGGCGCCGACTCTGCTCTCCTTCCGGCGCCAGGTCAAAACCTTCCTATTCTCTGAAGCATTTTAAGTTACACTGAGTTACTTTAAAAATGTTTATTGTATTGGATTGTTGATTATATTATTTAGTATTATTTTGTTGTTCATTGTATTTTTATGCTATTTTATGTTCACCGCCCAGAGAGCTATTGCTAGTCGGGCGGTATATAAATTTAATAAATAATAATAATTTCAAACTTTATCATCAACACAGCAACAGCTTTCAGTAATATTGGGATTAACCTGTTTCATTACAATTATCTGCATTCCTATAGTTGTTTCATCATCATCTCTGCAATATATTATCTGTATTGAATTTATGTTTGTTAGGCTATTGGAATAACCACAAATCACAAACATTCTGGCAGACAAGCCACTTGCTAATCAATCAATGACTAAAAGCTCATTAATAACATGTTGGCTGTTTTTATTTACTGACACCTTTATTGTAGTCCTCGTTTGAACAACAGCGCTTGCATTGAAAATGACATAGTGTTTCTGTTCCAGAGATTGGAACCTTTGTGGACCAGCTATGGCTCTGATCCACAAACAATTTAAAAATATAGACCACACAAACCTATACACACATAAACCTTTTGGGATCCCCTTCTGAGTAAACATAGGATGTAGGCATACTAGTTGCTTCAAAAGCAGCCAGACCATTTTCTCTGGCTGCATTTTGAAATGACTCTGCCCATGCCCATGGCTGGAACATCTCCCTTCCTAACTACTGATTAGGTCCGCCCACAGCTAAGCTTTGGGCCAATTGCTGTGTCTGCCTGAGCTTACAGCAAAACGTTTTCATTGGGCACACCTGGAGTTGCAATGGGGTTGATGGCCAATCAGTTCTGAAGTCTGTGTGAAGTTGACTTCAAGGTAAAACATGCTGGAGCTGCAACTTCCGAGGTTTTGGAGTGAAAGGAGTGGAGTTTGACTGAGTTCAGAAAACAGAGTTGGAGGTGCACTGAAACCAGCACAACCACAAGTGTGTCTTTACCCATACATTAGACACTGGCTGTTAGTATCAGTGAATTGTAGTTTGGAGTGAGCTGACTTAAATGCTGTTGCAACTGATATCCAGTGACTGGTGTGATGACTGGGTCACTGTTCCCATCTTGTATAGATTTTGACTCAGCATAAAAATGTGACAGAATGACTGCTACCTTTTGCATGTTATGGCCTTTTATCCCTACTGTTAAGAGATTCCTCCCCCTACCCCCTATATTTATTATCTGCCTGTTGAAGATGCACTTCATGCATCTTGAAGTGAATTCTAGTCCACAAAAGGTTATCCCACAATAAATACATTGGTCTTTGGGCACCACAGACAGGAAACAAATGTATTGAGGCACTAACTTCATTAGTACTTCTGATGTTATCTGTTTGAATGTGGATTAAAACAGTTACTAACTAAAAGCATAGCAAAAAGTAAATTTAGACATTCTGTAAGCATTCTCAGTACTGAATATTAATATTTTTCCCATAGAAAGGTAGTAGTTGTTAGACATTTCTTAGCACATAAAATAATAGAACTGTTTTATAGCAATCTCCCAGAATTGTTGGTTTCTGGTCAGTTCAGTTTAACAAGTTGTATAACAAGCAACAAAAGTACATAGAACCTGATGCACATTATGCAATGAAGTATATTTTATATAATGGCTAAATTGCCCATTGCAAAAAATTCTGTGGTTTATCTTCTCTCTTCAGCATAATTGTGTAGGAAGGTTTTAATGGGAAGCCACAGCAATGTGTGTTAAAGGAAATATATATTGATTTGATTTTGATTTGATTTACTATTTGTATGTCATTTTTCCTGTAACCAAGTTGAGCTCAAAGTGGCTTGCAACAATAATAAAGCATTAACAAATAAAAAAACACCTTGCTACTCCAGAAAAAAAAATACAATAAAGATAGAGTAAGTACAGTAAATGAATCGGAATATAAAGGTATAATAAATGAATCAAAATAGGATAAATCAAAAATATGAATCATATGTCCGTCATGTCATTCAACCCTTAGCATTGTGTGGTGGCTGAGGATGGTGTTTGTGTGTTTTCAATAAACATTTCTCCTACTCTGTACAGCCTCCTTAGCTGTCCACATTTCCTGATCAAAGTGGTAAGTGCCTCTGGGTGGGCCCTGGCATCTGGTGCTGTCATTACCTCAGGACCTCTCAGGTTCAGAGTGATTGTGTATGCCAGTTGCGCTGAGTCAGTAGTGGGTCACAGGTGGTCCTCTTGACCCTTGTAATGAGCAGGGAGCTGACATGCATGATGTCCTGCCTGAAGCTGAAGGACTCAGTCACACTTGGTTCTGTGAGTTTTTCTCTTTTTATTAAAGTAATAGTTATATCAAAAGCTTTACTACTCATCAGCCTAACTACTCTTTCTAGGAACTTTTGCCCTGGCTAACACTGACTAAGCATATTTTCGCAGCTCTCAGACATTGACTCAGCAACGAACCCCTCCCATGAGTCCACTTAAGTAGGCTTCGCTTTCGCACATAAACGACGTCTCATCCTCAGCACCGTACATTGAACTTCACATCTCTGAATCCTCCAAGAGCGGGGCAAGGGGGGCTGGATCTCTGCTTCTCCCTCTGACTGGTGGGGGCTGTCTGTTTGCTCAAGCGTGGGAAGCTGTAGGGTGCTCAGCTGGGGAACATCAGGTTGACAAGGTGGCGCCTCTGGCATGGGTGAGGGGGCATGTCTAATGGAGCAGTCTCTGACAAGGCAGTCTCTTGACAGTTCAGGTTGCGCTCCAGCAGGGGGGCCAGGATTGGGGGGGTTGAATTGACAAGGTCAGCGGTCTGGGCGTGCTATGAACTCTCCTTGCTTGCCGCCTCCCTCAGCTTGCCGCCTCCCTCAGCTTGCCGCCTCCCTCAGCTTGCCGCCTCCCTCAGCTCATCGCTCCAGTCCCCAAAGTTGGTCTCACCCTCATCGATGCCTCCCCTCCCAATCTGGGTCACAACACATACATGGTGACTAGGAGTCCAGGCACTTCTGTGAATGGGAGGAATCAGTGATGCAGAGTCCTTCACACCTTCCTTGCAGGCCCTTATGTAATTCAAATATTCCAGCCAAGTGGCAAGTTGAGCATGCCTGCATCCTCCATAGCACATCCCATCCTCATTGCCATTGTTTATTGTATTTTGGCTTCCAACATGTTCATGCTAGTGAAGGATATAGTATTTATTAGAAGTATATAAATCTCATCTCACAGAGCTGAATACTGAACCTTTCAATTACTGGAGGCCAACGATTGTTGGAAATTCTCTTCTGAATTGTATTTTCTGGAAAAGGGGAATGGTTTCATATTTCTGTAGCTTAATATTTCTACAGTTCCCCCGCTTTGTTCTCCATATTCATAGTTTTTTTCACCTCTGTGAGAAATCGGAGAAAGCCATTTTAGTTAATCACAAAGTTAGGCAGATGATGGTTCACTTGTAGAGGGTTTCAGTAGAGACAATATGTAGGTCTAAGTTACTGTGGAAACCATGACTGCCAACACTAACTTCTTTGTGCTTTGGTAATAGACCGTAACACCGAAGAAAAGCTGTCTTTTCTTTTCTATACGAGATTATATTAATTGGGGCTCCTCAGTCCTCAGATTCTGAAAAAGTTCCTTGAAGAGTCACGGTTTATGTCTGTCTGAAGAAGAGATTAAACTCAAAGTTAACTATAAAAAAAATCTTCCCACACTTTTCATGCCAACCAACCTTTAGCGATTGTTCCCCTCTTCATTAAACCATTAGCAACATGGCAGTAGCCAGAAGAGTGCGATGTTCTGTGCTGCTTTCCTGTTAATCTCAGAAAGCGATTCATCCTGGGGTGAGGAAAATTATGCTGATTTCTGCTTTAGTTGTTTTCTTCCTCTCCTCCTAACAGAGAGGGTCGTTGTAATAATAGTTACTCTGCGGCAGATTTTGCCAGAAGTTTTAACTTCATGGTGACTGTGTGAAAGCAATGCAGCCTTATCTTTTTGCTTATAGCCTAATCCACTTAGAGATCTACCTGATTATAAACTGTTAGCTACAAATGATCCTTTTGAAGATAGAAAGGGTAGGAAGATTCCCACCCTCCACCCCAATATATGTCTGCACTTATTTTCTCTCTGCATAAAAGTTCTTTTAAAGATGTATTAGAATGAATGGATAATTCTTCAGCCCCTTACCCTTATTGTGGTGAGTTTTTTTAAGGAGGAATAGCCACATGGTGATGAGATCACTTTGCAGGGAACACCAGCTGCACTATTAGTAGGCAGTTTAAATGTCTGCCTTGGATGTTTTTAGGCTCTTTTCCAGACTTCTTGCATACTGTGGAACAGAGTCTATAGCAAATGAGAGATGTCTGCCAAATGGGTTTTCCATGAAACAGATTTCCCTTGTCTTCCCTTTCCTCTTTTGCTCATTTGAGGGGGGGGATATTTTTATATGAAAATTCAAACCCTTCCAAGTTAAATTGAAAAAATCTTGGCTATGACAAAAACTAGGAGAAACAACTATGTTACCACATGTATCACAGACGTCTTGCCCATTATTGGGGACAGCAATTCAAGGCAAGCCCAGTACTATTGCCCAAGAGCTCCAAAGGTGATCTATAGCCCAGATATCAGCCAGATAAATAAATGAAAATAATATTACAAATGGGACTAAAAAAGTCCCATTGAATGGGACTAATGCCAATGAGCGCTGAGTCTTCTATTCAGTCTGTACAAGCTTCTCAGTATAGCCATCCGTGCATGCGGTTTCCTGTTGCTGACGAAGCCATACATTATATTAGCCACTATAGGAGATACAACTTAGAACAGGCTTTTTCAAATGTAGCTGCAGAGGCCAAACATGGTCACTGGAAACATTGTATTAGTATCCACTGAAGCACCAGCTTCCTCTGTGGCTTTTTTAATGGGATATGACTGTTGTGGCTTTGTGTGGCCTTACTTGGCATGACTAAAGCAGTGTGAGAACTTCTGAACTAGAGGATAAGTAAAACAGCATAAGTGCCTACACCTGTGCCAGAAGAAGAACAAAGCAATCATAATGCCAAAATACAATTTAAATAACATCCCAGAAGAATATAAAGATCAAATAAGAAACAGATTTGACGCTTTAAACTTAGTTGACAGAGAACCAGAAGAACTATGGACTGAAGTCAGGGACATTATCAGGGAAGAATGCAAAAAGACAACACCTCTAGTTAAAAAGAGAGAAAGACCTCAATGGATGACTTGCAGAAACTCTTGAAATGGTTAAAGAGAGAAGGAAAGCAAAAGCAAAAAGATAGAAACATGGTCAGAACCCTAAATGCAAATATACAACGACTAGTACGTAGGGACAAAGAAAACTATTACAATAGTTATTGTATAGAAATAGAAAAGGACAACAAAAAGGGTAGAACAAGAGCCGTATTCCAAAAGATTAGAGAAATGAAAGGGAAATTTAAACCACGAGTAGGGATGTCGAATAATCAACAGGGGAACACACTGACTGACTGAGATGAAATAAAAGGAAGATGGAAGCAATACACTGAAGAGATACAAGGATGACAAATGCATTCACGGAGGAACCATAAGATGAAGAACCAGAAATTTTAGAATGTGAGGTGAAAGCCGCTCTTAAAATACTTGGAGGAAACAAATCACCAGGAACAGATGGCATACCAATAGAGTTGCTACAAGCTACTGAGACTGAATGTGTCCAAATTTTTACAACAGTTTGTCAAGAAATATGGAAAACTAAACAATGGCCCACAGACTGGAAGCGTTCAATATACATCCCAATTCCAAAGAAAGGGGATCCCAGGGAATGCAGTAATTATCAAACTATTGCCTTCATATCCCATGCAAGTAAAGTAATGCTCAAGATTCTACAACAAAGGCTCTTACCAGGGCCGGTTCTAAAGGGCGGCCAGGTTGAGCTACAGGAGCCCCTGAGGGGCCCTCTGCTCCCCTGCTGTGATCCGCGCCCCCCACTTACCTGTCAGCTGGCTTTTTAGCATTGACCTTAATGAAGATGGCGGCCGCAGCTTCCCTAATGTACTGAAGCTGCTGCCGCCATATTAGTTGATGGCAGAGATGTGCGTGCATAGCATCAACAAAGATGGCGGTGGAGGCTTCATTCCCATTAGGGAAACCGAGGCCACCATCTTCATTAAGGGCAAGGGTAAAGACTAGACAGGTAGGGAGGCCACGGGGGGCATGTGGGGAGCTGCGCACGTGCGCATACGTGCATGCACACACACACCCCGACTGGGGGGCCAGGGCAAGCCGATGTCCAAGGGCCCCTCATGCGTGGAGCCGGCCCTGGCTCTTACAAACAGTCATGGCTACCCCCAAGGAATCCGGCGAAGTGTAGTTTGTGAAGGATGTTGAGAGGAGACTCCCAATTGAAGCTCTGTGAAGGGAACAGTGGCCAGACTGCCACTCTGATTTAACAGTAGGCCACTCGAATTGAAGATCTGTGAGGAGAACAGAGCATCTCCTAGCAACTCTCAGCACCCTTCACTAACTACATTTCCCAGGATTCTTTGGGGGAAGCCATGACAGACTGAAGTGAAATAAAGGTCTGATGTGGATGTGACCAGGGACAGGCTTGTTTTAAATTTGGGTGGGAGACTACATGTACCTGCTGTAGAATAAAAAGGTGTGGGAAATGCTGAAAAGCAGTGATAGTGTTCACAGTGTTTTCTTTTTGGAAAGGAAAGGGGCTCAGCCTCTGCCCAGAGCCCACCCACCCAATCTCCCCTCTTCCCCCTTCCTCTCTACCCACTCCCCACCACTCAACATATGCTCAGAGGCACATGTTACCAAATTCATCCAAGCTACACAGGAAGTGGATTGTACTGTGAAAAACCAACCCAAATTGTGTTTGCGTTTCTACAAATTTGTAGGGCAGTACAATATCTCAGAGAGGAGGTCAGGTCTCCTGTTCCCTGGTGCATTCACTACAGCTGCCCAATTTCGCTGCTTTTAAAAGTTTGATAGAAATATCTGTTGGCTATAGGTACGTTCTTAAACCGCAAGGTTTGTTTACCTATTAGTGAATTATGTTGAGTGTCGTGGGTGCCATTGCAAAATGATTGCCATGGGCAGCAAAAACAGAGGTGACGGTACTCCATACCAGTTAGTACTGTCACAACAAAAAGCACTGCCATTAACTAACAAACAAATCTTTGGTTGATTAACCTAGTTTGTGAATGTTAAACTACTTCTAGCATAGGAAGTGCTGTATGAACAGGATTTCCAAAATGAATGTTTTGAATCTTATTGATCCTGTTGGGTGTAAGTTTGCTAGAATGCTGCTCTTATGTGGGTGATCTGTGGGGCCCCTGATACCCACATGAATTCCTTTATATAGATTAGAATGTGTGTCACTTGCCGTTCTAGAGTCCCCCAGAGAAGAACATTGTCTCCTCTTCCCCCCTCCTGCTCCTATTGAAATTAAAATAAAGGAGCCAGAGAAAGTTTAAGAGGATTAGTCACTGCACATTGGCTTAAGCTTCTCTACTTAGTGGAAACTCTTTCTAAAGATTATTCTACTGGAAAACTGTGGAAAATGTTGAATTATCTGTAAACTTCTGCTACTGTCTTCCCCTGAACTGGGTGAAATTTTGAGCAAGGAAGGTTTTTGTTTTTTCACTTGGGAATACCTGACCTAGGTAAAATCTGTTTTGAGACCATTAAAAGAAAGGGGAACACTCATGAGATCTTCTGTAATACTAGTTGTTTGCAGCTGACAGAACTACCTGTGGACCGACTAGGAATACAGCTGTTCTTTAGAATCCTGGATGTAAAAGAAGATAGGTAATCCTCTCTTAGTCTTAGTGTCCAGCTCTCCACTGCTTTTTGGGCAATGGACCTAGATGGAAAGGAAAGGAGAATACCATTCTTGATATTCAATGCACTACAGTGCAGCTACATTAAATATTCACTAATAGGCCAAAACAACTTGCAGTTTAAGAATGTACCTACAGCCAACAGATATTTCTATCAAACTTTAAAAAGCAGGGAAATTGAGCGGCTATAGTGAATGTGCCAGGGGAGCAGGAGACCTGACCACCTCTCTGAGATATTGTACTACCCTACACATTTGTCAAAATGCAAACACAATTTGGGTTGGTCTTTCACAGCCCAATCCACTTCCTGTGTAGCTTGGATGAATTTGGTAACATGTGCCTCTGAGCATATGATGAGTGATGGCAATACCTGCCATCTCCAAATATGGAGAATTACATTTTTGTATGTTTGTTGGTGGTGTTCTTTGCTTCTTTCCTGTGTTACTACTGTTTCTACAGAGAATCTAATCTAGAAAATTATTTTTCTCTCATTATCCTAGGAATCTGTGTTAATTTTTTTTATTAACTTCGAAGCCTTTTTATTGGTCAATGTCATATGATGGTGAAGACAGTCTTTTGTGTTTCAAATTAGAGGTTATTCTGTTGCTATTTTGGATACATAAACAGTTGAATCTGAAACTGCAGTTTGATTTAAAATTAGACTGAATACAATATGTTGCTACTTAAGCAATGAGTCTAGCTGTTGGAAATAAACAAACTTGTCCTGCCCAAGATGCATGTTTTGAGCCTGCTATGTTTAAACCACCCTACTTAAGGAAAGGTGGGCATGGTCAATAAAATCATAGAGCACACCTAGAATTTTGCTAGAATATATTTCTTCTCCCACTGTTTTATCTTGTGCAAACTGAGACACTCCTCATGTCCATTGGAGACTATTCTGCAGAATAGTCACTGCCATTATTCCACAATTGTTTTTGAAGTTCAGAGTGTTGCAAAGTGTTGCTGTACTTCACATATTCACAGAAACAGAAGCAAAAGAAAATAATTTACTATAGGAAACTTCATTAAAATTGCAAAGTAAATCAAACATATTTAAAGTGACTATCTGAACTATATCAACTGTCTTAATATTGTTGCTTCCTCCCTGCCAAAACAAGATTAGCTTGTTTAATATTGTCTTGTTTCTATTCTTTGGGCTGATTGCAGGTGTTGCCACCACTCACCATATGCTCAGAGGCACATGTTACCAAATTCTTCCAACCTACACAGGAAGTGGATTGGACTGTGAAAGACCAACCCAAATTGTGTTTACATTTTTACAGATTAATAACACAGTAAAATACCTTAGAGAGGGGAGCAGGTCTCCAGCTCCCCTGGTGCATTCTCTATAGCTGTCCAATTTCCCTGCTTTATAAAGTTTGATAGAAATATTTATTGGCTATAGCAGCCTTTCCCAACCAGTGTGCCTCCAGATGTTGTTGGACCACAGCTCCCGTCAGCCTCAGCCAGCATTGCCAATGGTCAGGAAAGATGGGAATTGTGGTCTGTGACGACCTTCCCTGGTTCTCCCTGTCAGGTTCCCACCTGCTTGTGGCTACTGCCTTTCACTAGACACCACCAGGGACACCACCAGTCAGGACTGTCCTTTATATGGTTTCTCACTCCGCTCTAGCACAGATCTCACTAGATCCCACTGCTAGGCAGCACCACCAGTCACGTCCTATAACCAATACTCCCAGAGACTGTGCCTGAGTCTCTCTCTAGCTGGTTACTTTTGTGACTGCGTGCTTATGCTGTTCCCAACCCCCTTGTATCTTTATAGATAACGCATACAACTCTGGGTTGCTCTGGATACCTGACTTGTTACAATTTATCCCTTCACTGCTGCCACCATTAGATACTGTTTCTGTTCAGCCTTAGTAATTACCTTGCCCTCCATTCTGGTCTGTATATTCCCCAGCCAAGGATCAGGCCTTTGGTAAACCAAATAAGTATTTATTTACTAATAACAGGAAATAACAAGATTACTTTAGGAATGTTTCACAAGCGTATGGTTTCATATATGGTTACTCTTTATGTTTCTGTTCATATATATCCTCTTTAAATATCAGCCAAATCCAATCCAAACTTCCCTCAGAACTCTGCCAACCAACTCAACAACCTCTCTCCAACCGACTCTCTAACCAACTCTCTCTCTCTCCCCCCCTTCATCACTCACCAACCTCCCTTTATACCTTCAGCCAGCCAGCCACTCAGCCAATCATCACCCAGCATACTTCAGCTTCTCACCCATGTACTCCCCCCTTCTCTCTCAGTCAATTACCATACATCACCCAATAGACCCGCACTTACCATATTTACAGATGCTAACTTACAGGAACATCACATGGTCCAACAACATCTGGAGGCACACTGGTTGGGAAAGGCTGGGCTATAGGTATGTTCTTAAACCACAAGGGGTTTTTTTTTTGCCTATTAGTGAATTTCTCTGCTTTTTAATCTAGGAGGTAAGAAATGGTATCCTGTGCAAATTTGCTGAGAATGGATTGATAATTTGCATGCTTACTGAGTTCAATGGGATTGACTCCCCTGCAATCATGCTTAGGATAGGTGAAACTGACCACAGGTGATGGGGAGGGGGGGAGCAGGAGGAAGGGCAGGGGTTGAGAAGGAGTAGGGAGGGGAGGAAGCACAGAGGGGAGGAGGGGTATGGGAGCAGGCATATGGGAGCAGGCGGGAGGAGAGGAGGAGGGCCGGTTTAATCATTTGCATGCTTCTTGAGTTCAGTGGGATTTACCCCCATGAAATCATGCTTAGCATATGTAAAACTGACCATGGGGGGGGAGAGGAGAGGAAGGGCTGGAATAGGCATGGGAGGAGGAAGAGGGGAGGGGAGGAAGAATGGAGGAGGAAGGGAGAGGAGAGGGGAAGGAGGAGAAAGGCAAGTCTGATCGTTCGCATGCTTCTTGAGTTTGGTGGGATTTACTCTTGTGCAACCATGGTTAGAGTAGGTAAAACTGAACATGGGGGAGGAGGAGGAGGAGGAAGGGAGAATACAGGGAAGGAGGAAGGGAGTGGAGAGGGGAGTGGAGAGGGGAGTGGAGTGGAAGGAGAAGAGGTGGAGGAAGAGGAAGGAAGAGGCAAAAGGGAGGTGATGGGAGAGAGGAGGAGAGGGCAGCATTGATCATTTGCATGCTTATTGAGTTCAGTGGGATTTACTCCCATGCAATCATGCTTAAGATGCTTCCCCATGGAGGAGTGGGAGGGGATTGGAAGGGGAGGGGAAGGGAAGGACAAAGGAAGGGGGAGGGAACAGGCAAGAGAGAGGGGATAGGAGGGGAGAGCAGGTTTGATCATTTGCATGCTTTTTGTGTTCAGTGGGATTTACTCCTTTGCAATTATGCTTAGTATACGTGAAACTGACCTGGGGGAGGGGCAGGAAGGGGGAAGAGGGAGGGAGGGGAGGAGATTGGGTGGATGGGCACTGGGCAGAGGCAGAGCCCCTTTTCTTTCCAGAAGGAAAACATTGTGACACATATCATTGTTTTTAGCGTTTCCCCCATCTTTTTTATTCTGCAGCGGGCACATGTAGTCTTCCACCCAAATTTAAACTAAAGCTGTCACTGGCCGCATCTACACCAGACTGTTATTTCACTTTAGACAGCCATGGCTTCTCCCAAGAATCCTGGGAAGTGTAGTTAGTGAAGGGTGCTGAGAGTTGCTAGGAGATACCCTGTTCCCCTCACAGAGCGTCAATCAGAGCGGCTGACTGTTACACCACTCTGGCCATTCAAGCTCTGTGCTTCAGAAACTACCCAGGATTCTTTGGGAGAAGCCATGACTGTCTCAAGTGAAATCAAAGTCTGGTGTGGGTGTGGCCCCCTGATTAGCCTAGCCAAGCAGCTGTGAATCTGTCTTTTAAAACAGTGACAGTTGCTTCGTACTGAGCATGCGCGGCCTTATCATTGACTTTAATGTTAAATTACTTAAATTAATTAAAAATCAGCTAGGTATTTACAGGTACTTTGATTACAGGTACTCTGTGAATATGGCTGATTTTTAATTAAGTTCAACAAATTATGAGAATACTGACAGAAGTCCAACAGGAGTCTGGGTTCCCCCCCCTCTTTTTGCACTTTGAACTTTCAGTTCTCTCTGACTGTTTTGTGTATCACCATGAAAATTTGGAGAGTTGTCAAGCAAGCATTCCTTAGTTCAGGAATATACGTTTTGTAAGGTTTTGTTTGAAATGAGCTTAGGGAAGCATCAGACTGGCATGGGGGGTATTTTCAATTTAACATTGAGGAATGCGAAAAATTCATGCTGGCTATTGTATACAGCCACTCTTGTGGCTGTATAATCTAGTTTGAATATGTCTTTGTGTTTAGAAGGAATACTGAGGCCTTTAATGTGAAATAATGCATTTGTTTGCAAAGAAGCACATTGGGCTCCTTTTGAGAGGAAGGGCAGGATATACATTAAATAAATAACAAAATGTGCCTGCTTACCCAGTCAGCTGAGACAGCTTGCCCAGGGACAGGGAAATTAAGAGAATAGGAAGCCTCAAAAGATGTTCTTAAAATAGTTTATTAAGTCCCAGCGTGCTTCCCATTGCTGCTTTAGAAGCCTGAAGAAGAGTGATCTGACTTGAAAGACATTTTTATTTATTTTAAAAATGTTATGCTTCCTTTCTGTCATAGTTAGTATTCAAGGGACTTAACAACATCTCATAAAAACATCAGTATAGGTTGTTTCTGATTATGGGAAATGCAATTCTAACTCCTAGATTTGCAGGCTGGAAGTAGCTAGGATGTCTGCTGAGGAAGTCCCTGCAACGCCATGAAATAGCTCTGAAGTTATACAGCTATATTGCTGGCGGTAGGCCTCAAATCAGCGCTTTTCTTGGATGGGTTAGGGACAATTTCTTCATCAGAGAGGCCTAAATATTGTGTCCTCTATGTTAGCCTAGGGATGGAGTAACTGATCTCCCCGTTGGAAGCAATGGGAAGGGATTTTAAAAAATACACCTGCTTGCATTGGCTGCCTGTATGTTAACACTGTTATCTTTTCAGCACCAGGTCAAGACTTTCCTCTTCTCCCAGGTATTTTAGCATGTGTTTTAAATTGTTTTTTTAAAAAAGTAAATTGTGTTTTTTAATTGTTTTTTGTTTTTTAAAATTTATATTTGTTTTTATTGTTTTTAATCGCTGTAAACTGCCCAGAGAGCTTAGGTTATGGGGCGGTATATAAATGTAATACATACATACATACATACTTACTTCCTGCTCTGGCCAGCACAAATTGGCTTTGGAAATGGTGAAAGATCTGCCACTAGGCACTCCCACACCAGTCAGGATGTCACACATTTAAAAACAAACTGTTCATAAGTGCATCTTATGAGCCTTTCCTTTCTCCGCACCTGTGCTGGTGCCCTCCTGGTGCTGGTAATGCTGGGGCCAAGTGTTGCCAACAAGGCAGTGTATCTAAGTGCAGGGGTGAATGGCAGTTGTTCGCTTATATGACAGAAAATAAAAGGATGCACTTGCTAAACATGTTCCCTGCCCCTGGTGACCCCAGTGTTTGTGGTGTAGCCAATCCCTCCCTCACACAGATCCACACTGTCCCAGGTTGTAGTACGTATACTTTTATTATATAACTAATTGACAGCTGATGAGACCTGAGGCTACTCTGGGCTCAGTTGTTTGGTCACACCATGGTCTGTGTGTGTGTGCTCTGGACATAGCTATAAGTGCTTTCTGTTGCACACAGCAGACTTCAGCAAATTCTACTTCACTTGCCTCTTTATCAGAGTTTGGAGAAGTTACTTTTTTGAACTATAAGTCCCATCAGCCCAATCCAGTGGCCATGCTTGCTTGGGCTGATGGGATTTGTAGTTCAAAAAATTAACTTCTCCAAGCTCTGCTCTTTATGCATATAATTAGCCTGTCAAACTTATTATACTGTATGTCAAAGTATTACTTTAAGTAAGCCATTCCATGACAGGGTAAACTTATAGTAATCTGCTCTTATTGGGAGCAGAGAGTTGTTTCAGAAATACAAGGGGAAAGGAACCTGGAAATGCTCCCTTCCTGAAACCCAGGAGACCTGCATAGACAGTACCAAGCTAGGTAGACCAGTTGGTCTGACTCGATAAAAGGCAGCTTCCTGTGTTTGTAATGGACTCATTTGTAATGAGTGCATTACAGATAACAAGTGACCATTGCACCATGGCTGAATTTTTCCATTTTCCTTGTCACACACTTGTTATGAGTAGTGTATTCTTGTAAGCATTAATAACAGCAAGGTACTCATGTGCATTGTGTTACACGGTCTTCAGAAAGAAATTCCCCCTCAGACCCTGTGTTAGAAGTTGCTGTAGTCCATGCTCTCTTTAATAATTCACTGGTAATTGTTGCTTCTTGACTTACTTAGTATAGTAAACGTATTCAAGCCTAACGAGACTGTGTTCATTCCTGAGCAATGGGCCATTTACTCTTCTATGCTTTCCCAGTGATGATCTGATTAACAATTAGAATGTTTCTGTAGCACAAATTAAACACTGTGTTTTGATTGGCAAGATTACCTTTGTAGAGAGCGGATGGTCAGAGCTGGCATAATATCGCTCAGCCTGCCACATTGTAATGGTTTGCTGTTAGGATTAAGTTTCATGCCAAGTTTACCAAATAAGGCAGAATAAAAGCTAACAGTAACTTTTGAATCATTAAAATCATAAAAACGATAAAAATTATTTTAAGAATTTAAAAACATTCTTTTAGTTTCTTTAAACCGAGTTTTATTCAAGACCATCAACTAACCCTTTTGTGTTTGTTGGCTCATTTTAATTATTTAATTGCCATCCTATTTCCTCACACAATTGCTCCCAACCATAATGTTTTATTGATGGTATCACAGTAGTATATGACAGGAATGTGTGATAAATGCCTGCTGTTGCTACTTTCTGTCAGATCTGAAAGAAAACTTAAGCTCCATGTACAGAAGATCACATAACGTAGATTAATTAATATTTCATTGTTTAACCTCACTTAACAATCAGGCTGTATTTTTGTTCAAGGTGATTAAAGGGTGGCTTACCTGTCACAGTGAATGTTTGTAGAGGTTGAGGTTTCTAAACTGATTTATAACGTAAAAACGGGTATGATTCCATATATTATATTTATTTAAAAACCTTTATATACTGCTTAATATTTTGAACATTTCTAACAACTATAGGGGGTCCTAGCTGCTGCCATTTAGCTGCAGGACCCTAAATGGGAGGAAGAGGATTACATCTCTTTCCTCCAGCTGCTTGATAAAGCTATCCAGTTTTGGCTTCTATTGACTTTTTGCCACCTAAAAGTTTTACCTCTGCTAATATGAAGGCTGGCTAGTTTACTTTTATCTCTCAGGCCATCTTAAGACTTCTGGTGGACAGAAGGGTTTTGCCAACAGCCACTTTTCTTTTCCTCCTCACCACTGCTCTGTTTACTAACTAACGTGATGGATGAGTTCTGGAGAACATAAAAGCTTCAGTGCTATCTTGTGATATTTTGGTAGGCCTAATAAAGTTGCTGTCTTAATATAAACTTTGGAATTATTCTTGTGCGCCAGCACAGCTACCTTTACTTTGTAGGCTATGATAGTGATAGCTATAAGGAATACCATTTGATTCTATCAAGAGAGAATTACAGTAAGCTGTGAAATCCCACACACACACTTGAGGTGTGTCGGGTACCTTTATTATGTAGTTTTCATTGAATGCTGAAGATGCACCTGAGATACATAGTTTAGGACCCACCCTATTCCCTTGATTATATGCTCTTTTAACTGTGTTTAATAGTGTATTTTTAATGGTTATAATTGCCCTGGGACCTCATGGTGAAGAGTGGGTAAGAATTATTATTTATTCACTCACACTTGCACACACACAGCCTTATTCACATCTAGGGATATAAATGAATTGAGTTTGGGGACTGGGACCATGCCTCTTGGCCTTATCCTTCTGACTGATATCCATTCATATGGATGTCTATATATATGTAGAGCAGGATTAGCCAACGTGGTGCATTCCAGGTGTTTTGGACTATAACTCCCATCATCCTAGAACATTGGCCATACTAGTTCAGGCTATGCCCTTTATTCCCTGTAGCAGATAATGGTTATTTGGGTTAATGCCATTTGTTTGATATGCTTACTGTACTTTACTACTTGCAAAGGACACAAATTAGCTCGTAGTACGTATGTCCAATGTAAAGAACGTAAGTGTCCAAAAGCACAACATAAAAGTGATAAGTTTTCTTGGCTTCAGTAGTTTTGATCTATACAGGGCTGTGGAGTTGGAGTCAGAAGCAATTTTGGGTGGAGTCGGAGTCGGTAGAAATGTTCCGACTCCGGCTTCAAAATAAATTTTGATTGACAAATTTTTTAAAATATAAATTCACAATGTCAAAGAAGCTTCCCATGAAGTCAGCTGTAGTTGAGCATTTCACCATAACTCAAGATGGAAAACATTTTGCGTGTCAGTGTATGACACAGGACCCAGATGAAGACAAATGCTGTGATGCCAAGATCAGCGCATATTCAGGCAGCGATAAAAATTGATTTTATAATGATTATCTCATAGAGTGGGAGATATCAAGTGCCAAAGTACAAAAAGATTATAATTATTACTGCACCTCTACCTAGGTGGGAGGACTGTGGTGATGACTATTGCAGTAGCTAGAAAGTGAAACTGATAGGAAAGTTTCCAGTATAGAAAATACAGCAAGAACTGGCAGCTGTCAGCTGTTCAATGAAGCTCTAAAAAATCAGATGAACTAGAAGACAGAAGCTTAATTTACTTGGAGAGGGATCAGTTTAATATAGACAGTTTAGCTGTCATGTGGAAATTCCAGCTTAGACATGTATTATTAATATTATGGAATCTGTGTTTCTTGCAAGGCAAAAATATGATTTTCCCTTAGCTGCTCTCTGTTCTTTCTGCATCAAAGACCTCCATCCAAGTGGACATTTAGTATTCTAATTTTCTGTGACCTGAAGTGTTGCTGAGGAAACTAAATGGCAGCAACTTGGTTCTAGTAATTTTGTATATTTTAACAGTGATTCTGAAACAGTGGGCATGTGTGTCCTGTCCTTGTTCCTATAACTGTGTTTTCAGTGTACCCATCCCTCACAGTCTGGGATGAGGATCTGAAGGACCACTGTGGGGAACACCACTAGGTCAAGTACACTAGGAGAGCACTGGAGCTCTGGGAAACTGCAAGCTATCAGAGCTAGTTCTGTAGTTCTTCTTGGTGCACCTTCCTAAAGCTGAAAGCATTTGTCTCCCCTGTCATGGGATACTTGTCATGGGAGGACACTATAGTTGTTATATATGAACCAATCCTTTGTGACCATTTAGAGAGGCAGGAGGCAAATTGCCCTTTCCTTATGCTCTGAAACTTAAATCCTGGATATTGTTTCAGCAGTGGAGTAATTGTGAACATGGTTCAAGAGTTTTGAGTTTATTTCTGGAATTGTCGTTAGCATTTGTTTCTAATATGGCTTGCCCTCTAACAAAAGTGTCATGGGAAAAATAAATTGGAAGACTATCAGGGTACTCTGAACAGCACTTTTCCCCTCCTGAATTCTGGTTTGGATTTTGAATTGCACTTTAGTTATGTTTTTTTGGTAGCAGATGATGTGGGACCTTTTTATTGCATTTCTACATTTATTAATTTTAAAGTATTTCACTCCTTAAAAATGATCTGTCTTGAACTTAAAGTGGTCAGGGTAATAATGATAAATTCCTGCAACTTGTAAAAACAGGGATCACTTTTTCACTTGCAGTTCTGTAGTAGCTTTTTATTACTCAGTTAATATCGAGGATGAGGTCTGTTAATGCTTAAAGTTCAAGATGATGTAAATATGCAAATTTAAGATGATAAAATATTAAATGTTATACAAAGCAATATTTTCAAAAAGTGGACATCCTTTTGTTCATAAAACATCACGTTTGTCAGTGACACCCATAATTTGAACTGTTCATGCAGTGACAATACAAGCAGGCCCAAATGTCATTATTGGAAGTTGGTGAGAGCAATAGAGTCTTTGAGGAATATAAAATTTCATGATAATTTATAAAGGAATATTGACATCATAAAGATTAGAAAGAAGAAAATGCATTCTTCATCATGTTAGAAATATTTATTTCACCAGCAGTCTTTTGGTGACCTGGCAATATTGATTTTTATTTGTTGAGTCTGAGATGGCACATCAGATTCTTCTTTTAGATATAAATATTTCCTGGATTGCATTTCAGGCATATTTTCTTTCTGTGTGGTAGATCAGGAAGCATTATTTCAATTACTTCTGTCTTTTTTCTAATCCAGCCTTCCCCAACTTTTTGTTCTTCAGATGTTCTGGACTACAACTTCCATCACTCACAGCCAGCATGGCTCATCTGGCTGTGACTAATGGGAATTGTAGACCAAAATATCTTTAGGGTTCTAGATTGCAGAAGGCTGCTCTTTAAAAAAAATTTTTTTTCCAGCACTGTCTCTCAAGTTATATTAAGAATTACCAGTTTTCAGGGGGGGGGATAATTTTTTGAACAGAGAACAATTTTATAAATTTCACAATATCAAAATGTTTCAGTGTATCAGAAGTTAAAAAGAAAAACACAACTCTTCACTTTGTCATCCCTCCCCACTAGGAAGCATGACTTCTGTCTTGTCCTCATTCTTCCACAGTTAGAAGATCAGGTGTGCCCTGCGGACTCTTTCCAGTTGCCTCCTTCATTCTCGATAGCAGTCCTGTCTTCAAAAATGGCTAGCATTTCAAATGTGTTGACATTTTTACTAACCGTGCTTGGTTTCAAGTCACATCCATGATTAGAAGGAGATTTTTGCACATTGTGTTTACACAAATGTAGATGTAGACAAAATGGCAACCATCATTAGCTCCAAAAAAAGAATACATGTGTAAGAAGTGAGGGGACAGCTGGAGGAGAAGGGAGGACGGCCTCAACTGTCAGGACACTCGTAAAAATTATTAGAGGACTGGGCAGCATGACATCTACATTGGTCCACAGTGGATAGGGAAGATCCCTGTCTTTCCATAGATTGAAAGTAAGATGTTCGTGAAACTAGAATAGGGTATGCCTTGTTACATAATTACATATTCTTTGCATTTTGTTGGTGTATTTCTCTTTATTTTTATAAAATCTCTTGTTTCCCAGGCCATACAGGACTTGCCACCTTTGCAATCACAAGACTCCGTAATCTAGGGGCATAGGTTTCCAAACTATGATTCCTGAGCTTTATTCATGTAGTCTGTGGTGTGTCTGTGGATTTGTAGTTGAAGGTGGGAGATGGCACATCCGTCGCATGAAATATTTGTATTGATTTTTAATTATATTTGTATAGGTTCTTTTATTTCTTACATTGCATTTTATTGCATTACAATTTGAATTCAATGGAATTCAATATATAATAGCATACAATATATAAGAAATAAGAGAAGCAATTAAAATATATGTTAAAATCATACAGTGTCTAGCACAGCTCATTACAATTGCTACAACAGGCCGAAAATCAGTAAGTCGTCCACCAAGACCCTCAACAATTTTCAGGTGGTTGGGGTGTGTGTGTGAAGTTTGGGAACCATTAATCTAGGGGCACTATGGACCAGTTTAGACAACAAACAAAATTAAGTTGAGAGCTTTTCCTGAACTTATATATAACTACAGTTGGTGTTGAGGAACTGACAGTTTTGAGTGCTCCTACAAAGCAAATTTTCCATGTGCATGGAGGTATTTTGAGGGGTCTTTTCTAATGTGCCAAATCGCCAATAGCAACCTGAAGTGGTATACGCTGTGTTCACACATTGTGCTAAGCTATAGTTTGATTTAACCATGGTCTGTTCAACAACAGATAAGCAAACAAGCCATGGCTTGGTTCTCCAGTGCATGGTTTGTTTTCAAGCAGCTCTTGACTCATTCCTGTATAGCTTGGCAAACGTTTGGGGTGGGGAGGCCATGGTTAACCAAGGAAGTTAATTTCGGACATAATGTCAAATCATAGTTAAAACTTGTAAGCCAACAGTTGGCTTCACATCATGGTTTGTTGCCAGGAAACAAACTATAGTTAATCTGCTGGTCTGGGTTCGTATGTTCAATCAAACCACATGTTGGAGAAACAAACCATGTATCAGCTTTATGCGCAAACTAGGCCACAGTCTAGGCCATGTGCACAACTATTCATGAAATACTAGGTACTCAGTGAGTGCTTCAGGGAACTGCTGCACAGTAATAAAGTAGCCAAATAGGAATAACAATTTCTAGGGGTGTTCCACAGAGTCCTGGACCAGAGTCTAGTGTAGGGTTGTTTGATAAGCTTTTATTGAAATCCTTTCTTATTTATTGCGTGGACATTCTAGGTTGCTGGTGTTGTTAAAATACCAATGCTCTAAAAACTAAACAAAAATCTACTTCTCTACTGTTTGTTTTTAATAGTTGTATTTTGTTTAATTTGTTTAGTTCCAGCTAACCCTTCTTTTCTGTATTCTATTGGATATAGCACCTAATTATACTTCTATGTTTCTTCAGGTATTAGAGATACTGTTTCATCCTATCTCCTCAACCCATGTACAGTGCTTTCAGCTGGGCCTGCTGGGTTGTTCCCAAGTTAGCAGGACTGGGTTTTGCTAATAATGTTCATGCCTTTCTAGCAAAGGGGCTATTTTTAGCATTTGCAGGGTTGGAGTTTGCTTCTTCCCTAGAGTCACTGAGGGACAAAGTCCTGGTAGAGATTGGGCTGTAGGCAGCCAGTGCAGATGGAAGAAAAGAGATGGCTTTAATTTGCACGTGAAATTGCTATATTTCCAAGCAGTTTAGATACTGGCATTTTAGGCTATGGCAGAATAGAAGAGTTGACTCCATCCTTGCCAACTGGTACTTTACTACTCTCAGCCATTGAATTGAATGGGCTACATTTGTTGTTCATTTTTGCATCTGTGGCCTAGCTCTTAAAATACTTGGAAGAAACAAATCACCAGGAACAGATGACATACCAATAGAGTTGCTACAAGCTACTGAGACTGAATCTGTCCAAAGTTTGACAAAAATTAAATATGGAAAACTAAACAGTGGCCCACAGATTGGAAGCTTTCAATATATATTCCAATTCCAAAGAAAGGGGATCCCAGGGAATGCAATAATTTGAACTATTGCCTTAATATCCCATGCAAGTAAAGTCATGCTCAAGATTCTACAACAAAGGCTCTTACCATATATGAAGTGAGAAATGCCAGACGTCCAAGCTGGATTTAGAAAGGGAAGAGGCACCAGAGATCATATCGCAAACATACGTTGGATAATGGAACGGAGCAAGGAATTTCAGAAGGAAATCACCCTGTGCTTTATAGATTACAGCAAAGCTTTTGACTGTGTAGATCATGAAAAACTATGGAACGCTTTAAAAGAAATCGGGTGCCACAGCATCTGATTGTCCTGATGTGCAACTTATACTCCAGACAAGAGGCTACTGTAAGGACAGAATATGGAGAAACCTATTGGTTCCCCATCGGAAAGGGTGTGAGACGGGTGTATTTTATCACTTTATTTGTTTAATCTATACACAGAACATATACGGAAAGCAGGATTGGACCAAGATGAAGGAGGTGTGAAAATTGGAGGGAGAAATATCAATAATTTAAGATATGCAGACGATACCATACTACTAGCAGAAACCAGTAATGATTTGAAATGAATGCTGATGAAAGTTAAAGAGGAAAGCACAAAAGCAGGACTACAGCTGAACGTCAAAAAGACTAAATTAATGACAACAGAAGATTTATGTAACTTTAAAGTTGACAATGAGGACATTGAACTTGTCAAGGATTATCAATACCTTGGCACAGTCATTAACCAAAATTGAGACAATAGTCCAGAAATCAGAAGAAGGCTAGAACTGGGGAGGGCGGGTATGAGGGAACTAGAAAAGGTCCTCAAATGAAAAGATGTATCACTGAACACCAAAGTCAGGATCATTCAGACCATGGTATTCCCAATGTCTATGTACAGATGTGAAAGTTGGACAGTGAAAAAAGCGGATAATGTGGTGCTGGAGGAGAGCTTTGAGCATACCATGGACTGTGAAAAAGACAAATAATTGGGTGTTAGAACAAATTAAACCAGAACTGTCACTAGAAGCTAAAATGATGAAACTGAGGTTATCATACTTTGGACACATCATGAGAAGACCTGATTCACTAGAAAAGACATTTGTGCTGGGAAAAACAAGGGAATTGAAAAAGAGGAAGGCCAAATAAGAGATGGATTGATTCCATAAAGGAAGCCACAGACCTGAACTTACAAGATCTGAACAGGGTGCTTCATGACAGATGCTCTTGGAGGTTGCTGATTCTTACGGTTTCCATAAGTTGTAATCGATTTGAAGGCACGTAAAACACACACCCCCAGGCTATAAATTCCTGCTAGTCATGATAGATGTGTATTAAATGCAGGATCAGATCTATTTTAGGTCACAGATCTGAATATAGATTGCAGGCCTTTAAAATGTATTACAGTATGAGAGAGAGCAAAGAGATATAAATCCATACACCTAAACACTGCATCCTTAGATTGGAGGAAATCAGATATTCAGCCTTTTTAGTTGCTATCCCTTCAAAATGCTTTATGTATTGACAGTATATACAACATCCCTCAGATCTGTGACCTAAAGTGAAATACAAAACAACACAAAAGTTGGCTTTGTAGCAGAAACTGACAAAGATGTAAGAACCTCAATAATTGTACGGATGGGGCAGCTTCGAGACACATCAGGTCTACATCATAGATGAGATGCTGGACCAGTAGAAGGACCTGAGAGCATGATTTGAGTGCAACAGCACACTCCCCACTTGCGATGTCCAGTATCTGGGATTCAGAGGCATACCACCTCCCAAGACCATTATGACTAGTAGCCATTGATAGCCTTATCCTCCATGAACTTGTCTAATCCTCTTTGTAAGCCACTTAAGTTGGTGGCCATGGCTACCTCTGGTGGGAGTGAATTCCAACAGCGATGTGCTGTGTGAAGAGGTAACAGTCTGGCATTTGGTTAAATCCCTCTCCCCATCAATACAAATTAAATCATACAATTGTAGTCCATTAAATGTATTCTGGTATGTTTTAACATATTGCCACAGAGGGTATGATATGAAGAAATTGTGTATGAACACTAGTTTATAACAAATGCAAATGTACACATTGCAAACCTTCTCAAGATCAGAGAGAAGCATTATACAAACTCAGCAATAACTTCCCTGGGCCCAAAGAAAACAATCTAGTCTCATAGCACATAACATTCTTCTCAAGTCTAAGGGGAGTTTGATCCACTGTCCCACTTCAAGAAGTTTCTTCCTCTGAGGAGATTATACAGTGTCACTTGAATATCCATAGTATATGACCTTCTGTAAGCTTTTTTTTGGGGGGGGCTTCTTATAGTTGATGGGAGGCAATAGTTGGAAACCATAATCCATTTTGGATTTTACCTGTTCTGTGACTGAATGTAGATGGCCTCTTTTGAGGTGTTAGTTCAGTTAGTACAGTGTATGTATAGCTCAGTATGACCACTTAAGCATTGCCAAAAAAAAGAAGAAACACAGCGCCAAAAAAGAGGACACTCATTCACATAAAATTTGTATATAACTATGTATATGGAGAGAGGCAAGTATAGAAATAGTTACTGGAATGTTAAATATAAATATAACAATCTCATCATAGTGGGGAAGATGGTGACCAGATGACCTACAGTGTGTGCATGCTCAATCTGCTACCTTAAGTGCTAACTATTGGGCAACTTCAAGATCCCCTTTGCTCTCCCTTCTTATGGTTCTTTTATGTTTTAAACTGGACTTGGATTAGACAGACCTTCAAATATAGGACACTGGCATCTGTAGTGTATTTTTGTCTGACTGAAGAATTCAGGTTGGGAAGAAAACGTATGTGATATAGAGCTCTTATTGATCAGAGTGTGCTGTGCGTTTACAGTTGAGATTCAGGGTATATATGTGCCTGCTATACTAAGAAGCTACATTTGAATGGCTTAATGGAGCCATGAAAATATGGATTGAGAAGAGGAAGAGAGACTAAACTCAGCACCTGAAGAGAGAGTGATTGGACATGGTAATAGTCTGAAGGCACATGAGGTCAGCACCCTGCTGAAGCTAAGCAGGGTCAGGTCTGGTCAGTGCCTGGATGGGAGCCTGCCTGGGAACCATATGTAAGCCGCCTTGGGTTTCAATCATGAAAAGAAAGGCGGGGTATAAATGAAATAAATAAATAATGGTGCAGCCAGACCCCCAATTGCATGTGTAGTATCTGAGCAGAGAAGGTGGGGAAAGAGAAGAAATGACCCTTTGCCAGTGCCATTCAGAACACACATTTCCAAAAATCCACTCAATGTTGTAGCAATCTAATTTAGCTGTAATGTAATCTCCCTGTGTCTTGCTCACCAAGAACAAATACTTTCTTTCCTCTGGTGTGCTGGCAGGTGGTTTTGTCAGGCTAGTGGAGTGAATGAGTGCAATATAAATAATGTGTCAAATCTAGTTCATTGTGTGTAGGATTACCTTTTACTACAGTTACATGTTGATCACTAGAAAGAATTTTTGTCAACACATGTAACAGGATCACCAAATGAAGGCTACATTTAATTTAGGGCATAGACTCTTGCCCATGCTATAGTGGTTCTGTACTAGCCTAGAGGCTATCTGGCAGGTCTGTCTGTCAATGACTGTAAGTTGACATGGTCATAAACCACACTTATATTGGTGACCATAAAATTTTGATTCCATGAAGCTGTGGTTAATCTCCATTATTAGTTCGATATCTCCTTATATTTACTTTAATGTAACTGGTACAGGATAATTGTAAGACACAGCTGTGAATACTGTGTAGTAGCTGTTAAGCGTCTTTATTGAATTGAAAAATATTTCTTAAGTGCTGAAGTAAACTGTTTTGTGGTGTACTGGTAAAATTAAAGATTAAAAGTGTTTTTTTATTCAGGTTACCTTTTTAACGGCTCCTACTACTTTATTCAAATTTAATACCTGACCACAAGTTTCAGAAAAATGTTGTTTGGCATTACATCTGAACCAGGGAGCCGTTTTGGGGCCCTTGTTCTGCTCTGCTCTGCTCTGGCAAGGCTACTGTCTGGGGTAGCATATGCCGATTCTTGAGGAAGGTCAGGGAATGGGGAGCTGCATAAGCAGCGGTTTGCCTGTATGTCTTGAACACAAATTATGTGTAGAATCTAACCTCTGAATCAAACCAGTGTGTACCACTAAATATGATAAAGTGCGATGCTGACTTGTATCCCACACGCCCATAGGAAACTGATTTTTTTCCCTTTTACAATATAGAGCAGTTCAGTTGTTATCACCCAGTTACTGAAGTATCACATCTTCTTGTGTCTCAATCAAAAAATTGCTGCATTTCTTTGAATGAAAGTGACTCTTTTCTTACTGTACAAAATCCCTGCATAGAGAACATGAGAGCTTGTGTGGTACACAGTCCAGGCTGAGCTGAAATTAATATAAAGGCAGGCCAAGATCTGACAGCTGGTGCTCAAAAAAACAATAAAAAATAAAGCAAGCCAGACACTCAGTCTGAAGGCACCCTCTCTAAATTTGTTCACTTGACCTTTTGTGTTCATTAATATAGAGCTGGCTTTCCATTATGTTTGAAGTATTCTGAAAGTATCCATAATTTCAACCTTAAAGTGTTTTAGTGCCATGTACATAATGGAGCGTGATCTCTTAATGACTTAAAAGCCTAAAGCACATTGATGCCCACAATATTTTAGCTATTTCAGGACTTGTTTTTTTTTTTTTCAATTAATTTTTATTCTAATTTTCAAAACCAAAATGATACAAAAAGAAAACAACACAAATCAATAACTAATACAATACAAAAAATATATACATATATATAAAAAAATAATATTGACTTCCGATTTGTCGTAGTTCAGCTATAAATCTATAATATATAACAAACCTATCTCTTAATAGATTATAAAATCACCTTCCTCCAGCGGTTATCTTAGTTGGTTTCAAATCTCATTAACATCATATCATTTTAATATTCCACAAAAAGTCAAAGAGAAGTTTCCAATCCTTGAGATATATGTCAATCAATTTTTTTCTAAATAAACATGCCAATTAATCCAACTCATCAAATCTACTAAATCCAGTAATTTCAAAACACTATAATACAACTATAAATCTATAATGTATAACAGACCTATCTCTTAATAGATTATAAAATCACCTTCCTCCAACAGTTATCTTAGTTGGTTTCAAATCTCATTAACATCATATCATTTTAATCTTCCACAAAAAGTCAAAGAGAAGTTTCCAATCCTTGAGATATATGTCAATCAATTTTTTTTTCTAAATAAACATGTCAATTAATTCAACTCATCAAATCTACTGAGTCCAGTAATTTCAAATCGCTCTTCTGTCATTATCCATATTGGGTCCGTCTTCCATCTTCCATCTCTACGCACCCAAAAATCTTGCTGTCATAGTCATATAATAAAAGTCTAATAGGAATTTCCTCCATCATAGATATTTTCTCACCTTCAAATCCAAACGTAACACTGAAGTATTGTTTCAAAGCCGCATCTCTGCTCCTCTTTTCCACATGATACACTAGTACATCTCTTGAAGGTTTTTCCATTGTCACAAAACAGGGATTAATTCTGTTAACTTTCTCCATTTCGAGTTCCATCAAATCCTTCCAGTCCAGGAATTTTTTTGAACCGATAATATCTTTATCTCCAGTCTCTTCAATTCCTTCAGAGACAGCACTGTATTCCAAACTGTAATATTTATCTCCAGGATCCGTCACAACCAGGAAATCCAAATCTTTTTTCATGTCCATATTTAAGCCAATCTCCATAGATTGAACCTTGCCTTTAATTTCTCTTTCATCCTTTTTTTGTTTTCCAGATCTATCTTTATTCTCTTTTCTCATAGAATCCTGAATTTCTTTCAGCTCCTGTCTCATTTCATGAAATTCAGTTCTCCACGCTTGTCTATTATTTCTCAGTTCTTGTTTTATTGAGTTGATCCCATTCATTATTTTCTGAAGCATGTCTAGAAATAAAGTCCCCTCTTGTATATCCATGATCTTCTTAATTGTCATTCTTAAAACCAAAAGAACAAAACTCCTTCAATTTTCAATGTCCCAAACAAAGAGCAGTTTATTTCTTTATCCAGTTACAAAGGAGTTAATCTTTCCAACCAACTAACGTCACACGCTAGACAGTCCTTATCTCTTAAAAGCCCAGAAGTGCAAAAACAGCTTTTAGTTCACAGCGTCCAAACAACTAGTAGCAGAGAGAATGAGCAGATTCGTCCAAAAAAAAGTAGATCAGAAAAAATAGTCCCTTACATATATTACACAAAAGCCTTATAAATCAAAAAGATTTCTTATCTCTCCCAATCAGAAATCTCTCATCCGTTGTAAACTTTAAAACGCAATTTTCCATGTCAGCTTTTTGCAATAAAAAAAGATAAGCTATTTATATTTTCTTCCCCCTTAGTTCCGTAAATAAAGAAGGAAAGTCTTACCTCATCTAGGTTAACCTAATTGCTGTTACTTTGACAAATCTCTTTAGCTGTATAGATAAGAAAATGATAAATGTAGACAGGAGAATATTTGCCTGCTAGTCCGTTAAAAAAAAAACGGGTCACTTATCCAGCTGAGCTAGCATAAAAATCCTCGCTCTGTCTGAACTGCTGGAAGACAGACAATTCTGACGAATTCCAGACTCCAACAATCAAAACAAAACTATGTGGCAGATCTCATGCTTCTTCCTTATCCGGAAGAAATCATCTCCAGTCAGAAAAGTCCCTTCTGACTGAATTTAAAACTGGATAAGTTTCATCCAAGACAGAGCTCGTCTTAGAGGCTGCGCAGGCGTAAAGATCCTCCTGGGAAGTCCTATTTCAGGACTTGTTAATATGCAAGAATAGCCTGGGATAAATGCATCTGTTTGATTAGTCACGGTATGACACACTTCTAAGAACGAAACCCAACATGCATACTATAAGTTGCTGTAATTCCAGAATTGTGGGTAAAAACAAATGTCTTTGGTGCTCTAAAAATGGTCATTCCAGTAAAATAACATAGGCATAATACTGATATAATACTAATACTTAGTGATATTTCTAATTTCAAAAAGCTTTTATACAGGCATTTAATTGTTCTCAGTCTAAAGTTGAACCTCACTTTCATTTAAAGTAAACTTTATCAAAACTAAACTGTTAACTTCAAGACCCCAGCTTCAACCAGGGCTGTGGAGTCGGAGTCATGGAGTCGGAGTCGGAAGCAATTTTGGGTGGAGTCAGAGTCGGTAGAAATGTTCTGACACCGGCTTCAGAATAAATTTTGATTGACAAATTTTTAAAAATATAAATTCACAATGTCAAAGAAGCTTCCCATGAAGTCAGCTGTAGTTGAGCATTTCACCATAACTCAAGATGGAAAACATTTTGCGTGTCAGTGTATGACACAGGACCCAGATGAAGACAAATGCTGTGATGCCAAGACCAGCACATATTCAGGCAGCAATAAAAATGCTCCTATGAGAGCTTCCAATTTAAAAAGACATTTACAGCCCTTTCCAGGGCTGTGGAGTTGGAAGCAATTTTGGGTGGAGTCGGAGTCGAACAGTAGAAAAATAGAGGAGTTGGAGTCGGAATCGAATGTTTGGCGTACTGACTCCACAGCCCTGGCTTCAGCAGCCATGTCTTTTTATTATTATTATTTATTACAATTGCAAGTGATGAACACTAGAAGAAATACAGATTAAGAAATTGAGGCTCAATGCTATTCTGACTTCTCTGGACTGAAGTCTTCCTATGATGATACCTTCTCTGACCCTGATGGCATGGCCCCCAGTTTCCTTCTCTGTCATTCATTTTGTGCTCTCAGCCTAATCTAGTTTTTCTTTTCCCCCTTCCTCTGTGTGCTTTCAGAACATTTTTGGCACACATGTCCCTAACATAGAGCTGGTAAAATGCATACAGACAGTAAATTTTAATCAGTAAGATTTTCTGTTTGATAGCTCTTTCATTTGAGCACTGCTGGAATTATATCTTATACCCACCACTGTTTCTAAATACCTGATTTTGGCCCGCCCATTACAGTTGTTGCTTGAATATATTTTTCAGCGATGTAAACAGGATATTTATATTTTTGTGTCTGTGGCTCCCTGTGAACTGAGTTGATGTGCTTTTCATTGAATGGAACGAACCACAAACCTGGTTGGAAACCATTCTGGTACTGTAGCTTCAGGTTTTTCAGTTGTTTTTGAAAGTATCCAGGGTTTTGAAATGGGGGGGAGGTGATAGTAACAAACCAAAAGCTGACAGTGCCTGTTTAACAGAATATGAGCCTTGCTTAAGGAAGATCTATTTATAGTATTGCTTAGCATTTGCTGCAAGGAGCTACAATGACTGGAGCGTTGGTATAGTCTGTAAAAGCTGTTTAGAATACTCTCATTGGTTTTATGTGCAGTGAAGGTCATGTGGATGGTTTTTCTTTGGGAAAAGAAATACAATGGTGTGCTCACAGTCACAGATGACAATCTGGTCTGTTTTTGACCCTCTCACCCCCAAGCATACAGACACTTGTAAAGTTACTTGTAGCCTGTTGGCATATTTTACGAACATTCTGCAAAGCATGACTTGAGAACCTGGCAGATGAACTAGCATTTAAACAATACTGACCAAGATCACCACTATTGCTGCCTCGCATGAGAGTTAGTAGTCTCATGTTTTACTGTAGGTCACTGCTGTGTGAATCAGGTATGCACACCAGATAGTGCTTATCCTTAACTGCAATTGTTTGTTGAAAAAAAGGGAGAATATCTCAAATATCAGTTGTGTGCCTTCAAACTTCATTCATTGTTGCAGGTGTTCAAGTTAACTGTGACAATGTTAAGAACATGGGGCTCTGTATCAAAAGGACAAAATGGTTGGTGGATCAATAAACATTTTGTGTGTGTGATAAAATAGGAATGTCGCTCTCCAGTGCTCCCTATGATGAATGCTCTGCTGTCCTCTGACAAGCCCCAGGCTACCTCCCAACTTTGGAGCTCAAGAGGGAAAGAGAACCTTGTCAGCTTGACTGGATGCTTCCAAGGTGCTTGGAGTGCCTTGACAGTATGAAGCCAAAGCTCCAAGCTAGAGTTGGTGGAGGGTTTGCTAGGTTAGCTCTGCCCTGCTTGAGATACTCAGAGCACTTTAGGAATGCCAAACCAAAGTAACAATAAGCCCCAGTCTGCATGTCTTTGTGCTCCAGCCTTGCAGGGAGGGCATAAGAAGTGCATGCTGGATCAGGCCAATGGCCCATCTAGTCCAGCTTCCTGTTCTCACAGTTGTCAAGGCCCTGCCCTGGTTGGCTAACTATAACTTCTGGATTGGCCACCATAAATAATATAAAACAGTCATATGCCATGTAGAGCTGTTTATGCTCAAATCAGTAATGATGTATAGAAAAACATATGGGAAGAGGAAGCTGAATGGCAAATTATTTTATCAGTGTTTGGTAGTTTCAAGACTGAATCTCTCACTTCATTCTCAATTTGCAGTCTCTCCAACGACGCCACAGGACGCGGCTCGCGCAGCCTAGCCCAGAAAAGCCGCTCCGGGAGAGTCGCGAGCTCCCAAGACTGTGACGGAGCTCGGGAAGAAAAACTCGGGAACAGCCAAAGCCGTAGAAACCCACAGCCGCGGTCGCTCTAGGAGTGTGTTGTATGTGGGCCGTAGACAGACTTACACAGGGCTTCCTTACACACAAATTTACTGTGACTGTATCATCAAGGCTGGAGCTTTAATCTCAGTGGCTGCCTTGTACTAAATCCGAATTATATTCGGTACACCCTGCCCCCTCTGTGGCCGTGTACCACGCCTGAGATCCAGCCTACAGCACTAATCTGAACTATATTTTGTACATCCTGCCCCCTCTGTGGCCGTGTACCAAGCCTGAAATACAGCCTATATTATACTAACGCTGATACCACAGTGCATCCTGCCCCCTCTGTGGCCGTGCACTTAGCCATCTGCCAGTGTATTCTACCCCCTCTGTGGTCGTACACTGTGCCATCTGCCAGTGTATCCGACCACCCTCTGTGGTCGTACACTGTGCCTGTTCGGGTCCCTACATCCTGCCCCCACTGGGGCTGTGTACCGCACCCAAAGTGAATTTAAGATGGCAGAACAGCCAGGCATGTCTCAAACAGCCAAGCCGCAACCTTCTAAGGCAACTAAGACTAAGCATGCTAAAGCAAATATTGACGCCAACATAGTGCATCCTGCTCCCTCTGTGGCCGTGTACTAAGACTGAAATATATACTGTACATTCTGCCCCCTCTGTGGCCGTGTACCAAGCCTGAAACCCAGCCTACATTATACTAACGCTGATACCATGGTGCATCCTGCCCCCTCCGTGGCCGTGTACTTAGCCATCTGCCAGTGTATCCTACCCCCTCTGTGGTCGTACACTGTCCCTGTTCGGGTCTCTACATTCTGCCCCTGCTGTGGCGTGTACTGTTGATCCTCTACCAAGCCGCCTGAACTGTGCATTCTGCCCCTACATGGCAGTGTACAAGACTGTTGATACATACAAGGCTGTGAATACTATACAAGCGGCTTGACTTTTACCCCACATAAGAGCTGTCTTAACTGTTAACTCTATACATTCTGCCCCATCGTGGCAGTGTACTTAGCCATCTGCCAGTGCATTCTGCCCCAGTCGTGTGCCGTGTACTGAGCCTGTTCTAAGCCTGTTCATAGTGTACATTCTGCCCCATCGTGGCAGTGTACTTAGCCCCATCGTGGAAGTGTACTTAGCCATCTGTCAGCGCATTCTGCCCCAGTCGTGTGCCAGGTACTGAGCTCCTTCGGGTCTGTACATTCTGCCCCAGTCGTGTACCGTGTACAGCTACCCTAATATTTTTATGATGGCAGAACAGCTGGAAACAACCCAGGCGCCCATGCCAAAACATCATACGGAGACAAGCCAGGCGACCAAGCCTAAACCACTAGAGCGGTCAAACATAAGCATATGAAAGCGGTTGCCAAAACAAATCACCTCTCTGGCTATAGCACTGCCAAACGGCATCGCTATGTCTCTGTTCCGACTCCTCTGGGGTCAACCCCTGCACAGCTAACTACCCTTTTTCGGTCTCCTGCTGCCTCCTCTGACGAGGAGGACTTTCCAGGTTTCCTGAGCAGCCAACTGTCATCCCACCAAGGGCTTACTCTTCTACCCTACCCGTGGGGCCACCCATTCCGCCTGCCCAAGAGCAACCGTCCACTGTTCCAGCCCTGCAACTATCCCAGGAGTTTATCTCACAACTCCAAGGCATACTCTCATCTTTCACTCAGAGACAGCCACCCTCACAACTTCCTGCTATCCCTCATCGCGCTGCAGACGAAGGAGATGATTGAAGTGACCATTCTGAGCATGAGCAGGACACATCCTATCGCTTCTTCGACGCCTCAGACTACCAGCCTCTGGCGCGCAGAGTGTTGAACACCCTTGGCCTTCAATCCACTCCAACTAGAATGGGCTCACCCCCTACAAGCACACCGCTTTAATAACCTTGCGGGCAGACTTTATGCTTTGGACCCGGACTTTATTACCAAACTGGACGTCTCTGGCAAAGACGAGCCTATTTCTAGCTTAGTTTCCAGATCCCTCTTGCCAAAGGAAGGAGAATCTCATTTGAAGGATGCTACTGAGCGGAGACTGGACTTTGCACTACGCAAAACCCATGAGGCCGCCACCTTTTCTATGCGTGCATCAACCTCAGCTTCTGGTTGGCCACTGTGAGAACAGGATGCTGGACTAGATGGGCCACTGGCCTGATCCAGCAGGCTCTTCTTATGTTCTTATGTTTATCTTCACCAGGGCAGCGATGATGTGGTTGGATGACCTCATCGAGGATCCCAATCCAGATCCTTTTTCAATGCGCAGATCGCTTATAAAATTCCACAAAACAGCTGCCTTCGTGGCCGATGCCACCTTGGACGCGAATCAACTAGCAGCACACGCAAGGGCATCTCAAGTCATGGCCCGACGGACCCTCTGGCTTCGTCACTGGCAGGCCGAACCTGTGGCCGGAGTTAATCTCTCATGGGTATCTTATGCCGGGTCATTACCTTTTGGCAAGGAAGCACTAAAAGCGGTGCTTGTTGACCCTAAGGACACTCGAAATCCCGTCTTGGCCACTGTCAAAAACAGGGAGCATAGACTTTTTAGGCGTTTCGCTTCATACCACATGTCTCAGCCCTTTCAGGAACGCGGCCTGGGGGACGAGACCATGAGTTCCCTACATATGATTTCCACTCTTCCAGAGGAGGCTGGAATAGATGCTTCCAGGGTAGAGGCCCATGGTTGGCTAGTCAACTTCGACAAAAGCCATCTACAACCAACGCAACGTCTACAGCATCTAGGTGTAATGTTGGACACCCTGCAAGCGAAGGTGTCCCTATCATCAAATCACATAACCGCTATTACAGACATCGCAAGAGCTCTGATGCACAAATCCTTCGCAGACGTCATGCTCCTAGCCAGGGCGCTCGGAATGCTCATCTCTACTATCCAAATTGTGCCATGGGCTCGAGCTCATACTCGCCACCTCCAGAGGGCCTCGAGCTCATACTCGCCACCTCCAGTGGGCCTTGCTACCGTCCCAACATGATATTGCCAGCTCAAAACACCGAGCAATCCCCTTAAACTCAGCTCTCTGCCTTTCATTCCGCTGGTGGACGAGGGTCCAACATCTTTCCAAGGGCATTCCTTTCAGAGACCCCCGCAGGACTGTTCCTCACCACAGATACCAGCCTCATTGGCTGGGGAGCCCACTGCAACTCCCAGTATGTTCAGGGGGTCTGGTCCTCGGCAGAGCAGACTCAGAGCATCAATTGGCTGGAGCTGAAGGCTGACCACTTGGCTCTACTTCATTTTCAGTCTCTGTTTCCTTTGGCCCATGTCCTCATTCGAACGGACAACACATGTGTAAAATCACATTTGAACAGACAGGGGGGCACCAGGTCCCGTCCTCTGCAGGACCTAGCTCTCCTCATCTTCGGCTGGACAGAACAACATCTGCAATCCCTGAAAGCAGAACATCTCGGAGGGATCTGGAATATGACTGCAGACTGGCTCAGCAGACAACAGTTCTTTCCGGGAGAATGGAAACTTCATCCAACCGTTTTCCATCGTCTCCAGTGTCGGTTCGGCAACTTTGCCATCGACTTGTTTGCTTCCAGCCGCAATTGGCAGCTTCCCAGGTATTTGGCCCGATACCTAGACACAACAGCGGAAGCAGTAGATGCTCTGTCAATATCGTGGCCAGACGGTCTTTTGTACGCCTTTCCTCCAATACCACTGTTAGCCAAAACCTTGAGGAAGGCGTGGAATGAGAGGGCACAACTGGTTCTGATAGCACCATATTGGCCACGTCGACCATGGTTTTCGGATCTTCTTGCAATGTCAGTGATGGATCCTTGGACACTTCCAGTCAAGCCAGGGCCCAGTGTGGCATCAGGACCCCACTTGGCTCAATCTAACAGCGTGGTTTTTCAACGGGGACATTTGAGGTCGGCTGGCCTGGCTGACGCTGTTATTGATATTATCTTGGCCTCAAGAAGACCATCTACCACTCGGATTTATCAACATACTTGGGTGGCTTTCTCCAAGTGGTGCCAGTCCCACCATCATGATCCATCCCAGGCCATCATGCAGCAGGTGCTACAATTTCTCCATAACGGATTCATGATGGGACTTAGACCCAACACCTTATGTTGACACGCCTCGACTTTGTCGTCTATTCTATCAGTTTCTTCGTCTGGTGCGACTATTGCCTTACATCCGTTCATCAAACGTTTTTTGAGGGGAGTCGCCCTACGATCTCCAGCTGTTGTCCATCGGTTTCCCTCATGGAGTTTGCCAAAGGTTCTGCAGGCGTTGCAACGTCCTCCATTTGAACCCATCAGGACTGTGCCTCTACGTATGCTGTCCTTCAAGGTCTTGTTCCTGATCGCAATCACATCTGCCAGACGAGTTTTCAGAGTTGGGCGCATTGTCTTCTGCTCGCTATCTCTGCGTCTTCCATAAGGACTCTGTTGTACTGAAGACTGATCCTTCCTTCCGTCCTAAGGTTGATTCAGTTTTCCATTGCAACCAGGACATTGTTTTGCCTTCCTTTTGCCCGAATCCTACCCATCCTCTACAGAAGGCTTGGCATTCGTTGGATGTCCGGAGGGCTCTCAAGACCTACCTGTCTAGGACCCAGGATATAAGACGAACTGAGTATTTGTTTGTATCCTTTCATCCAAGGTCTATGGGGCATAAAGTAACCAATTCTACCTTATCCCGTTGGTTAAGGGCATGTATTACCTTAGCATATGAGTCCCTTAAGCTGCCAGTTCCAGCTAGTATAACAGCTCACTCTACTAGGTCAGCTGCCCCTTCGGCTGCTTTTGCTACTAATGCTCCTGTTGCTGATATTTGCAGGGCTGCTGTTTGGTCTACCCCACACTCGTTTATAAGGCACTATAAAATAGATCGTTATGCCTCTGCCGATGCCTCCTTTGGCAGACGAGTGTTGCAACAGGTTCTTAATGACGATTATCATGTGGGTGGTCCCTCCCTATTATGGGCTGCTTTGGTACATCCCGCTGTGAGGACCGGACTCATATGGAAAATGGACCATTGGTCTCACCTGAAGGGTGATTTTCATATGAGTACGGTCCTCACGACCCTCCCAGTTGGAGGATGTATAGATTTATTACTAAGCTGTTATATATTACTGCTATGCTATTATATTTAAATTTAAGAGTGAAGTCAAGACTTCTAGTTCTGTTATATCGCTATGTTGGAGTCATGTTATTATGCATGTTACTATTGTGTTATTTTTCTGCTGGCAGGCCTGTTGGCCTTGTTCTTGTATTTTTAGATTTTCTCTATAGACTCGCTGCGAATGAACTGGAGAGTGGGAGGGGCCTGACGCCCCTAGTCTTGACTTCAAAGACATTCTTGCCTTCGCACGATAGGTGGAGCCATTACCCGCTGTGAGGACCGTACTCATATGAAAACCACCCTTCAGGTGAGAGCAATGGTCCAGTCTCCAGAAAGCCTCCAAATACTATCCGCTTACTCTTTATTTATTTATTAATTAAATGTATATCCTGCCCTTCCAGAAGGCACCCAGGGTGACAAACAAAATACTAAAGACCGTCTAAAACATTGTAAAAACAGACTTTAAAGATGTTTTATTTTAATATATTTTAAAAACATATTAAAACAAAACACCTTTTTAAAAAAGCTTTAAAAAATCTTAAAAAGCAATTCCAACACAGATACAGTCTGGGATAAGGTCTCTGCTTAAAAGCCTTGTTGAAAAGGGAAAGTCTTCAGTAGGGGCCAAAAAGATAACAGAAATGGTGCCTGTCCAATATTTAACAGGAGGGAATTCCAAGGAGTATGTGCCACAACACTAAAGGTCCACTTCCTATGTTGTGCGAAACAGACCTCCTTATTGATAAGATGGTATCTGCAGAAGGTCCTCACCTGCAGAGCACAATGATCAACTGGATATTATATAAGGGGTAAGATGATCTTTCAGATGTCCTCCTCCCAAGCTGCATAGGGCTTTGTACACCAATACCAAAATCTTTAACTTAAGCCACTTTTTTGTCAGATGTAGCTAAAATGCTGTGTAGCTTGGATAAGCCCTAAATTCCATAATAGATTTTTAATGTCGTTTCATAGTTCATTTTCTGAATTCAGAATTCCAGATTTCATTCTCCATCCTTGCACCCATCCTCAACTGGGCCAGAAGTCAGTGAGGCCTCTCAAACATTGTGCTTTATGAGTAAATATTTTTAGATTCTATTCTGATGGTCTCCCTGTAAAAGGGCACTATATATTCCTAAACTGTGTTTATTGTACAAAAGGAAAGGAGTAAGCAATATGCTCAAAACAATTCACTTGACAGTTGTCATGTATACACTTCTCAAATTGTGAGGGAGTATATTGGATAGCAACCATGAAATCAAAAGTGAATGTCAACATTGTCCTTGACATTTCAAACATTTGGTTATTTAAACAAATTCTGTAGAAAGTGAACAGTTTCCTACAGTTCCATTCTAGCGCCCCATTTGTTTTTTAAATAGTGGAAAATGCCAGCAAGCCTCCTAACCCCTCACAGCAATGCCTGCCATTTTTTGAACATTTTTGTTTGTTGTTTTTAAGTGAACACTTTATGTAGCACTTGAAGTCTCTGTGCTTCTCCTTTCCAGTCCAAGAGTGCAGATCTACCCTGTTTGAGACCACTTTTAAAAAAAAGGAAATGTGTGTGACTGTGGCAGCGTCACCCCATCATCCATTGTGTGGAGAATGGAAAATCATGCTCCTGATACTGGATTGGATCTAGTATTAGATTTGTGCTAAAGAACAATATATCTGTGTGCAATTTTTTATCATGTTGATTGACTAAAGTTGTCCAGACCTGATAGTCATCAAATGTATAACTCTGTACCATTGAATTCTATCCCATTTTTAAATTCCACTTCATAAGTCATCCCGCATCCCCCCTTTCATTCTCTCCACGAGCCCTAATTTGCTTTTGTCTTCAGATTCCACCAACAATCACCCTTCCATGAGTTGCCATGTAAATATTAAAGAAAGAATGAAAGATCCCAAAGCAGATTCCTGAGAAACGTCACTAGCTTTCAAGGAGGAGGGAAGTGTTCATGTCATTCCTTGTACCAGTTCTTCACTAATTCTACTGCATACCTATATTTTATCATAGCCAGATAATTTATCCAGCCTTTGTAGTATAACAGATTCACTTTCATCTGTGCTATCTTTTGTGTATAATTGTGTGACGTTAGTCTCCATTGCTCCGATCATATTATTACACTTTCAGACAACATTTCTATGGTTTAAAAATGTCATCGAGTACCTCTGTAGAATGCAGGTGACTCTGAAAAGAACCTCTTACGTTTCTCATGCAGTTTAAATAATTTCTTTTTAAGACAACTTGTTTTTTGTGTTCTTGTTTAAACACAATCATTAGGTTTAGAACTTTCTCTACATTTTCTGTAGCACAGCTGTTTCCAGATTTTGTTAATTGTTTGTTTTCCCTGTCGCTGTTTGTGTCCTGAGATGAACTTTATTAGCATAGGCATCACCAATCAGAAAACTGCTTGTTTTGTTTGCAAAGGAAACTCAGAGTCCCATTTCACATCCAGAAGTGATCTGGATCAAATTCCTGCTACTCTTCCAGGACTTTGATCTTTCAATTGGATATGAACATTCTGCCTCTTCTGGCTGGTGCATTTCATCCATTAAGAATTTAGGAACAGGTTGTGGGATCACACTCTACCTCGCTACTTAAGTATAAATTCTTTCAACATTTCTCCTGTTACTCTTAAATATGGTTCATTGTTTTGTGCGCTGTGGTTAATGCATATCCAGGATTTGTAAATAACTTCGAAACATTTACACCAAGCTATAGTTAAGAACCAGGAGAACTTGCATTTTGAAAGAGGAGGGACTGGGAACATGCAGTCTGTGGCCTATTTCCATCCCTTTGCCTTAAAATGTAGAGACCTGGATGATCATTCACTGCTGCGTGATCTTGGGCAAGTCATTATTTCTCACCCTTATAAAACTTGAAGAATTGTTGTGAGAATAAAGTAGGTAGGAGAGACCATGTATGCTTCTGTGACCTTGCTCAGCAAAATTCACTATGGTTAAGGAATGGGCCATACTGCATTGGTTATTTGCCCTTAAATTTTCACTGCAAGGATTATTCAAAATTAAGAACAAAGTTCAGCCCTACTAATTTTCTTTTACTGATCCCACAGGCTCTTTGCTTTTTTTAAAAATGGATTTAAGTATAGCTACAGTCATTAATGAACAACTATATACATGGCTAGGCAGCTAGTAGTAAGAGAATAACCTGGGTAGTAATTTTTGTTAGCAAGACTGGTTGTCTAAACCTTCCTAAATAACACATTATGTGCTTCCATGCTTGGTAATAGCTTGGTGTTATAGGAGTGAATACCACATACCTTTTTAATATATGCAAATAGTTAAGGTAATGTACTCCTTCCATCTGGGCATGTCAATGTTTTTGTACATAGAAACACTGCTGAGTGTTTTGGTGATGAGATAGTAAACCACCCCCAGAGGCCTTAGCATGCGGCTGTGGTTTGTAAGCCATAGTAGAATGGCTGTCAAGTGGTCACACACATGAATCCTGAGAACAGCTTTTTAGGTGGATCTTTTTTTAAGTTTAGCTTTTGCTGTGTGTGTGTGAGTGAGTGTTGTGAGTGAGTGTTGTGAGTGAGTGTGAGTGTGAGTGAGTGTGTGTGTGAGTGAGTGAGTGAGTGAGTGAACGTACGTAACTGTGATTAACCAGAGGTTTTTACTGTATTAACAAAACTTTTCAGCTTCCGCCTTCATCAGCTGCTAAGATACAAATGCTGGTAACAAGGTGGCAGTTATAGAGCTTTGAGGATATACTTTCTGGAATAGAAATTGGTTTATAGATCTCAAGGCCTCATGGGATAATGTTTAAGGTCTTATATACTTTAAGATGCTCTATAGTAAGTTGGTATTTTGTAATCTTCTCTTATAAAAACATTGCGTACCTTGGGTTGTGATTGTTGTGCATGATGGAGAACTTGAATGAAGAAGGCTGGATGCGAGTTGCTTTGGTATACAGATAAGACAGTTTTGAAAGCAACAAACAGAACTTCACTCAAGCTTACTCTGGATCCCTATAAGGATTCCGTTAATCACCTAAAAATGTATATGAACGTAATTGTTCTCCAGGTTCAGGCCATGTGGTGCCAATGTGTCCAGAGAGTATATGCAAAAGTTCTCCCTTTTGCCGGAAGATGTTTATTAGTTTTTAAGATGTCATAAGACTGTGGTTTTTCCTGTAACAAACTAATACAGCTACTTACTGGTACTACACTCATTCAGTACAGCATTGACCAGAAGTTCATGTGTAGCACTAAACCAGCGATTCCCAATGTGGGCGGTAGCACCCCCCTGGGGGACATTACAGCCTTTCAGGGGGGCGTTGGCATGACTACAAGCTTTAGGGGGTGTTTGGGTTCAATAGGGGGGCGTTGACATTTGGTGGTCTGATGCAACAGTTGAAGCATTTAAGTTTAATTTTATTTAATACACAAATCATTAATTTTATTTATTTATTTATTCGACTTATTAGTCGCTTATCTGGCTGAATTGTCAGCCACTCTAAGTGACGTACAAAGCAGAACATGTAAACATCAAAACATTAAGAGACTAACAATAAAAGCTAACAATAATGTAAAAGCTAAAAAAACAGGAACAGTAAACCAAAAGCATTCATCTTCCTGGTAAAGGACAGTCCCCAAACAAATGTCACTAAGAGCAGGGGTGGGGGGCAAGGCAAATGGAAATGCTTGCCCCTTGATGGTCCCAGCACAGTCTCATCCCTGCAGCAGCACGACTCAGCCTGCAGCTCCTCCTGATAAGGCCCAGGCAGAGGGGTGGGGCAAGGCAGGTGGAAATGCTTGCCCCATGATGGTCCCAGCACAGTCTCATCCCTGCAGCAGCACGACTCAGCCTGCAGCTCCTCCTGATAAGGCCCAGGCAGAGGGGTGGGGCAAGGCAGGTGGAAATGCTTGCCCCTTGATGGTCCCAGCACAGTCTCATCCCTGCAGCAGCACGACTCAGCCTGCAGCTCCTCCTGATAAGGCCCAGGCAGAGGGGTGGGGCAAGGCAGGTGGAAATGCTTGCCCCTTGATGGTCCCAGCACAGTCTCATCCCTGCAGCAGCACGACTCAGCCTGCAGCTCCTCCTGATAAGGCCCAGGCAGAGGGGTGGGGCAAGGCAGGTGGAAATGCTTGCCCCTTGATGGTCCCAACACAGTCTCATCCCTGCAGCAGGGATGTTTTGTCCCCAGTTAGAATGTATTTAATAGTCTCAATTCATGGAAATAACATTATAAATAGTGTGTGCTCTTTAGTAAAGAAATTCTGAATAGCGGCCAGTGTCATATCAAGAAATGGGGATATTAGCCATGCCCCGGCACTAGGTTATGTTCCAATGCTGTCTTGAGGGATGTTGGAACCAATCACGAGAGAGTGTTTGATAAGCTGGGTGTATTGGTGGAGGGTGCATTCTTCCAACGAATGAGTGCCGTGTGCAAACGGGTGATGCAGACAGTTATTCGCTGGTTTTCTTCAGGAATGGGACACACTCGCTACCCGTTGTTTCTGTGATGTTTAAATGAACTTGTTTAACGAAACAATGCCGGTAAACTCACTGATTTTGTTGTTAAGTAACACAGTGTATTCTATTGGTTCATACTGTGTGGACTTAATTAGTTCTTTATATTGCCTTTCCATCTTCTTATCTCGTTGAATGAGGATTTAGTGCAGTGAATTGCATACTAGTGAAGAATCGAAACCGTTTGGATATTGTTAGTCGTGGTAACTTAAGACTATTACTATCCAAGTATACTTCAGATATTGTGAAGTTAGCCAAAACTCATCAAGCTCAAGGATCACACTAGTATTTTATAATAAATCTCATTTTATTTACTTATCTATAACTATGTATGTATATTAATAAATCATACTAAAAATTCATTGTGTAATCTAAGTGCAATAAAAAGGCATGATAAAAACAATCAGTAATAATAACTGAAAATACCTTTTATGCATTACTCATATTTTAAGGGAAGAATAGGAAGCATTGGCATATACTTAATCTGAGGGGGGCGTTGGGCACAAAAAGATTTTGCAAACGGGCGTTGGGTCAAAAAAGGTTGGGTAACGCACTAAATCAAGCCATGGCTAAACATGAGCATGCAAAAATTATGGCTGCTTCACTCCTCGGTCTTTCTGTTGCTGTGCTATCTGGAGCAAAGCCATGGTTTGTCTTAGCACCTGGACTCATGGTCTACTTTGTTCCAGACAAACCGCAAGTTAAGAACAAACGTTGGTTATAGCTCATGGTTTTCTGGAGTGAGACAAGCTGTGAGCACAGGTTCAAATGTAACACTAAAGCCAAACCATGGTTCAATTCCAGATAGCACAACAGCAGGCAAACCAGGGGAGGAGTGAATTACCTGTGATTGTTGCTGTGAGTATCCATATGTTCGCATATGGTTTGGCTTAGTGTTACATGCAAACCGGCTGTAGAAAGATAAAGGTGGTGTGAAGAAGCAGCCAGTAGGTTATGACAGTTCATTGTACTCCTTAGGTAGTATTCAGTTAAGTCCTACTCAGAGTAAACCCATTGAAATTAATAAACCTAAGTTAGTCTTGTTTGTTAACTCAGTAGTCTACTCTGAATAGGACTAGCGATGAATACCACCCCTTGAGACTGTGTGTTATTAGATAGTTGTACTGACTGAGTGGCCTGACTTGCTAGATTCTGATAGTAAAGTAACCATTCTGGTCTTACCATCAGTATCTAGTTTACAAACGTAGAGTAGTGGTAGTAGCACCAGTAAGTAGCTGTATTAGTTTGTTACAGGAAAAACCACAGTCTTATGACATCTTAAAAACGAATAAACATCTTCTGGCAAAAGCTTTTTGGGCCAGAGCTCATATGTGAAGTGTTCACATAACTGGGTAGATGTGTGCACATGTATGGATAGATAATTAGATAAAATAGATGAACATAGAGAGAAGAAGGGGTAGAAATGTTCTTAGAAAGTAAGGCTGAGTAATACGAAAGATTACTGTGCAGATCTCAAAAGTGTAAAAGATATAATCAGAGTAAGTGTGACCTGCTCCCAACTTGTGACAAAATAGCAAAGCAAGTATGAATAGGGAACATATATATCCCCATAGGAACTGGCTGATTTGGGGACCTCTATAAATAGCCAAAGGCATTGCTGCCATATGGCAACATATGTTGTGCTGGAAAATGTGCAAGTTAATGAGCCCCTGATAGCATAACTAATGTTAATGATATTGTTGATTACATATGAGGACAGAGTTGGCACCAGGGTTTGGGGCAGAATCCTAGATTGTTGCTAGTGAATAACAAGCAAAGAGGATAAGCTAATTGTTATCCTACAGATGTTTATGTATGTACATAATTCATCTTGGTTTACCAACTCGTCACTATTTAGGAATGGGTGACACTAGATCTCTTTTTTTTAAAAAAATATTTTTAATCAGTTTTACGATTTTAAAATTTTCTTAGTCAAATAATCATGTATCAAAGTGTATGTATAACAGAATATGCCATCCTGGTCATCAGATGTTACTCTTTTGACTGGATCTCATTTCTGTTTACACTCTACGTACTGGTCTCCCTTTGTAAAAAAATATTCTCTCTGTGTGTCTCAAATTTGTATACACACACACTAACCCTGGCTCAGCTTTTCTCTGTATGTCATAATATATTTGATATTATTTAAAGTTCCACAAGACTCTATTGTTCATGTGTGTATTTTAAGGTGAAGGGCAAGCTGAGTTGCTATAGTAAGTGAGTAACTAAAGATATACCCTGGGAAGGACTAGCCTCAGAGGGAGGCAATGGTAAACCCGCTCTGAATACCGCTTACCATGAACACCCTATTCATAGGGTTGCCGTAAGTCGGGATCAGCATGAAGGCAGTCTATTTCCATGGGTGGGACAGGAAAGAAATCTAAACAAAGGCATGGAATCTAAAATTCTGTATGTTCTTAAACTGTGGCTTCCTCCCATTGCAGAGGAATAACAAGGAGAAAACTTAAAATGAGGGCACATTTTAATGCCCCCCTTCATGAGATGTTGCTATCTAAAAAGTTGACATTTCAGATACTTTATTTTCTTTTTAGATCACAGTCCCCTTGTTGCTTGGCAGGGATTGTAACTTTAAGCGAATAGCTCAAAATTTTAATTGTAAAGTAGGAGGGGGACTTCGTTTTAAACATATGGTTTAGTTGGACAAACAATTTGCAATGGACAGAAATGATTCAGCTGATATTTAGTGAATTATTATATAGTGCTATCAATATGTATCGTGCTGGTACAGAGTAACACAAGCAAAATTGCATATACTTTCTGTGCGATACAGTTGTAGTACTAGCAAAACCTTTTTGTATAACTGGAGGCATTTTGAAGTTTTTTACCTGCAAGTCAGTTTTAAATGGAAAAGCAGCTTGCTCATTGCACCAGGACTGATTGCAGTAGAGACCTTCAGAATGCTTCTGGCTGTGTAGGTATTTCTTCCTTGCCCTTCCTATGACTGCCTAGGACTTCTGAGGCTTCAGTTTAGATGTGGCAAAGGAAGGGGAACAGCAGAGAAGTTTACAGTGGATAAATAAAAGCAAAAGCAGATAGAGGTGCTTAAAAATGTCAATGTACAGATGTTGGACCACAGCTCCCATCTTTCCTGGCCATTGGCAATGCTGGCTGAGGCTGATGGGAATTGTGGTCCAACAACATCTGGAGGCACACTGGTTGGGAAAGGTTGCCTTAACCACTACATAGGCTTTGTTTAAGTTGGGCCAAAAGATAAAGCTGGGTCCTTGCCCTACTCCAGTAACATGGCAGCCACAGTAGTACTACTTCGCAGGTTGCTAGTTTAACATGAAGAGTCAATACTGCAGTTCCTCTCCACACACGGTGATGGATCTTGGAAAAACTGCATTGATGCTGGAATGGGGAAGACCCAGAGTATGGGCTGCTCGAATATGGTTTAGGGCTTTTTGCTTTACCCTGCCAAGGCAGAAAGGAATAGCTCTGTTGCACTGTCCACATTGCTTGGGTAACCCATGTACCCAGGTTCAGCCAAAGGCTTCATAGACATGACGGGTTAAAGATGTGCCCAGGTGAGTAGAAGGTAGATTTGGGTTCTCTGGTAGATCTCTGGATGATTTGTTGTAAATCAGCAAGGGTTTCCAACTGCCAGTTGGTTTAACAAAGCAATTTTTCCCAGCTAAATTAAGCTGCTGAAATGAAGAAAGCTAACCAGGAACTGATTTTTGGTATGGAAGGCCTGTAAGCTGAGTTCAGTTCTGGTACAGAAAATAAATTCTAAGGTTCATAATACTGTATGCTCAGACACACCCGGTTTTTTAAAAAAAATTCTGAGTATCTGTCTTCTGCATCTGACTCTTGTTGGCAGATCTTAAGTTCTAATAAAAAACAAAGGAAAGCTAACAAGCCTCAAGTCTCACTATCCCTGCTGTAGAATGTCCCTTACTTTGTGTTGGTTGTGTTGGCTCTGCTTCCCAGTGGTGAATCAGGACCCATCAGAAGTCAAATCTGCTCATAGAATTTCTAGGGCGTGTTTGGTGAGGACTGGAGTCATTTTTCAATTGACTTTGTGCAGCAGAGTGAAACCAGAATTCCACAGCTTTAAAGTTCCATTGAATGTTTGCTTCTGATTCCATACAGAAAAATGTGGGAGTACAGGAAGTGTTCACGTGCAAGGGATGTGTGTGCTTTATTTCCAGAACATTTTCTCACAACGAGAATCTTCTACACCTCATAGGTATGGACTATTGTGGGCTGAAGAATGTCTGGATTGTGGAAGTGAAATAGCACTTGCAATGCCCAAAGCTGGAGTCATTTAGATGTGCCCTTAGATGCATTAAGTGTATTTAAGGATATGACCTGGTGAAGAGATATTTTTGAGCATGTGCAGTGTTCCCACAATAAAAGTCTACTAACTTTAGGGAATATCCTTGTATGCCATACGTTTGAGTCTTGTTTTACCACATGAAACCATCTTCTCAGCTCATCCAGCAGTAAATGGAGTGCTTGATATTACTGAATTGGGGAAGAAAATGTGACTTTTGACTGACTGTTACAGTCACTTGAAACTTTTAGAAAATGGGTGTGTCTCTCGGGTGGGTATTGGTATAATGGTTGCATTTTGAAACACAATAATTGGTTTAATCTTTCCAGCCATGTGCATGCTTGAACTTAATTTACTTTGGTGGCAATTCTGGCCTTTATATGTGTGCATATATATAAAATATTGATATGAATCCTGGACGATTGGGTGATGCTGGTTGTGGTTGTGGCAGTTCAGCCTGGGCTCCCACTGATGTAGCAAATATTATGCTATTGCATCCTATTAATAATTCTTTGGCATCCTTTCTGGGCTTTCCTGTTTGTTTAAATTTGAAACTGGAAATTGGTGACTTTCATAACCTCTGGCTTTATTCCCAGCCTTTGTTCCTGTAACCTTTTGTTCAAATACATCTATTTAAGAATTAAATAGTGACCATTTATATGCTAATATAAGCCCACCCTGGGCTCCTACTGGGAGAAAGGGTGGGGGATTTGATAGATGATAGATGATAGATAGGTAAATAGGTAGGTAGATAGGTAGGTAGATAGATAGGTAGATAGATAATAGCTGGCATGTATTTTGGGATTCCTGGAAAAGAACAAACAACTTTAAGGATTCTGTGTAGATTAACTCTGTTGTGATTGTCTGACTTAAACCATGCTACATTTGTGTGTGTGCTTGTGTTTTACAGACTTCTCAAGGAAGCCAGCACCTGCAAAGGAAGAAGGTTGCATTTTCTACCTCTGCCAGACCCAGTCTCCGTTAATGGTCCCCCTGATGGCAGTTGGCACTTCCCTGTAAAACCTGCCAAGCTGGACGCCACAGCTTTGAACGACTGGACTTTGGCTGCCACTGTGCCCTCTCCTGAGACGATCAACCATGCAGTCCTAGCCTGTAATGCAGGCATTCATGAAGAGCACTATGTAAGCGAAGCTGTAGAAAATGATGCATCAGACTACAGGGAGTACAGAGATGCTGGCACTATTACCGGTAGGCAATAACCTTGACTATTCTATCTCTTTCTTTGGTGATGATAACATCTCCCCCCTCCCCAGCAAGAGTTAACGACTGGCTGCACTGCTTTTGGTAAAACTATACATAATCATTACTAGTCTGTGTCAAGAAAGGTTCATTTGCTTACACATGTGGGTCTACTAGCACTAGATACCCTCCTTATGGAAGAAGTTCCATGCAGACAAGTGCAAAACAAGTATTTTAAATGAAGCTTGGTCAGCTTTATTCAGAGGACTTTGTCCAGAAGACAGGAACATAAAGCAAAAATCTGACATTTTCTGACATGTACATGTGCATCACAAAATCACACACATCAGCTTTCACATTACATACTGAAATTACATTGATGTGAACTTATGGGGTGAGGGGACAAGTCAACTTTGCGTACAATCAGTAGAAAGTACTATTGATAGGCTAGCAGTACCTTCATACTGGTCATAGATCTCAACATAGATTATAGGCCTTTAAAATCTATTGCAGTATGATTCTATAGTCTGCATCCTTAGGATGGAGGAAATGAAATATTAAGCCTTTTTAGGTGCTAGCCTTTCAAAATATAATCCTCTGTGTATCGACGATATATCTAACATCTCTCAGATCTGTGACCTAAAATGAAATACAAAACAACACAAAAGTTGGCATTGTAGCAACAAGTGACAAAGATGTAAGAACCTCAATAATTGTAGGGATGGGGCAGCTTTGGGGCAGTTCAGGCCTACAGCATAGATGAGATGCTGGACCAGTAGAAGGACCTGAGAGCATGATTTGAGTGCAACAGCACACTCCCCACTTGCGATTTCCAGCATCTGGAATTCAGAGGCATACTGCTTCCAAGACTGTAGGTAGAACATAGCCACCATGACCAGAGCTTGGAAGATTACTTTTAAAAAGTAATAAATTACAGTTGCAGTTACACGGCCCCAAAAGTAGTAATTACCGTTACAATTATAATTGCTCTGAAAGTAACTGATTACTTTACTTTTCCTCCAAAGTAATCACTTCAATTACTTTTCAGTTACTTTAAAAAAACCACATACAAGGTGCTGGCCTTGGCTGCTGCACATCTAAGTAGCCTAAAACAACATTAAAAATAAACAAATACATACAGAGGTAGTAGAATAATTATTTTTATTCATAAGATAGCAATGGTGGTCTCTCTTCTGGTAAGGGTGGTGGGGAGGCAGAGGCCACAGCTCAGATCTTTGCATGTCAAACCAAGTGCAACCCCCCCCCACTCAGCCAGCCAGCACAATCTCTCTCACTTAACCACCTCCCAGACCCTGCCCTGCCACCAACTAAAGGACACTAACCCAAGCAAACATTTTCCCCTGAGATGCAAAAAAGTTAAAATACTGCAAATGCAGCACAGTAGCTAGAGAGGGTGGTGGAGGCCACTTTGTGTGCCAAGTGCAAACACAGTATACACACACACACGTCATATTTCACCTCCACAGTTGTTTAATCTCCATTCTGCTGCTGCCTCCTTCTCCTTTATCCATGTTCTTGACCTCCGGATCCTTTTTCCCTCCACTCCATTCTTCACCACCACCATCCTTTTTTTAAACAATTGTTTTCTCCACTCCACCCCGTCTCACTCTCCGCCTCCTCCCTCGTCGCCTCCTACCCATCCACAGAGCACGAGCCCAGTTTGAGGCACATGATTTTCATCCACAAATCAGAGGAGCAGAAGACTTCCCCTGCTCCCCCCCCAAGTAATGCCCAAAAGTAATTCTGGAAACGTTACAATTACTCCACAAAAGTAGTAAAATTACTCCTATTACAATCAAAATGTAAAGGAGTTACCCACTCGTTACTCAAAAAAGTAATGAATTACAAGTAATTCATTACTTGTAACTAGTTACTTCCAAGCTCTGACCATGACTAGTAGCCATTGATAGCCTTATCCTCCATGAATTTGTCAAATCCTCTATTAAACCCATCCACGTTGGTGGCTACATCTTGTGGGAGTGAATTCCATACTTTAACTAAGCACTGTATGAAGTACTTCCTTTTGTTTATCCTGAATCTTCCAAGATGCAGCTTCATTGGATGGCCCTGGGTTCTAGTATTATGAGAGAGGAAGAAAAATCTCTCTCTATCCACACCATGCATAATCTTGTACACCTCTGTCCTGTTCTCCAGCCTCACTCACCTTCATGATTGGGTGGGGTGAACATAATTGTTTTTAACTTACCAAGTTAGTTCACCTTGATTTGGAAATCACAAGGACTTCACTGTGCTTGGGAGTAGAAGGGGAATTTTTCTGCACTGCAGTCTGCATTAATGGTAAAAGTTTAGAATTTTTAATAGGTACTTGTAATTTCTGTTTGTGGCTATAAATACTACCTTTCTTGTAATTTGTAAATGTTTGTCAGGCCATTGAAAGGACAGAAGGTATATTCCCAGAAAACTCTGGGAATGGAGTATTCTTTGTGGGTCCTAAGTGGGTCAAATAGGGATTCAATAGGAACATAGGGATTTACGATTCTCTGCATTCTAAACATCCCTATGATTATTTAGCCATTTCTGTTCTGTTTTTTAAAAAATATTAAGTAAGCAGAGGGCCTCACACAAACATCAAGGAACTGAATTTGCTTTTCTTATAAAAGATATCTGCTCTGAGCATGTTGCAACAAAATTGTGCTTATGACTTCTCTAAGTATTTCCCTGAGGTCATGAAGAATTTAACTTAATATCCTCTTTCTGGTTTGCATGCCAGAGCAGCTCAGCTCATCATAGATGATCTCTTGATAATGTTCCATAGAAGGAAATGCAGTTTCCCCACTACTTTAATCCTCTAAGCTGAAGACAGTGTTATTTTATACAGTTCCTTCTTTCGTGATCCTTAAATGTAGGTTCAGGTATGCAACATTATTTATTTATTACATTTATACCCCGCCTTTCTTTCACCATGGAACCCAAGGTGGCATACATGTTCCCAGGCGGTCTCCCATCCAGGCACTGACCAAACCCAAACCTGCTTAGTTTCAGCAAGGTGGTAGCCTCATGTGCCTTCAGAAGATGGGACAGAATGGGAGAGGCACAGCAAATAAAGCTATATTCGACTATCTTTTGTGAAGGAATTCAGCACAAGGTTTCTGTGAAGCTTTTTAGTCAAGTTACAAAGGTGATGTTAAAAGCTGAAACTGATCTTTTTAGGGCTAAAAGTTTAAATTGGTGTGATGAGCAATCTCCTGACCAATTCTATCCAACTCCATCTCTCAAATCCTCCACGTTGTTTCCTTTGTTTCTCTGGTTTGTGGGTCTCCTGGATTTATTTTTTATTTTTTCCCAACATCCAGGTAAGTGTCATACCTATATTGCTTCTACTTTTTGCACAACTTGTACTTACTGCAAAAATCTTTGGGTACCACACCAGCTATTTTGGACTTTTTAAAAATCTTCTCTGCTTATCATTGGATTTCCTTCTTTTCCCCCCGTGATTTCTTTTTCAGCTATTTCCAAATGTTTCTGCCTAAACACAGCTTTTTCTGTTCAGTTTTTGGATAGGCTTCCTCGTGTTCTTCAAATCAGTGCTGAGCTTCTTATTCTAAAACTCTCAATCTCTCTCTCCCCTAATTGTGGCTGCAATAAACAGCCAGCAGCTCTATATCATGTAACCGGTGGCTGGATTGTACCAGACGAGGGCAGGGGTAGCTATCTACCTCTGTGAATACTTCCATCCCGTTCAGTATGTCCAGAACACATTTCTCCTTTTTTGGCTTCACTTACTTATCTTTACAGGTATTTCCCCAAATCCCATTCCTTTAGGGAAAAGTTTTTTTGAACACTCTAAACTTTACCTTGTCTGATCTTCAGTTGCTACTAGGCACTTATAGGAGCTATCTTGTTGCTGATGAGAACAGTCTCAGGCAATTAGTATCATGAAGCTCCTAAAAAGTCTTTCTTTCCCACAACCTGAAATGGATAAGTATATGCAAAAGCTAGTGAGACACACTTAAGAGCTGCTTTATAGTTGCATTACAATTTCCAAGTGTGGATTAATCTCTGTATAAAGCAGTGGCATGTACAAATTATATACTACTACTACTACTACTACTACTACTACTACTACTACTACTAATAATAATAATAATAAATGGGTCGCTTCCCAGGAAGCATCTTGAAGTGATTTGCAACACATTAAATATATATGCAGAACAACTGCATATATAAAAATAGCTAAAATCCTTGCATATATAAAAACAATTAAAATTGTATATATAAAAACAACTTAAAACAAGATGTGGAATCAATTAAATTCAATATAGATACCAACTGGGATAAAAGACTCCCTTAGAAGCCTTGTGGAAATAAAATAGCCATTCCACCAAACAAGTAAAAGCTGAAGTCCTCATGTCAGTAGAGTACCTCAAGCATAGTAAAAGCAGTTTACTGTGTAAGTAGAGTCCTGTTTTTTCTTCTTTCCTTTTTAAAGACTTATTATTGTTCTAGCCCCTTGCATTACTCTTAATTGGACAACACTCATATGTGAAAGATTGCAAATGTTCTCAGTGTTTCATATTACAACATTCACTATTTATCACAAAACTGTAAAGTGTCCAGGTTCAACTGTACTTTGCATTTGTGAGTGATTGGCAACCAATTATCCCTAGCAAAAAATAGTCTGCTACTTGGTATATAATGTTTCCACTCACTGGAAGAGAGGCATGGATTTTCTGTCAAGCTTTCAATGGGAAGTCTTGAAAGATGGAGGTGCAGCCGCTCTTAAAGAAAGCAGCCCTGGACCCCTTGCCTGGAATAACTATCGACCAACTGCAAATACCCTTTCTAGGGGAAGGTGGTGGAGAGGGTTGTGGTGGGGCAGCTGCATACATTCTGGATGGCACGGATTATTTAGATCTGTTCCAATCTGGTTTCAGGCCTGCCCATCAGACTGGGTTGGGTTTGATTGTCCTCCGGGATGACCTTTACAGAGAGTGGGACAAGGGGAATGTGACCTTGCTGCTGCTTCTCAATCTCTGTGTGTTTTTCAGTATCATTGATCATGATCTTCTCCTGGACCAACTCTGTGGAAAGCGAATTGGGAGCACTATTCTGGCCCTCTGGCATTTGCATTATGGGGTGCCACAGGGCACCATTTTATTCCCAATGCTATTTAGTATCTGTATGAAGGTGCTGGGAACAGACATTAGGAGTTTGGCAGCAAGGTGACATTGTTATGCCAATGACACTTGGCTCTATTTCTCCATAACATCTGAATCAGGAGAGGTTGTGTAGGCCCTGGATGCAGTGGTGGGATGGATGAAGGGAAATAAGCCAAGCTTGAATTGTGCCTGATGAGACGGAGGCACCGTGAGTGAGGGGTTCTCATGTCTGAGAAATTGCTCAATTGCCTACCCTGGATGGGGTTGCGCTCTACTTGAAGGAGCAGGAACGCAGTCTGGAGGTGCTCCTGGATCCAGCTTTGTCACTGGAGGCCCAGGTAGCCTCAGTAGATAGAAGCACATTTTGCCAGCAGTGGCCGGTATGGCAGCTACAGCTGTTCCTGGACCAGGAGAGCTTGACTGCAGTATTTCAGGCACTGGTGATTTCAAGATTGGATTACTGCAGTGCACTCTCCGTGTGGGGCTTCCCTTATGGTTGATTCAGAAACTGCAGTTAGTGCCAAGTGCTGCAGCATGGATACTGACAGGAGTGAGACTCTGTCAGCATACACCACCTCTGCTCAGAGATCTGTACTGGTTGATGATTGGTTACCAGGCCAAATTCAAGATGTTACTGTAAGTATATAAAGCTCTTAACCACTTGGGGGATCATATGCCCACAACTGCTCTGATCTGCAGGATCGGCACTGTTACAGGTGTGACATAATACTTGTTCTGCAGCTGTAAGAAATTAATCTTTTAGTGTGGCAGCACTTACAGTTTGGAACTCCCTGCCAATTGACATCAGGCAGGCACCTTTGTTGTATTTTGTTTTGGTGCCTGCTTAAAACATTTTTGTTTAGGTAAACCTAACCAGACACATAAAAATTATGTGTGTTTTAATATTTTTAGCTTATTGTTTTTAATTAATTTTGGAATTTTAAATACTTGTCTTTTAATTGATATTTTATTACTATTATTATTTTGTAAGTCATGTTTGTAAGTCATTTTATTACAATCTACTGGTATATACATTTTGCTAAATAAAGTGGAGTGAGGCTGAAAACCTATTGGTTTGCTAAATTTTGATATGATTAATGAGCATCAATGAATGGGACAAGTTAAATGCTTGCCTTAACCTTGTTCTCTCCTCCTAAGAATATTTGTTACTGTGTCTTTTTTTGTATCTTTTTCTCTAACCTGCCTCTTTGGTACTTGCTTTGTCTCTGGAAGTTCTATTCCTCAATTCACACTCTGTCTTGTATTTATCAAGAAGTTAAGAGACGACCGTTGAGTGCCATCTAGTGTTGGTCTTCAGTGTGCGTTTCCACTTCTAGTAGAAACGTTGATGTGATGCAGTGGAGTACTACTTAAAACAAATAGCCCCAAATCCACATAAAATCAGGAGGTGTAACCTTTTCAAAGTGGGGTCCAATATAGTATATATTCACCCTGACATACTTGAAAGGTGACAAATTCCAAAGAAGCAGCCCATGTTGTCAACAATTTAACAACTTTATTGTTTGTTATTGTTTTTAGCCAATGGCCATTATAAAGCAGCCCATGTTAATCTGTTGTAGTGCGTAGAAAAAAAAGACTCTTGTGGAACCTGTAAACCAACGGATATATTATTGCATACATTTTTTTGTCCATGAAAGTTTATGCCACAATGAATCTGTTGATCTGTTAGGTGCTATAGAAATCTTATTTATCTTTGAAAGGTCAATTTTTACTAACAGGCTTAAAAAAATCATATTTTCTTCCTAACTCCCGAGATTTTGTTTTTAATCTCTTTATACAGTTTATATTATTTTGCATTTCAGTTTAAATGTTAGATTAGGACTGTAAATGAATGCCAGATCCACTGTTAATAGTTCTTTGCCTTTTATGAATTGTGTCTTTGCTTTTTCAGTGTTTCCCACCATCTGTCTGGACAGTGTAGGTTGTAGAAGTACTGATGGATGACAAAAGCCTTTATTCTTACTGGTGCTGCATTTTGTTTTATTCATTATGGATATGCCTTGTTCTTGCAGCAGAGGAGCAGTGTTCAAGAGCACTCTTTATTTTATTTATTTATTTATTCTCAGATTTATATCCTGCCCTTCCTCCCAATATTTTCCTTTCTGGGTGTGCTGCTTTTAACTTTACTATTTCCTTCTGTCTAAGATGAAGCACTGTATTGGTGGAAGGCTAAACCCAGTCACTAATAGTGGTACCTTTTTGCTAAGGTCACTTCACATATTCTGAAATGTTTTTTATTTTATAATCAATTGTGTATGTGTATCAGTCTCTGTATAATTATTTCAAAGTCAAGAGTTGAAGTGCAAGTTTTTAAAAATGTCACTTCTGAATGGAATTACCCAATACACTGCAGATTCTAGTAAAAAAGCCAGTGTTATAATAATAGCTATACGTTTTCCTACTTCTCTTTAAAAGTCCTTTTAGTTGTCTTTTGAAAATTGTTTAACAGTTAAAATGAAAACCTTCAAGTACAAATCCCTTTCTCACATGCCAGCTTCCTGAGGGCCTCTTTCCATTACTTATTGCCAAGCTATTCTCTGCAAATTAGTCCACATGATCTAAGTGGGTCAAAGAAGTGGAACATATCACAACGTGAATTGTGACACTTGATGCATCACTGAAAAAGCAGTGCTTGGATGGAACTGTCATGGTGTCCTAAGTCTCAGAATAGAGCGATACAGGCTAGAAGGACTGTCCTGCATGTGTGTGTGTGTGTGTGTGTGTGTGTGTTATGTGCCTTCAAGTTGATTACGACTTATGGCAACCCTATGAATCAGCGACCTCCAATAGCATCTGTTATAAACCACCCTGTTCAGATCTTGTAAGTTCAGGTTTTGGCTTCCTTTATGGAATCAATCCATCTCTTGTTTGGCTTTTTCTACTCCCTTCTGTTTTCCCCAGCATTATTGTCTTTTCTAGTCAATCATGTCTTCTCATTATGTGTCCAAAATATGATAACCTCAGTTTCATCATTTTAGCTTCTAGTGATAGTTCTGATTTAATTTGCTCTAACACCCAATTATTTGTCTTTTTCGTGGTCCATGGTATCTGCAAACCTCTCCTCCAACACCACATTTCAAATGAGTTGATTTTTCTCTTATCCACTTTTTTCCCTGTCCAACTTTCACAACCAGAAATAGAGATCGGGAATTCCGTGGTCTGAATGATCCTGACTTTGGTATTGAGTGACGTATCTTTGCATTTGAGGATCTTTTCTAGTTCTCTTATAGCTGCCCTCCCCAGTCCTAGCCTTCTTTTGATTTCTTGACTATTATCATACTTCACATAGTGGTCGTGTGGCTTCCATGAATTGTCTGGAATGCAGATTTGCATCATTTTTTGTTCTTTTCTGCAGAGAGGAATACCTTGAGAGGTTGGGCTCATTTTTTGGCTGCCCAGCCAGTGTGGTGTAGTGGTTAAGGTGCTGGACTACGACCTGGGAGACCAGGGTTAGAATCCCCATGCAGCCATGAAGCTCACTGGGTGACCTTGGGCCAGTTACTGCCTCTGTCTCAGAGGGAGGCAGTGATAAACTCCCTCTGAATATCACTTACCATGAAAACCCTATTCATAGGGTTGTCATAAGTCGGGATCGACTTAAAGGCAGTCCATTTCCATTTTCATTGTGCAAGATGCAACTTTTATTATAGTGGATTGTTTTTGTGCCTAAAGTGTGTGTCAGTTATTGAACACAAGATGGCACTAGTTTACCCTCCTAGCAGCAATATCAATAACATGAAATGTTCAGTGGGAGGGCAAGGTATTCATTTTGTCTCTCCTAATAAGCTGCTGTTTGGTTTGGAAGGGAGAGCTATCTCTTCTCTTCCCTGTCCTGTGCCCCCCAGTATCTCAGTGGTTCTTAGAACCATTTGGTTCAAGGTCAGGATCCAGGTTGCAGCCGTGTGTGTGTGTGTGTGTGTGTGTGCTAATCCTGTAGCTGTTTGAATGCTTTCTGTGTACAAGGCAAACTAGAATTCTACAGTGTGTGTATACATACAATATCTGTTTAATGAATTAGAAGTTTGGCATATGAAAATATGTATCCAGTTTAACCATCTTTACAGTATTTTCCCTTTATGCAGAGAAAATTAAAAAAAACACTGCATGTAGAATTATATTGTTTACGATGCTACTGATTGAATAATAAGAGACAGATATATTTAAAAGATTTCCTCACAGACAGCTTATTAGCTCGAGAAAATAAAATAGGTATTAAGTAAGCTTGGAGTAAAAGTTACAACAAGCCCTTTGTATGTGTTTGGTTGCTTGACAAGACTAAGATGGAGTGAATCTTAATCATCTAACAGTTCTGCTTCCTTCAGTAGGGTTTCCCTTGAAACTGAGCCTATTTTTTATTTTTTTCATAAAAATATATCAAGGCGGCCTAATACAAAGTTATAATAAAATTGACGAAAGCCAAATAAGTAAGCATCTCCAGCTTCTGTCCAAAGTGAAGCTTTATGTAAGCCAAAGCTGCAGATACAACAAAGCTTCAAAAGTTTCCAGATCTAATCTCATAGCCTCAAAAATCCCAAATGAGTAGGTGTTAATACTCTGGACATAAGCTACTGGCTTTAAACATTTCACTTCTGACACATTTCCATCCAGTGTCCCTTTTCACATTAAAGTTCCAACAGCTTTAAGCATGCTTATAATACTGAAATGTATCTTTGGAAGTCTGGTTACTTGTGGTGGTGGTAGCTTTCTCTACCATCTCTTGCAACTGGCTAACTTGCACAATGCTTATTTTGAAGGTTGTATTATTTGCAGTAGCAAACTTAAGAAAGCCAAGTCATTCATTGAGAATTGACATCCAGGTGCTGTATATGCCTTGCACCTGGCAGGTTTTTTTTAAAGCTGACTAATGAAAGCTTCAAAAAGCTTTAAGGGAATGAAAGATGCATGTGGTGGCAGATACCAGCACTGATCTTTGCAAAGTTCAGCATCTCTCATGACTCTGTTTATTCTTACTAGGATAAATGGCCATGCTCATTGGTCTAAGAATAAGATATGTAAGATGCTGTAGGTAGATATAATGAGCTCATAGCCTGACAAATGAGACTGTTATCAAATAGGTATAGTTACGAGACCAGGGTGCAGTTACAAGCCCATGGTACCATAATGAATCAGAAACTTTTTAGAATCCAGGAAGATTTGTGTCTTGCTCGGAAGCATTCTTAATGCCATTTATGTTCATCCGCTGTAACCATACATTTTATTCCACTCAAATCAATTGCTAATGTAAGGTATCCTAGAAGAATGTTCTTCTCTCTTGGTAAGATACCTAATATGGTGTACAGTAGAGGTTCCCAAACTGTAATCCATGGACCACTTCATTCAGGTGGTATGTGGTGTGTTTGTGGATTTTTGGCTGAAGATGGGAGACGGCACATCCCTCACATTAAATATTCATATTGATTTCTATTATATTTGTATTTTTATTACCTAGAGTTTTTTTGTTGGATGACAGCTTGAATGCAATAAAATAGAATATAGAAGAAATAAAAGAAGTAATTAAAATGCAGTTAAAATGATACAGCATCTAGTAAAGCACATTGCAGTTGTTACAACAGGTGGAAAAACCATTAAGTGATATGCCAAGACCCCCAGCAGTCTTCAAGTGGTTTCTTTGTGGGGGGAGTTTGGGAAACACTGGTATAGAGTTCAGTGTTTGACTGAGGCCAGGGATCCCTAGGTTCAAATTCCAGCTCACCTGGTGACTTTGAGCGAGTCACAAATGCCTAGCCTGATCTACCTCCCAGGGCTGCTATGAGAATAAAATGGATGGGTAGAGAAGTATGTACACCACACTGAGCTCTTTAGAGAAATGGAAAGAAGGTTTTAAATGATTCAAGGAAAAGTATAGGAATTTCTGGATGTTTTTGAAAAGAAAAAAATCCTTAAAGTCTGTAATCTATTATTAATATAATTGTTATTTTATTTATTTGTTTTTGGTTTAATTCTGAGATTGAGTGAAAATATCCTTCTGTTAACAAAATTTTTGAGGCAGAAAAAAAGTAGAAGCTGAGCCCCCACTTAAAATGCATGCAGTTAGAGTTAACCTATGTTTTACTTAATTCCCAGGCAAAATACTTTGTGATAGCTGGTGAAATATGTATGTTATTGGAAAGGCATTTGTGTGTGATGTGTTTTGTGCTTTTGCCTTAGCTTTTTCATGTTCAAGCAAGATCATCTTACCTTTGTTGTACACAGTGGCCTGGCTCACACATAACCCCAAGCTAAATTGAATGAGCAAGCATGTGGGTACCCAGGAGGAAATACTACTACCCACAGTTAAGCCATAGTTTGGCTTAGCATTGTGTGCAAACCTGGGCTTGTGGATGATCTCACTCTAAAAAAAAACCCCACGAGCTGTAGCCGAGGCTAGTTCCCATGGGTGTTTTTGGAGGAGTCCCATGAGACCAGGTTCACATAGAGCCAGTGTGGTGTAATGGTTAGAGTGTTTGACTGTGACCCAGGAGGCCAGGGTTCAAATCCCCCCTCAGACATGAAGCTCAGTGGCTGACCTTGGGCCAATCACTGTCACTGAGCCTAACCTACCTCACATGGCTGTTGTCACGATAAAATGGAGAGGGCAGAACCATGTAAACCATCTTGAGCTCCTGGAAGGAAAGGCAGGATATAAATGTAACAAATAAATATATATATACATGTAACGTCAAGCCAAGCTATGCCTTAGGTCCAGGTAGCATGGCAGTAGCAGGGCTGGGTCAGGAGGGAAATTGCAACCACAGTTTTTCTTCTGAGTACCCACACACCTTTCCCACTAAGCCTTATCTTGGCTTAGCATTATATGTGAATGAGGCCCGTGGGTGTGTGTGCCCAGGTTCAGCTGCATTGGCTCCCCCCCCTTTCAGAGGCAGCATGCTTCTGAAAACCAGTTGCTGGAAGCCTCAGGAGGGGAGAGTGTTCTTGCACTCGGGTCCTGCTTGCGGGCTTCCCCCAGGCTCCTGGTTGGCCACTGTGAGAACAGGATGCTGGACTAGATGGGCCACTGGCCTGATCCAGCAGGCTCTTCTTACGTTCTTATGTTCTTATGTTCAGTACTTCATTGCACCAGATATGATTGTAAGGTCAATGTGCCCATTACCATCTCCACAACTAGAGGGACAATATCATTGTGGTGATTTCTCATGTATGAGGGTTGGTTCTTGTGCTTTTACTTTAGTGTTAACCATTTGACATCTTCATATTTTTTTTTTACCTTGTCGGTCAAGGCGGCTTCCAAATATCAGTACTGAGATAGTCTCTGCCTTTATGCTCACAGTCCTTGGAAGACATGACATGCAAGGGGATGAGATGGCGGGGGAAGGGGGGACAGACAGAGGGGATCAACTTCAGGCACCAGTTCTCAAAGTTACGGTTCTAATAATGACCAGCTAAGATGGAAACACTTCAGGAAGCTGATGTAATGGCAGTTGAAGGAGAGCCTAAGGCACCTCATCTCCCGGCAGAGGCAATGAAATGGACCATTGGTCTCACCTGAAGGGTGATTTTCATAGGAGGACTGCCATCAAGCGGGTTATAGCTCCACCTATCGTCCGAAGGCAAGAATGTTTTTGAAGTCAAGACTAGGGGCGTCAGGCCCCTCCCACTCTCCAGTTCATTTGCAGCGAGTCCAAAGAGAGATATCTAAAAATGCAGGAGAAAAGGCCAACGGGCCTACCAGCAAAGACATAACACAATAGCAATAATCATAATAATATGACTCTAACGTAGCGATATAACATTAATAGCAGTCTTGACTTCACTAGTAAATCTAATATAATAGCGTAACAGGAATATATGAAAAAACCCCAAAAATATCTAGGTATCCAACTGGGAGGGTTGTGATGGCAGTCCTCCTATGAAAATCACCCTTCAGGTTAGACCAATGGTCCATTTTCCATAGGAGGACTGCAGTCAAGCGGGATGTACCAAAGCAGCCCATAACAGGGAGGGACCACCCACATCCTAATCATCATTAAGAACCTGTTGCAACACTCGTCTGCCAAAAGAGGCATCGGCAGAGGCATAACGATCTATTTTGTAATGCCTTATAAACGAGTGTGAGGTAGACCAAACAACAGCTCTGCAAATATCAGCAACAGGAGCGTTGGTAGCAAAAGCAGCCGTAGTGGCCGCTGACCTAGTGGAATGAGCTGTTATACTAGCTGGAACTGGAAGCTTAAGGGACTCATAGGCTAAGGTAATACATGCACGCAACCAGCGGGATAAGGTGGAATTAGCTACTTTATGCCCCATAGAACATGGATGAAAGGATACAAACAAAGACTCAGTTCGTTGTATATCCTGGGTCCTAGACAGGTAGGTCTTGAGAGCCCTCCGAACATCCAATGAATGCCAAGCCTTCTGTAGAGGATGGGTAGGATTCGGACAAAATGAAGGAAGAACAATGTCCTGGTTGCAATGGAAAACTGAATTGACCTTGGGACGGAAGGAAGGATCAGTTTTCAGCACAACCGAGTCCTTGTGAAAGACACAGAGATGGCGGGCAGAAGACAATGTGCCCAGTTCCGAAACTCGTCTCACAGAGGTGATCGCGATCAGGAACAGGACCTTGAATGACAACAGACGTAAAGGCACAGTCCTAAGGGGCTCGAACGGAGGGTGTTGTAAAGCCTGTAGGACCTTCGACAAACTCCATGAGGGAAAACGGTGGAATACAGCCGGTGAGCGTAACGCGGTTCCCCTCAGAAAATGTTTGATGAACGGGTGCGAGGCAATAGGAGCACCAGCGGAGGACACTGAGAGAATGGACGACAGAGTGGACGCATGTCTACGTAAGGTGTTGGGTCTAAGTCCCATCAGGAGGCCCCTATGAAGGAATTGCAGCACCTGTTGTATTGTGGCCTGGGAAGAATCGAGGTGCTGGGACTGACACCACCTGGAGAATGCCACCCAAGTATGTTGATATATACGGGTGGTGGATGGTCGTCTCGAGGCCAAGATAATGTCAATAACAGCGTCAGACAGTCCAGCAGACCTTAAATGTCCCCGTTCAAAAGCCACGCTGTTAGCTTGAGCCAATTGGGATCCTGATGCAATATTGGGCCCTGGGATAAGAGGTCTGGCCTGACCGGGAGCGTCCAAGGCTCCATCACTGACATGGCAAGGAGATCCGAGAACCACGGTCGACGGGGCCAATATGGAGCTATCAGAACCAGTTTGGCCCTCTCGTGTCGCGCCTTTCTCAAGGTTCTGGCTAACAGTGGTATTGGAGGGAAGGCGTACAATAGGCCATCCGGCCACGGTAGCGATAGGGCATCCACCGCTTCTGCTGTCGTGTCCAGGTATCGAGCAAAGTACCTGGGTAGCTGGCAATTGCGACTGGAGGCAAATAGATTGACTGAGAAGACGCCGAACTGACACTGGAGAAGATGGAAAATGGTCGGATGAAGTTTCCATTCTCCTGGAAAGACCTGTTGTCTGCTGAGCCAGTCTGCTGTCACATTCCAAATCCCTCTGAGATGTTCTGCTTTTAAGGATTGCAGATGTTGCTCTGCCCAGTCGAATATGAGGGAAGCTAGGTTCTGCAGAGGATGGGACCTGGTCCCCCCTTGTCTGTTTAAATGAGATTTGGCACACGTGTTGTCCGTTCGAATGAGAACATGGTCCAAGTAGAACAGAGACTGAAAATGAAGCAGAGCTAAGTGGACAGCCTTCAGTTCCAGCCAATTGATGCTCTGAGTCTGCTCTGCTGTGGTCCAACCCCCCTGAACAAACTGGGAGTTGCAGTGGGCTCCCCAGCCGAGGAGACTGGCATCTGTGGTGATAACAGTCCTGTGGGGTTCTCTGAATGGAGTGCCCTGGGTGACATGTTGGACCCTCGTCCACCAGCGGAATGAAAGATGCAGTGCGGGGCTCAAGGGAATTGCTCGATGATTTGACCTGGCAATGTCCTGCTGAAACGGCAACAAAGCCCACTGGAGTTGGCGAGTATGAGCTCGAGCCCATGGCACAATATGGATGGTGGACACCAACATTCCGAGAGCCCTGGCTAGAAGCATGACGTCTGCGGTTGCGTGGTGCATCAGAGACCGTGCAATGTCTGTGATAGCAGTTAGCGGTCTGGAGACAGGAACACCGTTGCCTGCAGTATGTCCAACATCGCCCCTAGATGTTGTAGGCGTTGGGTTGGTTGGAGATGGCTTTTGTCGAAATTGACTAGCCAGCCGTAGGCCTGCAAGACATGGAACGTGAGCATTAGATGGCGATGAGCCAGCTCCCTGGAACTCGCCCGTATTAAAAGATCATCCAAGTAGGGGTAGATATGGACCCCTTGAAGCCGGAGGTAAGCCACTAGTATGAGTAGCACCTTGGTAAATACTCTCGAGGCAGATGAGAGGCTGAACGGCATCGCTCGATATTGAAAATGCTGGGGGCCGAAAGCAAACCGAAGGAATTTTCTGTGGGCTATGCAAATAGGCACATGGAGATACGCTTCCTTTAGGTCGATAGAAGCCAGGAAGTCTTCTTCTTGAAGGCTTTCTGTAATGGAGTGGAGGGATTCCATTTTGAACCTGCGATACTTTACGAAACGGTTGATGAACTTGAGGTCCAACACCGCCCTCCATAACAGATCTCGTTTGGGCACAGCAAATAGGAGGGAGTACACCCCTTCCGACCTCTCTGTTGTAGACTGGCTCTATCGCCGCTGTGTCCAAGAGGTGATGTATGGCTGTCGCCCTGGGACAAGGGGAGGGATGAAATCTGTCCGGAGGGATTGCCGAAAACTCTAGTGCATAGCCATAACAAAAAAGATCTCTGATCCAGGCGACCTGAGTCAGACGCAGCCAATGGTCTCCAAACAGAAGCAGTCTGCCCCCAACCGGTATCGCGTCAGTACTGTCTGTGCTGGTGAGACCCTCCCCTATATGAAGACGTTGAGGTACCTCTGCGCCCCTGGTACTGACCTCTGCCTGGGAAACGTCTGTTCCAGACTCCCCTGGAGGGATGGAAATCATAGGTTCGGAAATCGCGGCCTCATCCCCCGGGCCGCGTTCCTCGAAAGGGCTGGGTCATGTGGTATGAGGTGAAATGTCTGAAAGGCCTGCGATCAACGTTCCTGACAGTGGCCAAGACAGGCTTTCGAGCATCCTTGGGGTCAACAAGCACTGCCTTTAGGGCTTCCTCGCCGAAGAGTAATGAGCCAGAATAAGGTGCCCTTGATAAATTAACTCTGGCTGTAGAGTCTGATTGCCAGTGACGAAGCCAGAGGGGCCATCGAGCGACTACTTGAGCTGCCATAGCTCGTGCTCCCAGCTGATTTACGTCCAAGGTGGCATCAGCCACAAAAGCCGCTGTCTTGCGCAATTTCATCAGTGACCTCAGAGAGACAGGATCGGGATTAGGATCATCTAAGAGGTCATCCAACCACATCATCGCTGCCCTAGAAAAGATGGAAGCTGATGCAGAGGCTTGCATGGAGAAAGCGGTGGCCTCATGATTCTTATGTAAGGCAAAGTCCAGCCTCCGCTCAGTGGCGTCCTTTAAATGTGAATCTCCTTCCCTCGGCAAAAGGGATCTAGAGACTAGACTGGAGATTGGCTCGTCTATGCCAGGGACGGCCAGTCTGCTTGTGAAGTCCGGAGCCAAAGAGTAAAGTCTGTCCGCAAGGGCGTTAAAATGGCGTGTTTGTAATGGATGAGATCATTTGTCCTTGGCCAGTTTAGCAATAGGATCTGGCACAGGAAGGTAGTGCTCTGCTGGTGTGGGGGATTTCAAGACCCTGGCCCCTTTAATAGCGGGAGTGGCAGCTGCAGGTTGTGTAGATTGGAGACCAAGGGTGTTCAATACTCTGCGAGCAAGGGGCTGATAATCTAAGGCATCAAACAGGCGATAAGATGTATCCTCCTCATGTTCCGAATGATCACTCAATTCGTCTCCTTCGGGTTGCACAGCAAATGGTGACTCCTCCCCACAAGAAACGTCGTCAACAAACCTGCCCCTGGCAATGTCAAAAGGATTTGGAGAGCATGATGGATCTGCCTCATTGCGTACATAGTGGTCCACACTGCGCTGAGGAATGGCGGGGACTTGTGATGGTGACTGTGTTTGAGTGAAGAACGACAGCATGTCTTGTAGTTGTGATATGAACTCATGAGACAGCTGTAGCCCCGGGGAGGTAGATGGTTGCGCTTGTAGAGGCGACATTATGGACGGCTCAGCAGGCTGTGAAGATGAATAAGCCCTAGGTGGTAATATGGGAGGAGGGTGGCTGGCTGCTGGTTGGTCAGGAAACCCAGCAAAGTCCTCCTCCTTGGAGGATGCAGTCGGAGAGTGAAATAGATTTGTTAACTATTCCTGGCCTGCCCCCTCGGAAACAGGAACAGAGACGTAGCATGGCCGCTTGGTTGTGCTGTGGCTGGATAGATGTTTAGTTTTGGCAACCGCTTTGGTGTGCTTATGCTTGGCCACCTTAGATTGTTTCGGCTTGGTTGCCTGAGTTATCGCTGGCTGTTCCGCCATCATATATTTTCTAGGGGGTTCAGTACATGGCCACGGATGGGGCAGAATGTACAGACCTGAACAGGTTCAGTACACGGCCACGGATGGGGCAGAATGCACCAGCTCAGATGGCTAAGTACACGGCCACGGATGGGGCAGAATGTACAGTTCCAGACAGCCTGAGTATACGCAGAAAGTACAATTTCAAACAGCCTTGGTACACGGCCACGGATGGGGCAGAATGCACAGTTCCAAACAGGCTTTGCACACGGCCACAGATGGGGCAGAATGTACAGTTCCAACTAGGCTGGATACATGAAACAGCTTCAATAGTCAGCTTCAGGCAGCAGTTTGTGTTGAAGAACTTACAGCAGGATTATAGAGGTTCTGCTCTGCAGCATACACACAGAAACTGACAGAAAAGGCCTAGAACAGAATCGTTTACTATGGGAAGGACCAAACAGAAAGGGCGGGAAAGAAGGGGGAGGAACAAAATGGCACCCGCAAAAAGAGCGGGAAAATTGGCCAATCAGAAAGGCTTCGGGCGATGAAGAAGCAATGGCGGTCACAGGGGAGCACCAGCGAGCTCAAAAAACGGCCTCAAAAAATGCTCTGGAGCCGCGGGGCTGAGAAGCGCAATCACAGCTTAGAGAGCGAGCCAGATCTCTACAGCCGCGGGACAGACTCAGCAAGCGAGGGGAATAAGGAGCCGCAGCCGCAGGCTCCGAAGGCAGTCGCGGCGAGATTTAAAATGCCGCAGAACGAGCCGGGGGAGGCGGGGCAGCCCAACCAGAAAGGGACAGTGAAAGTAGAAAGAGCCACAGCCACAGGCTCTGGAGAAAAAACTAAGGGAGCTGCCGTGAAAATAGGCGGCGAGTTGAAAAAAGAGCGGCGGCGCAAGGCAGAGAGCTGCAGCCGCAAGCTCCTGGATTAAGTCTGCATCCGCCGGCTGAGGAAGGGAGAACCGCAGCCGCGGTCTCCCAGAATCGCCGTTCGGCTAGGCAGGGAGCTGCAGCCACAAGCTCCTGGAGTAAGTCTGCGTCCGCCGCCTTAGGAAGGGAGAACCGCAGCCGCGGTCTCCCAGTAAATAGCTAGGGACTGAGGAAAAAAAATAGACAAAAAGGGGATCCCCCTTAAGTACAAAGACAAACAAAGTACAGTCAGTCCCACAGACTCTAAAGTAAAAGACAGAGGGAAGGAAATAACGTGGAATACACACACAAAACCTCCACACCCTGTCACACAAATACACAAAAACTTATCTAGACGCTAAGCTATATATCCAACTTGCACGGACGAAGGCAAGAATGAACTGGAGAGTGGGAGGGGCCTGACGCCCCTAGTCTTGACTTCAAAAACATTCTTGCCTTCGGACGATAGGTGGAGCTATAACCCACTTGATGGCAGTCCTCCTATGGAAAATAGTCCTTTTCTCCTCTCCTCACTTTTGATGCACTAGTAGCACATCATTGCTCCAAACAAGGAATCTTGGAAAATGTGGCTCTGTAAAGAATACTTGGCGTCCTCACTAAAATTCCAGGGGTTCTCTTGGGTAAAATTGTGACTGCAAAACAAGTTTCAAATGTGATTGGAAATCAACCCAGGTTTTGGCCTTGGAGATCAGATCTGCATGAAAATTTATGCCATTATCCAAACTGGTACCTAAGTTCAATAAACATTCCTATTTTAATATCCCCAATTTGAAGCATTGATATTTTAGAGCATGAAATTTACAGGAGGGAATGTGTGAGGCAGGTAGCATTTTTTATTCAAGGTTGGAGTTAATTTAGATTGCCTTCTGTGCAGTACAGTATCCGATTACCAACTCATAGTCCTAAGAGCACAAATTCATTTGAATGCTCTTAGCATGTAAGGCAGACTAGAAGCCCTGAAGGTAGAGGGGTGGGGGTTGGCTAGTTAGTTGCCTTCTCTCTTTTGGTGGTTCACTCCAACAAGCTTCATTAACACATGATTCTAAAATAAAATTTGAAGAAAGTGGCTTCTTTGAACACCTCTCAGTTTGCCATGCTTTGGCCGAAGAGTCCCTTATCCATTCCCTTCACCCTTTCCCAAAGCTTGATGAGAGGAGGAACAGAAAAGGGCAGTTCAACTGAGGCTATGTTAGAATTTGTTGTTAGCCAGGCATGTGTCATACCAGTCAGAGAGGTTTTTCTGATACTTAAAATTAATTTTCAGTCCCTAGCTGGATGTGGGACTGTAAGGAGAACAACAGATAAATTGCTTTTGTTAACTTGATTTAAAAAAAAAACATGTATGGTGGAGTTTGGAAATGAATTAGCTCTATATTAACTGATTTTAAAAGCTGATGATGGGAGTGTATGGAATTGGGCTGATACTGTTGATGTGTGTGTTAGGGTTGCGAGTTGCATGGTTAATGTACATAACAACTGGCCGTGAGTCATGGAGAATGTGAACATATCCTTCCATGAAGATAGAACTTGAATTGCACTCCTGAACTGTGCCTCCCTGGTGCAGAACGAATAGCATTCCTGAGAAAAATACGTTGGAGATCCTGGTTTCTCTTTTCATAGACAGATTATATGTACATACTCCATGAAGTGTGGTGAATATGCACAATAGTGGTTATTACACACATTAGCTGCTCAACTCACATTACCCCAACATAGATGTATGTGTCCCATCTATTCTGGCACCCGAAGGGAAGTGGACTGAACATACCCACCCACTATTAATGCTTAGGAGGAGCCATGCCCCACACTTTCCATGACATTTCCACTTGTTAATAACGTAACTCCCATTCTCTGTGGCTCAAACTAAACTTTACAGCATCATGGCCAGTTTGTTAAAATGTGGATTGTGCTGATTTCCTATAAATGAAGAGTGTGTGTTGTTTTCAGTATTGGATGAATGAGACTTGTAGAAAGTGCTGGACGTTCTCCCCCCCCCCCCCGAAACAGCTTCTTGGCAGCCTTTTTCCTTCCAATAGAGATAAATAGCTTGTTTGTATGGACTCCTTTCCTTTAAATTTGGTGACCTTATTCTCTGTCTCTTAATCTGCCACATCACATCTAATTTGTCACTAAAACCAAGATAGCAGCACAAGCAACAGATAACCGCGGGTGCATTTTTAATTTAGGAAGGTGCAGTATTCCTACCATACATAAGAGAGCCAGGCACAGTGGGGAGAGGTTTTATGCACAGACAGCTAAAGCCAAGACACATCCTGTCTACTCTTAGCATGTACGTGCAGTCAATACATTCAGGTTACTGTGCTAGGGCTTTGTTTTCTTTTAATGTTTGTTGTTATGTGCCTTCAAGTCGATTACGACTTATGGCGACCCTATGAATCAGCGACCTCCAAGAGCATCTGTCATGAACCACCCTGTTCAGATCTTGTAAGTTCAGGTCTGTGGCTTCCTTTATGGAATCAATCCATCTCTTCTTTGGCCTTCCTCTTTTTCTACTCCCTTCTGTTTTTCCCAGCATTATTGTCTTTTCTAGTGAATCATGTCTTCTCATTATGTGTCCAAAGTATGATAACCTTAGTTTCAACATTTTAGCTTCAACTGATAGTTCTGGTTTAATTTGATCTAACACCCAATTATTTGTCTTTTTTGCAGTCCATGGTATGCGCAAAGCTCTCCTCCAGCACCACATTTCAAATGATCTTTTAATGTAGATGCATAGAAACTTATTTAACCATCTTCAGTGCGATGATTTTTTTTTAAAGAGTTTTTTAAAAAATGTAATAAGAGTACAATGCTCAATGGAAGCCAATGCCTCGCATCTTTATTTCCTGGCTAGCACATGGTAGCTATTTCTAGTAAAATGCTTTCCTTTTGAGGTTAGCCTGAGTCACATGGTGATGAGATCACTTATGCCCATCAGCATTGTTTTGTCATAAAGGGTGAAGGAAGTCACTGCCCTAACAGTGCTGGGGTAAGAGTGATAAGAACCTTGAATTGTCATATAATTATTAAGCAGTCTATATTCATAACTTTTTGGCATCTTACTCCTAGAAAACAAGGCAATGAGATTGGATGGGTTCTGGGAGAGCACCTTTTATGGGTTGGTTGCTGTGGATGAAATAGACTGCAAACTTTTGCAAAACATTTCTTTTATCAGGAATGAAAAGCACACAGATAACGGCGATAATAGGTAGCCATATGTACACCCTTATAATAGCTAAAAAATGCAAGTCTGTGTTCAGTCTGTTATCATCTAAAACATGGAGATTAGCTTTAGATCCTGGGTAAGTGTTCTGATATGCAAACATATGGAAGTAAAGCCTGTTTGACTTCAGTGGAATTTGTTTGCAAGTAAATATGCTTTGGGCCACTGCCCTAACTCGCAGAAATGCTTGATTTATAGCTTCTAGTTTATATATCTCCAAGTAGGCCAGAGTTCTTGTTATGTTTTGAGGATAAATAGAACCAGTCGTAATTTGCTTTGTTGTATAGGTATATGTGTTGCATTTTCAACCACTACTTATATTTAAGTAAAAAAACACAGAATATGCACACCGGAAATAATATTTTGTACAAATGCAAGTATATTTTTGTTAACTAAAACATACTGGTGTATTAATAGTACAAACAGCGAACATTTTCCTCAATCACTGATTGTATTGTTTTCATTGAATGTGATTATTTGTTTGTTTTATATAACCGGGACCTTGCCAGAAGCTCTGAATTCAACACTGAGCTTCTTCATGGTTCAGCCTGCCACATAATAAGAAGCTAGGATCAGAATGGTGTATGATCGTTGTGATGGGTCCAGCTTGTGAACAGCAAAATGCCTAATTTTTGAGACAAAAGCTTCATATTTTCTTACTAAATGTTTAGTCATAGCTTCTAAAAAGTGTACTGTGTACAGTTCCTTTTTTGGATGGAATTTTGCTAGAACTGATGGAATTTACTGGAGAGAATTTTGCTGATTTGGCTTCTATTAAATCACAAATGTCCTATTTTTATTTTAAAAGCCATGTAACCCATTTTTGTTTGTTTGTCTTTTTCCTCTGTTTTAGATGTGTGCAACAGTACTAATCTTCCCGAAGTTGAAATCATCAGTTTGCTTGAAGAGCAACTGCCCCACTATAAGCTAAGAGCAGATACAATCTATGGTTATGACCACGACGACTGGCTTCATACTCCTCTCATTTCTCCTGATGCTAATATTGACTTAACCACTGAGCAAATAGAAGAGACACTGAAATACTTCCGTAAGTCTAATATATTCATTTGTAGTCAAATGCAATCACCTGTAGAATTCATTAATTATCTTTGTCCCCCCGCCCCAGCCAATATTTCCTCAGTTTAGTAGCTATTCTTAGATAAATAATGCAATGTATGGGACAGATCACGTTAATTTGAAAAATGACAGTACTATAATAGAAATCATGAACTTGTATCTGGTCCTTCTGTGAATCAGTTTGTATACATAAACTAGGTGGAAAACACAGTTAAATATACTACTCATAACAGCTTTTCTGTTGTAGGCTGTATATGACATTTTATACCCAACTAAAAGCATTTGGAATATAACTTGCGTATGTCAATCTCCACCAAGTTCATGATTTTTCTTTGGCTTATTATACAGTGGCAGGGTAAGAAGCCGAGGCTGCAATCCTACACACAAGCTGCTTACCTCCAGCAGCCAAGAAGGTTGCAAGCTTGCAAACATTTACAACACAAGTGGTGACCAAAAAGCAGCTTGGAACTCTTACTTCAGTATTTAAAAATCCTTGGAATGCCCTTGAAACCTCTCATGGAATTTGAGTTCACATAGTCATAGACTAAATATGGGTACGTTATACGTTATAGCTGCCAGCTTATTACCTGTGACATTAAGAATTATCTTAAATATCCATACAGTTAAAAACAATGTCTTATCCTTTTGTTAGTAGGTCAGCTAAACTTTCAGAGAAAAGTGACAAGTACAAAAATACCAAGAGATTAAACTAAGATTTGAAGTGCTGTCCCCGCTCCCTAGTAACTCCCTGCTCCCTAGTAAATGTGCATTTGTGTCCCTTTTGGGTGCACATCATCGCTCAAGGTTGATACTGGATGGGCTACTGAAGATCTGCTGGAATTACATTGATAATGTTGTGATTTGTAGATAATGTAGGTTCGCAGCAACATTAAGTTGTGTACTGCAGGTTTTTTTAAGGTTGCCTCTATTGCAACGAACTGCAAGTTAATATTTCCAAAATGAATACATTTTCAGTATTGATCATCAAGAAAGCTCTAGTGCAGAGAAGAATTTTAACCCCCTAACAATAGGATAATTATCTGAAGTAGAGCCATCGGATCTGTTGCATATATTTTGAGTGTTCCCAGAGTGGTTTAAGCAGGCAACTCTGGAAAGTGTAGCACTGTAAGGGAAATGGCAGCCTCCTAACAACTCTCAGCCCCCTTAACAAACTACACTTCCCAGGATTCTTTTTTGGGGGCAGGGGGAGCCATAACTGTTTAAAGTGGTTTGCTACTGCTTTAAACGTATAGTGTGGATGGGGCCCAAAAGCAAACTGCAGTTTTGGATTGCAAACTAGTTTTCTTCTTTGCTATGCTCGCATGTACACTACTGTTTTCATTTAAATGGCACATTTAATTGCCAGAGTGCATTGCAATACAAACAACCCTGTGAGGTAGATTTGTTCTGTTTTACAGTTGGCGAGTTGAGGCTGAGATACAGTGACTTGTCCTGAGCAACATAATGACACTATAGCAAAGCCAGGTCTCCTGTATCTAAATCCAGCATTGTCCATTAGACATATCTTAGAGTACCACAAAGGATATTTCAAATCTAAAGGAATTATCCATCTCAAGTCGCTCTGAGCTTTATGCAATAATGTAAGAAAGATAGTTTTCTCTGCTATTTTGTAAGCTTTTGAGTCAATATTTGGAACTTTCTACCCCTGTGGGGGCAGTGTGAATGATCTAGGTTCTGTATTAACTGTTTGCAAGCCACTGATTGATAGCTGTGTTTCATCTACAGCTGATGATCAGGGTATGCTGTATACAGGCATACCCCACTTTAACATACGCAATGGGACTGGAGCGTGTATGTAAAGTGAAAATGTACTTAAAGTGAAGCAATTATCTATGCTTGTACTGCACGGGAATCGCCACTAGATGGCAGCAGCGTCATGCCATTAAGTATCCGTTATTGTGAAGTGCGTACGTTAAAGTGGGGTATGGTGGAGTATGGAGCATGTACTTTATAGCAAGGTGACTTTAAGTGAAGCGACTTTAAGCGGGGTATGCCTGTATTTCAGGGTTCATGAGCACTTTCTCGTTATTGGTTTGACAACTTTGTATTGTATTCAGAAACAAGAACAAAAAATGCATTAACATTCTCTGGTGTTTTCATAAGTGTTGCTAGGGTCATTCTTGTCAGAGGTTGTTTAGCCAATACCACTTGATTAGTGTTAACTTCCATCAGTCACGTACGTAGTGCCTCGCTATTTCAGTTGGATTTCATTTCCTTCTGACACCACTGCTTACTACTCCCCCCTGTGCTACCATTTATACCTGCAATTGAGAATACACTTTATGCATCTGATGAAATGGATTCCAATCCATAAAATCTTATGCTAGAATTAACTTTGTTAGTCTGTATAGTGTCACAACCCTTTTTTTATTTTTTTGCTGCAACAAGCTAACATGACTTCCCCTGCCCTCTGGAAATACCTTTCTAACACCAATGATAGCAAAAGCCAAGTAATTGTAGTGGTCTTATTTCCCTTTTGCCTTCTCTTTTTTGATTGTATGGTACCCTTCATTGAAGCACCGCTGGATTCCCTATACAGTATCTGTAATTTCAAAAGGGGGGGGAGTTAAAACATATTTTATCACTTATAAGCCTGTTAAAATGGCTGTGTTATTGGAAATGGTGATGAAAATTGCCACATTTCCTGCTCCTTATGGTTGTACAAGTTTGGCAGAGTGAAAGGTTCAGTGTCTCTTTGGAAATAGTTGTAACATTGACTTCAGCAATACAATTAAACCTTCTGTGGAAAGATCTGTATCATAAGAGTTTGCTAACATTCTCTTGCTTAGCAATTTGCCACTAACTTGGACAACTGCATACGCCCTTATGTTTTGTAATCTGTGTGTCAGTGTCATTCTGTAGGAATCAGGTTGTATGTGTACAGGCTGCCTTTATATGGCAGGCAAGATAAAGGAGTCAGAGTGGTGCACTATTTATTAACACAGTGAATCAGAGTCACTTGAGTAATCTGTTTCAAGTCTCCTGTGCTGCACAAAGTTTATTGTCAATAATTATCTGTGTATTGCAACAAGGAAAAGTCTAGGAGAAAAATTGAAGGGATCTGTGATATAAATCAATATTTACTATAAAAACCCATTTTAAAACATATTTTATAAGGAAATTTTGCTAATTTTAATTGAATTGGTACCCAACTGAAAGGCTGTATCACAGGAGTGAAATTCTTCTATGTACAGTGCATGTTTCATCCTCCCATCCCTTCAGACACAATCCACATTAGATTTACTGATGTACAGTGCCTTGCAAAAGTATTCAGACCTCTGACCAATATGATTGAATTACAAATGCTACATTTTAATTTCGTTCTGTATGATATTTTCTTTTGAAACACGGAAGTTCAAAATCAATTATTGTAAGGTGACATTGGTTTTATCTTGGGAAATGTATGTAAGAAACAAAACAAACTGAAACATGTTGCTTGCATAAGTATTCAACCCCCACACAATATTTGGTAGAGACACCTTTCGTTGCAATAATAGCTTTAAGTATTTTGGGGTAGGTAAGTACCAGCTTTGCACCCAGTGTTGGAGGGATTTTGGCCCATTCATCTTGGCAGATCATTCCAGGTCGTTCAGGTTGGTTGGACTTTGCTTGTGGGCCCCAATTTTCAAAGAGCGCCACAGATTCTCCATGAGATGGAAATCGGGACTTTGACTGAGCCTCTGTGGGACATTCACCTTTTTGTTCTTGAGCCACTCCAGTCTTGTTTTGGCCTTGTGCTTGGGATCATTGCCCTGCTGAAAAGTTAATTTCCTCCCAAGCTTCAGTTTTTTAGTGGACTGAAGCAAATTCTCTTGCAGTATTTCCCTGTATTTTGCTCCATCCATTCTTCCTTCAATTTTAACAAGATGCCCAGTCCCTGCTGATAAGAAACATCCCCACAACATGATGCTGCCACCACCATACGTCACTGTGTCTTGAGGCATGGGCAGTGTTAGGTTTGCCTACACATGGTGCTTTGAGTTTTGGCCAAAAAGCTCTATCTTGGTCTCATCTGACCACAAAACCTTTTCGCACATCGCAGCTGGGGCACTCTCATGCTTTCTGGCAAACTTCAGATGTGCTTTCAGATGGTGCTTTTTTTGTAACGACTTCTTTCTTGCCATCCTCCCATACAGGTCAGTGTTATGCAGAGTTCTTGATATGGTTGACTGGTGCACCATTACTCCCCTCCCAGCTCCTTCCAAGTGATTGTTGGCTTCTCTGTGGCTTCTCTCACAAGTCTCCTCCTTGTTCAAGAGCTGAGTTTTGAGGGACGTCCTTTTCTTGGCAGTGCCTGGGTGGTGTGATGCAGTTTCCACTTCCTGATTATTGATAAAGCTGTGCTCACTGAGATATCCAAACACTTGAATATTAGTTTGTACCCTTTTCCTAATCTATGCATTTGTATTACATTATCTCTCACTTCTGTAGAATGCTCTTTGGTCTTCATTTTCCTTCAGATCCACAGCCTGACCAATGATCCTTCAACAGTGAGGTTTTTATCCTGACAATGTGACAGCAACTTTAATGGTTCACAGGTGGAGGCCAATGGTAAGGTAATTGTGTCCTCAATAGGGCAATTTCTTTCATCTGTGTAAACTGGGAGGTTCTACAGCACAGGGGTTGAATACTTATGCAAGCAACGTGTTTCAAGTTTTTGTTTCTTACAAATATTTCCAAACATAAAACCAATGTCACTTTTCAATAATTGATTTTGAGTTTCAGTGTTTCAAAATAAAATATCATACAGAATAAAATTACAATGTACCATTTGTAATTCAGTTATATGAGAGCATTGGTCAGGGATCTGATTACTTTTACAAGGCACTGTATATCTTGGTGTAATTTAAAAAACTGTCTCAAATAATTTTACCTACCAGAATTATTTACTCTAAAACTGGCTTGATTGGTTCATATCATGTGTGTGACTTGCTGTCACCAATATAATTATATATTACTGCGTGTATGCACACTGATTGTAGTTTTTTACATTTAGCATTTTAGTACTAATAACTGGTTGGGTAAGGTGGAATAACAATCTGTGCAGTTAATTTCCCTTTCTTTTACATTATATTTTGCCCAACTAGGGTGGGTTCAGTGCATAGTATTGTCATGACTGTGACCAATTCAGTCTGTGGTAGCATATAAATGCACTGCTGTGACTCAAAGAGTGATGGGAATAGGGCCTTGGTGTCAGATTTAGGAGACTGATAAATGCTTTCACTCTGGTCTAACTTCTTAATGGCAAGCTTGTATGATACCCATCTCAGAGCAGCCTCCCAAGCCCCATACACAGTGATAGTATGGTTAGTACATTACAGCACTCAATACCCTTCTTATTCATTGGAGATGATGATTGCAAAGATATAATATCATCACAGTGATCTTCCTGCTGAGTACACCTGTCACTGGTTCAGTCCTTCTAACCAATATCGGAGCCCATACACCAAAAGGGCATAGTTGAGGGTGAATAGCAAGTAGCTGCTATAGCTGCATGGTACTCCACCGACGTTACAACTCCTCCTTCTATGTATAAAAAACAGTGGCTTGAAGTGCTTTAAAGTACTATTTGGCCTATCAAATATAAACTGTTACTCTTCAGGTTAGTAGTGCCTGGTCTCTCCTCCTCCCCCCCCCTTTTAATTATTAAAATATTGATCCTTTCAGTTTGAGTAAATAACCTCTGGTTCTTTTTCACTGTTCTGTGGAACTTGTGTATTTAGTCTTGTTGTAAATTAGACAATATTTTTAAAAGGTTAGTTTGAAAGTTGATATTTGAACTTCATTGTGTCTGTGATGATGCTCTGAATTATGTTCTGTTTTGCCTTTGACCCTCCATCTCTTAAAGATAATGGCTACTTCCCAAGTGAAATGGGGGGGGAGTAGCTTGTGGCAAAGGGTGTTTGAGGGTCATCCCATGACTTGAGGGTGAAACTAGAATATAATCACCAAGCAATTTCAATCCTTTTTAATTATGTGAGGCTTGAATAATTGTTGTTGTTGTTGCTTTGTTGTTGTTATTATTGTTGTTATTATTATAGTAATTAACATAGAACAGAGAGGTACAAGTCATTGCTTAGAGACTTACATAGAAATATCTAGCAATAGTCTTAAGTTCTGCATTAATACTTGTTTTTCTTCCCTATCCTAAGTTTGCCCATAGAAGAACAAGTGGAGTTCTGGTCATGTAGTGGGACTTTTCCACTGCTTCCTTCCTGCTGCAAGCTCTTGTACCCTCTGGAAAGCGAGTTCTGAGTGTTGGGGGTGGGGATCCTTTGCAACGGAAAAACATGGCATGGGATTGGGGACTGGGGCTGAGAAGGTGATTAGCGGAAACTGGAGATGTACACATCCATTGTGCATGCAAATGTGCCTTCTGCTTACACAAAGCGGTCTCTAAACCTTTGTACATCTGTTTTAGTATTCATCCATTCTGAAAAGTTCAGTGAAGTAATATGTCATAAGTTACCAGATATTTTAGTACTGGCAGCCCCTATGTTACATAATTCCCTTCTGGCAGAGGTCTACGTCTGGCACCTTCTTTAGACAGCTTTCGCCGTATACAGAAGACACCTCTTTACCCTGGCCTTTTTATTTATTTATTAAATTTAAATCCCACCCTTCCTTCCAGGAGCCCAGGGCAGCAAACAAAAATACTAAAAGCACTCTAAAACATTTTAAAAACAAAAGACTTAAAAACATATTTAAAAGCATCTTTAAAAACAGAGAATGGGATAAGGTCCATACTTAAAAGGCTTATTGAAAGAGGAAGGTCTTCAGTAGGCACCGAAAAGATAACAAACACGGTGCCTGTCTAATATTTAAGGGGAGGGAATTCCAAAGGGTCAGTGCCACAATACTAAAGGTCTGCTTCCTATGTTGTCCGGAATGGACCTCCTGATAACATGGTATCTGCAGGAGGTCTTCATCTGCTGAGCACAGTGATTAACAAGGTACATTTGAGATACATAGTTTTAGGACTCACTCTAATTTGTGATTGTAATTTGTTTCCAACTGTTTTGAATGTTGTATTTTACATTGTAGTGATCTGCCCTGGGACCTTCTGGTGGAGGGTGCGTAATAAAAATGATGACAACTAGCCCTATACGGGAACAGTATTTATTTAGGATAGACAAAAGAAAGCACTTCTTCACACAGTGCATAGTTAAACTATGGCCACAAACGTGAATGACTTTAAAAGAGGATTGGACAAATTCATGGAGGGCAAGGCTATGCTCTACCCTCGACTGTTGGAAGCAGTATCCCTCTGAAGGTCAGTTGCTGGGAACCACAAGTGGGGAGAATGCTGTTGCACTCAAGTCTTGCTTTCAGGCTTCCTATAGGTGTTTGATTGGCCTCTGTGAGAACAGGATGCTAGACTAGATGGGCCACTGGTCTGACTCAGCAGGCTCTTCTTACCTTCTTATAAAACTAAAAAATAGACAGCAACAAGTCTTCACACGTAATGAATAGGTATGCCTTTTTGAAATGGCTACTTGACATTTTAGTAGTGCATTTAATTCGCGTACAAAAGCAAAGGCTAGTCTTATTAGCCTGCACGTGGTAACACTTCTCTACAGTGTCCTTAGAGTGCAGCCAACTTATTTAGTAGTTTTGTTGCCAGCTGAAGCAAAATCCAGTGCTCACTTAGTGACTTATTCTTGACCATAAAGCATTTAACCTTTGCATCCCACAATCTAGATTGGCTTTTTAATTTTTTTAGTTGGGAGAAAATCTGAACTGGGAATAGTTAGTGTGACTCCCATAAATGCTATAAATGATTAAACTCCATTAAATATCACAATGGCACCAAAGGCTGCTATGTGGTCTTTTTCCAGAGTTTTGTATTTTGTATTTTTGCTTAACAACAATCGGGTATTGGTTTGGAGCATGTGGAGTATATTAAATTGTGTAGATTAGTAATTGTATGGAATGCTAACCTTCACTAGCCCTTTTTGTAGATGCTATTCTTCTTCTTTGGGTATTTTAAAAAAAATAAACATATTAATATACTGCCTATGATAATCTGCTTCAAGGCAATGTGTATTCAATAAATAAAATGCAGCTGGTAACCCACAGGGCACCATTAACTAACTCTTGAGTATTAAATGCCAGAAAAAGCCTGAGTACACAGGTGTGTTTTTAACAAGTGCCAGTATCATCCATGTTGACCCTTAACAGCACTCAGAAGGGAGGTGGTATCATAAAAAGGGGGCCACTACAGTGAAGGCCCTCTCACTGATTGCCACTCATTGAGATTATGGCACAGTCAGGAGGGCCTTCTCAGCTGAGCACAGTGCTCGAACAGGGCAGTAAGGAGAAAGGTGGTCCTGCAGGTATCCTGATCCCACGTTGCTCATAGGTTAAAACCCAAACCTTGAACCTAGCCTTGTAGCTTATTGGCAACAAGTACAGTTTTTTCAGGAGCAGGGTAATTTGCATGTGATAGGACACTTCACTAAATAACCTAGTGGCAGCATTCTGTACCAGTTGCAGCTTTTGGATCAACCTCAAGGGCAGCCCCACAAGCAGTACATTACACTGCTCCAGGTTTGAGGTTACAAGTGCATAGGTCACAGTGGCCAAACTATTCTGGTCCAAGAATGGCTGCAGTTGGCATACCAGCTGAAGCTAGTAGAAGGTGCTGCTAGCCACTGTAGACACTGCACTTTCTTGGTCAGAAATTAACCAAGGAGCACTCCCAAACTGCATACATGATCCTTTTTCGAAGGAGTACAACCCCACCCAGAACAGGCACATCACCCAACTCCCAGCCCAGGAGCTATCCACCCGTAGAACCTCTATCTTGTCTCGATTCAGTTTCAGTTTACTGGCCCTCATCCAGCCCATTACTGCATTCAGGTATTGGTTTAGAACTTGCACAGCCACATCTGATTCAGATCTAATAGAAAAATTGATCTGGGTGGATGGGTAGCTCATATTCCAGATTCACAGAAAGAAAAAGAGAATTAAGGTGTGGGGAGAGCTTTCTATTGTCAGTTCCAGGTAGTCTTATCAGGCCCGGGCATTAGTTGGAATTTTCTTCCCTGAGACCTCCTTTGTGTATTACTCATCACAGATGGAGGATGCCAAAAAATGTTTTGGCATAGTAGTGCTCTTATATACTAGAGTGTAAGATTTCATTGGGCTTACCACATGAGTCATCTCAGTTGTTGGAAACTCTTTCCACTTGTGCCTCATATCACTAGTGGCAGCTGATGCTGGCATGAAGATGATTGGGCTGACATGTACAATACTAATAGGCATCATACTTCACTACATGGAGTATGCCAATGTGAAGTAAGATGGGGGGGTTTGGTTGTTGCTCTAAGTGTGATGGCTAACATTTGAAATGGTCCAAAAAAAGCATATTTCCTTAGCTGCAGAAAGTGTTTTCCTCTCACCGAGCAACCAAAGCCAGCCTCTGCAATCAGGAAATAAACTCTTCAAGGTGGGAGGGTATTGCATCCAGATATGCTTGAACCTCAGAAATTGTTATTTTGAAAATTAAGGAGGGAGTCACAATGTGCTTGCAGTGGTAGTGCCTTAAAGGTAAGTCACAAGGCCTCCAAATGGTTAAATTTGATGCAAAAATGCATTTCATTTGCTCTCTTTGCAGGGTTAATATTAATATTACCATGCACCAAATGCAAATGTTTTGCTAATTGTCTCAGTATCTTCTGTTAGGATTACAGTTTGACTTTTTTTTTAAGTTAATTTTTCATTATCTCTATTTTCTGGTTGACTTTCCCAGTTCTCTAGCCCCTAAACCATTCAGATTCATATTTAAAGTTCCCTCAAGAACAGCTTACCTCAAAAGATTGCTTCCTGGTTTCTTCTTCATGTTAGTTATAATTACCTTCATCACAATAATAATTACAGTCATCATAATCATCACTGCCAATAGTATTGGTTCAGTATCACTAATAATAATAATACTAGCTTCACAGACCATTAAAAAAGAGAAATCCATGCCAGAACAAGGCTGATAATATTAAATCCTGGACAAGAGGAGGGGGCAAGAAGGAGAGAAGAAATTTTATATTGGATTTTCATCTGTTCTGAAGCAAGTAGTAAATCTTTCTTCCTAAAATAGTCATATGTCCTCCATTTCATTGGGGTGGGGAAGAATCGGAAGTAGCCTGTTATAATTCCAAATGTCTAATTGGGGTTGTTTATAAAAAATATATTTCCCAATTTATTTCATATGCCTTATTTTTTATTCCTGGAGGCGGCAGCATTGTTTTAAAGGGCAAATGTATAATCCTACCCTTGCTCGATAAGCAATAATTACCCTTTAGAAATTAATGTGTATTTTTACTACACTGAATATTTAACTGGACGGAAGCTGTCTGTGACACAGGGTTTAGGAAAAATTGGCACAATATTTATTATGTTTAAATATATAATATAACTATTAAGATGATACAAAGGTTGCATTTAGATTGACAGTAATGACAGAAACAACCTGTAGTGAGCCTTTTGCTTCTCCCTCTTCTCTAGCACAGCTTCTTTCACTTTCTTTTTTTAAATTAACCCTCTCATTTTGTCTAAACCAGACAATTTGTGGTTAATATCACCATGGTTTGTTAGCCATTATTTAGGGTTTGGATATAATGTAAACTGAGGTTAATCAAAAATGAAAGTGATAGCTTCCAAATTCCTTCAGGCTGTGTCAAAGGAAATGGATACACACAAGCCCAAGGCTCACTGTGGCTTGTTTCCATCTCAGTAAATCAGTAGTGGGGAGCTTCTGAGTCACTATGCCTTTCTGAGCATGTCATGCCCACTGTCACACCACATCCGCTCCAACAACCTCTGCTCCGTCCTCACTATTAAAACTCTTCATCTGTTCCAATTCCCCCCCATCTTGCATGCAGAGGTGTAGTCGTCCAGGGTCCCAGCGAGTCATAGAGCCGTTACTTTTTTGGGAGCAGGGTCCCAGTCAGGTCTCTGTGAATGAGCCGATCTACATGAAAAGGGAGCATGTCAGCCTGCCCTTTCATGCTGATTGGAGGCAATCAGAGTGAAAGGAGCTGAGTCAGCCACCGAGAAGACTCTTCGCAGTAGCTAACACACAGCCTTCCCTTTCATGCTGATTGACTCCTAGGGGCATCTGTTGTAGTAGAATGTGGGCTTGGAAGGCTACAGAGAGAGCATGGGAAATGAGGAAAAGTGGAAAGAGGGTGTGGCTATGAGGGGGCATGGCTGTGACTATCATGGACCCTGCACTTCTGAATTACACTATTGCTTGAATGTGAGAGAAGAGCATTAAATTGCACAGCCATTGTGCTGCTTTAAATGGCACCCGTTCCTATTTCTGAACCTTAGAGGAGTATCCAGCCAGCATCAGAGTGCTCTGCTGTAATTGGGCATCCTGGAGTACAACTGGCCGACTTCAGAGCACTTTCCTGAGAATTCCCGCTCCTTTCCATGCAATCCTCTTCTGCCAAGTCTGATTTTTACCACTTTTTCCCTCCTTTTTGTCATTCCCGCCCCCTTCTTTGGCCCCACAGCAGTCCTTTGTCACCTTCTCTGCCTTGGCTTCTCTGCCTATCCAAAAACGGGTTTTTTGACTCTTCATCTAAACAGTGAAAACACTGTAAACACTGGATACACCCCTATACTGTTGAGGGGTAGGGATGGGGAGTTGTAACAAAACCCAAATAAACATGGAGTATTTATAATCAAATTGAAGGTGAAGAAATGTGTTATCCTGTCCGGCAGAATGTGCTTATTCATTTGCTGCTACTTTTTTCATGTCCTGCTATGGATCACCCATTGTTAAAATCATATTGTCTCTAAAAATGGCACAACTACACAAGTGTGCATTAACTGCAAACCCATGAAAAGATTAGTTTTAGGAGAGAAGGGAATACAACAGCTGTGAGGAAGATGCTAAGTATTCTAAGTTGTACAAAATGGCTGTAGTTTGCTGTAATCCTTTTTGTGTTGTCATGGAACTTGGCTATTTGGAAAAATGGGTCACTGGTTCACAGATAGAAGCTTTAGTCAAAAGGGTTGAAAGTGTGTGTTATATTTGTATTTTATTTTTATTATATATAGAGAGAGAATGACTCTACCAACTTATGGCAAAAATGAGGAAGTTGCTTGGTTTCTTCCATCTACATTTCTGGGTGTGGGAATCCCTCCTCCCATTTGTAATAGTATTACACTAGGTGTACATTTAAAAATATGATGATGTGTAAGTGATTTGAAAAAAACTGATGTTGTGCAACAAGCTGGTACTTAATGTGGATCTATTTTATTACAGCAATGCAAAGCATTTATCTGTTCTGTGTCTTCTAGTGAGACACATACTAGCTACCGTAGTCATAAACAGCAGAATGCATTTCCTCCCTCCATCTCTTTCAGAGCCAGCCAGTCTCCATGGCAACGTATTGGACCAGAAGAGATGCGAGGACTGGAGTGGGAAAGGAATGAGTTAGGAACCCCCAAGTGGTGGTGTGTGTCTCCAACGTCAGAGTCCAAGCCTTTTGATAGGATGGTTTTGTTAACTCCCATTCCCAGCTCTGGTGTAGAGCTTCTTTATTAGAGCAGCTACTGGTGCAGCTGCTGCAACAAGCCTCTCCCTTCTTATTATTTTTTTCCGTTGAAGTTCTTATTTTCTCTTTTTTATTGTTGGCCCCTATCCGTGTTGGCTCCTGTTTTTGACTGAAGATGTTCAGCTTATTATTGGCAGTCTCTGAGTTCCTTTGCAGAAGAGTATTCTGTAAAGGCAGGGAGGCATGGCTGCATTTCACTTGACCTCTGTAGCATTTCCCTAAAATCTTCTCTCCTACATTGTCCGAGGGGGTAACGGACTATGCAGAAATTCATTGAAGCGGATTACTACGAGCTGGACTGGTATTATGAAGACTGTACGGATGGTAATTATGTGCTTTTGAACTACGCCAGCAATATGAGCTGTACTTTCTAATATAAGCATTTCTGCCTCCTATAGAGCAGACTGGAAGAACAGCTGTGGGGTTGTGCAGCTAAGGTGGCCAGCTTTTAGCATTTCTTAGCATTTGTTTGAAGCATGCTGCGGGAGACTGTTGTAGGGCTTTTTGCCAGTAAGAGTGACAGCAGAACATACATACTGGAAGATCTTTTGAGCAAAGGAAAATTACTGCTTATTGTGAATAACTGCTGCTACAGCTCATGCTTAAATGCACTTATTTAGCTGAGGCAAGTGTTCCATTTTGAAATGTGAAACCTGGGTAGTAATGGGCACATATTCTAGTGTGAAATGTGGCAGGATGCACAGCATATATGAAAGGCTGTAGGTAAACAGCTGAGTGTTGCATAGAAAATCTTCGTTGCAGGAAATGATTAAAACAACTCCTCTGGTTAAACCATTAAGTTAAATTTTGGGAATTTGTCCTCTTTGTAAGCTCCTCTCGAACTTTCGGTTTTCTACCAGGCTGGCAGTGTCTTTTTCACAATCCTGGATGTGATCATCAGTCTCGTGCTAAAGGAGGGTGTGAGGAGGAGTAACTGAAACTGCACCACCCGCCTTGCAGGAAATTCAAACCTAATTTTGGCTACAGAATTTAGTGGGAACACAAAATGGAAATGTAGAGGCCATGAAAATATGTTGTATCCCTATTTGGATTGGATATTAGTCTTAATAAATGAAGAAGGGCCACAATTATGGGGGGAACAAGTTGATGGCGGGGGGGGCATAGCAGCAATCAGGAATTACCTTTTCACTTAAGGATTTAGAGTGATTTAAAATAAGAGGAAAAATTACACAGCTAATTCAATTCAATTATGTTGAATTTCACAAAAAATCTCTATGCCCGCAAGCCTTGGAAAACTGGTGAGCTCTTTGGGTATATATTTAATGTTTGTAAAAGATCCACACCCAGAATGCATATTTAAAGGGCAAATTATTTGCACTGTCTATGAATTTGCCCTAGGAAGAGTTACAGCGCTTGGTTAATCTGAATAATATAATTTCTTGTGATATACTGGCCCACTTTAGAATACTTAAGAATTGGACAGATGCACTTTTCTTTTCTCTGCTCTGCCTTTTAAATTGCTGAGCTGATTTTGAGGAAGCTTCTGAGAGGCTCGTTACAAGGAACAAAAAGCTAGATGAATTATATTGATAACTGGCTGCTACTATTGGAAGATAATAAACTGTGCACTCTTCCCCATTTAAAATCTTGCCATAACAAGTTTGTTGTCAAAATTACATTGTCCTATATTTCAAAATTTGTAATCCTTTGATTTGTTAATTGTATGTAAAATACAAGAATGCTGTACAATAGGTATGATAAATTACAGGGCGGAGGACTAGTAGGATTGCCACTTAGCTGGTTTTAAATAGGCTCAGCCAGCGGTTATATTTTTATTACTTGACTAGTTTTTGTTTAATCTACCCTCCATGTTAGTTACTGAACAGTACTAAACACAGCTGGGAAGATTACTTTTAAAAAGAAATAAATTGCAGTTACTGTTACTTGGCCCCAAAAAAGAATAAATTACTATTACATTAGAATAAATTACCATTGTTCTGAAAGAAATTGATTACTTTACTGTTTCTCAAAAGTAATCACTACAATTACACTTAAGTTACTTAAGTGCTGGCCTTGGCTGCTGCACATCTAAGTCGCCTAAAACAACATTAAAAATAAACACACATACACAGAGGTAGTAGAATAATTCTTTTTATCCATAAGATAGTAGTGGTGGTCTCTCCACTGGTAAGGGAGGTAGGGAGGTAGAGGCCCCCGCTCAGATATTTTCATGTCAAACCAAGTGCAACTCCACACACTCACACGCAGCCAGCAAATGTCATCTCTCTCACTCAGCCACCTTCTGGACCCTGCCCTGCCACCAACCAAGGTACACCCACCCAAGCAAACATTTTTCCCTGGGGTGCAAAAAAGTTAAAACACTGCAAATGCAGCAAAGTAGCCAGGGAGGGCAATGGAGGCCACTTTGCATGCCATTGCGTGCTAAGTATTCTCTCTCTCTCACTCACTCACACACACACACACACACACAGAGTCATCTCTGACCTCCACAGTGCTCTCGCTCGCTCACACACACAGTCATCTCTCCCCACCACAGTTCTTTATCTCATTCTGCTGCTGCCTCCTTCTCCTCCTTTATCCATATTCTTGCCCTCTGGCTCCTTTCTCCCTCCATTCTCTTCCACCAGTGTCCATTTTTAAAAACAATTATTTTCTCCACTCCACCCCTGTCTCATTCTCCACCTCTTCCCTCGTCACCTCCTACCCACTCACAGAGCATGAGGGAAGCTCAACGCTGCACAGAAGCCCAGATTGAGGCACATGATTTTCATTCATGAATCAGACGAACATAAGTCTTCCCCTGCTCTCCCCCAAGTAATGCCCCAGAGTAGTGCTGGAAACATTACAAAAGTAATAAAATTACTCCTATTACAATCAAAATGTATGGAAATTACCCACTCATTCCTCAAAAAAGTAATAAATTACAAATAATTCATTTTTGTAACTGATTACTTCCAAGCTCTGGTTCTAAATTAATAAAGACATTAGCAAAGGTCATTCTGATAAACCAGTCGGTCAGTAAACCTGGAATATTAGGAGGGTGATAACAAAGTTTGGTCGGGATATTTCCAAAATCTATACGACTTTCTAAAGCCTGATGTATCAGAGAACAGGAAAGGAATCAAGCATGAACAAACTCCTCTCTTTTTAATAAAAGGTTTGGCTTCATGAATTGCATCCATTCTCTCCAAGAATAGGAATTTGGCATAAGTTTAGGAGGGCATGATGAAATGAATCTAATTACAACAGTCCAGGTAGTCAACAGTTTTCAATTTAAACAATTTCCCTATATTGCAGTTAGTCTCCCCTCTTCCCCATTGTCAAATACACGGGAACATTATTTATGGCAGATTGGTTTATGGCAGACTCGAAGAACAGTTGATCAGGATTCTTCTACTCTTTGAGAATTTATTAACAACTTAGATTCAATTTTGCTTCGTGAAAACAAAATAGCTGCATAAATGATTATAATAGAAATTTTAGATTTTAAAGGTGATTTAGCAACAGGGAGCCTGAAAATATATTAAAATTTTGCAATAGCATGCCATAAACTCAAATTTGTAGCACTGTGGCACACACTCTAGAAGAATAAACTCATATCTTGGGTAATTTTCAAAATAAAATGAACTTGGTGAATACTGTATGATTATAAGCATTGCTTGAACTGAAGCAGGTAGATAATAGAAAAATTTAAAAGGGAACAATACGAGAATAAATCCGTTAAAACAAATGCTACAGGCTATTTAAATGGAGCCCTCTCTCCCAGTGTGGTGTTGTACAAATTATGTTTTGTACTTTCTACTTTTCTACTTTTATGTTTTCTACTTTTCTTTCTTACTTTCTCTGTCCCCCTTTCATTCTGTTTAGTGTCAATTATATACAATATCATAATGGTAACTTTATTATTTATAATAGTGGATCCAGGAAAATTCTGAAACTCCAGACCTTCTCCTTCAGACTGTACACCACTCATCCGACCAAAGGAACCACCCAGTAACAACATCTCGTGTCTTGTTTGGATTGATTCTTGGTTCATTGGCTCTCATCCAGTCCATTACTATGGCTAGGCAGTAGTTCAGCACATCCACTGTTTCATGGATAGGAGGATAAAAAGGAGAAACAGAGCTGCATGGCATCAGCATGCTGATGATAATGCACTCCAAAACTCTACCACTCCACTCGACAGTTTCATGTAGATGTTAGATAGTAGCATGGGGGACAAGACCCCCATATTGAAAAACCCATCAGCCAGAACAATGTCCCACATGCATCAACCTCTGTACTTGTTTGTCCAACTCAATATCTCCAGAAGGATGCCATGGTCAGTGGTGTCAAAAGCTACTGAGAGAGTAAGGAGAATCAGCAGGTCACGCTCCCCCATCTCTCCCTTAACAGAGGTCATCTTATAGGGCAACCACAGCGATTTCTGTGCCAGATCAGGCCTGAATACCAATTGAAATGGATACAGAAAATCATTTTCATCCAAGAGTGCCTAGATCTGGTTAACAATCACCCACTCAATGACCTTGTCCAGGAAGGGGTGTTTTCCTACCGATCTAAAATTATTAAGACCTGTTGGGTCCAGGGCAGATTTCTGCAGGAGTGGTCTTACTGTCTCCTCTTTCAGGTGTCATGGAACCACCATTGTAAAAGGGCATTAGTCACCCCTCTGGCCCAACCAGGTGCTCCCACCCTGCCATATGTTATTAGTAAAGAAGAGCAAGGATCCAACACACAGGTGGTTTACAGACTTAAACAAACACCCTCACATGTATCAACTGAAACTCATCTAACAAAACTTGATAAGGCATCTCACCAGATTGTAGGCATCTCACCAGATTAATCTACAGCAGGTGTGAGAAATCTTTGCCCCTCCAGATGTTGCTGAACCTACAACTACCATCAGCCCCAACAAGCATGGCATTGGCTAGAGATGATGGGAGTTATAGTTCAGCAACTTCTAGAGGGCCAAAGATTCCCCACACCTGATCTACAGCGATAGTGTAGTCCCAAGTGCTGACGAATGCAAGTGGTTTTATCCTAGAAATGCCTCACAAACAAGTCACAATATGCTTCAGATGGCTTCACCACCTCCCTTGGACCAGCATGTAATTAACCCTGGGCCACCTGAAAAAGTTCCACTGGTCAGCATATACATGCAATGAAGGTGAGATTAGCAACTGGGAGCCAAGAGAGAGGATATTTTTATAGATCACCTTGACTCCCTTCCCTGGCCCTTGAATCTACCCTGATGCTGAACCAATTGCACAGATGGACACATCTGGGAGAAACTAATTCTCTCCCCCATTCGCCCACTCAGTTTTAGTTATGCATGCCAGATCAGCTGCCTCATCCCCCAATTAAATTGTGAATGAGGAAGATCTTATTACAAGCCAGCATGACGTTTAAAAGCAGCATCCAGATAACAGTGGGCTGGCTAACAGGACAACCAAATATTTGGGTGGGGAAGAGGTCAGCACAAACTTCAACTGGCTGAACTGAGTTCCTTTTGTCTGGCTCACTCTCCTCCCAGCACCATATTTATGACCACATTGATCGGAGGGAGGACCACCACTACCCCCCAAATATTGCCAACTCCTTCCTCTGAGTCACAAGACAAGGCTCACAAAAAGGTCACCAAATCCCCCACAAAACAAGGCCCCAAGATTGCTCAGCAATCTATCCCCCAACAGTAAAAAAAATAAATAAATAACCCAAACACATCAACAATACTATCCCCCAGGAAAGGTGTTTTGAGCTGGCACAAGGGCAAGGAACTGCCCTCTGAAGTGGCCACAGTGGGCAGGGGGGAATCCCCACCTTGGTGTTGCCCCCTTCAGGGCTGCTGCCATCCATGTTCTGGCTTTCTCAGGCTGGCTGATGGCAGTCAAGCAGGGGGACAGGCACTCCCGCCAGCATTGTCCTCAGTAATAGCAAATGCAGAAGCAGGATTCAGAAGGAGGAAAACAGGCAAGCCTGCTCCACAGTTGTCCTAGCTGCTGCACTCTTTCCTGCTGGTGGATGTCTTTCTAGCCTTATTCTCACTTAATGAAAGCCAAGTACATAACTGTAGCATTTTGCTTTTCCTTTCTTTGAGCGCTATGGTGGGGGATCTGTATGATGCCAGGTGTGGGGCGGGTAAAAGCGGAACTTCAGAGGAACAATCAGAAGCTTAAAGTGGGCTCCCAGTTGTTCCTTTGCTAGAGCAAGGCACACTCCCACGTGCCCATCAGCTGATAGGCAGTAGGAGAGTGCCTTGCTCAAGGAGGGCAACTGCTTCTCCTTCCCAGCCTCCGATATCAGAGATGGAAAGAAAAAGCACAGGAAGAGCTTTGTGAGCATTTCCAGGCTTCCCCTTTCCACCTCGGACGTCGCGGATAGAAATCTGCCCCCCTTCCGGAGCCAAAAAGGTTCCCCACCCCTGCTTTAGTGTGTGGGTTGGCACCACTGCTTGATCAGTTTTGTGCAATTTTCTCCGACACATCCTTCTGCCTTTTTATGATTTCAGTTCAGTATTGTCTTGAGTTCACTCTTTCATCTTACTACATTTGGAACTATTCTAAATATATTTTACAAGGCTGAGCAGATGGGTTTTGTTTTCCCTAAGGTCAGCATGCTTGCTGATACTGAAAAGGTTGCTTTTGTTTTACACTTTTTTACTGCCTTCTGTGTGACACGTAGCCCAGATCACATTGCTAAGGTGCCTGATACAATCTGAGTCGAGCAAAGTTTAGTAGGAGCACCTCTGGGCCTTGTAAATTTAGGTAATTCTTGCATGCTCTGTTTGAGGCACACTTACTAGCTAGATCATAATCAGCTAGTACGTGTGCCTCAAACTGTGTGTAGGGGGAATACTGTCTTACTGTCCATGGTGCTCAGACAAAAGGATCTGCGCTACCTTGTAGCCTGGCAGCTATCTGATATTACTATATTGCCACATATTAGCAAAGCCTGTTGCTGTATGAAGTGTGGGGCAGGACCACACTGGAAGAAAACAAGCTTTCATATTTTTGTCACGTCATTAGCTATTATCATCATCATTACTTATTTGATTTCTTACCCATCCTTCACTATGATGTCCCAGGGTGAGTTAAAACAATTTAAAAATATAATATGAAACAGACTTAAAGCAGTTTCCTACAAGAATGGTGCATGAGACAGATGAATACAACTCTCAGAAAATGGGGTTTTCTGAATTAAATTTTAAGATGTCAGCAAGTGTTTTTGTTGTTATGTGCCTTCAAGTAGGTTATGTCTTACGATGACCCTATGAATCAGCGACCTCCAGTAGCATCTGTCATGAACCACCCTGTTCAGATCTTGTAAATTCAGGTCTGTGGCTTCCTTTACGGAATCAGTCCACCTCTTGTTTGGCCTTCCTCTTTTTCTACTCCCTTCTGTTTTTCCCAGCATTATTGTCTTCTCATGATGTGTCCAAAGTATGATAACCTCAGTTTCATCATTTTAGCTTCTAGTGATAGTTCTGGTTTAATTTGTTCTAACACACAATTATTTGTCTTTTTCGCAGTCCATGGTATGCACAAAGCTCTCCTCCAACACCACATTTCAAATGACTTGATTTTTCTCTTATCTGCTTTTTTCACTGTCCAACTTTCACATCCATACATAGAGATTGGGAATACCATTGTCTTTAGTGTCCAGTGATGCATTTGCATTTGAGGACCTTTTCTAGTTCTCTCATAGCTGCCCTCCCCAGTCCTAGCCTTCTTCTGATTTCTTGACTACTGGCTCCATTTCGGTTAAAGACTGTGCCAAGGTATTGATAATCCTTGACAAGTTCAATGTCCTCGTTGTCAACTTTAAAGTTGCATAAATCTTCTGTTGTCATTACTTTAGTCTTCTTGACCTTCAGCTATAGTCCTGCTTTTGTGCTTTCCTCTTTAATTTTCATCAGCATTCGTTTCAAATCATTACTGATTTGTGCTAGTAGTATGGTCTCGTCTGCATATCTTAAATTATTGATAATTCTCTCTCCAATTTTCACACCTTCATCTTGGTCCAATCCTGCTTTCCGTATGATATGTTCTGCAGATAGATTAAAAAAAAATAGGGTCTGTCTCACACCCTTTCCGATTGGGAACCAATCAGTTTTTCCATATTCTGTCCTGACAGTAGCCTCTTGTCTAGAGTATAGGTAGTGCATCAGGACAATCAGATGCTGTGGCACCCAATTTCTTTTAAAGCATTCCATAGTTTTTCATGATCTACACAATCAAAGGCTTTGCTATAATCTATAAAGCACAGAGTGATTTCCTTCTGAAATTCCTTGCTCCGTTCCATTATCCAATGTATGTATGTTTGCAATATGATCTCTTTCCCTTTCTAAATCCAGCTTGGACGTCTGGCATTTGTTGCTCCATATATGATAAGAGCCTTTGTTGTAGAATCTTGAGCATTACTTTACTTGCATGGGATATTAAGGTAATAGTGCTATAATTACTGCATTCCCTGGGATCCCCTTTCTTTGGAATTGGGATATATATGGAACACTTCCAGACTCCGGGCCATTGTTTAGTTTTCCATATTTCTTGACAAATTCTTGTCACAATTTGGACAGATTCAGTCTCAGTAACTTGTAGCAACTCTATTGGTATGCCATCTGTTCCTGGTGATTTGTTTCCTCCAAGTATTTTAAGAGCAGCTTTCACCTCACATTCTAAAATTTCTGGTTCTTCATCATAGTTCCTCCATGAATGAATCTGTCATCCTTGCATCTCTTTTATAGAGTTCTTCAGTGTATTGCTTCCATCTTCCTTTTATTTCATCTCGGTCAGTCAGTGTGTTCCCCTGTTGATTATTCAGCATCACTACTCGGTTTACATTTCCCTTTAACTTCTCTAATCTTTTGGAATAGGGTTCTTGCTCTTCCCTTTTTGTTGTCCTTTTCTATTTCTATGCAATAACTATTGTAATAGTTCTCTTTGTCCCTATGTACTAGTCGCTATATTATTGCATTTAGGATTCTAACCATGTTTCTTTCTCCTTTTGCTTTTCTTCTGTCATTAACCATTTTAAGAGTTTCTTCAGTCATCCATTGAGGTCTCTTTTTAACCAGAGGTATTGTCTTTTTGGTGTAGTGGTTAAGGTGTTGGACTTAGACCTGGGAGACCAGAGTTCGAATCCCCACATAGCCATGAAGCTCACTGGGTGACCTTGGGCCAGTCACTGCCTCTCAGCCTCATGAAAACCCTATTCATAGGGTCGCTGTAAGTCAGAATCGACTTGAAGGCAGTACATTTACATTTTATTGTCTTTTTGCATTCTTCCCTGATAATGTCTCTGGCTTCACTCCATAGTCAGCAAGTGTAGGCCTTCAAAAAAGAATGTCAAGGTTTCTTGTGTTTTGTTCCTGCATTTTTAAATTTTAATTTATTTATTTATTTTGCTTTGGCCTACACCTGAAGAAGGGGTAGAGGCAAAGAGGAGGATTTTGTTTTCTGTTACTTTTACCTTCCTCCTCCAGTCCACCTGAGGGCATAATGTTGTCAGAGAACAATCCTCTCACTTCACAACCTAGGCTCAAGGGAAACAGCCAGCCAGCCACTTATTCCTCTTCATCTTAATTCTCAGCTCTGATAGGTAAGGGCTCACAACCATGTGATGCACTGTCCTGCCAACATTTACATACAGCAGACCCGTGCAGCTCTTGGTCCCTTCCAGTTTGGTTGGGCTATAACTTTTTTTAAAGTCTGGTTTTTCCTGCATACCTCAGGGAGATCCTCCAGTGTGTGTGTGTTCTTTTCAGTGTTGTTTCATTGTCTGCTTTAACACTGGGCACATTTGCACCGAATATATTCAATTTACTACTGATTCTTGAATTTGTACATTAAATTATTGCTCCTGTTTGAGTGTTGGACTTGGAGCAGGGACATGGCTTCAAACTGCAGAAACGTAATGGGTTATCTTTCCACACATGATACCCAAGGTGTGTTATTTGGACCTGCCACTATCTCTGTCTACCCTTCATCATGATAGTGGTGGGAAAACACCCCAACTTTTGACTCACAAACATCTGGGGTTTGTGATTATTCCTTACAAGTATTTGCAAATCCTCAAAGGCATTTTTAGACACCCCACCCCCCTCAAAAAGAAAAAAGCACCTACTGTTGCATGGAGGGGCAACAGTGGTATGAAGGAGCCCAGCTTATTACCACATGGCCAAGCCTGGTTGCTGTCTGGCTCCACAATTTGAAATGATGGTTCTGAGCCATGCTTAGAACTGTCATTTCCTGCAGAGATCTGTTTATTTTTATTCCACTTTTTTGTCACAATAGACCACCAAGTGTCTTCAAAAATAAAACATAAATAATACACAGGTTACAAGAATTTAAAGCAGAACATATAAATTAGCCACAGATTTAAAAAACACAAACAGAAAATTGCAAGTTGCAGTTACAAATTGAAAGCACACTAAAACAAAAACAAAAAGTCATCAACAAGCATCTAAAACACAGAAGTTAAGGAGCCTGGCAAATCTCCATGGGGAAGATGTTACAAAATCTCAGTGCCACCACTGAAAGACCCTGTTTCAGGTACCTTTCTTCTGTCTTGAGAAAACTACAATGTCCATGATCCCTGCAGGTAATGACAGTTCTGAGAAGAATCTCAGAACCGTCATTTCAGTGGTAAGCTTTGCTGTTTAATCCTTTGCTTACAGGGGTGAAGAACTGGCAGGGGAGTGATGTGCAGCCTACATATGTGACCCATTGAAGTTTGTTACAAGATATTTGAAACCGAATCTCAAAAGAATTATTTTTTACCCTCCTATTCAGTAAAATTACCCCATCCCTCCCTCACAAGGCTTTGGTGAGAATAAAACATTATAACCCAATGTGTGCTGAGTTCCTTCGGAAAGGCAAGATGTACACGTGATAGATATAAGTCATATTTCCAGCTTCTTGAATGACCTGTTTCTGTCTTAAACTGTGGAACATTTGAAATAATTGCAAGCAAGCTGTGTTGTGCTGTGCTTTTTATCTTTTCAGATAATGAAATATTTACATAATACATGGTGCTAAGAATAGTCACTAGTGAAAGTATAAAGCAAATAATACCCTCTGTGCAGATCTGAAGTGGGTGTGTCAGTAAAAGAGAAACAAGCATCCCATTACGTTATTAAGACATAAACAGAAGGACATGGCTGGCCTTTTGAGAGCTGGTCTACATAATACAAAACAATTGTTTGGAAAGATTTCTGTTTCTCTTACTATTTCATTTGTTTTTACAGAATAGTTATAGACTTAAATAAGTCTTACGTGTTTATATTTGAATGAATAGCCTTGTTCCCACATTAGCCTAGTCCTTTCTGAAGTTCCAAACTCTACAGTAGGGCCCCACTTATATGGCAGGTTCCATTCCAGGCCCCAGCCGAAAAGCAAAAACTGCCAGAAAGTGGGGCTCTACTCAGCTGTAGCATGCTGGCTCCCCACCCTACAGCTGATTGCATGATCAGCTGTAGTGCGGGGAGCTCCAGCTGACAGTGATCAGCTGGAGTGCGCGAGCTCCCCACGCTACAGCTGACAGGGATATTTAATAGTAATTTGTAAATATTTGAAACAAGCCTCTTTGCACTTGAGGCTTAATCTATTCACAATCTTTCAAATCCGTCTTTCTAATCAAGTGAAGTTGCTTAATGAACATTCTCTAACATTTAGTTTCACCAAGAAGGCTTGAATCTGCCTCTAAGTAAGCGATGGAAATGGTATAAGTCCCAGCCTGTCTTGTGTGATCTCATCAGTCACTACATCTCTGTTCTCATACAAGTCATGGAGCCTAAATAAATTATTGAACTGTCGGTGTTTCATATCTATTGGTCTACGTTTATTTCTGTGCACACATTCCAAATGTCTAACCCTTGCCTATTTAACACCTAATCAAATTGTTGAGGTAACTGTCATTGCAGGGGGATTTTTCATCCTACAGTTTGCTTTGAAAATTCAGAATCTTTGCTTTTTGCGAGAAGGTGAACTGTGTATTAATATTTTGCTCCTTGTGTCTGTCTGAATTGAGTTGCAAGTCATCCTTCAGTACCACAAACATTCATGTGTTAGGTACTATAGGCAGAGCAGCATATATTGCCTCAAAGATGGTATTTTTCAGTGGTGGTATGTGCACATTGTTCCACTGTGAGACATGTAGACAGCCTTGTCCTGATTTCTTGGATGAGTTTCAGTTGGTACAGCTTGGGGATGTTGACAAGGGGCTTGGACAGGTTTGTGCAACCACTTCTGTGCTGGATCCTTGCCCTTCTTGGCTAATAAAAGCTAGCAGGGATGGAACAGCCGGCTGGGCCATGGAAGTGATTAATGCCTCTCTGCGAGAGAGGGTGGTCCCTGACTGCCTGAAAGAGGCGGTAGTGAGACTACTCCTGAAGAGACCCTCCCTGGACCCAGAAAATCTTAACTATAGACTGGTAGCAAATGTTCCATTTCTGGGCAAGGTCCTTGAACGAGTGGTTGCAGGCCAGCTCCAGACACTCTTGGATCGGACCGATTATATGGATCCATTTCAGTCTGGTTTCAGGCCTGGTTTTGGCACAGAAACAGCCTTGGTCGCCCTATATGATGACCTCTGTCGGGAGAGACACAGGGGGAGTGTGACTTTGTTGATTCTCCTTGATTTCTCAGCGGCTTTTGATACCATCAACCATGGTATCCTTCTGGGAAGACTGGCTGAGTTGGGAGTAGGAGGGACTGCATGGCGGTGGTTCTGCTCCTACTTGGCGTGTTGGCTCCAGAAGGTGGTGCTTGGGGAACATTGCTCAGCACCCTGGTCTCTCCAGTATGGGGTTCCGCAGGGATCAGTTCTGTCCCCCATGTTGTTCAACATCTACATGAAACCATTGGGTGCAGTCATCCGGAGCTTTGGAGTGCATCAGTATGCTGATGTCACGCAGCTCTATTTCTCCTTTTCATCTTCTTCAGGTGAGGCTGTCAATGTGCTGAACCAATGCCTGGCTATGACAATGGACTGGATGAGGGCTAATAAACGGAGGCTCAATCCAGACAAGACTGAGATGCTGTTAGTGGGCTGTTCTTCTGACCAGATGGTGGATGTCCAACCTGTCCTGGATGGAGTTGCACTCCCCCTAAAGGAGCAGGTTCGTAGCTTGGGGGTTCTCCTAGAACCATCTCTGTCACTTGAGGCTCAGGTAACCTCGGTGGCACAGAGTGCCTTCTACCAACTTCGGTTGGTGGCCCAGCTATGTCCCTGTCTGGGCAGGGATAACTTGGCTTCAGTTGCCCATGCTCTGGTAACCTGCAAGTTAGATTACTGCAATTCCCTCTATGTGGGGCTGCCTTTGAAGACGGTTTGGAAGCTGCAGCTTGTGCAAAATGCAGTGGCCAGATTGGTAACAGGGACCAGACGGTTCGAACATATAAAACCAATTCTGGCCCGCTTGCATTGGCTGCCTGTATGTTTCCGAGCTGGATTCAAGGTGTTGGTTTTAACCTATAAAGCCTTACACAGCTTAGGAGCACAATACCTGATGGAACGTCTCTCCTGACATGAACCCATGGGTACACGATGCTTAACATCCAAGGTCCTCCTGCAGGTGCCTACTCCAAGGGAAGCTGGGAGTCTTTCAACAAGGGAGAGGGCCTTCTCAGTGGTGGCCCCCAAATTATGGAATTATTGTACTGACGAGGTGCGCCTGGCGCCAACACTGTTATCTTTTCAGCAGCGCCAGGTCAAGACTTTCCTCTTCTCCCAGGCATTTTAGCTTGTGTTTTTAAATTGCTTTTTAAAAAATGTGTTTTAAGTTTGTATATTTGTTTTTAATGTTTTTAATTGTTGTAAACTGCCCAGAGAGCTTTGGGTATGGGGCGGTATACAAATGCAATGCAATGCAATGCAATCAATCAATCAATCAATCAATCAATAAAGTAGGAATGAAGCATAAAGTTGTGACTCACTCTTCTTCCTAAGATCTCCATGCTGCCTTCCAGAGATGTAACTCATCTCTTTACTGTGGCATCATATGCACCATACATTTAACGCAGTATTATACCTCTTTAAACAGTCTTGGCTTTCCTCAAATAATTTTGCGAAGTGTTGTTTATTAAGGGTGCCAAGAATTGCTGAGAGCTCTATTCCCCTCACAGAGCTACATTTCCCAGAGTTCCCTGGGAAGAGGGACTGATTGTTAAATCACTCTTGGAAATTATCTCTGTGAGGGAAATAGGGGATCTCAGCACCCTTAGCTCTGCTTTAAATATATAGTGCAGATAGGGCTTAAGTTTTGAGGGATCAGGTGTGGTCTGTGGGACTGTGCACTAACACCACCCAGCCCATTTTCAACTAGACTTCCTCCATCCTCCACCTAAACAATAAACCCAAGTTAGCCTTAAACATAAAGATGGGTGCCAGTGTAAGTCTTAACTATGGTTAACAGGATTTTGAAAAATGTTTCATATCTTGTTTGAATATCTATGTATGTGTCATCAGAGAACCATTTCATACATTACTTTATCCAAAACAGAGATGTATTCACTAATAGTCAAAAAACCTTGCGGTTTAAGAACATACCTATAGCCCACAGCTATTTCTATCAAACTTTAAAAAGCAGGGACTTTGGGCAGCTATAGTGAATGCACCAGGGGAGCAGACCTGAACTCGTCTCTGAGATACTGGACTGCCCTACAAATTGGTAAAAATGCAAACGCCATTTGGGTTGGTCTTTCACAGTCCAATCCGCTTCCTGTGTAGCTTGGAAGAATTTGGTAACATGTGCCTCTGAGCATATGGTGAGTGGTGGCAACATCTGCCATCTCCAAAGATAGAGAATTATATTTTTGTATGTTTCTTGGTGTTCTTTTTACTTTACTTTCCTGTGTTACTAATGTTTCTACAGAGAATCTAAACTAGAAAAGTTTATTCCCCTCATTATTTATCCTAGAAATCTATGTCAAATTTATTTTTATTAACTTCAAAGCCTTTTTATTGGTCAGTGTCATATGATGGTGAAGAGAGCATTTCTTGTGTTTCAAATTGGAGGTTATGTTCTATTTCTATTTTGGGTGCATTAACAGTGGAATCTGAAACTGCGGTTTGATGTAAAATCAGACTGATTCCAGTATGTTGCTACTTCAGCAATGACTGTAGCTGTTGGGAAAAAGAGGATGCATGTTTTCAGCCTGCTATGTTTAAACCACTTCATTTAAGGCAAGGTGGGCATGGTCAATTGAAAACATAAAGCACACCTAGCATTTTTCTAGAATATATTTCACCTCCCACTATTTTATCTTGTGCAAACTGAGACACTCCTGAGGTCCACTGGAGACTATTCTGCAGAAGTCAGTGCCATTATTCCACAGTTATGTTTGGAGTTTTTTTAGTGTAACTTTTGCAAAGTGTTGCTGTACTTCACATATTCACAGAAATAGAAAAAAAGAAAATGATTTCCTATAGGAAACTTCACTAAAATTGCAAAGGAAATCAGACATATTCAAAGTGACCATCTGAACTATATCAACTGTCTTAATAATGTTGCTTCCTCCCTGCTAAAACAAGATCAGCACAGCACGTCTTTCTATTATTTGGGCTGACTGCAGGTGTTGCCACCACTCATCATATGCTCAGAGGCACATATTACCAAATTCTTCCATGCTACACAGGAAGTGGATTGGACTGTGAAAGACCAACCCAAATGGTGTTTGCATTTTTACCAATTTGTAGGGCAGTCCAATATCTCAGAGAGGAGTTCAGGTCTTCTGCTCCCTTGGTGCATTCACTATAGCTGCCCAATTTCCCTGCTTTTTAAAGTTTGATAGAAATAGCTGTGGGCTATAGGTACGTTCTTAAACTGCAAGGTTTTTTGCCTATTAGTGAATTTCCCTGCTTTTTAATCCAGGAGGTAAGAAATGGGATCCTGTGCAAGTTTGCTGAGAATGGATTGATCATTTGCATGCTTATTGAGTTCAATGGGATTTACTCCGCCGCAATCATGCTTAGGATAGGTGAAACTGACCACAGAGGATGGGGAGGAAACGCAGAGGGGAGGACTGAGAGGGGAGGCAGGAGGGGGAGGGGTGGAGAAGGATAGGTTTGATCATTTGCATGTTTATTGAATTCAGTGTGATTTACTCCCGTGCAATCATGCTTAGGATAGGTAAAACTGAGCAGGGGGGAGCGAGGGAGGGCAGGGGAGGGGGGAGGGGAAAAGCAGGTTTTATCATTTGCATACTTTTTGAGTTCAGTGGGATTTATTTCTATGAAATCATGTTTGAAAATGGAAATGGACTGCCTTCAAGTCGATCCCCACCTATGGTGACCCTTTGAATAGGGTTTTCATGGTAAATGGTATTCAGAGGTTGTTTCACCATTGCCTTCCTCTGAGAGGCAGTGACTGGCCCAAGGTCACCCAGTCAGCTTCATGGCTGTGTGGGGATTCGAACCCTGGTCTCCAAGGTCATAGTCCAACACTGACCCAGGGAAGGGGCAGGGAGGGGAGGGGGAGGAGATTGGTTGGTTGGGCACTGGGCAGAAGGGAAGCCCCTTTCCTTTCCAAAAGGAAAACATTGTGAACAATATCATTGCTTTTCAGCGTTTCCCTCACCTTTTTATTCTACAGCAGGCATCTGTAGCCTCCCACCCAAATTTAAACCAAAGCTGTCCCTGGCCACATCCATATACCAGGCCTTTATTTCACTTTGGACAGTCATGGCTTCTGTCAAAGAATCCTGGGAAGTGTAGTTAGTGAAGGGTGCTGACAGTTGCTAGGAGATGCCCTGTTCCCCTCACAGACCTTCTATCAGAGTGGCTGACTGTTAAACCAGTCTGGCCACTGGAGCTCTCTCAGTGGAACAGGAGTCTCCTCTCAGCACCCTTCACAGACTACACTTCCCAGGATGCTTTAGGGGAATCCATGACTGTCTCAAGTGAAATCAAAGTCTGGTGTGGGTGCGGCCCCCTGATCAGACAAGCCCAGCAGCTGTGAGGCTTTTAGAATTCTGACAGTTGGTTCTTACTGAGCATGCCCCGCGTTATAGGCTGCCAGCCAAAATTTATTAAATTAATTAAAACTGAGCCAGGGATTTTTTTAACTTTTAAACTACAGAAGATGAAGGTCAGAGTATGGGGCAAGGTCAGTATTAGGATTACAGGTGCTCTGTGAGTATGGCTGATTTTTAATGAATTTCAACAGATTATGAGAACTCTCAGAGAAAAAAGTCCAAAGGGGCTCTGGGTTTTTTTCCTGTTTTTACGCTTTGAACTCTCTATTCTCTCTGTTCTGTGTATCACCATGAAAATTGAGAGGGTTGTTAAGCAAGTTTTTCTGAGTTCAGAACTATAAGTATTGTAAGGTTTTGTTTTGAAATGAGCTTATCGGAAGCATCAGAATGTCATGGGGGTATTTTCAATTTAACATTGTGGAATGTGAAAAATCCACGCTGGCTATAGTATACAGCCATTCTCATGGCTGTATAATCCCATGACTATATGTAAAGGGCATCATAAATGTGTTTCTTCTGTGGTTCCATCTATTGGGAGCTGGCCTTGAAATCCCTTTTTCTAAATAACAGTTTGTCTGTTAGCCATATTTACTTAGAAGTGAGTTCCACTGAGTTCCACTGGACTTACTTCCTAATTAGCTCTTTTAAGATTTTAGCCTGTATCATGTGTCTTTGGAATATGTTGCTCCACACCCAAGTTTCTGACATACCAGTTTCCCAATTAAAACAAACACATAATAGTTTTTTAAAAATGACAGAAAGGGGTGTGTCCACTTAATATATGTAAGATATGGTAGAAACAGCATAGATTCTTGAGCTTCTTATTGCCATGATAGTTTAAAGCCATAGTGATCATTTAAAGCTAAGTTTTTTAGTTTCAGTCTAGTTTATTCTGAAGCCATGTAGCATCCTAATTCCCAAATTGTACCTGTACCTGGTTTCTGGTTTGTGCCTTTAGAAATCTGTAGTTTTGAAGGTTAGGTAATAGATTGCAAAGGTAACTTCCCCACCCTACCTCCTTTCACCAAGCTGTAGCATTCTTTGTATCTGTGTGTATTTCCTGGTAGGGTTGCTATGAAACTTGTAGGAAGCTACCAATTGTGTTTGACGCAGGGAGGAAATATGATAGGTTCAAACAGATATTGTTTTAAAGGGAGAAGTTGCTTAGCACTTGATGAAATGGTTACATTCAAAGAAATGTAACTGGAGTTTAATCTGGTATTGCAAATAGTACATGGATTACTTCTAGTAACAATTAGACAGATGGTTCTTCTCCATCCCCCAGGCTTCTGTATTTAGTCCAGCTGTATCGTGGTGATCATAACGTGCAAACTACCTAGCCATTCTAGTTAAAGTATGTTGAGCCAAGAAGATTGGTATCTGGTCTATGGAAACCTTACTTGAACTGCTCTATAGATGTAGCCTCTGTGAAGATGGTTTGTCCTTTTTCAGGGCATTAGACTACTGGATTTTTGCTTAAGGATGATTTTTAGCTATGTCAGTGAATGAATCAACAAATGAAGAGGAAAACTTTGAATATGATCATAATAATGAATACAAACATAGATGTTATGAGAACCTTGATTTCTTGGAAGAAGGTACTTTATCTTATCTACCACTTATGTTTTAATGTATGAAATTAGATTTTTAACTAGTTCTTTGTGTTAATACGTTCTTGTTAATCACACTGTTTTGATGCTGAGATTGTAAAAGAGTACCTCAAATATTTTCAGTGGTCTTTAAATCAACTTTATTCAGTAAGTTCATTTTTTTCAGCCTGTGATTGTGCTTTTATTCTTTAAAAATGAAAGTTTTGTTTTCTTGAAATATTGTTTGATTTGATACTGCATTTAGCTTGCAGGTTATTTGTAGTTTAATTGTGGCAGTTCACTATATACAAGACATTCTAAGGGCCAGTAATACTTTTCTCTGAACAACTCATTGGAGCAGTTGTAACTGAATGGGAAACATACATCATGGCCAGAAGAGAGATGGACAGAGACAGAATATATACTAAGGAGTAGTAGAAATATGTGGCTGAATATTTTGTCATTTAGTTGTTGCATGCTCCTGTGAAGACCAGGTGCTTTTCTGTCTTTTATAATCAGATAGGAGTGGGTGGCTTCTGTGTAAGAGCAGGTCATCTTTGGCAAGAGGCAGATTCCAGAGCAATATGAGAGTGTAGCATGTGCTCCTTAGTGCTTAGGTTCCATGGTTCCTAAGTAATGGAGAGATCGGAGCTCCCCTGTGCACCAGGAGTATCAAAACAATCCCTATGTACTGGTGGGAGCAGGGAAGAGCAGATGCTGTTTCTGAATCCTGTCACCCTTCTTCTTAGAATATCATTTTTGAGTTGGGTTTGAGCATGATTTTGGGTTGTCTGACAAGACTTGTTATCTGACATATTGGAGCCAGGCCAAATATGTTGTTGTAGCTGGAGGTTGCACATCACTCAGATGTCATTGTTAGTGGATATCCAACCCTTCACAGAATTATTCTTATGTCACTCTGTAGCCCTGTGATTGCAGAAGTGATCAGCAAAAGGATTCATAAACTGACAGTTGCAGAATGTGATTTATATGCATTTCCTTGACCAGCATAGATAACCTGGATGATGAAAGTAGCAAGGAACAAAGAGATACTTATAGAAAATAATTTGGAAAATACCTTGGTTTCTGTGGCTGCCCTGCTTCCCCAGCTGTAAAGGAAAGCTAGAGTACAATGACCCTCGGAGCTTGGGGCAAAAATTCATTATGCAAGAGAACACTGAAAATAGGTTTTCTAGTAAGAGTGTGACATATGGCATTGGAAGAATAGATTGCCCCCAAGTCTGACTGCAAATGTTTGTAAGCCCATAACAGGTATTTGATAATTTTTTAATGTCTGCTCAGCATGTGACTGCCCTTGGGGTATGGGATATTTTATTTTATTCTATTGAGTTGTGAGAAGAAACTGCACATTGGCATTGTGGGTTGAAGAATGGAGGGGAGGAGAGAGAGATAAAACCAGGGAAGATTGCAGCTCCAGAATTGCCAAGGCTGTAATGCTTCCAGAAAAGCTGGGGGAAGGGAATAATTAATGAAGTTGTGCAAAAACCTGCTTATTGTAGATATATTGTTGGGAAGCAAATGGAAAACAGAGATTGGTATCAAACCGAGTTAGAGTAGACCCATTAAAATAAATGGACATGTGAACCATGAATAATGTAAGTCAATTGATTTACATTGTGCTACTCTGAGTGTGACACTTGACCACATACCACCCAGGCTCTTAAAAGTGGGTTATTAGCATGTACAAAACCCTAGAGAAGTGGTGATGAACAATTTCTACCCTATGTCTTGAACACTGGTCAGGCCTGTTGGGATGCGATGAAATGCTCACATGCCTTAGGACCACCATCACACACCCCCGCCATGTGGCTGCACGTTGCTGAGAAGATCAGTGGTGGTGTGTATGCTGTCTTGATGAGTTTTACTACTATTATTGGCCTTTTAACTGAAGAAATGCTTGCTATGCTTCTAAAGAATCCTAGAGCTTCCCGGAACAGATTTTAGACACCATTGCAATCCATCATAGCAATCCAATCCAATCCCATAAAAGTTATGAAAACACCTTACTAAGTAAAAATAATAGGAAACCAGAGTGTAAATACTAGATTGCTCCAGGATTATGGGGAGGAGGACTAGTTAAGTACCTCATTCTTTTCACCTTGAAGTAATATGCTAGTGTGGTATGGTCATTGAACTCATTAAAATCTGCCTTTCAGAGTTGAATTTATACTTGCTGTAATGGGAATATAAATTAGGGAGGGGATTTCAGTGATATGTTGCAGTAATATTCTTCTGCTTTCAAAAGCAGGCCTTTGGTGTTATTCTAGCTCTCTTGTTCATATTTGAATCTCTAGGGCTTTCTTCTCATTCAAATGTCTTATTTTCTCCTTACCCCTTCATTCTTTGTCCTTTCGCCTTAAATTTAAATTAAAGATATTATCTATATATATCTCCATCCATTCCACCTCTCTCCGTTCCTCTCAACTGTCCCCCATAGACAGCAAGCATAACAGCTTGTGCACTCAGCCCATTTTTTTACAAACCTTATGCATTCCTTGCAAACATACTTCAGCCACATTTTCCTCCCATCTCTCCAGTCTCGCGTGAGTTCCCACCTGATTCAGACTTCTCTCTCAGGCATGCTGTCCTTTCCTTGTGACAGTGCAATACAGGCCTTGGGAACCATTGCTTTTTGCCTGTGTGGTGGTGGTGGTGAAGCACTTTTTTGTGGGATCTGTCACTGGTAGAATAGCAAAACAAAAATGAGAACTGTGTACTATAGAGAGTGGTGAGATAGAAGGGAATGGCAAGAAATATTCTCCTAGTAGAGATATCCATAACTTCAGCTGTGTTGAGGTGTACCTCTGTGGAGGTAAAGGCAGTTGCTGAAGGGGGTAGGGAGGTACTTGTCTCTCAACTCCCCCAAATGTTGGGATGTCTTCAGGGCAAACTGTTTCAGGGCAGGGGGTTGTACATGCTTCCCTTTGACTCATTGTTAGGAGCCTCTGTAATTGAACGCTGGCCCTGGACCACCCTTTATTTCACTTGACTGTTGGTACCTGGGCCCCTGGACAGAGGTGATTGCTGCTAATCAACAAGAGTCTCTTTTTGCCTTAAGTCCAGTTTACACAATCAATTTCAACATGGGAGAAATCATTATTTTGGAAGAGTTTATTCCAAAGACTCCCACAGGTGGTAAAATCCAAAATGTTTTGATGGTCTGCAGTAACAAATAAAAATTATAGAGTGAAGTCACCTGGTAAAAAATAGTAATATAACTAAGAACTGGATTTATACTTCAGGAGTTTCAAAAACTTCCTTTTTTATTATTATTTACCTTTTCTGCTATAGTTTGAAAGTCCCTGCTGCAGACACAATGTGTGGCATCTGGCATGTTGGAGTTGTACTTTATAGTGAACAAAGAGCAAATCTCTTGACTGAATTGCTTGTTCTAATATTTCTGTTGTAATTCTTATCACTCTGTTAAGCCTTGTTTACGGAGATTTGAAAAACAAACTGCCCATTCAGAGATAGATATATTATTCAGTGACGATCATGCTAGAGTTAGAACAGCAGTGTGTAGTTGGCACCTCACGTTTTTGCTTTGTGACTTGCAGGATTCTGTTTGACGGTTTCTTTTTGAGTTAAACAACTATCTGAAAAGCAGGGACACTGATAGATACTTACCGTGTTTCTATCTCCTCTTGCTTTTGCAGAAAAAGCATTCAGTGTTTATGCTGGGCTTTCCTTCTCTCTTTAACCATTTTAAGAGTTTCATCAGTCATCCATTGAGGTCTTTCTCTCTTTTTAACTAGAGGTATTGCTTTTTTGCATTCTTTCCTGATAACGTCTCTGACTTCACTCCATAGTTCTTCTGGTTCTCTGTCAACTAAGTTTAAAGCCTCAAATCTGTTCCTTATTTGATCTTTATATTCTTCTGGGATATTTAAATTGTATTTTGGCATTATGGTTGCTTTATTGTTCTTCTTTAGCTTTACTCTGATTTTCGATACAACCAGTTTGTGATCTGTACCGCAGTCTGCTCCTGGTCTTGTTTTTGCAGAAAGTATGGAACTTCTCCATCTTCTGCTACCAATTATATAATCAATTTGATTCCTATATTAACCATTTAGTGATGTCCACGTGTACAGTCATCTTTTCGGTTGTTCAAAAAATGTGTTTGCAAGAAATGAATTATTGGCTTCACAGAATTCAGTAAGTCTTTCTCCTGCTTAATTTCTGTCTCCTAAGCCCCATTTCCCCACAATTCCTAATTCTTCTCTGTTCCCTACTTTCGCATTCCAGTCCCCCATGATTATCAGCACATCTTGTTTTGGTGTGTGATCAATTTCCTCCTGTACTTCTGCGTAAAATCTCTCCAATTCCTCTTCTTCTGCATTTGCTGTTGGTGCATAGACTTGGATGATGGTTATGTTAATAGGTTTCCCATTTAATCTCATTGATATCACTCGCTCAGACCTTGCACTGTAGCTCCTAATTTCTTTTGCTACATCACTTCTCACTATTAAAGCAACCCTGTTTCTTCTTAATTTCTCATTTCCTGCATAAAATATTTTGTAGTTGTCTGATTGAAAATGTCCCATTCCCATCCATTTTAATTCACTCACGCCAAGTATTGGAATGTTGATACGTTCCATTTCTTGCTTGACAATTTCTAACTTTCCCTGGTTCATGCTTCTCACATTCCATGTTCCTATTGTGTGCGTCATACAACTCCAGACTCTCCTTTTGCCTCTGTGCGCATTGCCCTCTGGGCTTCCTTTTGGCTTTGACCCAGCTGCGTCATTAGTCACAGTGCTACTCATACTTGTCCTTTGTTCTTCCCCAGTAGCTTAGTGAGTGCCTTCTGACCTGGGGGTCTCATCTTCCAGCACTATCTTGTGTTGCATTTTGGATACTCTGTTCATAGGGTTTTCGTGGTAAGAGGTATTCAGAGGTGGTTTACCATTGCCTTCCTCTGAGTTTGGATGCATCTTAGTCTGGTGTCTCAGCTTTGACCATTCCGCCTTGGGTGCCCCTGCTAGGAGTTTAGCCTGTTGGTCTAGACTCCTAATGGCATTGCTCTCAGCTTCTTCTCTCAACCCCCCTGACCACATTAAGGTGTGCATCCTAAAAGGGGGCTTAGCTAGCTATGAGATCCTATACTAAAAATTCAAACACCACCACTGAACTAGGGGCTACTTCAATCGTCAAAATTCCTACATGGAAATATAATTTATTGTTTTCAAAAGGTGTCTGTGCCATATGCTCCATTGGCACACACGACAATCATGTTGATTTCATGGTATTTCCTAACATACTGGAAATGTCAGAATTGAAGTAAATTAGAGAAAAAGTAGAATGATATACATTTTGTAGTACTTAGGCAATCTTAATTAACAAGAAGGCTTCTAAGAGAAAGTGCATACCAAGAACATAAAGGCTTCTTTTTCAAAATGAGTTGTTTCCCACACTCCTTTCTCGGTTTCGGTGTGCTTCTCCCCACACCCTTCTCTACCCAAATGCTGAAGTGCATTTACAAACCTTACTTGGATTATCAGCAGCAAGCTCTTCTTAAACAAAGACTCAGTCACACTATGGCAACTAGACTTTTCCTTAGAGGCCGCACAACTACAATCATTAACAGGTACAACCCAAACAATTAAACTGTATAACTGATACTCCCATGGGCAGAGCAAGGTCATTTTCCTGGGAACAAATTGATAAGCTTTGGTATGTGCTGCTGCTCTTTTTCATGTTTGGATAATGAGGCTGAAGAAATGGCATCAGGATATTCACATATAAAATGTAATGTCAATACACAGTGACGGTCATGCTGTGTGGCTCCTCTGCACACTTGGCAACAAGCTCTGTAGGTGGAAATGAAAGATTAACATGAATACTACTGTGAAAACCTTCCCTGTTGACCCCAATTGATATGTCATACCAGAACCAAGACTTTGCAGAGCCTTGCACAAGCTGATGTTACAGTTGTCTGAAAGGCACTGCAAAACCAGCAGTCTTCGAATCCTGCTTTATTGATGATGCACCAACTGTGAAGATGTCTTGGATCCTGCCCAAAACATGAAGCAGGTGCACTTATTTACAAGTAAGGAAGTGATACTTTATTAAAGCAGATTAACATTAGAGACTCAGAGTTATGGAGAGCCAGATACCGTGAAGGAGCTCGTGCAAGGCACAGGGTTAGGAGGAGTACGACTGGTCAAGGTGCAAGGACCAGAGTTCTCTAGGTCAGATCAGTAGTAAGAAGTCCAAGGCTGCACGAAGTTTGCTCATCTACCTATGAAGCTTTTAATCAGAGGCTTAGATGCCTAGCTACTCACCAGAATCCCTGCTCCTGTGGGAAGTTCCTAGCCCGAAGGTGGACACTATATCTAGAGGGATGCATCTGTTTTCTCTTGTTGTGCTGCCTCTCCATGGGAGACAATGCCAGGCTTGCCTCCACCTCTGAATCCTCCTGACCTGTCTTATCAGGCCACACCCCATTGCCCTCCCCCACGTCCCCCAGCAGGAAAGTGGCCTCTGCAGACTCTAACAGATCCCTCTCCTGCACTGGCAAAAGAGAGGATGCTTCTGGGACTCCTGCTTCAACAGTGGAGCCAGGAGTGTTCGGAGGAAGGGGGGCTGCTCTGTCAACTGGGCTGTGCTCCATTGTCTCATCTCTCTCCTGCTTGCATTCATGATCTTCTTTCTGCAGTGCTTGCTGCTCCTGGTTTGAATCAAGAGTACTCAGAGGGAATCATGACAGCAAAGAACTTTCATACAGAACAATCATAGGCCTGAATATTGGACTACAGATACATGTGAATACATAGGCTTGGATCTTAAGAGAGGTTAACTTAAGGAAGTACATGGAAGGGAACCTTCCCATCTCTTCTTCACTGCTACAGCCTCCTGCCCCCCAAGCGTCACCAGAAGACTGGGGAGGGAGCTCCCTGAATAATGTGGGGTAAAGAGTTGGGTTTGGGTTTGCTAGTGGAGGAGACAATTGCAATTTTTTTTTTAAAATGGCTGGATTTCTGTCCAATTTTGAGTGACTTCTCTTTCCCAAGCAGCCTCATGTGTGTGTTCCTTCCATGAACTTCCTTAAGTTACCTCTTACTTAAGGATCCAAGCCATAGAGTTCAGAAAACATTTAAAATTCTATAAGGGGTCACCAGCAGTGTCGTGTTGGCCCCAATCATACTGTAAGCACTTCTTTTAACTGTGTAGAAGTAAATTATTATCTTAATTTCACAGTTTTAAAGAATATATTGAACCCTTTTAATATGTTTGGAAGCGCAAGACAGCAGTTCTGTGCACACTTCAGGGTCAACCCCATTAATTGTAGTAAGTCTTAGTAAGCATGTATCAGACCAGGCTGTAAGTAATTATGTAATGCGATACAACCATTACTTGATGAAAGATTACTTGATGAAACATTAAAACTTTATTTTTCTCTTTCATGCTTATATCATTCAGATTTTGTTTTGGTCATACAGTGGGCAAAACCAAGAATTGCTTCTTTTGTTTTCTTCCAGTTTTATGTGCTGAAAGAGTGGGCCAGATGACTAAAACATACAATGACATTGATGCTGTTACACGTCTTCTTGAAGAGGTAAGTATCCCATGTTAACATGGAATAATAAAAGTAACATGTGCCTTGGAAAAGGTTTATCACCTTCAGAAATTACTACTTTCAGCCTTAGTGAAGTGATTAGAATAGTGTACACAATCCACCCAAAATTGGGTTAAATGAGGCCCCTTCACAAATTGTATTTACACACGTAGGAAGCAGCAGAACTGTGTCTCTGTTCCATCACCTTCATCACCACCTTGCTAGCCCACACCCCCAATGCCATGAACTGGGTGTTGGTGTGAAGGTGGGTATGACCCCTTCACACTGGCACCTAATGTGCAGTTGCAGGAGAGTCTTGCCAGCATGCAGGGAGTGTGGGTAGCAGGAGCAATCCTACTTCCTTACATGTTCAGTAAATGTGTGTATGTGGGGTGTGTGTTATCACCTCTAAAGTCAAAACTAAATTCTTTCAAAAGCAATCAAGTAGAATTTTAGTTGCATCAAGCGTGTGCCACTTATTTCACTGACATCTAATTCTGACAAATTTTTGCTACATTGTGTCCTTTGTGTTCATACATAGTCAAAGCATGTGTAATCCACTAATGCCAGTTTATAAATAGCTACATTTTTTGAGTACTTATGCAAATTATAGGATATAAAGGCTTTATTTGTTGTGAATTTGTCCTTTTAATGACCGATATAGAACCAAATCCAGCCAAAGTTAGTTGTGACGTAGTCCCATGAAAAGAAGTGGGATTTAGGCTTTTCGAGGAGACTCACTCAAAACTCATTTGGTGCCCTGGGCTCGTTCGAACAAAGAGCAGGATATAAATTTAATTAATTAATTAATTAATCTGGATTTGAGGCTTTTAAAAAAAGTCAATAACAGATGAGGATCACCAGCCAGTCACTGTATTTTAGGGGGAAATCTTCCATTTATGCCATCAGAATCTGCTCCTGCTGTAGTCTAAGCAAAACTGTTCAGCTATTGTCTCTTGCAAAGAATATTGTTGCGCGCCACCCCAGTCTTTGAGTAGTGAGAGATCTCCAGGGGTCCCTGCACTTACCCAGGTTTTGGTTTCCTTGGAAAGAAGGTTAGCAGAGACTATGGTGTCTTTATGAAATATGGTTTTTATTTACACACATTCCAACTTGAGCTTAAGATGGAGGGGTTCAAAGCATCAGCAGTCCAATAGATCTTGCTTTTCCATTAAAGTTACAGGAGACATTCTAAAGGCACGATGCAGGGAGCCCGTCTCTCTGCATGTCTCCAGTTCCCAGCCTTTTCTCAGACTCTACTAAAAACAGAAGCTTCTCTTTTGGCCCCAGGAGGGGGGGAGGCTCTCCTGAAGAGTTTCAGTAAGGAAAGGATCTCCCTGGCCAATTTACCAGTTAATGGGCACTTAACAGAACCATTAGCCCACCTGGCCACTTTATTAGACTAACAAAAAAGACTCATCTGACCAGCAGACCAGGTTTCTCTGCTGCAGAGCCCACCTCCAGGTGCAGGATTCCCAATCAGAGCCTGGAAGGGGACTCATAGAAATCATCTATGTCAGCCCCCAAACCCATAACAATATCAAGTACTACCAATGGTTCCCCTGTGTAGTCATATAAAATTTGTGATTGTGGTACTCTGATCTCAGGTAAATTTACTTGGAAAGCTATCTCAAAACTTGCAAGAAAGTGTACTAAAGATTATGAAAATTCTCATAGTTTTAAACATGCTAACTTGGAGTGAACTGTAATGAAATAATGGAGACTGGAAAGTAAATCACTCTAGGGTTGTGGTTAAAATGGAGAACTATAAAGCTGATTGAGTGGCATTTTTTGAATTACTATTAATGTAGTTTATGCCAAGACTCAGATGCTCTTGGAGGTCGCTGATTCATAGGGTCGCCATAAGTCGTAATCGACTTGAAGGCACATAACAACAACAAATACCAAGACTACCTTGCTTTTCATGCCCAGATTACCTTGCTTTTTGACATGCAAACATTCCCTAAAGCGGCTTAACTCCCATCTTTAAGTCCAAGGTGAAGGAACAGTGGCAAGAGCTGTAGGAAGGCCAGACCAACAACAATGTTGACTACTTACAATATTGGCTCTCCAACATTGGAGGCATTCAAGAGGCAGCTGGACAACTGTCTGTCACATATGCTTTAACTTGGATTCCTGCATTGAGCAGGGGGCTGGACTCAATGGTCTTACAAGTCCCTTCCAGCTCTACTATTCTATGATTCTACTTTACATTATACAGCCATGACAGTGGCTGTATGCTATAGCCAGCGTGGATTTTTCGCATTCCACAATGTTAAATTTAAAATACCCCACATGCCATTCTGATGCTTCCCATAAGCTCATTTCAAAACAAAACCTTACAAAACTTATAGTCTGAACTCAGAAACACTTGCTTAACAGCACTCTAAGTTTTCATGGCAATGCACAGAACACCCAGAGAGAATCAGTAGTTCAAAGTGTAAAACAAGAGAGAAAAAACACAGACCCCTGTTGGACTTTTTTCTGTCAGTGGTCTCATAATTTGTTGAAATAAATTAAAAAGCAGCCATGTTCATAGAGTACCTGTAATCCTATTACTGACCTTGCCCCATACTCTGACCTTCATCTTCTGCAGTTTAAAAGTTAAAAACATGCATGGCTGATATTAATTAATATAAAGTATTTAACATTGAAGTCTATTATAGCATCAGGCAACTTCAGTAAGAACCAACTGTCAGTGTTCCAAAAGCCAGACTCATAGCTGTTTGGCTTGGCTAATCAGGGGGCCACGCCCATGCCAGACATTTATTCTACTTTAAACTGCCATGACTTCCCCCAAGGAATCCTGGGAAGTGTTGTTTGTGAAGGGTGCTGAGAGTTGTTAAGAGACTTCTATTCCCCTGGCAGAGCTCCAGTGCCCAGAGTGGTTTAACAGTCAGCCCCTCTTCTGGGGATTGTAGCTCTGAGAAGGGAATAGGGCATCTCCCAGCAACTCTCAGCACCCTTCACTAACTACACTTCCCAGGATTCTTTGGGAGAAGCCCAAACTGCCTAAAGTGAAATAAAGGTCTGCTGTGGATGTGGCCAGGGACAGCTTTGGTTTAAATTTGGGTGGGAGACTACATGTGCCTGCTATAGAATAAAAAGGTGGGGAATAAAAAGGTGGGGTAACCCTGAAAAGCAATTATAGTGTTTACAATGTTTTCCTTTTGGAAAGGAAAGAGGCTCTGCCTCTGCCCAGTGCCTGCCCATCCAATCTCCTCTCTCCCTCCCCACCCTCTTCCTCCCCTTCTCTCCCCCTTCCTCCTCCGTGCCCCTCCCCCAGGTCAGTTTCACCGATTGTAAACATGATTGTAGAGGAGTAAATCCCATTGAATAAAAAAAGCATGTAAACGATCAAACCTGCTCTCCTCCTATCCCCTCCCTTTTGACCCTTCCCTCCCCCTTCCTTTCCCCCTTCCAGTATCCTCCCCCCTTCCCCCCTCTGCTCTCCCCTCCCCTCCCCCTCCTCCTCCATGGTCAGTTTTACCTATCCTAAGCATGATTGCACAGGAGTAAATCCCATTGAATTCAATAAGCATGCAAATGATCAGACCTGCCTTTTCCTTCCCATCTCTCCTTCCCCCCTCTTCCCTTCCTTGCAGTTTAAGAATGCACCTATAGCCGACAAATCAATCTTTAAAAAGCAGGGAAATTGAACAGCTATGTTGAATGCACAAGGGGAGCAGGAGACCTGACCTCCGCTCTGAGATACAAATGCTGTATACTCTGAGATACTGCCCTACAAATTTGTAAAAATGCAAACACAATTCGGGTTGGTCTTTCACAGTCTAATCTAATTCCTGTGTAGCTTGGAAGAATTTTGTAATATGTGCCTCTGAGCATATGGTGAGTGGTAGCAACACCTGCAATCAGCCCAAATAACAGAAACAAGACATGTGCTGTGCTGATCTTGTTTTAGCAGGGAGGAAGCAACAATATGAAGACAGTTGATATAGTTCAGATTGTCACTTTAAATTTGTTGGATTTACTCTGCAATTTTAGTGAAGTATTTTCTTTTGCTTCTGTTTCTGTGAATATGTGAAGTACAGCAACACTTTGCAAAATTTACACTAAAACAACCTCCAAAAACAATTGTGGAATAAAGGCACTGACTATTCTGCAGAATAGTCTCTTAAGGATACATGAGGTGTGTCTCAGTTTGCACAAGATAAAACAGAGGGAGGTAAGATATATTCTAGCAAATTTCTAGGTGTGCTCTGTTTTTAATTGTCCATGCCCACCTTTCCTTGAGTGCTTTAAGCATAGCAGACGAAACACATGCATCTTGGGCAGGCCAAGTTTGTTTTTTCCAACAACTAGATTCATTGCTTAAGTAGCAACATACTATAATTAGTCTCACTTCAGATGAGATTCGACTGTTAATGCACCCAAAATAGAAATAGAACAAAACCTCCAGTTTGAAACACAAAAGGCTGCCTTCACCATCATATGGCTTTGACCAATAAAAAGGCTTTGAAGTTAATGAAAATTAATTTGACACAGATTTCTAGGATAAATAATGAGAGAAATATAATTTTCTAGGTTATATTCTCTGCAGAAACAGTAGTAACACAGGAAAGAACCAAAGTAAGAACAACAGCATAAATACAAAAATGTAATTCTCCATCTTTGGAGATGCATGTTTTGAGCCTGCTATGTTTAAACCACCCTACTTAAGGAAAGGTGGGCATGGTCAATAAAATCATAGAGCACACCTAGAATTTTGCTAGAATATATTTCTTCTCCCACTGTTTTATCTTGTGCAAACTGAGACACTCCTCATGTCCATTGGAGACTATTCTGCAGAATAGTCACTGCCATTATTCCACAATTGTTTTTGAAGTTCAGAGTGTTGCAAAGTGTTGCTGTACTTCACATATTCACAGAAACAGAAGCAAAAGAAAATAATTTACTATAGGAAACTTCATTAAAATTGCAAAGTAAATCAAACATATTTAAAGTGACTATCTGAACTATATCAACTGTCTTAATATTGTTGCTTCCTCCCTGCCAAAACAAGATTAGCTTGTTTAATATTGTCTTGTTTCTATTCTTTGGGCTGATTGCAGGTGTTGCCACCATTCACCATATGCTCAGAGGCACATGTTACCAAATTCTTCCAAGTTACACAGGAAGTGGATTGGACTGTGAAAGACCAACCCAAATTGTGTTTGTACTTTTACAAATTTGTAGGGCAGTACAATATCTCAGAGAGAAGGTCAGGTCTCCTGGTCCTCTGGTGCATTCATTATAGCTGCCCAATTTCCCTGCTTTTTAAAGTTTGATGGAAATATCTGTTGGTTGTAGGTACATTCTTAAACCGCAAGGGTTTTTTTGCCTATTAGTGTATATAAGGCAACAATAACAGATATATGGCTTCCTGTATGTTAAATATACACTTGAAGAGCCTCCACATACACACACACACAATGCCGAAATGCTGTATGTTTTGCCATGATCCATCCAGTTCATTCCTTTTCCTTGGCATGTAACATTTTCTTCTCACTTGCATCTAGCCGCTGTGTCCTATGAGCTATGAACTGGAAGCCACTAGTTGTAGTCCTACAGGATTTAACTGGATAGACTTTACTAACTATCTCTTAGCCTCAGTCCTATGCCTATGATCCTCGGATGATACCAGCCTATTTCACAGGGTGCTTGTAAACATTACTGAGACAATGTAAGTGATACACTGAGCACATAGGAAGAATGCTGTTTAAATACTAAAATTCTTATTAGGGCAGTATCTTTATTCGACCAGCTAAAATGTCACAAAGTAGTGTCAATCTTGTCTTCTCTAGAACTCTCAAACAATATTCCCTATATTTTAATTTTTCTTAAGGGCCAGCATAGCTAGCTTAATTTTTTTATATATAAATACCTAACATTAGTAGAAACCATAAAATAGTAATTTCCTAAAGTTACCTGTAAAGTGCTAAGCAATATGTATGCTACTTATACTGGCAAGCTTGCTGACAGTTTTCAAATAAAGGAGTAAGGATTGGATTTCGTTAACTTTCTCACACTTGAACTTAGGGCTTTGCTTTTATATGCATACTTAATACCGTACACATCAGGTTTCCCAAATTATGTGGGTGTCTCCTGTGCAGTACAAAGAAAAGAAAATAAGCACAAGTTATTGGTTGCTTTGTTTCAACACGCAGACTTTCTCGTCTTACCTAGAACATAGATTTAACCTTCTTGTGCTTTCAGAAGGTAATTATTTTCTAAATGAGCCAATAATTGAGACCGTTTGTTTTTACTTTTTACAGAAAGAGCGGGATTTAGAATTAGCTGCTCGGATTGGCCAGTCATTGTTAAAGAAAAATAAATCTCTGACTGAGAGAAATGAACTCCTTGAAGAACAAGTAGAGCATATCAGGGAAGAGGTAAGAACATTCAAATATGACTAATACTGACATGTTTCCAGTTCAGAAAACTCTTTCCCCCAACAGTACCTGAAGCCAAACTTGTTTGGCTTTATTTGCCCTCATGTCTTGCCATTTCCTTGTTGTTGGTTCAGTGTCACCATGTGGGTTCAGACTGAGGCAACAGATCCCTGAGCTTCTTGGTCTTGTAGCAGTATTTCACCTATTCTTCTTGCTTGTGGCTTATTGAGATCCTTCTCTCACCCAGCAGTGCTGCCACTTCCCACAGTTTGCACAGACTCCTTCCCTGTTTCTCTCTTTCCCCACCACACCCCCATACCTCTCAAGGTGTGTCCTGGCACCTTACAGATATTGACTGTTGCTCATCCATCACTCCCTATCTATCAACTCTTTGCTCATTCTCTTACTACTACTGTAATTCCTGCCATGTTTCCTTGTAGTATCAGGCCTTTCCTCCTTCATTATCTGCATGTCCTTCTGAATAGTAAAAGCAAGTATACCAAAATATAGCTAGGAAGCAAATTCCTATTGGTGAGCAGCTGTTGGTCAAAATTCTTTGTGGTAATTCCAACACTGGCCTAGTCTTTATCTGTCTTTCACATCCTAATTTGCAGTTTTTATCAGTATTATCAAGATGGATCTATGTTGGCCACATGCTTTGTTGAACTAAGTCTCGCCTAATGTTTAGTTGTACTTTTTCTATCTCTAGAACCACTGTGGTGTAGTGGTTAAGGTGTTGGACTATGACCTGGGAGACCAGGGTTCGAATCCTCACGTAGCCATGAAGCTCACTGGGTGACCTTGGGCCAGTCACTGCCTCTCAGCCTCATGAAAACCCTATTCATAGTGTTGCCATAAGTCGGAATTTACATTTTTAAAGCATTGTTTGGACTGTCTTTACAATCATATTTGCTGTTAACTTACAGCCACTCCGAAGCCTCCTTTAGGATTTTTTAAAGAAATTCCTCTCTTTAACACCTAGTATTTCTTTATAGATCAAATATTCCATCATACAGTCTAATTAAGAACAGATTTTTCATAATCACATTTTCTTTGTTCTTGTTTAGTAAAATCCAATATTCTTGCTTTGTGTAGCTCAGTAGTATCTCATATCCCCATGTTATCAGCTGGATTGCTTCTCATAAAGAAGTTTCAATAGTTTAGAATGAAGGTTCATTTATGTCCTTTGATCTCTGGGGAGCTGCAAAATAATTGTGTGTGTGCGCATGCGTGTGTGTGTGTGCGAGAACAGTAAAGAAATGAATTAGTTTTTAAAAAAGGTCTTCCCTTCCTGGATGCTGTCTGCTCCCCACTGCCATTGCAGATGACACCTCCTCTTTGCTCCAAACAATAGGGGAGGACTTTTGCTGAAGTGGCAGAGTGTATTCCAGGTGCATCGAGGGCAGCCGTCTGCCTATAAAACACATGGCAGATGCCAAAGGAGGCTAAGAGTGGAGCTACCAGGAAGAAGAGGGGATTACTATCACCAGCTACCAGCTCCTCGCGTTGCCACTGCTGACAACACCCTTGCTCAGAATGAGAGGAGAGGGCTTTTCGTGAAGCAAAAAGAAGCAAGGCTGCAATGAAAGGCTGTTGTCCCCCTTCCTTCCTGGCAGCCAGCCTGACTGCCTTTCTTGGCTCCTGATTCACTGTCACTTCCTTAAAAAAAAAAAAATCTTATTTGCGAGGCTGCCCAGATCTCACCTTCAGCCCAGACAGAGCCAAGAAGCGGTGAGGAAGCACAGGACTGGCTCATTCTCCATTTCTGAGGCTAAATGTGTGTGCAGCGTCCCTCCTCTCTCCCACCTACAATGCGACCCCCATCTCTCCAAGAAGCTGCAGCCATTGAGGGCTCCCCCCTCCCATGTCCCCGAATACATGCATGCAGGTGTGTGTGTGTGCGTGCACTGATCTGTCTTCTGCTTGCTTTCATTCCCCAAGTGCACGCTAACCAAGTCATCAGTTTTCCATAGGAAGTGGGCCATCACTGTGGGAAATAGTTCCACCTATCGTGCGAAGGCAAGAATGTTTTTGAAGTCAAGACTAGGGACGTCATGCCCCTCCCACTCTCCAGTTCATTCTTGCCTTCGTACGAACAAGATTGGAATTTCACGTAGCATTTAGCTAAGTCTCGTATTTGTTTGTCTATTTCTCTTTAAAGCCTTTTTTCCGTTTTTGTGTCTAGCCTACTGAGGATCCCCTCAGAGACCGCGGCTGCGGCTCTCTTCCCCCTTTTCCTCAGAGCTATTTAATTTCTTTTATTTCCTTGACTGGGGGCTCCCTCTGAGACCGCGGCTGCGGCTCTCTTTGTTTTGACAGTTTCAAGCCCCCTCCCCCCCCCGGCTCTGTCGTATCCGTAGCCAGGGAGCTCCCTCAGTGACCGCGGCTGCGGTTCTCTTTTTTGATCGCTTTTGATCGCTTGTGAGGGAAGGGGAATCCCCCTCCCTCCCCCCCCCTGATCGTTGCCGCGGCTGCGGCTGATCCGATCTCAGCGGGAGCTTGCAGCTGCGGCTCCCGCCGTTACTCCTTTACCTCAGATCGCCCTCGCTACGTGGCTTAAATCCCACTGCGAAGGGCTTTACAGACCGCGATGGCGGCTCTCTCTGCGGCGGCTGCCGTTTTTTCCTCTACTTGCTTCTTCCAGAGTTTTTCCAGAGCCGCTACTGCGGCTTTCGGCGAGTCCGTGCTGGGCAGCCCTTCCCCCAGTTCGCTTCCGACGGCTGCCATTGCTCCTTCTCCCTCAGCCCCTTTTTGATCGTTTTTTCCCGCCCGTTTTTCAGGGCGCCATTTTTTGAAATTCAAAATTCCCGCCTTTTTTGTTACCATTTATTAAGCATCGGATACCTCCCCTGCAGGCTATCTATCTGTATGTTTGTGTATATGTGCTGCTGATAGACTTACACAAGGCTGATTTACACACATTTTTACTGTGGCTGTAATCCTTGTGGCTGAATTATATTATCAAGGCTGGAGCTCCAATCCTAGTGGGCTGGATTGTATTATCAAGGCTGGAGCTTTAATCCTACTGGCTGGATTACATTATCAAGGCTGGAGCTTTAATCCTAGTGGCTGGATTACATTATCAAGGCTGGAGCTTTAATATCAGTGGCTGACTTGTACTAAATCTGATTTACATTGTATATCCTGCCCCCTCTGGGGCCGTGAACAAGCCAAAAACCCAGCCTACAGCACTAATCTGAGTGTGCCAACTCTAAAACAGCCTATATTATATTAACGCTGATACCTCAGTGCATTCTGCCCCCTCTGTGGCAGTGCATTTCGCCATCTGCCAGTGTATCCTACCCCCTCCGTGGTAGTACGCTGTGCCAGTTCGGGTCTTTACATCCTGCCTCCTCCGTGGCAGTGTACTGCACCCAGGTTTATATAAGATGGCAGAACAGCCAGGCATGTCACCATCAACACACATGGTGCCAGATCAGCCAGACATGCCACAATCAGCCAAGCCACAACATCCTAACACGTCTAAGACCAGACATGCCAAAGCACTGGCTAAGACAAAACATCTTTCCAGCCATAGTAAACCAAAGCGCCCTCGTTATGTCTCTGTGCCAACCAACGCCACAGCACAGACACACATAAGTGACATTTTCCATTCTCCTCCTACTGCCTCTGACGAGGAAGAGTTTGTTGGCTTTCCCGCTCACTGTTCGCCTAACGAACCTACCTCTGGTTTACCGCCTCAAACATCTGTTCCAATAGTTCACCAGACACATACATCTCCCACATCTGGTCTGCAGCTGTCTCCTGATTTTCTCTCCCGACTCCAAGCCATGCTGGCTTTTTTCACGCGAATGCAGTCACTACCACAAGTTCCTGCCATACCCCCACTCAACATGGACCAACGTGCGTTCCATGAAGCTCATCCTTCCTGTTCACCAGATCCCTTTGATGTAGCCAGAGGCAGATGTACGGATGAAGCCTCGTATGCGGAGGAGTCAACTTTCACTGACCATGTTGAAGGAGACGACTGGAGCGACTATTCAGATCATGAGGAGGACACTTCATATCGCTTGTTCGATACCTCAGATTATCAACCGCTAGCACGTAGGGTACTTCATACCCTTGGTCTCCAGACTGCGCCTTCAACTTCGTCCACCCCAGCTATCAAAGGGGCCAAGGTCCTCAAATCCCCTGTACCTACTGAACACTACATCCCAGTGCCAGACTCAATTGCCAAATTAGCCTCCGAAGAATGGGCTCATCCACTCAAAGCCCGACGCTTCAAGAACCTGGCTGACAGATTGTACGCCCTAGCCCCAGACTTTGCCACCAAGTTAGATGTCCCTGGCATAGATGAACCAATCGCTCGCCTCGTTTCAAGATCTCTTTTGCCCAGGGAAGGGGAATCCCACCTAAAAGATACTACTGAGCGACGAATAGACTTCGCCCTCCGCAAGAATCACGAGGCCACTGCCTTAGCCATGCGTGCCTCCGCTTCAGCCTCCATATTCTCCAGAGCCTCTATGATGTGGATGGATGACCTTCTAGAGGATGCTAACCCTGATCCTGTCGCCTTCAGAAGAGCACTATCGAAATTACGTAAGACAGCAGCTTTTGTGGCCGATGCCACTTTAGATGCCACTCAATTAGGGGCACGAGCCATGACGACTCAAATAGTCGCTCGTCGCACCCTCTGGCTTCGCCACTGGCAAGCTGATTCAGCGGCCAGACTGAACCTGTCCAAGGCTCCTTACTCCGGATCTCTACTCTTCGGCGAGGAAGCTCTAAAGGCAGTTCTGGTTGATCCAAAAGACGCCCAAAAACCGGTTCTGGCCACAGTCAAGAACATCGACCACAGGCCCTTCAGGCGATTTCCCTCCTTTCGTTCTAACCAGCCCTTTCGAGGAACGCGGCCAGGAGGACGAGGCCGTGACTTCAGACCCTATGACTCCAACGCATTCAGGGGCTCCTGGAACCGACGCTTCCAGGGCAGAGGTCAGTACCAAGGGCGCAGGGGCAACTCATCGTCCTCATATAGGGGAGGCCCTCGCCTACACAAGTAGTATTAACGCCCTCCCCATAGGTGGCAGATTACTTAATTTTGGAGATCGATGGCTGCGCCTTACTACGGTCTCCTGGATCAGGGACCTTTTCACTTACGGCTATACCATAGAGTTCTGGGCAATCCCATCAGACAGATTCCATCCGTCTCCTTGCCCAAGGGCACCAGCCAGGCACAACATCATGCAGACAGCTATACATCACCTCTTGGACATAGCGGCAATAGAGCCAGTTCCCACAACTGAGAGGTCGGAAGGGGTGTACTCCCTCCTATTTGCTGTGCCAAAACGAGATTTATCTTGGAGGGCGGTATTGGACCTCAAGTTTGTCAACCGTTTTGTAACATACCGCAGGTTCAAAATGGAATCTCTCCATTCCATTACCGAGAGTCTGCATGAAGGAGACTTCCTGGCTTCTATCGACCTTAAGGAAGCGTATCTCCATGTGCCCATTTGCATAGCCCACAGAAAGTTTCTTCGGTTTGCTTTTGGCCACCAACATTTTCAATATAGAGCGATGCCATTTGGCCTCTCCTCTGCTCCAAGAGTATTTACCAAGGTGCTACTCATCCTAGTGGCTTACCTTCAGACCCAAGGGGTTCATCTCTACCCATATCTGGATGATCTGCTGATACGGTCCAAGTCTGAAGAGCTGGCTCATCATCATTTAATGATCACCCTCAATGTTTTGCAGACCTACGGCTGGCTTGTCAACTTCGACAAAAGCCATCTCCAACCAACCCAACGCCTACTACACCTTGGGGCAATGTTGGACACCCTGCAGGCAATGGTCTTCCTGGCTCCAGATCGCATCACTGCCATCACAAGCATCGCAAGGTCCCTGATGCAACAAACATCTGCAGACGTCATGCTTCTCGCCAGAGTGCTCGGGATGTTTATCTCCACAATCCACATTGTGCCCTGGGCTCGAGCCCACACTCGGCCCCTTCAGTGGACTCTGTTGCCTTTTCAAAAAGACATTGCCAGCTCCAACCATCGCAAAGTTCGTTTGAGCCCCGCTCTGCCCCTCTCCTTCCGCTGGTGGACCAAGGTTCAACATCTCTCCAAGGGCACGTCGTTCAGAGAACCCTGCAGAACCGTCGTGACCACAGACGCCAGCCTCATAGGTTGGGGAGCCCACTGCAACTCCCAGTACGTTCAGGGGGTTTGGCCCAACGCAGAGCAATCTCGAAGCATCAACTGGCTGGAGCTAAAGGCTGTCCACTTGGCTCTATGTCATTTTCAGTCTCTGTTCCCTTTGCATCATGTGCTCATTCGAACAGACAACACGTGTGTAAAATCACATTTGAACAGACAGGGGGGCACCAGGTCTCGTCCTCTGCAGGACTTAGCCTCCCTCATCTTTGTCTGGGCAGAACAACATCTACAATCCCTGAAAGCAGAGCACCTCAGAGGGATTTGGAAGGTGACAGCAGACTGGCTCAGCAGACAACAGGTCTTCCCGGGAGAATGGAAACTTCAGCCATTTTCCATCGTCTCCAGTGTCGGTTCGGCGCCCTCTCAGTCGACCTGTTTGCTTCCAGTCACAATTGCCAGCTTCCCAGGTATTTTGCCCGATACCTGGACTCAACAGCAGAAGCAGTGGATGCTCTGACAACACCGTGGCCAGACGGTCTATTGTACGCCTTTCCTCCCATACCATTGTTAGCCAAAACCTTGAGGAAGGCACGAACCGAAAGGGCACAGCTGGTTCTGATAGCACCATTTTGGCCACGCCGACCGTGGTTCTCAGATCTTCTGGCAATGTCAATGATGGATCCTTGGACACTTCCAGTAACGCCAGACCTCCTATCCCAGGGTCCAGTACTGCACCAGGACCCTACTTGGCTCAATCTAACAGCGTGGCGTTTGAACGGAGACACTTGAGGTCAGCTGGACTGTCTGACGCTGTGATTGATATTATGTTGGCCTCGAGAAGACCATCTACCACTCGCATTTATCAACATACCTGGGTGGCTTTCTCCAAGTGGTGTCAGTCCCACCACCACGATCCATCCCAGGCCAATGTGCACCAGGTGCTCCAATTTCTCCATAGTGGCTTTATGATGGGACTTCGACCCAACACTCTACGTCGACATGCTTCTACTCTGTCATCCATTCTTTCAGTGTCCTCTCCTGGAGATCATATTTCCTCACATCCGTTCATCAAACGTTTTTTGAGGGGAGTCGCCCTACACTCTCCGGCTGTTGTCCATCGGTTCCCCTCATGGAGTTTGCCGAAAGTTCTGCAGGCTTTGCAACGCCCTCCGTTTGAACCCATCAGGACTGTGCCCCTACGTATACTGTCCTTCAAGGTCCTGTTTCTGATCGCAATCACATCTGCCAGACGCGTTTCGGAGTTGGGCGCATTGTCTTCTGCTCGACACCTCTGCGTCTTCCATAAGGACTCTGTTGTGCTGAAGACTGACCCTTCCTTTCATCCCAAGGTCGATTCAGTTTTTCATTGCAACCAGGACATTGTTTTGCCTTCCTTTTGCCCGAATCCTACCCATCCTCTACAGAAGGCTTGGCATTCGTTGGATGTCCGGAGGGCTCTCAAGACCTACCTGTCTAGGACCCAAGAGATTCGACGAACAGAGTCTCTGTTTGTATCCTTTCATCCAAGGTCTATGGGGCATAAAGTATCCAATCCTACCTTATCCCGTTGGTTAAGGGCATGCATTACTTTAGCATATGAGTCCCTGAAGCTGTCAGTTCCAGCTAGTATAACGGCTCATTCTACCAGGTCAGCTGCCCCTTCGGCTGCTTTTGCCACTAATGCTCCTGTTGCCGATATTTGTAGGGCTGCAGTCTGGTCTACCCCACACTCATTTATAAGGCATTATAAAATTGATCGTTATGCCTCTGCTGATGCATCTTTTGGCAGACAAGTGTTGCAACAGGTTCTTAATGAGGATTAACATGTGGGTGGTCCCTCCCTATATGGGTTGCTTTGGTACATCCCACAGTGATGGCCCACTTCCTATGGAAAATGCACCATTGGTCTCACCTGAAAGGTGATTTTCATAGGAATGGGCCATCACGACCCTCCCAGTTGGAGGATGACTAGAGATTTTATCAATGGGTTACATGTTATTGTTACGCTATTATATTTAAAAGTAAGAGTGAAGTCAAGACTTTTAGTTCTGTTATGTTGTTATCTTAGAGTCATATTGTTATGCATGTGACTATTATGTTATTTTCCTGGCGGGTCTGTTGGCCTTGTTCTTGTATTTTTAGATATCTCTTTTTAGACTCGCTACGAATGAACTGGAGAGTGGGAGGGGCATGACGTCCCTAGTCTTGACTTCAAAAACATTCTTGCCTTCGCACGATAGGTGGAACTATTTCCCACAGTGATGGCCCATTCCTATGAAGATCACCTTTCAGGTGAGACCAATGGTACATTCTGATGATCATCCCAAGGCCTAAAAGCACTAGCCCCTCGCCTCAGTCTGTGCACCTTGTTGTCTGCAGTGCACAATCTAGCATTCTCATCACCAACACATTGCTGCTTCTTGATTATATTTTTAAAAAGAAGAAAAAAGCTCAGCAGGTTGGCTGAGGCTGGGGTCCACATACTGCAGCTGAAACGTATTTATTTATTTAATTATTGCATTTATATCCCACCTTTTCTCCAAGTTGCTTAAGGTGGTGCACATGGTCTCCCCCCTTTCCATTTTTTCCTTACACAGACCCTGTGAGATAGGTCAGGCTGAGAGATTGTGTCTGGCCCAAGGTCACCAGTGGCTTCATAGCTGGGTGGGGTTTTGAACCTGGATCTTAGTCCGATACTGTAACTGTTGGGAGATAGGACTGTACATCTTCAGACTATTTATTTATTTATTTATTTATTTATTTACTGCCCCATAGCCGAAGCTCTGTGGGCGGTTTACAGCAATTAAAAACATTAAGAACAAATATGCAAATTTTAAAACACAAAAAACAATTTAAAAACACAATTTTTAAAAATGTAAAAACAATTTAAAAACACATGCTAAAATGCCTGGGAGAAGAGGAAAGTCTTGACCTGGTGCCGAAAAGATAACAGTGTTGGCGCCAGGTGCACCTCGTCAGAAACATCATTCCGTAATTTGGGGGCCACCACTGAGAAGGCCCTCTCCCTTCTTGCCAGTTTCCCTCAGAGTAGGCACTTGGAGGAGGGCCTTGGACGTTGAGCGTAGTGTATGGGTATGTTCGTATTGGGAGAGGTGTTCCATCAGGTATTGTGGTCCTAAGCCGTGTAAGGCTTTATAGGTTAAAACCAGCACCTTGAATCCAGCTCGGAAACATACAGGCAGCCAATGCAAGTGGGCCAGAATCAGTTTTATATGTTTGAACCGTCTGGTCCCTGTTACCAATCTGGCCGCTGCATTTTGCACAAGCTGCAGCTTCCGAACCGTCTTCAAAGGCAGCCCCACATAGAGGGAATTGCAGTAATCTAACTTGGAGGTTACCAGAGCATGGACAACTGAAGCCAGGTTATCCCTGCCCAAATAGGGGCGTAGCTGGGCCACCAACCGAAGTTGGTAGAAGGCACTCTTTGCCACCGAGGCTACCTGAGCCTCAAGTGACAGAGATGGTTCTAGGAGAACCCCTAAGCTACGAACCTGCTCCTTTAGGGGGAGTGCAACTCCATCCAGGACAGGTTGGACATCCACCATCTGGTCAGAAGAACCATCCACTAGCAGCATCTCAGTCTTGTCTGGATTGAGCCTCAGTTTATTAACACTCATCCAGTTCATCGTCGCAGCCAGGCACCGGTTCAGCACATTGACAGCCTCACCTGAAGAAGATGAAATGGAGAAATAGAGCTGCGTGACATCAGCATACTGATGTCAATGCACTCCAAAGCTCCGGATGAGCGCACCCAACGGTTTCATGTAGATGTTGAACAGCATGGGGGACAGAACTGATCCCTGTGGAACCTCATACTGGAGAGTCCAGGGTGCCGAGCAGTGTTCCCCAAGCAACACTTTCTGGAGCCGACCCGCCAAGTAGGAGCGGAACCACCGCTATGCAGTCCCTCCCACTCCCAACTCAGCCAGTCTTCCCAGAAGGATACCATGGTCGATGGTATCCAAAGCCACTGAGAGATCAAGGAGAATCAACAGAGTCACACTCCCCCTGTGTCTCTCCCGACAGAGGTCATCATACAGGGTGACCAAGGCTGTTTCCGTGCCAAAACCAGGCCTGAAACCCAACTGAAATGGATCCATATAATTGGTTTGATCCAAGAGTGTCTGGAGCTGGCCTTTGACTATGTGTGGGGGGGGGAGGGGGATATTAATTTGATTGGTTCTTTGCATTAAGAAAAGAAAGCAACACCTCCCTGTCTGCAGGGAGCTTTTAATGGAAAGGGATATTTGGATATATGATTTTGCCACGCACCATTTTTTCAATTAACAGAGACTAAGATTACAATTAGCGTGGGGAGGGGGGTTGTGAAATTTTTTGAGCTTACAAAGGGGGTCCCATAGTCATACAGGTTGGGAACCACTACCCTATGGTCTAGTAAGAAAAATGTTCTGCTTCTTTAGTTTTATACTGTACATAATGTGGCACAGTATGAACATTTCATAAGAAAAATATGGGACCAATGGTTGGATGTTAGCAAAGTTGCAAATATTTAAGTGAATGAAAATGCTGTGGACTCTACTTGTTTATACATCAATGTCTGTATTCACATGTAGCACTGAACCTTGATTTAGCACTATGTCAATGTGCCTGAATGAGCCCAGGACACGCACTGGGCTTGCAAGCTCCTCTCTCTTTCTATATGATGCAGTAGAAGGCTTCACCAGAGTTTAGTTTCACTTTTAAGCAATCTCGACTTAGTATTACAATGAAATTGGAAATAAAAACTTTGGTCAGTTTCATAATAACCCTTCTTCAAACTATGTGTTATGAAGCTGGCTTATTATAGTCAGAGTTTGTCTTAAAGCAGGATCCCCAATTTCAATTAATACTAGGCTGCAGGCTTGGCACAAGGGATTGCACCACCTGATGCAGGCAGCGGCTCTGCTCTTCTCCTCTTCTCCCCAGCTGCTCCCTTTCCTCTTCCTTGCTTTCTTTGATGCTGCAAAAAAAATAAATTTATATTTTAAAAAGCCTTTCTAGTCACCATAGCAGGGACTCTGCTGGTCATGTTGCCCAAAAGACCTCACTCTGAAGGAGGGCCCCTTAGCCCTTCCTTGGACGGGGTAGCAAAGACTGGGTGAGTGGCCACTTAGCTGGGTAGTCAAGCTAAAAATCTGGCAAGCAGGGGGCACCAGTTTTCCATCCATCTCCTCCAGTGCTGTCAGCCTGAGACAATTGTCTTATTCCACCTCATTATTGGACTGGCTTAGCAAAGGAGAGATTTCGTAAAAGTGAAACTAGACTTGGCAGTATAAGGAAGAGGGGGCAAAACACTTGACTCATGCTCATTCAGGCTTGTGCAGAAGCTGCACGGAAAAGGCCTTCTCAGTTGCAGCACCTTGGTCGTGGAACTCTTCCCTAAGAGAGGTTGGACATTGATGGCTTTTAGGTGGGCGGTCAAAACATTTTTATTTCACCAAAGTTTTAATGAGTTTTAATTACATGGTAAAATATATGGCTATTTTTTTCTTTTGTTTTTATAGTCGTTCTACTGTTCTTGCTCTCTTTTTTGTATCAAGAATGTGTTTTATTTTACTGCCTTGGGGGCTCTTATGAGACTGAAAGGCAGTACATAAACATTTCTATAATTTTTTTAATATATCGATCATGGTTCAGCATTCCATGGGAACTTGGCTTACAAGTAAAGATTGCCTTTGAAGTCCACATATTTCCTGATTGTCTTCCCATGTTAAACATGCGGATCTGACTGAATTTTTTTTACTCAATTGCTCTTGACCAGGCTCTAACATATTTAATCCTCATGATGCAGGCATTTCATCAGAAGTGCAGTTATCTAACTTTATCTCTACTTCCTTTAACTTTTTTTTTTAAGGTAACTTTCCTTTTCATCCTGTAGCATCATGCTTTTGGGTATTATCTTAAAACCGACTGAAATCTCCTTTTTCCTTCTGTCTCAAGGACAGAGCCTTTCCCCTTCCCAACTTCAAATAATTGCTACTAACTTCTACCTCATGCAACTCTTTCCAGTAGTACTAAATTATGAAAACTGAGACAAAGATGCATTTTAAGGCACTAAAGAAAATGAGGTGAGTGCACTGGAGTCAACATTTTACTGTATACATCCACCTGCTTCAGACATAGTCTCTGAATTGTGGATTGTAATGGATTCTTATGCCTGTGAATTACCTTGGAGAGGAACAGTAGCCGTTTAGCATTTCTAAAAGCAGAAGCAAATGCATCATTGTAGCAAACGCTGCTAGTCTGTGCTGTGTTCCAGTATTTTAAGTCTCTTGATGAGGGGTATCATTACTCAATGGAACCTAATCCAGTCTCCTTTGGAAATATTATCTACGAGCTACTATTAAATAAATTCTTATTCTGGTTTCGTATAGAGGAGGTCATAGGATTTTGATGTCTATTGTTTTGCTTTAATGGTTAAAAGTTTCATTTACTTCTTCTTTTTTTGCATGGATTAGAAAAAGAAGCATTCTGACTATATGCTACTATTACCAGCTCAATCACCAGGAGTTTTGGCCACTCTAGCCATAAAATAGCTTTCATATTTCCACATAGTGGCTTTGGATCTGTCTCTTTCCCTGTTTCTCATTGTGATTATTAAGATTCTTTCCTCTGTGAAGAATAATCTTTGGTGACTACACCATAGAAATATCCCCTTCCTTGGATGTTCAGGTCAAATTTGAGAACAAGGATTTGCCTACTGGGGTGCATTTTAAGTGATTTTTAAAAAAAGTTTAAATACATTTTGTATTTCAGGTTTTAGATGGACTCGGGATAAAAATGTAAATTAAGCTGAGAAATTCGCACATGTCAAAATTGCAGTCTCAGTATCCAACCTGGCCTTAGCACAAGCATGCATGCTCCCAGAGAGGACATGGCTGCTTGGCTGCTTCTCCCATCTTCCTGCTGCTGCACTGCTGTGAACTAAGCCATAGTTCCGTTTAGTGTGTTGCCTAAACCTGGGCTTGGGGTTTGTCTTGCTCCAGAACAAACCTTGGTTATAGCATCTGGTTTCTCTGAAGTGAGACTAACCATGAGCCCAGGTTCAGATGACATGCTAAGCTAAACTGTGGCTTAGCTCACAGCAGCAGCAGGATTAGGGGAGGAGCAAACCAATATAATCTGCTCTTTGAGGGTTTATGGATTCACGCTAAAACATGGTTACAGGAAATGAGATTCTTGCTCTAACAACAAAAAAGGGAAAATTGAAGCAATGGTGATAAAGAGAAAAATAAGGTAATGGCTGTTAAAGTTCATTCCTCCTCATGAAAAGGATGGGTTCCTACTTATAATCTTACTATTTATAATCTTACATTGTGTCTGGGTTGGCATGACATAATCCTAGTTTATCTATTCATGTCCCACAGGGTACATAGCCAAAATCATTGACCCATCTATTGTTTTTGAATAAAAATTGCCAAAAGAAAAAAAATCAGTTTAAATCAAAGTTCTTCATCTTAAATGATGAATTGGGCTGTTCCTCTTGCTGACAAAAATATTTACGGGTGAAATTGACCTCACTTTCAACAAAACCAAGAGGATTAAGTTCCACAGTGGATTACTTACCCAGTTCTAGGAGGTATTCCTGATAAAACCACAAAGTTATTAGTGTTAGTTGCATAGATATTTCTAGACTTAATTTAGAATATAGATTATTATGTAAATAGAGAAAAGGCTTGTATAGGTTTCCAGTACCCATATTTAATTTGCAAGGTTTGTGTTTTAGCGTCCGTCTGGTAAGATGAGCACACCTGTTAGCAACTGTTGAGATAACGCTTGCAGAAATCTGTGGCATTCCTTCAGAAGCCACTTTCTAACTGCAGTCAGTGTTTTGGACTATAGCCAGGAATTAGCCAGAATCCTTTCCAGGCCATGCAACATTGATGTAAGTTACCCCTTTGAAGCAAGGTTACCAAACTAGTAGTCATGCTCTGCTATATCTGTTCTAGCTTAAACAGATTTATCTACTAGCACTTTGACTGTTACATAGACATGTATAGCCATATTATAATATCTTGCTTGAAGTGGTTGTGGTCCTCCTGTGTGATTTGTCAAGTTTTTGCAGTTTTCTGTTGGTGCACTACTATTTAATTAACTACAGTTACTGATATTACAGTGATGAATTGGCAACTTTGAAATGAAAAAGAGGTGGACAAGTAACCCTTCTTTAATCATAACAGGTATTGGAATTTTTTATCTGTATTTTTCTGCAACACAGGAAAGTTTCCTATACCCGTTTAAAGTAGATCCACTGACTAGCTGAACCATACAACAAGCAACGTGGATTTTTGCTGTTCAAAATGCATTTGGAAAATGTATGACAGACTTTGCCCCTTCATTTGTTCAGGTTTCTCAGTTACGCCATGAGCTATCCATGAAAGATGAACTGCTTCAGTTTTATACAAGTGCTGCTGAAGAGAGTGAGCCGGAATCCATCTGTTCAACTCCGTAAGTCTGGGCTGGGAAACATAGGTCATGCTGTATCATCCAGTTTGCACCCTTCTTCCCCATCTGGCATCATCACATGGTTTCTGCAGTCAGACTAGAGGTGGGCTACATGCCACAGCTCCTAATTCAAGGACCAAAGAATAAAACCTTGCATGTACAACATAGTATCTCACCATTGGGTGTTCCTAGTCTTTATCATGAGTGGGTGTTCCTAGCAGCGCTCAGCGGTGAGACCATTCTCCAGCTAGCTGCTCCATTTGGACCATTCTGGTAAAGGGTGCTAAAATGCAATGCAGTTGACATATAGCTTGACACCCCTATTACATTAAATGTTTTGGGCTTCCATTGGCTGATAGAAGATATAACTAAACTATGCAGCAAAATGGAAGTGCATGATGAAGCTATGAAACCTAACCCCAGATGGGGTTCAAAGCAGGCATACCCCATTGGCCCACAGCTGTTACCTATGTGACAGGCAAGTTCTTCCTTATTTCAGTAATATGCGAGCCATTTCACTTTTGTTGTACCCAACAGCAACTAAAGTTTTGAACCAAATGCAATCATTTGAAGAATTTGGTCCAGCAATACAACAGCTTTATATAAACTCATGTGGACAATGGCTGATCAGCAGTTCAATCAGTTTTTGAGCAACCAAAGAGAACAGTCTTGTGTCATAGGCAGCTAACTGTAGTGGTCGCATTACAACCCTTGCTTGCCATTGACCTTTTTTTTGTGCCTGCTGCTGTAGTCTTTCATTCTTTCATGTTTTGTACCAGTCATAAAATTATAAGATTACTCTTTCCCAAGCAATTTCCTATGGAGAGCCAAAGTTTTCTTTCACATTTTGTAGCTTCAGCTTCTCCATTAGAAGTGGGTGAAATAAAAATTACTACATTTCTTTTATTTTAAACTCTCCAACAACCTATGAAAATACTGACTCTCGTACATCTTTGGTTGTTGGAAGGGTGCTGTGTTGCTTTACTATAAACAAAAGGGAGCAAAAATAAAATGTGTTTAATGGACCTCTTACCAGGTTGAAGAGGAATGAGTCGTCTTCATCTGTCCAGAACTATTTTCATTTAGATTCTCTTCAAAAGAAACTTAAGGACCTTGAAGAGGAGAATGTTGTGCTTAGATCAGAGGTAAAACAATTCCCCAGTATTTTAGCTACCATAATTTTGTTTTTCTTTTTCCATGAGAACCAGTGCTGATTGATGAAAAAGCTGTAGCTTCACAATTTTTGTGTAGTCTACAGCTGATTCTGTGCTAGTGGATACCCCTCCCACCCCAACCCCTCTCCCTAATGAATGTTTGCAAATATTACTGAGCTCTGGTGTCCCTTGTCTAAAGCCTGACTTAGCCCAACAGTAGGCGAGATGATAAAATTGTTCCTGGAGTGCAGCCTATAGAAAGTGGTGGTTACATCTTTTGGACCTTCCCTTCCAGTCATTACAGTCCAAGCAATGCTGGCTTCCGGTGTACTCTTTTGCGCCACCATCTTGCCATCACTGCCATTGTCATCTGCCTTCTTCTCTGCAGCACTGGGCCCAGTCTCTGGGAGAGGGCAAAGGAAAGTAGCAATTGCTCCTTATCCTTAGTGCTGCTGTCACTCACTACTGTTTATATGCTGTCATGAGACAACTAACAGCAAGGGTGAAGAGGAGGAGGAGCATGCTCACTCATCCATTCCCTCTTTTGCTTTGGACCAGAGTAGGAAACACAAATAAGTAGCTGCAAATGCTGGTGCTCCTTTCTTCCTTGCTGTGATCATCACTCGGGAGAAAACAAGTGACCCAGTGGCAAGAGACAGAGATACTGGCAAGAATGAGCAACAGCAATCATTGACTGTGAGCAGTTGGTGGTGGTGGGAGGAAAAGCACCCCTGCATGATGTTGAGGATTGTGCCCAAAGACAGTGAAAGAGAAGAGGGGGCACTCAGCGGGTGTCTTGCCCCAAGATGTCCCCCTCTCCCCACAAAAATGGAACTAATATTGAATCTAGAAACAGTTTTATCACCTCATCTGTTTGTGTACACTAGGCCTAAGGCTGATTCACTCTGTGTTTGAAGGCCTACATTTGGATAAAACTAAAGACTAGGGTTCAGGGTAGTGGAATTTGAGTCTCTTTCAGTGGTCACCAAAGACCTAGCCTGATCGTATTTGGAATTCCCTTCAGCAGGGCTTTTTCTGTGTACGATAGTACTCACAGGTATGGAGTACTGTCCTCTCATTTTATTTTATTTTACCAAAAAAGCATGGCTCCTTAGTATAGTACAGTACAGTAGGGCCCTGCTTTACGGCGCTTTACTAATGAGGCGGTCTCAATTAGACACAATTAGACTAAAGCCCCACTCATACGGCGCTTGTTCCGCTTTTACGGCGGTTTTCGGGCGTCGCGCGCCATTCTATTCAACGAGTTCTGCTTTTCAGCAGTTTTCACTTTTCGGTGGGGGTCCGGAACGTAACCCGCCGTATGAGTGGGGCCCTACTGTATATAATTAACTGTCATCCCATGTCAGGGAAAGAGTTGTCATGTTTGTCATGAGAACCAGTGTAAGGTAGTGGTTAAAGAGTGTTGGACCGAGAGACCAGACTTCAAATCCCCACTCAACCATGATGCTCACTGGGTGACCTTGGACTAGTCACTGTCTCTGAGTTTCTCCTACCCCACAGGGTGGTTGTGAGGATTAAATTGGGAGGGGAAGAGCTGTGTTTATATTCCACCCTGAGGTCCTTGAAGGAAAGGTGCGATATAAATGTAATAATAAAATTAAAATGTTCCTACTTGTGCATTTTTTTCAATACAGTTTGCCCACCGCGAGAGCCAGAATGATCAGCATTTTGTCTATAACATTATGAATTAGCATAGTATTTAGAGATGGGTTGTAATTCACCAGAGCTGATATAAGCAGGAACACTCATTTGATAGTGATGTTGAAAAGTCAGGATTGTGACAGGTTCTTAAAGCAGCATTTCCCCCACTACGTATTTAGCACACATTACTCCCAAGATTAACATTGTAAACATTAAGAACTATATAGGGCATTGGAAGTTACAAGTACAGCCTCCCTTAAGCTTTCTTTACTTAGGATATTGCAAAGGTATATTCCTATTGACTCCAGGTTTTTTGTGTTTTGTATTGTGTTTGGGTTTTTTATAATGAGCATTTAGAATATAACAGTTCACCTGAATGCATTCTCCAGCCATTAAATCTGGTATTAAATTTTTCAACCTTGCCTATATACTTTTGAGAGCCAGTGTGGCGTAGTGGTTAAGGTGTTGGACTACGATTTGGGAGACCAGGGTTCAAATCCCCACATAGCCATGAAACTCACTGGGTGACCTTGGGCCATTCACTGCCTCTCAGCCTCATGAAAACCCTGTTCATAGGGTCGCCATAAGTCGGAATAGACTTGAAGGCAGTACATTTACATTATATACTTTTTTTAAAAATCAGCAATGACACCTAGTGGTGGTGAGGTATTGTTCATTATATTCACAGAGGAAAGGGGAAAGGAGATGAGTTGTTTGCTGTTGTCCTAGAATTGTGGCCTGCTGTTGAAAGATTTCCCCTTTTTAAAGTCAAAATGGCAGTGCTAGACCCAGCAGGAAGTTGACGCAATTTTAATTTTAGCCTTCTTTGATACTTTGAACAGGCTTGCCAGCTGAAGACCGAAACCATTACTTATGAAGAGAAAGAACAGCAACTTGTAAACGACTGTGTGAAGGAGCTCAGTATGTTTCTCTTCTTCCTTTGCTTTTTGATAGAGTAATGAGGCTTCTTTTGGAGTCCGTAGCATTTTGCTGTGTATTCAAGGAAAGGAATATTACGAGGCTGGTGTGTATTACTTTTAAGTTATCAGCCCCACCACTTGGGTTGAGAACTGATGCACCTAAAACACACTGGCCCTCAGTTTCACAATTGTTGGGTTCTTGTTCTCCCACACCACTCCTAAACTGTACGAAAATCCATTCTGGAGCTACAGTAATGCTTACTTCACCAATATTTATGGCCATGATTTATTTCATGTAGTTTCTGCATCAACCAGAAAACCTTCTTAATCCCAGATTTTTTCATGTTGGTGTTCATTGTCTGTCTGCCTCTCTCTCTCTCTCTCTCTCTCTCTCTCTCTCTTTCATTTTTAAAAGATATATTCATCAAAGCATCTTGCTTATTTTGATTTAGCAAGTCATTGCTATGCTAAATGTTTTTCCATGTAAGCTCATTCTTCTTTTTAAGTGAATGTTTCTTAATTATTTAAGGAGATGCAAACATCCAGATTGCCAGTATTTCTGAAGAGTTAGCCAAAAAAACTGAAGATGCTGCTCGACAGCAGGAAGAAATCACTCATCTTCTCTCTCAGATAGTGGATTTGCAGAAAAAGGCAAAAGCTGTAAGATTCAAGTAATAAGAAAAATAGCTAACATAATGCAATATTTCTTGTTGATTATCTTTTTTTACTAAGTCCTTTTTATTTATTTATTTTAAAAACTGTTAAATATATTTGAGGGAAGAGGAAACATGGGATTGTTTGTGTTTTTATGCTTTTCATGTTTGTCTTTTTTCAGTGTACAGTGGAAAATGAAGAACTTGTTCAACATCTGGGAGCAGCTAAAGATGCCCAAAGGCAGCTCACAGCAGAAGTGAGTATGGCGGTTTAATAATGATACGATTATGGAGCAGGGAAATTACATTCAGTTTAGTAGCAATAGCCTTGAAATGTTTTAACCCAATTGTGTTTGGTCTCTTGGCAGTTGAATCATCTGAATTAGAGATGAACATATATGCAGTAGTTTTCGAATTAAAATTTTAGAGGTTCACACAATGTCATTTCAGACCTATATCAATGAAAGCAATTACTTAACACCTGAAATGCAGTATTCATCTCAACTCTTAGTCTAAAATATCTTCTTTGGTATATGCAGGATGGTTATTCATATTTAGAAATTTTAATGGCATTTTGGGTAAGAAACTAAGTGTAAATGTAGATTTAGCAGTGGACTATCCTGGTGCAACTCTATACATTTGATTCTGTAGTGGGCCTAAGCTAGTCCTATCCTCAGGCAGACCTCTGAAGCTTGACCCTTCTGTTCTTTGGAATAATAATAATAATAATAATAATAATAATAATAATAATAATAATAATAATAATAATAATAATAATAATAATAATAATAAATTTAATTTATGTGTCGCCTATCTGGCCAATGGCCACTCTAGGCGACGTACATGTAAACAGTTGAACACAATACAATAAAACATAATGATACAATAATACAACAGCAAAAGCAAAACTAGACAGGGTAAGAGGCATTTTAATCATAGCAATTAACCCTCCCCGGAAATCCCAAAGGCCTGTTGAAAGAACCAGGTCTTTAAGGCTTTATGGAATACATTAAGGGAAGAGGCGTGCCGTAGGTCTTGTGGGAGGGAGTTCCAGAAGGTGGGGGCCGCCACTGAGAATGCCCTCTCTCTAGTTCCCGCCAATCTAGCTGTTTTTGTCGGCGGGATTGATAGAAGGCCCTGTGTGGCTGATCGTGTCGGGCGGCATAATTGGTGGCGTTGAAGGCGTTCCTTTAGATAAACTGGGCCGGAACCATATAGGGATTTAAAGGTTAATAGCAACACCTTGAATTGGGCCCGGAAAACAACTGGAAGCCAGTGTAGTTCGCACAACGCTGGTGTGATGTGATCCCGGCGGCAACTATTTGTAAGTAGTCGAGCCGCCGTGTTTTGTACAAGTTGTAGTTTCCGGACCGTTTTCAAGGGTAACCCCACGTAGAGCACATTACAGTAATCCAATCAAGAGGTGACCAGGGCATGTACCACCCGTGGGAGCTGGTGAACAGGAAGGTAGGGTTGCAGCCTTCGTATGAGGTGTAATTGATACCAGGCTGCCCGGCTCACTGCCGAAATCTGAGCCTCCATGGACAGCCTGGAATCAAGTACAACCCCAAGGCTGCGGACCTGGTCTTTCAGGGGTAAACTCACCCCATTGAACTCATAGTCTCCAATATAAACAGATTTTACAAATCAAAAGAAACACTAAGGCTGTGATCTTGTATATAAGTAAGTATTTGTGGGATTGCACTGTAAGAATTGTAAGTAAAATAGGGGGAACTTACAGGCCAATTCTATGCAGAGTTGAGCATGCCTAAGCCCATAGATGTCAGTGACCTATAAGCACATCTAACTCTGCATATTTTTTGGCTGTAAATTTGTCTGATCGTTCAGCCCTACTTAAGATTCTGTGATAAATGCCTGGATTTCACTCTTTGAAAAAGTAGCCTTAGGAGAGATCCAAAGCAAGTGTTACATATATTGCCTGTGTGTTACATATATCGCCTGTAAGGGCAGCATTTGGTTTATTTCGTTTTCTCTTTTTTCATTAAAATTAAGCTGCTAGTCCTTATTGCCACAGAACAGCTTGAAAATGTGTGCAAGCCCTTACAAAATCCCAAGAGCCAACAGAAACCTGAACAGTCTTTGTGATCAAGTGATAGCTCTTCTGTACTCTGTAGAGCTCTGTTAGGGGAGAATAAATTTTGCAAGACAAAGACAAGTACACACAAGTTACATAATTTATTCAGCTTGTAGAACCCCATGGAATCTCAATCTTTTCAACAGTAATTCGCTGGAACCATTGAACTAAAAATCTGTACAATTCATAATTTTTTCCCCAAAAGTGTTTTTCCTCATTTGTGTGGTATCTGTAGTCTTTAGAATAGCTCAAGGTTCATGGGAATAATTTCCATTCTTTGTGCATTGCAGTTACGAGAGCTGGAAGACAAGTATGCAGAGTGTATGGAAATGCTTCATGAGGCTCAGGAAGAGCTGAAGAACCTTCGCAACAAGACCATGCCAAATGCCATATCACGCCGTTACCACTCATTAGGCCTTTTCCCCATGGTAAGAACACTTATAAAACCCCTTTCTAAAAAATCTCACACCAAAGGTGGTGCATCCTTGATCAGCATAAGGAAATAGATTCCAAAACCAGTGGACAAGTGACAGGCATATTTAAAGTACCCTTTCTTTAATTGACAGCTGGGGTCAAACATACCCCAACAGCACTGAACAAAATAATAAAATGTTTGTTTCAGTCTTCTACAACTCTGACTGAGATAATCTTCAACTATGGTAAGATATAAAATGCCATGTGGTGTTTCAGCCCTCCTCTCTTTATTTAGTGAAACGTTGTGCTTGGGTTTATTCGTTTGTTTGTTTACTCATTTGGGGTGAACTCCACTCTTATTGGAATGACTTAGGAAGTAGAAAAACCATACACATAACATGCTAGATGTCACAGTGAGCCCCCCCCCAAACTGTTTTAAAGTTGTTATTTAAAAGTATTAGTTTATTGTCATGTCTACAGATACTGGTGTGTGTATTTCATGTGACAGAGGGATGGAAAAAACATGTTTTGTCAATTATCATAATAGACAAATCACTCACTTTACCACAAACAGTACTGGGATCAGTAGTTCCCCACAGGTTTACAAAGCCCCTTTACAAATCTGAATTGTTCACATTTTTTTTGTTACCTTCCTTGTGACCCAGCAGAACTGACCCCCCCATATCATTTTGTGCAAAACTTAATAATACGGTTTTTGAAGTCACTGAACCCCCAATTACATCTGCAGTGCTTGCAAGCAGTTAGCACCCTCACTTCAGCAGTTGGCTGGACTTAATGGCAGTTCTCTGTTGAGGACCTTTAGATGACCTCTGTTCAGAGAAAGAAGTTTACAAAAATATTTTGAGGGTTACCTTCAGTAATTGCATTGTCTCTGGTCTTCTTCAAAAGAATCAATAAAGTCTTCAGATTCGTTGATGGGCTTCAATGCCAAATTATCAGTATAAGAGACAAGCTTGCCCCTGTGCCATATTCTGTGGACACACGAAAGGGTTTACAAATCTTCCCCCAATGCTTTGTGCCATATGTTGTAATTGATAAACAATGCCAATGAGGCAGTGTACAGCATCCAAATCTGCAAAGTATAGCACAACTATGTTATGTTGATGGCACATTTTTTAATTATTTTATTTTAAATTGTGGGGTCAATTAGACTCCACATATTGTTTGTATAGGTTTTTGTACTTTACGTTATGGGGTATTGTTTTACTGGAAAAGGAAAAATCTCAATAAAGACACGATTTTTAAAAAAATTGCAAATGGTGTCATACTTAACTTTTACCAGGTATTTTATTTGCATATTTCTCTGGGCACATTTGGCTCTGATACCAGGTTGGTACAGTTAGCCACAATGATGATGCCACAATGAACTAGTTAGTATTTACAGTGCAATGGGACTTTGTTTTAATAGAAACTGTAACTCTGTTTTTAATAGCAATATAGTGCTTTTGTAAAATGCTCTTGTCAGAAGAAATATATGTTAAATGTTGATTGTCCATCATTGATTTTAACCCTAAAGAAAATAATTTATTCTAACATTTTTTATGGTAATGGGCATTTGAACATCTTTTTTTTTTTAATAATTTTTATTCAAATTTTTCAAAAGACAAACAAAACAAAGTCAAAAAACATAACAATACAACAATAAAATAAAATAAAATAGTTGACTTCCGATTTGTCGCAGATCAGCTATAAGTATATAATATACATCAAACCTGTCCCTTAATGTATACATACAGGATCACTTTTCTCCATAGGCTGTCTTAGTTAATCGTCAAATCCCAATATCATCATTTTATTTTGATCTTTCAACAAAAAGTCTAAGAGAGGCTTCCATTCCTTAAGAAATGTATCTGTCGATTTTTCTCTAAGTAGACATGTCAATTTATCCATTTCTACTAAGTCCATTAATTTCAATAGCCATTCTTCCGTTGTTGGTGTTGATTCCATTTTCCACTTTTGTGCATATAATAATCTTGCTGCCGTAATCATATATAATATTATTCTTCCATATTTCTTTTCCATTTGTTTATCCATAAAACCCAATAAAAAAAATTCTGGTTTTGACTGAATATTTATTTTTAGAATTTTTTGCATCTTCCTACCTATCTGTGCCCAAAATGATTTTGCCTTTTTACACAGCCACCACATATGATAAAATGATCCTTCTTGTTGTTTACATTTCCAACAAACATTAGAAACATTACTATACATTTTTGACAACTTTTCTGGAGTCATGTACCAACGGTACATCATTTTATAGAAATTTTCTTTAAGATTATAGCATAGTGTAAATCTCAAGCCTTTTTTCCACATATTTTCCCATTGATCCATTTGTATGTTATAACCAAAATTTTTTGCCCACTTTACCATACACTCTTTTACTTGTTCTTCCTCCATATCCATTTTCAGTAAGAGTTTATACATTTTCGCAATTATATTTTCATCAATTGTACACAATCCTATTTCAAAATCAGATTTACTTATTTCAAACCCATACATTTTCTTGTCCATTTTATATCTTTTTAACAATTGTAAATAGGCAAACCATTGAAAACTATATCCTTCCTTTGTCAGTTGTTCTCTCTCTTTCATTATATATTCTCCATGTACATTTTCTAATAGTTCTTGACAAGTTAACCATTTCTCTTTTCCAGCCATTTCTCTTCCTTAAGACGCTTCTTGACTTGAGACACATAATGGTATTTTCGAATAAAACCTTGGTTTATATCTATTCCATATTTTCAACAGAGGACGTCTTATAAAATGATTGTTAAAGTCTACATTTACTTTTACTTTGTCATACCATAGATATCCATGCCATCCCCACTTCAAATTATGTCCCTCCAAATCCAATAGTCTTTTATTCCTCAATAAGATCCATTCCTTTATCCAGACTAGACAGCAGGCAGCAAAATAAAGTCTCAGATTTGGTAATCCCAGTCCTCCTCTTTCTTTGGCGTCTTGTAGTAATTTAAATTTAACTCTTGGTTTTTTTCCTTGCCATACAAATTTAGAGATATCTTTTTGCCATTGTTTAAAAGGTAAATCAGAGGATATTACAGGTATTGTTTGAAACAAAAACATCATTCTCGGTAATACATTCATTTTTATCACAGATATTCTACCCATTAATGACAATTGTAGTTTATCCCATCTTAGCAAATCTTTCTTAATCTCTGTCCATAATTTTTCATAATTATTATGAAACAACTTTGAATTTTTATTTGTCATAATGATACCTAAATATTTCAACTTTTTCTCTATTGTAAAATCTGTCTTGTCCATTAACTCTTTCTGTTCCCTTAAAGTTAAATTTTTCACCAACATCTTTGTTTTTTGATTGTTGATCTTAAATCCTGCTAACGGTCCAAATTCTTTTATAACATTTATAATACATTGCAGATGACCCATCTGGTCCTGGCGCCTTTCCTAATTTAATTTTGTTTATAGCTTCAGATATCTCTCTTGACGTAATAGGGCCATTAATAGCTTGTCTCTGAAAGTCTGTAATTTTAGGCAAATTCTGTTTAGATATATACTCTTCTATTTTTTCAGATGGAATTTCCTGACACTTGTACAATGTTGAATAATATTGATGAAAAATCTTTTTGATTTTTACATTATCTGTCAGCGTCTCATCTCCTTCTTGTATCTTTAAAATAATATTTTTTTGACGTTCTTTTCTTAATTTATATGCTAACCATTTCCCTGGTTTATTTGCAAATTCAAAAGTCCTTTGTTTAGCAAAATTTAGTTTCCTTTCAATTTCTCTAACTGTCAGCATTGATACTTGCTTCTGTAACATTTTAATTTGATTTACAATAGAAACTTTAGTTGGATTCTTTTTCAATTCTTCCTCTTTTTGTTTTATTTCTTCCAAAATTAATTGCATTTTCTGTTGTTTCTTTTTTTTTAATTCAGAGTTACATTTAATAAAATATCCCCTCATAAATGCCTTACTTGTATCCCAAACGATATTTTCATTTGTTCCTTTATGTAAATTATGTTCAAAACACTTTTAATTTCTTCTTACATTCTTGTACTACTTTGTCATTCTGTAATAAAGATTCATTTAGTCTCCATCTAAATCCAAGATTTCCCGGAAGTGAGTGCTCAGCTGGTGACTGTCTCTGAGAGATCTCTGCCTCAGAGGAAGCTTTTTTCAGTTTAAAAGCCAGCCAAGAGGAAACTTTGACTGGCTTAAATGTTCTCCAAGGTATAGGAGAACCGATCAGATTTTCCACAGGACTTCGTTGAGCTGTCGGCTGCTGGAATTGATCAGGAAATCCCTGAGATAAGAAGGCATGCCGATCGGCTGAAGATGGAGTCAGGACTTCCAGCAAGCTGTACTGGAAAAAAGCGAAGCGTTTTTTTTTCTTCTTAAAAAACGTCCTTAACCAGCGAGCCTACTTCTGTCTAAATCTTATCATTCGGCTTAAATTACTACAATAAAAGGGATTTGTTTACGAATCAGCAACTGAGAAATCTGGGTGAGTCATACTTTTTATCTTTTAAATATAATTAAGGAAGAAAGAAAATGTAAACAACTTATATATTTTTTTTACGACAAAAAGCTGGCCTGAATTTGGAGTTTTAAAGTTTAAAAATGGATGAGAGGTAATTATTATTTGATGGAAATATATTTTGGACTATTTTTCTCCTTGGACTATTTCTTTTTGGACGAATCTGCTGTTCGTATATGTTACTAATCGCTTGGTGTTGTGAACCAGAATTGTTTTGCATTCCTGGACGTAGATAAGAACTGTGCTGTGCTGGCCGGACTATAATAACAGGCCTGGAATATTAAATCTTTTGTTGGTGGAGAAAAAAAAAAAAGAAATAGACTGCCTCTAGGTTTTGGAACAGTGGTTAATATCAGAAATTAAAGGCTTCTCTCGAGAATGACAACTAAAAAAGCAACTAAGGCCCAGGAGCGAAGAGGTTCAATTGACCCACAGGAAGGGGCTATACCCCCAGATATGTTTCAAAAAATAATGGAAGGGATTAATGATATAAAACAGGAAATGAAAACTGAATTGATAGATATAAAAGACTATATTAAAACACAAGTGGATGAGATTAAAGGGACAATTGGGCAAATAAAGGAGGATGCAAAAAATACTAAAGAAAAGGTACAAATCTTGGAGAATAGAACAGATATATTAAATCTGGAATTAGAAAAAAACTTGGACTATATGGCTGTGACGGAAATGAGAAATAAAGAACATTGTTTGAGATTCCGTGCAATCCCTGAGGAAACAGGTGAAGACATCAGAGATAAAATTGTTAATGCTTTAGTAAAATTTCTGGATTTGAATGAAGATCGGATGAAATTTGAAATAGACAAAGTTTATAGAATTAATTCCAGATATGCAGCAATGAAAAAAATTCCAAGAGATGTGCTTGTTCACTTTATAAAGAAGACGACCAGAGATATGGTATTACAACAACACTTTAAAAATACCTTTAAAATTGATGGTAAGGAAATACTGGTGATGAAAGAAATTCCTATTAGACTTTTACGTAAGAGAAAAGAATATGCTTTCTTTACAGAAAAACTTAAGCAATGCAAAATTCAATTTAGATGGGATGTTCCAGAAGGAGTGATTTTTACATTCAGACAACAGAAATATAGATTGAATACTGTTCAAAAAGCAAGGGACTTCTTGAGAAAAGCTTCAAAAGACATGGAAGAAGATAAACTCAAAGATATGGATATATGGAAACAAAGTCAACAAGAACATGCAGAGGACGGGAAGGAAGATGATGGATTAAAAGGAGCATCAGGCACATTTTAAAATACACGCTTAAAGATGGATTACAAATATCTAACTTGGAATATAAATGGAGCCAACACGGCGCAGAAGAGAAAGTGTTTCATTATTTGAAAAAATTAAAATTGGATATAATTTGTTTACAAGAAACTCATATTAAGAAGAAAGATTCCAAATATTTGATTTGTAAAAATTTGGGTGAAGAATTTATTTCGGCTGGACCAAAAAAAAAAAAATGGAGTTGTTCTTTACATTAACCCACAATTGCTTCCTAAATTGGTATTACTGGATGATAGTGGTAGATTTGTGGGGGTTGAAATTACTTTACAGGGTACAAACATTTTGATAGTGGGTATTTATGCCCCCAATGAAGATAAAACAAGGTTTTACACAGGACTTATGGAAAAATTGTCAGAGTTTTCATATGATCATTGGTGCGTCATGGGTGATTGGAATGGGGTAATCTCACCAAAAATTGATAGACTTTCTGAAAAAAATATTAAAGAGACACAGGGTAAATTACCGAAGATTTGCTTTGAACTGATGGAACATTTAGAATTGGTGGATACCTGGAGATATATAAATGATAACGCAAAGGAATTTACTTATTTTTCAGAAAGACATAAAACATTCTCGAGGATTGATATGATTTGGATGTCTAAAATTCTAGCGAAGGATATTTTTAAAATGGATATATTACCAAAAACTTTTTCGGACCACAATCCTGTGATATTAACGGCATTTGAACATCTTAATGATGATCACAGTTGTCTCGGTTTTCTGAAAATCCTTAAATCCTTATTTAGAAAATAGTATAGGTTCATGTGGATGACTATTAATTCCTGATGTCCATGCACACAATAAAGGTTTTCTTCATAGTATTCTATTGAAAGAGAGGGTAATATTTGTAATCCTTGCCCAGCAGCAGCTTCTAGCACAATTTTTTAATGCAATGAAGATGCAAGAGGATTTAAAAACTGTGCTGCATGCGTATTACTGATGAATGGCTAGCTAAATGGTGCCATAAAAGAAGGCTATGAGTATGTGGATTTCATTGCGTACTACAAAAATAGACATATCTGTTAATGACATGCTGTGACACCATTTAAAATTGTCTTAACAGGATTCCTTGGCAGCAGAAATTGAAGGGTCAATGCGAAAAGAACTTCATCTGGATGATCCTGACTGCCCTGACTTAACGTATGACTGATGCATTGTGATATTTTGTGATATTTTAATAAGAAAAATTACTATTAAACTAGTAATGTTTCATGTGATAGAAACAAAACTTTTTGTGCAATCTCATCTAAGCACTCTTCTAAGCAAAGAAGATAGACCTGAAATCATTACTTAGAAATGGTTTTCTAACTATTGGCAAGAAAGTAATTGAGAAGGCAGTTTGAGGATGTTTTTACAGCCACAGCTTGAAGAACCCTTTTTAAAAATATAAATAAAATGCTTTTCTCTAGCATTACAGCTTAAATTGGTAAAATAAGCAAGCTACTTCCATTTTCAGAAGATGGATAGCCAAAATAGTGATTTAACAGAGGTGAGAATTCAATGTGCAAACTAGGTAGTGAGGGGGAAAATAATTAGTCAAAACAGCCAGACTGGTGAGGACTAAAGAGAGGGCTTTTTCAATTGTGGCCCCCACCCTGTGGAACTCCCTCCCAAATAATCTCCGCCATGCCCCCTCTTCCGCTGGGCCTTGAAGACCTGGCTCTTCAGGCAGGCTTTTGGGGTGGACTAGATTTTATCATCATTGTTTTTAGATTTTTAATGTCTATTATATTTGTATGCCTATTTTGTACGTCGCCCAGAGTGGCTGGATAGCCAGCCAGATGGGCGACTAAGAAATTCGTTAAATAAATAAGTAAATAAAAATTTCCTCTGCTTATTTTGCACAAGCAGTAAAGTGACACTAGTGAGATTGGGCTGCTGTTATGCTGCTTAGCTAGCTTTTGTGGGCACCGCTAAACTTGATAGTAACATGATCTCAAGAGACATGATGTAACAACTTCACTGAAGACAAGCAGATGTGAGTCTGGTCGGGGTTGGAATGGGAAACTGGCCAGCAATCCAATATGTGCTGCCTTAAGCTTTCTGGAGGAAAGGCAGGATATAAACATTTTGTTTATTTATTAAACATTAAAGTATATTAAAACCACTACATATGCTTTGGCTGGTGTGGGGGGGCAGCTTTAAGTAGCCCCATGCAGTGGCGTTTGCAGTGTTTCCTCACAGGATGAGATTAGTTTCTCCACATTACTTGCAAATGCCCTCTAAAAAGTCTGTGAAAGCTTGGAGGAAATGTCCTGATCCGCATGGTTAGTGTTGTATGCAGATAGCTCACTATGTGGTGACAGCTGTATGAGGTTCATATAAATGCTCATCATGTGGTGACAGCTGCTCTAGTAAGTAATTTAAAATTGGTGATGTGGCAACTATAACATTTGCTTTATGCTGAAGTCACAAAAAAGTGGTATCTTGGTTTACTTAGTGCAGGCAATAGTTGAGGATGTTTTCCACCACTGTAGCATTTTATGTACAAATCATTTAGTGAGCATTTTTATCTTTTTTTAAAGGCAGATATTGTATCTGCATGTTACTGCTGCTGCAGGGAGAATGTAACAAGTGTACCAGGAGATCCCACATTTTCCATAGGAGGTGGGCCATCACTACGGGTAATAGTTCCACCGATCGTGCGAAGGCAAGAATGTTTTTGAAGTCAAGACTAGGGGCGTCAGGCCCCTCCCACTCTCCAGTTCATTCTTGCCTTCGTACGAACAAGATTGAGATCTATATAGCGTAGCATTTAGCTAAGTCTTTCCTGTTTGTTTGTGTGTTTGTTTGACAGGGTGCGGAGGTATTGTTACTTGTGTGTCTCCCAAGTGTTCTCCTCCCCTCTGTCTTGTGTCTAACTGCTTATCTGATTTCTGGGGACTTTCCTTGGGGAGTTTCCCTTGCCCGGGCAGTTTATTTCCCCTGTTGGATTGCTTTACAGCTCTTAGAGAGACCGCGGCTGCGGTTTCCCCTCGTCCTTTGACCCCTTTTAAAGTTTTTTCTTTTTCTTCCTGGGTTCTGCCGCATCCCTCGGGAGTTTGCGGCTGCAATCCTCCTCCAGCGGTTTTTCTTGCTGGGCTGCTTTTAGCTGCACTCCGTGACGCTCTTGGAGGAACCGTGGCTGCGGTTCTTCTGATCTCAGCGGGAGCTTGCGGCTGTGGCTCCCAGCGTTACCCCGTTACCTGTTTTAGCCTGCCCGGGTCCTGCCTCGCCCCACTGAAGCCTGCGGCTGCGGTTCTCTCAATAGCGGCTTTTACTTGAGCTCAGCCTCGCTCCGTGGCTTTAATTTCCCCACCGCGAAGAGCTTTGCAGGCGGGCGGCGGGGGCTGCTTTTCCCCTTCTGCCTTACCTTTCTCCTGGCTGTCCCCTCCTTGGGGTTTTTTAGAGCCGCTAGTGCGGCTATCGGCCCCGCGGACCCTCTTGCGAGACTGTGCTGGGCAGCCCTTCCCCCAGCTCCTTACCAGACGGCCGCCATTGCTTCTTCTCCCTCCGCCATTTTGGATCATTTTTTCCTGCTCTTGTTTCTGGGCGCCATTTTTCTTGGATTTAAATTTCCCGCCCTTTTTGTTACCCCTTTATTAACCAACGGATACCTTCCCTGCAAGCTATCTGTATGTGTGTTGTATGTGGGCCGTAGACAGACTTACACAGGGCTTCCTTACACACAAATTTACTGTGACTGTATCATCAAGGCTGGAGCTTTAATCTCAGTGGCTGCCTTGTACTAAATCCGAATTATATTCGGTACACCCTGCCCCCTCTGTGGCCGTGTACCACGCCTGAAATCCAGCCTACAGCACTAATCTGAACTATATTTTGTACATCCTGCCCCCTCTGTGGCCGTGTACCAAGCCTAAAATACAGCCTATATTATACTAACGCTGATACCACAGTGCATCCTGCCCCCTCTGTGGCCGTGCACTTAGCCATCTGCCAGTGTATTCTACCCCCTCTGTGGTCGTACACTGTGCCAGTTCGGGTCTTTACATCCTGCCCCCTCTGTGGCCGTGTACTGCACCCAAGTTAATATAAGATGGCAGAACAGCCAGGCATGTCGCAATCAGCCAATATGATGCCAGATCAGCCAGGCATGTCACAAACAGCCCAGCCGCAACACTCTAAGGCGACTAAGTCTAAGCATGTTAAAGCAATGGCTAAGACAAAACATCTTTCCAGCCATAACAAACCAAAGCGGCCACGCTATAATAAATAATAATAAATAATAATAAATTTAATTTCTTCGTCGCCTATCTGGCCAATGGCCACTCTAGGCGACTTACAAAATTATTAAAATACAATAGATAAAATACAATAATACAATATAAAACAATACATCTGCAACAATATTAAAACTGGGCAGGAGGCATTACAGTTATAACAATTAACCCTCCCCAGATACCCCAAAGGCCTGCTGAAAGAGGGAGGGAGTTCCAAAGAGTGGGGGCCGCCACTGAAAATGCCCTCTCTTTAGTACCCGCCAATCTAGCTGTTTTTGTTGGCGGGATTGAGAGAAGGTCCTGTGTGGCCGATGTTGTCGGGCGGCATAATCGGTGGCATTGAAGGCGCTCCGTGAGATAAACTGGGCCGAAACCGTGTAGGGATTTAAAGGTCAATACCAACACCTTGAATTGGGCTCGGAAAACAACTGGTAGCCAGTGTAGGTCAAACAACACTGGTGTGATGTGATCTCGGCGGCGACTATTCGTAAGTAGTCGAGCCGCTGCATTTTGTATCAGTTGTAATTTCCGGACCGTTTTCAAGGGTAACCCCACGTAGAGCGCATTACAGTAGTCCAAACGAGAGGTGACCAGGGCGTGTACCACTAGTGGGAGCTGGTGAGTAGGAAGGTAGGGTTGCAGCCTTCGTATGAGGTGTAGTTGGTACCAGGCTGCCCGGCTCACTGCCGAAATCTGAGCCTCCATAGACAGCCTGGAATCAAGCACAACCCCAAGGCTGCGGACCTGGTCCTTTAGGGGTAGACTCACCCCGTTGAACTTCAGGTCAATGTCACCCAACCTTCTCTTGTCCCCCACAAGTAGTACCTCGGTCTTATCAGGGTTCAACTTCAGCTTGTTCCTTCCCATCCATCCACTCACGGATTCCAGGCACTTGGACAAGGTCTCCACAGCCAACTCTGGTGAAGATTTAAACGAGAGATAGAGCTGAGTGTCATCCGCATATTGATGGCTCTGTGCCAACCCCCATCTCTACCACAGCAACTCAGGCACACATAAGCGATACCAACACCTTGATAAGCGATCACTTCATTCCCCTGCTGCTTCCTCTGACGAAGATTTTGCTGGCTTCCCCACTCAGCTTTCGCCTAACCAGCCTCCCTCCGTTTTACCGTCAAAAACATCTGCTCCAATAGCCACTCAGGCACAAACATCTGCCACAACTGGGCTGCTGCCGTCCCCTGATTTCCTCTCCCAACTTCAAGCCATGCTGGCATTTTTCACCCAAATGCAGTCACCACCACAAGTTCCTGCCATACCTCAACTCAACATGGACCAACGTGCGTGTCATGATGCTCATCCTTCCTGTTCACCAAACCCCTTTGATGTAGCCAGAGGCAGATGTATTGACGAAGCCTCGTATGCGGAGGATTCAGCCTTCACTGACCACGTTGAAGGAGATGACTGGAGCAACTATTCAGATCATGAGGAGGATACATCGTATCGCTTGTTTAATGCCTCAGACTATCAGCCCCTGGCACGCAGGGTAGTTAATACCCTTGGTCTCCAGACTGCGCCTTCAACTTCCTCCACCCCAGCTATCAAAGGGGCCAAGGTTCTCAAATCCCCTGCACCTACTGAACATTACATCCCGGTGCCGGACCCGATTGCCAAATTGGCCTCTGAAGAATGGGCTCACCCATTCCAATCTCGCCGCTTCAAGAACCTGGCTGACAGGTTTTACGCCCTAGCTCCGGACTTTGCCACCAAGTTAGACGTCCCTGGCATAGATGAACCAATCGCTCGCCTCGTTTCACGTTCTCTTTTGCCCAGGGAAGGGGAATCCCAACTAAAGGACACATCTGAGCGACGAATAGACTTCGCCCTCCGCAAAAATCACGAGGCCACTGCCCTCTCCATGCGTGCCTCCGCTTCGGCCTCCATTTTCTCCAGAGCACCTATGATGTGGCTGGATGATCTTCTAGAGGACACTAACCCTGATCCTGTCGCCCTCAGAAGGTCACTGATAAAGTTGCATAAGACAGCAGCTTTTGTGGCCGATGCCACCTTGGATGCCACTCAATTGGGGGCACGAGCCATGACAGCTCAGATAGTCGCGTGACGGACCCTCTGGCTTCACCACTGGCAGGCTGATTCAGCTGCCAGAATGAATCTATCCAGGGCTCCTTACTCCGGATCTTTACTCTTCGGTGAGGAAGCTCTAAAGGCAGTGCTGGTTGATCCCAAAGACGCCCACAAACCGGTTCTGGCCACTGTCAAGAACATCGACCACAGGCCTTTCAGGCGATTTCCTTCCTTCCGTTCTAACCAGCCCTTTCGAGGAACGTGGCCAGGAGGACGAGGCCGCGACTTCAGATCCTATGACCCCACTTCATTCAGGGGCTCCTGGAATCGACGCTTCCAGGGCAGAGGTCAGTACCAAGGGCGCAGGGGCAACTCATCGTCCTCATATAGGGGAGGTCCTCGCCAACGCAAGCAGTATTAACACACTGCCCATAGGTGGCAGATTACTTCATTTTGGAGACCGTTGGCTGCACCTCACTACGGTCTCCTGGATCAGGGAGCTTTTCAGTCATGGCTATGCCATAGAGTTTTGGGCAATCCCATCAGACAGATTCCATCTGTCCCCTTGCCCAAGGGCACCAGCCAGGCACAGAATCATGCAGACAGCTATACAACACCTCTTGGACATAGCGGCAATAGAGCCAGTCCCCACAACTGAGACGTCGGAAGGGGTGTACTCCCTCCTATTTGCTGTGCCAAAACGAGATTTATCATGGAGGGCGGTATTGGACCTCAAGTTTGTCAACCGTTTTGTAACATATCGCAGGTTCAAAATGGAATCACTCCACTCCATTACGGAGAGTCTGCATGAAGGAGACTTCCTGGCTTCTATCGACCTTAAGGAAGTGTATCTCCATGTGCCCATTTGCATAGCCCACAGAAAGTTTCTTCGGTTTGCTTTTGGCCACCAGCACTTTCAATATAGAGCGATGCCATTCGGCCTCTCCTCTGTTCCAAGAGTGTTTACCAAAGTGCTACTCATTCTAGTGGCTTATCTCCGGACCCAAGGGGTTCATCTCTACCCATATCTGGATGATCTGCTAATACGGGCCAAGTCTGAGGAGCTGGCTCATCATCATTTAACGGTCACCCTCAGTGTTTTGCAGGCCTACAGCTGGCTTGTCAACTTCGACAAAAGCCATCTCCAACCAACCCAACGCCTACTACATCTAGGGGCACTGTTGGACACCCTGCAGGCAATGGTGTTCTTGGCTCCAGATCGCATCACTGCCATCACAAGCATCGCAAGGTCCCTGATGCAACTAACATCCGCAGACGTCATGCTTCTCGCCAGAGTGCTCGGAATGTTCATCTCTACAATCCACATTGTGCCATGGGCTCAAGCCCACACTCGGCACCTTCAATGGACTCTGTTGCCCTTTCAAAAGGACATTGCTAGCTCCAACCATCGCAAAGTTCATTTGAGCCCCGCACTGCGTCTCTCCTTCCGCTGGTGGACCAAGGTTCAACACCTCTCCAAGGGCACGTCGTTCAGAGAACCCCGCAGAACCGTTGTAACCACAGATGCCAGCCTCATCGGTTGGGGAGCCCACTGCAACTCCCAGTACATTCAGGGGGTTTGGGCCACCGCAGACCAAACTCAAAGCATCAACTGGCTGGAGCTAAAGGCTGTCCACTTAGCTCTACGTCATTTTCAGTCTCTGTTCCCTTTGGACCATGTGCTCATTCGAACAGACAACACATGTGTAAAATCACATTTGAACAGACAGGGGGGCACCAAGTCTCGTCCTCTGCAGGACTTAGCCTCCCTCATCTTTGTCTGGGCAGAACAACATCTACAATCCCTGAAAGCAGAACATCTCAGAGGGATTTGGAATGTGACAGCAGACTGGCTCAGCAGACAACAGGTCTTTCCGGGAGAATGGAAACTTCATCCAGTCATTTTCCATCGTCTCCAGTGTCGGTTCTCTCAGTCGACCTGTTTGCTTCCAGTCGCAATTGCCAGCTTCCCAGGTACTTTGCCCGATACCTGGACTCAACAGCGGAAGCAGTGGATGCTCTGACGACACCGTGGCCAGACGGTCTCTTGTACGCCTTTCCTCCCATACCATTGTTAGCCAAAACCTTGAGGAAGGCACGAACCGAGAGGGCACAGCTGGTTCTGATAGCACCATTTTGGCCACGCCGACCGTGGTTCTCAGATCTTCTGGCAATGTCAATGATGGATCCTTGGACACTTCCAGTCACGCCAAACCTTCTATCCCAGGGTCCAGTATGGCACCAGGACCCTACTTGGCTCAATCTAACAGCGTGGCGTTTGAACGGGGACATTTGAGGTCAGCTGGACTGTCTGACGCTGTGATTGATATTATTTTGGCCTCAAGAAGACCATCTACCACTCGTATTTATCAACATACCTGGGTGGCTTTCTCCAAGTGGTGCCAGTCCAACCACCATGATCCATCCCAGGCCACTGTGCATCAGGTGCTGCAATTTCTCCATAGCGGCTTTATGATGGGACTTCGACCCAACACTCTACGTCGACATGCGTCCACTCTGTCATCCATTCTCTCAGTGTCCTCTCCTGGAGCTCATATTTCCTCACATCCGTTCATCAAACGTTTTTTGAGGGGTGTCGCCCTACGCTCTCTGGCTGTTGTCCATCGGTTCCCCTCATGGAGTTTGCCGAAAGTTCTGCAGGCTTTGCAACGCCCTCCGTTTGAACCCATCAGGACTGTGCCCCTACGTATACTGTCCTTCAAGGTCTTGTTCCTGATCGCAATCACATCTGCCAGACGCGTTTCGGAGTTGGGCGCATTGTCTTCTGCTCGACACCTCTGCGTCTTCCATAAGGACTCTGTGGTGCTGAAGACTGATCCTTCCTTCCGTCCCAAGGTCGATTCAGTTTTTCATTGCAACCAGGACATTCTTTTGCCTTCCTTTTGCCCGAATCCTACCCATCCTCTTGAGAAGGCTTGGCATTCGTTAGATGTCCGGAGGGCTCTCAAGACCTACCTGTCTAGGACCCAAGAGATTCGACGAACGGAGTCTCTGTTTGTATCCTTTCATCCAAGATCTATGGGGCATAAAGTATCCAATCCTACCTTATCCCGTTGGTTAAGGGCATGTATTACTTTAGCATATGAGTCTTTGAAGCTGTCAGTTCCAGCTAGTCTAACGGCTCATTCTACCAGGTCAGCTGCCACTTCGGCTGCTTTTGCCACTTATGCTCCTGTTGCCGATATTTGTAGGGCTGCAGTCTGGTCTACCCCACACTCGTTTATAAGGCATTATAAAATTGATTGTTATGCCTCTGCTGACACATCTTTCGGCAGACGAGTGTTGCAACAGGTTCTTAATGAGGATTAACACGTGGGTGGTCCCTCCCTGTATGGGCTGCTTTGGTACATCCCGTAGTGATGGCCCACCTCCTATGGAAAATGTACCATTGGTCTCACCTGAAAGGTGATTTTCATAGGAGTGGGCCATCACGACCCTCCCAGTTGGAGGATGACTAGATATTTCTAATGGGTTACATATTATTGTTACGCTATTATATTTAAATGTAAGAGTGAAGTCAAGACTTTTAGCTCTGTTATATTGTTATGTTAGAGTCATGTTATTATGCATGCGACTATTGTGTTATTTTCCTGGCGGGTCTGTTGGCCTTGTTCTTGTATTTTTAGATATCTCTTTTTAGACTCGCTACGAATGAACTGGAGAGTGGGAGGGGCCTGACGCCCCTAGTCTTGACTTCAAAAACATTCTTGCCTTCGCACGATAGGTGGAACTATTACCCGTAGTGATGGCCCACTCCTATGAAAATCACCTTTCAGGTGAGACCAATGGTACATTTTATTCCCATAGAGGATTTCCCTGGCTGTATATGAGAGCGTCTGTCTGCTTTTGTAACCAGAGATAGCTTGCAGGGTAAGGGAGATCCCATGATCAGTACAGAGTCTTCTGGTTCAGTTATTGCTTTTTCTTAGGATAAGAATTGAGAGTATAAGTGTGTGAAGCCGAGAATTATCCCCAGCTACATCCTAGGGTACAGTCTTGGTCAAGTATCAAGAGAACAGATTCATTTAGTAGGTGATCTGGAAAATGGGAAGCACTGTTTTGGGAAACATTATTGTCTTACAGCCTTTCCCTCTTCTGTAGAACAACACTGAACAACAGATACAGTTCTGTCCACTGTTGATCCTAGGTATGAATAAGTAATAACACAGTCAATCTCCAGAACCATATTTTCTCTTACAGATTTGTGCTAACTATGATATGATGCCACTATGGAATATTTCTCTGTTGTGGGTTTTATTTTGTTGTTTATTAACTATCTGTGTCTTTGTCAGCCATCACAAGAGAGTCTTTGACGCAGTGCGAAACGTCAACCAGGTGGTAAAGCAGAGATCCCTAACTCCCTCTCCAATGAACATCCCAGGATCTAATCAGTCTTCAGCAATGAATTCAGTCATTTCTAGCTGTGTGAGCACACCACGTTCCAGCTTCTATGGAGGAGACATCTCCAATATTGTGATAGACAACAAGACTAATAGCATCATCCTAGAAACTGAATCTACTGACTCTGGGTCAGTAATGCATAGCTAGAGTTCTGATGTATCCCCAGAACAAGAACATCCTAATTATTTTCTTCCGTTCAGTGACTTGTGCTATACATTGATTAGGTCAGTACACTAGCCTAACATTATGAGGAAGATCAATACTGCTGTGCCTGAGTGAGATACTCAGAGGAAACCATATTTTCATATATTGCTGTGCTCCAGCCTCCTAACATTGATCTTTTTAAAAAGTGAACTATATTCGGCCTTCTAAAATTACTAGACACCTTCAAAAATGTTGACTAGTGTTCTCATGTAATTGTATTTCAGTAATTTAACATCAGAGTGGTATGGTTCAGGCAAATCATTTTGATATTGATGGCTGCATTCATACATACTGAAACCAGTTAACAGTAATTATTGATGATACAACATTCTCCTACTAAGATGATTGTTTAAATCAGTTTGGGTTTGTAATTCTTGATTGTTAGATTTATATCCTGCCCTTCCTCCCAGTAGGAGCCCAGGGTGGCAAACAAAAACACTAAAAACATAATCAAACATCATAAAAACAGACGTTAAAATATATTAAAACAAAACATCTTTAAGAACATGTTAAAACATCTTTAATAACATCTTAAAAAGCAATTCCAACACAGATGCAGACTGGGTAAGGTCTCTACTTAACAGGCTAGTTGAAAGAGGAGAGTCTTCAGTAGGTGCCAAAAAGATAACAGAGATGGCACCTGTCTAATATTTAAGGGGAGGGAATTCCAAAGGGTAGGTTTTCTTATTACTAACTAAGAAGTTTTTCTCCTGGAATTATTTGGCCATCACTCACATTGCCAATTGATAAGTCCAGTATCAGTCTTGGAGTGCAACTTAATTTGGTAACTTTGAGATGTGTGCAATCCCCAAATAGATTTTCTGTGCTAGGGAAAGTCTGGCCTCCATTTTTAAAATGTTATTATTTATTAATTAAATTTATATCCCACCCTTCCTCCCAAAGGGAGCCTAGGGTGGCAAACAACAAGTGGTAAAACACTAAAAACATCTTAACAACAAAATATCTTAATTTTTTGAAATAATTGTTACATAGCTGCAAAATTAAAATTGTGATAGCAACCTCTTTCTAACTAGTTAGGCGGCCCACCATTGGTCTGGTTGTCATGGAATTTGGGCAAAAGATCTGATGTTTCTAGTGAGAGCAAAATAAAACAAGCAGTCTGCCCTTCTTCCTCCTGATGCACATTGTATTTGTTCAGCCCATGTTTACTTGTTAAATCAGTTGTATATCCTTCATAAATCTCTACTGTACACATTGCAGTCCCCTAGTTTGAAAGGGCAGCATATGTAATATGGGGTGATCTTTTTGAGATAGGCAGCTAGAGTAAGATAAAGGAACCTCGTACCTTTCCAGCCCTATGATTTATTTTCAAACATAAAATGCTAGCTTCTGCTGGTAAAGCTGCTGTGGAGAGCTAGAAGCAATTTTTCTGGCATTTTAAATACTGACATTTTAGGTGTTTTTTTCTCTTACTGCTCCTGTTGATTGTACACACAACATAAACTAAAGTATGTTTACTCTTTGTTTTAGAAATGAAGACAAGAACAAAAAACCTGGAACTCCAGGAACACCTGGCTCTAGCGACTTGGAAATGGCCCTTCGAAGGCTGTCCCTTCGGAGAGAGAACTATTTGTCAGAGAGAAAGTTCTTTGAAGAAGAGCAGGAAAGGAAGCTGAGAGAACTTGCAGAGAAGGGTAGACTTCATAGTGGCTCCATTACTCCAACTGAGAGTATCATGTCATTGGGAACTCACTCCAGGTTTTCTGAATTTACTGGCTATTCAGGAATGTCCATCAGCAGTCGCTCATACCTCCCAGAGAAGCTTCAGATTGTGAAGCCCTTAGAAGGTGATAATAAAACGCCTAGGCCTTTATCTGTTCTCCTTAGTGACTGTCTATGGTCTCTTCTCCATCAACAGGAAGCTGGAAATCTTTGTAACACATATTCGTTTTACTTTAGAGATAGCCATCCACGCTGCTTGTTTGAACTCTTTTGAGAATAAGGTTTTCTTCTTTGTAAGCAATCTCTGGAGAAGGTGTGCTGTGTCTCTTAACATTTTTCAGTAGAATATTCATATAGTTCAGTAAACTCCAGTTGAATTCCTAGTTTCATTCACATATTCATAGATAGAACATTATCCAGAGGGAGAGGGAGAAGTAACATATTGATATGGAGAAGAACAGTAGAGTTGAGTTATAATTCATTAAATTATAACTTATATAAGGGGGTTCATTTGCATTAAATTATTTGCAAGTTACTTGTTACTGTAGTGTTGCCACTAGCTGTCTAAACATCAGTCCCACATTACTTGTATCATTTGTTTAGCTGATTTCAGAGTGACTGAAAACCAACCCCACAGAATTTGTCATGCTGAACTCCCTACTAGCATGTCAGGAGTTTTTGATTTCCAAGGCATTAAGGAATGTTTATCGTACCGTTCAGGACACATTTAAGTCTCACTGAAATAAAGGTCACTCAGAAATTCTTAATTGTGTGTTTGGAGTTACAATCAAGGGATTTTTAACAAGTAAATCTGTCCATTACTTGTTTTCCATTTTTAGCCCATAAGCTATTTCAGGCCAATAGCAACATCAGTCTGTTATTACCAATATAGGACAAAATAAAACATGGCACTATTTTTCTTTTTTTATGTGAGAAAATTCTCTCTTTTTTTGTATGAAAATAGCATGTACTACCAGCTGAAACGTCAATAAAATAATTTCCTCTGTAGCTTTCATAAATGCCCACATGAAATTCTTAAATTTCTCCAAAGAAGGATAGCCAACTTTCATTTACCGGTTCTTAGCACTGTAGTAGGTTTCTGTCATCCACTTACCTCTGCTTTATTCTTCAATAAACTTTCAGTTTCCATTTTCTCTGTCTCTCTTGATTTTTCACTTTGTTTAATTTTAATTTTTCTTTGTGTATTGAACCTTCTCTTCTGCTTACATAGTCCATTCACATTTCTGGCTATCTTATAGTTTTTAAAAAAACATTAGCTGTGGAGTGGGGGGTGGGAAATTGATATTTGGCAGCTAAGATGGGAAAATATTTTAGAGCAAATACATACCTTTTTTTTCATCCAACTATAATTAATTGCACTTTGCCTTTCATTTTATTGTTTTTCACCCAGTCAGTTTCTTCAATATTTACAGTAGGACATAAAAGCAAATTTAGTGTTTTGTTTCTAAGAATTACTTCCCATTGGTCCCTAGATGGCTGCAAAATTTGTAAAAACTATAAAAAGCTTAAAAAGTTGTAGTGAATTATTTAGTTCCATTTCCACTACAGGTAAAAATGAACACCTTTTGCCTTATAGCAAACTGTATTTTAACATTTTTAACTTAGTCTTGACAAGCTTATTCCCCCCCCTTTCTGAAAGAGCCATGCATACATTTTTATATAATGTATAACTATAGACATTACATAACAAAGTCAATAGAATGGTACCTATCAATCCAAGGACCATTGTATACAGATCTAAATATCAATTACAATATTGGGTAGTTTAACATTTCTTTCAGTGCCCATATTGAGACCCTCAGCTGCCACATTGTCATGCATGGGAAAATATACAGACAAAGTTTCTGTGTGTGTGATTTCTGTTCAAGTGAATGTTCTGCTGGTCACTTGGATTATTTTCTCCGCTATTGCCTCACTAGTCCCGAAACAATGAACTGAGCAGACACTTGAATGAGAATAATATGCTTGGGTAACAGTTTATATAGACCTTCCATCCCCCTTCCTGGGTATTATCTGGATCAATTAAACCCATATTTACACCATCTAAAAGTTATGAATAGTAATGTTACAATTTTGCAGAATAAAATGTTGCCATATAAGCGGAGCCCTACTATTTATTACAGTGGTGCAATCTGATGCTATACCTGCAATGTAAAGTATTGCATTGTAAGGTCTGTAGCCATTAACCATCTTCCCAATAACACTTGTGGTGCTTTACTAGCAATGCTGAAGAAGCTTCAGTTGACATTAAAACATCAAAAGTATATTGCAGAAAGTGTAAATTTGTGAGTTTGGGTCATCATGTGCTTGGGTCCTTTCACTAAGTTGAGATGATTACCTGAAAGCTAAAGTTCCGCTGTCAGGTTGCAACCCGTGTTACTCTGAATGGAAGACACAGATAAGGATCCACTGCTTTCAGATGCCCTCTTAGTTGGTGGGAAAAAAGATTGAGAGTAAATATTCCAACACATAAGGAATGTAGATGAATTTTGTCTATCATTGTCCATTTTATACTCCATTCCGCTTTCTGACTTCTGTTGCATGTGGTGACTAGAGGGATGGGTCTGCTTTTAGGGCCTTTATGATAGATCACAAAGGTGGTTCGAAATTCTGTTTCCCCTTCCCTTCCTCCTGCGTGTGCACATGCTCTCTCTCTCTCTCTCCTCTCCACCAAAACACCATTCATCTCTGTAAATTTTGTCTTGGAGTGTATCACAGAAGCATCAAATTGCCCAGGCTGTAAGTATCAGGATGAAGTGGCTTCTTCTGACAGCACTGGCAGCAATCCTGTGCTTTGTTACCTCTATTCAATGGATTAGCATGATAGAACTGTCAGGTTTTTTCCCCCTCAGTGGTATTAAATCTTTTTTTCCCTTTTTTTATTCAATTTTTAAGTGTACAAATCAAATTCTTCAAAGAAATATGTATTATTTCATTGTCCTACACTACAATATACTAGCATATATAGCTTATACAATCAAAGCATATATACATACATCAAGGGGCAAAACACACACAAAGACAAAAAAAATTTCAAAATAATAATGATTTTTTTTTTTTAAAGGAGTTACTGAGATTAATGTAAGCTTTAAAAAGCATAGAATATAATATACCAAATCTCTAAATAGAGATTTAGAAATTCAGTTTTGGTAGAATGGTTTAGCCACAGTAAATTCCAAAATACTACCCAAAGACATCCCTAAATAAAGAGGCATGTGTTGTTGGTGGACATTAATTATACTTACTCACTGCTACGTAGCTTGTAAACAAACCACTTAATATGAAAATGTTTTATTTGGATCCTGCCTCACCAACCTTTCTTGTGTTAACTTTTCCATCAAAGCTATGTTCTGATTGCCTAACCCTCCTACTGATGTAGATTAATAAACACTTAATCATGCAATCCTATGCATGTCTATTCTGAAACAAATCACATTGAGTTCAGTAGGACTTCCTCCCAGGTAAGTGTATATGGGATTGTAGGCTTAATTTTGCATTTCCTGTTTTGCATTACAAAAGAAAGTGATTTGTTCATTTTCAGGGAGAAATAATAATATATCTTACCATTTAAGACATGGGGCTTAAGAAGTATATAGACTAAAATTACTATATAAGATGCTTGCCTTTTGTAAGATCGCAAACTAATTGCCAATAGAGAATATCTAATTTGGGCATTGCATCATTATACTGGAAATATATGGCTAGTCTCATTGGCTTTTTGTTTTTATTTTTTACTTAGCATGTTTATTCAAGAGCTTATAAATATAATCTCATATTATGTGGCCAATAGCTTTTGGCAGCCCAGTATAATTTTTTATTTTTTTCCCTTTTGAATGACAGACATGCAACACACTCCTTTTGAAACTCCCCTTAGAGTCTGAAACACAAAGTTCAAATTTTCTCTTTGGCGCACAGAACTACTCAACTTTTTTAGATTTACACTTATATAGGAATTTTTATTCTGGACAAAGTAACACAGTAATAATATTTTTACTACTTTCTTAAAAATTGAGGCTACAATCCTATTCACACTTACTTGGTAGTAAATTGCATTGACTTGGATTTGATTTTGTTCTGATCAAACATGCATAGGATTGCACTGAGAATGTGTCTAAAGAAGGGCTTGGGAACCTGTGGCCCTCTAGAGTTGTTGGACTCCAAAGCCCATCAGCCCCAGCCAGCATGACCAATGGTCAGGGATGATGGGAATTGTAATCCCAGCATCTGCAGGGCCCTACCCCGATATAAAGTATTCAGCATTACACTGCCTCAGAACAGCTACATTTGACTCATGAGGTCACCCTATCATTTTTTCCAGTAACATCACTGAATAAAAAAAAGTCTTAATATTTTTCCTTTTTTGATATAATATGAATTGAGGTCAATTTCAGTAGAATCTGCAGTGTTTCATATATTACACAGCGGTTTTAGCCTTTTCCTAATGGAGATACACAGCAATCATTCTACCATTTTCCTTAATCAGGATTTTGCTTCTACATCAGAAAATGTAGTCTTAGAAGAATAAAATGTGCTTAGACTGATATTTTTAATTTGTGCTTCATATGTAATGCTTGTTTATATTGCACATTTTTCTCACCCAAAATATTTCTGCAGACAAATCTACGGGTATAGTAGAACATATTTTATATTGGCAAATTGCCGCCCTGAGCTCCTGCCGGGAGGAAGGGCGGGATATAAATCAAATAAATAAATACGTTCTGTGCAAATGAAAGTTTGTTTGGCAATCATGCAAGTAGAACTGATAGAGCTGATATAGTTTGCATCGTTCTGTATAATATTTCTCTTTTTAATCTGCACTGATAAATTTTAGACTGTACGCGTGGCATCCTTCATTCAGCCCTTCAGTCTTCAAAAACTTGCCCAGAAACACTTGATGGTCATATTTTCTGACCATTCGACTGTATGGGTCTTAGTGTGATATTTCCCCCTAAATATCTAGATTGATTCCTTTTTTATTTTGTTAGTTTATACTGCTATCTATTTATATTGTTTTAGAACAAAGGTAGAAAACCAACCAGAAAACAGGTAGCACTACTGGCAGGCAAAAAAGAAGGAAAAAAATAAGATTTATTCCAAGCCGATGCTTTTCAGAAAGAAAATCAATCCTCAGGGTCACATTTCTAGCAAACGACCCTGCAAGGGATATTATAGTGGCTTCTGTGCTATAGTGTTGCTTGAATCTTGAGAACTGCTGCTAGAAATGTGCCCCTGAGAAAGGATTTCCTCCTGAAATGTCAAATTCGGAATAAATCTTATTTCTTACACCTGGCGTTTTCCCCTCTTTTTTTCCTTTTAGATTAAAGGCCCTCAGATCTTAAAAATACAAACAAGAATACAAGACAGTTACAAAACAAGCACATCTTGGGCCCTAAATTCTACAGTTGGCCCTAATCCTATTGAAGATATATGAATGGCAAAAGTCTTGATAAGGATTTTTTTTTTAAAAAAAATCTTATTTATTACAGTTAATTCCCACCTTCCCTCCAAGGAGAGTTCAAGGTGGTATATACGGTTCTCCTCTCTATTTTAGCCTCAAAACAACTGATAGGCAGAGAGACAGTGATTGGCCGATGGTCACCCAGTGAGCTTCATGTTTATGTGGGGAAGTGAACCCTGGTCTCCTAGGTCCTAGTCCTACTCTCTAACCATTACACCACACTGCTCTCAGTTGTTATTCTGCTCACTAGCAGTTTTAATGAGTACATAAGTAATGGCTTACTATATAGCAGCCTTTCCCAACCAGTGTGCCTCCAGATGTTGTTGGACCACAATTCCCATCTTTCCTGGCAATGCTGGCTGAGGCTGATGGGAGTTGTAGTCCAACAACTTCTGGAGGCACACTGGTTGGGAAAGGCTGCTATATAGGATGTTACTTATGTACTTATTAAAACTGCTTACCTTACAGAACAGCTTAAGTTTTGTCGAAGTTGGAAGCAACTGGTGATTCTTTGAGAATATGGCTATATAAAGATTTAACTATTTGTTTGGGGGAAATCACCAAATAATCTGACTTCTGTTTTTGTTTTGTTATTCCCCAAGGTTCTGCCACGTTGCACCATTGGCAGCAGCTTGCTCAACCTCATCTGGGGGGGATTCTAGACCCACGACCTGGGGTTGTCACAAAGGGCTTCCGAACGCTTGACCTCGACCTGGATGAAGTATACTGCCTTAATGATTTTGAAGAAGATGAGTCAGGTGACATTACATACAAGAGCCTAACTACCTCGACGCCAATTCAGCACACTGAGACCTCAGGTGAGAGGTCCCAAGCACAAGTGACTGTTTCTGACAGCGAGAATTCCCCAAGTTGCTCTCAGGCTTTCCCAGAGGAGATGCAGGAACCCGCGACTGACGATGATGAGGGGTCTGGTGAGGGAACCTCATTAAGTCCAGCACAACTGCCATGTTTGCAGGATGTTAATAATTGGGCCATTCTCACATCTTTCCAGAGCAGCATCCACAGAGTTGCTTCATGTGTAGCTTGACATGCATACGAGAATTAACATGAGCCCATTTTGAAACTACTACTTCTAACAAATCATTGCTATTGCTGTAGTTTTCTTTTTAAAGAAGTGGATGGTTCATATTTTTTCTCTTGTTTGATAAGAGAAGGCTGCTAAAAAATGTGATTCATTTCAGTGCCGAGAGAAGAGAAGCCAATTTTGTTAATGTTGGTATTGTGTATCTGTATTCATGTAAATATAAAAGCCTGAATTTTCAAAATAATCTTTTTTTGGTAAAGCAGGATTCGGACTGCAATGTTTACATTCTGCTGCTAGGTTGTTGCTGAGGTGTGATTCATCACAAGAGACAGCAAGCAGCACCTAGTGATTGAATACAATCATTGTCTCATATAATAAGATGGGTCCCTTCAAATCAGTTACTCCTTAGGGCTCAACTACATAGAGTGTTAAATGTGCTTTTGCATGTGTGTGTGTGTGCTTGTTTTTATAGCAACCCCAGGGGGCTCAGTCTGGACTGGAGGGTCTTTTTTTTAAATAAAAAAATCCTCTTGCAGCTATCTTAGCAGAACTCACTTCACAGAAGCTGCTATTTGATGGAGCCAATATTCAAGGAGTTTGAGGTTGGAAGAGAAAAAGAATTCTATCATGCCAAGGCCATGATTTCTCACGTAGTTTCTGTAAAAACAAACCCAAGAAGGTGCCTTCTTAAGTACTGTGCAGGAGAACTGGGAGCGGTGGACTGGATTTTCACATCCGTGCCTCCATGCCCACAACATTACCTTTTAGTTCTGTCTGTTTGGGAATAAAAAAATTACTGTAAGGCTACAAGTGGATTTTTCTCAAACCAAAATACGCTGTTTTAAAGAAGGGAATGTTGGGCTAAATTGTGGTGTAATCTTGGATTGTTACTCAAGGAAGCACTTTAAAGCCCTTCAAATAGTTGATTCACAGCTGGAATAACGCTTATCATATTGTGGACTAAAACGATATAATTCTTTTTCTGTGTGTGTGTGTACATGCAGGTGCAGTTCAGTATACTGCTCTTTTCAGAATCATGCTGGTTGCAGACAATGAACATTATATGCATAAAGTTAAATGTATATCATATCAGTTGAAATGTGTGTGTGGCCACTGCTTTTTAGCTTCCTCAGATGGGATTCTGTGCACACATTTTAGAATCTGAAAGTGTCCAGTCCTTTGTGTGTGCTAATCCAAAGAGAAACAAGGATGCCAGGAGAGTTTAGGGGCACTTATCTATCTATCTAATCTATCTATCTATCTGATTTATATCCCACCCTTCCTCCCAGCAGGAGCCCAGGGCGGCAAACAGAAATGCTAAAAACAGTTTAAAACTCAAATATGTGATGGTCATTTATTAGGATGGGGAAAATTTGCTTCATTTTGAGTCACTTCTCATCTGCATAGGCACCTTCACTTGTCAGGCTGTCTCACTTTGATACAGACAGCTATTCTCCACGGCAGGGGTGAGGAGCCTTTGGGTTCTTCAGATGTTGCTGAACTTCATCTCCCATCAACCCCAAACAGCATGGGCAATAGTCAGGGCAGATGGAAGCTGTAGCCCAACAACATCTGGAGGGCCAAAGGCTCTGCACTCCTGCTCTAATGCTTGCATAGCTACACATGAGGTTTTTTAGTTGTGATTTGTGTGTGTGTGCCTCAAAACATAGAGTAAGTGTAGTGACTAAGGAAGGACCTTGTGCATTTTTCAGCCTCTCTGGAAGTTTGGAGTGGCATGTGGATGTGCTGTATCTGTTCAAAACAATATGTCAAACTGTTGCATATGTCATTTCATGCTAAACGTATGACCCACACTTTTGGGGATATGTTATAAGTTGAGAGGTGGAGGACAAAAGTCACAGGGAACCTCTCCAGCATGTTTTTTGTGCATGTTTTAACAACACTAACTGATTACGGCTTGTTTACTAAATAAGAACCTATGCAATCATGATATCTTTCCTATCGTAATTAATTCGGTTGAACTTCAAGGAACATTTTGGATGCATGTCTTTTGAATTTCTGTTTAGCTTTGCAACAAAGGGGCTTAAGCATAAAGTATGTCACATGTCAGAAGGGGGAAGATTAGCACAATTACACCGGTTTGGGATAAAGGTGTGTGGGAGGTGATACTAATTAAGATTGGACAGTACCCTCATGCATTTGCTTCTCGCTACAGCCCATGGTTACAAGATACCAGCATGCACTCTCCTTTTGCCTGTTTCTCTTTTAGATATAAACTTCAAATTGCCTTAACCCTTCTCTCCTGTTTGCCAGGTATAATCATATGGTTGTTTTATGTACATCTTTGCTTCCCTAATCCCAGACTCCCATATTTTCTGGCATTTGTACTTTGTACTGTGTAACTCTGTAAATACATACAGAGGCATGCATATATGCCCAGACTGCACAATGTGTATGCATCTTTTTTTAGAGCTTTACACCCTGTCCGTAAACCCATATCCAGTAATTAAAATTACAGTAAACACAAATTAAAACAAAAATATTAATGCACAATTGAAAATAGCACCATAAAAGCTGTCAGCAGAAATAAAAGACAAAATTGCATAAAAACTAAGGCCATATTAAAAAGCCTGCAAAATTAAGAGATTTTCATCTGATGTTGAAATTATGTCAAAGTAGGTGCCAGATGAGCCTCCCTGGAGAGACCGTTCCACATTTAGGGCACCATTGCCAAGAAGATCCTTCCCTAGTAGCCATTTGCCACACCTTAGATGACAGGGATCCCCAAAACAAGAGCCTCCATCGAAGATCTTGGTGTACAGGCAGTATCCTGATCCCAAGTCATGAAGGGCTTTAAAGGCCAAAACCATCACTTTAAATCAGGTGGGGAAATGAACTGGGAGCCAAAGCTATTGGCAAAGCACAAGTGTAATGTGATTGTAACACCCCATCCAGTTAACAGCCTCGCTGCTATATTTTAGACCCATTGCAGTTTCCAAGCCATCTTCAAAGGCAACCCCACAAATAATGCATTACTGTAGTCTAATCTAGAAACTACCAGGGCATGGATAATTGAGGTCAGGATATATCTGTCCAAATAGGGTCACCCTTGATGCATATTCTGATACATGTAATATAGGGGTATAGTCCCCTGGTATATCATGTAAACTAGTACTCCACATCTAGGTGGAGAGCCCAAAAGATTTGTAGCTTTCCTTAGATTAGCAGTTCCCATCCTGTGGCCCTGTGGATCTTGTTGGACCTCAACTCGTATCATCCCTGACCATTAGTCACGCTGGCTGGAGTTGATGAGGGTTAAACTCCAGCAACATCTGGGGACCCAAGGTTGGGAAAGACCACCTTACATGCATTATTCACAAGGCTGCTATATAACAGGATGTTAAATTCAAACATACTCCTCTGAGAAAAGGATTCCTTTCATCCAGAGAGGCTTTGATCCACCAGAGGTTTCTGCAAATGGAAGGTTGGGGGTGATTTTCTCCCATCTCCCTCTGTAGCTTCGTACATCATTTCCCATATTGTTCCAGAGGGCCCCTAGCCTTATGGAGTAGATTTTTGGAAGGAACCGTTGACCTGAGGATGTCCCATTCTATAAATGGGACTTCACTCATGGAACTCTGGATCCAGCCCAATATTTGTCTAGATCTGATAGCAGAGACCTGTACAGTGCTTTCTTCTGTATCTCTTACTTCTTTGTAGGCTAGACAAAATACAAATGCATGTTTTCATCATGTAACTAAGAACCCATTATATTAAAATGTAAACCAGGGTTAAGAAAATCTTAAGCAGCTTGACATACTTCATGGCCAGCTCCAGTTTGCATTCTACAGATGCACTCTATAGCAATTTATAAACCCAAATTAAGGACGTATTAAGTATATTATAAAAGGATTCTGTGATTTATGGCACCAGCAATTACCTTGTTGCACTATTGTAAAATTATGAACAATATCGTCCCCTTTTGCTTCGTGCGTCAAAATATTTTTATGAATAAATATGACATAAATGCTATCTGGTGCAGCTGCAGATGTTCTGTCTTTGGTTGGGGGGAGGGGAACAGGCAAGGGAATGTCACAGATGGACAGTAGTGGACTCAAAATGGTTACACTGGTCTCTGGGCACAAAAGGAAAAACATGTGTATTGTTATGTACATATCCAAAATTTACTGCTGCATTTCTACTGGGATCCATTACTGAAACAAAAGGTGATGAGATACTTTTGTTTGGATCACTATGGAGGAAGCTGAAATGTATGAGCATTCTGGATTTCAGTTGCCATGAAGGCCTTGTCTACTGACAGGACATGTTTAATTTTCTACCGGTGTTACCTCTTCAAAAACTGCTAATGTAGAAAAGGATAGTAGGACCAGTTCTTAATAAGAAGTGGCATGGTTACCATTCTTTCCATGGCTCCATCCCATGCTACTCTAGTAATGTTAGAACAGCAAAATCAATTGGGAAAAGCTGACAGTGTGATAACTGGTGAAATGCCAGCTTTGGAGGTAACCATATCAATAGCCCCTCCCAAAGGATCTTGCTGTTTTGTTTTCCTCCCAAAGTGAAATGAGAAACAGCTATGTGAGAGGAGCAACCATGCCACTCCTGTAATTTAAGAACTGGCCCTTAAGCACTTTGTTACTTAGGCTTGCGATTAGTGGGATTGGACTTCCTAACCCTTACTGCATCAATGACTGTTTAGAGCCCTGATGATAACCGGACTTGAAGAGCTCTTTCCAGTGATGACAAATTGTCAAACGCTCCTTGTAGATATTGGTATGATGAAGAGGTAGAAAGCAGGACATTTGTTTGTAACAATGCTCACTGGTATGGGGTACTGGCACCTCTGTTTTTGTTCCCCATAGGAGCCATTTTGTGCTGGAACCCATGGCACTTTTATAAATATATGAATATTAGCACCTCATTGTTTACAAAAAAAAAAAAGCACTGGTAGAAAGTAAAGCAATTCAGAAAGTGGGTGCATTTCACCTTCCTTACACAGAGACCATGTGAAGTACTGCATCACTTTTCCATCTGTTTGAGTGCACAGAGTGTTTCTTTTTTCCGTTTTTATTATAAACGCAAAGAATGTTCTATTCTTTTTAATGTAGTACATCATCCTGGGAAGTGCATGTCACAAACCAACTCCACCTTCACCTTCACCACCTGCCGCATTCTACACCCTTCTGATGAGCTCACACGAGTCACTCCAAGGTAAGGGATTCCAGAGAGCAATTGTGCCTAGAAGGCAAGGAGATTTTAGCAGTGATATACTTCACGGTTCGGTACCTTCTAAACAACCCATCAGATCACATCACCAGCTTACCGTACATATATGTAGTGCCTCCAGTGTAATTGCAATTCCTGTTAAGAGTGATTGACGTACAGGGAATGAACACTGGAATTAATGTCACTTCATGACTCAGAACCATTAATAAGGCCAGTGGCTTTACATTTAAAGAAAGATGCAATATAAAGATAATACAATCAAGTATTCAAATAAACATTTGAAAATATTAGTATGTAAATATTAGTATGACAAAACTTGAAGTAATCTAAGAATCTTCAACTGGGGGTGGGGTGGGGGAGATTCCTGAGAGAAAAAAATTAGCCTGGTGTGAAAAGAAATGTGAAAAGTGCTCCAGCTGTTTCTTAAATATAATAGTACATTACAATTCTCTCGGGCTCCTTAAAATAGATGTGCAACTGTGAAATGAGTTGGTGATTTCAAAACTCATACAATAACAGCAAACAGTTGTCCACACAATGATAAAGATTACTGTTTTGTAACAGTTTAAGCAGCAGCTTAGCGTACAAGGTCAAATTAAAGAATTAATAAATTGGTATGTATCTTTCTCTACTTCAAAGTCCATTTTATAATTGAGTTACAGATATGGCCCAGTATTACTGAGAGGGTTCAGGGTAATTTTAATATGTAATTTATGAATTAAAGTAAAAACAAGAAATTTCCATAAACCTACTTGGGAGGTTGTAGTGGAAGTAATCTCTTTACTATGTCTTAATGGCCCTGGCAGTTAATAGTAAAGGTACATTAAGCATTAACTAACTGACATTCAGGGACTTTGAGGACTATTCAAAGGTGTGGGGAAATTCTGGTAATATTTGGAGTTGTCCCCATGTATACTAAGAACTGAAATCCTGAGTTTTGAAGGCTAAGTAGTCCAAATGGGGCTACTGCGACACAAGAGGAAGCATGTTCAAGGAAATTCAGGGTTTGCAGGAGTACAAAATTTTTTTAGAATTAATGCCTAGGGTACAATCCCACCCACCCCCATACAAAACAGCCCAGTGAGGACTGAGTGTGGTTAGTGGCCGCAAAATGCTGAGCATCTGTTGGAGTGGGAGGAGACACAGTAATCAGGCAAGGGGAGAGGAGATGGAATGGAGCATCCTGAAAGAAGAAATAGCTGGCTGGAATACCAAACTGGGAATGCTCAAAACGGCAACATTTTGGGGGGGTTCCACTTGATATGTAAAAAGCTGTGGTCTTTTGAATGTCTTCTTTAGCCTTAACAAAAAAGTTAAAAAATTAATAATCCAGACGATGATGAAATCTGCCACTTAATACTTTCAGAGGCGATCCATTCTAGCAAGCTGGAGGAAATGATGCAAATCCCTCCAATATATATTGTATTTGGTTTCCCATGTTCCTGTTCTCCATCATACTTTTCTTTCTCCAGCCTCATGCAAAAAGTTTTTCCAGTCACTTCACTCAGTGAAGTGCTGGGGGAAAAATAAACAAAATAAGTGGCCAATTTAAGTGTAATTCCTTTCCCAGCCTCACTGGAAGTTTTGGTGGAAATTCCTATCGCTTAAAATGTGAACGTTCTTAATGTGACGTTAATTTCACTGTAAAATGCTAAACTTAGCTTAGGGTTTTGTTACTTCAGCATTCATTGTGGATTCAGAACCAAAGTGTTCAAGGGTTGGAGATGAGGAGCTCCTTAAATTCTGAATGATGCTTCTTCACAGGTCATGTGAGGAAGACGATGAGACTGCTTTATGTCACCTTATGCTGAGAGGAGATATAGGGCACACAATATGACCAGCGTGACAGGGGGTGAGCAGCAATTCCAGCTAACTCTACGCTGGCAGAGTCATACAGAAGGAATGCTAGTGTTTTGTGGTACCAGCTAACTCAAAGACTTCTTACCACTCCCATCCCCCTTTCCATTGTAACCTAACATCCTAACACAAGGTGATATTCTAACCAAAATTCTAAATTGCATATAGTGGAGTGCTGTTTTTAATACTGATTTGCAAGCGCAAGGCTTATGAAGGATTTTTTTGGTCTTTGTTTTCAGGATATATTTTGGATACTCTATCTTCCTCCCTTTAACAAGGCATTGCTTGTTAGTAAAGGAACTATTACCAACTTAAAGAACATCTGGCATCCTCCTCACTCATAGTTTTGTTAGTCAATGTTAGTGTAGGGACACTGTTACAATATTCTGAAATTAGCTTTCATTGTTTATATGACAGCATTGATATATTTGATGCTTTAAAGAGGAATCCAAGCAAAAAAAATGCAGGGCCCAGTTGCAAGGAGTTTACAATCTACATTAGCTCTCAAGGAGTGTAATAACTGAAGGGAGTACAGGAAATATGAAGACTTAGGCCCCTATACTATACATTTTAAACAATATCATACCGCTTTAAACAGTCATAGCTTCTCCCAAAGAATCCTGGGAACTGTAGTTTAAGGGTGCTGAGAGTTGATAGGAGACCCCTGTTCCCCTCACAGAGCTACAATTCCCAGAGTTCCCTGGAAAAAGGGATTGACTGTTAAATCTGTCTCAGCACCCATAACAAACTAATATCAAGATTCTTTGGGGGAAAATGTGACTGTGGTATGATATTGCTTTAAATGTATGGTGCAGATGGGGCCTATGCAAACCTCTACTGGAAAAAAAAAGTGTGTTCACTATAATTAAAAGTAAACCATTCTAAAGCTATAGTGTTTGGTAGGTAATACTCCAGAAGCTGAACACTAGTGAATCTGACATAAATTTCCCCCTTGCACGGGCAACTTGTAAATGGCAAATTTTGGGTATAATAATGTACTCTTAACTGGGAGTTCTTGAAGACTTTGACTGAAGGCCACTGTCGGCAAAGGTTAGAGAGAGTCTTACATGGAAAAAGATAGGCCTCAGTTCAGACACACAGCATCTCTTATGGTGGTATGGTGGTGGTGTTATGAACCAGAGCATCAGTCTGGATTGTTGTTATGTTACCCTCATTTCCATTGTGGTGGCACCACTTTCTGGAGCCGTCATCCTTACAGGTATCATATATAGAAAACCACATGGTTCATACAAGTGGAACCTCCCATGAGCCCAATGGGGTTCCCATATGCTTCAGAGGTAATAAATGATGTGGGAGCTGAGCTGCCACATGTTTCAAAGACCAAGTGCAGAGCTTGGAAGATTACTTTTAAAAAGTAATAAATTACAGTTACAATTGCGTGGCCCCAAAATTAGTAATTACCGTTGCAATTGCTCTGAAAATAACTGATTACTTTACTTTTTCTCAAAAGTAATCACTACAATTACATTTCAGTTTTTTTACAAAACGCCTACAAAGTGCTGGCCTTGGCTGCTGCACATCTAAGTAGCCTAAAACAACATTAAAAATAAATACACATACAGAGGTAGTAGAATAACTCTTTTAATCCATAAGATAGCAATGATGTTCTCTCCGCTGGTAAGGGAGGTGGGGAGGGAGGCAGAGGCCACTACTCAGATCTTTGCACGTCAAACCAAGTGCACCCCACCCCCGCCACTCAGCCAGCAAGTATAATCTCTCTCACTTAACCACCTCCCGGACCCTGCCCTGCTGCCAACTAAGGGACACTCACCCAAGCAAACATTTTCCCCTGAGATGCAAAAAAGTTAAAATACTGCAAATTCAGCACACTAGCCAGAGAGGGTGGTGGAGGCCACTTTGTGTGCCAAGTGCAAACACAGTGTTCTCGTTCTCTCTCTCTCTCTCTCTCTCTCTCTCTCTCACACACACACACACACACACACACACACACGTTATCATCTTTCACCTGCACAGTTCTTTATCTCCATTCTGCTGCTGCCTCCTTCTCCTCCTTTATCCATGTTCTTGCCCTCTGGCTCCTTTTTCCCTCCACTCCATTCTTCGCCACCACCATCCATTTTTTTCAACAACTGTTTTCTCCACTCCACCCCATCTTATTCTCCACCTCCTTCCTCGTTGCCTCCTACACACCCACAGAGCATGAGGGAAGAGCAACGCTGCACAGAAGCCCAGTTTGAGGCACATGGTTTTCATCCACAAACCAGAGGAGCAGATGACTTCCCCTGCTTCCTCCCCCCAAGTATTGCCCAAAACTAATGCTGGAAACATTACAATTACTCCACAAAAGTAATAAAATTACTCCTAGTTCTATTACAATCAAAATTTAAAGGAATTACCTACTTGTTCCTCAAAAAAGTAATGAATTACAAGTAATTTGTTACTTGTAGCAAATTACTTCCAAGCTCTGACCAAGTGTTATAAAAATGAACTCGCTTCCTAAATTAAATTTTATTTTCCATGTTATTCCCAGTATTTAGTTAGCATGTGCATTGTTTGATTAGGAAGATTACTCAACAGATCCATTTGGGGATAGAAAGGGCTAGGGTAAACCCTGCAGCAATTTACAGATGCTGAACAGAAAGGGACGTTTTTATCCCAGACACGATGTTATAGCAGGCATTATTATAATAATAATTGTCAGCTGCCAACTGCTTTTTTTGATCTCATATGGCATCAAATGCCTAAGGAGATTTTGCAAGTCCTATATTTAAAAGAGAATAGGATGAAAATCTCCAGAATTTTTAGTCACTCATTTATGTTCCATTGCTCCCTCTTTTATGAAAGAGCCTGCCAACTATCTTCAAGTGTGGGACTATGTAGAAGCTATAATGGTTCCTTTCCGGTAACTGCTGCTGATCTGGTATTCTTTGTACAGTCACCCATTCTATATATCAACCCAAGCCTAGAACCAATGACTAGGAAAGGGTCTTTTAAGCCTGGACTGAGTGGGAATGGACAAGCTGTTTGCTTGTACTGGAGCTTACTAGCAGATTTTGTTAGACTGGTCTTGTACACTGAATCAAGAGTAGCAAATATAGAAGAAAGTGAATGTTTTGACCTATAAAATCACTACTCTTAGGGCAAAATTATAGTCAGGTGACTGCACATGCATGCACACACACTTACTTGTATTTTTTTTTCATATGAAATACCAAAACCTGGCCACTTTTCCCAATGTTGCACCAATTTTTAATGACATGTAACACTGTTAAGTCTTTCCACTGCATGCTTATTGAAAACAAAACAAAAGTACCTTCATGTTTTGAGGGCACTTAACACAAATGAACGCTGGTTCATTTTTATCTGTCTATGCATATCAAAAATATATTTAACATGTAGCCAAAGGGGAAAATGTTACGTTTTCCATTACCGTTCTTCTGTATGTTTATAATTCAGCAATGACATGAGTTACTTTTTGTGTTGGCTTCCACCACAGTTCCCTTGTGAAACCAGCAGTGTGGAGTTAGCTGGCTGTATCAACAACTGGAATTACAACTATACACCACAAGAGGGTATATGAAGCATTTGCTATGCAGTAGGGAGCTGGCTGTTGTGATTAATGTGCTTTTTCCAAATTTTGTGTACTTTTTGGCTTCTCTTGAGCCAGCTCCTCATTGCTTTTTTTTGTACACATTGTGGTCAGTGCACGCCAGCTTTTTAGTGAATATATGCATAGCTCACTTCATGTTGAAGACTTGTCAGGATACATCATTGCATATAAAATATGGTGACAAGAATACATTCTTAGGCTGTCTTTTCATAAAGTGTCCTTGAACCACCCTATAATTTCAATCATGATCTCATGGTTGCTGGTTCATGGGATTATACCTCAAATAAATGTTATGCTTCTAGTTCCTTCAAAAGCCCATCCACTCCGATCTATATTGTCAGTTGATAGAATTGCAGCGATGTAGCATTTTTTCTATGACTCTGTTAGTCTCTGCCTGCATGCACAGTGCAGTTCCATGCTATTACTGCGAAGACATTTTCATAAGAATGCAGCCCTTTGGTTGCAATCTAAGAAACTACTTTTTCAGTTACAGCTGCCAAGCTTAATTCTGTGGCCTTCATTGAGCTAAGTGTTTCCAAATGAGTGCTAAATCATTTCAGAGCACAGAATACTTGTCATTCAGCTTCCCTGTGTTAGATCCCCATATTTTGACACTTCTGCCATCACCAGGAGAATTGGCTCAGGTAATATTTGCAGCACTTCAGCCCACACAGTTTATTAATCCTGTGTTTTGTTTTTAATATGATAATCTGATATGTATAAGAAAGCCATCCAGTGCCATAAAATACCAAGCATCAGTGAAGTAGATTCTTGAAATAATTTAAGAAGGTGATGTCCACAGATCACTTTATCCTACTAAAAGGAACAATCAGTGCAGATCAACTGCTTAGTCTGCACAAAAACTGGCAAAACTTAAAGCTTAAAGGTCCACTTTTGAGCTCCCACAGGCAGTTTGGTTTTTTAAACTTCAGAGCAACTACTACCCTTCTTGCCTTCAGTCAAATGGGGAAATGTTCATGCAGACACAGCTACTTATGCATACAGACAGTGAATTCTGTGATCCCTGTGGCTATATAATACTTGCTGTCTGAAAATAGTTGTCAGCTTGGCCTGTGTACAGCCTAGTTCACACTAATGTTTCCCCAGATGTATATGTCACTGGAGCTATGTGTGGAAGGGAAACTGCAAGCTGTGTGAGCTAGCCCTGAGACACTCTGCTTATGCTAGTCTTATATCTTCCAAAATGAATTTTCACCAGTATACCTAGTATAAACAATGTGTGCTGTTTTAAAAGAGAGAAAAGATTTATATTGGCTCCAATATGAACCTTGTTGGTCAGTGCAAATATTATTATTTCAGTGACTATATTGTTTTGTAGCAGGTATCCACAGCAGAGAAGTATATAATGGGATTTGTGAACATCTTAATTCATGCTCTGCCACACATTTATTTATTTATTTATTTTTATTGTACTTATATACCACCCCATAGCTGAAGCTCTCTGGGCGGTTTACAGTAACTAAAAACATTAAAACAAATATACAAATTTAAAAACAATTTAAAACACAATTTTAAAATAAAAAAAAATTAAAACACATGCTAAAATTATTTGTTTACTCCTGTCATCACTGTAATCAGAATGTATTGATAGCAGAAAACTCATTTAAAGCTTCTCTTCTAAAAGGAAGAGTCAGCAGTCTAGTAAAAGAAAAACAATTTTCTTAGCCACTGTAACTAGCGGAATTGACCAAGCTTCTAGATAAACTTGCATGCATTTTTAGAGTGCATATTGCCTGTTTTGCATTATTGAATGAGATTGACTTTTGATTGGTATTTGTGACCTGTTGCTCAGGGTTTGCTTGATGGGATTGGAAGATAAAGAGAGTCATCATTCACTCTAACTAATCAGAAATTTATCAGACAGTTGCATGGTATATGTGAGAAGTTGTGAGCTCGAAATTGCCACTAATAATTACCAGCTCTCTTTTGGGTGGATAGGAGTCAGAAATGTAAGCATCAGTTTCTAGCCCTTTTCTCTACACACATACTTTGTTTAATTATGGGGTTTCCTTTTTACTGTGTGTTAAAGGGAAATATGTTGATGAAAGAAATTGATATAACTTGCAAACCCCATCACAGCTGTTGCTACTCCGTTGTGCATGGAAACCAAGGTTGTTGTTTGCAACTAGGAGTTTAAGGTAGCTTTTGTACATGATCATGTTGATTGAAGCCCCCCCCCTCTTTTCCTCAACTGTAATTTTAATGTTACCACCTTACATTAGCTAGAATGTACATTTATTTTAAAATAACTCTGGTCTTCTATATTTCCCACATTTAATAGCATCCAGACTGATGCACAGTAGACTGAAAAGTGATTTTAGACTCATATGTGGATGTGGCCTGGTTGTAGGGTGCTCACATTTAAGAGCCTTTGCTATAAAACAGGGGCATACTCCTTCTCTTTATTTTTTTTATTTAGAAAAATGTATATATGGCTTGATTGCAAAAAGAACCTCTAAAACTCACATTAAAATTGTCAATAAAAAGGAGTTTAGGACAAGTATTCCTTCTTTTTTTTGCAACTAGTGATAAAATGGAAAGCATAACTATTGGAACTTCACTGCACTTATGTCCTATTCGTATACTTACAAACAGCTGCAATCATATTACTAAACTGTTAACTGTTTGTCATAACTCGCAAATGCTTACTCACACACATTTCCTTATTGGCCAAAATAAGCTCGCAGGAGCATGCATGGTCCAGTAAGTAGAAGAATGCACTGCATTCAAAGCGTTCCTGAGAACGGTGGCTGAGAAGCAATTTATCCAGCCTTCCTGGACAAACATGATCTCTAAAGTTTACCTTTATATAATCAGAGGCAAGTGGATTGGTACTAAGTATGTTTTTATATGTGGGTTTTTAAAGGGGAAGTAATTTGAACATAGGGATTTCTGTTGGAGATACTAACTCCGTTTTCTGCCTCCTCCCCCCCCCAGCCTTAATACAGCACCTACTCCAGCTTGTAGCAGTGTTGGCAATTTGAAAGGCACCCCAGTGGCTACCCCGTGCACTCCTCGGCGTCTGAGTCTGGTAGAATCCTTCACTAATCTTCGAGAGTCCACAACTACTATGAGCACATCCTTGGGGCTTGTGTGGTTGCTCAAGGAGCGTGGGATATCAGCAGCAGTATACAACCCACTGAGCTGGGACAGAGCTGGCAGAAGCACCCTCCTGAGCACATATTCTCCCAAAATGGCTGCCATTCCTTCTACTCCTCCAAACTCACCTATGCAGACACCTTCTTCTTCCCCGCCATCTTTTGAGTTCAAATGCACGAGTCCCCCTTATGACAACTTCCTAGCTTCCAAACCTGCCAGTTCCATTCTGAAGGAGGTGAGGAACAAAAAGAACATCAGGAACAGCGAGAGTCAAACTGATGTGTCCGTCTCCAACCTTAACCTAGTGGACAAAATAAAAAAGTTTGGAATTGCCAAAGTAGTGAGCTCGGGGCAAACACAAGTTCCTACATTAACTGATGAACAAGGACTTCTTCTCCCTGGGGCACCAAGGCCAATGAAGGCCTTTGTTTCTGGGAGCCTGGTGCCAGAAAGCCTACCCTTGGGTTGTCCTGCTGGAACAAGTGCTATTGGGGGCATTCAGTTGAACAGTGGCATTAGAAGGAATCGAAGCTTCCCGACAATGGTGGGTTCCAGCATGCAGATGAAAGGTCCATCATCTTTAACACCTGGCATCCTAATGGGAGCAAAGCTTCCCAAACAAACTAGCTTACAGTGAATGACTTAATATGTGGCTGAATTTCTCAAAGAGATACCAAGGACCCTCCTTCAGACATTTTTTAAAGATTTTTTCTTCCATTTACTGTTGAGTTTGACAAATCAACTTTGTGCCTAATGGGAAAAAAGAGTGTAAACTTTGTACAGGATGTAAATATGTACTAGATGTATTATAAGTGAATCATGACACTGTTTTGACAATTTAACATGCTAACTTTTTGAAAAAGGTGTTTTTGTGTTTCTTTGCACTGAAAAAAAGCAATCCTTAGATTAAAAAAAATGAATTCTCTAGTTAGCTTAGCTTGACATTGGAAATAGCCTTATCTAGCAAAGGTTACTGATCATGCTATCAGAATTGTGGAATATCAGCGCACATCATAACTCCTATAAATGCAAGAAGTCTTTGTAGTTCAGGAATTGTTCATCAAAGCAAGTAGCTTAGCAGTCTGACCATCTTATTTTGCCTTTATGGAGGAGAGGTAAATATCCTTGCTCGTGGCTCATATGCCTAACTGATTTAAAGGACTTTTTTTCCTTACACAATAAACTTGAAGTAATAATGTGTTGAAAGTGACTGCTAAATCTGCTACATGCCTGGAAGAAAACACACCTCTGCTGCTGTTCTTTCTAACATATTCATGTTCTATGTTAATTTTATTTTCAATGCTGCACTGGAGTGTGGAAGAGAAAATGCTTTAAATAGTATTTTGTTGCAGACACTGAAAATACCCACTCGCTTTCATGAGGAACCAAAGTCACTGAAAGAGTTGATTGTAGGTATGTTTAAAAAATTTAAACAAATGTAGTACGGTGTTGCCAAAATGTGTCTTTAGAGAATAATTAAAAAAAAATTAGCAAGAGTGGTACAAGTGAAGGAGAAATATTTTCATCTGTTTTCCACCTCTTCTGTCTAGATTTTGAGGTATTAAAATGACCCAGTGGATCATTTTGTAAACAGGGTTAGAACATTGCTAATTTAAGTGAAGTTATAATTGTCTTTCACATATCTGTTTCCTTCATATCCAGATGATACAGCTGCTAGCTAGCTGTTACTAGCAAATAGTTTTACTTCATCTGCCCTTATACCTTTTGGAAATCCTCAGTATTTTGACTTTTCTTTCCCCAGAGATAATGGGCTTTTTTGGATGTAACAATAATTTATGGTTTAGCATTATATGTTTTTTAGAAATGATTCATTTAAACAAGCCAGGATCAAACTCTGGTTTATGATCCTGACTTGTTCAACTAACCATAGTTATACATTAACTTAGAGTCCCACACGCGCGCACACTTCAGACATTGCAGGGAGCTCTAGTTAGTTTAAAAGTGGAAGCAGATGCTTGTGACCTTCGGGTTGTATCAGAGGAGCAGAGGTGAGGTGGAAGTTCCCTAGCCTAAGGTTTATAGCTGTAACGCTAAATCACAGTTTAACATTGCATCCAAAATAGTCCAATGTGTAGAAATATGAAATAACATCTCAAAGGAACTGAGAACAAATGAGGAGCACAATGCACCAATAAGTTCTTCTGCCAAGCCCCAATGAAATGAATGTGGGCTGTGCCAGCATCTTCTTGAACAACTTCCATTCATTTCAGTGGGGTGTATTCACAAGAACTTCCTGATGCTTTGTGCCCCAGGTCAAGATTATTTTTGAGTTTTCATTTTGAAGCAATTGGCATGCATGGTTGTGTGGATGGCTGTTCTTCTTGATTAATTTAAAAAACCCACTTTATTTTTTTTATGCCAGTACTGCACTACATGTAAATTGCTGTGCATTGCCCTTGTGCCAGACTGTTACTAAATCATTAGCACTGATAATTATTTGTATTGGTAGACTGGTGTTGTTGTTGTTGTTGTTTATGAATGACAGATGAGCCGGGTATCTTTACATGAATTAGCTATCTGCAATACCGCCATGAATACTGGGAATGTTAGAGGAGAGCAAGAGAGGTGGTAAGCACGTACACACGCTGTTGCATGTGTTTCCAGATTTCTATTTATTCTACAAACATTTTAGCACATTATCATTGCCTCTACTTGCTGTTTGTACGTGTGCACTTAATTGCAATTTGCAAGTACCTACATCTTTTTATCCGAATGTATCTTAAGACAACCAATAAATTTAACAATTTTGAATAGTTAAAAAAAATCACGAATGTATGAGGACCGTTTCGTGTACCAAGAGACCATGATATCATTTGTGGAATAAAAAGGTAAAAATCAAATGATTAAATTGAAAGTAGTATTATTTACTCTCTTTAAATAATAGAAGATGTCTAACCACGGGAAAATCAGATCACAAGGCAATGCAAAATAACATTAATATTTTCTTCACAAATGAATATCCGTAAACCAATAAAGGTTTTGTTGTGGATTATTTCTATTTTCTGGGTTTTTTTTATATTTTCTGCATTTGTTTCCAAGTTCATAAGAGTTTCCGTCATCCAAGACCTGTTACTTCAGTTGTCAAATGAAATGTAAGATTCCAAATAATTTTTGATCTGGGAACCAGAGCAGAATGCAATGACTTGCCACCTGGTGAGGGAAGCTTGCTGGAAGCACATTATACCAGTTATCCTATTTTATTACTGGCTTTCTATGGTTCCCGGAGCTCAATTCCAGAAGCAGGTTTTGACTTATTGCCTAGCAATGAAATAAATACCTTTCACATTTCTTTTTTAAAAAACCAGTCCCAATAAAGGGATACTTGAAAATTCATCTTAAAATGTTTTGCTGATTATACTGTATATCCTGTCCTTATGTGGGGCTTCTTGTCTCCTAGCCAAGGAACTGATCAGATCCATACCTGCATAGCTTCAACAATACTGCAGCATCAGATATTTCCAGACTGTTTTGTTTTACAGCGCAATCCTAAATATGTCTACTCAGAAGTAAGTTGTATTGAATTTAGTAGGGCTTACTCCCAGATAAGTGGGATTAAGATTGTAGCCCTTAATTAGTGTTTAAGGGGGAGAGCACAAGAAAGCAGGCGCACATTCACGCCATACATTTAAAGCAGTCCTGCAATACTTTAGTAGTCATGGCTTCACCCAAAGAATCTTGAGAACTAGTTTGTAAAGGGTGCTGAGAGTTGTTAAGACACCCCTCACAGAACTAAAATTCCCCCAGCACCCTTAATAAACTACCATTCCCGGGATTCTTTGGGGGAAGCCATGACTGTTAAAGTGGTATAAGAGTGTTTTAAATGTATGCATCATAGAATAGAATCATAGAGTAGTAGAGTGGAAGGGGCCTATAAGGCCATCGAGTAACCCCCTGCTCAAGGTAGGAATCCAACTCAAAGCATACTTGACAAATGGCTGCCCAACTGCCTTTTGAATGCCTTCAGGGTTGGAGAGCCCACCACCTCCCTAGATAATTGATTTCATTGTTGTCCCACTCCAACTGGAAGTTTTTCCTTATGTTTAGCCAAAATCTGGCTTCTTGTAAATTGAGCCCATTATTCTATGTCCTGCACTCTGGGATGATTGAGAAGAGATCCTGGCCCTCCTCTGTGTGACCACCTTTCAAGTACTTGAAGAGTGCTATCATATCTGCCTTCAGTCTTCTCAAGGATAAACATGCCCAATTATTTCAGTCTCTCCTCATAGGGCTTTGTTTCCAGTCCCCTGATCATTCTTGTTACCCTCCTTGAACCTGTTCCAGTTTGTCTGCATCTTTCTTAAAGTGTGGTGTCCAGAACTGGACACAGTACTCAAGATGAGGCCTAACTAGTGCCGAATAGAGGGGAACTAATACAGCCTAAAATAGAATTTGTCTATTTTTGCAGCCACATCACACTGTTTGCTCATACTCAGCTTTGTGATCAACAACAATTCCAAGATCCTTCTTGCACATAGTATTGTTGAGCCAAGTATTCCACATCTTAAAGCTGTGCATTTGGTTTCTTTTTCCTAGATGTAAAACTTTGCACTTATCCTTGTTAAATTTCCTTCTGTTGTTTTCAGCCCAATGCTCCAGCCTATCAAGATCCCTTTGAATTTTGTTTCTGTCTTCCACGGTATTAGCTGTGCCCCTCAATTCTGTATCATCTGCAGATTTGTACCTCCTCATCCAAGTTGTTAATAAAAATGTTGAAGAGCACTGGGCCCAGGACCGAGCCCTGTGGTACCCCACTCGTTACTTCTGCCCAGTTTCAGAAGGAACCATTGATAAGCACTCTGAATACGATTCTGGAGCCAACTGTGGATCCACCTGATAGTTGTTCCATCTAACCCACTAGCAAGCTTGCTAATCAGAATATCATGGGGTACTTTTTGTCAAAAGCTTTGCTGAAATCAAGATATGTGCACAGCATTCCCACAGTCTACCAGGGTGGTTACCTGATCAAAAAATGAGATAAGATTAGTCTGGCAGGATTTGTTTTTTACAAATCCATGTTGGCTTCTAGGAATCACTGCATTGTTTTCAAGGTGTTTACAGAATGACCTCTTTATAATCTACTTCAGGATTCTCCCAGGGATTGATATCTGACTGAATGGTTTGTAGGTCCCAGATCCTTTTTGCCCTTTTTGAAGATAGGGACAGCATTAGCCCTTCAGTCATCTGGCCCTTCACCCATCCTCCATGATTTTGTAAAGATAATCGATTGTGGTTCTAAGAGTTCTTTAGCTAGTTCCTTCATCACTCTAGGATGCAGTTCATTGGGCCCTGGAGATTTGAACTCATTCAAAGTAATTAGATATTGCTTGACCATTTGTCTATATCTCAAGCTGCCATCCTGCCCCTTCAGGACTTCATGTTTGCCAGGAGGGTCATAGACCTCTTTTGGAAGAAGACTGTGCCAAAGTAGGAATTAACCACTTCTGCCTTTTTTTTTGGCCTATTATCATTTTGCCATCCTCATTGAGTAGCCAAACCACCATTTCCTTTGTCTTTTGCTATGGATGTACCTGAAAGCGGCTTTTTGTTACTTTTAGCATCCTTTGCTAACCTCATCTCATTCTCATCTTTAGTCTTCTTGACGCCATCCCTGCAATGGTTTAATGTATTTTCTATTTTTTTCAATTTTTCTAAACAACTACCAAGGTTATTGTGATAGCAGGGCATTGCTGCAGGGCTAGTCTTGCACTATTTTACTTTTGTTAAGAGGCTGCATGAATACTTAGTGTCAAGTGGGTAGTTAGTGTTAGGGTTAAAGTTACTGATTATTCAAAAGCTGCAAAGTGGTCACAGCTTCACAACCAGCAACACTCAAATTTATAGGCAGGAGGATCAGCAGACACATCAACTTGATCAGATGTCCTCATGTGTTTCCCATGCATGCTGATTCAGGACCCTGTGGCTGCTCCAAAAAAGAAGAATATCCTTTCCCTAGAGATGACAAGAAGTGTTACAAGACTTTTTTACGGGGATTTACTTTTCATAGTTGTGTTTAAGCCAGAAGCATGTTGATGTTGTGTTCTTTACGCAGGAGCAGCTGGCTGAATGCCAAAGTTATAGCAATCAATGATTTCCTTAAAGACAGCAGTAAACTGGATTTCCTGTATGAACAGACAAGTTAACATATGTTCTGTGAATTTGACAGTTAACCTGGACACTGAACTACAGTGTGTAGGCTGCATTCTCAGGTAAACCTAAAAATACAATTTAAAATGATATAGCATCTAGAACAGTACTACAATAGGAGGGGGGGGAATTAAGTGGTCCGCCAAGACCAGCATTTTTAAAGTGGTCCAAGGGGAAAAAAGTTTGGGAACCGCTGTTTTAAAATATTTGCATTCCATGTTTCTGTTAAAGGAAACATCCACAACAACTAATTGGGTTAAAATATACATTGAAAACAACCAATACATCAAACTAATAATAAAATAAATAGCAGAAACAACATAAACCACCAACACCAGCAGAAGAAAACACTGCTGATAACCCTGAATTGGAAGGCCCAGACCAAACTGACCTCTCAAGAGGACGGAATTCTAGAGCCTATGTGCAATGGTTGAATGGGAGAACAGATGGGCTCTTATGGGATGAGGTGGCTCTCAGAAGACCCAGGTCTTACATTTCTTTAAAGCAAAGATGAAGAAGAATCAGGTACCCTCCAAAGTTTGTTAGACTCCCATCATGCCTGACTGTTGCCCATACTGGCCCGGGGCTCATGGGAGTTGAAATCCAATCTGGAGGGCCATAAATTCTTCATCCCTGCTTTAAATGGGGAATTAGTGTGGTTAACCCAGTGTCTCTCTCTACAGCAGGCTCTAATATTGCTGCTGCATTTTGTACCAGCTATTAAGGTTTCAAGCAGTTTTCAATGGCAGCCCCACAGTGAGTGTTTTTTAGTAATCTAATCTGGATGTTAGCAAGTATTGCATTACTTTGGACAGGTCATTCAGGAACAGAGCCCAAAAATGTATTGAATGTAATGCGATATGTGTCTTAATCAATATAGCCCCTAAGGTCTTTAGTCTAGTAGACTTCAGATGCTGTCGTCTTCCTCGTGTTTCATCATAACTTCAAAGATAATTAAAAAGCTTCCCTTTTAACCATATCACAAAGAGCACAGAGATGTGCACCAGAGCAAAAAGCTTTGCTGAGCATTTTCTCAGAAACAATGTAAATCCTCCTTATTTGTCCTCCCAGTGGCTTGTCTTCCCACTTGTCTTCCCAGTGGCTGGGATTGAGCTAATCAGGCAGCTTAGTCTCTTGTGGTGAATTGCCATGGCTCCAGGTGACCAGCCACATGCCACTTGTTGCAGGGATAGAGCTTGTACTCATACTCTGCTTCTTGTGATAGTGAGGGGCCACCTGTCAGGGGTTAAGCCCCAGTTTCAATCCCCAACCTCTCCAAGTAAGGTTGGGAGATACCCCTGTCTGAAATTCTGGACAGCGGCTGCTAGTCAGTGTAGAAAGTACTGAGCTAGATGGGCCATTGCTCTGACTCTGTAGAAGGCAGCTTCCTCTGTTCCAAGGCTGTGATTACAATTCAATGTGAGGTCCTTAATCACCTTTCTGTCTTTATACATCTGCCAGTACTTAAGTGCTACAAGTCTATCATCTAGGTGTCTTCATAAGATTTACCAGTGAAATACATGGACCACTCTCAATACATGGAGAAGATGGGGGGGGGGAGTCTGTAGAATACTCTGCAGAGATCTTCATCGGAATAACAAGCCGCAGAGTACAATCTTGTTTTCTTGTAAGTTGATGATCTGTTTTTATGAAGCACAAGCTGATGAAAGCTCTCCCTGCACTTTTAATTTCAAGGGAATTTGTGTAACATTTTATTCATTTATAAATATATTTAAAGACCCTTATATAAAATAACAGGGTGGTGTATAACATAAAGTGCAAAAAGCATAAAATACCATAAATACAATACAGAATGTGCATAAAAATGACTGGCTCATCTTTAAAAAGTTTAAATGACTGAATAGGCCTGTTGACATTTTAAGAAGTCTTCAAGAGATATCTGAAGGTTGGCCCCAAGGATGCCTGCCGGATCATCGCTGCTGGTAGAGTATTCCACAGCATGGGACCAGCAACACGCTCAACTTCTAGTTGAAGCTAAATATAGCTAAGCACATCTGTCCCTTTTGTACATGTACAGTAGTGGAAAGTTGTAGCCAACTCCAGCTTCCTGTGATATATATATAAGTTATATAAGGCTGCAAATACACATTTGTCAGTTACCACATGCATATATTACCTTTTTGTGTAGATGTAACCTGTTTTTACTTTGTCCATTTGGCTGCCCTCGCTGTGCCACAAGAGGGTGCTCCAGGACCTGTGAAAGACTAAAACTAGAGCAGCAGCACTTCACAGTCTTGTCCTTTAGACAGCAATGCGCTTCGTATTCTTTACATTGGGCATCTACATCATGTGATCCACCCAGTCAAATATAGCTCACATAGTGGCCCACCAGGGTCTCAATAAACTTCCTGTGTTCACACCCTGCCCAGTGCTTTGACAACCTCTCCTGTTTTAAGGCAGCCAGCATGGTGCAGTGGTTAGAGTGTCAGGCTAGGATAAGGGGAGACCTACGTTCAAATATCCGCTCATCTAAGTAACTCACAGGGTGACCTTAAGCCAGTCACCAACTCTCAGCCTAACCTACTTCACAGGGTTGTTGCAAGGATAAAAATGGGAGACAGATATGTATGTCCCCTTGAGCTCTTGGAATATAAATCCAATAAATAAAATCACTTGACAGACCAGAATATGTGGCTGGTGGGCTGTGTACATCTTGCGTATTGCAAGTTGTGCAAGCCTGCTTTACATTAAGCTTTTAAAAAATATGATGAATGTCTAAACCAGCCCAGTCTAAACTAGCCCTGCCTAAACCACCTGTATGGACATACTTGGGGGCAATTCAGACGTTCCATTTCAGAAACAAAGAAATGTAATGAGTAATGAATTGATCACACGCTCATATAAAATGTGTGATGCCTATGGCGTGATCCCCTGCTAACTCCAGCACCTGACTTTGGATGCCTAAAAGGCTGTGATTTCTAGGGAAGAGAACATTCTAACTCATTCACTTCCCCCCAGGGGTGTAGTCGTACAGGGTCTCAGGGGGTCTTAGACCCTTTACTTTTTTGGGAGCATGGTCCCAGTAGAGTCCCTATGTCTCCAGCATCCTATAGGCCAATCAGCATGAAAGGGGAGTGTGTTAGCCACTGAGAAGAGTCTTCTAACTTGCTTCCTTGTCCTTTCCTGCTGACTGGAGCCAATCAGTGTGAAACAAGGTGAATCAAACGCTGAGAAGACTTTTCTCAGTAGCTAACAGTCTCCTCTTTCATGCTTATTGATTCCTAGACATTATCAAGGATCTCATTCTCAACCCTACAGCAAGAAAACTGGGAAGGGGGCATGGCTGTGATTAACATGAAAGGACCCTGCACTTCTGAATTGGCTGCTACACTACTGCTTCCCCCTCCCATCACTCACCACTTGCCAGAAACACAGCAATAATAAACATACGTACATAGAAATATCACGTTATATCCCGCCTTTTCTTTTTAAAAAAGTGACTCACAACTTAACTAAAATCAAGCAATAGTAGTAACAGCACAATTAAAAGCATTTTTTTTACAAAAAGTCAACATACAAAATAGTACTACATGCTTAAATTCTTTTCAAAACATGAAATTAAAATAATTGCTTTTTCTACTCTTCTCTGTAAAATATTAGCTATATGAATTTCAATCAATTTAAACATGCATATCTTATTTTCACCTTTCTGCGTTTCTTAAAAATTGCTAGACAGATGCAGCCTTTTTGGGTTATAGGGATTTCTTTTACTTCTATGTGTTTTAGCAGAAAACCTAAGGCCTACCATGCTGCTAACTGGGAATGCACATATCGCATCCCCTGTGGCTTGCAGCATGAAGTAAAGCAGAAGTGTGGTTTTCTCCCTTCACACTTGGTCTTTAAATTCTAGCCTTCTGAATGAGAGTGACCAACCAAGCCAGAAAGCTTCCATCACCTAGCCAAGCAACTGGAAGTTTCCAGCCACACCAGAGGGTGTTGGAAGCAGTGGTGGCTGGCAGCTCCATGTCAGTGGTGCAGTGGAATCCATTCCAGGTTTTAGTCCAAATTTTCAAGAAAGTTTGGACTAAAATCCATAACTTATTCCATTGCCCCACAGACATGGAGCCACCAGCTGCCACTGCTTGAAAGAGAACAGAAAAGCCTATACATCTTACCTTCCTTTATTTGTTGCTTGGTGAAGGAGGTAAAACATGTTGAAAGAGGCTGTGAAGTAGCACCTTTAGCGTCACCTCTGACACTACGTGCCTCCTTCCAGACCTGCCCCCATGTTGTCCACATGTTGGAGGAAGGTCTGAAGGGGAGGAGTATCCTCAATGCGCAGAGTTCCAGCACACAGAAACAGGCTTTCCCCCTTTAGATTTTTCAACAATGCATGGACAGTAGGGGGACAGAGTCAGCAGGACACGTGCAATCCTGCTCTCTGTTAATCAAGTGGAGCATCAAATGCCTGAATAGGGTCTCTGTTACCCACCAAGCTCTATTACCAGGTGTGGTCCACCTCCTGTGTTTCACAGCTATCTCTTTTTGCTGTTCCAGGCAACCAATCTTGCAGGCCACCACACCTAGCTTACGGGCTGTATTTGCCTGGGGGAGGTTACAAACTATGCAGGCCTGGAATGGAGCCAATGGGTATTCGGAGCTTATATGTTGTTTGTTCATAGTGAGCATTCTTTTTAAGACATGGAGACAATTGCAAAGCAAATGACTCACCAAAATACAGTTATTCGGGTGTTATGTGCTCTGCAAAAGTCCTTTATTTTATAGGATGCTCTTACGTGGCTCTTCATAAGATGGTTACTCTTATAGGAGTGGCACTGAAACTGCCTTGGTTGCCCTCATTGATGACATTTGTCAGGAAAGAGATGGGAAGAATGCAACCCTGCTTGTTCTTCTGGATCTCTTGGTGTTTTTTTTTTTTTAAATCATCTTTATCAAGGAAAAGAAAATTACAGAAAAATATTACAGGCTAGGAGTGTCTATTTCCAGCTCTGGCTGGTTTGCCAGCTACAGCTGCTTTTGGACAACTTGGCTACAGTACTCCATGCTCTGGTAGCGTCCAGACTGGAGTATTGAAATGTGATCTATGTGGGGCTGCCCTTGAAGACTATTCAGAACCTTCAACTGGTCCAAAATGCAGCAGCCAAATTACTGGCTGGGGTTGCTTTTAGAACTCATATAACCCCAATTTTAAAACAGTTTCACTGGTTGCCAGTTTATTCTCGGGCCTAATTTAAGGTGCTTACACTTGTGTCTAAAGCCCTAAATGACTCAGCCCCCAAATTTGTGAGAGACCACTTCCTTCCCTACAGATCCACTCAGGTGTTAAGATCAGCAGAGGGGGTCTTCTTGGTAGTTCCACCACCCTCAGAAATTCAGGGGTGGTGATGGCCCAGGAGAGGGCATTTTCTGTGGCAGTTCCTAAATTGTGGAATTCTCTTCCCACAAGGGTGTGCCTGGCACCTTCGCTGTATAGTTTTTGGTGAATGCTAAAGATGCACTTCTGGATCCTGGCCTTTGGTATTTGAGATTTGCATTTTCAGGACCCACCCTATTCTTGTGAAAGTAATTTGTTTTGATTGCTTTTAATACTGAATTTTAGACTGCTGTATAACCCGTCTGGGGACCTGCTAGTGAAGGGTGGGCAATCATCATCATCATCATCTGTACTCAAACCCCTGAACTCTGAAATGAGGCTAATTATGAACATTAATTTTGTTTGCTTTCAAATGATTTGAAATCCCCCCCCCAAAAAAAAGTTGGAAGAATGGGGGGGAAAGATTTGGAAGTTGGAGAAAATGTGGACTGATGGGGTAGTTGGAAGCAGAGAACAGTAGTGATACAGAGGGCCCATGCATATCTCCTTTTAATCTGTGATCTAACTCCATTGTGTGTCCATTAATTTGCCAGCATCCATATGACATTCCCTGCCATTTCGGAGTTTCTCTAGAAAAATCCGCACTTCCCATACCCTGCTATAAACGAATTGTTATTTCTGTCCTGATTATTAACCACCTCTAACTTCTGTAGTGGGGATGTCTTTCCCCGCTTTTTGCATTATGGGCGGATCACAGGGGTAGGTCCCACCCTCTGTCCACACCTCTGCCTTCTTCCTTACAGTTCATTCCTGCTTCTGATACTGAACCGAGGTACTTCCTTCTTCTGGCTTCTGTAGCTGTATCGCATTGCTTTTTCTTTTAAAAAACTACTATTTTGCAATCAAACATAAAATCAAATGTTTAATGAATAATACTTCCACTTAAAAGCTATTTTGCGTTATTACGCACACTATTCATTGAAAACATGGAATACCTCTGTAGTAGTAAATTTTAAGTAGTATGTACGGTGTTATACTTAACAGCCCACAAGGGTACTTTATTGAAAAATGTTTCAATACATTTTGTTAATAATAATAATTAATAAAAATAATTTATGCCTTCTGCACTTGAAGGAATGTCTATTTAAACACAAACCTGAGCATGCTTGTTAATTAAAAAAAAAGATATATGTGTTTGTGCTCTTCCGGAAAAGCTCATGAAAAGCAAACTACAGTTATGGACCAATCACCATAAAGGGGTGGACATAGGGACGTGACAAAATGCAAATGCAAATTAGACCTTCCCCCAAAAAAGCCCACATGTATGGATGCTTGAAAATCCGGTTGTAACAAATAAATCCGACCACAAACAGGACATGGTGTGGATCTCAAGGCCACCAACTGAATATGGAAAACATGGATTTTGAGGTTAGGTATGGATGGGCCCAGAAAGTACAAAGTGTTATCCATGGTACTGATCCCCCTCTTTTACTGCTGTAAGTTTGAATTCTTCTCCTGCTTTATGGAGATCTCACTAGACATTTTAAAAAATGCTTTTCTGTAACCACAAGGAGTAGAAATGTTGTGTGTGTAACAAACAGAAGCTGAGATCCTCAGTGCAGAAGCCCATGCTGGATGTCAAATTCTGTCCTTGGCTGGTAATTGCACAAAACCATCCAAATACACAGAGCTCTGGTCATAGAATGGGTAATTTAGGCAGTGTTTTCCTCAGTTCCTAGTCCATACTGATTGTGCTGGAAACTTTGAGAAAGACAGCTTTACACACACACACACACACACAGAGAGAGAGAGAGAGAGAGAGAGAGAGAGAGAGAGAACAATGTGGAACCCAGAAGGGATGTATGTGTGATTACCAGTGATGCGTTCTCCTGGCTGTTTGGGTTTGGGGGGGGCTGTTCTTTATTTAGCCATCTTAAAAAACAAAACAAAACAGAGAACAGCTGAGAAAATGAATGAGGGACTCAATCTGGTAAACTTGTAGAGAGATCTGTAAGACGAAATCTATGGTTTATATAGCCTGTTTCCTATATACTAATACAAATAAAAATAATCAATACCTTGAATTAGTGGGTTGCCCTCAAGTACGGTAACTAATTTATGCAAACAGGCTAGATAAGTAGCTGTGACCCAGATACTGTCTAAGATAAGGAAGAATTTTGCTTTATTTGGCTTTTCTTGACACATACACAAATAACTTGTAGTTAGAATCCCCTGTCCTAACCACTTCTGGCATGGTAGCTAGAGCCTGTACTGAGCCACCAGTAGCCTAAGTGGGGACAACAAGGTGAACACAAATTATGTGTGCCTCTCCAAAGAGCCAGAAAGCTTTGCTAACATACATGTACTGACCCTGAATTCATGCAGAGTTCATGCTATGATATAGCCACTTTCACTCATGGTGTTCAGTGGTGTTCAGATAAATAGTGCCTTGGGTGAGGAATGTCTTCAGCATACATACCCTGTGGTCAGCATTGCAGGGCCTCCCAGAGGGTTTGTGGGGCCTGGAGTAGCTGTGATGTTGGGAGACCTGCTGCTGCAGAACCCGTGTGTGTGTGTATACAAAGCTGGGGGTTGCATGCAAGAATTGGTGTGTGTGTGTGTGTGTGTGTGTGTACTGCCTTCAAGTCGATTCTGACTTATGGCGACCCTATGAATAGGGTTTTCATGAGGCTAAGAGGCAGTGACTGGCCCAAGGTCACCCAGTGAGCTTCATGGTTATGTGGGGATTATATGTTAGAATTCTCACCTGCAGCTCCTCCTGGCCCTGGTGTCAATCAGAATGATAGATGTGCTTTAGTTTTTCTTACAAAGTGATAAGGGAATAGGGATCGGGCTGTGGTTCTCCTGAGTACCACCAAATTCCATATCCCTTCTGGCAGAATTTCTTTCTGCTTCCTGGTCATTTTCACAGGTCTTCTGGTTGTGGCCTGATACTGGACTTTGCCACTACTCACTCAGGAAGGATTCCTCCCTTAAGGCCTGGCCTCACACCACTCCTATGCCTTTCCCTGTGGTAACTGCCATAGAAAATCACTCTCCAATGGCCTAGAAATCTTAGGTGGCTATTATTGTTGTTGTTGTTGTTATTTCCCACCCTTCACCAACAGGTCCCAGGGTGGGTTACAAATCCAAAATACAATATTAAAAAGAATTAAAACATAGCTGGAAAAAGGCACTCCTAGCTATTGAGGCCACCTGAGCCTCCAGTGACAATGCTGGATCAAGGAGTACCCCTACTCTACAAACCTGCTCCTTCCAGGGGAGAGCAACCCCATCCAGAACAGACTGTCTTCCCATCTCCTGAACTCAAGAACTTGGAACACATAACACTTATTTATTTATTTATTTATTTATTCTATTTCTTAGTCGCTCATCTGGCTGGCTACCCAGCCACTCTGAGCGACGTACAAAGCAAAAAACATATAAAACATCAAAAACACCAAACACTAAGCAAGAAAGCTAAACAATAACATAGAGACTAACTCAGTTACAATAAGGCTTCTCATCTGTATAGTCCAAAAAGTGTGCCTTCAGATGGAAACTCGTGATATGAGTCTTCCCACCCTTGCACAAAGACCGGTGTGAGTGATAGTCCATATGCAAGACCAAAAAACAACACCCCCTCTTGATCTCAGCATCCAACATCCAGTACATTCAGCAGGGGGGTGGGGCGCGGCAAACAAACCCCTTCACGTCGCGACTAACAGGGAAGTTCTCTTCAGAAGCCAACAACAAAGGCATTAAGATGTAAATACTGCCGATATTAAGGGCAAGCAGACAGAGGTCAGATGGTAAGATAGTGGCGGCTGCAGGGGCGCTCCCCCGCCCTCAGCATTCACCGAAAGATCATCGCAACAGCATGGTGTTCCCAGGGACAGGCCGCGGCACCAGACCCGCTGAAAGGCCCCAGCCCCAGCCCAGCTCCAGCTCCAGCCCGGCTCGATGTGACGGCGGCGGCGGCAGCCCGGTGCAGGTGAAAGCAGCAAGCTGCATCCCGGTCAGGTACGAGGGAGACGGCATAAAGAGGGGGGAGGCTGCCCTGTATTTCCAATATGTTGTAGCCTCCGACAAGGGGCATTTATATAGAAAATTACCCCATAAAAGCCGTCAGTGGTGGAGCTCCCTCATCCGTAACTTATGTCTTTTCAGGATTCAACTTCAGTTTGTTAGCCCACATCCAGCTGATCACTGCCTCCGGACAGTGAATTAGGTTTATCTGCTAAACAGTGTTCTTTAAATATGTGACAGCTTTATGACTGGCTTTGTAAGATGAAGCCTCTAAACATTTTCTGCTTTCCATTAGCAACGTCTGTGTGACTCTCCTGTGCAACTCGAAACCTCATAATTGCTTTTCAACTCCTCCAGACTCTATATTGGGTGTTGACACCACTGGAACTGGGACAGTGTTCCTGGATCCATGGGAAGCTGTGGTCTGAAGTCCTTGTGTTTACTGTGACTTGGGTCAACCTTGAGCATACAGGTGCTGACTCACTGGGTCTGCTGCTCAAAGCTGCCCAGATACCCACAATCTGAGTAAGCATGACTAAACAATATTAGGATATATAAACAGCCTAGGAAGGAAACAGCCATATCCCTCTGCAAAAGTTCTCTTCAGAAATGTTCTCTTAATACCCAACTGTGAATTGTTAGAGAGATAATGCAGGAGATTGGAGAGGAGGGTGTGATGGCTATGGGGAAATTGTCTCCAGTTTTTCCTTTGTGACTTGAAATCATATACCTAGTAGACTGTCAACAGAGGAATTGAAGAACCTACTAACCTTCCAGTGTATGATACTTTCACACTTATAGTACTTAGCTTTATGACTTCAGCTAAAATGCTGAAGGTTAATTCTCCCTGGTGCAATAGAATGGAAGATTAGTCCAGACTGAAAACCACTAGCATTATCTCTTTCCCTGTAAAGAGTCATGCTGATTAGCCCAGGGAACCAGTTGTACACTGTTCTGTCATGACCCTGAAAGATACTTTAATAAGTGATGAGTTAATGAGTTCAGTATATTCCCACAATTTCATTTTGGCTCTAGATGAGTCAATGCAAAGCCCTTATGGCCATATCTAGTCTGCTTGTCCATTTTGATCAGCCTTAGACAAACTTTGGCACAAACCACTTGGAGAGCACTGAACAGTCTGAAAATAATTAGAAGAGCCAGTCAGCAGTTGATAATCGAGCAGCTTGTGTATAGCAGCTGAATATCCGTGAAAGAATCACAGAAACTTGAAAGCAGTGAAATATGACAGCATGCTAATTATGAACCAGCGTTCCAGGTAGGCCAATAGAGAAATGTCTCTCCTTAGCTCTGTGTGTTATGTGCTTGCTTTTGCAGGCAATTATTTCCTTAAATTCAGACCCAAACTAAATGTGGCTTTAGCTGATCCATATCTTTAAATGTAAATCTGTCCCAATAGTGTATGAAATGGAGGGAGATGTAGAGGTGGAGGGGCTAAACTTTTCCCCTGCTCCCCGTGTTTGCTCTCCACAGACCTTTCTCTGTTTCTTCAGCCAGCTGGACTGACTTCCCAGCTGGGTTTACTGGGGGAAAATAGCATTGTGACACAGACTTTTGGATGAAGTGGCATGTTTGGGGAGGATTCAGCATCTGCCCCTCATCTGCACGCCACTTTTGCTGTGTAAATCACAGGCTATTTAATCTGTTACCAAAATGTGTAATATACCCCTCAGAATTGTTCCAAACATTCTTGCCATGTAATCAAAAAGTTGTCTCCATGTAGGGAAGTGAGAGTGTAGTCTAATGTTTGCAGTGAAAGCATCAGTGTTTATATTTCCACTGTGAGAATGAAGTTTGAGCAGCTGGTCCATGCAGTGATGTACAGGTGGTGGTGGTGGTGATGGAAATGCACCTTATGCTGCGTTTTAGTATGTGCACATTTTTCTGCATGATAAAATAATAATGAAAGGGATGTTAGTGTCTTTGCAAGCTATGTTTTATTAAAAATTTACTTTCTGTAGACAATGATTATCACAGATATTAGACCCTTTTGAAATATGAAAGCCAATGTCATTTATGGATTAAAAAACAACAATGAAATAAAGAGACCCTTATGAAAATTAGGTAGGGTTGTGGGACACAAATACCTCAAAGATTAAAATTTACTCTTCCAGTAGGCAAACTTCCATCTCTCCCCTTTCCTGTGCATTTGTGTTTCTGGGGTAAAGCAGAGGCTGCAATGATAAGAGGGAAGATGATAGCCTGTGTCTGGGCAGGAAGGTCAGACCATATGCTGTTCTTTTACAGCAGGGACCTGGAACCTGCAGCCCTCCAGATGTTGCTGAGCTACAACTTCCATCATCCTTATCCATTGGCCATGCTGGCTGGGGCTGCTGGGAATTGGGGTCTAACAACATCTGGAGGGCCACAGACTTCTCAACCTAGGGTAAACCCAACCTTTACGATTCAGGACCCCAATATCTTCTGGAACATCTCTCCTGATGTCAACCTGCTCAGACCCTTAGATCTTCATCTGAGGCCATTCTCTGGGTCTCTTCTTTGAGGGAGACTGGGAGGATGATAACAGAGAAGGACTTTTCAGACCAAACACGGTCCCTCCAAGAAATGTCTGACTTGTGTTGGAGATAACTAGCAACCAGAGGATCAGCTATCCTGGACTTGATTCTAACCAACAGAGATGAGTTGGTGGATGAAGAGGCCGTTACAGGAACTCTGGGAGAAAGTGACCACACCGTACTTGAATTCTTGATTTTAACAGAAGCAAAAGCTGAGAGTAGCCATATGCGCACCCTGGACTTCAGGAAAGCTGATTTTAATAAACTCAGAAGAATTGTAAGTACGGTTCCATGGCAAGCAACCCTAATGAAAAAAGGAGTCCAAGATGAGTGGGAGTTTCTAAAAAAGGACATTCTAAAAGCGCAATGGCAAGCAATTCCAACAAGGAAAAAAGGGGGAAAACAGCAGAAGAAGCCAGTGTGGCTTCACAAACAGCTTAGAGATTATCTGAAAACAAAAACAGGGCATATTCAGGAAGTGGAAAGAAGACCAGGCCACAAAGGAAGAGTACTGGCAGGTATCACAGAATTGCAGGGATGGCGTCAGGAAGGCTAAAGCTGAGAATGAGCTCAAGTTAGCGAGAGATGCTAAAAGCAACAAAAAAGCTTTCTTCAGGTACATCCATAGTAAAAGACAGAGAAAACAAATGGTGGCACAGCTACTCAATGTCAAAATGATAACAGATGACAAAGAAAAGGCAGAAGTGCTCAATTCCTACTTTGGCTCAGTCTTCTCCCAAAAAAGGTTCTATGACCCTCCTGGGAAACATGAAGTAGAAGGGGCAGGATTGGAGCTTGAGACAGACAAACCGTCAAGGAATACCTAATCACTTTGAATGAGTTCAAATCAGCAGGGCCTGATAAACTGCATCCTAGAGTATTTAAGGAACTGGTTGAAGAACTCTCAGAACAGCTATCTACTATCTTTGCGAAATCATGGAGGACTGGTGAAGTGTCAGATGACTGGAGGAGAGCTAATGTTGTCCCTATCTTCAAAAAGGGCAAAAAGGAGGAACCGGGGAACTACAGACCAGGCAGCCTAACATCAATCCCTGGGAAAACTCAGTCATGGGAATCATCCCACCAAGTTTCAGTTATACCTATCAAGTTGTAATTACTTGAGTGGATCATTTGAGTGGAGGGGGGTGGCAGAGAGTGAGCAACCTGTACTGTTGTGCTGTGAGTAAAATCAACAAAAGACCAATGTATTTGAAGGAATATTCAAGAGAGAGAAATCTAGTGTCAGTGGGAAAGCTGCTGAAGTTTGGAACAAACAGGATCACTCTGCAAACCGTTGAAAAACCTAGTGCTAAATCCAAAATGAGTAGAATTCTCACTCATCCCTAATTATAAAGGAACTAAAATTGCCCCACCTGTTTAACCCTTGTGGCTAAAAGCCCAGCAGCAAAGTCTTATGGTGCTTCCTGAAAGTATCCAGGCCTCCTCTTGGAGGAGTTCATGAGTATATGTGTTGCATGCTGCACAATGCTTTAAATAGATCTGGCATTCAGGAGACTCATCCTTTCCTCCCACAACTGACTTGATTTGCACATTTTACAGAGCTATGCCCACTTGGGCATGCCTCAAATGGCCCTCTGCTTAAGACCACCTCTCTAACCTCCAGCACAATAACATCTGGGGCATTGCTAGAAGATGCCTGGGTAACTTTGCACCTGCTGGGAGGGGCATCTCTAAAGTAAATGAGGACAGCCTCTTTCTGGGCAACCTGGATATGTGCATTTCTGCATCTTTCTCTTTTAGTAATTATGTAGAAGAGGGAATTTCATTAGGTACAGCTTATCATGCAGAAAATGATACCTCTCAAAATCCCCTCTGCTACAGCAGGTTTGAGAACACATCCGGTTTGCAGGATCTACTTTTTCACTAGAACCTCCAGATCCACCAACTGGAGCCTGGTATTAAATACATAAATTAGAATAAAATAATCTGGAGCCCAGGGATTTGTTTTCAGTACCAGAACTAAACAGAGCTCACAGTCCTTTCACACAAAAACCCACTCCTGATTTTATGTCCCCCTCAAACTCTCTTCATTTCAGCATATAATTAAGCGAGAGGGGAGTTATTCTGTTGTCATTGATAAACATCAGGGAAATCAGAAATCCTTGCTGATCTTCAAATCACCCAGAATTCTACCTACGCAGGGTTCTTGTGAGAATAAAATTGGGAGGTTTGCATGGCACCTTGAGCTGCTCAGAGGAAAGATGGCATATATGTAATAAATATAATAAATAAATAAGTAATCTACCTTCCACTCACCTGTTCTATAGCTGTTAGAAGTACGGGGCTGCTTTTCCCTTCCCAACTGTCATGAATGGGATCCATTTTGTTGCTGACATTAATTTTGAAAGGCGGTCTGTGCTAATAACTTTGCATTTTGCTGTCAGCATATTGGAAAGTGTTATAGATTTGATTAACCTAAGTAGATGCACCTATGTTTAAGGTTAACTTAGTAACGAAATTAGCTGTGCCACCAAGGCCTTGAAGGGTCACACCCTTCCTAGTCTGTGATTTGTTAGTCCTGTTGCTGGGTAGTTTGGGGGAAAGTGTTTTTAAACCTTTACATTTTTCTGGAGCCAGAGCCTCAAAGTCAACTCCTGAGGGGTGGGTCTTAATTTTTGGAACAGCCTGCTGTGGGCCTGGAGGATTTACATTGCACCTACATCAGGACTCTGCTCTTCCATCTGACTCTGACCACCTGGTAACTGACTATGCTAACAGCCTGTTGTTATTTTGCTGAGGAACCTTAGAGTTCTTAAGTGTTTAGCCAGGTTTATCTTAGCTTTGTTATTTTTTAGTGGTTGTATTATCTCAAGCAACCTCTCGGTTATATTATATTTTGCTGGGTTTGTGATTTGGAAATGATCATGATCATTCATTTTCTTAATAAATGTTTTTACCATAGTCTATGGCGTGCTCATTGACCACACTCCCAGACCTCAGTTTTGACTATCAACTACCCATAAATTCTTTACACTAATCTCTGTTGAAATTCACTCAGTAATGAGCAAGCAAGCAAGCTCAGGTGAGATATATCCCTTTACTAAAATATTTGCATCTCTGTGTGCTCCCTGATTTTGAAGCCAGAGACAGTTCAGAGCTATGGGATTTCATGGGAGCAGGGACGTACTGTTAGCAAGCCCCCAGGCTTGTCCAGACAAGGGAAGGAATTGTTACCTTTTCCCTTACCTGTCCTGAAACTCTTAAGGTATGGATGAGTGGTAGGCAAGTGGATGAGGCTGATCCTGCGTTAGCAAAACAATCAACTCTGGAGTTCTAATGCAAATTATTGTATCAGCCACACTGTATTTCTTCTAACCATAGCAAAGTAACCACATTCTTTCTGCGGTGATGGATGGGAAAAGTTCATCTTGTACTTCAAAACAAATGTATAAGTCACCATGAGGCAAGGGATGTTCTGTTTATTCTGGAATTAATAATTGTAGCAGAATGTTCACATTTACTTCACAAGAGAAAAATATTGAACCTAAAGGTGAAATGTTTAGCTGCTGATGCGGCACTCATTATAGTCATTCGAGATTTGTTTGAATTATTTTTTTAAGTGGATTATAACCATGAAAATGCTTTTCATGTTGATATCTGGACAGATTGTCTATAACATGCTCTAACAGGGTTTTTTCTTTTTCTAAAAAAGCACTCCTTTGGAAGTTGTTCAGATTAATAGTGTATGAATGATTGGAAAGCATTTTGCTTTTGCAGTGGATTGTGACACGCATCAACAATTGTGGTGATCAAACAACAGACAGATGAGTGAAATACTTTTTAATATGTCTACAATGAGTGGTAAGAAACTGTAGGAGAGATTTTTTCTGGAAAATTCTGCATATGTTTATATAATATATATTGCATTGTATAGTTTTACAGACAAATTTACATCAAGTACATATGTTTCTTTTAAAACACTGATCTGAAAAGGATGACATTTTTTCCTGTACAGAAATGGGAGTTGATTTTCATTTCTTTTAAGCATAGTTTGAAGCTCTTTCAGAAGAGTACTCTTTAAGAAGAATACTCATATTCTTCAGCACTGCGGCGTCCAAAATCCATCCAGCCTGTGTAGTCTCTGTCTCTTATCCTGTGTGTAGGATCAAAACTCTGTAGTCCCATTACAGAGACCTTTCCAGTAGAACCTAAAAAATTAAAAAGTATGCATTCATTAAAAAACACTATACTGTAACAACAAAGATTTACATGAAATTGCTTCATCAGCTGTGTAGAGTAGATAGTGAATATGTTTGATGCATATCGCATATCTGCATGGTCCCAGGGGTTGGTTGTTTTGCAAGATATTATTAAGAGGTGTCACCTAACAGCACAGAACTCTTCAACGGAAGTCACAGGAACATAAGAAGCTGCTGTACCGAGTCAGACCATTGGTCCAGCTGGCTTAGTGTTGTCTGCTGAGTGTCTCTCCAGGGTTTTGAACAGGGGACTTAATGGTGACATCAGTGATTAAGTCTGAGACCTTCTGCATGCAAAGCTTTCACTCTGTTACTGAGCCCTTCCCCATCAACAAGATTTAGTCACTAGGGGCCACCAAACCCATGGATGTGATCCATCCTGATCTAACTCTTGCCAGATGGTGCTTTATCTGAATAAGACCACAAATAAGATTACTAATCAATATCTGCAGCAGGCAACAATCATCTCTGGTCAAGACAGAAGACAACAGTTAATGAACTCTGGTTCTACTGCTACAGCGGTTTGCCATTGATCAATGTATCCTACTATAACACTAGAAAGCACAGTGCCAGTATTTTAGAAGCATCTCTGCTTTACTCATAATGTACAGCAGTTTTGAAAAATAGAGACAAATCCCTTTTCTGTCATAAAGTTGGCATGTGGCTATTTTTAAGGTTTACCTACCTCACAAGGTTGTTGTGAAAACAAAATTGTGTAGTTTAACATAGATCATCCTGAACTTATTGGAGGAAAGAGGGAATACAAATGTGATAAAAAATATAAAAAGTACAAGAGGTTATTCTTCCGACATGGGGCAACTATTAAAATCAAAAGACTTCACACACTCATTTGAATTATGAGTGACTGAAAACTTAACCTGGACATGTAACAATGTATTGCAGCACAGTTGTTCTGAAGATTCATTTGTAAAGAAGGCATTCTTTGATCTAAAAGCCAAACATGTCTACACGGCAGGGGTGTAGTATCTCGGGGGATCTTAGACCCTTTACTGTTTTGGGAGCAGGACCCTGTAGGAGGAACAGTAGGAGCCTGGGAGAGGTTGTAGCATATAGGATAAGCAGGAGTGCAGTCATCCAGGGTCTCAGGGGGTCTTAGACCCCTTACTTTTTTGGGAGCAGGGTTCCAGCAGGTCCCTATGTCTCCAGCATCCTGTGAGCCAATCAGTATGAAAGGAAGAGTCTTCTAACATGCTTCCTTGTCCTTTCCTGCTGACTGGAGCCAATCAGAGTGAAAGGAGGCAAGTCAGCCACCAAGAAGACTCTTCTCAGTAGCTAACATTCTTCCCTTTCATGCTTATTTGTTCCAAGGGATGTCTGTTCTTATGGGAGAAGGCATTGACAAGGATCTCATTCTTAACTCAGAAGCAAAAAAAGGGGGGAGGGGGCATGGCTGTGACCAATATGAAGGGACCCTGCACTTTTGAATTTACCACTACATTGCTGCTACTCAGAAGTAACCTCCATTGGATTCAATGGGACCTATTCCGAGGTAAGTGTGTAGGATTGCAGCCTAACATTACCACCCCTTTGGAATTTGCCAGTAAGGGAAGTTGTCTGATTTAGAATGCAACCTGTTATTTAATCCAAGTGGGGCTTCTGAAAACACTCCACACGAATGAAGACTGTGTAACAATGTTTTTCCACAGCTTATGACCATAAATGCTGAAAGTTTCTTTGATAAAATGGCAAGTGCCAAAAGGTATGAATGCATAACTAAGCTATGCTTTCATTTACTGATGCAGTGATTAATGCCTAAATGCCCAAATGGCAGAAATGCAAAGTGAACATAATGTACATGGTGTATAGGACTGTAAGGCTGCAGTCCTATACACATTTACTTGGGAATAAATAAGCCTCACTGAAATCAGTGGGACTTAGTTCTGAGCTGACATGCACAGGATCATGCTGTAAAGCTGCACACTCAAACCTACTTACAAGGGAGTAACCCCACTGAAATATTGGGACTTCTGAATAATCATGTACAGGATTGCATGGTAAGTAATGAACCATATAGGAAGGGGGAAAATGTCCTCCATGGCATTAATCCTTTTGCTGTCACAAAAATGTTGAAATAGAGACATAGGCTCTGACTTGCATCCTAGAGGACTCTTGCCACCCCAGCGTAGTTTATTCTGGGCAAATCAATCCAAATGTGGCTATTGAGAAAACGTTCACCCTAAAAGTACAAAGAGGGAGATGATCTTGGATTAAGAACTGATTGCTCAGATAACAGGTGCCCTTTGGAATCCAATTCAGGAACCTCTCTGTTGTTCTTCACCCTCTTCAGTTATCTTATAGGTTCTCATTTGCTGTTGTGAAGATTACAAACAGGGCATGAAGGTGATAGCCCTGCCCTATTGCCTCTCTCCAGCATCTGGTATTTAGAGGAACATTGCTCCTGAACATTCTATAGTGCTGTCATGGCTGGCCAGAAGGGCTTGCATTACATAAGAACACAAGAAGAGCAGGATCAGGCCAGTTGCCCATCATTGGCTGAGCTGGGGTGAACTGGATAGAAATTTTGGATAGGTTAAGTTGGGAAGGCATCAGTCACTCCAGTATGTGTTGAAGAATCGACCTACCTAACCAATGACAACCTTCTCCACCGGCTGGACTAACAAGATGCAATTTTTTTGCCTATGCTCTGCAAAATGTCATGAGATCACCCTGACTTCAATTTGGATCTACTCATGTGCTGTATTTTAGAGAGCATTTCTTTGACACCAATATCTTGGGTAGAAAAATTAATCAAAATATACCTCTCCGGGCTTGCTGGAGGTATTTGGCCAAGAGAGCTCCCAGGTTGGCTTTTTGGTCAATGCTGCCATCCACCTGCTGAATAGATTTCCCGGAGCCTGCTGGGGTACGGACATGCCGATGGCTTTCTAGCAAGCTCTGCTCAAGATCGGTGACCACGGGACTGCCATTGTGCGACCCTGAAGTCTGCTGTCCCAAAGAGCTCATGGACAGCACAGCCAGGAACAAACAGGTGCAGATCCCACTGTACATAGCTGGAAAGGAAAAGGAAGAAGAGGTTGTCAAGAATCTAAAAAGGCGCAGATAGCACTTTTCACACACAACTCCTGCCCCACCACATCTGCTTCTTCCAAGCAAATAAAAAAATAAAAAAATTCTGGAGGCGCCATTAGAAAGAGATGTCGTTAATTGCTGAAGAAATAGCATCAGTGCCCATGGTTGATTATGGCTTGTGCAGAGATCACCAGTTCATCACAAGGCTGTTTGATGGGAGAATGCCCTTCCTGCCTTGGCCAACTGAAAACATTCATCACTTTCTCTTTTGCTTGATTTTAGGCACAGCAGTGCTGGAGGGAAATAACTTTCCCCTTTTTTAAAAGGGTGAGATGTTCTGCTTTGAAAAGCATATTTCTGGTTGTTCTTTGTCACTGTATAGTATCTTTACATGTAGAAAAATCAATGGTGTTGATTTCCTTGCAGGATAGTGTATGTGTGGATCAGGTATGTTAGGTATGCAATTGTCAGGTATGCAATGCCACAAAATCACACCTTTTGTACTCTGCATTAATTTATCTAGAGGAAATATATATCCACTATTCCAGTTCCAGATTTGCATTCACTAATATAGACTAGAATTGCAAAATTTGCTCATAAGAAAGAGCATTTTAATTACCACACTGATTTGAGAATAGGGCAAAATGATTAAGGGTGCAATCCCATATGCAAGTCTCACAGAATTCAGTGGGACCTATTTCTGAATAGACATGCATAGGATTGCAGAATAAAAGGTACTGATCTGCACTAAAGTAGTCTGAGATTGTGCCCTTAGTCTGCCATTCTGTGCACCCTTAGGAGGTTTCAATTCACATTCAAGTGTGTGGAATATACAATTAATATTTATGCCTGAGTGAGGATGCTTGAGGGAGAGAAAGTGCACATCTGAAGATACTTGTGTGAGACCTAAAGAAATGTAAAGTGAATGACTGATTTTGCACATATCCACAATTTGGCATATTCATTATAAGCTTAAATATTAGATATGTTTCATATTCATCTGAGAAATCAGAATATGATCCAGCTAAAGGTAAAACCCATTTATTCCAGTTGGAAAGTGCAATGTGTGTTTAACCCAACAGGAGGACTTAAATTTTTGCATTTGGCTGGATTGTGTCAAACTATCTATTGCATGCTAAAATTACCAAGTTCCTTAAAGTAAATAAGTAAATTAGAGTGCATAATTCATTCATTACAGACTCTGCAACCAGCATCATGGTAGAATTAAACAAAAGTGAGACTGCTAACATTTTATTCTGCATCCAGTATCTGTGTACCAAACAACAAACTGGAAGTGAGGTATCAGAAAGAACCCTATTGCCAATATTGTAGCACAGATATCAAAATTCAAATAATATAACTTCCCTAGCCCCTCATCCATAACCCATTATGGCTATAATCCTATACACACTTACCTGGGAGGAAGTTCCATTGAATTCAATGTGCTTACTTCTGAAGAATAAACATATATAGGATTGCACTGCATGTGGAAATGTAACTGAAATAATAATAATAATCTGAATTCTGCCTGATAAATTTTAGATTGGGGCTTCAAAAATATTTCATATCTCAAAAGGGAAAGTTAGTGTAACTTTCCCTTTTGATATAGCACAGGTCACACGATACAGCAATAGTTCTTATTGAAAACAGTAACAATATGACAATCTGGGTTTGTTGCCCAAGATACTTTCTCAGAATGCAGGGAATGAACACTGAACATGTTTAATGAAAGATTAAGAAAGGCAGAGAGGAACATTTTTTAAATGAGAAGTGCTTGCAGAACTGCCTTTCACAATTTGGAAGATCACAACTGATTTTATCCTTAACATTTCTAAGAAAAACTCAGTGTAGTCTGAGAAAAACTCTAACTACAAAAAAATAAGTGAAGAAGCCAGCCAGCAGTAGTTTTATTTTCCCTCCCCCTGCAAAAATGGTAGACTTTCTCAGTGGAACATCATATCCTACCTTTTAAATGAGGTGCAGATTGCTACTGCTGTACACAGAGAGCAGATGCAGCCTTGAAGTTGTAGCAGAACCCTTCAGTGCTGCCCCTTATATAGTCTAGTTTGGTGCTTCTAAGAGTGTCATTTGTTTGCATAGCTCTGACGCAGTGATGGGAGTACGACACACTCCAATGCATGGATGGAGCAAATTCACTTGTATTGGGATTGGGGGTAGAAGGAGAAGTTCCAAAAGGAAAAGTGGACACTCTTGTGTTTAATCCTGTCTGTGCTTCTCTGACACCTACTTCTTCTAGTAATGGTCCAGGGACTTTGGTATTTGGCTGAGTGCTGAGAGGAGAAATAAGAACATCATAATTCATGGGTGCAGGTGGAGTGACTTTGAAGCAGATGCTTTAGCAACTGCAGTTAGAATGAATGATGCTCTCCTGAAGAGGCATCCTTCTCTTTTGGCCAAGGCAGATCAGGACAGTTCTTAATTTTGTATGGGGGCAATCATGTGCACACTTACTTGGGAACAAGTCCAAAAGAATTCCAAGAGACTTACTGCTGAGCAAATAGGCATAGGGCTGGGTTGCAAATTGAGAAGTGCAGGGTCCCTTCATGATAGTCACAGCCATGCCCCCTCCCATCCTTCCCCCCCCCAGTTGAGCTGAGAATGAGAACCCTGTTAATGCCCTTTCCCACAACAAAGACATCCCTAGGAGCCAATAAGCATGAAAAGGGAGAGTGTTAGCTACTGAGAAGAGTCTTCCTTTTCATGCTTATTGGCTAATAGGATGCTGGAGACATTGCGATCCTGCTGGGACCCTGCTTCCAAAAAAGTAAGGGGCCCTGAAAGCCCAGACAACTACTGGGCTGCCCGTAATATGCAAAATGTTGCTGAAGTATGATAGACTTAGTATTTTTCCCTTTAAATCCTGACCGTCAGTCTCTCTCTCTCTCGCACACGCACGCACGGACGCACAGTGTGATCCTGATTTACTTGGATGCACAGTCAATCACAGGGATAGCCAACTTGTAGCCCTAAACATCTGGAGGGCACCAATTCCCATCAGCCCCACCCAGCATGGCCAATGATCAGAGATGATGGGAGTTGTAGTCTACAACTTCTGGAGAGCACCATGTTTGCTACCCCTGGTCTATCAAAATGAGATAAATCATTTCAGGGACTGGGGTGTGGTGTTGCTACTCTATGGAACCCTGCAGATTTTCACATTTGAAGTAACTACTCCAAACCTTGTAAACCTGAGAAGACTAGGAAGCCACTTTTAGTTAAACTGTAAATTAGGGGTAGCCAACTTGGTGCCCTCCTTATGTTATTGGTCTATAACTCCCATTATCCCTCATCACTGACCATGGCGATGGGAGTTGTCATTCACCACATTGGCTACCCCTTTCTGTAAGTTATACCAAAATTGTTAGGCCTTCCAAAAGGAATGTGTAATATTTCTAATTTGGATCTGATAGTATAGATCTTTTTGAAGAATCTAATGCAGGCATGTGAAATGTGTACTCCATAAAGCTGAACATCATGTTTTATGGCCCACCAGCTGCTCTGATCCCCACTCATTCCAGTTTTGCAGTTCTAGGCAGACTGCAAAAGCAAGAGGTTTACTTAGCCTCTGGTGGACCACCTTAAAGGGCTGGTGGACCATTTTGGACTTGGTGGGTCACCGCTGTGCCTGCTTGAACTGATGAATATGAATACATATTGGCAGCTGCCCACCCGCCAGTTTATGTAGAGCTGTTCCATTGTAGGCTGTGGTCTAGGAACCAGCGTAAGTTAGCCATGACTTATCCGGATCCATATGTATTTCAATGGGAATTAAGTGCAACTAACTTAGCCTGGCTCCCACACTAGGTGACTGTTCTGCAGACAAAGGGTTTGTGATCCCACCTGCTGCAGGAGGAGTTCAGTAACACTTCTTTAAGAAAATGTTGATGCCAGACAATTGATTTCTCTCCTCTGGCAGCTTCAAAACATACACCAATCTGCCCTTCCTTATCATACTTTCGCAGAAATAAAGTCCACTGCAATCAACGGTAAACAAAAGAATGGAAGCCTTGCCATGGAATATCGGCCGTTTCCCGATTCATTTCAACACGCCTTTCCAATTTCTCCGTGACAAAACAACGCGTCTGGAATGGCCAGGTGTGAGGGGCTGCCAGTCCTGCCATCAAACGCCTTTCACGGAGACAGGAAGGAACCTCCAACTCAAAAGATCCTGTAAAAAGTCTGAACCCCCATCCGCCCCGGACAATGGGAAGGTTCCTAATAATGATTTGAAATCTGGTCGCTTCACACACACCCCTGCTCTGTTTCGTTTTGTTAGGTTTAGAAGGATTGTGGCTGTCTGAGAGTGCCTATTTTGCTTTCCCCCTTTTTGCACGGAAGGCGTGAAATCGAAGGGAGGAGCCCTTCTAGGTGCTGAGCGAGCTGGAAAACGCGGTCCCGACGTCAGGGCGCCCCAGGCTTTAGGCTGTCCTGTCTGGGCCGTTCAGCCTAGAGAGGACAGGGATTCGGGGCTCTCGAGGAGCGTAGGGAGGTGGCCTTATGCTAGCTCAGGATCATCGGCTCCAGGCAGCGCCTCTCAGCTTCTAGGGCTTAGGCCGTGCTCTCTCCCGGTCCTCTCTGGAGCTATCGAGGATGAAACCCAGGACCTTCCGCGTCGAAGCGACGGCCCTTTTTCTCAGTCAATGAAGGATCAGGCTCTTCCGAGCTCACTAGAGCCCTGAGATGATGCTTTTAGGGGTCATTAAACAATAAAAATAAATGGAAACAGCCGCGCACCGAAAACCTTCGATCCTTCAGACGTGGCCCGGCGGATCCACGCAAAGACTTGAACAAACACTCTGGCGGCCGGGCGCCTCCTCCCGCCGCCCCCACCCCATCTGGAGCAGCCGACCAGCCCATTGATCCGCCCTGGCGCCGGCCTCCTGGGCGACCCGGCATAGACCCATTGATCCGAGCCTCAACTTCCCGCCCGACTGTTTCGCCAGCATCACCGCCCCACGAGCAGGATCATCGCTTTATTGGCGGCGGGAAGGCTGAGCGGTGGAGGAAAAGAGGGGAAAAGGAAGGCGCGGAGAGGTTTGCCCAGGCTTAAAACAGCAACTCTTACACGGGATCTTCCTGGGCTCGGCAGGACTGGCGGCCGTTCTCCTCTTCGATCTCTAGCAAATCGGTTTCCAAAAAGGCCACCCTTCCCTGTCTCCACACACATGCACCCCACTTACCTTCTCGTCCCGGCCGGTTCTCACTGCCTGGGAGGCGCGCGGTGTCGTGGCCCGACAGCGGCGAGACCCGGCCCGCTCGCGGCTCTTGTTGGGAACTTTCGGCTCGGGCAGTTGCTTTGAAACGTCGCCCGCGCCTCTTGGTTCCCTTTCCTCCTTCAGCACCGAGAGAGGAGCCAGAGCGATCCGCCCGCGTTTTAAGACGCTGCCCTTTTCTCCCGAGACGCACGTGGCAGAGCTGGGGTGTCGCAAAACATCTCGCGCAGAATGGGGCTGAGACGGGGGGAATGGGGCTCTCTCTGGGATGGAGGCACCTCCAGGCCCCTGTAGGAGGAACAGTGGGAGCTTGGGAGAGGTTGTAGCGTATACGCAGGAGTGTAGTCGTCCAGGTCTCAGGGGGTCTTAGATCCCTTACTTTTTTGGGAGCAGGGTCCCTATGTCTCCAGCATCCTACAAGCCAATCAACATGAAACGGTGTTAGCCACTGAAAAGCGTCTTCTAACATGCTTTCTTGTCCTTTCCTGCTGATTGGAGCCAATCAGAGTAAAAGGAGGTGAGTCAGCCACTGAGAAGACTCTCTGCAGTAGCTAACATTCTTCCCTTGTTGGCTCCTGGGGACATCTGTTGTTGTGGGAGAAGGCATTAACTAGGATCTCATTCTCAACCCAGCAGCAAAAAGTGGGGAGGGTTGTGGCTGTGGCTGTGGCTGTGTCTATGTCTATGTCTATCATGAAGGGACCCTGTGCTTCTGAATTTGCCACTACACTACTGAATAAGACTTTCTTTTACTTCTGTGATTACATTTCTATCCTGCTTTTCTGCTGAGGAGCTTAAGGGGGGTGTACATGGTTCTTCCCCTTCTCATTTTATCCTCACAACAACCCTGTTAGGTAGTTCAGGCTGAGAGACTGCGATTGGCCCAAGGTCACCCAGTGAGCTTTATGGCTGAGTGGGAATTTGAACCCTAGTCTCACAGGTCCTAGTCCGACACTCTGACCACTGCCCTGTATTTGCACATCTACTCTTACTACACCACACCACAGCATCTTTGATGAGGTGGGTGCTGTAAAACAACAATGATAATGTGTCTACCTAGAAGGAGGGGAGGCTGGTCCATGAGAGCAAACGGGGCCCTGTCCCACCAGCCTTAGCCTACCCTCAGCCAGCCCCCACCTGGCTGTTGGTCTTCCTGCTTTCCCTCCCAATGGGCACCAGCCACCACTGACTAGAAAGTTTACAGTCTGCTATCGGAAAACGAGAGAGGTGCGGGGAGGGTTGAGGAGCTGACCCTGTAATGGAAGTAGAAGACAGAAATCTACTGTAATAATGTATGGTTGCTATTAACTGTGCAGGATTCAGAAGAAAACTACTGCAGAACAGATCTGATCCCCATTTATCTCCCAGCCCCCCTAAGTTTACCTACATGCCTTTTGTTGTTTGCCTCCTTGTTGCACACTCCCCCCGCCCACCCTGTTTGGTCTGACCCACGTTTGCCAGTTTTTCTGTCTTAGTCGCTCTGATTGTTCAATCCAAATGTTAAAAATCAAGGGGTGGCGGCCGAAGGAGGGACAGGAGGGCACTCAGTTTCACAATTAGAAAACAACAAGAGCCCTCGGAATAATGATATCAAAATGGTGATGAGAATTAATTTTTAAAAATATCAGGGAACATTTCATATTAAGCTAAACACAACACCACAAAGGGATTAAATATATACACAAATTTCAGGAACAGAGTGCCAGCTGTCCATGGGTAAAATAGAGCCAGTCACTCATTAAAAGACAACATGTATTCTTTACATTCCATAGCATACTCTTCAGATTTGTTGTTGTTGTTATGTACCTTCAAATCGATCACAACTTATGGTGACCCTATGAATCAGTGACCTCCAATAGCATCTGTCGTGAATCACCCTGTGTTTATTTATGGCTTAAAAGTGAAGTCCTCGCATGTTGAAGTTCACATTCATCCATGCTACAAAATTCTAATCTCCTGCTCAGTTTGGCCATTGATCTATTCATAATTTCCCCCCTACAGTTCTGGAAAAGCTTTCAGCCCTTACATATGAGTAAGTGAAATCCTGTATGATACATTACCTTCAATCTTTATTTCCATCAGTGACTGCAGGAGTGGATGTGCTCCTTCTTGAATAGCTTACACCAAGTTCTTTAGGTTCCTATCAGCACATGATAGGGTCTGCAACACAATCCAATCTCTGTAGTAAGATCTTTTTTTTTACTTGAACATTGTTTCAGGCATTCATTCAGCTACACTTTAAAAAAAGACGAAAACAAGGCTGTGATTGAAATGGGAAACTCATCATCAGTGTGGTGTAGCATGTAAAGTGCTGGATTTGGATTGAGGAGGCCTGGGTTCAAATCCCCAGCTGCCCATCAAGGTCACTAGATGACCCTGGATCAGTCACTATCTACCAGTTGTTATGAGAATAAAAAGGGGGGATTATGAATGCCATCCTGAGACCCCTTGAGGAAGGACAGGATACAATTGTAATCAGAGAGACAGACAGATAAATAGATATAAGCTCCAAGGCATATGTATGTGAGCTTTACAGCATTAATCTTCTGAATATCAAAGAGCATGTGTCATGTTTTCAAAGATGATAATCTGTATTGCTTGTGGCCATTTGGTATTCTATTCTTATAGTTTACATATATTATCATTTTTGTTCTGATGTTCAGCTTAATAAAAAAATATAGGGAAACCTATTGAGTTAATTTCCATCATAGCTAACATAGAACTCCAGTACAAGGAATATCCACCAGAATCCCGAGGACACTGTTAAGAATTGCTATATTAATTTAATAACATAGGGAGACAATAAGAAATATATCTATCATGTCTTGATTATAATTTAATCTGCTTTTGTACATTGAGGTGGGCATTAAACTAGATAATCTTATCTAGCTGCTTCATGAACAAAGAGAATGCAAAATATTGCTTTGAATTGTTTACTGAAGCGATCAAAATTAACTGTATGAGCACACCTGCAAGCATTTCTTGCATGGAAATTGATCTTTAACTGCACAATCCTCCATATATCTACTCAAAAGTGTGTTCTACTGAGTTCAATGGAACTTTCCCCAAGGTATAGGATGGCACTCTAAATCTTTAATGTGAATCAGTGAGAGGCTAAAACATTTCAATCTTTAGCACAGCTTGTCAAATAGTTCTGTAAGAGATGTATACACAATGCACATATGAAAAGAATTCATGAATACAATAATGTAAGTTCTTTTCAAATGTGAAAATTCTACCTCCTGCTGACATGCCTCACAAAATGGTATGCTTCGAATTTGTCCTTGAATATATCTCCCTTTTCAGTAGGTTGCTCTATAGATTGTTGCAGCAAAAGAAGAAAGAAATGATAATGAATGATTGTGTTGAAGAAAAGCATAAACTCCCTAGGGAATATTCATCCCTCCATGTCACATCATTATGGCTTTAAGAGCCTGGATCAGGTGTGAGACACTGAGATATTGGGATAAAGGAGAAGGACCAACATATTTCTTGATGAGACAATTTAACCTAACCTGGTGTTGGCCAACTGCAATGCTAGTGAGAGCTAAGTTATAAGAGCAGTCATATCTACAGACTGTTCACTCGCAGTCATGGAAAAGGGTTCCTCCTGCTGTTCTGTCTACAGTCCCTTTTACAGCTACCCAAGTTGGCATAATTCTTCTCTGCCTTGCTTTACTGCTGGGATGTCTAGCTGTTTGGAAAATAACTCTCATATTCAGTACCACGGACAGCAGAAAGCGAGCCCCTCCCCCCATTTAAGTACACATTTCCTTTTGATAGCTTATTTGAACACTGTGGTTTCCTGCTTTGGAACTGTATGGCTCTTAGACTTCAGTTTTACCTGCTCATAATGGGGTCAGCATTTTATCAGATCTGACGATATCCTGGAACTATCAAGACCAGGTCAGACAATTTCTCCATCTCATCCAGTGCAGTTTACTTTGACTGGCAGTGGCCCACCAGGGTCACAGGCAGAGCTTTTCCCCACCAAGTGCTCCCCGATCCATATTTAAAATAAGTTCAATATTGTCTACCGTCAGTGGTTTTCTAGGGATGAGACAGGGCAATTCCCCAGTCCCATATGGAGATGCTAAGGACTGAACCTAGGATCTTTTTTTAAACTAGCATTTAGATGTACCCCATGCAAGAGTGAGGTAGGAAGTCAGTTGTTCAGATTGACAGAGAGTGACAAATTGTCCCTCTAAATGCCTTGCCATCCCACCCCCAGTCTTTAATGCTCTTGTGATAACATCTATTTTAAAAAGACAATGCAGTTCAGAAGATCTACAAGCAATGACAGGGTGGAGAAAATAGCATAATGTCTCAGCCAAAATGCATTTTTAATAGAAATAATATGGAAGCAGCTACACACAGTTATTGGTAAAGAGCCCTTTGAAAATAATGAGGTCCCCAGGGAAAAGCTGGATTTTTCTATGCAGAAAATGTTGGCAACAAAAAGAGCTATACTACATGTCAGTTTAATTTGAAAGTATGTATTTGCAGGAATGTGTAAAACTCCAAAATAGATCACACTTCAGTATAATCTCAAATCAATATTACTTTGCATAGATATGAATATGTTTTAATCAAGAATACATTTGAGAGTAATATATTGACTACATTCTTTCTATATTCATTTATCATCTTATTTTTACCTTTGCTTTTCTCCCTCTATTGTCCTACTTTGGGGGAACCTATAATTGCTATATTTGTCCTTATCACTTGTCAACGTAAATACAATATTATACAATTATTAAATAGTTATAGTGAATTAGTTAATTTTCTTTCAGCATTTGGGTGTGCACATTTGGGTGCTTTGGTGGTAAAGGGGGAGATATGAGCATATTGATTATATACAGTGGAGACTGGTGGCTTCGATCTCAATGGGGCATTGGATCCACATTGGGTTTTAGTCTGAACTTTCAAGAAGCTGTGTAAGTTGAAGTCACCTTGGACAGCTCCTTGAAAGTTCAGACTAAATCCTGGAGTGGATTCACTGCCAACTGACATCAGTGTCCACTGCCTATAATTTGTGTAGCTGTTCTGAAGGAAGATGTAGCTTGTCCCTCTAGAATTAAAGCCAATTCTGATCTTTAATGACTGAAGAATATTGGAGAGAAAATGGGCAGATCTATGAGTTGTAGTGCTGGTCACAGGGCCACAGTTCTGAAGTGCTTTGTTATTATGTGTATTCAGTCCTACATGCTCTGACAACTGATCAACAGGCTCCAAACTTGAGATACAGGCTTAGGGACAGACTGGTGGTTTCAGAGGGTTAGATTTCATAGGCTGTAAAGGTGATAGCTTTTTCCAATTTCAGTCACATGGAAAGTAGTTCATGCTTCCTGACAGTTAAATTACTCTTCATAATAAGAAAGAGCATCATTTTCATTCTCCTGCTGAAAAATTCTCAAAGCAGTTCATTTCAGTAATGAGAGACATTTGTCGCTCTTTTTAGATCTATTGACCTTAGCCTTAGAAGATGAGGTCAAAAGAAAAAGAAGAAGGGAGCTGGGTGTGCACAGAGCAAAGAAGCCTATTATTAGGTGCCAAGATGGAGTGCTGCCTCTCTTATGACAGGTGTATCAAATGAGATCAACACCAGTGTGCAAAAGGTGTATACATACATGGCTCAAAAGTAACAACAGCTAATTTAACTCAACACAGGAAACAAACAACGAACCATGGTTGAATCCTAGAACAAAATGAATTAAATTCAACAACACTCTTATAATGTCCATTAATGAAATATAAAGGAATCTCAAAGATTCTGCACACCAATGCAAGAAGAGAAGCACGGTTGTTCCCCCTTTAATTTTTGATGTATAGTTTTATTCTTTTTTTCAGAGCACTCTTTTTATAATTTCATCTCTCAACAATAAATTCTAGTGTAATTGTCCACTACAGATTGCCATTTACTAAGTGGAAACTACTTGGTAAGCCAATGCCCTGGGTGGATGCAGATGATAGTTGTGCCACATGCCTGTGCCTAGGATGTTGCTCAAATAGTCCTTTCCTTCCGGCATGATATAAGGGAAAGAGATAGACAAGAGCTTTTGAGTGTCTGGCAGTCTTTTTGTGAGAGTTTGGACTGAGCACCCACCAAAACTCCACTGATTAGGGTGAGGAATGGGCTGAAAAATATATAACCATATATTGACATGCAATCTGTGTGAGCATTCATCTTTGTTCAAGGAGTACTTGTGTAGATGGTCTTTGCTTGTCCACACACACAGAACACTTCATGGTTAACAAGCAACAAACTAACAGAAATTATTGGCTGTGCTGACCCCTAGAAGATCTGCCATGTCAAACTGCAGATGGGAGGGAAGATAAGGTGAAGAGATTTCAGTGGAAATGCTTATCCTGCTGACTGCTTTTTTCACTTAGGAACATAGGAAGCTGCTTTTTATTGAGTCAGACCATTGTCCATCCAGCTCAGTATTGTCTACACTGACTGGCAGCAGCTCTCCAGGATTTCAAGCAAAGGTTTTTCCCAGCCCTACCTGGAGATGTCAGGGATTGAACCGAGGATCTTCTGCATGCAAAGCAGATGCTCTGCCACTGAGCTACATCCCTTCTGTAGACAATCAGCACTATCATGCAAGTTGGGCAAAACAAATCTTACTACAGTGTGGGCTGTACCTCCTTCCTGCTGCCTACCTTGCCAATGATGATCTCTTGCCTGCATACAGGAAAGAGGATGGTTGTTGCTACCACACCAAACTCATTAAACAGTCACCATTAATTACTACAGGTCCACATTACCATCCCCCCCATTACTAGATAAGATTTTGGCCCACTTGACAAGATAGATTTGTGGCATAGTCTCTGCTGAGAGGGCAGATGGAATGGGCAGTGAACCACATAGTTAGCCAAATTTTCAGTCTGCTCAGTTTTCATGCTGTTTGCCTCTTTGGTGGAAACGTGCTATTCTAGGCTAAGACTCACAGTGGAAGACTGATGAAGCTCAGCAGGAATAGAGGCAGAAGTAAAGAACTGTGGACCACTCACTGTGGAGTAGAGTATCTTTAAGCCCTATAGCACTCAAGCTAGGATGTATGATGCTCAGACCCACCCTCTTCAGGCAAAGAAGCCACAGACATCGACAGTCTCTTAGACCAAAATTGTTCTCAGTGTCCTTTTCTCCTCAGAACCCGCATCATCAGAAAACACAGCAGGGCCAGCCCCTTAGGAGGTAAGCATTACCATCCTCAGACTTCAGCTCCAAAGCCACAACCATGCAGCTCTTGCTTCCACATTACTGCAGTCAGGCTCCTAAAGTAAGCAGGACCTCATTAAAGGTCTGGAGACCTCATTCACTGAGAAAGTGGAGCATGCAATCTAAAGCAGTCATAACCTGTGGCCCTCAGAACTTGTTGCACTCCAACTCCCATCAATCCCAACCAGTGGCCAGGAATAATAATAAATAATAAAATAATAAAATTTTATTTGTTAGTCGCCCATCTGTCTGACTTAACAGACACTCTGGGCGACTTACACAATATAAAATACAATTTAAAACATATTCATACAACAGTCACCATATTAAACAACAATACATCTAAACCACCCGTTAGTAATACAACATAATAGCCTAACCCACCCCAGAAATCCCGTAGGCCTGCCTGAATAACAAGGTCTTTAAGGCTCGACGAAAAGCCATCAGGGAGGAGGCATGTCGAAGGTCAAACGGAAGTAAGTTCCAGAGGGTGGGGGCCACGACCGAGAAGGCCCTCTCTCTGGTCTGCACCAGCCTAGCTGTTTTCACCGATGGGACCAAGAGAAGGTCTTGTGAGGCCGATCTTGTTTGGCGGCATATTTGGTGATACTGGAGGCGTTTCTTCAGATAAACTGGGCCAAAACCGTTTAGGGTTTTAAAGGTTAATACCAACACCTTGAATTGGGCCCGGTATACAACTGGAATGATGGGAAGTGTTGCCTGGCAACATCTGCACGGCCACAAATCCCCCAGTCCTGACCTAAAAGAAGCCCTAACCTACTTATGGTTAAGTCAGTTTGCCAGTTGTTGGAGCAACATTCAAGTTAAGATTGCCTGGCTTACAACCCCAGCTCTCCATGGTGCTACTTCCTTTTGCTTATCTGATGCCTGCACCACTTTGGCTGACTATGTTTCTAGAACGTCCTTGCCTGCCCATCCTGGAACATCACCTTTTGCTGCACCTGACAATGCATATTGGAACCTGACACCTGATGACTGACCTGCCTTTCTGGAATTTGACCCCAGCTTGATCTAATTCTGCTCTCCAGACCCTGGATGTGGACTTGTTCCTTGCCTCCCAGGACCAGGGCCCACCTGGGGAAGATCCCTTTTCCCAGTAGAGCCTGCTGTCTGACACAGAACAGGGTCTAAAGCTTGCCTCTTAAATAGTCCCGGCTCTTGACACGTAGTGTCGGGGAATCAAGCCTTACCAATATACCCAGAGCTCCCAGCTGATCAGGCTGGGGGCAGCAGGATACTAGCAGAAGGAGTTTTGGGACCACACCAACGTAAACTTTTTGAAAGGTTTATTGAAATATGCTGGTCTCTAACTCTATCCCCCTGCATACACATGCTCTCACTTTTAGCTACATTCTTATATCAGCTAGGCAAACCTGTGATTTGTTCACAAGTCAGACAGCAGAAAAGGTTTCTCATAACACTATTTGAGCAACACTTCATTTCAATTTCAAGTGTGTGTAGGGATGCTAAAAGAGTCTCCCCTTTGCACCAAACACACTTTTTGTTAAACCAATTTTGTTACAGACCCTCAAAAATACAATTTGCAAACATTCTGTCCTACATATACAGAAATCCTCTGCGGTGCAGAGGCTTTCACCCCCTTTCTGTTGTTTTATGCAGCATGCATGACTTCCCCAAAGCTTGTAGCCAGCAACCCATCAATTTGTGCCTTGGGTAAATGTGAATTGGGGTGCATCAATAGCCATGCTGTGTCTTTTGTCAGAGTGTGTCCTTCTATTCCCAGGGTTAATCTGCCCATCACCTCACTATTGGAAAATCTAGAGAAGCTATTGTTATGTTCTTTATGTTCTGTCCTAGATAGGTTAACATTAATTCATCTGCTTGGTTCCTGACCCATATCAGGGTGTGGCAATTTGGATAATCTCTTGGAAAATCTCTAATTAAATAATTGGAGTTTCTTTGTATCATTTCAATAATTGGTTTACCAATTAAGCCTGCTATCTTTAGTGTTACACATTTTACCCTTTTATTTCTCCCTTTCACACGTGTTTCACAGTACAGCAACAACAATAATCTGCAAAAGAGCACAATGGGGAGGGGAGAGGTCAGGAAAAGATAACCAATCCCCCCCCGTGGTCCCCCTCTGCCTACCAGTAACTCCTCTATTTCCTATATGAAGTTCTACATTCATCCTACGTTCATTCTTCCTGCCATCCTTTTTGTAGCCACAATACAATCACACATACACATTTATTCCTGTTTGTTATTGCCTTCTTTGTTTTTCTCCTGCCCTTGTTTGAATTTATGCTGGCCACTCTATTCAAGGTGCAGCCAGCAGATATACTTAGCCTATGCTAAGTAGGCTGTTGTTTTTAAAACATCTCTCTGACCCTGAATCCAATTTGTTCCCAGGGTTTTGGTAACCAATTCCAAGCCCACTACTTCTCTTTAAACCTTTCAAATTATGGATCATGTTGACAATTGAAAGATTTTACACCAATAGTGAGTCACAACGATCTTGTATTTAAAAGTATACTCACAGCACCAGTAGACAACATATGTGTGTGGTCTCTCCTTTCTCTAGCCCAAGCAACAGTTTTCTCTCCCAAATAGGCACAAAAGGAAAAATAATGGCTCCTTTTATCTACAGGTTCCCTGGGAGAGATTCCCCTAGCTTTATGGGGATGATACTTATTCATTTAGCCCTTTCACCACAGACAAAAATGAGGACTAATGAAGTACCCTCTATATCTTCAATTAAGTTGCATGCTTATACTTTCTGGTGTTTGATCTCAGGAGCCCCGAAATACTTTTGTATGTGACTTGAAAGTGGTGAAAAGACCGTTACCATACCAATTCAATCTACGACCAGTTTTTAATGTCTTCTCCTTTTGTCTTCAGGATATTTAAACAAAGCCTCTTGGAGGATAAGAGAGGGGTCTGTGTGTGAATGTTCAGCTTGTTATCTCAGCCTTGCCAGCTTTTGTTGTTACACTATTCCAGCAAAACAATTAGTTTCTTTAAATTAAGGAGACATAGTAATAACTTCAAGCAGTCTCCCGAAGGATGCAAATCAGTTTAATCAAAATTTCCCATCTTAGGTCAGTTTGAGAGTTCAAAAGCTCTTCCTGTGTGCTGTTACAGTGCAGGTTCATAATCAAATTCCTTGTTACACATCAGTCTTTCGGTGGTCTGGGGCTCCGTTTTAACCAGCCCAGGATTTGAGGCAATGCAGAAGTCATCCCCAAAGCCCGGGCTCATCAAAAGCCAGTTAAGTCATTGCCACACAACAGCAGCTGCTTGGCCTCAGGTGACAGCCACAACAGGCCTCTTGCCTTTTTTGTTTCTCATAGTCTTTGTACAAATCCAGTAAGTCTTGCCATTTACCCATCTTATTCACTAAGTTATCAACATCTTGCAAGTTAGACCAGCGGCTGCTCCGGGACTTTCTCAAATGAGACATGTCTTCCCTAGCAGTAGGATTACTGAGAGAGAGCATAGCTCTCTGCTTCCTTGCCCACATGTGGGGCTGCACAGCTCCCGACCCATATGGTGTTTCCTCCTGTTGACATGTCTTTTGTAACAAAGCCATCACTAGCCGGGAGATGTCCTTCTCCCGGACCCTTCAGGTTTAAAATTACCTCTCCTGAGGGCTCTTTGCTATGCACCAAAGTATATCCTTCCCCAAGGGTGCTTCATCAGTCTGAAATTGAATCAAAATATGTCCTTCCTTTGATTTAGATAAGCTATGTCCTTCACTAATTCTGAGTGGAGTAAAAATCACCTCTCCCACTCGGGCGTGCTCCTGCTGCCCAGGGCCTTACAAGGGAACTGCATATCCCCTATGCATGCATTTGAACTCACAATAGCGCTTGGATCCTTTTCCTTTGTGAACAGGCTAGCCATTTGGGTTTGGTCTCAATACCTCCCCCTTTCGCAGTTCTCCACCAACTGACACGTAGTGTTGGGCAATCAGGCCTTTCTAATATATCCAGAGCTCCCAGCTGATTAGGCTGAGGCTAGCAAGATACTAGCAGGAGTTTTGGAACCACACCAATGTAAAAGTTTTTAAAGGTTTATTGAAAGATGTTCGATGAACACAGCCAGGAGAGCTTTTGTGAGTCACTCAAAAGCAAATAAGCAACTTTGCAGAGCTACATATGCCCTATAGCCTAAACCTATATTCTCACAAACATGCAAGTACCGTATACTGTATCCCTTAACCATTTCTAGCCTCAAGATGGAGAAAGTTATAAACATTCTTGGCTTTATCTCAGTCTTGAATTACAAGAAGCTTTCCTTTTATTAAGTGCTAAACTCTGCAATATACAGCCATGGGGTGAAAACTGTATTTCTATTCATTTCAGTACTAAGAGCATTTCTTATATATATGAAAGATAAAATCATAAATGTGAATACAATGATGGAATGATATTTATAGTAAATGCATAGCAGTGCAGAAGCATATGGAAATATTCCAATAGCAGTATCAATAATAAATGGCATGAATGTATAAGTACATGGAGGAACTGAGGCACTGATACATTTAGGAAGGAGGAAAATATACAGCAAATATACTTCAATTCATGTCACTCTCCTTCGTCTGCAGGTCTGGTACTTAAAGGGGTTGTACTCTGTTCCTTAGACACTGTCTCCAGTGTGGCTCAAGAGCTTTTGCTGCTGTGGAGGCTGAGAGTAGCCTTTTGCACTGCCAAGAGTTCTAATGGGTGTGTGTGTGTGTGTGTCCTCAGAGTCAAAGAAGAAAGGCAGCACTACTTGCTGGGGCCATGCAGGTGATGGCTTCACTAACTCTTGGGCTTTTTACCTCCTGGGAGTTGCTGATGGAGTGGTGCCTTCTGGGACTCTTTCTGGGGCTGGTTCCTTCACCTCCCTCACTCTTCCCCATTGTCCATTCACTCAGATCTCTCTGCAGCTAATAGAGGGATATGAATACTGGGCCCTGCCACAACCATGTCACAGTTTTGACATGTGAATCAGGCCTTTGCCGTGGCTGATGTCCTTATGGAGTCCAGTTTTGTGGATGGTTGGAATGGATGAATATGTTAATCTGCTCTGCCAACATAAGCAAACTGATGGATGTTGAACCTATTCTTGAGTCTGACTTCCATGCTGGTGCCCACCACAACGGTGAGTGTAAAACAACTATGTATTGAGAGTGGGAAAAGGTTGTTGCATGAATCTGCTTTGTGCCTTTGAGAAGTCTAGCATCTGGGTTAGGGATGGACAAGAAATTTGATTCAGTTTGCATTTCAAGCTGAATCTATCAAATCTGCACTTCCTGAAGCAATGCGAGAACCGAAACACAGCCGTCCTTCAAAATTTGCACTTATTCAAATTTTGCAATGCAGTTTGCCATCCAAACAGTGTTAATAAAATGCATATGTTAGGAGAAGGTGCACATAGAAATGAATATATGAGTGAAGATAACATGCAAAAATGTATTGTATGTTGAGAAATTGCTTGCAAAAATGTGTTCATAAGTCAAAACCACATAAAAATAGAGAAATTTGCACTAAAATGCTGGGAAATTTTCATGAGGATTTTTTAAAAGAAAAATATGCATATTGCTGCAGAAATGTGGAGAATTGAATTTAAGATTGGAAAAAAGAGAAATGGAGAGAACCTAAATTGGCACATCTTTCCATCACTAATCTGGGTCCATGTCGGCACCAATTTTTTGCCATTATTCATATGCTGACAAACAGATACATTGCCAAATGGGAGCAGATGGGAGAAATGTGCCCCAGAGACTAAACCAGATGGCAGATGTGTGGAACTAAGGCAGTGCAGTGCAAAGAATGACAGTCAAATTCATTATATATTATTGCAGTGTTATATTTTAAATCATGTATATAGTTTGAGGAGAGGGGTTGTACTTTCAAAATGCCCTGCACTTTAGGAAAGTACACTGGGTCATGTCAGTAATTCAGCTCCATTGGATTTTAATCAAATGGTACCAAGAATCAGAGTGAGCATATTCTTCAGAACTGGCACGTGGAAACAGATGAGTGACATTATATGTGTTTCTGGCATCAGATAATGGAATAAATTTATAAAATGTCTGTGTAGTGTCACTAAACTCCTAATAGATGGGCTTTCAGAACTCTCTAAATGATACTGTTCATTATTCTCCTAACATTTCCATGGACAAGCGTTGATGAGCTTCTTTCACTTTCCCCCACCCTTCAATTTTCTCAGATCTATTTAGCTCAGTAATTGCAATCAGATCATCCTGAAACCCTCCATCAGGCCTCTTTTGTATCAACATTTGTTGTTTACACCACATTTAACAAGAAAAAAAACTGTACCTGGAACCAACCCAGAAGATAGCACAGTTGATGCATGGTGCTGCTACTCTTTTACAGCAGCCCACGCTGCAGAATTGCCAGCTTTTTCCAGTCACTGAGTGTTGTGCCCCCACCCCAATGCTATTGTTAGATAAAAGCAAAGACAAAGAACACAATGAAACAAAGGAGGCTAGGGGCCATTTCTGAACTGTTGTGAAAGGAGCAGACTATGCAACCCATATTTATTACCTCTCTTTGTGTATGCATAGAAAACTGTAGAGAATGCTCCAAGAGAGAGAAGTCCAATTTTATTTTATTTTATTTTATTTTAGAACAGGATAGACATGAATGGGAAAAGGCAGCATCCATGCACAATAATACATCATGCTTGTTCTTTGGCAGTTAATCTTTGGTGACAAACCTTTGTAAGAACTCCAGTTCAAAATATCTGAATATGTGAACGTTTAATATTTATGCATGTTTAGAACATGATGACGAGTTACCTCATTTTCTGTTATGCTCATGCAATGCACATTCTATATTTGTAGTTGTAGTGGATGCACTTGCTGGTAGAAGAATTACATTTTCCCAGCAAGAAAATATTACGGTTTGAATGCTAGGAAAATGCAATATCCTTGCAACAGAAGCACTTCCTGTCTTAGGGTGGTATCAATGCCAGTCCTACTCAGAGTAGACCTATTGAAATTAATAGACATGACTGACACATTCATTCATTTCAATAGGTCTATTCTGAGTAGGACTTAGCTGAATACAATCCTCAGTCCTGACATAAAGAAATAAAATGGAGCCACTGTTCATATATTGTGTGCAGTTTGGATCATCTGCAAAGGCTTTGCAGTGATTGGGCTTCACTTATAATTCTCCAATCTCTTACAAGACTTTGTGTATTTAGTTGCACCCAATTCCCTTCCCTCAATCTAAGAATGCAATGTAGGTGTGTCTTCTGATAATATGATGACTAAAGCATAGATGGAGTTGTGAAACAAGTATGTGAGATAACTCACCTTCTGTAAAACATCATCCTACTGTGAAACATCTTTTTACGCATAAACTGTTGTCACTAATTTACTGTACCTTAAGTGCCCTTTGAGGTTTTAAAATTCTCCTGAAAATTAATTGTTGGTGCTACTATAAGTAGCAATGGTGTTTGTGTGTGTACTTGAAAATAGTATTTATTTATTTATTATTTGATTTATATCCCGACCTTCCTCCCAGCAGGAGCCCAGGGCGGCATTTGCAAAAGAGAGTAAATATTTTTTTTAATTTTTTTGCATATGAAAGCTTCTTTAAGGCTATATGTTTTGACAAGATTAAAGGTTGTGTTAAACATGACCTATCATATAAGAATTCCAGGCAGTGACTCTTTCAAAGAAGCGTAAGAGGAAGACACATCTATTCAACATATATTTGCAGAAAGCAGTTTGTGTGTTTTGGTTGTGTCTAGTTGACACCTTCATTTTACTGTGTTACTTCATACAGTTGAATAAAAAGTATATTTATAATCAAAGACTTCCTCAGATCTTTGCATTCAGAAATGAGAATACCTGAATTTTATTGCAGAGGAAAAGGTAAAACTTGGCCAGTCACTCATGCTCTCTGCATTCAAGCAGTGGGAAAGAGGCAGCATTAATAAAATGTGTTGGCAGTAGCGTTATTCATATTCAGTACCTGGGAGTACTGAACAACAAGGCCAGCCACACTCTAGACTTCAACTGGCATTCTGGCTACATCTTCTGGCTGACACGTGATCTACATGCATAGGGTTTCCTCCACAGGGATGGAACAGACCTACTGAAATTAATGAACCTAAGTTAGTCATGTCTATTAACTTTAATGGGCCTGCTTTGAGTAGGAGTAGCACTAAATACCACTCACAGATAGGATTTGCTTTAAATTTCATTTATATATACATAGTTGTTCAAAGTTTTAGTCATTTGGGGAGAGAGGTTAGGTAGATAGATAACCGCTATCTATTTTACATTTGACTTTGTTCCCTCATGTAGGCAAAGCCATTTACCAGGTAGGAAGCTAAAATATAATGATATTTTGTTGTATAGGTGGAAAGCAAATGCATTTTGGAGAACTTCGACTCTCTGTTCAGCCCAGCCATCCCTTCCTTCCCTTAGCTACGTCACTTGGTCTTTTGTGTCTTCCTTTACATTCCTTAGTGTACATTCTAATGTAGTTGATGTGGGAATTTTTTTATTTGGCTCAGTGAAAGTTAGTTTAACTGTGTGACCTTAACTGACAGCTGTGAGAAGAAAGGGTTGGTGTTAGAATTTTCAGTATGCAAAAGAAGGATAGAAGATATGCACATTTTGATTGGTGAGGGCAGGTTTAGAATTTTCAGTTAGATAATGTGATGAGCTGGGACTGGACTATAATTAGTAGGACTATGCAAAGACCCCCTAATTGACCCCAAGTGCCCCAATCCAGTTTCCCCCCATTGGACCGACTCACCCTGTGCTGACCTGGAGACCACCTGCCCTGGATCCGATCCCTGATCAATTCAGGAATGGGGCTAATGTTTAAACATCTCACCCCTTATATACCCAGTTGATCACTACGCTCTGCAGGCGAGGGTCTCCTGCAGATACCACCTTATCAGGAAGTCCATTCTGCACAACATAGAAAGTGGAGCTTTAGTGTTTGTTCTGGCACTGAGAGTTTGGAATTCATTCTCCTTACATATTAGACAAACGCCATTTCTGATATCTTTTCAGCACCTACTGAAGACCTTTCTTTTTCAACAAGCCTTTAAGAAGAAACCTTTATTCCAGTCTGCAACTGTATTGGAATTGTTTTTTTAAATGTTTTCCTGACGGAGAACAGGGGAGTTTGATTCTGTGGGGTGCTACTCGTTCATGAGGGTCTTCCCTGCAGGGAAGCCCCACGCAAAGGAGCAGCAACCTGCACCTCACAGGATCACATCCTTTGCTTACCAGCTGGTAAGCAAAGGGTTCCATCCTATGTGGTGCTGCTCATTCATGAGCACTTTCCCTGCAGGGGAGTCAGCTTTAGCACAGAAGGCATCCCTGATCCTCTCACATACTCATCCTCCATGCCAAGGAAGTGGATGCATTTCTGGATGGGCACCACCATACCTGCTGGCAGAGGACTGCAAGATGGAGTGGGGTCCCAATGTCATGTGTCACTGAAAATACCTGTAGCCAGGTAGCACAGAACACTGTTCTTCCCACTGACTGACTGTTCCTTGTACAGATGATGGCTGCCTTCCCCTCAGAGACTGAGAAGTGCCCCAGGAAAGTGTACCACCTGCACACCCCATGCTACTACCATTTAAGGCTCTGGGTGATCCCATCCTCCCAGTGGTGCTGCTGCTGGAGCTGACATCAGAACTGTCAGCAACGATTATGGAGGACTCATGCTGGATGCAACTGAGGAAGGGCTGTCCCCCCATGGGGGCGGCCCTAGTAGAGGGAGCTGTGGAGCTCTCCATGGGGTGGGGGGATGGAGCTCCCTGTGGGGCTGGTGGGACTGGTGGTCAACTGTCTGATGCTGAAGGTTCCCTTGAGCAGTAGCAGCAGTAACAGTGAGAAGGGGAGGGGCTCTTGGTGGGGTGAAAAAGGAAATGGACTGCCTTCAATTCGATCCTGACTTGTGGTGACCCTATGAATAGGGTTTTCATGGTTAGTGGTATTCAGAGGGGGTTTGCCATTGCCTTCCTCTGAGGCTGAGAGGCAGCGACTGGCCCAAGGCCACCCAGTGAGCTTCGTGGCTGTGTGGGGATTTGAACCATGGCCTCCCAGGACGTAGTCCAACACTTTAACCACTAGCCAGGGTTTATTCTAAGCCCTTCGTGGGGTAGCCAGGTTTTTTTCCTACTGCACAAGCAGCCAGCATACTGCCCGCCCCCAAACTATTCAGGTAATTAGCTCCATAATATATCATTAGGAGGGCTTTTTTTGTGAGTAACCATCAATACGAAGTGCCAGCACCTCTTTTTTGTTGTTGTGGTCCATGCCAGCCATTTTATGCTGGCACCCACAGTTTGTTTATCAAGACACGAGTACCAGCACCTCATTTTTTACCACTGACTAGTAATATAAAGGAACCAGTATTCATCTTCTTTTTCTTTTTATCTTTTCTCTATTTCTTTGTCAGGAACTACCTCACTCCTAATTCATTCCAATATGCTCAACTGCACAAAAACATATTTCACACTGCACAAAAAGTTTTGGCACTACACAAAATGTGTCTAGCTGCACATTAGAATAAACCTTGGGGTGGAGTTGACAGTGGTCATGGTGGAGTGGGCAGAGCTCCAAGTGGAGGTGAGGGTGCCCCCTCAAGCAGCAGTAGTGGCAGCAGAGCGAAGAGGGTTAAGTACCGTCTGGGGGTGTGGGACATGAGGATTGAAGTGGAGAAGGAGGTGGAGAAGGATGTTGAGGAGCTCTCCTTTAGTCTGCAGGTGCCTGAGGTCCATGGTGGCTCTGTGGGTAGAGGTGAGCATGCTCCTATGGATATTTATGGCAGGAGGAGCTGTTGCCTTGAACCCAGACCTGACAGTACAGAAAGAGTGTTTGCAGTTGAAGGTGGCAATGCAGTTCCAGTGAAGGTGATCTCCATGCGGGGGTATACAGCATGGTCAATGCTTCATTGCCTCCCTGGGCAATGCCAATCACCTCCTGGGAGGCATGGAAAACATTTGCTTAGGGGATGTGGCCATGGCCACAATGCTGCTGCTCCACAAATGAGGAAGAGGTGCCTGCTGTCTGCCATGGTGCTAGGGTTGCCTCTGCATCTGAAGGAGGCCCCCATCAAGGAGGTTGATGGGTGTTTTGGCTTTTTGCTGCTGTTGTGTGCTGCTGTGCCCATGTGAGCTATGTACCCACTTCCATGGTTGCCATGAAGCTTTCTTCTGTATTGCCCTGTGTGTGTGGGCATGGTTCCTTGGTGTGGGGGCACAGTGCATGAGTGTGTATGGGGATTGTGATTGCTGTGCACTTGGTGGGGGCTAGTGAGTCTTTGTGGCTTTGTTTACAACAGGGGTAGGGTACCTTTGGCCTGCCAGATGTTGGTGAACTACAACTCCCATTATACCTGGCCAGTGGCCATGCTTGCTGGGACTTATGGGAGCTGTAGTTCACCAACATCTGAAGGGTCAAAGATCCCTACCCCTGGTTTACAGTGTTGCACTTGGGTGCATGTCTCTGTGTATGATCAGTCCTACATGAAGTGGAGCATGTGTGCCTGGTATGCAATATGTTGAGGTTGGCTGATGGCAGCAGTGTTGGTTAGGATGCCATGGATATGGCCTCTACTGGTTCAGGTGTTTTCTACTCACCATAGCCCCTCTTATCCACTGCTGCATGGGAACTGGATGCAGAGGGTTTTATGCTGGCTGATCACTAGTAGCTGCAGAAAATGGCAGATACCCATAATTTGAATTGCTGTGTTAATAGTTTACATTTAACTGTATTTTTCATGCAGGGAAAGCCATTTACCAGGGAGGAGACCAAATATGATTATATTTTATCATAGGTTTTCTGTTTAAATAGTAAGTAAATGCATTTTGGAGAAACAATCCATGGGCCTGGTCAGCGGACTTTGAACTGAGATTATGTGATAACAATTAAACAGAAACCTTTGAGAGGTAACTATCTAAGATGTAAATATAAATGGTCTACATACTGCTTTTAATACCTATGAACATGAGGGATTTTATAATGCATTATGTCAATATTCCTTTTCATGTTTTTTGGAAGGATTTATTAGTTGTCTGTCAATGATTTTTCTATCAAAAATGTTACAGGAAAAGAAAGGCCTGCAGACACAGCCTATTAAAAATGTCAAGAAGCAATGGACTGAATGTTGGGTCATACAGTCTTCAGTGAAGTTGACCTTTCTGTGGGTAGTGACGCTTGGCTGTGAGCTTCCTGAATATATCTGAGTGGAGCAAGAAAAAGAATCTCTATCTACTTTTACAGGTAGTAATACAAGAAGATAAAAATAAATAAACTGAATAACAATACTTTCACAGAAATTCAGATATGGAGTCTCTGAATCACTAGGCTATTCTTTAGAATTAGAATGACATCGCTTTAGCGGGAAAAAAGTACAGGATGGTGCTCAGAATGGGGAAAAATATATGAATTTCTACAGATCTAGATATTTTTTTTAAGAAGGGGACAACAACCCAATTCTAAGAAGTTATCAAAAGATGAATGTATATTCTAAGTCTATGATCATGCAAGTGCCCTACCTACTTAATTAGGCTGTATTAATGGATGACTCTGGAAACTGACACTATTCCTCAAAACTGCTCTGGGCACAAGGGCCATTAATTTAATTTGAGCTAACCATGGACCAATGCTCACATTTCTCTAGAATGTTCTTAGAGATAGCATATAATTTGGAAGACAGGGAACAGATCTTTTACTGTCTACTGGGAAACTAACTGATGCATCACCTTCTTGTTCTACTAGTATAGTAGTTGTTGCCTTAGATGTGATGGTGTCAGCCATGTTTCTTTGTTCACACTGGCCCCTTCAAAGATAAAATGGAGGGTGAGTTCTAACATGATATCAAATGGCATGTACAGCGCTATTGCCTGTTCTCAATTTCTGCCCAGGCAGATTCCAACAGTGTCAGCACAGGACAATATGATCAGCTGGGAGGAAAGGACCTGAGAAGACTGCAGGGTGGGAAGCTGGCAGAGATGGTAGGGTTTTACTCCCACTTATGCGCTCCCTGTTAAAATTAGACCCATGTTTGTCCATGAATGGGAACAGATACGGGAACAAACATGCATGGCTTCCACTGTCACTGTCTAGCTTGTTGATGTTTGTGAATTTATTGTTATTTGTTTAAGATTTCTTAATCTTCCTTCTCCATACAATTATAAGAACCAATAAAATGATTGGAATAATAAAAACATGTAAATCAGTTTCAAACAGAACAGAACACTAGAGTCTAAGGCTCCATTTAAGTTATTATTACATTGTTAGTAATAATTAGCCATTTAGAGGAAAAAATTCTATGGAATATGAGAGGGTTGTGCAAGCCCCCCTCCCAGGGCGATTCGGATCAGGGGCTGATTGAAGATTGGTTTGGACCCAATGCAATTCAGTTCGTACCCTGAATCTGAATCAAAATTCAGAAATTCAGATTTTTGGTCCTCTCTTTGGGAAACCAAAATGGCCATGTTTTTTCACATAGGTGCTTGAAACATGGGGACACAGTAGCCCCTCAAGAGGGACTAACTCTGTCAAATTTTAGACAAATAGATCCAGGAGTTTTGTGCTAGCCCCCTTTAAAATTTTGCTAGTGCTAAACTTTATAGATTATACACTCACTGTATGTGTGCTGCTTGTGCACTGACTGTGTACGATGTACTGGTTGTATGTGGGGGTGTCTGGGTGTGGCAGAGAGAGGGGAGGTAGAAACACACTCACTGTTGTGCCGGTCCCAGCTCACCTCCACCTCTCTCTTCTGAAAACAGGAACACATGACACTAGTCAAACCCTGCCCCTTTTTTACTGTAAAACCGGGTGGGATCAGCTTGAGTGCATATTTTTTTAAATTCAGCTTCAAAGAGATGGCACAGCTGAGTGGCAGATCAACCCATTCTCCCTCCAGATGTGGTTAATGGAAACGCTTTGATCTGTCTAGTGTGTTTACAAGCAGAGACTCAACACACACACACATGCACACACGTGCACACGCAAACACACGTAATTAAAATGCAAAGGTAACCTAAACAACTAGGGTCAAAATGGGGGGAGGGAAAAGGGTAGTGACAATGCTTAAGTAATTAGCAAGGCTAATATATATATACAGTATGTATGACTGGGATTGATTGGGAAAGGATTGGAAAACTAACAGGTATATAAGAAAGACAGAGTACTGGTATGAATTGAAGGATAAACAAAAGGTAAGCTGAACAGATGAATAATGATGGGACTGGGATTGACTGTAAAGCAAACAGGTGTGCGTGTGTGTACATACATATATACACACACACATATATATGGCTGGGTAGGGTACTGAAGAAAGCTGAACAAATGCCACCAATCTCTACCAAACTCTAACATTCAGAGAATTTACAAAAGAGTGAAAGGCAGTGAGAATGAGCTGCTAGTTTTAACATTTCCCCATCCTTCCCCCAAAGCACTGTGATTGGAGTGTGTTGAGTGAGATTCTAGCCCTGGATTGGAAGCTAGAGCTGTCCATGAGCAAAGTCCAACTCCTTCCCCCACCCCGGTGTTCTCTTTATATGATGTTGTTTTGCAACACGTTGGAGACAGGCTGTCTGGCTTTGTTAGAGAGTATTTTGAGCTCCGGGTCAGTAAGAAGTACTCTGGATTGATTGGGATTGATCTGACCCGCCTCAGATTGGTCTGATTTGGTTTGGAATTTGGGATTTGTCTGAAGCGGTTGCAGAACCCTAGAATCTGAAAGTACCAAGTATGAAATATTTGATTGCTGGTGCTCATCATTCAAGACACTGATTGGAAAAAAGAAAGTGAACATATTGGTACTTTTGTCTTGCCAGTGTCATTGACTTTATAAAGTGGTATGCTCAATTAATTAATTTTGCCTCTGGATGTGTTTTATTTTATCTTTTCGAGTTCTCTTTAGATGAATACAGTTGACTTAGGGACTAAAGTGTCATCCAGCTATGTGGGGAGCCAGCTGTCTGGAACCTCTGCACACATGAAAAGTAGAATTTCATAACTCCCTGACTTCCCTAGATGAGTTGGATGTGTAAAACTCTCACTGTTTATTTCCTTATGAGACCCATGGTAGGTACAGCCTGATAAATGATCACCGATTAATAGTAGAGGTGCCCCTCCCCCACAAACCACGTCTTCACATTAGTTTTTCAAACTAATTTTTGTGGCTGCGATGATAGCTATAACTGTACTTTATAAAGAGTCTAAAGACTGTCAAGTTTCTAACAGGAACGATGCAAGGCTTATGCTTTGTGTAGACCACTCTCACCCAGCTAAAATCAGAATTTTCTGTCATTCTTCCATAATACCATTATAAAGGATTCACGCAATTAAACTGAAGTAATTACTTATGTTGGTTTCATCCCTTCTGCATTGTTTTAGAGCCAGAAGGATAATTCTTAAACCTTTATTTATCATGGAGCCTTTTTATATATTTTTTATTATAAACCTCTTCAAACAGAACAAAAAAAGGTACCAACCTGGAAAGTAACAATAATATTCCATTAATGTTCACATTTCATTAAGTGTCTGCACTGACAGCAGAGCTTCTACTTATTGTTGTCTTTAAAATAGATACCTGCATGGAAAATCTAAATTGTTCTGAAAAACCAACCCTCTTTCCTTTTAATGTTTAGTGTTTTCCCATCACATCTCCTTTTATCGAAAGTTAGATTGTGTTGTCAGGTTGTATAGTATACCTATTCTGAAGTTGCTTTTTGAGTGATTCTACAGGAAGAGATTTAGAGAACTTCTGGAAATACATTCCATTTGACTAGTGTACACCAGAACAGATGAAAGCTGACATTCCTCTGGATACTTCATTAGCAGTACATCCTGTGGAAATATGGGTAGGGAGGTTGCTTGATTACCTAAATTCACTCCCATGCTCTATGAACTCTTCACCCCCATTTTTGTCATTCTGTGTAAAATACACAATTGTTTATTAGAACAACGAAACATCCATAAAACACCCCAAAAAACCAAATGCCTTGGATGTCTCACATTAGGCTTATACCCAGTTCTTCCTAGGATCTAGATGATATTCAAGACATTGTCCCACACCCAGCCAGGCAATTTGGATTGGGAAATAGCACAGCTGGAAAGGATTAATCTTTTGCCTCCTTTCAAACTTTCTTATCAAGTTTGGCCCTAAGTGCTGCATCCCCAAGGAGAGATTCCTGGAGGCTGTCATCTTCTTTCCAAGGATGTATTGTGAAAGTAGGCCTTGCATGGTCTACACTGTTAGTTTGGGTGGGAAACATTTCATCTCCTCTCAGTGATTTCTCTGACATACTGAAAGTGGGTCTCATCTTTCAAAGTAAAAAGTGTGCCTGTGGGACACACACCCTGTTTCACACTAGTGACTTTTATTAACAGATTGCAAGAGAGTTGGGCTGGAATCCTAACTCTACTTACCTGGGAGGACTCGTCATCATGGGGCTGTATCCAACTAAGTCCTACACCGAGCAGCCCCACTGAAATAAATAAATCTAAGTTAGTCACACCAATTAATTTCAATGGGTCTACTCTGAGTAGGACTAGCATTGGATATGAGCCATAGTTAGGATGGCGACCTTAGTAAATGCTCAAGAAATAAACAGTAAGCAACCCTGCCCACCCCATTTCACCATAAAAATCAAACCTAAACATTGGTAGGTGGTACTTAGAGGTACTAGTAGCATATTCCATGACACATATAAATGAAGAAAGATGGATTTGCAAATGTTATTTTACAGAAACGCAGGAATATAAGAACACATCGATTTCTATTCTGATTCATTTGTGGCATGCAGCACTGTTTCTATTGTACTGCAGTTCAACTTCTGACAAAAACTGTTATTACATAATTAATTACAGTATTTCACACCATTAATTTAAACTAAAAGGAAGCAGAATGCAAATAGGGGAAAAAACACAATCAATTATGCATCATTTGCAGCCTGAAAACAACAACAGTGAATTCTGATCATATTTGCTCGATTGATTTTCTTTCTGGATATAGGACAAATAAGTGAACAACATTGGTAATTTCCATTCCCATTTCTGTTGGAATTCTCTAAAATCTTCCAAACAGTCTTAGACAGGGATGAGGAATGCAGGAGAAGAATGAATGCAAGCTGTTGCACTTGCGGCTAACCAAAACAGAGCAGGCTGCTTTTCAATATTTCATTAGAGGCTGCAGTCCTATACCCACTCACCTAACAGTAAGTCTTAATGGTTCAGGAGATTCAGAATACACAGTTTTTCTTCACACAATGCATAGTACAATTTGCTACCACAACATATTGTGATGGCCACCAACTTAGATGGCTTTAAAAGGTGAATGGACAAATTCATGGAAGATTAAGGCTATCAGGGATGACTAGACAGGATGAGTATATACAATATTTATTTGTTTTTAAAGTTTACATCCATCACAAAATGTTCTGAGGCAGGTGACAACGTAAAAACTACATCAACATAAAACCAAGTAAAAATAGCACATAAGCAGAGTGTTCACTTATATAAAATTTAGCCTACACCTCCCTCCAGCCTCCATACTCTGATACATAGGCCAAAGCTGTTTACTCAAAATACCTGGTGGAAAGGAATGTTTTCAGCTGAAACTGAAAACTAGCCAGCATCAGTGCTAGTCCAACCTATTCCGTGTTATGGCAACCTGAGCTTCATTTGGTGATGGTGTAACCAACAGCGTCTCCCTGCAGATCTCAAGTCATGTGCAGCACAGGACAGGGGGAGGCAATCCTTTTGGTAACAGGTCCTGAGTCCAAGATTCCATTATCAGAGGCACCCTGCCTCTGAATGCTAATTGCATGGGAACAGCAGGAGAAGGCTATGTCCTGCTTGTGGGCTTTCCATAGGCATCTGAGGCTGCTTTCTCATTGCACTGTATGTCATTACTCTGACAATTTCTTACCTGGTAACTTGCGCATTATATTTGATTTTTCACATGACATACAAGCTAGTTCTGGAATTCTAGTGGAACATAGTGCAAGGTTAGGGCTAATTTTCATGACAAATAATACCAGAAATAATCTGTTTGCAAGCTTGGGAACCCGGAAAATCATGGAAACTTTTTGCTAGCTGCAGCTGCTCATGTGACAGGCATCCCAGCATGCAATGCATTCCTACCCTTTAGGCATGCTTTTTTTTTTTACCTGACAAAAACTGTGCCAGTATTCCAGCATAGGTGTGGGTAGCAGCAGAATTTGCCCCCCCATATCTATATAACTAAAAAAAAAAAGTGAGATGCTAAAGAGAGGGATTGCATGGCAATAGGAGAAGATCTTAGATTTCGTACTCAGTGGGGAACTACAGTGAGCATGTGTATAATGGGTTAGGGACAAAAACAAGATGTTAATTGCAGCTATGTGAAAGACAGTTGTGTGTAATACCAGAGTATCGGGTGAAAAAGCTATTGTTCCTTAATGCAACAGGTACTGCAGTGTGAAGGGAATTTTAGAAATTGGGACAGAAGTGCTACCATTTTAATCCGTTAAACTAACACAATAAGCCCCACACCTGAAAGCAGCCTGAATGGGAAAAAGGATGCTGTGCTAGATAGACCTTTAGTCTGATCCAGTAGGACTCTTCATACGTAATCAGACTTACATCTCAGTAGACATGTACGGACTGCTCTATAAATCACCCAGTTGAGTCTCCCTCTCAGATCAACTGTCATGAACCCCATGGTTCCAACAGGGTCAGGATCGGGGTGGCACTGTTTGATAGATGATGAGCAAAAAGCAGAGGGCCCAAATGAATGGAAACAAACAGAGAGGCGGGAGGAGGATCCAGACTTGCCAGCTGTCTTCCCTGCTGTGCCCCCAGAGCAGGAAACTTCACTTGGAACTGGGGAAATTGTTGGCCAGTTGGGAGGAGCGGAGGGCAGGACGAAGAGTAGGAGCCAGGGGAACAAGGCACTATTCCATCAGCAAGGATTTGGTGCTGCCTTTGTTGGCACAAGCAGATGCAGCCCTCTCCCCTGCAGAAGTGCATGCCTGTAAGGGCAGTATTCTTATACAGGACAAGAGTCACATGAATGAACTCGCCACACCTTGCTCTTTAAAAGCTTGGCAGGAAGGGTGTGGCAACTTGTTGCTACCATCCAGTCTTGAATTCCGAAGTCTGATCTTAGACTCTTGTTTTGCAACTCCTATAACCTGAGTCTACTGCTAGACCTGTATCATAGCCTGCTCAAATACAACTTTCCCTCTTACTTGAAAGTAAGAGCCTTTGCCCTGGTGTTTTGGGATGGTATGTTTCACTGTCTCTTGGGGATTGTCAAGGTGAAGTTAATGATATAAAACTATCATGATAGAGGCTGTAACAATTAGTCAACACCTGGCTTGGCTACCATGTAACACTCGGCTAAAAGCTTTTATCTAAAATCTCTAATTTGCAGTGGCCTTAATTAGTGTTATTAAAATATTAAAATATCATTCACCTCATGGAATCAAAGGACTACCACAAAGTAAAAGACTACCACAATAATAAATATAAATACTGTTATGAGCATGGGGGGGGGGCTGGAATGGATGATTTCTGTGGGTCACCTTTCCAGCCTCTGATTTGGAATCCTATGCCTGGGAGGCTGGCTCTGCTAGCTAGATGAATCTCCTTTGTTAATCAAATAGAGTGGCTAGGTAGTTAATGGTCCTATTTAGTTGCCCCGGCAACTGGTGAAAGGGGCTAGGAAGATCCTTTTTGTCATTTTAAACTCTACTGGAGGAGAGTCTCCCCCCCACTCCTGGGCAGGGAGAAGTGTGCTTGGAACTGGAAGTGGGTGTACTGGAGAACTAGGGTGGCAGGCATGCGCAGAGGCTGGCTCCCTGCATCGTCGTGATAGGATGCCCCTGCACCCGGATGGAAAAGCTGGATATTAGACTGCTGATGCCTTGAACCCCTCCATCCTAAGCTCAGGTTGGAATGTGTGTACATAAATAAACCATATTTCATAAAGACACCGCAGTCTCCGCTGGCCTTCTTCCCAAAGGAAACCAAACCCTGGATGGGTGCAGGGACCCCCTGAAATCTCACCGCTCGGAGATTGGGGGAGGCGCGCAACAATACATTTATATTATTTAAATATAAATTTAACTGGAACACTAAAACTGAGGTGTTGCTGTTTCCCCTGAAAAGATACATGTGATGTTTTAGTTACAGCAGTACTAAACTGAACAGTAGTATGTTCAGTGATGTTCCTCCTCTTGGGGATGAAGTTTGCTAGTGTCATGATGACCCACAACCTGGGGATCTTACAGTATACAGTAGAGGACTCTCATGAGGCTGAAGTAAATTGCTTCCTTAGGAAGAGAACTACCAGTACCTGATTTAGGGCCTTCCTAGCCAAGAGACACAGCCTTACCACCAGCCGCAAGAGGACAAGTACCTCTGCCTTGGCAAGGGTCCTTTAAGCAGCCTGCCAGCTCCTCCAGGGAGGCAGAGCCTACCATATTGCAGGCCCAGTCAACCTACATAAGGCTTCAGGTGGTTCTAGGCTGTTGCAGTAATGTCTTGGGTAGCTGTCTTAGTAGTGCCCTGTGTAGCTATGCAAGCTCATGTATGCTCTCTGCCTGCTTCCCCAGCAAGCCTCATGCTCCTACAGAACTGGACAGTGAATTTGTGTGGCCTTCCTATGATATAATAGGGGTGCATCACACAAGAAGTCTACTTATTTCTGGTAATACACTTTAAAATATAGTGACAAATCCTCCTGCCTGGGTGAGGATGTTGTTAATGCAATGTATTCAAGCTTCACAGATGAAGGCTGCTAAAAATTAATGAGATAGCAGTGAAACTGAGTAAACGCTGGCCCATTCAAATCTGACACCTGATTTCACATGCACCTTCCTTGAAGAGCAACACATCAAGTGGTGATTGTATACAAATTAATGAATTCTCACAGGGCTAAACTACATGTCATGTTAGCGATATAGTTGTGCTTTTAAGTGGAGGTTTTGCTTTGCACAAGTTGCCAGCATAGGGAGTATAGTCCATGTTGGGACCCTAGCATGGGTGATGTGGGAGCTTTAACCATCACCCCCACTGTGGTCCTGATCTAGGATGCCTTCCCCCACCCTGCATGCCTGCAATTTGCATTGGAGGGAGAAAACCATCCTATTCACTTCCCTATGAAACTACAGGTGTGGAATTCCTGCTCTGGACGGATCATAGTGGGAGGCAAAGGGTCAAAGCCCCCCCCACACATGAGTTTTGTAACTCCCTCAAACCCTGCTCTTAAAGGCTAAAATAATTCTAGTCTGGCACACAGTTACAACACCACAGGTAGAATTTTCACACTAGCCTGCATCCAATACTTCCCTCCTGTCCCCAACCCTGAAGAATGAGTTACACGTGCAGCTGCCAGTTAGCAAGACATGTGCATGCATGTATGGCAAGTCAGCTTCAAATGTCCCCTAAGATGATTTTAAACTGTAGTTTGGAGTTCACTTGAGCACTGCATCTTTGGAAACATATTTCTACATTTGCCTTGTCTGTCCCATAATTACTTGCAAGATACTTGCAGGTGCTAAACAAATAATTTACATCTGTAAGAAAATGGGCCTTGTTACTAAATGGAACAAGATAAATATAGTGTATTTTCTTGTATAGTTGTGGGTTCTAGTAGGACTGTTTAGCAGTTGCTTTTTAGCCTCATAAACCAATTGTTTGTATTTGAATTTCATATGTAGAGCACTGCATTTAATGGCTTATAAAGACCTTTTTAAAAAGAGCAATTTAGGAACTTGCGTTATACCAAGTCAGATCATTTGTCTATATAGTTTAATATAGTCAACACTGATTGGTGAAGGGATGGAAGGATCTGTCAGTTTCAGTTTTCTCAGATTCAATTTTTTCCAATCGTAAATTCAGTTCTCCACATTTCTGCAGCAATTTGCAATTTCTTTTAAAAAATAATGAAAATTCTCCAGCATTTTAGTAAGAATTTATCCTACTAAACATATTCTTGTATGCAGTTTTGACTAATGTATATGTTTTTGTAAGCATTTTTATGTTATTTTCACAAATATATGTGGTTTTCTGCACACTTTCCCCTAATATATGCATTTTTTCAAACATTGCTTAGTGGGAGAACAACATTGCAAAATTGGGATAAGTATGAATTTGAAAGGATGGTTGTGTTTCAGTTGCCATGTTGTTTCAGAAAGTGTGGATTTGATAAATTTGGCTTTAAATGTGAACTGAATCAAATTTCTTGCCCATCCCAATTTGGCAGCGGCTTTCCAAGGACTTCCCATTCCATAGATCATAGAATACCATGGATCTCCCTCTCCACAGGGGGAGGAGGAGGTCTGCCCTCAGAAAGGGATGGGGGAGAGGGAGATCTGCCCTGGAAAGCCCCTTACCACCCAATTGTGTGATGGCAAAGAGGGCAGAAAGGGGTTGTTACACAGAGAGATTGATCGAAGCTATGGATTGGTTGGACTCAAAGCTCTTCTGTTCTCTCGACAATGCCCCCGGAAAGGGAGGGAGAATATACTGGTCCCTGGGTGGGTGGATTGCTTTTCCTTCCTATTAGGACCAACGGGAAGGAAAATCTAGGGCTAGGCAATGAAAAAGGAAAACAGGGAAGGAGCAAAGCTTCAGCTTCAAGGCATTTGATACCATGGCCACTCCACAGAGGTACTCTCCCTCAGCCTGGTAAAACTGTTCTGACCACCTAGATTTAAACTAAATGAAGCATGCACAGTTAGAAAGGCAAAACCTTCTTCTTCTTCTTCTTCTTCTTCTTCTTCTTCTTCTTCTTCTTCTTCTTCTTCTTCTTCTTCTTCTTCTTCTTCTTCTTCTTCTTCTTCTTCTTCTTCTTCTTCTTCTTCTTCTTCTTCTTCTTCTTCTTCTTCTTCTTCTTCTTCTTCTTCTTCTTCTTCTTCTTCTTCTTCTTCTTCTTCTTGTTATCATCTGCTCTTCACCCAAAGGTCCCAACAGGTTACAACAGGTTCAAAACACATAATTCAAAACAGTTAAAAACAACTTAAACAACATCACAGAAAATAGGATGGGTCCTAAAAATATACATCTCTGGTGTTGAAGGCCAGGGTAAAGAGGTGCATCTTCAGCAGTTGCCAAAAGTTGTGCAATGAAGTTGCTAGACGCACCTCGGCAGGGAGCTTAGTGGCTGCCACAGAGAATGCCCTCTCCTGGGCCACCCCCCCGAAGTTCCAACTACCAAAAGGGCCTCTCTGCTGATCTCAACACCCGAGGGGGGTTGTAGGGCAGGAAGTGGTCTTTCAGATATTTGGGTAAGAAGTCATTTCGGGCTTTAAAACTAATGTGAGCACCTTGAATTTCTAATATAAAATTCTACTGTTAGCAGCCAGAAGCTTTTAAGCAATTACTAAGCAATAAATTACTAGATGTATATGATTTGCATATCTATTAGTGCTTTTGGTAGAAAAGTATTGTTTTAAGGAAGGCAGGAGAGGGGAGGAGATGTGTTTTCATCTTTAATTCGCCTGCATTGCTCTCATCACTTTCCAGTTTTGTTTACTTATTTCTGCCCTTTGCCACATCTTTTAGATAGCTCTTCTGGTTTTGGTGTTTACATTTTTGAATAGTTAATGAGATGCATATTAAAGATAGGCAAATGAGGTCCAAATCCTACCTGTGGCTACTTGTTGTAAATGACAGTGCCTGCCTAAGTCTGTATGATGACTATGCCTTGTGTCATAGTTTAGAAAACTTCTCTGTATTTTTGCTAGCTTTCATTTTCTCTACCACCATCAATGGTAGGGTTGTGCATGTCTAAACAGCTATCTACATTGATTTTCTTCTATCTCCAGTTTTGTGATTTGCCACACAGTCATAGGAAAGATGAACAGTCTTGCCAAAATATGAAGGAATGTTATTTATATAGTGCCTGCTACAGAACACGTATGACAGGTCTTTAATCCAAAGGGTTTACAATCTAAAAAAAGCCACATGGAAACAATAGAGGAAGAGAGGAAATGGAGGCTTGGGCAGACAGGGGAAGAATATGCAATAATTTCTATTACAGTACCTCGTAATTCTATTATTGTACCTTGGCTTAGGTACGATAAGATATAGGCACTAGGCTTCCCTGAAAATGAAGATGAATTTTGTGGAAGGACTTAAGGAAATAAGGGAGACAGTTCTAGACATAAGGGACAGCAGGAGAAAATGGGCTTTATCCCAATCTGCTTTCTATAACTACAGGAGAATATATGTGGAAAACTATCTGGAAATTTCAAGAAAAGTAAGATGGCCCATGCATGACATATGAAAAATCATATGAAAATGTATTTAAGTGATCACCATTCCACCAATACAAGGGATTAAGGGAGGTGTACATGGAATTACCCAGTTTTATTGTCACACGGACTTATTCAAAGCTGCTTGATAAGCATTGTGGCCCAGCAGGCAATTGAACCCTGAGTACTTTAGTTCAAATCCAGCACCCTGCAAAGTACATCTGATTTACATATTGTATTATACAAGAACTCCCCCCAAAAGGTATTCCGCCTCATGAGGCACTCTCATTGACTCAAGACAACATTGGTACTTTTACTTCAGAAGAACTACTACTTATAGAAACTTTCAGGTCACTACCAAAAATGAATCAAAATGAGATTTTGGTACAATTACACCATTTAAAGTCCTATCTTAGCGCCCTCATGAACCAGAGCCCTAAGCAACAACTTGAAGAGATGATAGAACCTACCTCTGTTTTAGAATCAACAGCAAAGATCTTAAACACATTACAAGTTCCTATGATATGTGGGCCTCTAAGTTCTCATTTAGGCCATGAAATGAGAATTGTACCCCAGAGTGGTAGCAATCAGAAGATAGTTCAGAAAATCTTGACAAAGGACTCTATCCTCCAAGCCCAAGATGGAAATCGGTTACAAAAATCTCCTTGCTATGAGCTCGCAAAATGAGCGACTATTGACCCCCCTGGGTTTTGGGACCAAATGCGCTATCTAGAGGCAGAGGAGAGGGGGTCTCCACCCCATCCCTCCGATCTTAAACAATTCAATTGCTTATCCTCCACCCAGGAAACTCTCCTTTCGACAATTAAATTATTGAACCCCACGGTCAACTCCTTACAGAGAGAACAGCCCCCACCTATGATGAACGGATGCATCGCTCCATCAGATATCTTCAATGAGATCAATGTTATATGACACTTACCCATTCTATCTTGGAATGTCAATGGCTGGGGGAATAAGAGGGAAGATCCCGATTTTTTAGAGTACCTAAGTAATTTTAAAATAGTATGCATACAGGAAACGTGGGTCACTTCTCAAGGTAGTCTGATCCTTCCAGGATACCTCTCCTTTTCCTCTCCCGCGATAAAACATTCAATGAAGGGCCGCCCTAGTGGAGGCCTCTCTACTTTCATTTCAGATTCCCACTCTCTCTCAGTTGATCATCTTCCATCAACACTCCCTCAATTTATTCTAGCGCTTAGGATAAGGGGCATCTTGACTGAATCGTTAATATGCATTAATATATATATTCCTCCCTTATACGACATTACTACAATTCCCATTAATGTATGGGATAAGCTTGAAGAGACTCTCACACAATATGAAATGCAGTACCCTAATGACAGTCTTTTACTTTGCGGAGATTTCAACGCTAGAATAGGTGACCTCTGGCCACCTAACACGGTTTCCTCCAATTGGGACCCCTTATATCAGGCCGTTACTCAATACAGGGTTCTAAAAGATCAAAAGTCAAATAAACAGGGTCCCTACTTGTTGGAATTAGCCTCACTGCACTCACTAAATCATAAACGGGTCTACAGTGGACTCTTCTCGAGGTTCCTTTACCTACTGGTTCTCCCAAGGTGCTAGTACAATTGACTACATCTTAGTATCACAATCTCTGTTTTCGGACATTATCGACTTTAAGGTCGAATGTAGGATAGAGAGTGACCACCTTCCCCTCCAACTATGCCTTAGGATTAATAAGAGTACCGTCCTTTCCACATCATGTTTGGGACTAGCACAGACTGAGAAAAAAATCCATTGGTCCGAGAAGACTAGGGACCGTGTCGCAGCCCAGTTGGGGAGTAATTTATATCAAACAATACGTCAGGGAGTACTGAATGAAACCCTCGATCCCATTCAGGCCTTTCAAACTATCTTAACCCTACTGAGACCATGCCTGGCTCAAAAGAGCAATGGCACCACTAGGACACATGGCCTTTATACATGGTTCGATCGCAAGTGTAGACTAAGGAAAAGAAAGTTGAAGGCCCAATTAAGATTGACTCTTATAGACCCAAGTGACCAGTCCCAAGCTCTTTTCAAATCTATGAAGATCTCTTATAGAGCCCTCTTAATTCAAAAGAAAGCCGACTTTGCTGAAGCCCACTGGCAGCGGCTAGCCCGCGCGGCCTCTGACAGACATGAGCGTCTGTTTTGGAATTTAGTTAAATCTGGGATGGGTGCGTTAAACCCCCAAGATGTACATCGAATTCCGACACCAGCCTGGCATGCCCATTTCCAAAGGCTTTATTGCCCAGCGATAGCCTCCAATGACCATTCATTGGATGTCGATATTTCAAAAGCGCCTCCGTGACCCCCAGTCACGCCAGAAGAAATCAGTATCCTCATTGATTCTTTGAAGAATGGTAAATCCCCAGGAGAAGATTTTCTCCCCCCCGAATTATTCAAGCAATTCCCGGACTGGTGGACCCCATTCTTGGCAAGCCTTTTCTCTAGGATTAATGACTCTGGCATTATTCCTGATGGGTGGAGGCGCAATATTATCGTACCAATTTATAAAAACAATGATCCCTCTAAACCCTCCAACTATCGCCTGATCAGCCTACTAAATGTGGCTTCCAAGCTTTATAGTAAATTCTTACTCCAAAAGTTGGAAGAATGGGTGGAGACTAACCAGCTCATACATCCCGAACAGGTGGGCTTCAGAAAAGGATCTTCTCCGATTGACCATTGTCTAACCCTGTACTTCCTGGCAAAAAAGAGTATAATTGGACCCACACGACATCTATATGCTGCATTCGTTGATTTGGCAGCAGCCTTCGACTCTGTCGATAGGAATGCTCTTTGGTTAAAACTTTATAATCTAAACATAGATCGCCGTCTTCTCTATCTCATCAGGGCCCTATACACTAATAATGCTATGGTTAGAGTAAGCCAAAGTGGAGACATGACGAGCCCGATAGTAATAGAGAGGGGCGTTAAACAAGGCTGCCTCTTAGCCCCCCTTCTCTTCAATCTATTTATTAATAACATCATATCTGACCTCTCCGGTCCACAATACTTTCCACCATCTATCGGCCACAGGAAGGTGTCCGTGTTGTTTTATGCGGACGACATGGTCCTGCTGTCTTTAGTCCCAATTGGCTTAAGAAAATTAATGAGAAACTTACAGGCACTCTGTACAAAGGAAAAGCTAGAAATCAATTACCAAAAAATGAAAGTTTTAGTTTTTGGTAAGAGATTTGAAGGACATCGTTGGTCAATGGCAGACCATCAGTTGGAGCAATGTCGGTTATATAAATATCTGGGAATATACTTTGCGGACACTCTTTCTTGGAAAAGACACCAGCAACACATAAAATTAACAGCCATAAAAACTGCAGGAGCAATTCTAAAGTTCTATCGCTCTGTAGGAGGTAACTTAATTCCTCCGGCTCTAAAAATCTTCCAATCTAAAGTAATTCCTCAGGTCTTATACGGCGCATCAATTTGGGGTTGGGACAAGGAAACTGTTTTGTCCTTAGAGACTATTCAAACAAATTTCCTCAGGCGTTTACTATCCCTCCCTCCAGGAACATCAGCAGCCATCTTACGTGCTGAGACTGGCCTTCCTCCCCTGGGAGCGCATATTCATCTTGCCCTTTTGAAGTTCTCAAAACTAGCTGGAAGGTCGCCAGGCAAGGAACTATTCAATTTGTGCCTAAACCACCCCTTCTCCTCTAATCTTTGGGGTCCTAAATTAGAAGAACTATTATCTAGTTATCATATAACTCCTCAGGTTTTTATATCATTACCACCTAATCAAAAATTACGTGAGATTGTTTTCCGCCACTCTGAGTATTTGGATAACTTAACACTAACTAACTCTAGAGTGGCCCCATGGTATGGGAAGTTTAAGACCGGTCATTATCTCTCCCCATACCTCACGTATCCTTTTCCCAAAAGCCTCAGGCACGCGTTCACTGCACTACACTTCTTCTCCCTCCCTCCCTAATGCAGACAGAGAGGGACGAATCCTCGGAATTCCAAAAGATCAAAGACGATGTCCCTGTGGATATAATAAGGAGGAGGACATTCCTCATATACTGCTTCATTGCACAATTTATCAGGACCCCAGAACTAAGTTCCTCAAGAAGCTTTTAGATGAATCTGAATCTCTTACAGAAGCAGGGAAAGTAATTTCCTTAATGTCTGATTCAAATTTGGACGTGACACATAAGGTATCCCTGTTTGTGTTAGCAGCTTTGAAACTACGAGCTAATTTTATTCTGAATCTTAATAACAGCTGCCATTCAAGTCTGTCTTAGTTTTAAATTTTAGATGCTGTACAATCAGCATAGATTCTCATTGCCTTATGATGTTTTAAATTTTCCTTTATAGAATTTATTTTAAACTCAATTATAAATTTTAACATGGTAAGTTTGTTGTACATGATATATTAATTAATTTTGTGTTGGCCTTTGGCCCTGCAATTTAAATAAACTATGAGAAAATATTGTATTATACAGCAACCAACCAACTTGGGCTTGCGACCAAGTCTACAAAAGGATCTTCATTCTCTCTATCCACACAGAAGTTTCTAAACATTGGTTTGTCCACAGTCACATTCTGCATTTTAATTTAACAATGTGTGAAGAGGTCCTAAAAGAACAGCTATCTTCAATAACTGGAAAGCAACAAAGTACATGCTGCTCCTTTTAAAAAATCTGTTAGGGAAAAAAACTGGAAACAAGATTAACCAACAGTTACAAACTAAATTACAAATTAACCATTTATTTCCAAGACGCTGATGAACAGCAATGGATGGATCCAGTTGAATCAGGTGTTTTTGGCTTTTATCTGCTTCACCACCATAAAGCATAATTGTATAGCACGCCACAATATTATTTGGATGTCTCAATTTGTGCTGTCAGATCCGTTCTTCAAATCACTCCAAGAGTAATTATTTCTATTATACATTAAGCATACTTGGGTTATTGCGTGCCAAAGTGGGCTAAGGAAGATACAAAAGGCACTCAACCAAGAATAATACTAGGCAATTGAAGCACAGTATGCTTTGACATTGTTAACACAAAACAGTAATTCTTTTTTCTATTTGTAAGCAACATTGCACTTCTGATGTATTTTCAACCCTGCACTTGCCCCATGAATAATGGGCAGGTAGGCAGCAAAACAGATTTTTCTGACTTGTAACTGCTCCCAAGCCTATTAAAATCAACAGAATATGCTCATCTGGGAGTTCCAATATCCATCAGATTGAATCTTGTAGTGTTCTAGGTTTTCTGTTTCACTGGTGTGTCTGCTCTGAAAAAGAACACAAAAAAGAAGCTCAGATCTGTATAATGCTATGAGAAGAGGGCAAGGATAGTTTTACATGGTTATGGCATCCAAGTGATATTCAGTAGACCTGAGTTCAATGTTCATTCATTTTTTAAAAAATCTGATTGTTTTCTTGTGCTCCATTTATTTATACATCACATTTTGTGGTGGCAGCCCTCAGAAGCTTAACGCACCATGTGATTGCATTATTGTTAAAAAGGAAAATCTGGATGGCCTCTAGAACTTTGCTCTAGTTCCAGGATGGGGAGCCTAAAACCCTCCAGATGTTGTTGGACCACAACTCCTATCATCCCTGACCATTGGCTATGCTGGCAGGGCTGATAGGTGTTGGGCCACAATATCTGGAGGGCCACAGGCCCTAGTCCAGTGACAACTGTACTCCAACAGCCACTAGTTTTCCAGAGCAACCTTTGATGGTTGCCACTATATTCTCATTGCTCTGTTCTATAAACCACAAGGCATGATGGTGATAACCACAAGGCATGATGGTGATAACCCCAACCCTTTCCATTATGATTGGTTGCTAGTTCAGTTCAATGCACTATCAAACTGCAGTTTTATGGCTAGGATGCAATCATACAAAACAGCTCAAGGGTGAGGGAAAATCACAGCTGCTCATAAAGAAAGCATTTTGGAAAAAGAAATGTAGCTATATATACTGCAGAAGAAGAGATGATATTGGGCAAAAGTGGCATACTGGGGCCATACTAGAGTAACCAGACCCCTCCAGAAATACAAATGGAGACTAGACTAGAATAGAATATTGATGGCAGAAAAAGTAGATTTACCCGCAAGGAAAGAGGCATGTCTAAATACATGCCACCAAGTGGGAACTTACCATGGTGTACATGTAGCTACGTGGTAAGCTGGTAAACTGTATCAATGAGACATGCAATGAAAAGAATCTTACCACACTTCCAGAATCTGTTGCGAAAACTGGATAAGCAGAGAGTGAAGGGCTGAGGAAAGGAGTAATGAACTCTTGCCTGTGCTGCAGAGCCAGCGTTGTTCTGTCAATACTTCTTAGTACAAAATATGGTCCCTGTTAAAAAGAAGGTGCTGGATATAGTAATTCATAATTAGACTGTGCTAACTTGGTAGTGTAGAAAGTATTAGCGAACTCACTTAATAACCAGACTGAGTCCAGACAGAAAAGTCCTGATAAAATGTTACTGAGCAAATGAAACAACAACAGTGTATAATGTGTTGAGAAAAGAACAAAGATTTTGTGTTTCTTAGTTCATGGCTGGCTTGTACACAGCAGGGAGACATACAACCAAACATACCAAACTCCCTCAGAACGACACAGCTAATGACAGCAGGTGCTACCTCTCTGAAAACCATATCACTCTGCCTGGTAGTTGCTAAGCAACAACTACACCTGTCTCCCTCTAGGCTAGTTGAACACTAGTAGAATGAACTCTTAAGTTACAAACTGAGTGATCCCTGCTGTTGCACTTCCAACAATAAGAAGGGATCAAATTACTAGTAATAGTCTGAGGCCAAGCATTCCCTAGCATTAATCTTGCTTTATTGTAAATATTTTGAGATACAGGACTACTTTTCCTTTGGGCCTTTGTCTCCAGCACGCTAAAGCTTCTACATGAATTAAGGAAATTTTAGAGCTAGATAACTGTACTCCCCTTGGCTTGTAATCTACAAGATCTGGAATTTCTTTCCTGTTCTTAGCCTTTCCCATTGAACTGTTCAGCCTCTGGCATCCTTGCTCACATCTTTATGCATCTTGGGGAGTGCGAAAGGGTTATTAAAAGGGGGCGAGACCACAGCTTCAAATGATGATCACAGAGTGAGGACAGATGACCTCCAAAGGGATAATATTTACACAGAATTTGCCCTGGTATTAAAATATTTAAGAGTTGCAACTTGAAATGTGTATTTATTCCTTCAGAAATAATGTTTTTGAATGTTTCCCACGAGGCCCTAGATGCTCTTTTCAAAAGATATCACTGCATTTTCTGCCAGCTCCGTTTCCCCCAGATGTTTCCTTATGCCTTGTTAAAGTGACATTGCACAAAATCAGGTTGATACAACTGTCTGAATTGTCTGAAGGTTTTGACGGCTAAAGGATGCTCCTCAGGAAATATTGTGAAAAGATGTAAAAACATTTTTAAAAACCCTTTCAGGTCCCATCACATCCAATGTTGTGTCAATTTAATGGTCTAATATTATGGCTTTGTTGTGGGTTTTTTCCCCCCCAGAATAAAAGAGCCAACCAACTTAAGTCAATTTGACTGCGATTGTTGTAACAGAAACTGGTGGTAATTGGCACTAACTGAAGGAGACTATTAGTTGCTAGAGTCTGTAGTCACTGCAAAACATTTCCCATAATACCCCTGTTTTAGGAATAATATTGGGGCAGATTAGGCTGAGAGATGGTGAGTAGCCCATGGTCGCCCAGTAAACTTTACAGCACATTTTCATTTTAAAAAATTAATTAAAACGATTTACATGCAGGCAAAGTTTATGAAGTAGATCCATACAATACATTTAAAGCACATCCAACTCACATTTAAAATGCATGACTTCCCCTAAAGAATTCTGGGAAGTGTAATTTTCCCCTCACAGTTATAGTTCCCACCACCCTTAACAAACCACAGTTCCCATGATTCTATGATGGGATTCATGTGCTTCAAATGTGTGTTGAATGTGCTCTAAATGCATGGTGTGGATCTGCCCTAGGTATTCGTTAGTGAATTGAAAAGAACAATTTCTTTTCTATTTTTATTCACTAGTGAATTGAAAAGAACAATTTTTAAAGATGCTTTTTTAAATAGGGAAAGGCTGTAGCTCAGTAGTAGGGCATATGGTTTGCATGTAAAGGTACAAAATCCAATTTCTGGAAAAGACTATTGCCTAGAATCCTGGAGAGCCCATGCTAGACCACGTCCTCAGAACTGAGCTAGATGATACCAAATGGCCTAAGTCGGTATAAGATAGATTCCTTTGTTCCTAAAAGTGGAAAGAGGCCCAAGGGCCATAGTGACTCCAAAATTTATTTATCTATTTTATTTACATCTTTTATATACCACTTTATTGTAAAAAACCTCAAAGTGGTTTACAGAAGGAATTAAAACAATAAAATTATTAGCAAAACCAGTTAAAGACAGGTATTTAAAAACATTCATAATAATAAAACCAACAATTCTCATTTTATATGTTATATCTATTGTAAATGTTGTTGTTGTTATGTGCCTTCAAGTCGATTATGACTTATGAGGACCCTATGAATCAGCGACCTCCAGTAGCATCTGTCATGAACCACCCTGTCTATGTTTTAATTACAGCCATAGTCAGGAAATGAAGAGGCAAGACAAGATGAAGTGTGGGTAAATCAAGGGCCACATTTATTTAAATAAAGCCAATTAAGTGATTGATGGGGAAAAATGATCTGCAGAGAAAAGTGCGGGACCTAAATCTTACCCAATCGGGCAAGGACACCCTGCCACGGAAAAGGAGGTGATCCAAGCCCAATCCCCTTCTCTGGGCCCTATCCCTGCAAGGTGGTTAGGGAGGCCTTCTAGCTCCACCCCCGTCAGGGCCACACAACTCTGAGTGGGTGTTACATGTTAGCCCCTTAGCCCCAAAGGTGAGCCTTATCCTTCCAACAGGCCTCACAACTCAGAAGACAAGCCTCAGATTGTACCTGTCACCTTAAAAGGTGCCTAAGAGTGTTCACCAAATCCTACTCTGTGAAATTCCCACACATATTTATTTATTTATTTATTTATTGCATTTGTATACCGCCCTATAGCTGAAGCTCTCTGGGCGGTTTACAACAATTAAAAACATTAAAAACAAATATACACATTTAAAGCACTCCTAGCAGGGTCACCCAAGGTGGAATGGTCAAAGCTGAGACACCAGACTAAGGGTTCATCCAAACTCACCTGGATAATCCACATTTTGCCTATTCGCGTTGTGCTTGAATAGTCCCCACTTCTGTTTCCCCCCCGTTTTTTCGCCTGTTTTTTTACTGATGCATCCAGACTCAGAGGAAGGCAACGATAAACCACCTCTGAATACCTCTTACCATGAAAACCCTATGAACAGAGTATCCAAAATGCAACACGAGATAGTGCTGGAAGATGAGACCCCCAGGTTGCATAGCAGCCAGTGAGTTACTGGGGAAGAACAACAGACAAGAACGAGTAGTGCTGTGACTAATGACACAACTGGATCAAAGCCGAATGGAAGCCCAGAGGCTGACATGCACAGATAAGAAAGGAGAGTCCAGAGTTGTACGACATACACAATAGGAACATGGAATGTGAGAAGCATGAACCAGGGAAAGTTAGAAATTGTCAAGCAAGAAATGGAATGCATCAACATAACAATACTCTTGGTCTAGACTCTTGACAGCATTGCTCTCAGTTTCTTCGACACTCTCAAACCCCCTCACCACATTAAGGTGTGCATCCTAGAGAAGTGCATCCTAGAGGCTTGCCTAAATAAAAATGTTTTTAGCAGGTGTTGAAAAGAGTACAATGAAAGCATCTGCCTAATGGCAATAGTCAGGGAGTTCCAAAGCATAGGTGCTGCCACACTAAAGAAATGATTTCTTACAAGAGCAGAACAAGTACTATGTGGCACACTTAACATGGAAAGCACACTTTGAACTTGGTCTGGTAGCAAATCAGCAACAAGTGCAGATTTCAGTGCAGAGGTATTTACTGATAGGGTCTCTGGTCCATTTGGAGGCGAGGAACTCAGGCTCACACGTTTCAGTAAAGCTTTCTCGTTTTACTAAAGTTACATTCACCTTAAAGGCCTTTCGACTCATTCATCTAACTATGCTTTCTAGGAACTATTTCCCTGCCTGACACTGACTAACCTACTCTCCAGTTGCAGTTGTTAACTCAGCACCACTTCCTTGTCTCCCCCCACTTATAGGCTTCTCTTTTGCGTGCAAACGTTTGCTCCTTCGAAGTACCGGCTGTTGTTCTTTGCACCTCTGAATCCTGGGAGAGCGGGAGGAGAGAGGCTGGACCTCGACTTCCCCCTCCAACTGAGGGGGGCTGTCCGTCTGGGCAGGTGTGGGAAACTGCTGGACTTCCAGCCGGGAATCTGCCAACTGGTCAGATGTCTCCTCCACCGCTGGAGCAGGGGGTGAGCCCTCGACAGCGTCCTCTCACAGCTCTCCCTGCGTTCCCACAGGGGAAGGGGGAAGCTGAGGATGCTGCAAGACCTCCTCCCAGTAGGTGGCAAAGGAGAAGCAACTGGCTGATGTCTCACTGAGCCTGCTTCTCTTTAGAACAGATGCACAGAAGGGTAGTTGGACTACAGGAAGATTGCCAGTGGTATTTCAAAGCCACCGGTAAATAAAAGGTGTGTATGCTTGATCAATTAAACATGGTATTCCAGTCTTGTAGGTAGGAAGTGATATGAGGAGGGTAATTTCAAGGCTCAAGGAGCAGAGCAAATGGGTTAAATCAAATTAACATCACTTTGGTCCTTTGCTTTAGGAACTATTACTTCTATGAAATGTCCTAGAGTGATTTTGAATGTGTTTTTAATTAATCTGACTGTAAAGGCTACTTCATATTTGTAATTGCTTCTGAACTGCTGTAGGGAAAACAAAGCAGGAGTATAAGAAGCTGCCTTCTCCACCAGGCCATTGATCCATCTAGCTCAGTATTGTTTAGATTGGCTCTCGAGGGTTTCAGAGCAGGGTCCTTCCCAGCCCTGCTTGGGACCTTCTGCATTCAAAGCAGATGCTCTGCCACTGAGCTACAGCCCTACCCTATACAAAGGCATGCATGAAAATTATGCCTAGTTTGCTACATGTGTATGTATTTGGGAGCTGCTGTGTAAAGTAGAGATGGAAAGATCTGTCAATTTCGGTTCTCTCAGTTTCTGATTTTTCCAATCTTATGTTCAGTTCTCCACATTTCTGCAGCTATTTGCAATTTAAAAAACAAAACATCCTCATGAAAATTCTCCAGCATTTTAGTGCAAATTTCTCCTAATAAACACATTTTTGTAGGCAGTTGTACATTAGTTATACACATTTTTGCAAGCAATTTCTCATTATTTTTGTCTGTTATTTTTACTCATATATTCATTTTTATGCACATTTCCCCCCCGTACGTATGCATTTTTTGTAAAAATTGTTTGGTTGGCAAACTGCATTGCAACATTGGAATAAGTGTAAATTTCAAAGGATGGCTGTTTTTTAGTTCTCGTGTTGTTTTAGAAAGTACAGAATTGAAAGATTTGGCTTGAAATGCAAACTGAATCTAATTTCTTGCCCATCCCTAGATTTCCAAGCACGGCAAAATAGACACTCAATGTGGTTTTCATACATGAGAGCAACCATGGAGTACATATTTTCATCTACAGTCATCTACACCTGTGCAAAAAAAAGAAAAGTGTGTAAAGTACTACTAACAATATAATCCTATACATGATTTCTGAGAAGTCTCACTCTACTGACTGGGAATTATTTCAAAGTAAATGTGTGTAGGATTGCAGCTTTAATGTCCATACTTTATAGGGAACTATTTGGGGCAGAAACTACTTTCCAAGTGTGTGCAACACCCACATTTCTTTCCCATTACACCATAATGGAACAACCAAATTAAATACAGTGGTTTTCATAGGGAAAACTGATTTTAATTCTGCAAATAATTCTTGAGAATGTTTGTTGGTAAAGATCAATTCTAAGATGATTCAATGAGAATAAATCTGGATGGTTTTTGTTTTTTTTGTTTAAATGGCGTTTGACTGTCATTTTGTGAATTCTGTGCCTTTACTTACAGGTAAGATTGCTAATAGCACCATGTATGAGAGAAATAGCAAGAATGCTGGATCTAGGTTTATAAAGTGGTGAAAATGATATTTCAAGGACAACAGGAATCCTCTGAATATAATACTCTTGCATAATCTACTGAAACAATCCACCACTGTATTCCGAGGAACAAGCAGTGGGTGCTTCAAATGTCATGTACGTTCTAGAAGCATTTTTCAAATTTAAAAAGGCAAGTGTAGTATGCCAGGAAAGTGAGGAAATAAATTCAAATATTCTGATTAACAAAAGTAGATGTAATCTCTTAATTTTTCATTATACAGTTAGCTGCCAGATCCTTGCAAGTTTAGTTGGAAAATAGCCACACTGAGTTCACTGATAAGTGTGTGTAGGACTGCAGCCTACCTCAATTAACCAGACAAAATTATTAACCAATGAATTTGTCAGTTTTCTTTGTATACATCAACTTGACACCTTTCTGTTGACCTTAGCAAAAATTAGATTCTTCATTACAAGCTGTCATATTTTTTAAAATAAGATTTGCAATGTCAGGCTATGGGACGAACATGTCTATTAAATGGTGGTGTCAAGTTATTTAAAATCATGACAGTTCCTCCTTGGGATGATAAATGGTCTTCCTTCATGTTTGTCAATTTATGTGATTTTTCTATTATTTTCATCTCATTCTCTCCACTTGTAGAAACAAACACTGGCCACAACCCTGCATGCTGTTGCTGATTAAATCCCACTGGATTTGGTAGGATTTAAATGGCCCAGCTGTGAGCAGGACCATATTCATTCATTCCTTTAGATATGGAGCATGGCCCATCCCAAACACACAGGGTGGATAACAAAACCAAACACTCATTATTCAATATATCCTCCACCTTTTTCTAACTTAATCCTGAAGCCAGCCCAAAGAATTAGATGTTTCCACAAGATGCTCAAACTTGAACTAAGGTGAGTTTGCAACAGGAGGGTATTCCATAATTTAAGGCAGACACTAACTCTTTTCATGCATGCATCCCACATATAATAATTTGGAGGGGGGAGAGGATGAGCCTTGCCATTGGTGAGTGTGACAACATATGAAAGGAGCACCTACATCATGTGTGGGAAACCTCAGGCCTGGGGGCCAAATGTGGCCTTATACACTCTCCTCAAGCCACAGCTTTTGTGTGTCTGGAATGTAGCCTACCATTCAAAGGGTAAGAGTCACATCTGTTCCTCCACCCACTTTTTGCTCCAAGCTCTGCCCACCACTGGCATGTTGTTGGGGATGTTGGAGAATTCTGTCAGAAATGGAAATGGGAGCAGAAATGGTCACAGTTAGCCTATTCACTCAAGGTCAGGAATGGAAATCACACAGGTGATAATTACATTGTTTTCTGCATTGGTTTCATATTAATTACAAAATGAATAACAAGGAAGCTGAACTGTAGTGAAATGGTAACAACACTGATTGTGACAGGATGGGACAGAAATTGCGGACTGCTTACATGTAGTCTCCAAAAGATTGTCCATGAGGGAATGTGGCCCGTGGGCTCAAAAAAGGCTCCCATAGTGTATCTGTAGGCATCCCACATGATTGGAGCCTCTGAGTGCACAAAGCTCCCAGAGGCATAGAGCACCTATGCGCATGCAATTATGTGTCAAGTGGGCCAAGTTCAATGTTCTAGTTTTGGTGTACAAAGCCCTATACAGCTTGGGATCAGGATACCTGAAAGACCATCTTATCTCTTATATACCCAGCTGATCACTGCACTCTGCAGGTGGGGGGCTCCTGCAGATACCATCTTATCAGGAGGTCTGTTCTGCACAACATAGGAAATCGAGTTTTAGTGTGGTGGCACTTACCCTGTGGAATTCCCTCCCCTTAAATATTAGACAGGCGCCATCTCTGTTATCTTTTTGGCGCCTATTGAAGACCTTCCTCTTTCAACAAGCCTTTTAAGTTGAGACCTATCCCAGTCTGCATCTGTGTTGGAATTGCTTTTTAATATGTTCTTAAACTTTCTTTAAAAAAAATGTTTTTAATCTTAGATGATGTTTCGAAAGCTTTTTTAAAGAAACGTTTTTAAAGATGGTATGTTTTAAAGTTTGTTTTTATGATGTTTTAAAGTTTTTAGTGCTTTTGTTTGCCGCCCAGGGCTCCTGCCGGGAGGAAGGGTGGGTTATAAATCAAATAATAAATAAATATGTGATGCCTGTCAGGGATGAAGCCAGTACAACCTAGTCCCTTCTCCCCTCCATGTGATTATTGCATGTATGATTCATATATCAAAAAGATTACTGTCTCCTATTGTACCCTTGCTGGATGATCCTAATGGACAGATGGTGTCATTAACAAAGGATCTTCAGTGCATCTGAGTAATCAGAACTCTGCACAGTGGTGGAGGTGGTCTCTTATGTAGGTTGGGCCAAAGCCACTTGGGAGCTTGTAGCTTACGATGAAGAAGGTGAAGGTGTCCCCACACTTGTAGTGCGAGTCGTTTCTGACTCTCAGGGTGATGTCTTGTGACGTTTACTAGGCAGACCATATATATGGGGTGGGATTGCCAGTTCCGTCCCTGGCCTTTCTTTACCCCCTAGCATATGCTGGGTACTCATTTTATCGACCACGGATGGATGGAAGGCTGAGTGGACCTCGACCCCTTTTACCGGAGATTCGACTTCCTCCTTCCATTGGAATCGAACTCCGGCCATGAGCAGAGCTTCGGCTGCGTTACCGCCGCTTACCGCTAGAAGTCTGCAAAAGATTCAGACAAATCCTGAATCAAGAACTGTAAAAGACCTGCCTCAGACGGATTTGGGACTTGTCCAAGCTGAAGCGGGATATTTCCAAATTACCCCAAACCAAAGCAGAGGCCAAGGAAGTGCTTCAGGGTGATTCAGATATTCAAATACTAAAAAAAACCCCACTTTAGACAGTATTATGTCTGCAAAAACTGAAACATATCTCAAGCTTACCATATATGGATAATACGAGGGGGGGGAGCTCTTTTGTGACTGACAGGTCTTACTTCTAATTGGAGAGAATAATCTTACCAGGGCTTTCTAATCACAGTACTTTTGGGAAAGGATGAAATAATGTATCGCCTTGTTCTTATCTGTTCTGTGCTCTTTAGTAATTCTACCAGTGGTGCTTGCTTGGAAAATGCAGGATATTGACGCCTTTCTGCCTTAGTGCCATGTGCTAACCCATCCATCTACTCTTGCGAAATCAGTTTGTGACTTTTGGAACTGAGCAGGACAGAGGTCCAAAGCTTTTCCCCCCATTTATCATAACTCCTTAGCCTTCCTCCCATCCTTCTGGAATTTTTGCAAATCACTTTCCTCATATCTCTATGATGTATGTGTGATGTTCCTGTATTAATGTATATATGGTAAGTGCTGTTTGTATAGGAGATACATGGTAAGTGGAATGAAAGAGGAGGGGGGAGTAAATGAGCAGTAGAATGCTGGATGATTGGCTGAGTGTTAGAATGGCTGAGCGTATAAAAGGAAGAATGACAGTTGAATCTGGGTGGACGTGAGTGGGTTGTTTTGGTGGGTTTTTGAGAGGTGTTTGAGAGGTAGATGTCAGGAGAGTGTGGAGAAAGAGAGAGTGGGAGTTCTAGTTTATGATAAGTCAAGTATCATAGTAATAGATGAAACCATATGCTTATGTGCCTTTATAAAGTAATCTTGTTATCTCTGTTATTTAATAAATACTTATTTGGTTTACCAAAGGCCTGATCCTTGGCTGGGGTTTCACAGACCAGAAGGGAGGGTAAGGTAAATACCAAGGCTGAAGGGTAACAATAACAAATGGTGGCAGCGGTGAAGGGAAGAATATAACACCACAAGTACCACAGAGCAACCCAGAATTATATGCATTCTGTATAGATCAAAGGGATTGGGACAGCTTGAGCATGCAGTCACAGAGGTAACCTGATTGAGAGAGACTCAGGCAGAGTCTCTGGGGATACTGGTTATAGGACGTGACTGGTGGTGCTGCCTAGCAGAGGGATCTGGTGAGGTCTATGCTAGAGCAGAGAGAGAAACCATAAAAAAGGACAGTCCGGACTGGTGGAGTCCCTGGTGGTGCCTAGTGACAGGCAGTAGCCACGAGCAGATAGGAACCTGACAGGGAGAGCCAGGGAAGGGTGTCACATGTGGTGGCAGTAGCGGTGGGATACGAACAAAGGAGAATACGTCACAGGTGTTGGCTGTAGCGGTGGGATACGAACAAAAGAGAGTCCAGATATGAAATAGAGAGTCCCTAACAGTGGTGTGGCAAACAGAAATAACAAATAAAGATTACTTGTGAGAGTGGCTGGCAAAGAGTGACTGGTAAAGAGTGAGTGAACTCAAACACCATGGTTGAATACATAAAGATGAAAAGAGAGGAGCTGGTGGAGAAGTGCATAACATTCAATTTACCTCACAAGGGTAAAGGGGTAGATGAACTGAGGGTAGCACTAATAGCTTTTACAACTGTCCAGCAAAAAACAACCTGTCAGGGAAGAAACCCCAGAAGGGTACTCAAGCAATCCAGCTTACATAGAGTATTTGAGAGAGAAGTTAAGATGGGAGGCTGAGGAAAAAGACAAGCAGAGGGTCTTTGAAGCTGATGGGAAAGATAAACAGTGAGAGTTAGAAACTGAGAAGTTGAGGATGGAAACTGAGAAGTTGAGGATGGAAACTGAGAGAATGAGAATGGGGTTTGAGGAGAGGGAGAAGTAACGAACATTGGATGCGGAGATACAGGTGGAAAAGTTAAAATTTGAAAGAGAGAAGTTTCATTCTGATGAAACAAGAAAGGACAGAAACAAAACAAAGATAAAGGTTACACCAAAAGACTTTGCAGTGTTTGAGCCTGGACAAGATCCACAGATTTACCTCAGCACTTTTGAAAAGGCAGCTCAATTGTGGGAGCTACCAGAGGATAAATATATGCAATATTTATCAAACCTGATCAAGGGGGAGTTGGCAGAGGTATACCAATATTTCCCCTCAGACAAGCCCGTCACATATGCCGAGTTTAAAGAGGCAGTATACAAAAGGTTCAGACTGGGACCTGACTATTTTAGAAAGTTATTCCGAAACTGTCAGATCCAAGCAGGGAGGTCTTTTGTTGAACTGGGAGCAAAGTTGATGGATATATTTGGAAAGTGGATGAATAGTGCCAAAGCTCAGTCAGTGGAAGAGGTGAAAAGCCTCATGATACTGGATCAATTATTCCATCAGTTACCATCAGAAATAAGGCTCCTTGTCAAAGACCGTTCCCCTACATCGGTGCAGGAGGCCGCAGAGATGGCGGATCACTTTGCCTCCAATAGAACTGGCTGGGTGGGGAAAACATCAAGAGAGTTTAAACCCAGACCATATAATGGTGGCAGAAAGGATGTGGTGCCACAGCGAGTGAGTCCTCCAGTAAAATCTGAAGGGCACAGGACACCCCAGAGTGGATCTGTGTACCCTAAAAGTGAGGAGAAATTATGCTATAAATGTGGTAGACCGGGGCACCTACGTTTTCAATGTGAGGTTGCCAACCCCATTAGTAATCTTGCTCAGGCAAGGGCAGTAAAAACAGAACCAAAAGAGCTGACAACGAAAAATGTTCAGTTCTGCCAGATAATCTGGACAGAAGTAAAAGACTTGGATTCGAGTCTAAGAGAAGAAGTGTGTGTTCAAGGGGCAAATTATTGGGCATTGCTTGATACTGGTGCCGCTCAGACGTTACTGAGGCCAGATTTAATAAAATCTGAGGAAATATTACCTCAGGAAACGGTGACTATCCAAGGAGTGAGGGGTCAACCAGAAAGTTTACCTATGGCCCTAGTGAAAATGGAGTGGAGAGGCTGAGAGGGAAAATATAAAGTAGGTATTAATGCCCAACAACAAGAACCAATGATACTGGGAAGAGATGTAATGGGGGCACAAGGAAAATATATGTGGTAACCAGACAACAACTTGGCAGAGAGACAGAAGCCATGTTAACAGGGGCTGAAGAAAACAGGGTGCAACCTGTTTTCGAGCCTACGGTCCCCATAGCAACCCCTGGAAGGCCTGCTGAAGGAGACAAACTGTATCAAGTGGTCTCTAGTGTTGTGTTCAAATTGAAACCCCTGTGTTAATAAAACTATAATTCACTGGTCTTACCTAAACCAGCTTAGGCTTCATGAGAAATAGAACCAGAGTGGCATTTATCTGACTTTCGGTATAAAATGTAGATTTATTTCCTTGTGACCTGACCCTTACCAACATTCCAGTGGCTCACATAATAAAAGCCGGATTAAGCTGGAGACTCCCCTACTATGCATTTCATACCGTATATATGCTTATGGCTTTGCTTATTACTGTCAAAATGTTTCACACAGAAATGTCAAAGGCTGCTTTATTGTCCCTCATAGCTCTCGAGTTGTATCCCTCCCTTTTCATATGCAAGACGAAATGATACCATGTCTGTGTTTAAGTTAGAGGGCGCCCGGTTGCAATTGAACCTCCTCTTCCCATGCGCCGTTGTCCGTTCCTGCATAGTGCTTATCTCAAGGACATGTGAAATATGTAGACAAGTTGACAGTGCAATGTTTCTACTTTTGTTCTTCTCCTGTACCCCTTTTTGTTTGTCACATACGTCCTAAAGCTAGGGCAGTTAGCAATTGTTTCTTTATGTTTTATGACGTGAACATGATACTGTAAACTTCGGGGTAAACCTATATAAACCCCCATCTATCAATAAACGCGGTTCCCATGCTCACCTGCTTTGGCTTGTAAGTATTGGGTCCCCTTTGCAAAGGCTTTGTTTTGTGTTGTTTGATCTCTGATAGTGGGTTCATTTTTACTCAGCTCCGCACTCTCCCGGGGTGTAATAAGTGAGCTGGGGTAACAGGACAGCTTGCGTGTTGGGTTTGGATCTAACAATTGGGGGCTCGTCCGGGATCCCTTGTGCAGACCCCCTTTTTGCCATTGCACCCCTTAAATTGATAACAGGCGCCACGAGGATTTCCTCGGTTATCAACGCGAGCGGGCGGCTTTGACAGTTCGGGGATAAAGCACAGTTGAGGAAAAACCCGCTATCAGACGTCATGGGAAATACAGAGGGTGTGCCGGTCAAGGACAGCCCTTTGGGAATTATGTGCATGCTGTGGCAAGAGGAAGAGTTGCCAGTGAGGAGGAGAGGTTTAAAAAAGAAAAAAATGATACAGCTCTGTGAGGAGGAATGGCCGCGGATGACTGCAGTATCGGTGCCGGGTGAACGGTGGCCGAGGGATGGGTCCTTTGAAACCGTTCCGTTGTTGGGATTGCGGAGACGGATTGGGGATACCCACCCAGACCAATTGGAATTTTGGCTCCTATGGAAAATAGGGTCACAAAAATGGGACAGTCTTACTTTGATGGCAATAAGAACTCTGTCCATTGAGGAACCCCCTCCTTCTTATTTTAATGACAATACGTCAAGTAAAAGAACGGTCCTGAGCCGATCTATAATACCTTCTGCTCCGGATCCGCTCCCAGCTCCCGGGAGCAGAAATCCCACTCCGGAGAAGAGGTTTCTTTCATGTGTGTCGGATGATGACACAGATGAAAGGGAAGAGGAGAAGGGTGCCTCAGGGGGTATGGACACGCGCCAGCGAACAAAAGAAAAGAAAAGGCAGGAGGCAGAAGCGTTAGAGATGCCATTACTTGTACATGATCAGCCGTACGTAGATGCCCGAGGGGGCATCCAGCGTACCGAAGTAGTTGAGCTAAAGAGCTGGTTGGAATGGGATTTAAAGGAATGGAGTAGGATGGCTGGAACTTTTGGTGAGCAGCCAAGGAGAATTAGAGAGTTGTTGGGCAGGTTGTTCGAAAGCCACAATCCGACATACTCGGATGTGGAACATTTGCTGAGAAGGGTTCTGACAGGTGAAGAACGTAGCAGGTTGTGGACGTTGGAGACTGCATGGGCTGCGGAGGCAGCGGGAAATAGAGCTTGGTCGGACCAAGCACGGGTGGCTGCAGCGTGGGTAGCGGGAGACTGGACGCAGCCTCGCCGCGCCCAGCTGCAGACCGACAGGGATAGGCTGTTGACACACTTGGAGCGGATGTCACAGAAACCCCCCAACTAAGCTAAATTCATGGCAATAAAACAAGAAGCCAGTGAACCTCCCAGAAAATTCTGGTCGCGCTTGTTAGAGGGAGCACGTAGCTATACAAATCTGAACCCAGAAAACGTGTTGGATCACCCAACCCTCATTGCCAATTTCGTTCATCAAGCGCAGCCAGCGGTGAGGGATTATTTTCTGAATTTCAGACCCGGATGGGGGGGGGAAGCTGTGACAGTGATATTGGAAGTAGCGGATTTTGTGTGGGATAAGGACAAGGAGAAAAGTAGGAAGAAGGAGAAAAAAGAGGACTTTGAAATGCTGGCTCTTGCTATAAGAGGCCAGCCACCAAATAGAGGATTTCGAGGTAGAGGCAGAGGTTTTCCGAGGGGGCCGAGAGCCGGAAATCAGAGAGGAAGAGGACAAACGAGGAGTCCATGGCAAGGAGATAGGGCTTGTTTTCAGTGCGGAGAGTACACACATTTCAAGAAGGACTGTCCGTGGAGGACAGGGAACGTGCAACACATTTCTAACAACCCTTCTTACCCAGATTTCACAGGTGCGCAAGCGGATTACCCACCTCCACCCCCTCCCGTTGTCCAACAGACGCCGGCTTCATGGGATCAGTACGGAGGGCGCCCAGCACACCAACAATGACTAACTGTGGAAAGGGAGGGGGCAGGATCCGGTCTGATGAATCTGATGTCTTTAGCAGGGATGTTTCTTTCTCTCTCTCTCCCAACTCAAGAACCCAGACTGTCCCTAAACGTGCAAGGACAAGCGGTGACCTTTCTGGTAGATACGGGAGCTACATACTCCCTGATTAATGTAGCGCCAGGAAACTGGTTGAGTAAAGAAGTAAAAATGACAATGGGGGTAGATGGAAACCCCACGCCCATGTGCACAACACTACCGTTGCAAGTTAAATACAATGATAAAATGTTTAACCACGTTTTTCTCTACTCTGTTTCTTGTCCCATTTCCTTAATGGGACGTGACATGTTGTGTAAACTGGAGGCTACCTTAACCTGCACCCCTGAAGGGGTGGGCTTGCTGATGAGTGTATTAGGGGTGCCTGCGGGTAATACACTTAGACACAAACATGCAGGAGACGGTTTACTGGGAGACCTTGCTGACCTGCCATCTGACTTGTGGGGCACGGAAGATACAGACGTGGGGCTATTGCGATCAGTAAGCCCCGTTCGAATTCAGGTAAAGCCATCCCTCCCGCCACCAAACGTTGCCCAGTACCCTCTGTCATTAGAAGCAAGAGAAGGCATACGCCCCATAATAGAAGGCTTCATTGCAAAAGGAGTTATCCGGCCGCAGCGGACCCCCTGCAACACGCCAATACTACCAATAAAGAAACCTCCAAAGAAACCCGGAGATCCAGTCCGGTGGAGGTTTTGCCAAGACTTGAGGGCGGTAAACAGGTATGTGATCCCTTTGCACACTGTTGTTCCAGATCCAATAACAATTATCAGTCAGATTCCATGGGACGCGAAGTGGTTTACCGTGATTGATCTCAAAAATGCCTTTTTTAGCATTCCTCTCCACCCAGATTCGCAATATCTGTTCGGACTCGAATGGGACCAGCGCTCTTTCGTTTGGACCCGAATCCCACAGGGATACCGCGATAGTCCCGGGGTGTTTAGCCAATGCCTGAGGGATGATCTCGAAGGGTTCACCCCAAAAAGAGGTTCCGTGCTTGTTCTGTACGTTGATGATATTTTGATTACCAATGAGCACCAGGGGGCGCTGCGAGAAGACGGTAAGGCTTTTCTGTTATACTTGCATTCAAGGGGTCACAAAATAGACCCGAAGAAGATCCAGTGGCTATCAGAAAGAGTCAAATACTTGGGGTTTATCTTAACGCCAGAGGGGCGACAAATGGACCCGGGGCGTATTTCTACCATACAAAACTGCCCCCTTCCAAGAACAAAAAGGCAGTTAAGAGGGTTTCTGGGACTGATTGGGTTCTGTAGACCGTGGCTGCCATCATGTGGAGAATTGAGCAAGCCACTATATGCGCTTACTGCAAGCAAGGCTCCTGATCTGATACAATGGAGCCGGGACAACGAGAAGGCGTTTGAATTATTAAAGCAAAGCGTAGCCACGTCCATGTCCCTGAAACCGCCAAATTATGGGAAACCTTTTAATCTGTTTGTACATGAGAGATGTGGGGTGGCCAGTGGAGTTCTGACACAATTATACGGTCCCAGCCATTTCCCAGTGGCGTTTTACTCTCAACAGATTGACAATGTAGCTCGTGGGACCCCCACATGCACGCGCACACTGACTGCGGCAGCCTTGCTGCTAACCAAAGTGAAAGGACTGACCCTCGGACACTCCACCACTGTATGGACCTCCCATGCCCTTTCGGCTTTGCTGCGAAAGGGTACCACACAGGTGTTTTCAGCACAAAGACAGCAACAGCTGGAAGCAGAGCTGCTAGAGGATCCAAATGTCAGATTTGAACGCTGTGGACCATTAAATCCAGCCACACTCTTACCCGATTCACCCCTGCCCCTCCCGGAGCATGACTGTGTGCAAGTCTTACAATCTACCTTACAGATCAGACCAGACTTGTCTGATGAGCCATTGCCAGAATCGGATATTATACTGTTTACAGATGGCAGCTCCTATTACCAAAATGGGGTAAGATATACAGGATTTGCGATAACAACACAGTGGGAGGTGGTGGAGGCGACAGCCCTCCCAGGACGATGGGGAGCGCAAGCAGCAGAGATTTATGCGCTGGCCAGAGCATGTCAATTGTCAGCAGGTAAGAAAGTGACTATTTTTACCGACAGCAGGTATGCTTTTGGAGTTATACACTGTCACATTCATCTGTGGAAATACAGGGGGTTTACAACTGCAGGGGGCAAGCCTATCCAACACTTGGAGCTTGTGCAAAAACTGTTACAAACTATTCTTGATCCCTTACAGCTAGCAGTGGTGCATTGCAAGGCACATACTAAGGAACAGGACCCAGTGACTTTGGGAAATGCCCTGGCTGACCAGACCGCACGCCACGCAGCATTATTACCTATGAGTATGCCAACTCTGGCACTAGTGACCACTGCTTTTGTCCCGCCTGTATCTGTTTCAATACCCCCACAGGAAGTGAAGCAATGGACTGAACTAGGAGCGATCCTGAAACAACAACTATGGACCATGCCGGACGGCCGAGCGTGTCTACCCAGAGCGTTGTATCACGCAGCAGCAAAATGGTTCCATGACCATGGAGGCCATTACGGCATACTTGCCTTATCAGATTCGATCACACGTTTCTGGTATGCCCCTGGAATCCAACCCGTATGCGGCGCAATAGTGAAAGCATGCCACATTTGCCAAGCCAACGGACCAGCTTTACCAAACAGGGCCCCACAAGGGGGTAGACCCGTGCCGGCTGCACCTTTTACTCAGCTCCAAATCGACTTCGTTGATCTCCCTAAGGCGGAAGGAAAGAAACATCTCCTAGTCATGGTATGCCCTTTAACAGCATGGGTAGAGGCATTCCCAACCACAAACGCTATGGCAACAACGGTGGCCAAAATATTACTGAAAGAAGTAATACCGCGGTTCGGAATTCCAGAGGTAATAGACTCAGACCGAGGAACACACTTTACAGGACAGATTTTGACAAAAATTGAAGAAGGTCTGGGAATTAAACATGTGTTCCATACCGCTTACCATCCACAATCATCCGGAGCGACGGAAAGACAGAACTGGGAAATTAAGACAGCGTTGGCTAAGTATACTCAGGAAACAGGCTTAAGGTGGCCTCAGGTACTCCCTCTCGTTCTTTTCCATTTGCGTACCCGCCCTACCCGGGCGTTAGGGCTTTCACCGTTCGAATTAGTGTATGGCAGGCCTCCCACAAAAGGGGGGTGCTTGCCAAATGTAGAGGTTTCACTATTGGGGGGGGATCACATAACTGTATCCCAGTATCTTTCTTTGCAGACCAGGCTCCGGGAACTGTGGAAAGCTGCCGGATCCACTAAGACGGTACCCCTTGAGGACCAGGTGCATCCATACAACCCCGGGGACTTTGTTTGGGCAAAGAAATTCATGAGGGGCGATTCCTTGCAGCCAAGATACACGGGACCACATCAAGTCCTGTTGACTACACAAGCTGCTGTTTTCCTAGAAGGACGAAAGTCGTGGATACATCATTCCCACGTAAAGCCAGCTGTAGTAGCGGCACCGCCACCACCCCAGGTCCCCAAGATACGGTTGCAGAGGAACGAAGAAACCGGCCAGTGGCAGGCGGCACAATTCCCTTTCCAGAACGCGGACATTGAATAAGACATCAACACAGAAATGCTCCAACAAACAGAAAGGATGTCTATTTACTTATGGGGGATGACTGTGTTAGCTCGATATGCCTTACCCCTTTGCTGCCCCCCAAACGTGAAGATATGCAATGATAATGATTATTACTACCTGAAAGACTTTGGACGAACAATCCCAAAAACACGGGATTGCCCAGACCCTTTTCTTTACGATGTAAATCAGATAAAGGAAGGGATAGTGAAGGCTGACATAGCGGGACGGTTGTGTCATAAAACAGCCGTTATCTTGCAACATAATTATACTGGCCGCTGGGTAACGCATTGCACCCAGGCTGAAATCGAATGGCCTATTAGACTTGCACTTCGATGCTGGCAATATCGACATATGCCTAATTACGGCTGCCCTCCAGAGGTAGACATAACATCTATAAGTTCAGAATATAACATGCTTACTTTCCAGGTTAAATATGGAACAACCCAGCCCAAGATGGCAGAAAGACCAAAGTTTTGTGTAGGTATTGGAGAACCATCATGTTATGCATGGCTAAAAGATAAACTGGGCGCTCAGAAACCCATACAAGACAAGGTGACACAAGCTACACAAACCAGGAAAACATGGGGCGGGTTCAAACATAGAAACACTAAAAGAGGCGATGGGTGGGACGGAAATACTTTTGTTGCCTTAATGGAAGAAACAGCTCCGGAAAAGGGCACCTGTTATGTTTGTGCACACACCCCACCGCACGGACAGGCGGGAGTCCCCTTGACGGGGGCCCCATTGCCGTTAAATGACTATCTCTCCTTCGCCTCACATTCCAGCTCACAGGAACTAGAAGGGGGGTTGGTTCTTAGTGGGCCCATCGCTAGATCAGTATGCGTAGGCAGCGGAAGCCAGCCAGCGGGAGGGATGTTATGCGATGGCTTAATTTACTCTACAAAACCAGGTAATTGGTCTTTTATAAATGAAACACGAAAAGCAGCGGGTTTAACGTGGCTTTCTATTTGGCAGCATTTGCTACACCTGACTTTTGCGGACCACCATTTAGTACCTTTCCTTACAGATCTAGTGGATCATCAAACCCCAGCTGGACTCTGGTGGCTTTGTGGGCACTCAGCGGTAAGGAAATTACCAGTAACGGGCTCCTGGACCTGTACTTTGGGAAGAGTAGTTCCAGGACTCCGGGTTTCCTCCACATTGCCTACTCTGCGTCGCCGTAACAAAAGAAGCACAGGGGAGGCAGTGCTGAGAGGTTTCTTTCCACAGTATGGCGCAGCCAAAACATACCAGGAGCTCATAGAATTGTCTCAAGCTTTTGAGCGTTTTATGAATGATTCGGCCATTGCCTTTTCGGATCTCACCAACGAACAAGGGCAAATTAGAACTGTAGTTCTCCAGAACCGGCTCGCTTTGGACTTTTTATTGAGCTCCCACGGGGGGGTCTGTTCGCTGATAGGGAGCGAATGTTGTACCCACATAACAGACAGTAAGGCTGATGTCATAAAACACATTAACGACATCGGAAATATATATCACGAAGTAGAGCACATAGAAAATTTTTCCTTGTTCTCGAGCTTCTCCAATTGGTTTTCAGCCTGGCCCAGTTGGCATAAGATCTTATTTTATATTGTTGTAATAGGTGCCTTGTTAATTTCAGTTTGTTGCTGTGTACAATGTATTCCCAATTTAATGCAACTGGCCTCTGCCTGCCTGAACCGACTCACAGTGTCCCTTTTCAAAAAACCACAGCCAACTTACATGGAATTGGCTTTGAGACCGGCTTGGCAATCCAAACAAGGTGATGCAGCTACCTGAGAGACTAACTAGTCTCTCAGGGCTGAAAGGGGGGATTGTTGTGTTCAAATTGAAACCCCTGTGTTAATAAAACTATAATTCACTGGTCTTACCTAAACCAGCTTAGGCTTCATGAGAAATAGAACCAGAGTGGCATTTATCTGACTTTCGGTATAAAATGTAGATTTATTTCCTTGTGACCTGACCCTTACCAACATTCCAGTGGCTCACATAATAAAAGCCGGATTACGCTGGAGACTCCCCTACTATGCATTTCATACCGTATATATGCTTATGGCTTTGCTTATTACTGTCAAAATGTTTCACACAGAAATGTCAAAGGCTGCTTTATTGTCCCTCATAGCTCTCGAGTTGTATCCCTCCCTTTTCATATGCAAGACGAAATGATACCATGTCTGTGTTTAAGTTAGAGGGCGCCCGGTTGCAATTGAACCTCCTCTTCCCATGCGCCGTTGTCCGTTCCTGCATAGTGCTTATCTCAAGGACATGTGAAATATGTAGACAAGTTGACAGTGCAATGTTTCTACTTTTGTTCTTCTCCTGTACCCCTTTTTGTTTGTCACATACGTCCTAAAGCTAGGGCAGTTAGCAATTGTTTCTTTATGTTTTATGACGTGAACATGATACTGTAAACTTCGGGGTAAACCTATATAAACCCCCATCTATCAATAAACGCGGTTCCCATGCTCACCTGCTTTGGCTTGTAAGTATTGGGTCCCCTTTGCAAAGGCTTTGTTTTGTGTTGTTTGATCTCTGATAGTGGGTTCATTTTTACTCAGCTCCGCACTCTCCCGGGGTGTAATAAGTGAGCTGGGGTAACAGGACAGCTTGCGTGTTGGGTTTGGATCTAACACTAGTGAAGAAGCAGAGCAGTTCAGGAAAGAACTGAATAGGGATACAAGTTTGAAGCAAATAAAGGAGCAAGCCCTGACACAAAAGATTCCCTTTACTGACAAGCTGAGGAATCAAATTGTGTGTGAGAATGGGATTTTATATAGACTGTGGATGCCTGCTGAGAGAAAGGATGAATGCGAACCAGTGAAGCAATTGATAGTACCTAGCAAATACAGAACCAGATTGCTAGAGGTAGCCCACGATGTCCCATGTGCAGGACATCTGGGAATAAAAAAGACCAAGAGGAGATTGGCGGCACACTATTATTGGCCAAATATCTCCAAAGATGTAAAACAACATTGTCTATCTTGTGGTATATGCCAAAAGGTGGGGAAAAGTGGAGTAAAGACTAAGGCACCCTTAAAGCCCCTTCCTATAATTGGACAACCCTTTTATAGAGTGGGAGTAGATTTGGTGGGCCCTTTTTCCAAACCCACAAGGCATGGCAAGAAATATCTATTGGTAGTGGTGGATTTTGCCACCAGGTACCCAGACGCGGAAGCATTAAGATCCGTAGAAGCCCCTGTAGTGGCAGAGGCTTTGTTAAAAATCTTTATGAGGCTGGGTTTCCCTCATGAAGTGCTGATGGATCAAGGCAGTGTATTCATGGGAGACGTGATGCAGTGTATGTGGAAGTGTTGTGGTCTAAAACATCTAAAGACCACCACTTACCATCCAGCCACTAACGGATTGACTGAGAGATTTAATGGGGTTCTGAAGGGCATGATAAGAAGTTATGTTCAAGATCACCCACAAGACTGGGATGAACGTTTGGGGTGCTTCTTATTCGCGTACAGAGAAGTTCCTCAGGAGTCAACAGGCTTCTCACCCTTTGAACTCATGTTCACTAGAAAAGTGAGGGGACCTTTGGAACTGTTAAAAAATTCATGGGAAGGAACCCTGGGAGAGTACAAAACATCTGTAGTTGATTTTGTATTAGACTTCCGTAGCAAATTAACATCGATGATGGAAGCTGTACAAAAGAATTTGAGTCAAGCACAGGAGAAGCAAAGTTACTGGTATGACAGAACAGCCAGAGAACGTGTGTATGATGTGGGAGATATGGTTATGGCATTCTTACCCAGGAAACATGATAAATTACAGGCTAACTGGGAGGGACCATATACCATAAGAGAAAAGCTTGACACAGTGACGTATGTAATCACCACAAGCCAATTAAACAAAAACAAAGTGGTTCATGTAAATATGTTAAAGCCTTACCATACCAGGGATGCACAGGTGTTGCAAGTTACCTTATTCCCTGAGGGAAGTGGGCCTGAACTTCCGGATTTGGTACAGGAAAGCAAAGACAAAGGAGGAGTAGATCAAGTGGAATGGCCAGAGGAGGGGAAGGAGGAAGTAAAAGAAGAGATTCTGAGAGTTTTGAAAAACTATGGGAATCTCTTTAGCAATAAACCTGCCCGAACCAGTATAGCCAAACATTCCATTGATACTGGAGATCATGCCCCAATCAGATTCGTTCCGTACTGTGTGAATGGGAAAGTTTTGAGTGAAATCAAAAAGGAGGTCGAAGATATGCTGGAACTAGGAGTGATCAGGGAATCTATCAGTCCCTGGGCCTCAAGTATTGTCCTGGTTCTGAAAAAAGATGAAACGACAAGATTTTGCATTGATTATCGGCTAATCAATAAAATTACTGTCCCAGATGCGTATCCTATGCCTAGGGTAGACGTAATGTTAGAGTTATTGGGGGCAGCAACCATTATCTCTACAATAGATCTCTGTAAGGGATTTTGGCAAATGGAACTAGACGAGCAATCCAGAGCCAAAACTGCCTTCAGTACACCAGATGGGTTATATGAGTTTGTGACTTTACCCATGGGACTAAGGAACTCACCAAGTTCGTTTCAGAGGCTAATTAATACTGTGCTGCGAGGCATGTCAGATTTTGCAGTGGCCTATCTCGATGACGTGGCCGTTTTTAGCAAGTCGGTGCCTGAGCATGTCCAACACCTAACAACAGTATTAGAGGCATTAAGAAAAGCAGGCCTCACAATAAAAGCTAAGAAATGCCAGTTTGGGTTAAAGGAAGTAATCTATTTAGGACATAAGGTGGGGAGTGGGAAAATCACCCCCTTATGGAGCAAGGTGGAGGCAATACAATCGTGGCCTATCCCCTTAACTAAAAAACAAGTTAGGGCATTTCTAGGTGTGGCTGGTTTTTATAGAAAGTTTGTGAAAGATTTTGGGGAAATAGCAACCCCCTAGCATGAGTTGACAAAGAAAAAGTGTTCTGAGCGTGTGGTATGGACGGATGAATGTCAGAAGGCTTTTGATCTGCTGAAGCAAGCCTTGTGCCAAGGACCTATATTAATAGCACCAGACTATGATCAACCATTCATCGTGGCTACAGATGCGTCGGACCTCGCGCTGGGAGTCGTCTTGCTGCAGGAGAGAGAAGGCACCAGATATCCAGTGGCGTATCTGAATTGCAAGCTGACGCCAAGGGAGAAAAACTATTCGTCGGTCCAAAAGGAGTGCCTAGCGGTTGTGTGGGGACTGAACAAGTTGCGCCCATATGTGTGGGGACGAAGATTTACGGTAACAATGGATCATCGGGCCTTGTTATGGTTACAGACTATGAAAAACCATAACACTATGCTGCAGAGGTGGTCCTCGGCCCTACAAGACTATCAAATGGACTTCCAGTTCATCAAAGGCAAGGACAATGTATTGGCCGATGGACTGTCAAGGCAGGTGGCTGGGACTGCAGTGACGTGACCAGCCGGAGGAACAAAGAAAGACATTTTCCCCAGAGAGACTTGTTTTACTTGTTAACGCGACATATGAATCCTGGAACAGGAATAATACTTTGCCGTTATTTTTAAGGGGGGGGAAAATGTGATGTTCCTGTATTAATGTATATATGGTAAGTGCTGTTTGTATAGGAGATACATGGTAAGTGGAATGAAAGAGGAGGGGGGAGTAAATGAGCAGTAGAATGCTGGATGATTGGCTGAGTGTTAGAATGGCTGAGCGTATAAAAGGAAGAATGACAGTTGAATCTGGGTGGACGTGAGTGGGTTGTTTTGGTGGGTTTTTGAGAGGCGTTTGAGAGGTAGATGTCAGGAGAGTGTGGAGAAAGAGAGAGTGGGAGTTTTAGTTTATGATAAGTCAAGTATCATAGTAATAGATGAAACCATATGCTTATGTGCCTTTATAATCTTGTTATTTCTAATATTTAATAAACACTAGTTTGGTTTACTGGAGGCCTGATCCTTGGCTGGGGAATATACAGACCAGAGGGGAGGGCAAGGTACTTACCAAGGCTGAAGAGAAACTGTAACAATTGGTGGCAGCGGTGAAGGGAAGAATATAACACCACAAGTATCCAGAGCAACCCAGAATTATATGCATTCTGTATAGATCAAAGGGATTGGGACAGCTTAAGCACGCAGTCACAGAGGTAACCTGATTGAGAGTGACTCAGGCAGAGTCTCTGGGGATACTGGTTATAGGACGTGACTGGTGGTGCTGCCTAGCAGGGGGATCTGGTGAGGTCTATGCTAGAGCGGAGAGAGAAACCATAAAAAAAAGGACAGTCCGGACTGGTGGAGTACCTGGTGGTGCCTAGTGACAGGCAGTAGCCACGAGCAGATAGGAACCTGACAGGGAGAGCCAGGGAAGGGCGTCACAGTATGCCATTGTCATAATAAAATCACTGTTCACAAAACCGCAGGGGGGGGAAGCAAATCCCTTTTAGTTCTCTCCCCCACCAACAAAACAAAACAAACCTTTAAAGGTGTCTAGTACAAAATTTCCTCGACCCATTTGTCTGTAATTTGGCAGATTTCGTATCTAGGAGTTTGCTCTAGGGCTATGCTATTTTCATACAAACTGTCCACAAAACAATAAGGGAAGTTGTGAATCTTTTTTTTTATGACCCCAAATGGTTACTAGGGCAGTACTCTGGATTCATCTGAGGCCCGAGCCATTTGGACATATTTGGGCCTTGGCTGAGTCAGGTTCTGACAGGCACAGAACACTACAGGTCAGATTGGATGACCCGGAGCAGTCAGGGGGTGGGGCATTAGACAGGAGCAGAGGCATCTACAGCTTTCCTTCCTGCCTGAGTGCTGCCACTGCCCCACAAGATCACTGCAGGGACTAGTTTGCAAGGTGCTTTCCTGCAGGGCTCCTCCCTTTGACCCTGCTCAAATACCAGTATTTTAAAATCTAAAGTTAGTAAGCCTAATACCATGTCTTCTGTACATGGCTTCAATACTTGATAGGTTTTCTGTATTTTGCTTCTTGTTCATTTTCTTCTTCAATTAATTTCTCACATATTTCTCTTCAGGTTCTTTGTCTGATGTTTGGGGGACCATTGCTGGAGGATGGATTTATTAAGCTCATATTTGATTATGAAAGAAACAGTTTTAGGATTGGGGAAAAGCTATGAGGAACCAATACCTGCAGTATATATGAATGCCCAAAGTAACCTTTAAGAAATAATAATATGGAAAGGGTCTGATCAGTTGGTTGTGTTTATGGCACTTCTCAAAACACTACGCAGACATTTTCTCTCTGTGGGTGGCTTAGATTCTGGAGATTATGATTCTATTTCAGTAAAAGGAATCATCAGCTACCTTAATTAATAACAGCAGGTTTCTCCTCAGGCAATTCATATGCACCCTTCCAGGTCCCTGTCTAGGAGGAAGCAATGAGTCTTTTTGGGATTTCCATGCACTCGTGTTCTGTAATATTGTGTTTTATGGTGATGCATTGCAATGCTAAGAAACTTGCTGAAATGGTGAAGGCAACACTTATTTTCTCCTGACACTTTCTTCAACCAAAGCTTTTCCTAGACAGAAAGCAACATGAATAGCTCAAGGTGGCAGTTCTATGAATGCTTACCTGGAAATAAGATAATTGAACTTAGGGTGGCTTTCTTATAAGTAAATGTGAAGAGAAGTGAGCTACACATCTCACTGTTACTGACAGATGTGTTTTCATTGCTGGTGTAGGTATTGCTTTCTCACAAATTGTTTAAGAAAAACATTCACATCAGCCACCAGCCTTCTCACACTGAAATCCAAAATAATATATTTTAAGGAACCATATACTGCTTTGGCAAGAAACTAATTCTGAAAATAAATGACCCCCACCTTACTTGTATATTCTGGGGATGTCTTCTAGAGATGGTGCTTAAAGAAGAAAAGGTTTGTGGGGAAGGAATAAACACAGGAAGGGGCCTTACACTGAGGCTGTGAGCACACTAGTCACTTCAAAAGCAGCGAGAATGGTTTTTCTGGCTGAGTTTTGAAGTGGCTCTGCTCAGCCCTCGGCTGGACTCACCTCCCTTCCCCAATGCTAACTTCAGGTCTTTCAGGACTGCCCCCAGCAAAGTGTTGGGCCAATCACTGTTTCTGCCTGACAGCAAAGCATTTCCATTGGCCACACCTGGAGGGGCAATGGATTGCAAAATCTGTCTGAAGCTGAATTTTTTTTAAAAAAAAATGCACTTGAGCTGATCCGACCAGGTTTCAGAGTAAAAAGGAGCAGAGTTTGACCAGTGTCATGGACCCCCTTTTACAGAAAACAGAGGTGGAGATGCAGAATGGTGTATCTCTACCCTGAATCAGACTATTTGTCCACCCAGCCAAACATCTGTTCTGACAGGCAGCAGCCTCCAAGGTCTCAGGAAGAGGTAGTTTCCATCACCTGTCACCTGGTGCTTCTAACTCAGAGATGGGTAACCTGTGGCCCTCCACATTTTATTGAATTCCAACTCCCATCAGCTCCAAACAGAATGGCCAATGGCCAAGGATGATGGAAATTGTACTCCAACAACATCTGGAAGGGCACTAGTTTCCCCAATCAAAGGCTGCAATCCTAAATACATTTTCCTGGAAGTAATCCATATTCTTCCCAAGTCGTACTAGTTCATTTGGAACTCTATACATGCCCCAAGACTATGTGTGATTTGACTTTATTCTAAGCAATGACAGTGTAATTTGGGATAGATCAGAGAAACCCCTATTCAAGACAGTGATGATGATGACCTCCACACATGCCAGTCATGAGCAGGAGGTTGTAACTGTCCAAGTGATTTCCAGAACTCATTGTCTTATCTAATGCAAGCAACTGATACAAGCAACCTATAATTTGGTCATTAATCATCCCTTATGAATGAATAGAAGCCAGCTGGCAAGCATATCCAAGCTTGAGGAAACCAAGTTTCTGTTTTACACTTTCTCAAGAGGTTCAAGCTCATCCTCTTTCAAGGAGGACAACAGCACCATATTAGAATGATATTTGATGGGTATGGACACCCTTGGGACTAAGCCCTGTGGCAGAGAACCGCCAGGCTGACCTTGGAAACTCTTTCCCTGTGTCTTTTGTTATGTAACAACACTCATGTCCAGCCTAGACCTTTGTTAAAGGCCCTTGAAATTCAGGTTGAGGTTCACTGACATGTTTTCCCAATTTCATTTTTGATTTGTCCAGCTTTTTGAGACCACACCAGAAGGCTGATCCATGTTACTCTTCTTCAGGTAAGGGGATCCAGACCCTGGTTTCCAACAAGCCAGAATGAATTGTGCCTGACTTTTACTCATGGACTCCAGTCCATTAGAAATAGTGCAACTCCATACTATAGTAAACATTAAGCTCTTTGCTTCCCTGTTTTCCTCTTACCCCTGGGCAGATAAATATTAAGCATCTTAATTCTAATACTTCTTCCCAACATCTGTATTTTCCCAATCTCAGGTAACATCCACACATTCCATTTAAAACACTATTATTCTACTTTAACTGTCAGAAGAACATAAGAACATAAGAAGAGCCTGCTGGATCAGGCCAGTGGCCCATCTAGTCCAGCATCCTGTTCTCACAGTGGCCAACCAGGTGCCTGGGGGAAGCCCGCAAGCAGGACCCGAGTGCAAGAACACTCTCCCCTCCTGAGGCTTCCGGCAACTGCTTTTCAGAAGCATGCTGCCTCTGACTAGCGTGGCAGAGCACAGCCATCATGGCTAGTAGCCATTGATAGCCCTGTCCTCCATGAATTTGTCTAATCTTCTTTTAAAGCCATCCAGGCTGGTGGCCATTACTGCGTCTTGTGGGAGCAAATTCCATAGTTTAACTATGCGCTGAGTAAAGAAGTACATCCTTTCGTCTGTCCTGAATCTTCCAACATTTAGCTTCTTTGAATGTCCACAAGTTCTAGTATTATGAGAGAAGGAGAAAAACATTTCTCTATCCACTTTCTCAATGCCATGCATAATTGTATACACTTCTATCATGTCTCCTCTGACCCACCTTTTCTCTAAACTAAAAAGCCCCAAATGCTGCAACCTTTCCTCATAAGGGAGTCGCTCCATCCCCTTGATCATTCTGGTTGCCCTCTTCTGAACCTTTTCCAACTCTATATGGCTTCCCCTCAAATAATCCTGGGGACTGTAGTTTGTTGTTAGGAAATTCCTATTACCCTCTCAGAGCTACAATCCCCAGAGATCCCTGGGAAGAGGGATTAAACCACTCTGAGAATTGTAGCTCTGTGAGGGTGATATGGGTTTCCTCACAACTCTCAGCATCTTTCACAAACTACACTTCTCAGGATTCTTTTGGGGAATGCCATGACTGTTTAAAGTAGCATAATAGTGTTATAAATGTATAGTTTGGCCTCATTCTATCCCAGGTCTTGTGACACCAGGAACACTCATACTTTGCATGTGAACTTTCCCCCTCCTTAATTCTTCTTCTCTCCTCATAGATAAGCAGGGTTCTTAGGACTCCACCTCGTCTCTCTGTAGAAGGAATTTCTGTGCCTTAGCCTTCTTTTGCCCTATTTCTGCAGTAGTAACTAAGGATGCAATCTTAACCCCACTTGCCTGGGAGTAAGCATCATTGAATTCAATGGGACACAATTCTGAGTAGTCAGGGTTAGGACTGCACTGTTAGCATATGGTCTAGGCAACGTGGGGTGGATAGTCTGTGTAATGTGTGGTGGTTAACTCTTTTTGTTTCTGTACCAGCATTTCAAGCTGCAGTCATTACTTGTCCTGTTTCAGGCCAGGTCCTGATTGGAGATGGTCCCCAACAAGGCCCACAAACAGTCGAGCACATAACTAATAGTTCAAGGTGAAAAGGTAGCCCACATTTGGTCACATAGAGACAGCAGTTCAGGCACAGTGTCCAAGGAGTAGCTACATGGCTGGTGCAAAGACATTTCAGCAACTCTTCCAGCCTAGTATGGAGGCTTTTGAGCTGAAGCTGCTGGAACCACACCCAGGGTCCAGCTGAATTCTATCAGCTGGTATCAAAGAGAGGTCTCTTTATGAGGAGGACCTTATTCCTGAAGAGTCTTTCCCCGAAGTCTGGCATTTCTCCTTCTGGAGCCAATTTCTATCTGCCATTTAAAATACCATCACTCATGTGGGGTTAGATTAATCAGGAGCCATAAGTGCAGTATTGTGGGTCCTCTTCTGTGGAACTCCCTCCAAGCTGAGATCAGACCAGCCCCCCTCCCTATTGAGCTTCCAGCACTTAGTGAATACTTTTTTTAAATTTCAGTAGGCATTTTAAATAAACTTTTCTGGTTTTATGGTTTACACAGATCTGCTTATCTCTATTGTATGTGATCCCTTCAGCTTTTGAGGCTGAACTTTCCTGCTGCATGGATGACCCCTGCCACCTGGTCCGAGAGTCCCAACTCTTCCTCATCTCCAGATCTAGTCAGGTTCTGGGCTTCATTACTGTACATAACAGGGGCTCCAAGTTATCCTCTGATCAGAAATCTTCCCACTGAGGCATGCCATTATTCTTACCTCTATATAATTTTATTATTTCACTCAAAAAGATCATAGCCACAGCCACAGTGTGGTCAGTACAGGCTTTCCAGACCAAGCACATAAATACTGCTTGTCACTGGCAATTTCTAAATCCCTCAAAGTAAGCAAGATCATCATAGCCAATGAAATCCTGCCTATAGTGTTATTGCTAATTTCTGAAATCAGCATTTTCCATGAACATACATGAAAGATATGGGTTCACATGCATGTATGTGCTACAGATACACTAACAGATCTGGTAAGAGACATGCCTCAAATTTCATTCTAAGTATTTTGTGAAACTTGCCCTGTACACTGCAAATGTTTATTTGATGACTCAAAACTGAGCAAATCTATTTATGGGTAGTGCTTTTTAAAAAAGGAATCTGAAATTGTTATCTGGCAACAGTGAAGCTGAAAGTTCAGAGGTTTTCACAAGCAGCTCTGGGCTTTGCAAGAAGTAAGAGGGAGATTTGCTTTCCCCATCTCTTATGGTACATGTAGAGAAAGTCCTCTCCCGAATAATCTTTGGGGCTAATAATTGAAGACTGATGGAGCCTCCAGAAAAATACAACAACAAAAAGATTTTGAGAAACCTGATTGATAGTACACTAGTACACTAGTAGTAACCCCTGCAGTAGATATTAGGGCAGAAGTTTAAGTCATGCCTTTAAAGGTGATATTCTAATGGCACTCTTTATGTGATAATTGTGAAAATACTTCAGGAAAAATACTTTTTGGAACTTCTAAAAGCAAATGTAAGTAACACTGCTTGGATAATTTAGTATGAAAATAAAATAGAGGCAGATAATATCAGCCTCAATATGCTAAGATAGTGGAATCTGGCCCAGATGTAGAAGGATATTTAAAGCAGGTTAGGGATTTAATTACTGCTCATGATGATGCAGGATTCTTGCAGATGTCTTCACCATATGTCTATTATATTCAAACTAAGCAGACCCTTAAGAGTTATTTTCATTACTTCTCCATGGAAGGCTTTTTTGGCACAAAGTTTTCAAAATATGCTGTCTCATAGGGGTGATACTGTATCCCTCTGATGGAGTAATATTTATGTATTTGTGGTTCTGAGTCAATTGAGAATGTTTTCCACTATGTATTTTATTAGATTATATATGCAAAATCTTTTTACCACTTAATATGATCACTTAATATAATTAAAATATCTATGCAGTTTAGATGAAAACAATAAATATACAACATTCAATAAAATGATCTAAAACCTAGATAAAAACAAAACACAACTGTATATACACTAATTCTTGGAAGAATTTTGTTTAGAACCTATAAGATGGTTTCTCCAATTCAGATGATTTGTCTAAAACAGAGTACAATCCTATAATGATTACTTGGAAGTAAGCCTCACTTCAGTCAATGGGGCTCACTCCTAAGAAAGAAGTATAGGATTGCAGCCTAAGTTAGTTGTACTTATGTCTCATATATCTCATTGTTTTCAAAGGGAGCTAAGTACAACTAGCTTGCTCTCAGTCCAATCTAGTTTCTTTCCCCCAGTGAAGACGCATATGTTATATACAGAATTGCAACATTGGCAGTGGCTGCTCAGAAACAGAGAATGAAGTTTAATGACACAAATGTACAAACTGCAAAGACATGTATATTAATGAATAGTTGGCCTGTTGTGTCTTGCCGGAAAGTACCTTTTAACATTTTCTGAAATAAGCCACTCAGTCCTATGCACTGAACTCAATGAGACAAGATTAAGCTTACTGTAACCTTATTGTTGTCATTTGTAACAATCTTCTGTTAACAATTTTAATCTTTGTTGAAATTGTGTGATTAACTTTTGGCTGAACAATAAAAATTGCTGTCTTCACAGATAAACTGCCAGGTCTGAGGAGAACTTGAGCAAAGTGCCCGCTGCGGGTCCACATGCCACCATGTGTGTTTTCTTCCTTCCTGTGACAGCTTTCCTGTTCTGCCTTTCTCCTCACCCTGAACACTTTCTCCCCCCCTCACTGCTGGTTGCTCCACTCCTCCCCCCCCCCAGCTTGTCAGGCGGCAGCAGAAGCCAGCAAGGGATCCTTTTTTCCTTTTACAAAACATTTAGACCCCTCTAAATGTTAAAAAAGAGATGTTACCAGTGATTGGCCTTAGTCCTGATGTGCCCATGCTAGGTGCTGACACTGGGCCTGTTTCCCACTGCACTGCCATTGCCCATCATCTGCTGCTGTTTCTGGCAATCATTGGTGGGCTTGGCTTTGGGATTCTGGACCTAGCCCTCACAGTACGGCCCTAATGGCATGACTCTGTGCTCATTCTGGCTGATGGCAAAATGCTCATGTCCCCTGAATTTTTTGTGGATTCTTGTAGTTGAATATAGACATCCTATGTCTTCCTGATTCACAGGAGAAATCTGTAACCACCAAGGTAATAAAAGTAACATTATCTCAGAACTCAAGCTCACAGCCGGTTCTGCGATTGAGAGACAGCAGGCAAGGATGCAGCTAAACACTTGTCTCTTTCCAAATGAGGTAACTACAGGTGGAGACAAGCAACACAGGAATAAAAGACTCATAATAATATTAGACCAGGGCAGGCAGGTGATACTTCCTGGTTCCTATAAAATAGAGATGGAGAACTTGTTGCCTTCCAGATGTTGCTGGACTCCAACTTCCATCAGCTCCAGCTAGGCAAAGGATAATAGGAATTGTAGCCCAACAATATTTGAAGAGCCATGGGTTCCTCATTCCTGCTGCAAAAGCTCCAGGTTAGGCTTGCTTGCTGGTCTGAGAAATTAGGAGACTTTGCCGTGTCTCTCCTTGTTCTGATTACACATCACCTCTGCATCAGCTCCAGCTTAAGAAGAGTTTGGTCTTTTACATGGTAAAAAGAAATAACTTTCTTCATTTATAGACACTTCTCATATGAGAAGCTATCCATAGCAGATGAAAACTTCAGGGAGTCATGTTAGCATCTCAAATAATGTAAATAGTGAAATAACATAATCTTTTCTTTCTTTCTATTGAACATATTGCCACCTTAGCCTCAAAAATTAACTTCATAATAAGTCTATCTCTTTATTATACTGTTAAAGGATTGTGAAGGTGGGCTTGGATGATGTCTCTGAGCACCCTTCTAGCTTACAATGGTGTGCCTGTAAGAGATGCAGCCTGCAATGGAGAGATCTGCTAAACTTGGCAAACCAGTTTCTTTTGCATAAGTTAATCATTTAGTCAAGTCAGCCTCTGAGTTAATGGGCTTATTAAGCGGTCAATCTGCATATCCAAAGGGATGTAGCCGAGAGAGATCCTGTTGCTATTAGAACTCTTTTCAGGAGAGAGTCCCTCCTCTTTCCCATCCTGGAGCCAAGGAGAGGCTTGTGATTTTTAGTCTTGTCTTGGGGTAAAGCAAGAAAGACACACAGAGAGGCCTGTTCTCTGTGTCTGACCCCCAAAGCTGTGGGTGATGGGGAGCAAGATCTGAAGGACTATTAATGCTGAGAACATATTATGCTCAGGCACAATTTCTGCTGACCTTCCTTCCAAGGAAACCAAAACCAGGGTAAGCTCTGGCATCCCTGGAAGTCTCACACTGCCCAGAGATTGGGGTGGTGCACAATACCAAATGCTATTGCTGGCACTATACAGCCCAGCAGTTTCCACTTTCCAGTCTTGTGTAGGTTGAAACATTTTGTTTCAGAATAAGGCCTTAGTTTACCAGTTCTGTGCCTCTTCAAACGTCCACTGCTTCATGATCACAGTACATACACCTACTTTGAAATTATCTCTACGTATGACTTAATTATGATTCTAATTTTCTACATTGTCTACATCTTCAGAATTCAGCGAATGCTGGCCTGCATCAACTGGCCACTTGCAGTCCTTTCTTGGGAACTTCTGAATTGGCAGGATTCCCATGACTCTAGACTGCAACAGACTGCCTTTGAAATGTGATGGACTCTGCAATCTGCATTTATAGCTGGAGTGGATGCATTGTGTTGGCTGAGCTGCTTGACTGCCATGGCGATCCAATTTAGCTATCAGTTTGTAATATGATTTATTCTACATCAACAAAAATGGTTGAATTTTTCCTTATTTGAATTTATTGTTGGCTTTTGTAAACTTGCTTCTCTCCGCACCCCCAGCGCTTTGTATTTTGATATTTTGAATGTTTGCTGTGAGCCACTTTGGGCACAGCATGCTGTAGAAAGGTGGCATATAAATAAAATCAATCAATCAATACATCACTAATAGGAGGTTATTTTGAAAGCTGATGGTAAATATATGGTTGATCTAACTCTATTTCTTGAAAAAATTATGCTATTGGGGGGAAAATATGTCCAGTGATTGATAAGTTTGCACTTGCATTGTTGAATGTTTGCCTCATATTAAAACATTTTATCAATGTGCTTGTCCAGTATTATGACCTCGAGTTGTCCCCTCTCTAGCTGGAGAATTAATTTTATCACATTGTTATGATGAGGGTTGCACAGACTGTTTTTCATAATGAAATGAGCTCATATGTAAATGCTCTGGGAAATGGGGTCTGGTGCTTCGCAGACTTCTCAGTCATAGATCAGCAATTAAGTCTTCTCTGGGGAAAGAATGAAATTGAAGAGGAGAAGGATTACATTAGCCTACTGAGTTATCATAAAACTAATATTCTCCCCAGGATCTTAAGCTGAAACTTTCATTATGGCTTCCACTATTCCTATGAACTATTCATGGCATTAGAGTTCAGCTGGCTTTGTACCCTATCTACAGTGGACAATCCTCTGTTTGAAGGGCTGCCAGAGGACACTGCTCTTTTTTTGAAGGAGTCGTCTGTTTGAAGGACTGTTGGTCCAAGTCTGGTTTAAAGATGATTGCAAGAAGGCAAGACAGGAGCCTCAAAGTTGCAGATCAGCCAACTGAGCACAGGTCACCTGGTCACAGTCTCCTCACTATAGCAGGATATATTTTATTTCTATTTAAATTATAGTCATTATTTCTAAATGTACAGCTTTATGTATATATTAGCATATGCACAATTTATTCAAATCTGTGCCTCTTTTTCTCTTCTTGTTTTGGTGATGCATTTCCTCTCTTTTGGTAAGGCATCAGTGCAGTGGCTGCCCTAATTATAGTCTGTGATGGTTCCAGACTAGAACTGTATCACTTCATTTGGTTTGCAAGGAAGCTGTAATAATCCACTGTTAACATCCACTTTCAACTGGTGTGGCTTTTTATCTGACTGTATTTTATTATGAGGTTGTCTTTGTTTTAATCAGAATGAAATTCTGTGAAGATTGATTTTCAGCATAAATGCTATGAATTACACGTTTGGGCTGAACTTTGGAATGTGCTTGTGGTGCAGGCTTAGCGAAAGAAAAACAGTTATGCCAGCTTTTTAGGGGTTGGGCAAGTGCTCCGTGTTGCAATCAAATAATGAAGCAAATCAGGATGATTCAGAATGATTTTATTGCTCCCCAAGTCAAACCACTATGTCAACAAAGCACTGTCAGGCAGACCTGGGTCCCCAAAAAGCCTTGTGTCACTCTGTCATACTTTTTCTGTATTCTGTTTTTCTGTACATTAAATCTATATGTTTTTCTGTGTTTCTCTGCTCTAGGTCCATGAGCTTGCAAGAAGTGAGGCTGTCTGAATGCTGTTGTGGAACAAGTTTTTTTAAAAAGAAATTAGCACAAAAAATTGTATTTAAATATGCAATATTAACATTTTCTCACAAAATATGCATTTATAAATGTATTTTATCTCAAAACACAGATTTCTAAACATATTTTATCATAAAATATTTTAAAATGCATTTTTGCATATTTTACTGAGCTAAATAGTGCCTTGCAAAATTTGGTAAAATGCAAAATCTGAAAAATAATTCCATTCCACTTTGCATATTAGTTCAGGAGGTGCAGATTGGGTCAGTTTGCACCAGAAATCACAAAGATTGAATTCATTAAGTATATCTAACTGACACTAGATCCCAAGACAGCCAATAGTGTCTAAAGTGATATTAATTATATCATTTGTGTATAATTAATATTCATACATAGAATAGTGCCTAGTCTGACTATAAGTACTATTCAGGGAGCTTAAAGAGACCCAAAGACACAAATCAATCCTCAAATATTTTAAAAAAGACCAGTTTGGAGCAGGTCCAGAGACATTATACTTGGTCCCTCCTCTTACCAATATTTAAATATGACCTTCATGATCTGGACATTAAAGATAACCGCAGTAAGTCTTATGTTACTCTTTGAAGAAGCTCAAACTTAAGCTCTGGTGAATTCTCAGGGAAGGAGTAATTCACAGTTGAGAAATAGGCACAAGGGATATCTCACTGCACACTCTTGCACTGCAGTATAACTGTGGTGTGGTCACGCTCTGCTAAAAAGTGCTTTTGCAGTGATAGCGCCTGAATTGTAGAACTCCCTCCCTAGCTCATTCCCCTAACTTTTGGGGTGATTAGGAACAAAATACATGTAGGCCTTGTTTGTCCACCTCCCATCAGCCTCAGATAGCAATAGTCAGGGGTGATGGGATTTGCAGTCCAGCAACATGTGGAGGACCGCAGGTTCCACATCCATTAGAGATCCAAGTAGAGCCTTGTATGCCTCCTGGGTTTTTAATGGCTTTATAGATCAGAACCAGCAGCTTGTACTGAGTCTAGAAGATAACAGGTCCTACATGATGATATACAGACATGAATGTGCTATTATTAGGCCTGATAATAGATAAAAAGACCATGAAAAGCATTCTGAGTCCATTCTGGGCAGTTATGAATCCAGGACCTCCCCAGGGCTACAAACCTGGGTGACCAGAGAAAGCTGATCTTCATGTGTTTTTACATTTTTCGTGATGTGAACCGTAACCCCTGAGTCATAAGACCCACCAGTAATCATTACTTGAGCCTTATATAGATGAAATTTCAATATGCTTACCTGTGCCCTCACCCATCAATTGGCATGAAGCCATGAAAAGTTCTTTTAGAGCTTGTGTTTTACTTCCTCTTTTCTGGATGTTCTCACAGAACAATATAGAGGCTTTAATTAATGGCGGGCACAGTTTCTCTAGCGTTGTCTGGCTGTCTGTGGAGTGACATGTATCACAAGTAGGAGGGGAGAGTGCATGATGTCACTAGTGATGCCACAAGCACTAGTCAAAAAAAGTCTATCAAAATCACACAACCACATTCATGCAGCACACCAAAATGCAGAACGTTTGCTTTCATGTGTGGTCAGTGGGAGAGACTCAATTTTCCCAATGACAAGGATGCTACAGTTTGAATGTAGGGAATATATATGGGAAAAGACATCTGGATACCCTACAGCAGCTGAATAACAAGTGTAGATTTATTGCATAAGAAAATGACCATCTCGTAAAGGATCAGCATTGCACAGGCTGAATGTGCCTGAGATGAGCAACTGATCTGTGAATAGCCTAATTCTGATGAGAATTAAGCCTTGCTTAATTTCTGGTTATTTGATCTCTTCATAAACTCTAATAACTTCTCCACAAATCTTTTTATGTACATGGCCTCCTCATGATCAGGCATATTAGAAAACTGTTCCTTAACCAATTTATGTTCTAGTGTCAGGAAATATTTAAGTCAAATGATGGTTCTCCAATTAAGACTTAGAATCCAGGAATGGGTCACATAACTCTAATAGGCCTCATCAATAATTTCACAGCCTATTTAATTGAGAGCTTGAATGTTGGTTCATGAATATTCATCCATAATGTGTTGGCTACAAGAGAGAGCTTTGCATTCATCCACCTTCCCCACTGTGCATGCAACCTTGAATATACACCAAGGCCTATGAGTAAGTCCTGCTCACATAATTAATCCAACTCTTTTCTCATAGTGGCCAAATCACATGTCTGAGGCTTTCTCCTAGAAATGTTTACACATGTAGGCTCCAGTACACATTCAATGTTCCACATGTTGTGGCAGCTGCATCACCCTGCCTGCACTCTGCCACTTGTACAACCTAAACACACAATGGTTGGGGCTAAGTGTGAACTGGACCTGAGGCAATGCAGTACGTGCTATGGGGTGGATGACATCGGGGAAAAAACCCCATAGGCTCTTAAACAAAGGCATCAGTTGGATATCTTCACAAAATGTTTGATAACTTCTGTTGATTTGTGTTAGAAGAATTGGTTGATAAAATCGACTGCTGTTCTTTTGGTATGAAGTCATCTGCCTACCAGATATGCTGCTCTACAAATAATGGTGTTTTTTTTATTTGTGATCTTTCTCCCAAAAGACTTATTTATCGTCTTAGCCAATCTGTTATTTCCTTGAGGAATATAGGTTCTACAAGGTTCTGCCATCTAATTAACTTGAAAGTTCACACTTAATCTTAAGCCTACATCTCATGAAATTTTGAAGGGTGCATTTTTGATTTTGTGCATCTAACAAGCACAGTGAGAATACTTAATAAAATATTCAACACAACATCACTTAAATAGCTGGTGCCAATGCTTTCATAATAGGCTGTGTTAGGCAGTCATTCATTGAGAAATGGCTGCCCATTAGGCAGCCTATCCTTGGTACCATTTCTGAAAGTTGCTTTTTGTAAAAATAATGGATACAATCTAGCCACAGTTGACCTCTAAAACAGTTCAATCCTATGAATGTCCACTCAGAAGCAAGTTCCACTGAGCTGAATGGAGCTTACTCCCTGGCAAGCGTATATAGGATTGTAGCCTGAATATCTTACTGGAATGTGTAATATGCTATAGCTACCACATGGAAGCCACTTAAAATAATAAAAAGGGAGCTGAGTGATGTATATTATTACTTCTATTGCTTATTGCAGCATCACACCAGTCTTAGTTTCTGATGCTCTAGGATAAGACACCTTGTAAGCGTTCCCAATAGCACAGGGCTCTGATATAGGCCTGACAATGTTAGGCTGCCTAGAATGCTGCTTGTGGAGTTCTGAAGAGCTCTGGGTTGTTTTTTGTTGTTTTTTGTTATGCAAAGTTGCACGTGCAGCCACATACTGGGTCAGGATTGTTGGGTTGTGCAGTTGACCCAGAGAGAGGAAGTGGGCTGACTCCCACCTGATCTTGCGAGAGCACCTTACCTATTGTGAGGTCGCACAAGATATTGTGAGGGGGCAGCACAGTGCCCTTATGTAAGGCCTGGCTCTGCGCCACCTTGGCCTCTATATTTTTAACTCCTTTGCAGAGTTTGGATTGTTGTGGGACACAGAGTTTTTTGTTACCAGAAAATGGCACCAAAGAAGAGGGTATGTGCTGAGTGAACACTCTTCCTCCCCCCCTCAAAAGAAAGGGTTTGGAGGGAGGAGAGCCTAGCCTGTGGTGGAGGCCACACCTACCCCCCACAGGTGAGGAGAAGTGGGAGGGGGCCTTGAACAATATATTGCAGTCGTTCATCCAACTTAATGAAAAGGTGGGCCAGCTGTGCACTGGGGGCTCTCAGACACTCATTGAGGACTCCAGCCACCCAAGGCAAAAGACCAGCCACCAGCTATGGAGACGCAAAACATGCTGATCAGGAGAAAGGCAATGAGGGCTGCACTTAGGACATCATCAACAGTGAAGATCGGGCAACCAGATCAATGAGCCATACCAGATGCTACTGCAGCAGAAGGTGCCATAAGGGGAGGGATAAGAACATAAGAAAAACCTGCTGGATTAGGCCAGTGGCCCATCTAGTCCAGCATCCTGTTCTCACAGTGGCCAACAACAGTGAACTAAGGGCAATGAAACAGGCTGGACAACAGAGCGCAAGTGGCGAAAAATGTGCTGTGAGGCTGATTGGGCACAAATAAAACATCATAACCGTGCCTACTGTGTGGCAGTGAGGGTGGCGAAGAAGCCCACTTCTTTGCCACCATAGCATCCTCAAGTAGCCGTCCAGTAGAGCTTTTCCTTATTGTCAGGGGTCTGCTGACATCGACTCCAGGAAATGGAGTTTTAGACCCTTTGAAGGCCCACTGTGAATTGTTTGCAAGGGTAAAATTGCTTCCCTCCATAGTAATCTTGATGCCCCATCCACTTCTACTATAGTCCCCAGCAGGGCCGGCCCCAGACATGCCAGGGCCCTTGGGCATCAGCTTGCCCTGGGCCCAGACATGTGCACATGTGTGTGCGAGCACATGGCCCCCCATGCCCCCACCTACCTGTCTCTGCTCCCCTTCCCCCCACACCCCACCTACCTGTCTCCCCTTCCCCTGGAGCTACAGGGGTCCCTGAGGGGGCCCTCCGCTCCCTTACTGTGATCCACGGCAACAGCTGCGGATTGCAGGGCAGGAGCTTCCGCCTGCCCACCATTCCCTCGCCCCACTTACCTGTCTCCTGTCTTTTAGTATTGCCATTAACCAAGATGGAGGACACGGTTTCCCTAAGGGGATGAAGCCTCCGCCGCCATCTTGGTTGATGGCACACATGCATGCTAAGTGCGCACATCTCTGCCATCAACCAAGAGTCTTTTAAGTCTTTTAAGTAGAGACCTTATCCCAGTTTGCATCTGTGCTGGAATTGCTTTTCAAGATGTTTTTAAGATGTTTTGTTTTAGTATGTTTTAAAGTCTTTTGTTTTTAAGATGTTTTAAAGTACTTTTAGTGTTTTTCCTTGCCACCTCGGGGCTCCTTCTGGGAGGAAGGGTGGGTTATAAAGTCAATAAATAAAATAATAAATAAATAACCCCTCTTGGTGCACATGGCTAGCCAGGCCATTTATGTTGCTGGTCCCAATATGAGACCTCTCTTTTTAGGGGGCCTTTTCGTTGGCCTTTTACAGTGCCTAGGGGGTTGGGGAATTCACAGCAGTGTCAAAACATGACCAGGCAGGGCTGCACACCTGCAGGATGTAGCATTTGGCATTGGTGTTATTGAGTTAACTTCGTGCCACTCAGAAATGGACCAAAAGGCAAAAGCAAGGACAAAAGGAAGTACTTCTTTACTCAGCGCATAGTTAAACTATGGAATTTGCTCCCACAAGACGCAGTAATGGCCACCAGCTTGGATGGCTTTAAAAGAAGATTAGACAAATTCATGGAGGACAGGGCTGTCAACGGCTACTAGCCATGATGGCTGTGCTCTACCACCCTAGTCAGAGGCAGCATGCTTCTGAAAACCAGTTGCCGGAAGCCTCAGGAGGGGAGAGTGTTCTTGCACTCGGGTCCTGCTTGCGGGCTTCCCCCAGGCACCTGGTTGGCCACTGTGAGAACAGGATGCTGGACTAGATGGGCCACTGGCCTGATCCAGCAGGCTCTTCTTATGTTCTTATGTAGGATCAGTTATTCCTCTTTGGACATCCTTTATGGGTGGTCCCTTCTCTATGCATGACCTGCAGGATTATTTGAGGGTACATCCCCCCACTGGGGGTCAGCTGTTCATCCAGAGTGACTCCTCACTGCCTACAAATCATTCATTCGCTGGAGTCATGAGAACTTGTTTAGCATGGTTTAGCTTAAACCCAAGTGAATATGGAGGCACTCTTTCAGGATAGGGGCAGCAACATTGGCTGCTGAGTGGGGTTTACAGGGCCTGGGCCAGATCTGAAGCCACTTTGCTCTGGTTTTCAGTGAGACTCCAGCTGTAGCAGCACAAGAAAAAAAGTTTCTGGGAGGGCAGAGAAGGAGCAAAGTATATTTCTAGGTGAGAAAAATATACTAGGTGGGGGGAGGTGAGATCCTTGTTTGGGAGGTGCTTGCCCCTTGCCCCCTCTGGTGCCACCTCTGGATTCCAGATGCCTGGCAGACACCACACTGGGTCTTTTTGCACTGGCCAACTCCCATAAGGTGCTCCTCAGTAGTCGTTCTGAGGCAATTGTCAGACAACCATTGTGTTGTCTGAAGGAACATCAATTCTGCACCCAGTGCCATGCCAACTCCACTTGCCTACTATCAATACAGCTGTGGCCTGTTTCAACTCACACATGGCTTATGGTCTGTTAATTCCCACACCTTGCACAGAGAGGCAGCATGATGGGTATACATCACAAAACAGAGCAATGTAGGATTTTTAAAAAGCCTAAAGCTTTTCACATAAAAAACCCCAACCAAAACCTCCACTGCTGCTAAAAAAAGAACAATCCAGACCTCGTCAGTGCTCTTCAGGCAACATTTTAGATAACCTCACTTATTAGAAAGCCCATGTACCTTGAGAAACAAAATGATATATGAGAAGATAGAGCTATTCTGTATAAAATTCTATACAAAATGTACAGAAAAACAGAGCAACAGAGAGATGTGTAGCTTTGTGGGGGTCCTGATCCGACTGGTGGATGTATTGACATCATGATTCCACTTGGAAAGAGGGAGAAGACCCCTGAACCACAATGATTCACCCCCACACAGAGCCAATGCACCCCCTGCTAAATAGCATAAGCCAAGGGAAGAACAGATACAAGGCATGCTTTAGCTAAAGTTAAGCCCTTGGATTTAAATAGGAGGAACCTGAGCATCTGCTTAACTATCCCACTGAAACAAACCAGATTTCAAAGTGCTTAGCACTGGGTCGACAGTACACATAGACGCTGAAGATAAATGTTATAATTATAGAACAGAAAATGCAGTGTGGGCCACACATCAAAATAAAAACCTCTCAATTAAGTGTCACTAATGTGAAGCAGAGTCAGAGCTTCTATTTTTCATTCCTAGTATATGGTAGTGCTGTTTTGCTAAACCAGACTGAATATGCTTTCTAGAATTTATCCACCCTACTGCTCTTTTGAACACCAAGGTTAGTACTCTTATCTATCCGGACCTGAGTATTTTCTGTAAGGCAGTCCTCGCTTCCCCTCATCCCAGAAGATGCATGGGAGGGACATGTATGCAACATGCATTAAATTAAACTCTAGACTACAATGACTATATAGGGACTATAGGAAAGAACAAGGGAAAGGGAAAGAAATTAGCTCACTAATTTTATTCACAGGAGCTGTCATGCAACATTCCTTAAATTTGAGATGCACAAAGACTTCTACAATTTACCAGAACTGGTGTTATTTCTCACCCAGCGCAATGTAAAGAACAGAGTCCAGCTGCTCTCGCTGTGAGCCACTGCTTCATTTCTAAATTTGTTTTCACTCCTCTGAGTAAACCATCTCCGCAGGCAGCTGGGGCAGTGCAAAAAGGGGAGAGCAGCAGAGGGCCCGAGGCAGTAAGTTAAGAAAGGAAATCAGTCACAGTCACCTGATGTGACCCTTCTGCCATAGCCTTTGCTTGGAAGTTTCCAGCTTCGTTGGAAGTTAACTTTAAAAAATAAAAATAAAAATTTGTACTGCTGCCATACAAATTGTCGAGTTTTTCTTTTTGTTGAGTTGTATTGCATTTTTACTCATTTATGTAAAGTACTTCTGTGCTAATTTTCAAGGCAAAATCTTCCTAATGTGGCTTTCAAAAGACAATTGGCTTCGAATACAATGTGGGACCACTCAGCTTCTAAATAATTGACAGAACAACCCACCTGCAATGTTTCCAGTCTGACTCCCACCCCCAGTGATCTTCCTTTCACTCATCCACCTGTTCAGATGTGTCCATCTACCAAAATTATTCCCAGCCCTCATTCCTTCCCTCACCTTGACTCCACACCTCCCTTTTTGGATGCTCTGATGCCTCAGTCTGTGACACGTTATAATGATGGAAATGCTTTGGAACTGGAAGAGCACACACTGCAAGCTGCCTTGTGTGGGCTGCCTACAAAGAAGTTTATAGCTAAGTAATTGATAGTAAGAGATCCATGACTTTAGATATAGGCTTACTCTAATCATGACAAAATCACATGTTGGGGTGGGTGTGGTCTGGAATGCAGTTTAAAGTATCAAAGGGGTATGTGGCTAGGAAGTGCTGATCCTCTCCCATAATATGTATATGGTATTATATTTGTATCCTGCCCTTGCTCTAATGAGCCCAAGATGGTGGACTTGGCTCTCTTTCCCTTCCCCCTTTCCCTTTTCAACAATGCTGTGAAGTAAGTTTGGCTGAGAAATAGTGGCCGGTCCAAGATCACCCAGTGAGCTTCATGGCTGAGTAGAGTCCAACACTCTTAACTGCTACACCACACTGGCTGACATCGGCTGCCTTTTCCTGTACAGCTCGGTGTTTTTCTTCCAGCTGGGTTCACCGCTGGCTTGATTCAGGGATAGGGGAGACATTTGATTCAGTTTGCATTTAAAGCCAAATCTATCAAATTTGCACTTTCTGAAACAATATGAGAACTGAAACACAGCAGTCCTTTGAAATTTGTACTTATCCAAATTTTGTGATGCAGTTCTCTGACCAAAGAATGTTTAGAAAAATGCATATGTTTAGGGAAAGTGTGCATAACAATATATATATATGTGATACAAAAGATACAAAAATGCATTGTATTAGGAGAAAATGATTGAAAAATGTGTACATTAGTCAAAATTTGATAAAAAAATTGTATTAGGAGAAATTCACACTAAAATGCTGAAGAATTTTCATGAGGATTTTTAAACAGAAAAATTACAAATTGCTGCAGAAATATGGAGAACTGAATTTAAAGTTGGAAAATAAGAAACTAAGAACCGCAACTGACAGGACCTTCTGTCCCTAGTTGAATATGTACACAAGACCTATTAAAATGTGGATTAAACCACATGCTTCTGAGCACATATTGAGATTATGTATGACAAGAATAGAATTATTGCAAACAGGATCACAGCAATTGCATAATATATAACAAAACTGCAGTGATAAATATGATATTCTTCGGCCAGAATAAGCCTAGGTGAGCCCACTCTCCCTCCTCCTGTGCATTTGTGAGGAGTTCAGAAGCTTCTGCTTTTACTTTTGCTTAACCATAGTTTATGTTGTCCAGATAGACAAACTATGGTTCATTTTTAGGAAGCCAACTTCAAGTCATGGTTTCTGACATCAGTTTGTTTAAACTAATCATAGTTAAGATTAACCACAGTTCTGAATGATATGGCAAGGGTGCTTAATCATAAGTGGAAGAAGGAAAGGGTAGGATGCAAGGCCAAGACTTGTGCGTATCACACTAAACTGTGGTTTAGCATACATGCAAAAGCAGCTTTTATGTGATCACAGAAAAAATGACTTTGTTTTCTGGCTTAATTAACTCATATATACATATATAATACATATTAAAACCATGGCAACATCTTTATTTGATAAGGTTGCTGTGAGAAATATTTCAACTTTCTTTGTTTTCTGGCAACAGAGGCTTTTTTGGCAGAGGCTTTGGTCAGCATAACACAGAGCATCAAAGGTTTAAGGCAATGGGGATTGAGAGCAATGTGCAGTTTAGCTGTGAATCCATCTGCTACAGTTGCTTTAATAATAGCCAACTGATTAAATTTCATTGCAATTTTAGCAGTTGAAAGAAACAAGAAAAATGACATTTCATGAAACTCACCCCAGCTCCTTTCAATTGACACTTCCAGATCAGTAGAACCCTATGGACCTAACACAAATACATTTGACAAGAGCTCTTTCCCAGCCTCACAGATGCCAGTGGAATATACAATATTGCTTCCAAAGAAAGCAACGTAGAGATGTAACTTGGATACCCCAGTCCAGTGAACCAGCGCAAGTAATGATTTACACCACAGTAACAAAACAGATTCAGCTCTGCCCCTCTTGACAAATCAGCCACCCTTTCATTCTCATCATACAAAAGCTTGGCCATGTAGGATGCCATCCAATGGTAGGCAAAGATGTTACTGCTTTTTTTCCATTCCTTTCTCATACTTCTGAATACTTAAATCATAGAAGCATAGGTTTGGAAGGTACCTAGGAGGGCACTTACTTGCTTGATGCAGGATCTGACAAATGGTAGTCCAGCCTCTGAAAACCTCCAGACAAGGAGAGCCCAGTCACGCCTGTGTTTGCAAGGTAATTGCCAAATAGAAAAAAAAACCATTGAGGTAAGATTATTTGTTCAAATAAGTAGTTAGTCAAATTTATTTCCCAAAACTACCTGAATTTTAATTTTCTAGAATAACTAGGAGCAATCATAGGGAGTCTCATGTGCATAAAGGAGAGCAGGCTTACTGGAGCGTCCTCACCTCTTAACTTGTTGGAACATCTGTTCCAGCTGGATCTGTCAACCTGGAACACACAGGCTGTGTGTGTTTGTTTATTTCAGCCGCTACACTAGGCTGAATGGAAATGGCTTTGATTCATTCCCTTGCTTGTCTAATAGAAGGAAAAACCATTTACTGATGCCAACTAGCACATACTGACTAGGTCTGACATTATTTTGTTCTGTTACACTGCAAGTGTTTCCTGCTATTCATATAGAATCCACTGGGATACATGATTCAGACTGCTGTCCACAGGAGAAAAGATTTTGGGAAGGAAGGATTCTGAAATCTTTTAACGCTTGCCCAGTGCCTTGTCCTTCTTGGGTTTTACATAGCCAGAACTGACACTTAACACTTATGGGCTTGATAGTGGAAGGAGCTATGCAACTTTAGAGTTCCCAGGAGGGGTCAACAGCTTTCAGGAAGAGTTAGTTTTACCAGAGTCAGAGGCAGTCTGCATTTACATTGTCCCCTGAGCAAGTCAAAGGATGAAATGTGAATTTAATTTAATTCTGACATCGAACAGGAAATTGGGTTGCCATGTGGAGAAGTGTTCATCTGGAGATTCAAGCCCATCTCTTAAAAAGTGAAAAGAGCTGACCATAAAGATCATTGGTTGCTAAGAGTCCATGCTGTATTAAAGATTTTGTCAAAATGCAAACACCATTTGGGTAGGTCTTTCACAGAGGCACATGTTACCAAATTCTTCCAAGCACACAGCAAGTGGATTGGACTGTGAAAGACCAACCCAAATGGTGTTTGCATTTTGACCAATTTGTAGGGCAATACCTCAGAGAGGAGGTCAGGTCTCCTGCTCCCCTGGTGCATTCACTATAGCTGCCCAATTTCCCTGCTTTTTAAAGTTTGATAGAAATATCTGTGGGCTATAGGTACATTCTTAAAGTGCAAGTTTTTTTGCCAGAACCTCTGCATAGGACCCATAGCTCAATGGTAGAACATAGTCTTTGCCGATTTCTAGGCTCAATTCCTTTCATCTCAAGTTAAAAGCTAGGGAAGAACTCTCCCTGAAGCCTTGAAGAGTCCTTCTCAGCCAAAGTAGCAAGTACTGGACTAGATGGACCAATGGTTATCTCAGGGCCAAACTAGGCAAGATGCAACTAACAATTGCATGAATGGCTTTTAAAATGTAAATCACAGATCCAGGTGTGAAGGTGGGTTGGGGAGAATGGTCTGAATTGGGAACATGTGGGGTAGGGGTAGTTCAACCGTTTGCCATGCGCTGCAGTTGTGATCTGGACTGGGTCCCCCTCACTTGCTATTTGCATTGGAAGAAAAGCCTCAGTTTGTGCAAATGGGAGCTTTTCTTACAATTCAAATAGCAAAGGCAATGCCCTGACCCAGAATGGGACAACAGAGGGCCTCCCAAAGGTCTAGAGCCCCCATGACATCCACCAGGATCCCATTTCAGATCAGAACCCCACATCTGACATTTACCTTTAAAAAGCCATTCACTCAATTAGCAATTCTTGTCTAGTTTGGCGTTCAGTATAAGGAGCTTCACTGTTTTGGGGAGTGGGCGTGGGGAATAGTGGTATTTGCCAATTGAGCTCCTAGTTGTTATTAACTTTGAGAGGCTGCTGGAGCTAATGAATGTGCTAATGAATGACCATCCTCAGCTATGCTTCAAACTGAAATATAGGTGCAATTCCTGTCTTATGAGAAGATCCAATGTCAAGAATGAAACTTAATTAAGAAAAAAGGATCCCTTGTTACACTACAAAATGATTGCATATTATAATACCTAGGGACTTCATGCTGAAGGACAACAAGCAGCTCTGAATAATTTATAGACAAACTTTTCAAATGCTGAAATATCATATAACACACTCTCTCATACACATGCGTGTATTCATACATGTACCCAAAGCTATCCACATGCCTGGTCATGCTTCATGCATGTGTGCATATAACTTGATTTCACTACATTTGATTATGTTATGCTGGAGTCCTCTTCACACATTACAATGTACTAGAAATGGGGGAGAAATTTGATTCAGTTCGCATTTAAAGCCGAATTGATCAAATGCACACTTTCCGAAACAATGTGAGAACCAAAACAAGGCTATCCTTTGAAATGTGCCCTTATCCGAATGTTGAGTTGCAATTCTCCAACCAAGAAATGTTTATAAAAATGCATAAATTAGGGGAACATGAGCACAAAATTAATATATTGGTGAAAATATACAAAAATTTAAATTCCTCCTCTAGGATGCACACCTTGTGGTGAAGGGGGTTGAGAATATTGAAGAAGCTGAGAGCAACGCCATCAGGAGTCTAGACCAGCGTTTCCCAACTAGTGGGCCACCAGATATTGTTGGACCACAACTCCCATCAGCCTCAGCCAGCATTGCCAATGGTCAGAAAAGATGGGAATTGTGATCCAACAACATCTGGTGGCCCACTAGTTGGGAAAGGCTGGTCTAGACCAAGAGGCTAGACTCCTAGCACGGCACCCACAGAGGAATGGTCAAATCTGAGACATCAGACTAAGATGCATCTAGACTCAGAGGAAGGCCATGGTAAACCACCTCTGAATACCTTTTCTCACAAAAACCCTATGAATAGACTATCCAAAATGCAACATGAGATAGTGCTGAAAGATGAGACCCCCAGGTCAGATGGCACTCATCAAGTTACTGGGGAAGAACAACGGACAAGCACAAGTAGCGCTGTGACTAATGACGCCACTGGGTCAAAGCCGAATGGAAGCCCAGAGGCTGACGTGCACAGATGTGAATGGAGAGTCTGGAGTTGTACAATGTACACAGGAGAAACATGGAAAGTGAGAAGCATGAACCAGTGAAAGTTAGAAATTGTCAAGAAAAATGCAACGTATCAATATCACAATAATTGGTGTGAGTGAATTAAAATGGACGGGAATGGGACACTTTCAATCAGGAAACTACAACATATTTTATGCAGGAAATGAGAAATTAAGAAGAAACAATGAGAAGCGATGTAGCAAAAGCAATTAGGAGCTACAATGCAAGGTCTGAGCCAGTGATATCAGTGAGACTTAACAGGAAACCTATCAACATAACCATCATCCAAGTCTATGCTCCAACAGCAAACACAGAAGAAGAGGAATTTTACACAGAAGTACTGGAAGAAATTGATCACACACCAAAACAGAATGTTCTGATGATCATGGGGGACTGGTATGCAAAAGTAGGGAAAAGAGAAGAACTAGAAATTGTGGGAACATGTAGCTAAGGAGATAGAAATGAAGCAGGAGAGAGACTTATTGAATTCTGTGAAGCCAATAATTTGTTTCTTGCAAACACATTTTTTGAGCAACCGAAAAGATGACTGTACATGTGAACTTCACCAAATGGGCAATATAGGAATCAAATCAATTATATAATTGGAAGCAGAAGATGGAGAAGTTCCATACTTTCTGCAAAAACAAGATCAAGAGCAGACTGCAATACAGATCATTAACTGGTAATATCGAAAATCAGAGTAAAGCTAAAGAAGAAGAACAAAGCAATTATAATGCCAAAATACAATTTAAATAACATCCCAGAGAAATATAAAGATCAAGTATATAAAGATCAATTTGAGGCTTTAAACCTAGCTGATAGAGAATCAGAAGAACTATGGAGTGAAGTCAGAGACATTATCAGGGAAGATTGCAAAAAGACAATACCTTGAGTTAAAAAGAGAGCTCAATGGATGACTGAGTAACCTTTTAAAAAGTTAATGATAGAAGGAAAGCAAAAGCGAAAGGAGAGAGAAACACAGAACTCTAAATGCAATAATACAGTGACTAGTACATAGGGACAAAGAGAACTACTACAATAATTATAGTACAAAAATAGAAGAGGATAATAAAAAGGGGTAGAACAAGAGTCCTATTCCAAAAGAGTAGAGAAATCAAAGGGAAATTTAAATCAAGAGTAGGGAAGTTGAATAATCAACAGGGAAACACACTGACTGACTGAGATGAAATAAAAGATGGAAGCAATACACTGAAGAACTCTATAAAAGAGATGCAAGGATAACAGATTCATTCATGGAGGAACCGTGTGGTGAAGAACCAGAAATGTGAGGTGAAAGCTGCTCTTAAAATGCTTGAAAGAAACAGATGGTATACCAACAGAGTTGCTACAAGTTACTGAGGTGGGATCTGTCCAAATTTTGACAAACGTTTGTCAACAAATATGGAAAATTAAACAATGGCCCACAGACTGGAAGTGCTCGATATACATCCCAATTCCAAAGAAAGGGAATCCCAAGGAATGCAGTAATTGTCAAACTATTGCCTTAATATCCCATGCAAGTAAAGTAATGCTCACGATTCTGCAACAAAGGACCATACATGGAACGAGAAATGCCAGATTTCCAAGTTGGATTTAGAAAGGGAAGAGGCACCAGAGATCATATTGCAAACTTCTGTTGGATAATGGAACGGACCAAGGAATTTCAAAAGAAAATAACCCTGTGTTTTATAGATTACAGCAATAATCTATAAAATTTGATTGTGTAGATCACAAAAAACTGTGGAATACTTTAAAAGAAATGGGGGTGCCACAGCATCTGATTGTTCTGATGCACAACCTGTACTCTGGACAAGAGGCTACTGTAAGGACAGAATATGGAGAAATGATTGGTTCCCCATTGGAAAGGTGTAAGACAGGGGTGTATTTTATCACCCTATTTGTTTAATCTATATGCAGAACATATAATACAAAAAGCAGGATTGGACCAAGATGAAGGTGTGACAATTAGAAGAACAAAGGTAGATATGGAGATGATACCATACTACTAGCAGAAACCAGTAATGATCAGAAACAAATGCTGATGAAAATTAAAGAGGAACACACAAAAGCAGGACTACAGCTGAACGTCAAGAAGACTAAAGTAATGACAACAGAAGACTTATGCAGTTTCAAAGTTGACAATGAGGACACTGAACTTGTCAAGGATTATCAATACCTCGGCACAGTCATTAACTAAAATGGAGACAATAGTCAAGAAATCAGAAGAAGGCTAGGACTGGGGAGGGCAGCTATGAGAGAACTAGGAAAGATCCTCAAATGCAAAGACGTGTCACTGAACACCAAAGTCAGGATCATTCAGACCATGGTATTCCCGATCTCTGTAAGGATGTGAAAGTTGGACAGTGAAAAAAGTGGGTAAGAGAAAAATCAAGTCATTTGAAAAGTGGTGTTGGAGGAGAGCATATTAATTAAAGCACTATATATAATAGAAATATTTTAGTCCAACTGAATAATAAAATTCATGTGCCCAAAGTATTGAGCATGCTTGATGAATAAAGCATGATTAACTGTGCACTGGGTGGAGACTTCCAGGTATTAATGTTTACAGCGTTGCTCTTGGATTTTAATTATTGACTTCCAACATCAGCCTCTTCAATAACCCTACAGTTGTTTACTAGAATTAAAAGAAGTTCAAACTGGAGACTATTTTGCTAAAGAACTCAAGGGGAGGGTGTTTTCATTTTTATATATAACAAAATCTGCCTTCATTAAACTTCACCGACTTGGCTGAACATAGAGTTGTCAATACCACATTTCTTCCCATAGCCCTTTATTGTTCTGGTGGGATTTCTTTTGCAAATAAGAACTGAAGATATTGTCTGCAGCTGATTTGTTGATCATACTAACATGTTTCTGACCCTTAATAAAAGCCTAGTGTCCCTGATGAAAAGCTGTATCCTTCACTAGAGAAGCAGTGTCCCTAAATGATTGCCCTATTCTAGAAAAATCCTTCAGGCTTCCTTAAGGAGCTGCTGCAATGTGGAGGACAAGCCAATATAAACATTTAATTAATACTATAAAAATCATGAAGCTTGCTTGGGGGGTGGCGTATACTGGTTTGCATCTTTGAGTTCTATTCACAACTTTTCAATGTACATTGATTAAAAGTAGGGAAGGCCTCTGGAAACCATTTAAAGTTGCCCCAATGGCCTGGAGTAGCAGCTGTTCTTAAAAGTTGGGGGACGATCTGAGCAGCATTCATTGCTTGGAGGTGGTGATGGACTGGATGTAGGCCAATAAATTAAGGCTGAATCCTGAAAAGACAGAAGTATTATGTGTCCAGACTCACTTCTCATATCCAGGAAGTGGGAAGATGGCCTGTTCTGGATGGGGTTGCTCTTTCCTTGAAGGGCCAGGTCCACAGCCTGGGGGTACTCCTTGATCCATCATTGTCACTGGAGGGTCAGGTGGCCTCATTGGCTAGGAGTGCCTTTTCCCTCCTCCGGCTGGTTCACCAGCTTTGGCCCCTTTTGGACTGAGATGACTTGGCCACAGCGCCAATGCACTTTATGTGGGGTTGCTCTTGAAGACGACTTGGAAACTTGAACTGATCTAAAATGCAGCAGCTAGATTGCTGTCTGGGGTTCCCTTTAGAACTCATATAACTGCTGTTTTAAAGCAGCTGCATTGGTTGTCAGCTTGTGTCCGGGCCCAATTCAAGGTGCTCAAGTTAGTGTTTAAAGCCCTAAATGACTTAGGTCCTAAATATGTGAAAGACCGCCTCCTTATCTACAGACCCTCTCTGGTGTTGAGATTAGTAGAGAGGGCTCTTTTGGTAGTTCCACCACCCTCAGAAGTTCAGTGGGGTGGCCTGGGAGAAGGCATTCTCTGTGGCAGCCCCTAAGCTGTGGAACTCCGGCTGCTTTCAGACATGAGGCTTATGGCTTTAGTTAAATGAATTTAAATTATAGCGCTTCTGTCCCAATTTCCAAAATTCCTTTCACACTGTTGCATTGAGGAACAGTAGCTTTTTCAGCCGATATACCAGCATTTTGTGCAACTGTCTTTCACATGGCTGCAATGAATGTCTTGTTTTCATCCCTCACCTATTATACACATGCACACTGTTCCCCACTGTGTAGGAGGTCTAAGATATCATCCCATGGCCATGCAGATCCTCTCCCTTTAGCATTGGACTTTTAAAATTATTTTAGTTGTATTGGCACAAAGGTGTGTGTGGGAAATTCTGCTGCTATCTGTGCCTATGCCGAAATACTGGTACAATTTTCTTCAGGCAAATAAAACCTCATGTGCCTAAACGGCAGGAATGCACTGCATGCTGGGATGCCTGTCACATGAGCAGTTGCAGTTGCAGCTAGCGAAAAACTCCTGCAGTTTTCTGAGTTCCCGGGCTTGCAAACGGATTAGTCTGGTATTATTTATCTGAAAATTAGTGCTAAACTTGCACTATATTCCACCAGAATTCCAGAACTAGTCTGTACATCGTATGTAAGATCAAACATAATGCACAAATTACCAGGTAAGAAATTGTCAGAATAATGGGGTAAAGTGCAGGGTGAAAGCAGCCTCCCTCCCCACCGAGGTGTGTCTGGCAACTTCATTGTACAACTTTTGGCGAATGCTGAAGGCACACCTCTTTACCCTGGTCTTCGATACCTGAGATGTATATTTTTAGGACCCCCCTTCTGTGGTGTTGTTTGGGTTGCTTTTAATGGTTTTAATTATATGTTTTTAAATTGTTCTAACCCACTCTGGGACGTTTGGGTGAAGGGCGGGTAATAAATTCTGATGATGGATGATAATAATAATAATAATAATAATAATAATAATAATAATAATAATAATAATTGTAGCTTGAAATGGAGGAAGCCCAGAGAGAAAATCACACTCCCTGTTCATATGCACACAAGCCTCTGGTTCTCAGGCAGTGGCTGTGATCCAAGGGCTAAACCACATGTGGAATTCTTGATGCTTAGGATCCTCACAAGCCCTTGTGTGAACGGAAAGTGAGTGGTCTTCCATGTGTACACTGGAGCCACTGTGCCAAAAAATCGACCTACATTATAGTATCACTACAGTCCTATTTATTCTCTCCCACCCCTGTGATTACCATCACATAAGGATGGTAATCTATTGGCCCCACACTCTCCCACAAATCCCCCTTACTGTTCCTGCTGCCCCCATGTTGGGGGAAGGATGCCTTGTTTACTAGAATAGGCTCCCCATATGATTTAAAACCTTAGAAGATCAGGGCTGTGCAGGGGGCCTACTGAAGTAAAGCAGGCTTCAAGATGGAGGGGCGGTTCAATTCTGTTTGCATTGAAATATGAACCTTCCAAATTCACACTTTCCAAATGTGAAGCAAAACACAGCCATCCTTTGGAACTCAATTTGCTGAATTTTGCTCTGCAGTTCTCCAGCCAAGTAATACGTACATAAATGCATATACTAGGGTAAAGTGTGCATAAACAGCACAGAGAATCATAGAATAGTAGAATTGGAAGAAGCCTATAAGGTCATCCAGTCCAACCTCCTACTCAATGCAGGAATCGGACTTCTTAGTGAAATTTTAATGAAAAGAAATTGTTAGGGGAAATAGTTCTTGAAAAACTCTGTGTGTATTAGGAGAAAATTGCACTAAACTGCTGACCAATTTTCATGAGGCCTTTAAAAAAAAAAAGACTCACGAACTGCTATAGAATTAAGCTTAAAGTTGGGAAAATGAGAAATTGAGAGAAACAGAAATTGACAGATTCACTGGTCATTTATTATTATTATTATTATTATTATTATCACTTTCTCAAAATTTGAAATGTGCTTGCCGGTCCAAAAAGGTTGGAGGCCCGTGTCATAGCTGATAGGAGAGGCTTCCTTTGGCAAAGCTGGCTTAGAGGAGGTAAGAGTTTGGGGTGGAGCAGAACTCTTGCAAAATGTAGTCTATAGAAGAAGGCAGTTGCTGCACATTCATGAAGTGTATTAGGCATAGCTCTGCTGCTAAAGAGTTACCAGGGACCATGTGGTTCAGGTGAAAATAAATTTACCTAGCTAAGCCACTGGGGTTTCTGAATAGGACCTGTGCCCCAAGACCATTTATAATATAGTCACAAATGGTAGACTACATTATGTATGATATTATTGATGGGATGGTATATCATGAACATGACAGCATAATAGGATGTCATTACATAATTTGTTTGGTCTTATTCTTATGGTTGGTACTTTTGAATGGCCCCACTCAGAGAAACATACAAAGTTGCCTCATATGTAGTCAGAGACCATCTAGATCAGTATTGTCTTCACTGACTGGCAGCTGCTCTCCAGGGTTTTGGACAAGGAGACTTTCCCAGCCCTGTCCCAGTCCTGTCTGGCAATGCCAGGGATTGAACCTGAGGTATTTTGCATGCAAAGCAGATGCTCTTTGCCCTTTTCTGTCACATGGCTCTGGGATTATTTGAGATACCATGTTCAAAAATAACCTGCACAATTTGGATGGCCATTGAATGTCAGACAAAGCATAGCTTAATGGGAGGTTTTTTGGGACAGAGAAGGCCCCTTAACATTCTGTCCCAGATTTCTATAGAAGCAGAGCTCCAGACTCTATTAAAAACAGCACAGCCATGATGGATGTTGTCCCATGTTGGGTGTGGGAGCATCCAGTTTGTTCCCTCAGACTGGGCTGAGAACCTGTGGCCCTCCAGATGTTCCAGGAGTAAAGTCTCACCATTCTTGTCCTGCCTGGGACTGACATGACTTGAAGTCCAGCAACATCTGGAGGGCCACAGATTCCCCACCCCTGCCTTCAGATGAATGGACTGAAGTGCTGCCAGATTGTTTAAAACAACAACAAACCTTCAGTGACAGTTCAAACCTTGCTGCTGTTGAAACTGAAGAAAGCTGCCCAATTGACTATGCCTACAAGAAGTAATCAAATGACAGCTGGGATTGTTCTCCCTCTTCTTTTATGAGGCTGTCTTAAGGTTTTAAAATAAATCATGCGATTGATTCCTGTCTAGGGATGGGTGAGACATTTAATTCAGTTCACATTTGAAGCCAAATCTATCAGATTTGCACTTTCCAAAACAATATGAGTCCCGAAACACAGCCATCCTTTGAAATTCACACTTATTTGAATTTTATAATGCAGTTTGCCAAACAACGTTTACAAAAATGTATATGTTAAGGGAAAGTGTCCATAAAAATGAATATATGAGTGAAAATAACATACAAAAATGTATTATAGGACAAGAAATTGCTTGCCAAAATGAGTACATTAGTCAAAACTGCTTACAAAAATGTATTTTTTAGGAGAAATTTGTGCTAAAATGTTGGTGAATGTTTCTGAGGATTTTTTTTTTTTTAAATCACAAATTGCTGCAGAAGTGTGGAGAACTGAGTTTAAGATGGAAAACGTTCGTAGGGACCCAAAGGGGAGAAAAATCATTACCCTTAATGAGATGCAACTTAAAAAGAACCATGGTAAGGTGTCTCTAGTTAGGGACTCCAGACAAAACTTTTAAAAAAATTGATCCTCAGTAACAGTCTTCCCTTTCTAAAAGAAGCCCTTATAAGGCTTCCTAGGTCTGAAGGAACATGAAGCTCGCACCTTGCTGAAACTAAGCAGGTCTGGATCTGGTCAGAGTCTGGAAGGGTGACTGCCTGGGAACCACAAATATATATAAATGGCTTAAATAAATAAATATGTTGCTTTGAGGAAAGAAAGAATATAAAGACAAGAATATATATATATACAAAATAAAACTGGTGAAGGATTTGTGCTGAACCTACTTTCTCAGGACTCCGATCAATGTCTACCTTTCCATCTAGGTAGAAACTGAAAGCCACATGCAGATTATCCCTCCTTACCTGATAGTACAAAGGTGTAAACAAGGCAGAACATTTTGCTTCCTCCATCCCCTCCCTTTCACTCTGAAAATGTTTTGCTTGCATATATTCTGCACGTAGATGACCAGACAGAGAGAGAGATCAGATAAAAATAGAAATAGTACTTGCAGATTCTGTTTGAGGATGTTTCTTTCTTACATTTATATGCCATCTTTCCTTCAAGGAGCTCAAGGAGGTGTACATGATTCTCTGCTCCCCATTTTATTCTCACAACAACCTGAGAGGTAGGTTAGGCTGAGAGACAGTGATTGGTCACTCACTGAGCTTCATGCAGGGCAGGTGTTAGAGGACAGTCAGGTTGGACCCCGGCCAAGGACCTCTGCAGCCCAGAGGAGCCCCTGAAGCACCCCTCCTTAGGCTGGGAGAGTAGCACTCCAGTTCTGCAATCTGTGGCAGCGGCAGCTCCCTACCCTGCTGTGCAGCGCAGAGAGGGAACTCCCAGGCACAGACACACTCCCCAATGCAGTTAGCGCTGTTAGAATGCTGAGACATGATGTATTCCAAAAGACATGGACAGAGTAAAGATAGGGTTAAAGTAAGCACACTCTGGGGCTCAAGGACAAAGAGCAGACCGAAGGCTGCAGGTGGCTGGGCAGGAAAGCTGCCAAGGCTATATAATGCCATAGAAACAGCTCAGGGTGTGGGGGGTGCATTTGATGTATGTGAAGGAGAGAGCTCGTGTATCTGTGTATCTGTGTAGTTATTGAATCAGTAAAAGATTCATCTTCATCACTTCTGTGTTCTGAATTCCGTGAGATGCTCACTCATGTCGCACTCACCCGTGAAGCGCATTTGATAAAGCTTCCGTGCCAAACACAATCTAGATCCCGCGGTCTGTTGCACATGAATGCCTTCCAACCGGTCCCACATCTCCTTGGCGTTTGTAACATCTCTCACGTGTAGCAGTTGAGAGTCAGATAGAGCCAGAAGTATAAAAGCCTGTGCCTTCTGATCTCTACGCGTCCAAGCCGCAGTCAGTACCACCGGAATGGGTCCATCTATTGTGTCCCATAAATCTTCTTTTATCAGCAAAGCCCGCATCCTCAGCTTCCAGCTGCCATAATTCTTTTCATTAAGCCGTTCCATCGGCAAGCCTCCCCCAGACAGGTTTACAGCCATGTTGCTCACCTCCGTCTGGTTCAATCAATCAAGCTGCCCTCTCTGGAACTCTGTCTGCCGTTCAGACCAGCAACTTACTCCCGTGTAATGCGCTGTGGAGCGCAACCATCCTCTGCTACCACTGTTGGCGTGTGTGCGTTGTTGTGTGAAACAGCATACATTACGTTGGAGTTAAGTTGAGCAAGAAACTTCTTCAGAGCATGTTAAGAGTCTTTATTGAAAGACATTAAGGCCAGAGGCTTAAGAGTAAATACATGTAGAGATTCTTCAGTCACCCCCCCTTCTGGTACATCTCTCTCCATAGATAAACACAAAAACAGCCTCTCAGCTCAGAGGCATAATTCAGAAGACAACAACACACAGACTCTGTTAGAACTTTCCCAGTCACTATCAGATGGCTACCATAGCAACGGCCCTGGCAGTCCGTTCCCAGACAGGGCATAGACATAACTCCCCCTTAACCACAGTTACGTCTTCAAACTTGCAGGCTTCATGGAAAACAACTAGAGACAGTAATGCCTACTGGTCACCAGCCCAACACAGGATACCTTAAAAACCACCGGATTCCTTATATCACTGCCCATTCACTGAGATCTTCAGGGAAGTTCACATGCTTGGCTCATATTCACTAGGAGCCATAAGTGCACTATTGCAAGCCCTATTCTGTGGAACTCCCTTCCGGATGAGATCAGACCAACCCCCTCCCTGTTGAACTTCCAGGACTTAGTGAATACTTTTTTTATTTCAGCAGGCATTTTAGGTACGCTTTTCTGACTTTATGGTTAATTTGAACCGATCTTATCTTTACTGTATCTAGGGATGGAAAGCTCTGTCCGTCTCAGTTTCTTATTGTTCTCATCTCAAATTCAGTTCTCCACATTTCTGCAGCAATTTGCAATTTTTTAAAAAAAACTCCTCCTGAAGTTTTCAGCATTTTAGTGTGAATTTCTCCTAACAACCACATTTGTGTGTATAGTCTTGACTAATGTTCATATTTTGCAAGCAATTTCTCCTAATATTTTTATGTATGTTATTTTCACTAATATATTCATTTTTATGCACATTTCCCTAAAATATGCATTTTTTAAAAAATACTTTGGTTGGGTGGCTGCATTGCAAAATTTGGATAAGCATGACATTTGAAGGATGGCTATGTTTTGTTTCCTATGTTGTTTCAGAAAGTACAAATTTGGTAGATTCAGCTTTAAATGTGAACTGAATAAAATTTCTCCCCCATCCCTAATTATATCCCTTTTGTAACCTCATTGTACACCATTTTGAAACTATAGTTTTAAGGGGTATATGAATTGTATATTGTTGAAATAAATAAATAAAAATAACAGTATGCATCCCTCCCACTGTAAATATTAATTTCTCATGTTAGGAAGTGATGCTCTGTAATAACTGACCTATAACAGCACTATAAACAATTAGCACAAGTGTCTCAAGAATAAATTATCTGAATTGGGTGTATACCTAGGGATATGCATCCAGCTTTCCTTCCATTGAATCTTGCCTATGCCATGGGTAGCTAGCCAATGTGGTGCCTTCCAGATGTCTTCAACTACACCTCCTATAATCCCTGACCATGTGGTGGGGGTTGCTGGGAGTTGTAGTCCACAACATCTGGAGGACATCATATTAGCTATCCCTGGTCTATGCAGTCTAGTGACTGCAGGGAAGAATTTTATTGGATCCTTGGCAAGGTGAATTTCCCACTCTTACCTGGACAAAATGAAGGCTGAAATCTTATTTACCTGTGATTAACCCTAACTGAACACAATAAAACTTACTTCTAAGTAAACATGATTAGATCATAAAGCTACTGACAACAAGAAGGAAAGAGAAACTGAACAAAATTCACACTTTGCCTCTAAGTGGCTGTTTCAGAGTTCACCTATACTTCAGCAGAAAAATACAATGAAATTTCTAATGGCCTACAAATGATACTCCTCATTTCACACACAGGTTCTCTGAGCATCCTTAGTCTACTACAGGGAACAAGAGGCCATACAACAGAGTGTTGAACTATATTTAATTTTTGGATTGATGCTATTTTTAAAAAGAAAAAAATCCTGACAGATGTTGAAATTGTTGCAGCCCATTTAAGACACTTTTCATGCTGAGATACTGGGATCAATTATATTAAAATATCCTATTTATGAGAGGAAGTTCACAAAAGGTATAGCAGCATCTAGGCATAATATACAGATCAATCATATGCCTGTCTACTCAGATGTAAATCCTACTGAATTCAGTGGGACTTCCTAACAACAAAGTGTGTATATTACTGCAGCCTTAAAATGAGACTTAGCAACAGACCCTCATAAAGAGCTAGACAAAAATACTCTCTTTATATTGATTGTTGGGTTTGTTTTTTACTGGTATATATTGCTTTAATCTTTCTGCAAATCTTGGCACAATTGCTGGTAAATAGATGGCTGTATCATGGGATTTTTATTTGCTTTAAAGCAAAAACTCAGTACTGAGGGAATGGTGCTTCAGCTCATATGTCAGGGGAGCTAAGCGTTTGACAACAAATGAATTTTTTAAAACTTGGGTTTTCTCAACAGCTATCTTGAGAACACAGCAGGCAGTTTTGGACCTAATTAGGTTTACAGAATAAAATGAGAGTGTAAGAATATGTGTTAAAAGATGAAAACAAAACAATGTTCATTAAAACTAATAAGGCACTAAGGCAGACAACTGTTTCCTAGGGACATTAATGCTATATAAATGGCTGTGTTTATTGGGGCAATTTCCCATGTGTTTTTGGACAGGTGTTCTTCCTGATGCCTACCTTATTCTCTGTATGTCCATGCCTCAGATGATTGGTTGCAAATAGGGATGGGAAAATTAGATTCAGTTCTCATTTAAAGGTGAACCTACCGAATTTGCACTTTCCAAAACAACCTGTGAACCAAATACAGCCATGCACTGAAGTTTCCACTTCCCCAAATTCTGTAGTGCTGTTCTCCAGCCAAGTAATCTGTACAAAAAATTATATACTCGGGTAAAATCCGACAGCCAGTGTGGCGTAGTAGTTAAGGTGTTGGACTATGACCTGGAAGACCACGGTTCGAATCCCCACACAGCCATGAAACTTACTGGGTGACCTTGGGCCAGTCACTGCCTCTCAGCCTCATGAAAACCCTATTCATAGGGTCGCCATAAGTCGGAATTGACTTGAAGGCAGTACTTTTACATTTTTAAAATGTGCATAAAATGCTTATCTCTAGCGATGGATGAATATCAGTTTCAGTTTCTCATTTTTCCAATCTTAAATTCAGTTGATCCCATTTCCTCATCATTTTAATTTTTTTTTAAAAGCCCACAGGAAAATTCATATGCAATTCTGCTGTGCATGTCTCTAATATACACATTTTTGTACACATTTTACCCAAGTCATGCAATTTTATTAACAATATCCTGGTATATGATGCATCTGTGTGTGTTATTTTCACTAATATACATATTTTTGTGTGCACTTTCCCCAAGTTTTTTTTTTATTTACATTATATTCACACATTTTTATATACATTTTTTGGTTGAAGAACTGCATCCCAGAATTCAGAGAAGTGATAATTTCAAAGGATAGCTGTGTTTCAGTTGATGTATAGGTTCAGGAAATTTGAATTAGACAGACTCAATTATCCCCCCCCCGGGTGGGTTCATGTCAGGAGAGGTGTTCCATCAGGTATTGTGGTCCCAAGCCGTGTAAGGCTTTATAGGTTAAAACCAGCACTTTGAATCGAGCTCGGAAACATACAGGCAGCCAATGCAAGATGTGGCAGCCATTGTGTTATGTCATACCCCCACAGCAGCCATTTTGTGACTGGTACCTACAACCCTTTCTCAAAATTCTAAATGTGCCCACTGGCACAAAAAGGTTGGCAACTGCTGATTTATGGTGCCACAGGACTTTCTTATATTTTCTTACTTCTCTGTTACTATTTTTATATGAAATGTGAAGGGTCCTTTGGGGAGAGTGGAATAATATTTTTTTCACCACACACTTCTAAATAGCAGGAAATTATGGATTTTTATTTTCCCATAATCCCTCTCTTCCTCCCCCTTCAGTGCCCAGGTGTTGTCATCATAAAACGGCAGGGGTGAGTATAAGCCCTGCATCCTTTGAGGCAAGCAGTGACGTAAGTAGAGTTGACTTCTTTCCTGTTTACCTTCCTCTCTGGCCATCGATACACCTGTTCTCAAATGAGATATTTATCCATTTGAATTCCTCTCGTCTTTCTCAATTTGCTGCAATTTTGTGTGAAATGTTACTTTTCCATGGTACCTTGAGGCCAAAAGGTACCCTTTCAGGATTGTTCCTTCATCTTCTCTTAAAACGTAGGAAAGCTATTGAAAGTTGGAGATAGCACATCTAATTGAAAATCTATCTATCTATTTATAACCTGGAGTAGAATCAGTTTTCTATTTTGGATTCTGGACAGATACAGAAAAAGAGCTCTTCTCAGGTCCATTTTATTTGTTTCCTTGGGGAGTTGAATTACTTTGTCTCTCATCACCTAGAGTGCAACTTTATTACTATTTCTGCTCAGCAAAGTTAAGAAGTCTCATTTCTAATAGCATTTTATTCTCTAATTTAGTTAGAAGCACCTTTCCAATGACAAAAGGCTTTGTAGATTTTAAAAAAACAAATATATATCTAAGGCTATCGTCATAATGGAGATAAAATTATGCATGGTATAGGGGGAAATGGACAGAGAAGCGGGGAGAGTTCCCCTCTCCCATAACACTGAAATTTGGGATCACCCAGTGACAGAAGATTTAGAACAAACAAAAGAAAGTATTTCTCCACATAGTGCACAAATAACTAATCACAGGGCCTGTCCTACCATTGGGCTGAGTGAGGCAGTTGCCTTAGGCAAATTATTTTGCATGTCGTGAGAAGTCAGCATAGGAGAGCTACATAAAGGGATTTTCTTCCTCAGGTGTCACAAAACCTTGACAAGCCTTGGGATTTATGGTTCTTGACTGGGGGAAAGGGTGTCATTCCACTCAGGCAGCAAAATGTCTTGGGCTGGCCCTGGATTCTGGAATTAACTACTGGGAGATGTGGTGATGGGCACTCACTTAGAGGGCTTTAAAAAGGAAGCCTTCCCCAACCTGGTGCCCTCCAGATGATTTGGGCTAGCACTCCCTTCCTTCCTTACCATTGGCCATGCTGACTTCAGCTGATGGGAGCTGTAGTCCAAGACATCTGGAGGGCACTTGGTTGGGGATGACTGGAAATTCATATAGGATGGATTAACCAGCATGGTGGGGCAGTACCATGGCAGGAGTAGCCAACACATGCCATGCTGCTGCCCTTCCAATAGCTGCACTGGTGCCAATGCAATGCTGTGTGGGTGCAGCGGGAGGAGTGCTGGATTGGCTACCAGTGTGCTCATGCAGACCTGACCTCATATCTGCCCCACCCCAGTAAATTGCAGTAATGCCACTGTTGATGGAGTGGTAGAATAGTACCACCCACCATGCCAGCCACTCCTGCTCTATGGCTATTAAGCCATGTTACTAAATGAAAACTCCAGGTTCAGTAGCAATATGCCTGTGAATACCAGATACAGTAATACTTCCGTTAAAGAATCCTCCAGGAATGAGGATTCCTTTTAAGGAAGGCTTTTTTGAAGGTGAAACTGACCAGCTTTGTGAATGCTTTTCCTATTTCTCTTGGCTCCCTGAAGGAGGCATGAAGGTGGTTTAACTGGAATTGGCCACCCCCATCAAACAGAATAATTTTGGGCAAGTATGACATTTTTCTTTTGTAAAGATAGTAAAGATGATTAAAAGTAAACCACCCAATTTGATGACATCTTTCTCTCAAACAAGATCTGGGATGAGTTAAGAAGAAAATTAAAAGCCAAAGAATGGCAGAGAGATTTAGGCTGTTATCTTATACGTACTTATCTGAGCATAGACCCCATTGAACTCAAGGGAACTTACTTCCATTGAGAAGGAGACACGTATAGAATTGTGCTGTGAATGTGACCATGTGTCCTGCTTGACAGGGAACAATCCCCTATTTGAAGGGTAATCTGACTTAAGTGCAGTTGAAAAGATGATGGAACCCTCAGTAGGAGAGCAGGAGGGCCCTTGAAGCTGTCCATCGACATTTAGCACCTGGAGAGCAGACCGAGCAGGCACTTAGGTCACCTGGTCACAGTCTTTCCTAATATGGTGAGGGGTATTTTATTTTTATTTAAATTATGGTAATTATGTCTAAATTTTCATCTGCATATATATATAAATTAACATGCACATTCTATGCAAATCTGTACCCTCTTTTATCCCTCTTTTTTGGCTGATTAAATGACCCACTCTACCTGTTGCCATGTTTAGGGCAGAATACTGGAGGGACCAGCACAGGCCTGGAGAACTTGTGTCCTACCAAGCCAAACCCAGCCCACCAGCCATATATGGTGGCCTACTGCGGCTCAGAAAAAGCTTGTATGGAACTGCAAGGTCCAGAGCTTGGAAGTAACTCGTTATAAATAACGAGTTACTTGTAACTTATTTCTTTTTTGAGTAACAAGTGGGTAACTTCGTTACATTTTGCTGGTAATAGAACGAGTAGTCATTTCATTACTTTTGAGCTGCAACTTTAACATTTGCACCATTACTTTTGGACGTCACTTGGGAGGGAGCGGGGAAAGTCTTGGTCTTGGGTGTGCGGGTTTGTACAGCTCCAACTTCCCACAACACAAACATCCAGGTAAAGAAACCTTCCAAGACTCTCCGATAAGATGAAGAAGCAACTTGGGCCAACCAGTGAGGACATCTAGGGTTGGCCGCACTGTCCCAGGGCAGCAGCTTCCTTCTCTCCTCCCCTCCAGCGCCAGAGTCACTCGGCCGAGGTGATGACAGAGCCGTCAGGCACTGGATTCATCTAGATCGGCATGGACTCCTTTTTCGGTATGGTCTCTGCAAGCCAGGGAGCTGCAAAAGGCTGTCGTGGAAAGGCGAGAGCAGGCAGCTCGCAAGAGCCTTGCTTAACACGTCCTCTAGCCCCGGGCTGCAGAAGCGAAGGACGGAGCCGGCGCACTCCTCCCCTGTGGCTCTTAATCCCACCAGCCTGGATCCTGTGGCAAAGCAGACGCCAACTCCCTCTCCCCCTTCCGGGGCTCTTGCAGCTGACTGCCTCGGCTCCACTGCCTTCCAGGTGGCGCCTCCTGCTCCTGCTGCTGCGCTCGTTTCCTGGGTGCTTTAAACAACAAGGTCAGGGAGAGGAGCACCCGAGTTACGAGGGAGGTAGAGAAAGAGGGGAGGGGGTCCTCCTTGTGCAAGCCTGCATGTGCCCAGGAGGGGTCCAGCTCTGCGTGGGATGCATGTGTCCCGAGCCGTGCCAGCCAAGCCTCTTGCCCTTACCTTGCCTGGAATGGAAGGGAAATTGAGGTGAGGAGGGGCTGCGAAAGGCTGGCAGCGGCAGCAGCAGCAAAGGACCAGAGCAGCTCGGTGGTAAAGCACATGCTTTGCAATTGCTTTGCAATGCAGAAACACACAGGTTCGATTCCCTGGGTGTCTCCGTGGGTCTCTCCTACTTCCAGGAAAGCTGCTACCAATCAGTGTTGACAATACCTAGTTGGTCTCACTACAAGGCAACCTCCTGTTTTCCTGGGAAGAGCCCAGTGGGAGAAAGTCCCAGCTCCTTTTCTGATGTTTAATAATTATTATTTTTGGTTTAATCTTTTAATTGTGTTCCTATTTTTTAATTTCAAAAAGTATAATGAACTACTCCTGAAATTTCATCTAGGATAAACATTGCTTCTATTTTCTAGATCAATCTTGACAATAATTAAAGGGCCCATAAAGAGTAAAAGCATCAACCTAATTAAATTTGTTTAAAAAATGGATAAATGCTAGAAAGAAATTGCAATCACTGTAGAACGTTTACAGTAGTATCCTACACATAGCCAACTGTCATGCCAGAACAATTAACAATTAATAATGTAAGTAGGAGAACTTCAAAGAACAAATTCATTGAAATAAGGCATATAGGCACTTGTGGTATAATTCACTATTCACTCTGAAGGCCATACTGGGTGAACAGATCCTTGGAATGTTTGAGTCCATGAATCTTGCTTATTCCAAATCTTGTCATAGATAATATCTGCTTGTCATGGATTTTTTTAAAAAAAACACAAGTCCCCTTTCCCTTCCCACCCCCAAAAGGTAGAAATTGTATTTGTTCTATATGTACTTCAAGTTACATAGATGTGACTAAGCAAAGCTGAGGGGTTCTGGGTCAGAAATGTCAGTTCCTAGATGGGCTCAAGCTACAATGCTTACATTCTGAAGCAGGTGTTGGCAACTTTTGGCCCTCCAGATGTTGCTCAACTACAGTTCCCATCAGCCTCAGCCAATGGCCAGGGATGATGGGAATTGTAGCTCCGCAACATTTGGAGGGCCAAAGGTTCCTTGCAGTTGTTCTAAAGGAAGGCATTTAAGGCTGCAAATTCTAACTCCATTTGCTTGGGAGTAAGTCCCATTGAATGCAATAGGACTTACTTCTAAGTAGGCATAGTTAAGATTGTGCTGTCAGCCTTCCTAGATGTCATGCAGAGCAGGCCTTCCTTAATCAGAAATGTACCACACACCTTAAATATGTGAGATTGGGGTATGGAGAAAGGTGCTGGTTGGATGCTGGATGTTTCCGATGATAAACCACAGCATAAATGAAGCACAGCTCGGTTCAGCTATTGATTTATGAAGGGAAACAGCAGGGCTCAGGCCTGCTTGGATGTCATGTCTGTTGATTTGGAAAGCCCCTGCCCTCAAGCCTGTGAGGGGCAGCTTCTAAATGCAGAATGCACGAGAAGCTGTTTTCAAATGTCCACGGTGGTAGTCTGTCTATGCAACCTTTCCCCTAAGTTATCTAAAAGAGTTAGGCCTCCCACAAGGCCAGTTTTCTCAGTAACACTCCCCTTGCTGCTCTCAAAAATATTGTTTAATTCATAACCTTAATTCTCTATCTACCGCGGTAATAGGTTTCCATTACTTAGGTAATTTGAAAAGCTCATCCTATTAGAATCATAGAATCATAGAGTTGGAAGGGGCCTTGTAGGCCATCAAGTCAAACCCCCTGCTCACAGCAGGAAATCCACAGCTAGAGCATCTCCCGCAGATAGCTGTCCAGCCTCTGCTTGAAGACATCCAGCGAAGGGGATCCTACCACCTCCCTAGGCAGTCGGTTCCATTGCCGAACTGCCCTTACTGTCAAGAAGTTCCTTCTAATGTCCAATCTGAATCTATGCTCCTGCAACTTAAAACCATTAGACCTAGTCCTACCCTTTGGGGCAGCAGTGAACAAATCTGTACCCTTCTCTATGTGACAGCCCTTCAGGTACTTAAAGAGTGTAATCATGTCACCCCTCAGCCTTCTCTGCTCCAGACTGAACATGCCAAGTTCCTTCAACCTTTCCTCATAAGACTTGTTCTCCATACCGGCTATCATCCTTGTCGCCCTCTTCTGAACCCGCTCTTGTAGGAAACGTGGTTTTAGCGTGGTTTTCCTTAAGGGAAAAAAAACCCCTATGGGACCCCAAAATGGTCCCCTGTGGAAGACCCACGACAGAGACAATTGTGAATCAAAATTTAGAGCTTTATTTCGTACTTGCAAGGACGGGTGTCCTACCAGAAGGCAGACACACCCAAATGACATTGGTACAAATCTTTTATCCCCTAGCCCGACGCTTCATGCCCTCCCCTGTTTTCCCCATTGGTCAGGTACTTCCAGGGTTCACAGCCTATCAGATCCGCCTGTCCGTGTCACATGAAACTCCTCCCCTGTTTACATCTCCCACTCCTCAGTTTTAGGCTACCTTATATCCTTATTTATTATTTCCATATATGGTATATTGCTCCCCTCCCCTCCTCATTAACTAAGCATAAAAACTCCCTTTACATCAAGCAAAGCAATGAAGGGCTAAAAACATCAGCTGAATTAGTCAAGTGTAAATCCCCTTTCTATTTTGAAGTGGAACTTGACCACAAACTGTCTGTTCTGGCTGCTTTGTTTGAACTTCAGACAGATGTCCTATTCTAAGAAAAAGCCCCTTTTCTCTATCTACGTTAACTCCAGCTTCTATAGAATTATCTACTGCAAACAGTCTATTAACCTATTAACCATTTATTCTTAACAATAAAATCACATATTTTATTTATCCTTAGAATATTCTGAAAAAGCAACATTTTATATACATTTCTCTCACTCTAACTTGTCTATATCTTTCTTAAAATGAGGCGCCCAGAACTGAACGCAGTATTCCAGATGAGGCCTGACCAATGCAGAATATAGTGGGACTAATACTTCCCTCGACCTGGAAACTATAGCTCTGTTTATGCATCCCAAAACCGCATTTGCCTTTTTTGCTGCAGCATCACACTGGTGGGTCATGTTCAACTTGCGATCCACTACAATTCCAAGGTCCTTCTCACACGCACTACTGCTAAGCCGGGTATTTCCCATCCTGTACCCGTGCATTTTGTTTTTGTGGCCTAAATGCAGAATCCTGCATTTGTCTTTATTGAATGTCATTTTATTAATTTCAGCCCAATTTTCTAGTCTATCCAGGTCCCTTTGGATATTGTCTGTTTTTATGATGTGAAGATCTGTTTTCAACATATGTGCATCTCCTTGCAATGATTCAAAATAATTAAATGTACTCAGATTCTGGCTCTTGTAGAAATGCCACATATGTCTGGCAGGTAAAGATTCGCTAGCAGTCCTAACACACTGAATCCCACTAGACAGAAGGTGGAGTCACCAAAACCTCAAATCACCCTTGGTTCTTGCATGTCATCTTTAACCCTCCCACCTTTTATAGTCTCAGGTAAGACCTGAAATCTTAGAGCTATGATATACAGTAACGGTGCTAACATTAGGCAGAAGGAGGGATGGCAAGGTGCTGGAGGACAGAGCAGTGCATGCCACGTGGCCTGCTCTGTGTCCCCTCAGCCAGCCTGCTGCAGTGAGTTGTGATGGAGGATGATGTCCTTTAGCAAGTACTGGAAGCAAGATTCAGTAGAACACCTGTTCAGTACCGGTGGCAACATAATGACTGTAAAAAGACATTCCTTGTCTGACACACTCTTTGAGCATCTTGTTGTTTTGAGACATAACAGAAATGTATTGTAAAAGCAGCATTTCAAGTGTAAATTTGATTTCAAGTGGGGGGGGATGTGAGATGCTGTTATGCCATTCTGTTAATCTTACAGATTAAAAAAAAATCTACTACCCTCTGTGTGTGCATGCTTATTTTTAATGTTGTTTTAGGCTATCTAGATGTGCAGCAGCCAAGGCCAGCACCTTGTAGGCATTTTTTAAAGTAACTGAAATGTAACTGTAGTGATTACTTCTGAGAAAAAGTAAAGTGATCAGTTACTTTCAGCGCAATTGTAATTGTAACAGTAATTACTACTTTTTGGGCCATGTAATTGTAACTGTAATTTATTACTTTTTTAAAGTAATCTTCCAAGCTCTGGCAAGGTCTAAAGTTGCATTTGACACAATACGTGGCTGATAGGTTGAGTTTAGCTTGGTGGGCCAGATGATGGGGACGCAGAAGCAGAAAGTGCCACAAAAAGACTGGAAAAGTAGATTTGGGGGAATGATAGAGAGTGACTGTAGAAGTACATGTTAGGAAATGAAGAGATACTAAAGAAGAAGAGCTTGTCAAAGTGAGTGGAGAGGGGTAAAAAGTGACGAGGTGCCAGGGCAATCATGTCCCAGTGGTACAGTTATGCCATTTTATATAAATTTAGACTGTGGATGAATGGTCTTGTGGGGGACCCCTGTTTTGATGGTAATGGGTGACATCTACTTAAGTCCATTGATGTCAATAGGTCTACTCTAAGTATGTTTAATGTTGTCTATATCACCTAATGTGCATTACTTTGCTTCAAAATGTGGACAGCCAGAGTCACAGGCCATTTCAGGGGCCAAAGAAAACATAGAATCTTCTTCTCTGAGGCTGGAGAAAAAAGTCTGACCCGAAATAGGGAGATCCAGCATGACAAGCCTCCTTCCTGCCACCACAAAAAACTCCATGGTCCTCGCCCTACTGATCTTGGAAGTGTGGCATAGCTAAGGCCAAAAGGGGGCAGACTGGGAGCATGCCAGAAGTGGACCAGAGGAAGAGTTGGAGCAAAAGAGTGTCCTCCAACATGCCTCCATACCAGGGAGGAAGCTACACCAGCCATGGAGCTGGCTTAATGAATTTCCTCTTGTTGTTCTCAAGGGGCAAGAGCACTCCTTTACCTTCACCTCCACTACTGTGCGGAGCCCGGCAGAGCACTGGATTTGGCAGTTCCTTTGTCCATGTCTCTCTCCTCCCTTGCTCACCTTTAGGATTGCAGCCCAAATTGGTAATTAAATTAACAGTGAAAATCTCTAATGGGCATAGCATTGAACAGTATTTACTGTGGAAAGGCTTCTTTCCTATTCTTTGCTGCCACTACAAATAAGGCAACTCAGGGTTTTTTTCCAGTAATATGAACAAAGCGTATTTGTTTCTGTAAACTGCATAGAGGTGTTTGTCAAGAAGTGTACAAAGCTTGTCAAACAAAATGAATAAAATATGTAAAAACTAGACTTTTTACACAGTTTTCCTGCTTTCTCTTACGTCTCAAAATGTCAACCCAAAACCTATTCCTTGAGATAAAGAAGAAAACACAAAACAATAAAGGTTCTTCCAGATGTCCTTTTTATTGTCCATTCATTATGATTTGTGCTCCTGATGGTTTGGGAGCAGTTATACATGGTCCTCCTTTCAATACTGTTCATCCCTGAAAATATTTTAGGTGGACATACTGCTTCATTTCTAATTAGCACATGTGCTGCAGCTTTCTGCTGGAATCCTGTAACTTTCCATACCACAAATATTCCAGGAGGGGGGAATGTCCCCCTTTTGTTGCACTATAGTGCAAGAGTGCCCCTCCGGATGGTAATATTGTGGTAACATTGGAGAAGCATCACAGAATGATTAATAAAGTGGCATGATGTCTGGTCAGTCCAGTATAAATCCACTACTAAGGCACTGTTATTGCATTATTGTATCAATGACACATTGCAGAATACATCCACACACACATAAAAGAACCACATCTATAAAATTCTTCTTCCGTTTCTGACCGTTATATAGAGCATTTCTGTTGCTTTCATTCTTATTAGAGAAAAATGAAAATTTGTGCATGCGGGAACACTGACTAATGATGATATATTTCATGTAATTTCATGATGCCCAACCTCCTTTGGCAGCGGGCTGTTGCTTCTTTCTGGTGTCCAATTCAAAGGAAAATGATTATAAATGATGTATGGGAAACTTGCTTCATTGAGGGTACCCAACACAGACTCCATGGAAACATTCTGTGAGTTGCATTCCACTAGCCCTGCTGCATACATTAATTCTCAATTCCCTATGAAGTCAATTAAAAAATTAAGACTTCAGTAATATGCTATGGTTATGTCAACAGAACTACATTAAGCTTTTCTTTTTCTTGCCCTCAAGGACATCGAATAATTTTCTGCAGGAGTCTCAGAAAACAAAGGACAGTAGGAGAGAATGAAGGACTTTTTGTAGCTGGAAATGTCAGAGATTAGAAGAGTGCTTCAGCAAAAGCCAAGGGATACCAGTGGGTATTTATTCAGGCATTTCAATATTGGAGAAGCTGATCCTAAAGAGACTGGGTGGCCATGTGTCTCAGGGCCTGTCCATATGACTGTACAATCTGCAGTGTAATTGCTTTGCATCCTTATTAATTCACCGTCGTCCATATGACATTGCAAGCTAGTATGGATTTTTGTGTTAGCAAATCCTCATTACAAATACCACCGAAAAACTGATAAGCTTTCCTAAACCGATAATTGTATTAAGGTCTGGGGGCTCAGATGCAATGCAGTGGAATTTCCTGCAATAGGCGGTCCATGGGCGTTCCTCCTTCATATGCCAAGCCCCTTGTCGCCTTCCCACCCAATAGCATATCCACAAACCTGCGCACGCATGGGAATTTAAAAAAGATAAACATTCTTACACTATTCTGAAAAAGAGCGCAAAAAGCTAATGACTGTTATGGACCAATCGCTGAAAAGGGGTGGACTTAGGGCAGCGGCCAATGCTAAACCAAAAAAAAAAGTCCACACATATGGATTCTTCATAATCAGGTTTTCACAATAATCCGACCACAAACAGGACATGTATGGTTCTCAAGACCACCAACTGAATATGGAAAACATGGATTTTGCAGTTAGGTATGGATGGGCCCTTAGTTTAAGAGGTCAACCTTCTATTTGAAGGGCCATCCAGCTAAAAAGAAAGAACAATAAGTAGGAAGAGGAGGAGGGGCCTGGAAGTTTTTCATCAAGTTAAACCTTGGACAGCAGACTGAACAGGCACACTGTTTGCCTGATCACAGTCATCCCAACTATAGACACATGTAGGGCTCCTTCATCTGGACTCCTGCTGGGAGGAAGGGCGGGATATAAATCAAATAATAAATAATAAATAAATATAAATAATGTGTTGTATTTCAATTTGAATTACAGCAGTACTTTCTTAAAATTGCATCTATGCGTATAAATCAGCACACAGAGATTTTATTCAAATTTGTGTACTCTTTATTGGAAAGGCATTTCTTCATTTTTGGCAATGGCCATACAGAGATCAATAATGTTTCATTCCTGGGGGCAGAATGTGTAGAATCAGGCTTATAATGCCCTTTTATATAATGCAGTGGTAAAATGTAAAGTGTGGGGGGGGATGTTTTCAGTTTGAGCGCCACATTCACTAATGCTGAAGCTTTTAGGGGGGTCACATAACAGTGGTGAGCATGGTGTTGTGTTGGGGTTCAGGGAGGCAACAATACATACCCAGGATTTCAAACACAACCGTACTGTATTGGAACATAACTATATTGAGGGAAAAGCTCCACTCAGTAGCTAGATGTGGAAGCGCACTGTAGGAGCCCGATCAGGCCAAAAAGCACTACCTTAACCTATTAGCATACATAACACATGACCAGAGGCATAAATAGGTGAGGCAATGGATATGACTCTGATCGTTGTACGGTAAACCACGTTGCAGCAATGTGAAATTCAAGTATTTCTACACTCATATACACATCTCTCTCTCCAGACAGGCAAGAGGCACCCTCACAGTTCAAGGGAACATTTCAGCCAGGCAAAAGCACTTCAGAAAGGCTTAGAGTAGGGTTGCTGATGGAGTGGTCTGGTGAGGAGGCATGGCCTGGAGACGCTCCTGAGGCCTGGAGGGCCACATTTATCCCCAGGCCTGAGGTTCCCCACCTCTCATAAATACTGGCATGATCCAGAGTTCTGTGAGCAGAATTCCACCATGCAATAAAGTGCTCTCATGTGTTGGGCCTCTTTTCTCTATGCAGTCCTCTGCACCCCTGAAAATCTACTCTGGAGGGCTAGAGACTCTCCAGAACCACATCGGAGGTGGGGCAGGAGCCTACAGGAAGAACAGGTGAAAACAGCTCCCCCAACTTCTATTTTCAGAACCTCTGCGCAGGGAGGCAAGCAGGCCCATTACAGTGGTAAGCCTTCCTTGCCACAAAGCAGGGGTTCCCTCGCCTGGATGCTGTGCTAGTTTTATTTATTTATTTATTACATTTATACCCCACCTTTTCTTGATAGAAACCCAAGGTAGCTTATATATGGTTCCCAGGAGGTCTCCCATCCAGGCATTGACCAGACCTGACCCCACTTAGCTTCAGCAGGGAGCTGGCCTTATGTGCCTTCAGACCATAGCTTGGGACCATGGTTGCGGACTGGAGTGCCTCAGTAATCCCAGTTTGTAGTCCTGAGATTTTATTATAGTGTGTGTATGTGTATAAAAATGTTAATTTTCTCCAAAAAACTGGATTAGACATAGGTTTTGCTACAAACAGAATAAAAGAGTATACAACTAATTATCTATGTGGAAGTTTGCATTAGTTTAGACATCCTAAAAGCTGGTCAAATGTTTGGCAAGTTTACAACCCCCCTGAAAATATCAAAGAATGTGTAAAATAACAAAAAGGTACTCTACTATAAAGATAAGGACTGCATCAGTTCAGAAAAAAGCATTACAAACATGAGGAAAAGGTATCAATTGTCCTATATATGTCCTTGTTAATAATTGATAGGCTGTTGAAATTAAGAGCTCTTCAGGAAAAAAACAAAAAACCTTACAGCAGGTTTTAATCTCCTTTATTATAACAACAATGTTTGAAGACCATAGGGGGAATTGTCTGCCATTTGTTAAATGTTCCAGAAGAGACCAAGCTAGAAGGAAGTAGGGATGGTGGTGGTGAATCAATTCAGTTTACATTTAAAGGCAGATCTACCTAATTTGCACTTTCTGAAACAATGTATGCTTCTCCAACTTTTGCAATGCAGTTCTCCAGCCAAACAATGTGTACAAAAATGCATATTTTGGGGGATGATGATGTTGATGAACTGCCTTCAAGTCAATTCCAACTTATGGCGACCCTATGAATAGGCTTTTCATGGTAAGCGGTATTCAGAGGTGGTTTACCATTGCCTTCCTCTGAGGCTGAGAGGCAGTGACTGGCTCAAGGTCACCCAGTGAGCTTCATGGCTATGTGGGGATTCAAACCCTGGTCTCCCAGGTCATGGTCCAACACTATGCCACACTGGCTCTCATTGTGGGGAAAGTGTGCATTAAAATGCATATATTTATTAAACTAACAAAAATGCATTATATCAGGTGATATTGTTTTGCAAAAATGTGCATATTAGGCAAAATTGCATACAAAAATGTGCATCTTAGCACTAAAATGCTGGTGAATTTTCATGAGTTCTTTTTTATGATATGAAAATGTGAAGAACTGAAGACTTGAAAAATAAGAACCAGAGAAACCAAACTGACATTTTTGCTCATCCCTAGTAGGAAGATCCCCATCCTTACAGTGGATGTGACTTGCAGAGTTCCCAGACACCATGGCCTTCATGATATCTAAGAAATTACACCCATTTTCAGTAAACTGTGTTTATTCTTGCTTTGAAAACCGGAATCTGGTTGCACAGACTACAGCAAATACTAAACACTAAAATAATATGCTGGGTGTAGTAGGCATTTCTATACATTGCCCTAGGGCAGCCTTCCCTAAACTGGTTCCCTGTGGACATTTTGGACTATAACTCCCATCATCCTTAGTCAGCATGGACCAAGACCAGGGATTATATGAATTGGAGTCCAACAACATCTAGAGTGCACCAGGCTGGGGAAGGTTGGAATAGTAGGTGTTGAGAAATGGCTGAAGCATGTGCCCCCAAATTGCAAGTGTCACAAAGGTCCATGAAAAAGTTTAAAAACCATCCTGAAGTTGTGCCCTCTGAAGTTGTACCCTTAGAACAACTCGCCTGGTAGTGATCAGCGATCAGGATCTATAATTAATTATTGATGCTGGTGGGTGAGTGAGCAGGCTGGCAGAGTAGTGATGGATCGCTCCATCCTCCTGTGCCAGTCCACTTGGGTTCCATGCCAACTTTAGAGAAAGGAAGGTCTCCACAACCAGCTTGGAAAGAGTGATCCACCCCCTTTGGCAGGCTGGCAGAAGGGGATGGATCACTCTTTCCCTCTTCCTCTAGTCCATTTGGTTGAAGGCAAATATTTTTACTAGCCTACTAAGAGGTAGGAGTCTGCATTTCTGTGCTGGCAGTGCAATAGGGGTCTTCCCTTCCTCTGCAGCCAGCATAGAAACTATGACTCTTAGCAGGCTAGTAAAAGGTTTTGCATGTTAGTAACTTTTGAGAGCTAATTTACAAGGTTCCACTTGATTTCTGTAAATTACCTGTTATTTAGAGCTTGAACCAAGTTGAATGAAGGAGAAATTCTCAAGCAAAAATATAGTAACTGCTCCTGCTTTCAGCCTAGAACAGTGGTTTTCAAACTCTGTTCCAGGGAAGAGAATGAGAAGTTGGCAGTTGTGCTTCCCTGAAAGACAGCCACTGCCAAGTTTACCTGTGATGTGGAGCTAGCTGCAGGGAAAAGTTGGGTAGAGTTTGGGGCACATTCTTAGTTCCTATCCAGCAACTATGAGGCCACACTAGTCTGGATAATACTGCACACAAACTGAGAGCATGTTCTAAAACATTCTGCGACTCACAGAGTTTTCCCAACAGAAAAGTCCACTGGAAAGAATCCCCTCAAGAGAGAACATTTGAAAAAACATTGGTCTAGAAGAATCTACACCTTAAGGGCTTCATGGCACTCATCTATCTTGTTTTTGTCATCGAATACAATATTCGCCAAACTTTTGCGCTTCAAAATACCAATAAAGATTAGGTCTCTTTCTTCACATTAGGTAAACAAACACTAGTTAAGACTCTCTGTGCCCAAGAAAATATTTGATTTAGCCTTTTATGAGAACAAAATGCCATTGCCAACAGATTGTTGTAGTCTATATGTTACAGCAGCAAAGGAAAATATATGTGTATAAAACAAGCAGAACAGTGTAAAAGTTTCTCCGTAGACAAGGCTGAAAACAAGGCTCAGGGGAACAGCAGTTGAGAGGGACCGGTTTACAAGTTAAGTATAAGGATTTTTGTTTTTGTTTTGGTAAAACATACCTTAACTTTCTCTCCAGAATGAGTCCCAAATCAATTTAGTTCCATAATAAGGCATCTCTCTGCCCCCACCCCATGCTCTGCTGTAGGGTTAAAACAAGCGTCTGATCATGGACGTTCTAAAGCAAAACTGTACAAGTGACTCTACAACAGGAGGAAGTGAGTATGGACAAAACCTATCAGTGCGATGCAATGGACAAAATGATGTGGCTTTCATATGCGAGAACTTGGCAAATATCCCTGCTCATCCCTTATCCGCCCTGGATAAGTGACTATCTCTCAGGCTTGTTGACCTCTCAGGGTTATTTCAGGGATATATAAATAATTGTAGAGCACTTCTCAGATGGAAAAGTCTTATGTAATTTTAAATGCCAGTGCATTGTGGTATAGCTCTCTTTAGGGTGAATATTCCTAGTTTTTACGAGACTAGCAACTGACCTACTGTTTCTATCATTTCAGTGCTACAGTTCTGGAGATCTGAAGAATGCTGTTAGAAGTGCTGGTAGTGAATGCTCTTGAGAACCCTGCCTGTATCTACATCATGTGGCTCTGTACTCTACCAAACAGGCAGAGCAATCCTAAGTGGGGCCAGAAAGGAGTGGAGCAGTGGATCCACGGCCACATCCCAAGCCCAGCTGGCTTGCACTGACCAGGGCAGAAGGTGTGCAGGTGTGGGAGACATCTTTTTTTTCTTTATGCCAGTTCCCTGCTGATATAGCTGAGATAGCCCAAGGATCAGGCCCTTCAGGAAATTTGTAGATCGAAAGCTTGCCACTAACCATACTTTAATTGTTTTTAGTTCTTGGTTATGGTATATCTTTGTTATGTTAACAATTTTGGCTCCTATCCATATTGATTGATTTATTTTTTTATTTATATTTGATTTATATCCCACCCTTCCTCCCAGCAGGTTGGGGAAGGTTGGAATAGCAGGTGTTGAGAAATGGGTGAAGCGTGAGCCCCCAAATTGCAAGTGTCACAAAGGTCCATTCCTGCTGTTCACTACAAGATCTCTGTAACTAAGAATTAGTGCTTGAGCTTGCTTTTTTCTTAGATTATGTGCCTGAAGAGTAGGGAGTATCTCAGCTCCTCTGGGAGCCTTTATTTATTTATTGGCTGAAGACTGGGATAAAAATGCCTAACAACAACAATTATAATAATATTGAAGGCACTTAGTTTTTTTAAAAAATAAAAAATTATAAACAAGTAAGTATAAGTCGGGATTGACTTGAAGGCAGTCCATTTCCATTTTCAAGTACCATGACTGGGAGCAGGGATAAAGGAAATAGATAAAGGAAAGCACATGTTCACACAATGCACAATACATTCGCATATGGAATTTTCTGTCACAAGACATGGTGGCAGCCATTGGATGGCTTAAAAACAGGATTAAAACATTTATGGAGGATTTTGCAAGGGGCATGCATGGGTTGTGTCACATTACAATATTCCACCAGAATGTCATTTTATGCAAATCTAGGTAGCAAGTCTAGCTCTGATCAGTGTGGCTGACTGTGGAAAGCCCTAGGTAGGGTGATAGCAAGAGAGGATGCAGATAGCAATGGAAGGATGCAACCAAAGTTACCGATGACAGTAATATAAAAGTTGCCTTTGGCCACCATCACATATCCTGGCAAGAATGTGGGTGTCCATCCATATCTATATCACAGCTAATCTGCTGGAATAAAAGCAGGTGGGAAATTATTGTGCCGTTGTGGCTGAGGTGAGGATGTGGCCCCAAATATTTTCCACTGACTGACTGCCCAGGATCTGACTAAACTCTTCTTGCTCTTATTTGCCTCCAAAATCCAATTCCTGGGAGTTAGGACGGGCACAGGATATGCAGTGGAATATAATCAGAATACAATTGGCTATAGTGATAATGCTGATGATAACGATGACAAAATTTTCCCAGTCTGTATATAAAATAGTAGCAATACTGAAATTGCCACTTTATAAATGATTGATGGTTTATATAGTTCTTCACAATCGTATAAGAATGCAGATCTGATGGCTATATGATTCCTCTAACAATAGCATGTGCTCATTCAGATATGACACATTATATTATAATCTTAGTTTAGCTCCACTTTTTTAAATGAAAGCATGATGAAAACCTAGACCTGTCATAGCTAATGAACTTGCTATTGGGCATATATATTTCTGCATTTAATTTCTCATTGGATATATCATCTACTGGTTCCTTTAAAAAATACATTTGCCCTACCATTAAGAGAAAAACTAGAAAAGGTCCATCAGTACAAGATGTGAGTGTTGTCAAACTTGCCCTGTACATTAGCAATCTCAACCTTTGACCTCTATTTCTTTGTCTCTGTCTAGATTATTAATCTGCTTTGATGTCATAGTGGCCCTGATCATGCAGATTTGTCACAGCTCTCTTCTGACTGTCATTGGTTTACCTGTTCTAATGTCATAAAGAGGTTTATCAGCTTTCACCAGAGCCACGTGGTAGCTATTAAGTTTCTGAAACCACAGAATCTGGATATTATGGTCCATACACAACTTATAGGAATAAACATCCTTATCTCTGTATTCAGATCCAAAGTGCCTTTAACGGACATATTAGAGCTGGAATTGCCAATAAGGAAGATGCTGCTTCAGCAAGCACCCAAGAATGAGAGGCTTGTTAGCCTGGGGACATGATCATTGTTTTGGGTATGAAAGTTCCCAGTTGATATAATGGAGAAGCCCATGCAACTTCAGAAGTGAGAGAACTTCCAAGGGGGACATATTGTGTACACACCCACCCACCCACATGTGTATAATTTGCTTCAGCTTGCACTCCTGTGGTTGTGGATTCAAATCCCATTCTTCATGCCAGGGGACAGCAAAATGCTGTACCTCTCTACTGCGATTCTTTGTAGGTGGTTGTGGCAAGCTCTATGTCAGCAGAATGGATTATTCATCCCTGCCTTGCAGACATCTGTTATCATAAAAGAGCTGGAGGAAGTACACACTGAAATCTTTGCCAAACTGATTCCTCAAGCTTTGGATAAAGACCACTTGTTGGTTTAAATTTGGAGGAGGAAAGGAAAAAGAGCCATCCAGTCTGTTGAAGCAGACTTTTGTAACTGTGCAAAACTAGTCCCAAATGCCCATTTCATTCTTCTGCAGCATCCCTGCTATAATCTAGGGATTTTGTATTTGGTACACAGGAAAGGTGAACATTGTTAAAAATTTATAGGGCAGACTACTTGCATTTCATCTGTTTGCAAAGAACCAACTGGATGTACTAAAATATATTCATTCTTTATATACAAAATATTGCACTATAGGTCTACAATGCCACACAAATGCCTGCAAACCTTTAAACCTTATGTAACTTTTGGCTTGATTTGTTGCTGGTGAAAAACCTTCTCAAGAAAACATTTGCTGTTCTCATCACTCTCTAGTGTCATAGTCACAAGACTTAGCCTGTTAGGTGTGATTAGATTCCATCCAAGCCCTGTGAAATTTCAAGGCTAAACTGTTTAAGAAGATAAGAATAGCCATACTGGATCAGGGCTAAGTGCCATCTAGTGCAGCATCCTGTTCTCACAGTGGCCAAACAGATGCTTCTGGGAAGCCCACAAGCAGGACCTGAGTGCAACAGCACTCTCCCCACTTGTGATTCCCAGCAACTGGCATTCAGAGGCATACCGCAAACTGCCTCTGGCTAGTAGCTATTGATAGCCTTATCCTCCATGAATTTGTCTAATGTTGTTTAGGAGCCATCCTTGGTGGCCATCACTACATCTTGTAGGACTTGCGGGCCAATTCGGCCTCATACACCTCACTCTTTGCTGATATGTACTACACTTGTGTGTGGGAATGAGAAGTTGTGTGGTTCTGTGGGAGTGTTGACTGCCATTTTTCATTGAATCCCTCTTGTAAGGATGGGGTGTTTTCTATTTTAGGTGTCCTCCTCACAATGCATTTATGGTACGGGAACCATCGATGCGGCATCTCCCTTCACTACTCAGATAATGCCAGCAGTCCTAGTCACAACAGAGAAGCCTCATGCTACAACTCATCCTCACATCAACATTGACCCTTTCAGAAACGGGGGCTACTATAACAACAAAAAAGGAATCAGTTTTTCCTACATTTTCAGATTGTCTAGTAGAGCAAGCCTATACTCGTTACTCTGGTTGTGGGGCTACCGGATATGGTTGAAGCCCCACACACACACCAGCAGTACACAAGATATGCTGTTACCATGCAGGGCCAGACTTCAGGGAGCCTGCTTGTGGTGCCCACAGCTGCCACATGTTTGCTCTGCCACTGCTGCTGCTTTGATGGTGGTGACAGCAGCAGCACTCACCTCCTCCACCACCCTGACACATTTCAGAGGTGGACAAGCAGTTGCACTTTTGAATGGGAGCCAAGCATGGTTCCCATTTGTTGTGACCACCTATCATCTTAAGTAACCCAAAAATTCAGTAGCCCCAGTACAATAAGTTTCATAGATCTATGGGCAAGGGCACTGTATTTTGGGTAGCTTAAAGTAGCGGGATGTTCCAATTCAGAAATGGCATCATTGCTTGCTGAAAAGCATCCAGGGACCCATTAGCCAGGGTAGTGAATGGCAGCACAGCCAGGTCCGGCTAATGAGGGACCCTTTCAAGCCCTCAGAGCCCTTGCCCTCTGCCCAACTTGGCCAGCCACTGGTGCTAGGCCTGCCATCAAGTAAGCTAGTGGAACTACCCACATATGCTGGCAAAACGTTGTGCCAGTGCAATCACTTTGTCAGTGAAGATATGCCAGCAGAACATTTAAATGTTGTTGATGACAACATGGGACATGAGGACATTTATGTTAAATCTTATATCCCTTTATTATGTATATATTTATTTAACATATGCCCCATGTCAAACATTCTCTGGATGGCTCACAAAACAAATACAACAATTAAAACAAAATATGAAACAATAAAAGCTACTAAAAAAAACTAAATCCACATTTAAAACACAGACTTTTCAAACTAAGAAGACCAGGCCCTAAAACATAAGTCATTTTGAAAGGGCTGGGTGAACAAAAAGTCCTTTAATGGGCACCCAAAAGAGCACGGGGATGATGCCAGATGAACCTCTCTGGGAAGGCAATTCCATAAGTGTGATGTCATTACCAAATAGCCTTCCTTCAGACCACAATCATGCCCCTGTTGAGAGTGAAGGAGGAGTGATACCTGCTCAGATGTTCCCTGACAGGGCTGCCCTATAAGGCATGGGGAAAATAATCACATGTGTTGCTGGGGGAGGGATGGGCCAAAGGGGATGCCTGGGCCATGCAGTGTTCCTCATGACTGGACCAGCTGTGCCTGGGTGTTGGGGTCTCCCTCCAACTTTTCTAGTGTGAGGTTGTATCCTGAATTTGATCCTGGGACCCCTCTGAATAGAAAATGTGAGTTGTTCTACCCAGCTAGGGTTCTTCTACAGCCCATTCGTCCTGCCATCTATGACTGGATCTTGGGGCTGAGGATGAGGTGAAGAGAAATGCCCAGTGATCTGTTTGGTTGCCATCTGCTGCTGAGACTGAATAGTTAGGGAACTCCCCTGTGATGCTTGCAGTGTGGGTTTGGTTCTGAAGAAAATCCCTCCCTTTGGAGTACAGGATTTCTTTGTAATTCACTTAGAAACAAAGGACTCAACATTATAGCCCAGGATCATCTTTTGTGACAAGAATCTTCATAGTTAATAAAGAGTCTTACCCATTTTCTTATTTTGCTAAATTACAAAAAGTAACATTCAGAAAGATTAACAGATACATAATTGATTTTGTTCCCATTGCAGTTCTAGCCATGGGCATTTAATACGTTTCTCTCTCCCTTGAATCTCATAAGAACTGCACTTGTGTCGTAAGCCTGGGTATTTACCTGAGTTGGAGACCTAGCCCCATGGCACTCCTGCTAGGCTGAACGATCCATTTTGTGAACATGGCAGAAGAGGCTAGTTGAGTTCAGGAGGTAAGGGAGAGCACATCCACACACTGAACGATGCTTTGCCGTCCTCTATCTCTTCCAGGTGGCAGAGGGACATAGGAAGCTGCCTTATTGGTCAAGTTAGCTCAGTATCGTTAACTTGAATGGGGTTTCGGAGTGCAGTCTTTCCCAGACCTGCCTGAAGATGCCAGAGATTGGGCCAGTGGGGTGTAGTGGTTACATTGTTAGATTAGGACCTGGGAGACTAGGGTTGAAATCCCTGCTCAGCCATGAAATTCAGCTGGTGACCTTCGGCCAATCACTGTCTGCTAAATCTGTCTCACAGGGTTGGTGTGAGGACATAGTTGGGAGGGGAAGAACCATGTTTGCACATCACCTTGAGCTCCTTGGGAGAAAGGTGAGATATAATGATAATGAAATATAAGTTGGGACCTTTTTCATGCAAAGTATGAGCTCTATAACTGAGCTAGAAGTGGAAGAATGCAATCCCCAAACATGCTGATGGTCTTTGCAGATACAACTCAATGTTTTAATTATTTCTGAACAAATATGTTTTGATGTGGAGGATTTGCACAAAATAGGGATGTTCCTGTTTAGAAAGTTTTAATGTATGAGTCAAAACTTGCCCTTCACCAAGACATTTCATTTTTCTATTGTTCCCTGACCCAGATCTCCTCCCCCCCCCCCGCTATTGACACTGGAACCACACCTGGTCTATTTAAGTGTGAGTCAAATCGTCAGAATGAGCCACAGTGAATGAAGTGTTATACACTGGTTATTTAAACCCTGCTATCAATATTTTTTTCCTGTTGAGAAAAGGATGATTTATGAGCTATGTGATATTTGGTGACAGATTGTCTCTCTGCAGTGTTTTTCCCCAAAAATATTTTATTGCTTCCCAACCATACCTAATTCTTAGAGATGCAGATCTGTCAGTAACCAAATTATCACTCTCTTACTTTATCCCGAGTTGCTCACTGTTGAATTCATGATTCCCCAGGGAACACATAACAGCAAGGGCGTGTGTGTGTGTGTGTGGGAGCAGTCTGGTCATTGGTCTGCTTGCCCTTTCACATGTGCAGCATTGCAGCAGAGAAAATGCTGCAGCATTGCAAATAGATATTAAGCAACACAACATCTTGGAGAGTTACCAAAGCCCAAAGATCTGAGGAATGAGTTCATTTCAAACAGCCTGCATTCTATCTGTTTTTGTCTTTTACAGCTGGATAGAAATGATATGGCCCATTTTGTCTGTATTAGGCTAGAATCTTATACACTTTTACCTCAGAGTATGTCCCATTAAACTCAGTTCAAACTGCTTCTGAATAGGCATTCACAGAATTATGTTGTCAATAAGCAAGAACCAACTCAGTTCTAGTGCTTGCACAGAGAAAATGTTTTTTTAGGCTGGAATCCTATACACACTTAGCTGGGAAGTAAGACCCATTGAACTCAATGAGACTTCTGAGTAGAAATCGGGGGGGGGGCAGAAAAAATTGATTCAGTTCACATTTAATAGTGAATTTACCTAATTCTTTCTGAAACAATATGAACACTGAAACACAGCCATCCTTTGAACAGCGGTTCTCCAGCCAAGTAATGTGTACAAAAATGCACTTATGATGGTAAATTGATGGATTTTCATAGGGACTTTAAAAAGAAAAAATTGTAAACTGTTGTGGAAATGTGGAGAACTGAAGACTGTAAAAAAATGAGAAACTAAAATTGACCGATTCACCCATCCCTACTTCTGAGCAATCATATACAGGATTGTACTGTTAATCACAAGAGTTTGTATGGAGCTTGAGGAATGAGAAATGGGGATTTCTCCATGCTTATGTGGTCTTTGCAAATGCTGGTTTAGGTGGTATCCTAACAGCATGATCCTATGATGAGCTTATGCTAGCTGGAGAGCTTTAAGTTACTGACTAAGGCTGCAATCCTATCCCCATTTACCTGGGAATCAGCCCCATTGAACTGTGGGCTTACTTCTGAGTAGGCATGATTAGGATTGTGCTGCAAATTTAAACCAACAGATTTTGAAGATGAGCCATAACCAATATATATATCCTTGACAGGGACTCCTTGTTGTAGACTCATTCTGTGCACACTTAGAGCACCCAAGGGGAAACTCTTTAGTGACGGGAACAATGGTGGAAAAGCACTTTGCACAAACAGTTTGGCCTTAGAAGAAACACACAAAGATCAGAATGCTGACACTTGTCTCTATGCATGTACATTGTTAGTATGCACATAGGGACCCTTCACATGGTACCAAATTTATTTTGCTTTCAACAAATGAGGAGGGTTATTTGAACCCTCTCTATTGTCATGGATGGGGAACCTGTGGCCTTTCTTTTTTTTACAATAATTTTTATTCAAATTTTCATAAAACAAACAAAACAAAATCATAAAACATTCAAAGACAAAAAACAAAACAGAACAAAAATGATTAAACAAAAAAATAAAATGTTGACTTCCCATTTGTCGCAGATCAGTTATAGGTCTACAATATATAACAATCCTGTCTCTTAAATTATATTATAAAATCACTTTCCTCCAGTAGTTATCTTAATTAATCATCAAATCTCATAGACATTACTTTATTCTTTCCACAAAAAGTCAAAGAGAGGTTTCAATTCTTTAAGAAATATATCTATCAATTTTTCTCCAAATAAACATATCGATTAATCCATCTCATCAAATCTGTTAAGTCCAATAATTTCAATAGCCATTATTCCATTATCCATATTAATTCCATCTTCCATCTTCAATGGTCCTGTTAAGTCCAGTAATTTCAGTGTCCAATCTTCCATTATCAGTATTCCATAATAATCTTGCTGTCATAGCCATAGTCATATAATAAGAGTCTGATGGGAATTTCCTCTATCCCAAATATTTTCTTGCCATCGATTCTGAATAAGTTGCTGAAATATTGTTGTAAAGTCATATCTCTGTTCTTCTTTTTTACAAAATGCACTGGCTCATCTCTTGAGAGTTTTTCCATTGTCACATGGCTGCAGTTAATTCCATAGATTTTCTCTATATCAAGCTCCATCATGTCATTCCAGTCCAGAAAATTATCCAAGCCATTGATAACTTTATCTCTAATATCTTCATTAATTTCTTCAGAGATAACGTTAAATTCCAAACAGTAGATTTTATTTCTAATATCCATAAACTCCAGATCTTTTTCCAATTCCACATTTGTTCCAATCTCCAGGGCTTGTATCTTTCCTTTATTTTTTCTTTTCTCATCTCTGATCTCATTCTCCTCTCTCACAGGATCCCCTATTTCTTTAAGCTCCTGCGTCATTTTGCTCAGTTCAATTTTCAGCTCCTTACTGCCCTGTCACAGGGTTTGTTTCGTTATCTCAATCTCATCCATTATTTTCTGAAACATAATTACTTCCAGATTCTCAGCCACTTTCTTGATTGCCATTTTTAAAACCACGAAAACAAAACAAAACAAAAATAAAGAAGAACCACTTCTTATTTCAGCAACAATTGGGTTAATATTCCAGGCTTGATGACATCACAGTATAAACAGAGCAGCCTGCCTTATCTCTCTATGTTCAAGAATACAAAACAAATTTAGTTCCCAGCATCAAAACAGTTAATGGCGTCGTGAAGAAGCAGATTCGTCAAAATAAAATAGACCAAAAAGAGAATAGTCCCAGACAATATAATGTTCCAAAGTTCATATTTTTTATTTTTTTCTCCTCGGAATAGAAATCCCTCTTCTGTTTATATCTTTAGAATGCACTTCCAGGACAGCTTTTTGCAATAGAAACAGAGATGAGCTGTTAATTTTGTGAATAACAGAGAAGAGTTATAGCTCACCCAGAAGTTCTTTAAAGTTGATTCATTTGACAAATCTCTTTTTGCTGCAACAATTTAAACCAAGTAAAAAAAAAATAGAAAGAAGAGTGCTTGCCTATTAGTCCGTTTTCTCTTTGAAGAAAAGATAAACGTATCGCATTAATCAGATAGAGCTTGTTCGGAAGTCCGTCCGGCATTGCTGGCTGGACCTTTTCTCATAAATTAATGAAATCCAGTCCTCCCAACAAAAACAGGCTTTTGAGGTTGATCTCTACGTTTCTCCCTGCCCGGGAGAAATTTCATCAGTCAAAAAAAAAATGTTCTGACTGATTTATATCTGAATAAGCTTCTTCTGAGGCGGGAGCCCGTCTCAAAAACAGGCACAAGCGAAGTCGCCCTTCCCGGAAGTCGCAGGAACCTGTGGCCTTTCAAATGCTGCTGGGCATTCCATTATCCCTGGCCATTGACCATGCTGGCTGGGGATGATGGAAATTGGAGTCCAACAACATCTCAAGGGATATAGGTTTTCCATCCCTGGGCTAAACCATAGTAGCTAATTTTTCTTCTCTCATCAGCCAGTGGTATCATTGCCCGCACAGCAGACCCAAGGGAAGTATGCTATGCACAGTGCAGAAAGGCAGATGGCCATATACACAGATATGCTGTCCATTGATGACTAACAGGCACTTCATTCCAACCATTGTTACTGCTGGTCAAACACCCGTGACCCCTTCTCCCTTGCCTGGCTACATGAAGAGTGCAACCACTTTATCTACATTTGCTTAAGACTATCCCCTGTAAGTGCATGTTAGTGTTCCAACCCCTCAGGGCAGTAGTGAGGAACATCTGGCCCACAGACCAATCTTGGCCCACCAGGAGGTCCAATTTGGCTTGTGAGGCCATTTTCCCCAACAACACACACCTGTCAATCATTTGATGTCACTTGTGATGTCAGCTGATATACAGGAAGGCAGGATTCAGTTCTGCACTGTTGCTGGTGCCTGTTCCCAGTAGGGAAAGGGTGCTGGCAGCCAAAGTATTAGGATTGAACCCCTACTAGACAGCTAAGGGCTAAACCTTTCCTTTCAAAAATGTAAGCGAGCATAATTTGGCAAGCCCATGAGCTCCAGCTCTGAGTGATGGCGGGGAGGGAGAAGGGTTACTATTCTATTTCTAAAAGAAAAACCAACTTTTTCTGCTTGAGAACTGCCAGGGGCTGTGAAGTGGAGCCAAACTAAAAAAGCAGATTCCACACACCTGCATCTGTAATCTTTTGAAAATAACTGTTCCCTTTCCAAGTTTGCATTGTTTTTCTAGGTAAAAGTTATTACATGTATTGTAGAGGGTTTTACAAGAAAAACAATATTTGTGATTGCATAAAATGGTTTGTCTACATTGACTACTTCCCCCTTTTTGAAGTCAGTGTGTTGGCTTCTTAAAAGAATATGCAATGCACATGTAAACTGAAACCTGTTTTTCCCAGTGCTGCTGCTGCTCAGAATTTACATGCCAATCTGTGCACGCTGTTCCATTAATATTAAAGACTGTTTGGTATGGATTTTCAAGTTTCAGCTTACACACCAGCTAAACACACAAGTATTGCTAACAATTCCTGTTGGGTGTAAACAGAGAGGAGTCTTTTTACTTCTCTCTGTTTACCTTTCAGAGACATATTTATTATCACTTTAGAACAGAGGTGGGGAACCTGCATCCCAAGGGCTGCCTGCAACCCTCTGCCTAATTTCATGCAAGAGGTGTGTGAGAAAGAGGGGGGGGGAGAAAAGGGGCACCCACCCACTTTGGGCTATGGTGCCATCCACCACTGGCTCCACCCCCAGCGCCAGCATTCAACCTCCCACAGATTGCAGCCGTGCTCTTTTTAATGCTCTTAACTCCTCTCCCAGGAGATACACTGGAACTAAATAGACAACAAAATGAAGAAGACCTTTTTGTGATGCCCTTAATATCTCACTTACTATGTATAATCATGAATGCTAGCAGAAAATTCATTCTCTGAGTGTTGCTCCTTATGAAGCCAAATCGGCACTATATATGTACACAAGAGGGAGGTATCAGCAGGCTTGGGGAAATGCCAAGGTTTGCAAAAGTACAATTTGTTTAAAGAAAAAAAATACTTAAGTGGGGGAAAGGAATCTAAGAAGAACCCCAAGGAAGCTGAGCATGCTCAGTGGGCATGGTATGCAGCCAGGAGGGGGGGAGGGGGGACACTTGGAAAACTGGGTAGGTGAGAGACTGGAATATCCTGAACAAGAGAGCTCTACATTTTGTTGCTTGTAAATTGATTTCCTCAAAAGAACTGGACAGAACCAGAAACCTTGGGGTTTGAGGGTGGGACCCATCTTATTATGGATTATGTGTGCTTGCTTATTTGCTTATTTATTTTATTTATTCATCACCTTTCTTCACAAACATGATCCCAAAGTGACTTACAGTCAATAATTCTGGGTCTCATCAGGCACAGAAGAGAATAGGGGTGTTCAACATGAGCCTCTGCAACTGGCAAACGTTGGCCAGGCCTAGCCAACAAAGCAGTGTGCACCATTTCTAGTTTATGGTTGATACCTTGGATTGTTTTTAGACTCGACGTGTGAGCTGCCTTGAGTAGCTTATGCTGCGGCAGCAGTGGCAGGTTAGAAATTATTTCAATGAATATATTATGACTAAATTTACCCTTTGGACATGGCCTGGCCCCAACAACAGGCTTTGCCATTGTATAGAGAGAGCTTTGTGGAAAGTTTCTGGTTTTCTAACAATATGTTCCCAAGGGATCACTCACACTTGAGATTGTCTCAAAACTATGAATTTGCAACTTATAGCTACACCTGTATTTCATACATTAGATCAGAAGCAAATACATTTAAAGTCCACGTTTTACTATGGCGACCTGGGTTATTCAACAACTGTTCACTATAAGGGGCAGTTATTGTATGCTACCTTCAGTAGTAGAGGAAGCATTAAGGTGTAGCTTTGTTTCTAAAGCTAGTAAGCTAATGTTAGTGACATGGGTAACTTCTGAAATTTTGACAAGCTGAAGACACTCAACAGTTTGGACAAGTTCAAGACACTCGACAATGTGTCTGTCTTTGCATAATGTTGATCAATATGCTAACATTTGCTTTGTTCTCAAGCATGAGATATGTGTTGATATAAGACTGCCATAAACTATGGATGATGGGCCAGAGGATTAAAGAGCTGAGGTAAAGTATCCAGGTCTTAGGTTTGTTCCTTGCTTTGATCAATTGTTCTACGTGATGAATGGGAAAGTTCAATAGTAAAGGGTGTTTATATTCTACAGTAATATTGCTGGGACATTTTAGTTAGGCAAATAGATGAGCTGGTTTTCTTTAATCACTCTGGTCATTCATTTGAGTACATAGCAGGGCAGCACCATATTAGCCAACATTCTACGTGGAACTGATCAAAATAAGATTGCAGCCTATTTGTAAATATTTGGTAACATTTGGAAATGTTCATTAATGATAGTTTCTGGCAAAAAAGTCAGGCCACGTTCACATGTAAACAAGTTTTAAACATGCACTAAATAATTCTGGATTAATAGCAAATTTAAAATCATCACAAAACCCATTAAAATATACACCTAAAAAGTAAGGATAGCACCAATACATTACAATTCAATACATTAATACACATGGACAATCTTTGTGTATGAAAATGGTTTCATGTGATGATGAAAAGAAAGCACAAAAGTGATTTGATGGATCTCCCAGAGGTGGATGCCACTATAGAGAATTCCCTACTATGTGTCCCAATCCACTTCATATCCAAGAAAAAATATGGAGTGAGGCCTCCCCAACTGATGTAAGGGTGTGGGGATGTATAGTATTAAGTCCCGTTAAGACACTTTGTCACATCAACAACGGCAAGGTAAAAGGGAACAAGCTGATAATGTAATTTTTTATAAGATTGGGAAAATTCAAGAGCAAATGGATTCCATGATCCCCACCCCACCGCTGGCAATGTGGAACATAGGAATCTGCTTTATACCGAGTAAGACCATTGGTCCATCTAGCTCAGTATTGTCTGCACCAGGATGGGTAACCTTTTTTCAGCCTCAGGGTAAAAGCAGGTAAAGCAAGGGATACAAATTATACCTTTGTAGAGTAGGCTAGTTTCTACATGCGCCCCTTTCTATCCTCCATTCAGACAAGCATGAGACATTATCAGAGTTAGAGCACACGTTCCAGCCAGGCATAAAGGCTGGGGGTGTGAAGCAGCACCTTGAAGAATGGGGCCTGGAGAGAGTTACGAGGACCAGATAGAGAGCTCGAGGACCAGACAGAGAGCTCGAGGACCAGACAGAGAGCTCAAGGACCATATTTGCCCTCCAGGCCTGATGTCCCCTTGCCTCATCTACACTGCCTGGTAGCACCTCTCCAGGGTTTCAGCCCTATCCAGAGTTGCCATGGAATGAACCTGGAACCTCCTGCATGCAACGCACATGCTCTACTGCTGAACTATGGACCTTTCCCAGTGTGGAAAATGATTTACTGGTAACTTCATTCATATTAGTTTCTTCATTCATTCGTTTATTTGTATACTGCTTTTTGGCCTAGGCCCCCAAAGCGGTGAACAGAATTATACAGAAGAATATAAAATACAGTTACAGTGAATACACATTCAAAAGTTCATTCCAATAAATCAATATATATATATAAAATAAAAAAAGCCCAGGCACACAGTAGATAATACTTTATACATTCATGGGTTGCATTTGTGCTCTCACCACAAATGCAGCTGCCCTCCACAAATAAGAGCCCATGTGTGATGCGTCCTTCCCTGGCTCTCCCTGTCAGGTTCCTACCTGCTCGTGGTTACTGCCTGTCTCTAGGCACCACCAGGGACTCCACCAGTCCGGACCGCTCTCTCTTATGGTTTCTCTCCCCGCTCTAGCACAGATCTCAACAGATCCCCCTGCTAGGCAACCACCAGTAACGTCCCAATACTAGTATTCCCAGAGACTCTGAATACTGGTATTGTTATTCTCTTCACCGCTGCCACCATTTGTTACAGTTCCCCTTCAGCCTTGGTCATTACCTTACCCTCCCTTCTGGTCTGTGAAACCCCAGCCAAGGATCAGGCCTTTGGTAAACCAAATTAAGTATTTATTACAGATAACAAAGCTAACAAGATTAACAAGATTTCTTCTTAAGGCACATAAGCATATGGTTTTACTCAATACTAATCCGAACTCCACCTCCCTCCTTCTTCACGCTCTCCTGGCAAACAACTCTCTCAAACCCCACCAAGCAATCCACTCTTTCTCTTCTCCCTCCCGATTCCACTCTCACTCTTCCTTTTATACATTCAGCCATTTTAAACACTCAGCCAATCATCTCGCATTCTACTGCCCATTCACTCCCCATCTTTCACTCCACTTACCATGTATCTTCTAAAACACTTACCATATATACATTAATATAGGAACATCACACCATGCAACAAGCTTCCCCCTGGGAGCAGCTTCACCTGTGGCAAAGTTCTTACAGTTGCTCTCCAGGGCGGGGCTGGCTAGCTCAACTGTATGGCTCCTCAACAGGCTGCAGTTATCCAGGTGTAGGAACAGGTGCAGTAAAGAAGGACGGTCCGACTGGGGAAGGTCAAGTTTTCTGAATGGTTGGGAAGGGGGAGCTCCTGAAAAGTGTGAGATGGGACATGGGGGGCTCCTGAGGGCAATTGCCAAAACCCAGACTTGGATCCTAAAATCAATTAATTTGGAAGTTCATGGAAAGAAAAATCCTTATCCCTCCTTCCTCCAGCCACCTGATCCTATATTATTAAGGAGCCCCCCTGACACTCTCAAGAGGCTTTTGTGGGGGGGCACAGATAGGGTTTCAGGTTCAGGGCCTGAGACTGATCCTGTATCTTTAGAAGAAGATGGTTGCCAGGCCCGGCCTCCAAGAGGTCTTCTGTATCTTTAAAAGTTGTGCAGGGGAAAGGGGGAATTCCACCTTGTGGTTTTTCCCATTACAGTGTTACAAGAACACCTGCACTTGGCTGACTTTCTCTTCTCCTAAAGATACAGGCTCAGGCTCAGGCCCTGAGCCTGGCAACCCTAGTTACCGATGATAGTGGGATGGGGGGAGAGGGGGAGGGGGGGAGGAGGGGGAGGGGGGGAGGAATTCTTCCTTCTGCTAACTTGCTTAAGTTTTAACTTGGCTTCAAATTCAAGCCATATTAAATAAATACCAGATAGGAATATTTCACAATGTTGGACCACTTATCTAGGTGTTCTCATTTAAATAAAAGCGATACATAAATTCAAGCAGTCACTAAAATTGCACTATTAGACGTACAGATTTTACTATAAAAGAGAGTTTATATCCTCAAATCTCTGTTGGGGTTGAAGTTTTAGGCAAATCTAACCATAACTATTTCTGAATATTTGTACATTTCTTGTCTAGGCAAGTGTGATCTGTTTCATTTTCTTACCATTGTATTTTACCAATGATTTTTGTTTTCATGTTTGTTGCAGGCATATTTTTATTGCCTTGCTGTTTTTTTTAGAAAATAACTTTATTAATTTTTAAAGTGTTTGCAGAAGTGAAGGGAGACTTTAAAAAGAAAGAGAGAGAAAGCTGCTTAGTTTCTTGGAAGTCATCAAAGCAAGGTTAGCTTCTCCCTTTAGTTACAGTGCCATGAAAAGGTATTTGCCCCCTGTCTGATTTTCTGCGTGGTTGCATATTTTTGGCACTGAATGTTATCAGATCTTGAACCAAACCTAACATTAGGGGAAATGGAACCTGAGTGAACAAATAACACAAAATTTTGATCCTTATTTCATTTATTTATTAAAGAAAGTTAAGCAACACCCAATGTCCCCGTGTGAAAAAGTAATTGCCCCCTTTGACTCAAAATCTGGTTACGTCACCTTTAGCAGCATTGACTGCAACCAAATGCTTCCTGTAGTTCTTGATCAGTCTCTCACAGCTCTGTGGTGGAATTTCAGCCCACTCTTCCATGCAGAACTGCTTTAACTCAGTGACATTTGTGGGTTTTCTATCATGACCTTGCAGGTCTTGCCACAACATCTCAATGGGGTTTAGGTCTGGACTTTGACTAGGCCATTCCAAAACCATACATTTCTTGTTCCTCATCCATTCTGATGTAGACTTGCTTGTGTGTTTCAGATCATTGTCTTGTTGCATGACCCAGCCACGCTCAGCTGACAGATGGATGGCCTGACATTCTCCTGTAGAATTCTCTGATACAAAGACTCATGATTCATAGTTCCTTCAACGATGGCAAGTCATCCAGGTCCTGATGCAGCAAAGCATCCCCAAACCATAATACTGCCACCACCATGCTTGACTATTGGTATGAGGTTCTTCATGTGGAATGCAGTGTTTGGTTTTTGCCAGACATAACAGGGCCCATGTTACCCAAAAAGATCCATCTTTGACTCATCTGTCCATAGAACATTGTTCCAGAAGTCTTGAGGATCATCCAGGTGGACAGATGAGTCAAAGATGGAACTTTTTGGGCAACATGGGCCCTGTTATGTCTGGCAAAAACCAAACACTGCATTCCACATGCATTCCACAGGCAGCTCCTACAATGGAACATCCAGATAATGTACCTTCAATAAAGTTCCCCATATCACTTAGGGGGAGGCTTCTGCTATAGGGCAGGGAGGTAGTAGACAATGTAGCCTGTGTTTCTCTGTTATCTTTTTAGTGCCTCCTGAAGACCTTCCTCTTTCAACAAGCCTTTTAAGCAGAGTCTCCTTATCCTAGTCTGTGTCTGTGCAGGAATTGCTTTTTAATATGTTTTAAAGTTTTTTTTAAAAAAAGATGATTTCTTTTAAATATGTTTTAAAGTCTTTTGTTTTTAAGAAGTTTTAAAGTTCTTTTGCTGTTTTTGTTTGCTGCCCTGGGCTCCTTCTGGGAGGAAGGGCAGGACATTAAACAAACAAACAAACAAACAAATAATATCCCATATCCTCCAGCATATTAATCATGAAATTAGATTATTTAATGGTATGTTCAGCCTGGCTAGCAGGAGTGGGAAAAGCACTGTTGCCCCCATGTCCTGCTTGCAGGCTTCCTATAGGCATTTGGTTGCTCATGGTCAGAACAGGGTCCTGGGCTAGATGTGCCTTTGGTCTGATGCAGCAGGGCTCTTCTTATGCTTAGTTTGTAAAATCTCCCTTTAAGAAAGAGGGCCAAATGACTAAAACAGTCGCTTTCCTACTATTTTCTTTGCCAGCATTAAGATACTACTTACCACTTTGATTTCATTATTGATGCCAGGCTGTCTCCTTTTTAAATACATGCATTTGTGGGTTATATAAAGCCACAAGGGAGTAAAGTGATGAATGAGTAAATCCTCTATGTACATACATAGTGCCTAGGAAAGATAAATCCTTTTGTATTTTGTCCTCATATATTGCCAGTAGCAAGACTAGCTGAATTCTAAGAGCTCCCCCCAAAATGATTGCATTCTTCACCATAAACAGGACCATCGAAGGTCTAAAATGGCAAGGTAATAATACCTGTCTGTCAAATGACAAATTCTCTGTGACACAGTTTAGCAGTAGCAAAAACAGAGGCAATCCTCTGGGGCCTCAGTGCTCTCCTGATAGCCTTGACACACACAAATATTCAGTAATAGATTTGCTGTCTCAACCTATTATATTAAATTTTGCTTGACAGCTTCTGAATTTAAGAATGTTCACCTGCAGCACTTTTTTAAGGAAGAAGAACTTATTTGAAAGATCATAGCAGAAACAAGATGCATTTTATCAGTATCTGACTCTGATCTTTGCATGACCAAACCCTTCCTTGGCTTATGGGGCAATATCACTAATACACAGCTTGCAGCTAAAGTAGCAATGTCAAATCCATATGCAAGCGTAAACAATGTAAAGAGAGCCAGCGTGGTGTAGTACTCAGAGAAGGGGCAGAGAACTTGTGGCTGTCCGGATGTTGTTGGAATTTAATGTCCATCAGCCCCTGCCAGTTGATGGCCAATGGTCAGGGATGATGGGAGATACAGACCAGAAACCTCTGGAGTAGGAAGGGGGGAGAAATTTGATTCAGTTCACATTTCAAGCCAAATCTATCAAATTCTCATTTTCCAAAACAATATGAGAATCAAAACACAGCCATCCTTTGCACTTATTCAAATTTTGTGATGCAGTTCTGCAAACAATGTTTACAAAAATGTATCTATTAGGGGAACGTTTGCATAAAAATGAATATAAGAATGGAAATAACATGCAAAAATGCATTATATGGCAAGAAAATGGCTTTCAAAAATGTGTACATTAGTCACAACTGCCTTGGATGAAACAACTGCATTTGGATGAAAGTGTTGGAGAATTGTCATGAGGCTTTAAAAACAATTCACAAATTGCTGCAGAAATGTAGAGAACTGAATTTAAGACTGGAAACATGGGAAACTGAGAGAACCCTAATCTGGAGGGCCATGGATTTCTCACCACTGGGTTAGTGTGTCAGACTGGGAAACTAGGGTTAAAATCCCCACTCAGCCATGAGGCTCACCGTGGGTAGGTCATGTAATCTCAGCCTATCCTACCTTACAGGGTTGTTGTGAGGATTAAATGGGAAGAGGGAGAACCATGTGTGCCACCTTGAGCTCATTTGAGAAAAGATGAGACATGAAGTAAATAAATAAATCCACTTTACTGTTTGGGGGGATTGTGTCCCATACCTCATTTGCCAAAGATGGTCCCAAGTATGCACACATTTCAAGTGAACACATTACTGTGCAAGTCAATTCTTGTGCAAGCAGTCCCTACTCACACAGATCCCTTCTGCTGCAAAAAAGGGACGCTGCAGTCACAGGCATAGGCTGTAATTCACATAAAAAGTGATAGTGCCATTAAGGAAGAGAAGCATTCCTTGCTAGTTGTTACATTCTCTGAAGAAAGAACTAAATATGGACTCTAAATACAAATGAGGCCAATAACGTAGTCATAACGAGTTAATATTTTTAATCTTGTACACTCACAGATCCTCAGACGGTTAGCTGTCATTTGGTTTGAAAGACTTAGAGTACAAACCTAACCATGTTTACTCAGACACAGGGATGGCCAAATCTGTCAAATTTGATTCTCACTGTTTCTCATTTTTCCAGTCTTAAATTCAGTTCTCTGAATTTCTGCAGCTATTTTCAATTTTTTTAAAGAAAATCTTCCTGAAAACATGTCAGCATTTTAGTGCAAATTTATCCTAATAAACAGATTTTTGTATGCAGTATTGGCTAATACAGATATTTGTGCAAGCAATTTTCCTGAATGTAATGCATTTTATGTTATTTTCAGTTTCCACAAATATATGCATTTTTGTACACGTTTGGAGAACTGCAACACAAAATTTGGAGCAGTGTGAATGTGAAAGGACACCTATGTTTCAGTTCACATATTGATTTGAGAAGTGTGAATTAGGTAGTTTCTCGTTGAAATGCAAACAGAATTGAACTTCTCTCGCACACCCACCATAGATCCTACTGAAGTCAATGGGACTTACTCCCAGGTAAGTGGTGTTAGGAATAGTGCCTCAGTCAGATTTGCTAGTTTTTGCACTATTTCTTGAAAAGTTTATAGTCAATCTAAAATTGGGTTTAAGTATGCTGAGTTTCACCATTGTGCTTGTCAGTTTGGGGAGATGATATTCAGAGAGAAGTTCAGTTTTCATTAGTGATATATTTTTGTTTTTGTTTTCATCTACACACTGTGGCCTTTGATTGATAATAATAATGCCTTTGATCTGCTGAGTTGCTTGTCATTTACTCTTTTTAATCCAATCTGTCTGCTTACATTAGAATTTTCTGTTCTCTTTGTTCAGGTCTTGGGATAATTCAGCCATAGCATTTTGACATTTTCTGTTCTTATTCTCATTAAGCCTGGTGAAATTGTAGCTCAGAACAACTTTACATTTTGCATTGGCCAAGATGGTCTCCATTCGCAGCTTTGATCTGGCTTCATTTTCTCTTTCATCAAAAAGAAGAGTGTTGCTCTGGGTGACAACATTTATTTCATGGGAATCACAAATGTATAGCCAGCTTATGTTTGGATTTTCCTGAGCCTTTGGGGTTCAAGTTATACCAGACACTGGGAAATGAACTGCATTATTATTAAGAAATGTCCATCGTATTATGAAGATACAAAATCTTTTTATTAAAACAAAATAAGAAATAAACAAATTTAATTGACAAACCACTTCTGTTGCTTTTTGTTTACCTAACTTAAGTAAAAGGTTAAATATTGAAATCCCAAGATAATAAAAACTAAGGCTACAATCCTAATCCAGTTTAGCCCTATTTAATCAGACAGGATTTACTTCTGAGTATACATGGTTAGGATTGTAGCCTAAGTAAACTGGGCTCATCCTTTAAAATAAATAGTTAGGCAGGCTCTGTCCCCATCCCTAATTTCCACCACAGGCATTTAAGTAGTGCTGTTTAGGGCCCCATTAGGGAAGGACAAAATATAAATATTATTTATTTATTTATTTTGTATCCCGCCCTTCCTCCCAGCAGGAGCCCAGGGCAGCAAACAAGGCACTAAAAACACTTTAAAACATCATAAAAACAAATCTTAAAATACATTAAGACAAAACAGCGTTAACAACATTTTAAAAACTTTTTAAAAAAAGGTTAAAAACATTATTTAAAACGTATTAAGCAAATCTGACACAGAGACAGACTGGGATAGCTCTCAACTTAAAAGGCTTGTTGAAAAAGAAAAGTCTTCAAAAGGCGCCGAAAAGTAGCAGAGATGGCACCTGCCTAATATTCAAAGGGAGGGAGTTCCACAGGGTAGGTGCTATAATAACAAGTGGGATCCGTAGTAAAATGTCCCGATGCACTAAAAGGAGTGCTGCTATTTAGGACTCTAGTCAATGCGGAATAGGAGTTCCACAGTGCTGTTTAGGCCTCTCAGAGTTTCAGAAGGGAAGGAAATAAAAAGGATATTAATAGATGCCTTTCTCCCCTGTGCTTTATACATAGGGCAGACAGCATTCTGAAGAGTGGGAAAGAGAAACAATATCCTTTTTCCTTTCCTCCCATCTGATACATCCCTTTATAAGGTAGGAAGTGGAGTTTTTCATGCTCATGGTACATATCCCACCCTCCAAATCTGACCTTCCACTCCAAAGTAGGGATAGAATCCTCTCCTTTTCACATTCTGTTTTTAAGTGTGGTCCCCCATTTTCAAGTGTGGTTGTTAACAATCAAATTCCTTTTTCCGCCTGTGTCTTTTCATTTTTCCAATCTCCAATTTTTTTTGCTTTGCAGAGAATTATCGATATTATAATCGCTATTTATTCACAAGTCTCCACTGGTATCGATCTTTATTCTGAACTCTGTAATTATTGCCTGTTTACATTCCTTTTCAAGTGCATTGCAGAGCAGATTAAAGCAGAAAATCAAGTCAGTGTCTTCCTCCCTGCTGCTAACAATCAACACCCCAATCAACACTTCAATGACATCAGTGAAAGGGAATACACATTTGAAGAGCTCACACAGAAAGCAAATTGATAAAAGTGTCACTCACACTACTGATGATGTCAAAGCCAATTAAAAAAACAAGTCAGGAAAAAAGAAGAAAAATGAATCTGAAACCAGGCATGGAGAGTTGCTACTTCAAATTCTCTCTGCAAAGATACAGAATATCAGAAATAATAATTAATGCCATGGCAAACCTGATTATTGCAGAAACGGAGCCCATCACTACTCCAAAGTAAAATTATTAGGGGATTGAGCGTATCACTGCACTCCTCTCTGCCCTCCAGTTTCTTTCTTTTTTTGTTATCTTAAAATTCCATATATTGTAGAAGCTTATGGGTCTTATCAGACTGATTTTTAAATATATATATATACAGACATATACTTCTGCATACCCGGGGAATTCCATTATTATATAGAAACCACTACCTTACTCATAGGCACATGTTACCAAATTCTTCCAAGCTATACAGCAAGTGGATTGGACTGTGAAAGACCAACCCAAATCGTGTTTGCATTTTGACCAATTTGTAGGGCAGTCCAATATCTCAGAGAGGAGGTCAGGTCTCCTGCTCCCCTGGTGCATTCACTATAGCTGCCCAATTTCCCTGCTTTTTAAAGTTTGAGAGAAATAGCTGTGGACTATAGGTACGTTCTTAAACTGCAAGGCTTTTTGCCTATTAGTGAATTTCCCTGCTTTTTGATCTGGGAGGTAAGAAATGGGATCCTGTGCAAGTTTACTGAGAATGGATTGATCATTTGCATGCTTATTGAGTTCAATGGGATTTACTCCCCTGCAATCATGCTTAGGATAGGTGAAACTGACCACAGAGGATGGGGAGGGGAGGAGGAGGAGGAGGGAGGGGAGGAAACACAGAGGGGAGGACTGGGAGGGGAGCAGGCAGGAGGGGTGGAGGACAGGTTTGATCATTTGCATGTTTACTGAATTCAGTGCGATTTACTCCCATGCAATCATGCTTGGTATAGGTAAAACTGCCTGGGGGGGAGGAAGGGAGGGCTGGAGTGGGCAGGAGAGGAGGAAGAAGGAAGAGGGGAGGGGAGGAGGAAGGGAGAGGAGAGGGGAAGGAGGGGAAAAGCAGGTCTGATAATTTGCATGCTTATTGAGTTCAAAGGGATTTACTCCTATGCAATTCTGGTTAGGATAGGAAAAACTGACCATGGGCGAGGAGGAGTGGGAGTGGGAAGGGGAAGGAGCGTATTGGAGGGGGGCAAAGGAAGAGGGAGGCGAGGACAGGTTTGATTATTTGCATGCTTATAGAGTTCAATGGTATTTACTTCCGTGCAATCATGCTTCAGATAGGTAAAACTGACCAGGGGGAGGAGGAAGAGGAGGGGGAAGGGGAAGGGGAAGAGGAAGGAGGGGATTGGAAGGGGAGGGGGAGGGGAGGGAGGGGCAAAGGAAGGGGGAGGGAAGGGGCAAGAGGGAGGGGATAGGAGGAAGAAGGGAGGGAGGATTTGATCATTTGCATACTTTTTGAGTTCAATGGGATTTATTTCTATGCAATCATGTTTGAAAATGGAAATTGACTGCCTTCAAGTCCATCCCCACCTATGGCGACCTTTTGAATAGGGTTTTCATGGTAAACGGTATTCAGAGGTGGTTTCACCATTGCCTTCCTCTGAGGCTGAGAGGCAGTGACTGGCCCAAGGTCACCCAGTCAGCTTCATGGCTGTGTGGGGATTCGAACCCTGGTCTCCCCACCTTTTTATTCTACAGCAGGCACATGTAGCCTCCCACCCAAATTTAAACCAAAGCTGTCGCTGGCCACATCCACATCAGGCCTTTATTTCACTTTGGACAGTCATGGCTTCTCTCAAAGAACCCTGGGAAGTATAGTTAGTGAAGGGTGCTGAGAGTTGCTAGGACACACCCTGTTCCCCTCACAGAGCTTCAATCATTCTGGCCGCTGGAGCTCTCTCAGTGGACCAGGAGTCTCCTCTCAGCACCCTTCACAACCTACACTTCCCAGAATTCTCTGAGGGAAGCCATGACTGTCTCAAGTGAAATCAAAGTCTGGTGTGCGTGGGGCCCCCTGATTAGGCAAGCCCAGCAGCTGTGAGTCTGGCTTTTAGAATTCTGAGAGTTGGTTCTTACTGAGCATGCCCCGCATTATCATAGGCTGCCAGCCAAAATTTATTAAATTAATGAAAAATCAGCCGGGCATTTTTTTTAACTTTTAAACTGCAGAAGATGAAGGTCAGAGTATGGGGTAAGATCAGTATTAGGATTACAGGTACTCTGTGATTATGGCTGATTTGTAATAAATTTCAACAGCTTATGAGAACTCTCAGAGAAAAAAGTCCAAAAGGGCTCTGGGGGTTTCTCTCTCTTTTTTTAGACTTTGAACTCTCTATTCTCTCTGACTGTTTTGTGTATCGCCATGAAAATTGAAAGGGTTGTTAAGCAAGCGTTTCTGAGAACTATAAGTTTTGTAAGGTTTTGTTTTGAAATGAGCTTATGGGAAGCATCAGAATAGCATGGGGGGTATTTTCAATTTAACATTGCGGAATGTGAAAAACCCACGCTGGCTATAGTATACAGCCACTCTTGTGGCTGTATAACAAGGAGCTACAAGTGCCAGTCTTGGATGTGCAGAACCACAATCGAATTACTTATTCTCTTTTTAAAGCCAAGTTTTAATAGAGATAGACATATGAGACCTGGAAAGTACTGTAGTTTCCTCTGAATGGCAGGCAGCTATAGTTTTCCACAGAAGCATTGCGTGCTCTGTACAGTATCTTTTCGCACAACATTGAGCAATTATGTGCTCTTTTATATCCTTTGAATGATTTGTCCTGACTTTGTAATGCTATCTGGAATAATAGCTAACCCATGCTATCCAAATAGTATATTGACCATCTGTCTGTTGATATTTTATAAAATAACTGATTGACATGCAAAGCAATTCTTTAAAGAGCTGCTGTTTCCTGTGATGTTTCATTGAACTCTTTCTGGAAGTAGTATTTATTCAGTACATGGGGACAGAAAATGCCCTAAAAAGTTATATGACAAACTGGAAGTGTGAAATCTTTGTAGGTTTTCTTGAAGATTTTTTACATCTAAATCTAAAAAAGTTACTCCATCTGTATAGGATCATCTTTCACTCAGTTATGCCATCACTTTATCATTGCCAATCTATTAAAAAATGGAGCTGTCTCGGAAAATGGAAGCCTCATCTTTAGTTTCCTGGTCTAGTATGACTTATTACATATACTGGTATGATTTCACTTTGCCCCAGTTTTGATGTAATAGGGAAATAGTTTTCTGCTATGTAAACAAGTTATGGGAAGTCTCAAGACTGAGTGGAGTCCTCTTCTCCTCTTCCCTATCCAAGTGGAAGAGACTAGAAGAGACTTGAACAAATCAGGATCAAACTGTGGTTTCAGATCCTGGCTTGTTCACTAAAAAGTGTTAGAGCAAACACACAGTTTCCTTGACTTCCAGATGTAATGGAGGACATCTTTGTTCATTTAAAAACAAAAGCAGATGCTTCTGATTTCCTTGCAACTGTGAAAAAAGAGGGGAGCCTATGAGCCCAAGGCTTGCCATGCTTGTTCATATTTTTGCCATGTCTGTGTTCGTGACCCCCTAACAACCAGGGAGAAGGCTTGCTCAATAAACACCCCAATTATGGAATAGCCTTCACAGTAGGAATGGAATGATCAGCCAGTTTCAGTTCTCTCAATTTCTGACTTCTCTAATCTTAAATTCTTGTTCTCCGCATTTCTGCAGCAATTTGTGAATTTTTAAATTAAAAAATCCTCATGAGAATCTTTGGCAGATTCATGTGAATTTCTCTTAATAAATACATTTTTGTATGCAGTTTTGAATAATGTACACATTTTTGCAAGCAATTCATCCCAATACAGTGCATTTTTGTATATTATATTAACCAATATATTCATTTTGTGCACACTATCCCCTAATACATGCATTTATGTAAACATTGTTTGGTTGGAGAACTGCATCATAACAATCAGGTAGCTGTAAATTTCAAAAGATGGCTGTGTTTCAGTTCTCATGTTGTTTCGGAATGTGTGAATCTGATATATTCAGCTTGAAATGAGAACTGAATCAAATTTCTCCCCCAGCCCTACTTTATTTATTTATTGGGTTTATATGCCACCCTTCTTCTCAGTACTTCACAGAGGAATTCCATTATTCTCTACTTCACAGAGAGATTCATCTGGCACCATTTTTATGGCATGTTTGGCAGCAGGGGAAGACCATTTCAATTTACTCAGGCTTTTTAAACAACTTCTGTTTTTCACTCAGGGTCTCTCAGTTTTATAGAGTTTTCCATTGTGTTTCATTGCATTTCTTCTTTTTAAAGAAGGGTGCAATCCAAACCCCGGCTGCTGCCCAGCATGCTCCAACCAGGCAAAAGGTGGGGCAGGCAAATTTCTGTGACAGCCTACAGCTGGTGCACAATCAAGACCAAACTGAGGGCAGTACCATCATGTGGTGGTAGTGGGGCTTGGAAGTTTGCAAACAGAAGTCCCATTGCCCAGCCAATTCTCTGTGTCATGTGTGATTGGTGAAGACTTGTCATGCTTTGTGTTGTGATATTTTTATTTTATTATTTATTGTACACTGCTTCGGTAGCTATTGGTTGTGAAGCAGTTTATAAATCTGAAAATAGATAAATAAGAAAATAATCACCTGTGCTTCTTATCCACTAGTTTCAATGTTGTTTGAAAGGGGGACCTTTATTGACCGGCACTGTGAATCCTCCCTCCTCATCAGTGATATATCCATAAAAATATCTATACTCTGGTTTCTCTTCAGATCGTATAAATCTTTTGCCTTTTTACTAAAAATATCTATCATAGGTCTTTGGAGTTCATAGAAATGTATCTTACAGCAATCTACCTTTTTATCTTTTCCTAAAACTCATGTGTGGACATGTAGCAGAAATACAATATTTTATCCCATATTAGGCTGCTTCTGTGTGGGTTAGGGGCAGTAAATGAACAGAAATCTGCATATTTAGTATTATTTATTTATTAAATTTATATCCCACCCTTCCTCCCTAGGGAGCTCAGGGCAGCAAACACAAAAAACTTAAAACAATACAATTTAAAATTAAATAAAAACATACTTTAAACATCTAAAAACAATTTAAAACATCTAAAAGATCACAGCTAATAATGTCAAAGTTGCCAGAAACAGTTTCTTTCAGCCATTGTATTGCCAATCTCCAGAAGAATCGTGATGTAAACGAGGAGGCTTAGGATGGCATGTGCATGGCCTCTGTCCCATAATTCATGTCTCATACCCCTGATTTATTGGAGTGCTTATTGCTTCTGCACACTGTAATTTTATAGTATTGGAGTCTGGAGAACTTAAAACACAGGCTTTCTGATAATAAGCTAAGAAATGTTTCATTCTGTCTGTGTTCAAAAATAGCGCTTGGGAAAGTTGTTCAAGTAACCAAAATAATCCAGTTCATCTCACACTCCTGCTCTGCCAGGTGGACTTGTTTAGGGCTTTCTCAAGCTCAGAAGGGATGGTGAGCTTAATTGGTTTACCAATGTTCTCACCCTGCTTGTGTAAATATAACTCTTGATAGTCAAAACAAGCAGTTATGCCCATTAACCCATCAAGGGAGGGCATGAGCAAAAGCTGGGAATGAATGTCACAAATGTAGCACATGCAGGGTCAGGAGAGATCAACAAAAGTCACCTAAGGGGGGAATCCAGCGACCTGGATGCTGGGAAGATAATGATCTCACAGGTATTACCCCCTCCCAGAGGGTCTTTTGGGTATAAATACAGGACCCCCAGATCAGGAAGATTAAGCCTCAAAGGGCCTCAACAAGCCTCGAAGCAACATCAAGAAGACTCAAGAGCCATAACTCCTCCCAGAAAAGAGATCCTAGCAGCGGCTGTTCATGAGGCTTCCAGCCAGTGAGATATACGTGCGATAAGAGCAAAGGCTGGGGGGAGAGGCAGGGACCCATTAGCCATGAGTTTCATTTTAGTGTCTTATTGCTTGCAAAAGCTGCCAACAGCTCAGTGTAACCAGCTTGCTTTAATAAACCATTTAACGTTTTCACCACCGGAAGTGTTCATTGTCCTTTTGAAATCTCAAACTTACTTGCCTCAGGGAAAGGAAAAACCTTTGGCAATACAGCAATCAAATTCCTGGGTAAATAGGAATGTTTTCAAATTCCACCTGAACATTAGCAATGAGGAAAACAGATGTATCTCACCAGGCAGGGCATTCCACAAATAGGGAGCCACCACTGAGAAGGTACTGTCACGGGTCAGCCAGCCAGCAGCACCACCACCAAGGCCTCCCCTGCCAGTTGTAGGGCCCAGGATGGTTGGTCGATGGTTGATAATAACTAGCTATGAGAATTTCAACAATTTTTCTGTGGGACTGTATGCCAGAACAGCATTGCATTGGTGAACAAGTAACAGGAAGTACATATATCAAGCTTCAAGCACCAGTAAGTGCCTCACTCAAGACACTACACTAAAGTACCCTTAGCATGGGGACCATGTTGTTTTCCCAAAGGTAGTGCAGTTTACCTCAAATACGAAGTGTTCAAAGACTCAAAACAGTTTTGCAAAAAGCTCTTCACTGAACTCTGGTGAGCAGTCCCTCTGTAATGTCCCTAACATCCTGGTTTTTGCCTAGGATGTTTGCATTATATACTGATACTGTTTAAATTGTTAACCATTTCAGGGTTCATAAAACAGCAAAAGAAATTTGCCTACCTGTACATGGACCAAGGACAACCCATTTGTTGATACCTAAAAGACTGAATCACCCCTTATATACCCAGCTGATCACTGAACTCTGCAGGAAAGGGCTTCCTACAGATGTCATCTCATCAGGAGGTCCATTCCATATGATGTTGTAATCAGGCCTTTTGCATGGTGACACCTACCCTTTGGAACTCCCTCCTGTTACATATCAGAGAGGCACCATCTCTGTGGTCTTTTCCTTTTTCAACAAGCGTTTTAACCGGATATTTTTATCACCCTATCTATCTGTATTGGATTTGAAACTGTTTTTATAGATAACACTTGTTTAATTACTCTTATATATGACATTGTTTTATGTATGTTTTTGTTGTTAAATTGCTTTGAGATATTTCATAGGAAGTGATTCATAAATGAAATAAATATTTGATTTGTGCTGACTTTCTTTTGTCTATCTGGATTGAATGGGCATGTGGCGAAGTAGTAGCCTGAACATTCCACCATAAGCCCTGGTCTCAATTTAGCTTTGAAAATGTTTAGCTTTCAAAAGGTTATAACCTAGCTCTGCGGCATTTGGGGCATTCCTGCTCATTCAACTTCATGAGACACCGGACGTCTGCCCCAGAGTTCTGACTGGATGAGCCAGGATGGGAGATGTGTTGTTTACTGGATTTTATCTGCCACCCTTTATTTTCTTCCTATGCTTTTTGGTATTGTCTTTTATGAAATTATTTTGAGCTCCTTTGCGGCATGTTTCCCAAGGTGGACTATAGGTGTTTTAAAACAGCCTTCACTGACATGGTGCCCTCCAGACATTTTAGACTACAACTCCCATCAGCCCCAGCCAACATGACTGTACTAGTTGGGGCTGATGGGAGTAGTAGTAAAAAACATCTGGAGGGCCTCAGGTTGGTGAAAGCTGTTTTATATAAACAAACTAATGAATGTGTCTGTAAGCCCCTCTTGTGACGTATACAGGAATGAAGCTGGAAAAGAATGTTAAGTGACAGAAAAATATTCCATCAAGAATGGAGCAGGAGAAGATTAATTATAAATGGACAAAATATAAGGGACATATTCACTCCAGTTTGGTATTATTTTGTTCAATATAAAAGTCAAGAGCAAGTTGCCACAGCACTACCTACAGCACATGCCCAGTTGTGACTGGTGATATAGAAGAGAAGCAGTGGAAAATTAATTGAGAGAAACACCTATGGAAAATAACATAAAGAACTGACAGTATCATTTAATGGACACTTGCTACCAATTAGAGATGTTGGATAATTCTATCAGAAATGGAAACAGGAGCAGAAATTTCTGCAATTCATATCAGGACTGCCACCAGACTGCAGCGGGCCCTTTGGCACCAGACTGCAGGGGCTGTTGAAGATAGCAGCCGCCGCCACCACCCTAACATCATGACCAGGGGCTTAAATAGGCCTGGCCACGTCAGCGGATTAGCATGCTGCATGTCCATGCTTACCATCACCCATAATGGTGGGGCTGTGCAGCAAGGGGGTTGTCTGCCATTACATGATCCACACCAGCACTGGGTTATGGGGAGCACACTCTGCACACTCTAGCACAGATCAAATAGCAGGAGCTACACCCTCCCAGCACCAGGGGCCCTCAGCCAGTGCCCAAACTGGCCACCTGCTGGTGCTGGGCCTCATACACATGTTCATTGGAGGTATTCATTATCAGGGGTATTCATTATCAGTTTTTTTAGTCCACAAATGTTATTTAAATAATGACAATATTTTCTGCATTGCTTTTTGTTTCTCTTCCACTGAGATGCATTAAAGTCCATAATTAATGGTTAGTTTCAGTTATAGCAAATAACGAGACAAACAATGTAGGTTTTTGCAAAAGCCCAACTGCAATGGAATGGCAATGAGGGTGTCAAACACAGGATGGCCTCCTGACATTCCCTAGTACCAATATACGAAAATTACAGATATATTGATGCGGATGAATAACCCAACCTACATCAGGAGAACATTTATTTCTTTGCTCGATATAGTAATAATTTTCTGTACGTATTTTAAACTGAGTTATATAACAGTTTTTTGTTTTTCTATTATTTTTAATTTATTTTATATATATGTATGAATATGGCAAGCATTATTGAACTTCTTTTGAATGTTAAATGGGGATGCTTGAAAAATAAGTTATAATTTTTAAAAGCGTTGAACTACCCCCACCTCCACCCACAAAAAAGAATGAACAGGAAGAAGGGGAAGGAACAGAAAGTGAAATTTTCCCACTGTCTACTAGTAACATTTATATAATGCATACTTTAAGAGTGTTCAAGACTCTTCACATACACTATGTTGTCATAATAAATGCAGCAAATTTCATTTCAGCTACCATCTCCTTGATATCGAAGCTGCAGAGAAGATTACCATTTTGATTTAGTCACAAGAAAAAGCAAGGTCAGAGGTTTTAGTGCAATCCAAGGTGGATTGTATCTGTCTAATGATGACCTGCCCCCCAAGAATCCTGCTGCATCCTAGCATTTTTTATGGGGGGGAAAGACTTTTGGTAATGGAACTATAGCTATACAGTACCCATAGCTGACCTATGACATGTGAAGTAACATTAATGACTTGTAAAATGACTGCAACACAGCGACAAGGAGTTTTATTAACCATAGCAGCAATAATTTGATAATTGGGTCACAGGCTTCAATGACCATATTACTCATATTCTACACAATTCTAAATTGAATAGTTATATTTTGAATGAGACAAGCTACATCAAATCAGGTTTTAAGGCAGCCTTGTATTGAGGTGGTAGCCAGTCCCAGCCCCCAAGAGGTCTTCTGTATCTTTAAAAGTTGTGCAGGGGGAAGGGAGAATTCCACCTTGTGGTTTTTCCCATTACGCTGTTGCAAGAAAACCTGCACTTGGCTGAATTTTCTCTTCTCTTAAAGATACAGAATCATTCTCAGGCCCTGAGCCTGGCAACCCTAGGTCTCATGCTCTTTCATGTATGCTTTTGATGATGCCTTTCAACTGTGATCTCTCCAGAAACTGTCAACAAATGTTGGTAAATTTGAACTGTTATATGAATGCCCGTAGCTATCTACATTTTATTGCAAAGTTGCTGCTTGCAAGAGCTGAATACAGTGGTTAATAGGGTTGCCAGGTCAGAAGCATCCCAAACCCTGAGATTTCAGGGGCGGACCCTGTGATGTCATGGGGACATTCCCTAGTGATATAGGGACAGGCCTGATTGATGACACAGGGGTGGGCCCTAGTGATGTCATTAAGAAGGATGTGCAAAATGCAAATCAGTTGCATTGGGGTTAAATTCAGTAATGGTTGGTAAATGATCACTTTCTCGACGATTTTCAATGTGAAATCTATTTACCAAAAAGTAAAAATCTATTGAAACGAAAACAAAATCAATTTGGGATGAACCATTAAATGAATAATAAGTAAATTCCCCTGTGGTGTCCTTTGTAATTTATAGCACTGTCCTTAGAAGAGCGAGGGGGTATCTTAGTAGTCTCCGTTGAGAGTAGAGGTAATTGGTGGTACTTCTGGAATAGAGCTGCATCTGAGTTACCAATTCGGGCATTAAAATCTCCATGTAGAATCAATTTTTTTCCCGGATTTTCAATCATTAACGTAGTGATAAAGGTTTCAAATAAAGAAATTCTTTCGTTAATTATATTATTGCTACGTATGGGAGGTAGATATGCGTTAATAAGTATCAATGAGAATTTAGTAAATTTTAATATAAGAGCAATAGCTAGATCTTTGAGAATCCCAGCAATTGTAGTTTCAACTTCTAGAGAGGTTGAAATAAAGGTGCAGATTCCTCCTTTAGGTCTGCCACCCCTATCGCTAGGAATTGCTTGAAGATAGTATGATGTAAAACCATCAAGGATTGGTTCACTCAAGGACCAGGTTTCTTGCAGAGATAATATGTCATGAGAGGATAGATAATCTATCGTGTCCTGGTTAGCAGAGTTATTGTTCCATCCAGCAATGTTCCATGAAAGTAAACTAAAATTGCTTTTGTCTTGGGTTTCAGTCAGTTAGATGGGAAATGAGTGGTTAGAGGTTGGCATGATAGCTTTTCTCCTTGTTCGTTTTCAGTGACTATGGAAGAATGTAGTCGAGTAGATGTAATATTCTCTAATAGACGAGAGGTGCGTTTTAAGGTGTTAGTTGATAAAGGTAAATTTGAAGACTCATTGTATGTTGGTTGTAACTCAGAGAAATCTTGTATTAAAGTTAAATTATCCAATACATTTAACGATGGTGAGGTTTTCTGTGTTTCAGATAGTATATTTGGGTTCTTTGTATTCTCCAAAGACTGTATTAGATCTTTCAGTCTATTGATGGTCTCAAGTTGTTCATTAGGATTGAGATCAGGATAGAGGTCAAGAAGCAACTGTTCCTCTGGAAGTTTCAATATTGGATATTGGTTTTCTTGATCCATGGGGGAATTATAATCTCTCTTTCTTCGTTGAGGGCTCGTCATTGATTGTGAGTGTATGGATACGTTTGAATAAATCGGGGAAATTTTAAGAAGGCTTTGCGGTCAAGTGTAATTTTCGAAGTATCTTGTAATCCATAAGTAATTAGACGCGAGTATCTCTTTGAAGGAGTAGAGAAGATGTGCATTCCTCGCATCATAGAAAGTAATAACTGCCCTAGCTGTAGTGTAATTATAAAAGAGGTATTGTATCGATGAGATTGAGTTTATGTTAATAATGCCAGGAATTATTTCTTCTAGGAGTTCCCATAAATGGTATTTACGTTCCCTCTGTGGTAGCCATCCCTTGATTTTAGGGAAATTCGAAAATACTAATTTTCTTGGGTTTAAGACCAATTCCCAATATCGCTTCTGTATTTGGTTTGGTGTCATTGTCTTATTATTTTTAGGTTGAGTTTGGATCTGATGAGATTCCTTATGGGGTTCATTATAAGTCAGCTTTGGTGTCTTCTGGATTGTGGTCTCTTGGGATGAGGTTTGGTTTAATAATACAGTATTTGATCCTCGAGAAAGTTCAAAATCTCGTAAATTCTGAGAAAGCTCTTTTCCAGGAGTTCTCTTTTCCTTTTCCTTTTCCTTTCTCTTTCTCTTTTTCTTCTTTTTAAAACTTGTCGTGGCAGTTCTAATAGTTTGTATAAGTTCCTGAAATTCATGTGAGACTTCCTAATTAATTTGCAGTTTTTTATGTTCTTACTTTTTTTCTTTTGTTGGATTGCTTGTAAGTTCGTATTTATGTTGTTCTTTGAAGACAATTTTCAGTCCTTTATCCTACTTTGGGTAGCTTGGGATCTGTATATACAGTCAGCTTTTACTAGGCTGGTTTGAGAGTCTATTTTTTTAGCAAGTTCAATTAGTGTTGTTAATAAAGGACTTAGTTGGGTAACATTTGTAGCAATTTGAGAAAAATATTGCATGGTTGCTGAGACCCATTTATTCATTGTTGTATTCATTTCACTGTTGTCCTGTGTTGTGTAAAGTTTAGATCCTTCGTGAGGTTTACATGAGTCGGCAGTATCAAGTTCTCTTTGCTTGTTGTGTAAGACGTCAATAGGGTTAGTAAAGTCATGTATATTGTATTCAATATGTGAAATTGAATTTATTTTTGATGAAAATGACAAAGATGGTATTAAAGTTTCAATGCTTCTAATAGACTGAAGTTCAGGTATTGACTCACTATAAGATGATTCAAGTGAGGGCATGGAACTGGCTGTAGATAAGTTAATTGGAAAATCTTTCAAGTAAGGATCAGGAAAGGGAGTAGAAGACTCACATTGGTCAGCCCATTTTAGTTGTTCGGCTAAGTTGCAGCAGGATGAATCCTCCCACTTGAGAGCTAATATTTCTGTATTGCTTAAAGAGATATCAAAGTCATTCTTGTTCGTCCTAGTTATAGGAGAAGAACGTGGGTTTGTTGTTAATGTTTCATTACTTTCCTCTCTTCTCATTTTGCTATTTTTTGGTTTATAATATTGTGTAATCTCCATCTGTTTGTGGTTATGAGAAGATTTTTGAAAGTTAGTTTGTAAAGGTTCAGTTGTGAGAGAGATACCCAGCGTTTTGCAGGCATTCCTGGTGAGAACCATCACAGTTTAGTATTGGATTAATGAGTTATTTTGTTCATCTTAATCACTGTGAAGCATATGAAATAGAGTGAAGCATATGAAATAGAGTGAAGTAGTCTCTTAAGCCTCTTAAGATAAGTTTCACGTTCTTAATTACTTACAGCTGAGAGAGAAGCTCGAAGCTCTGGGTCTGTTGTTTCACAGATTTAGCTATAGAGCATAGCGTGGAGCAGGGAGTAGCCAGAGAACAGAGAACAGAGAGTAGTCAGCAGATAAAAATAGTCAGCAGATAAAAATAGTCAGCAGATAAAAACGGTCATCCCAAGTGAATAATGATACTGTATAGTCCTTGAAATAATAGTCCTTGAAATAATTAGGCGGTTTTAAGCATTGAATAGAGGTATTTTAGTCCATTTATCTGGAGAGAGTTAAAATTAACATCCTCCTAGATCGCCATCTTGTCTCCCAATCATTTTCCACATAGAACATTCCTTAACAATGAAGTAGAAATGCACCCAACTAGGGTTAAATGGTTACCAAAGTTGAGTGATGAGATATCTAAATTATTAATCTCCCCGACTATTAATAAAATTAAAGATGAACTTTTAGAACCCACTCCTGTGACTGATACACTTTGCATTTTCCAACTACTTATGATAAATTTACAAACGACTATTATAAATACATCACGACCTCATTCTTCCACTCACTGTTCAAGATCCAAGATATGGTTTGATAGAGAATGCGTAATAGTTAACCATCAATTGAGGGATACTTACCGAAAAGCTAATACCACAGGGACTCGTGAAGACTTGCAGGCATACTGCGAAATAAAGAAAAAATATAAATTACTAATTAAGAATAAAAAACAACAAGACATAAATAGTGCTTGGCAAAGATTACTTGAAGCTGCTAAGCAAAACAACACCAGTACTTTTTGGCGTTTAGTTACATCTCACTGGCCAAAATCTCAACATCAAAATTACATAAACATACCAGCACCTGTCTGGGAACCATATTTTTATAACTTGTACTTGGATCAAATTGATCTAAACACATCACTTTATCCAACAAATGAGTACTTACAAAACTGGTCCCCAGTCACCAAACAGGAAATTGTTTACTTGATCTCTAAACTGAGGTCTAACAAAGCTCCTGGTCCAGACAATATCCCTCCTGAGGTCTTTAAGGCGAATGTAAATTGGTGGGCTCCCGTTCTGGCTTCGTTGTTCACATATATCGATTCTACATTAATGATACCAAAAGATTGGGGATTGGCTACAATTGTACCTATTTACAAAAAAGGTACAAGTGACCCATCCAACTATAGACCGATTAGTTTACTTAGCATAATCAGTAAGCTCTATGCGGCCCATCTCCATATAAAACTGAACGACTGGATTGAACAGAACAATATATTAGTGGATGAATAAGCTGGTTTTCGATCAAATAGATCAATTTTCGATCACATACTTGTGCTCCAACATTTAATTGATAAATATGCAGCTAGAAAAGGAGGAACTCTTTATGCGGCATTTGTGGACCTGAGGGCGGCATTCGATTCAATATCCCGCCCCCGTCTTTGGTCAAAATTAAACCATCTAGGCATGGATAATCGTCTTATTATCTTAATACAGGGTCTCTATAACAATACTTATATGCAAATAAGATGCAACAATAATGGATATTTAACTAACCCTGTTCCAACATTTAAAGGGGTAAAACAGGGATGTGTGCTAGCGCCAGTATTGTTTAATATATATATTAACAATATTGTACATAGTCTTTCAACAACAGCTACACACCTATATTAGCTAAGAAATCGAGAAACATCCTTTTATATGCAGATGATATTGCTTTAATATCGAGAACTCCAATCGATCTAAAGCGACTTCTTGCTAAATTAGCAACTTATTGCCATACGGAGCCACTGAAGATAAACTACCAAAAGACCAAAATTATTGCTTTCACCAGGAAAAAAACCAATAATCACTGGCGAATACAGGGAAATGAAATCGAACAAGTTAGCTCCTTTAAATATTTGGGGTATGTCATACAAGCGTCAGGTAATTGTCACATGCACAAAAAACTCATGATTTCTAATGCCGAGAGAATGATGAAAGCACTACTTGCTTTCTATTTCTCTACTGGCGGACAATCTTTTCTTCCGGCCATTAAAATCTTCAACGCTAAAATAATAGCACAATTAATCTATGGATCTCAGGCAAACAAAAATCTCAACTTCAAGGAGTTTGAAACGATTCAGACCATTTTCTTGAGATCCATAATGGCAATCCCAACATGCGTTCCCAATAATATTCTTAGATTGGAAGCCGGAGCACAATCAATAGAAACCAGAATATGGCTCTCAAGAATTAATCTCTGGCTAAGACTTAACCTTAATCCTACCGGTTTTTCCCCAGACATACTAAATGACAACTTTAAATCCTTATGGGCAGATCTCGTGGTAGATAAACTTACAATGATAGGCTTCTCACCTCAACTTATTTTCACCATGGGATTCCAAGCAGCTATAAGTAATATACGTCAACGCCTGAAAGATATTGATCACCAACAACATCTACTACTAATTAAAAACCAAAGACATAATTCCAAGTTCTTCACCCCAATGCCATATTTATTAAATCTAGAAATTTCCAAATATCGTAAAGCTTTTTCTTAGATTGGATGTTTTACCTTCGGCTGTCATGGAGGGTAGGCCAAAACTCCATATAAAAATCGAGTATGTCCTTGTGGGGAAGATGTAGTTGAAAATAATATACATGTACTTTTTTATTGTCCCTTTTATAACTCCTTAAGGCATCAACTGATAACTCCTCTTTTGTCCACTTTTCGACATAAATCTGAACATCTTTGGCTGCATTATCTTCTAGACGATACATTTCCCAACATAACAATTCAAGTTGCAAAATATAGCGCTGCTGTTCAAAACCTTAGATCCAATATTTTAAAAAGCTCTCCTAGTTGAATATAAGATTTTATAGGATTTACAATATTACGAAATACGACTCGCCCTTGTATTCTTTTAATTGATTTGTATTTTAAAAAATTTTAGCTCACGGATTGTACTAAAATTGTTATCAATGTACAACTGTATATTTAACTATTTTCATATGTTTTTGTTGACCATATGGTCGAATAAACTTTCATTCATTCATTCATTAAGAAGGATACATTAAGCATGAACCACAGTTGCTTGGTGCATAGAATTCAAACAGAAACATTTCTCTGATTGGAAATTAAGGTAGAAATCTTAGCTAAAAGATAGAGCCTGGGTAGGGTACATTCAATCTAGCCTACCTGCTTCTGGCAAGAAAGGTTTAAGTGCCCTCAGGCCAGGCTAGTCAGCAGAAGGCCACTGTAGGGAGAAAGGAGCCTAGTGTTGTGGAGATGTTAGATAGGAGCACTCAGGAGTAAAGATGGATGCCCCTGAAGGCTGCAATTCTAAACACACTTACTAAGCCCCATAGAACTCAATAGGACTTACTTCAGAGTAGATTATTATTTATTATTATTATTATTATTATTATTATAATAAATGTATTTATACCCCGCCTTTTGGCCAAAGACCCTCAAGGCGGCTTACAAAGAAAAATATACACAAGTATAAAAATACATCAATGAAAGCAATACAATTTACAAAAATTAAACTAAATAACAAATAATATTATTAAGAAAAAAAATGTCCAGGAAAGAAACTTAGAATAAATTACATACATCCACCACTGCCCTGCTTTGAGACTGAGATGAGTATGGGTTTCCCCGGGCATGACATCTTCAGCCAGGTGGGAGAAATAGGAACAGAGGCAAACAGAGCACCCCGTCCAGGTTCTTTGAAGCCAGGAGCACGGAGCAAAGGATGGAGAGTCTGCGGGCTAGGGCAGGTCATGCCCATCTTCCCACGTGGGGGCGAAGGAAGCGAGGCATCCTCCCCATGGGTTTAGTTGTCAGGGGTGCAGGTGAGGCAGAGCTGGTCCAGGCTGCTGACGCTGCTTGTGCTGGAGCTGCCGGTGCCCAGGTTGTGGGGCCCGCAGGGCAGGCTAAGCTCTGAGGAGCCACCGCTGGTGCCGGGCTGCGCAAAGGCACACTCCTTGTCAAGGGCCAGGCAGAGCTCCTCCAGGTTGTCCTTGGCCAGGCGCTCCTGGAGGCCCTCTAGGCCAGCCAGCTTGTGGAGGCAGGCGGCCACCTTGTCATGCAGCACCTGCACCGTGAGTTGCCCAAAGAGCTGCCAGTGGCGTGCCAGGCGTTTGGTCTTGAGCCGGTCCTCGTCAAGGAAGCAGCACAGGTCATGGTTCTCGGCCTGCTGCTGCCCATTAACCGGCCTCATCTTGCAGATCTCGTGGAAGTGCACCTGCAGCTGCCGGTTGATGCCATACTTCTGAGCAGATATGGTTAGGATTGTGCTGTTGGTAAATCTTGACTAGGGATCCTCTGCAAAGATATCCATATCCAAGCAGGGTTGGGAACCCCCTGCCTGGAATGCCCTGTCCCAAACTTTTAACATGGCTGCTCCAAACCTCTGTACAGATTTGATCCTTCTCTTCAGAAAGAGGTCTGAGAAATGAGTAAGAGCAAGAAGATTCTCTACCCTTTTCTGTCTACCCTGTGGGCTGCTATAAACTCACTTGCTTGGAGCATACCACTCAAACAAACAAAAAAAACTCTGATTGGAAATAAATAGGAATCTTAGCTAAATGAGGGTGTTTCCAGGTCCAGCTGACCTGATGGGATCATTTCTTCTCACCTGCTTAGAAAGCCTGGGTAAGGAACATTTAATCTAGCCTTCTTGCTTCTTGCAAGAAGGGTTTAAGTGCCCTCAGGTCAGACCAGTCACCAGAAGGCCATTGTAGGAAGAAAGCCTAATGTTGTGGAGATGTTAGATGGGAGCACTCAGGAGTAAAGATGGATGCCCTGAAGGCTGCAGTTCTAAACACACTAAAGGACTAAGCCCCATAGAACTCAATAGGACTTACTTCTGAGTAGATATCAGGGCCGGTTCTAAAGGGCGGCCAGGTGCTGCAGATAGCAGAACAGGAGCTTCAGAGCCTCCCGCTATTCCCCTGCTTCACCTACCTTTCTCTCTGCTGTTTTTCACGGTTGTGTGCACTGCGCGTGCAGGTTTGCCATCAATCAAGATGGTGGCTGAGGTTTCCCTAAGGGGCTGAAGCCTCTGCCGCCATTTTGGGGGCCGCAGCTGAAAAAGCTCTCTCCCGCATGCCTGTCACTCCAGGCACGCAGAGGAGACCAGTGGCAGATGATCTTAAATCCTGGGCAGGTACATATGGGCGTAAGCGGTCCCTCAGGTACATTGGTCCAAGGCCGTTTAGGGCTTTAAAGGTCAGAACCAGCACTTTGAATTGGGCCTGGAAGCAAATTGGGAGCCAGTGGAGTCGATAAAGCACAGGGGTGATATGCTTCCTGTGCTGTGCTCCAGTTAACATTCTGGTTGCTGCATTTTGAACCAACTGTAATTTCCAAACCATTTTCAAAGGCAGCCCCACACAGGGTGTGTTACAGTAATCAAGCCTCGATGTCACCAATGCACGTGTCACTGTGGCCAAGTCAACTGCCTCCAGGAACGGAGATATAACATAGATGCAAATGGAACAGGAATCAAAAGTACCCCACACTTCATGTTTCCCCTAATCTCCAATCTGAAATATTTGGTTTTTTCATCTTCCCTCTTCCCAATCCTTGTCCTACCATAAGGCAGAATGAGGCAATTACCTCACCTGGCAGGTGAGGGGGGACTTCCTCCTGAGTCCCCTAATCATTGCTGGTGATCAAAGCTGTGTTTGCACTCAGGACTGTCATACATCCCCTAAACTAGCCTGCTGCCCTCAGGTGCCCTGGAGAATGCTATCCCATTGCCAGTGTTGAAGTAAGATTTAATGGTTAGTTCAGTCAGCTTCTGTACAAGGAAGGGGGCATCATCTTGTTATTTGCCTCAGGCAGTAAAATGTCTTGGGCCAATCCTGCTGGTAGAAATGCAAGTTGTCTCTACATTGGGACTTTATCCATTTCCTGATGATGGGAGGGAAGAGAGGTATGGAAGGCACTTGTAGTTCCTGTCCCACAAACTGATGTCTTATTTAAAGACATGGTGAGTTTGAAATGATTCACTTAAGATGGACACATTCCAGACCTGGTCTGGATATCAGTGTTCCACAAGAATTAAGAAATTCAAGTCTAAATATCTGAAAACTAAAAAACACCTTTTTAGCTATGGTTCACTACACCTTTTCCTTATCTATCAGTTACTATCCTAAAGACCCTGAACTACACAGACTATGCTTTTCCAACGGCCAAGTATCTGTCCCTGTAGCTGTCATGAGGTCATCAATCCACAGTAATTGCATTCATATTTTTCATGGAGATATTTTTCTGTCTGGTTTACAAAATGATGCCTCAGGTGGAGAGTTAAGGAGCCTGATTTTTTTCCTTTTGGGAATTAGCCCTTCAAAGGTAGTTCTATTAAAGTGACTATGTACAACTTCATAATCCTTGAAGAAAGTGATCATTGCAAAAAGCGTTTTCAAGTTAAATTACCTGCATGGCAAAAATTATTTATGTGAGATTTAAAAATATATAACAGATGCATTCTAAAAATGTGGAAATATACCAGAAATTCAAACTGAGGCACCCATTGCCTCTACCAACTTCATATCCTGTTTTCACATGACGGGCTGTCTTGATTGATTTGCATGACCTTTTGCTCTTTCCTGTTCTCTGACAGTTAAGAGGAATGCTAGTTAAATGTCAAATATGATTTTTAACTTCACTAGGGATGTGTTTGTTATAGAACATTGATCATCATATGAACTTAACTGCTTAACTTAAGGAAGATAGTAGAAAAGTCTAATGTGCACATTTTTCATGTAAAAAATCATACTTGGTAGACTTCATCTCCTAATTGCCTAAGGCTGGAAACCAATATACATCTAATCAGGCGTGAGCTCCATTGGGTTCAATGGAACTTTATCCCAGGTAAGTGTGTACTGGATTACAGCCTAAATGTAGTTATGGGCAAACATTTTACAAATAAGTATAAGCTTCATTTCCACTATTTAGATACGGGAAGAAGAGGGAAAATATGGCAGAAATATCTTTGGTGTCTTAGGATATTGGAGTATACACAAGACATCCAAATATTCAATGCATATTTATTCAGCCAGTGTCAATGGGACACACTTCCAAGTAAACATGCATAAACTTGCAGCCTAGGGGTCAATCAAGATTCCTTGAACAGTCAGCAACAGGGCTGGGGCCAGGCATGATTACGCCCTTGGGTGCCAGCCTGCTCCAAGTCCACAACACTATTGGAACAATGTCCCCATGGAGGCAGTATGGGGCTAACTCTGCCATGGATCGTGGAGAGGGAGCTCTCAGGCACCCTCAATACAGACAGCACAGGCTTCAATAAGCTCACCCGCCCACCCCACCAGAGCTTGGAAAAGTAACTTTTTTGAACTACAACTCCCATCAGCCCCAGCCAGCGCCTGGCTGGGGCTGATGGGAGTTGTAGTTCAAAAAAGTAACTTTTCCAAGCCAGAGCTTGGAAATAACGAGTTACTTTTAATTCGTTACAATTTTAAATGAGTGGGTAATTCCATTAAATTTGGCAAGTAACGGAACGAATAGTAATTTCCCTACTTTTCAGCTTCAACTTTAATGTTTCCACGTTAGGTTGGACGTTACTTGGGGGCGGGAACAAGGGGAAGTCAGCTCCTGGCTGTGATTGGTTAACACAAGACATGTGCCTCACACTGATTGGACCTCTGCGCAGACTATCTCTTCCCTCATGATCTGTGTTAGGAGGCACGACAGAAGAGATGAATAGGCAGGGGGAGCCTGCTAGCATCTGACTCTGAGAGGAAAAAATGGACGCCGGAGGAAAAAGCCAGGGCAAGGAAGGCAGAATGGCAAAGAGCTGTGGAGGTGAGTGACGATGATTTGTGTGTGTGTGTGCCCCGGTGTGTGTGTTTTTGGCTGGAGTCTCTGGTTTTGTGGGGGGGCTCCGGCTCTCTGGCTACCACCCCTTACTCTCTGGACTCTCCGCTTCAATTTTTTAAAAAAAGTTTCTAGGTGGTCTAATTCCCGAGATATACACCAAAACGTAACCCCCCCTGCACAACTTTTTTTTAAACAGATCATGCTCTAGCTACAACTCCCATCAGCACAATCCAGTGGCCATGCTGGCTGGGGCTGATGGGAGTTGTAGTTTAAAGTAACTTTTCAAAGCTCTGGCTGCAACCCCGCCCTTTCATGATTGTGAGTAAAGTGCAGACTTGTGTTTGTGTTGTAAATCTCTCTCCCTCCAACCCTATTTTTAAAGAAATTAGGCAGGGTTTATCACAGTTTTTATTATGTAGGAAACTAATACTCATTTTTAAAAAAAATGAATGAAGTTTATTTATTTATTTATTTTTATTATTTTATTTATATCCCACCCTTCCTCCCAGTAGGAGCCCAGGGCAGCAAACAAAAGCACTAAAAACACTTTAAAAATCATAAAAACAGACTTTAAAATATATTAAAACAAAACATCTTTAAAAACATTTTTAAAAGCTTTAAAAACATTTTTTTTAAGAAAAAAATTAAAAACATATTTAAAAGCCATTTCAACACAGACGCAGACTGGGATAAGCTCTCAACTTAAAGGACTTGTTAAAAGAACAAGTTCCTTATCACTTGAGGCTGCAGTTTTCCCTGGTTGAGTAAGCCCCATTGAATACATTGGGACTTGCTTCTGAGTAAACAAACATAGGATTGCACTATAAATATCTTTACAGGTTATATAAATAAACATATTTGATAGTCATGCTTATATAAATATTTTCATAGAATCATAGAATAGTAGAGTTGGAAGGGGCCTATAAGGCCATCAAGTCCAACCCCCTGCTCAATGCAGGAATCCAAATCAAAGCATTCCCGACAGATGGCTGTCCAGCTGCCTCTTGAATGCCTCCAGTGTCGGAGATCCCACTACCTCTCTAGTAATTAGTTCCATTGTTGTATGGCTCTAACAGTTAGGAAGTTTTTCCTGATGTCCAGTCGAAATCTGGCTTCTTGCAACTTGAGCCCATTATTCTGTGTCCTGCACTCTGGGATCATTGAGAAGAGATCCCGGCCCTCCTCTGTGTGGCAACCTTTCAAATACTTGAAGAGTGCTATCATATCTCCCCTCAGTCTTCTCTTCTCCAGGTTAAATATGCCCAGTTCCTTCAGTCTCTCCTCATAGGGCGTTGTTTCCAGTCCCCTGATCATCCTTGTTGCCCTCTTTTGAACCTGTTCCAGTTTGTCTGCATCCTTCTTGAAGTGCAGAGACCAGAACTGGACACAGCACTCAAGATGAGGCCTAACCAGTGCTGAATAGAGGGGAACTAATACTTCACATGATTTGGAAACTATACTTCTGTTAATGCAGCCTGATATAGCATTTGCCTTTTTTGCAGCCACATCACACTGTTGGCTCATATTCAGCTTGTGATCAACAACAATTCCAAGATCCTTCTTGCATGTCGTACTGCTGAGCCAAGTATCCCCCATCTTATAACTGTGCATTTGGTTTCTTTTTCCTAAGTGTAGAACTTTTACTTCCACCCACTTTTGTCATGCTGTGTCCCTATAAGTATCCAATTGCATACTATGGTTGTACAATACTTCCTTTACATTTTAAGTATGCCTTGGGGTAGTCATGGTTCTCCATTGTTTTCATCCTGAGGGGCAGATAGGCTGAGAAATGGTGAGTAGCCCATGGTCACCCACTACACTTTATAGCTTATTTTCATTTTGAAAAATTAATTAGAACAATTTACATGCAGGCAAAATTTATTAAGCGGATTCACACAATATGTGTAAAGCACACCCAACTCGCATTTAAAGTGCATGACTTCCCCTAAAGAATTCTGGGAAGTGTAATTTCCCCCTCACAGTTATAGTTCTTACCACTCTTAACAAACTGCAGTTCCCATGATTCTGTAGTGGGATTCATGTGCTTCAAATGGGTGTTGAATGTGCTTTAAAGGAATGGTGTGGATCTGCCCTAGGTATGATGTTCATTCAAGAGTGAATTGAAAAGAACAATTTTAAAAGATACTTCTTACTCTTACTCATTTTTCAGACCTCTTTCTGAAGTAAAGGGTCAAATCTGTAAAAACATTTGGAGCAGCCACATTAAAAGATAAGGGCAGGGTATTCCAGGCAGGGGTTGCCAACCCTGCTTGGATATGGATGTCTTTGCAGAAGAACCCTAGTCAAGGTTTACCAACAGCACAGTCCAAACTATATCTACTTAGAAGTCAGTCCTGTTGAGTTCTATGGGGCTTAATCCCTTAGTAAGTGTGTTTAGAATTGCAGCCTTCAGGAGCCTCCATCTTTACTCCCCAAAGCTCCCATCTAACATCTCCACAACACTAGGCTCCTTTGTCTCTGCTGTGGCCTTCTGGTGACTGCCCTCGCCTGAAGGCACTTAACCCTTCTTGCTGAAAGCAAGTAGGCTAGATTAAATGTTCCCTACCCAGGCTCATATATATAAAATATAAACGGCATTTTGTCAAAAGTATTTTTGTCTACATTTTATACCTCATCCTTGGTTTTCCAAGCTTGGCATGGAATGCTTCTCATACAGAATTAATTTGAAATGCTGCATATTTATTATCATAATCATCATATTCAAAATAAAAAATATATGTACCGCCTTCAAGTTGATTCCAACTTATGGTGAACCTATGAATAGGGTTTTTGTTCTCACAACAACCCTGTGAGATAGTAGGTTAGACTGGCCCAGGCAGGGTTATTCAGTGAGCAAATAGGATCTCTTTTAATTGTGCTATTGACCTGCTTACTTCCACTCTGACTGGGGGATCTTGCAACATGGGGAAGAGATGGGGGCACATCACAGCTGAAGTTCACCCATATAGGAGCATTATCTCTTGTTTATTACAGAGACGCCTGTTGCAGGTTTTGCTGCTGACAGCAGCAGTCAGTTAGTGCGGCCACTTGAGTCACAGCTTGTTGATCCTGAGGAGGCAAAACTAGAAAGTGAGGTTCAGAAAGGAGGCCCTGTGCACGAGGAGGAGGAGGGCATGAAGCAGTGCCAGTTGCCCACAGCCACATCTGCAGAACAGCAAGTACCATGGTTTGGCTTTGAGAAAGCTTGTACATTTGTGAGCCAGAGTGGGGAAAATGTTGTTGTACGATGCAATTACTGCCTTCCAAGGATCAAAAATCTGAGATCAGCTGTTTTCCCCCTCATCCAATGTGAAGAAACATTTTGAGGTAAGCCTTTGTCATGCTGGTCCTCAAAGAGTGTCCATTGTCTATTTATGTTTAAATTGTGAAGTTCCTCTTCCATTTTTTCTTGGATTCATGCTTTGTTCTTCTTCCTCAGAGGGCACACCCTGAGAAGCTGAGATCAATTGAAGAAGCAATAAAGGCAAGGAGACGTGGCCTTCCTGAACCAATGCATGACACCCCTCCTCCCAAAATGCTGAAGCAGCAGCAGACAACCCTTGAGAGGTGGGGATCTGGCAGGGATCTGCTTCTTCTGGCAGCCTGCGTACACCCTCGCTTCAAACTAGATCGGCTGGAATCGTGTCAGGCCACCACCCATACCAACAAGTAAGAACATTAGGGAAGCCCTTTGGGTGGATTACTCCAAGGGAAATGTTGTCTCAAGGGAGGCATCAGAGGGCTTAAGGTGGTAGGCAGGGGCTGGGCCTTTTCTTCCTGGGGCTCCTCATCACAACCTTGGGTTGCTGCAGGTAATCCTTAAGGGTCTGCTGTGCTGCCCCATGAGTGTGGTGACTTGGTCACCTTCCTACCTTCCATGTCATCATCCACAGGCTCAGGCTGGACCCTGAACCAGGGGACATGACAAGCATCAGGAAATGAAGAGCAGATGATGGTTTCCTAACATATATGTGTTAACATATCCTCTCTCTTTCTTAGATACACAATGGAAGCCTTGTTGAAAGCTGAAATAAAGATGGGTGTACTTAATGAGGACAGTGATCAGTCTTCAGATAAAGACCAGGAAGGAGATGACTTAGAAGATGACTTCTTTAACTTTCTGCCCCAGGGCAAGAAGTCAGCAGTGGACACTGCTGAGGAGGAACTGGTGAGGTACCTGAGGTCTCCCAGCAGGGAAGTGTCATCACTCCATGGCTTTCCACGTGTGCTGTGGTGTTTTTTGCAGCACAACACAGGCATGCCTTCAAGCGCTGCAGTAGAACGCCTGTTCAGTACTGGTGGCAACGTAATGACTGTAAAAAGACATTCCTTGTCTGACATGCTCTTTGAGCATCTTGTTCTTTTGAGACATAACAGAAACATATTATAAAAGCATTTCAAGTGTAAAATTTGATTTCAAGAGTTGGGGTATCTTCATTGCTTGGGGGGATGTGAGATTCTGTTATGCCATTATGTTAATCTTATGGATAATTTTTTTTATTCTACTACCCCCTGTGTGTGTGTGTTTATTTTTAATATTGTTTTAGGCTTCTTAGATGTGCAGCAGCCAAGGCCAGCACCTTGTAGGAGTTTTTTTTTTAAAGTAACTGAAATGTAATTGTAGTGATTACTTTTGAGAAAAAGTAACGTAATCAGTTACTTTCAGAGCAATTGTAATTGTAATGGTAATTACTACTTTTTTGGGCCAAGTAATTGTAACTGTAATTTATTACTTTTTAAAAGTAATCTTCCAAGCTCTGCTCTGACCCCACCTACTTCTCGTGTTGTGTAAATGATGTGTGTGCATAGTGTGCATCAACCAACATGGCAGCAGAGGCAGCAGCCACTTAGGGAAGCCCCTGCCGCCATCTTGGGTGATGGTAGGCATGTGTGCACAGTGCATACAGCATTTACACTGATGGGAGAGGTAGGTGGGGTGTGCATGCGGTCTTATTGAAGTCTGCACTGTCTCTTTTGGGGTACTGCCTGGGAGCTCTCTCTCCACAATCCGTGGCAGGGTCGGGTTGCAGGACCCAACTCTGCTGCGGATCATGGAATGGGAGTGCCACCCTCCACTCTGGACCACAAGGGGCCCTCAGCCAGGGCCCAACCTGCCCGCTCTCTGGCGACAGCCCTGGTCAGTTAGCATTGTTCTTCCCATTCAGGAAGAATATAAAAGTCTTTTTGTAGGCCATTTCCTGTGACCATCATACATACATCTTTGTTGCCATTAAATACAGGAACACATTAAATGTGCCTGGGTTTTTTTCCCTTTTAAAAAGAAAACAGCAGCAGAGGCACCCTCAGTGAAGAAGCTCAAGACTATGCCACAGGTGAGCCAGCCCCTCCCTCTGTGCCATGTTCCCAATGGCAGCTTCCCTTCCAAGGGGAATAGGAAAATACTGTTACACACCTCCCCAATCTCCAAGCGGTGAGATTTCTTGGGGTCCCTGAGCTTGCCCTGGGTTTGGTTTCCTTGGGAAGAAGGTCAGCGGAGACTGTGGTGTCTTTATGAAATATGGTTGATTTATTTACACACATTCCTACCTGAGCTTAGGATGGAGGGGTTCAAGGCATTAGCAGTCCAATATCCAGCTTTTCCATCAGGGATACAGGAGGCACCCTAAAGTCATGGTGCAGAGAGCCAGCCTCTCTGCCTGCCTCCAGTTCCCAGCCATTCTCTGACACAACTCAAAACACAAGCCTCTCCTAGGCCCCAGGAGGGGGAGGAGGCTCTCCTGAAGAGTTTCAATGACAAAAGTCTCTTCCTGGCCCATTCACCAGTTGCTGGGCACCTGATAGACCCATTAGGGGTCACTCTATTAGCTTAACAAAAGAAACTCATTTGGCCAGCACAGCGAGTTTCTCACCCCAAGGCACAGGATTCCAAATCAGAGGCTGGAAGGGGACTCATAGAAATTATCCATTCCAACCCCCAAACTCACAACACTACCCCCTTCCCTGAAAAGGTCTGTCCCAGACCTGCAAATAAACTACAGAATAACAGCTTTTCCTACAAAGGAATAACAAATACAGGTTAGTAAGACATTGAAATATACATCATTAAAAGCATAGTCATATTACAGTCTCATTTCAACACAAGTACAAAAACAATCCATTCTTTTACAGCAAGTTTTCAAATAGCTGCTCTCTCTTTAGGCTTCATCTTTTTTCTTGGAGCTCCCAGTCACAGGTCTGCATCCAAACCGCTTACCCAGTCCTCGTAACTTCGCAGTGCCCAAGATAGCGAGTTCCCTGACATGTTTAAGCCAGATTACAGCCTCAGTACTGGAGCTCCTTTGTCCTGCCTTGTGCCACTGCTGCACAACATCCCTCAAACACACATGCACATTTTCCCTTGCTCCCCCAAACAGTTGCACCCACACCCACAATCTAACAGATGCAGAATAGTAATCTTAAATATTAAAACCTTATTGCACACACTTATCAGCATAATTTCTAAAAAAATAATTAAACAGCATTATCCCCACAAGCATGCAAAAAGCACAAATCAACAGCATTTCAAAAGGCAATACTAAAACCCTCAGAAGAATTCCTACAGCAAACCAGGACACAGTCCCATATGCACAACCCCCATCCCCAAACCATGCAGTGCTCTCATGGCCCTATGTCTTGGGGCTTCATGGAGTTCCCAGTCCAAGCTGATCCCTGATGCCTGCAGGGTCTTGGGACTCCTCTCCAGGAACAGATTTGTTTCCTCATCAGCACACGGCAGGCTGTAGCCATTTTCTTCCCACTCTCTGCTCAGGGAAAAGTCTTTAAGCCAGTCCACTTCATCTCCTGCCCCAAACTCCAAATCAAAGTCCTGCCACAAGTCTTTATCTGGAGGCATCTTCTTCAGGACTAGCTGGCCTAGCCCACCCAGGTTGGCAGAAAGAAATCTCTGTTCTCCCTCACCATCTCCAGTGTGAATCATGGGCCCAAACAGAGGCAGGTAACCCTCCCAGCGTCTCTTGCCCTCTAAACTCGCTGGGTGCTGGGTGCCTCTCACTGCTGGAATTTACCCAGGGACTGCAATCATCATAGGAGCTGCATCCCACCATATAAGACCATTATGGGGCACCCAAGGGGCAAAGTCACTTGGGGATTTCATCTCACCCATCTTTCCAGGCACTGGGAGCTCCTCTGGGACTTGCACTCCCATCTCAGGCTTCGCCTCCTGCACTTTTTCTTGCAAAGACATTTCTCCAGGAGCTGGCAGCTCCTCTTGCACACACACCTCCAACTTTTCCTCCTGCACTTTCTCTTCCGCAGCTGGCACACACGGGACAAAAAATATATATTCTCCAGCCTCTAGTTCACCTTTCTCCAAGGCCTTTTCTTCCTCCTGCACTACTTCTTTAACAGCAGGCACACATGGAGCGGAGAAATCTATCAGCAGCATGTCTTCTCCAGCCTCTACCCCACTTTCTTCTGAGGCCTCTTCCTCTTCATTTTCCAGTCTGTCCTCCTTCAACTTGTGAGGCTTTACTTTTAGCTTTCTGGTGTCTTTCCCCCTGGCAGGCTCCTGGACACTCAAAGCTTCTTCTTCCTCCGCTACTGACTGCAACTCCTTACATTCCAAGTCCTCCAGCTGCCCATCCACTTTCTGGATCTCTTTAGCCACCCCGGTCTGGATGCTCTGCAGCTGGACTCCTGGGTCACTCTCAACCCCTTGTAGCGGCTGATCAGGCAGGTCTCTCACTTCCCCACATAGGGTCTCCTTTTCCTCTCCCAAGAAGCTTCCAATGATCTCCCCCATTTGTTGCCAGTGCTCCCGTTCCTCTTGGCACTCTCTTTGCCTTTGTTGCTAGTCCTCCTTTGCTGCTGGAATATCAATCTTAGCTGTTCCAGGAATGCAGTTTCTCCCTCCATTTTGGCTCAGGCACACCTTGCTCCCAATACTTCTTCCAGGAAACTCAATCCCACTTCTATCACCAGTGTTGCACACCTCCCCAATCTCCGAGCAGTGAGATTTCCTGGGGTCCCTGCGCTTGCCCTGGGTTTGGTTTCCTTGGGAAGAAGGTCAGCAGAGACTATGGTGTCTTTATGAAATATGGTTGATTTATTTACACACATTCCAACCTGAGCTTAGGATGGAGGGGTTCAAGGCATTAGCAGTCCAATATCCAGTTTTTCCATCAGGGATACAGGAGGCATCCTAAAGCCATGGTGCAGAGAGCCAGTCTCTCAGCCTGCCTCCAGTTCCCAGCCATTCTCTGGCACAACTCAAAACACAAGCCTCTCCTAGGCCCCAGGAGGGGGAGGAGGCTCTCCTGAAGAGTTTCAATGACAAAAGGATCTCCCTGACCCATTCACCAGTTGCTGGGCACCTGATAGACCCATTAACAAACCTGGCCACTCTATTAGCTTAACAAAAGAAACTCATCTGCCCAGCAGAGCAAGTTTCTCACCCCAAGGCACAGGATTCCAAATCAGAGGCTGGAAGGGGACTCATAGAAATTATCCATTCCAACCCCCAAACTCACCATTGATCAGGACTGTGGCATAGAGGGACAGGATTAATCCCCTTCCCATGTACCATAGTCCAAAACCTGGTCAGCCCCTGCAACTGTTAAGGAAAAACCAGTTGTATCAAATGCATTCACATATTTAAAGCCTTATTTGACACTACATCTAGGAGGGTAGGAGAAAGTGTCAGACTTGGGGGAGGGAAAGCAGCCTTTGCTCTGCCTCAGGAAATGGCATCAATAACACACAGAAGGGTGGGGTATGGGGAGGAGAAATAGGGGGAGTGGAATTTGCAAAATAATTAGAATTCATCATCCCTCTTCCATTTATCAAGCTTAATGGACCTTTTGCTAGTAAAAAAAACAGGCATAAGAACATAAGAGGAGCCTACTGGATCAGGCCAATGGCCCATCTAGCCCAGTATCCACAGTGGCCAGCCAGTTGCCCAGGGGAAACCCATGAGCAGGATCGGGGTTCAAAGAGCACTCTCCCTCCTGCACTTTCCAGACACTGGCATTTGGACGCATATTGCGTCCGCCTATGGAGACAGAGCATAGCCATCATGGTTAGTAGCCATTGATAGCCTTTTCCACCATGAATTTGTCTGATCCTCTTTGAAATCCATTCAAGTTGGTGGCCATCACTGCCTGTTATGAGAGCAAATCCCAGTTTAACTATCCGTTGTGTGAAGTACTTTCTTTTGTCTGATCTGAATCTTCCAATATTCAGCCTCATTGGGCTCCACGAATTCTAGTGTTATGAGAAAGGGAGAAAAACTTTTCTCTATCTACTTTCTCCATTCCATGCATAATTTTATACACTTCTATATTCTTACTCACCTTTTCTCTAAAGTAAAAAGCCGCAAATGCTGCAACCTTTCCTCTTAGAGGAGTCGCTCCATCCCCCTGATCATTTTGTTTGCCCTTTTCTGAACCTTTTCCAGCTCTACAATATGCTTTTTGAGTTGAGGTGACCAGAACTGTACAGTATTCCAAATGTGGCTGCACCATAGAATTCTATAACGGCATTATGATATCAGCAGTTTTATTTTTCATACCTTCCCTAATGAATGGAATATGCCTTTTTCACAGCTGTCGCACACTTGGTCAACATCTTTATCGACCTATCCACTATGACCCCAAGAGCTCATTCCTGGTCAGTCACCATCAGTTCAAACCCCATGAACTATATGTGAAATTAAGATTTTTTTTTCCAATATGCATAACTTTATATTGGTTACATTTAATTACATTTGGCATTTCACCACCCATTCACTCAGTTTAGAGAGGTCCTTTTGGAGTTCTCCACAATTTCTTTTGTTTTAACAACTGTGAACAATTTAGTATCATCAATGCCTCCCTTCTACTTAAATTATTGGGACACTAACATGCTGGATATGACTGTTTCATGCCCAAATAAGTAGACCACCAACCTGGTGCCCTCCAAATATGGATTACAATTCTCATTAGCCACAGCTAGCATGACATGTGTGGGGCTGATGGGAACTGTAGTCCAAAGCATTAGGTTGGTGGAGGCTGAACTGGGCCTAGCAGATTGTGCCTTTGCTTCTCAGTAATATAGCATCTCAGTCATTGAACTGAAAACTATTGAAGAAATAGTGTCTTGGATCTGGGAATATTTCAGTCAAATCAATATACTTTTTACCTCCAACAATGTTTTCATATCAGTGCTATCTGTCTTGGCCTTGGTTTGACGTACTGAAATGTTCTTTTCATGCAATCCGCTGTGGAATTCGTAAATGGGGAGTGCAGAACGATGATGTAACAGCTGACAATTCAATTAAATATCATGACAAAATAGCAAGCCTCCAAATTTAGGAAGAAAGAAGGGATGATGGCTAAAAATAGCAACCTTTCTATTTTGGATAGAATTCATTCTGTAATGCATTGACTCACATTGTTTGAAACCTTGTTCTGGCTATGATATTGTGATTTCTTAAGGTGAAACACTGCATTCATCCTTCATTATAAAACACATGGAGACTTACATTTACAAGGACAGTCAGAGAAAACCTTCATTTATACCAACCAATGGTCACAGTGTGGTATGCAAGCTTTTCAGTTACACTAAGCTTTCCCTCATCCTGGATAGTTTTTTTAAAAAAACATTGGGAAGGCAGGGTGAGAAAGATATTGGGAGAGGGCATGGTGCTATTAAGCCTTAAGTTGGTTGGTAACTTCAAAGGCTTCCTGAGACATAACAGTAAATGGTGGGTCTCTCCTTGAATTGGGCTCTTCCACATGCTCTGTCACTTAAGCTGTGATATTTCCAGTTCCGTGCATTTGCTTCTACACGTTTCCTTCCTCTCCAAGAACTTTAGGCTTAGATTTTTATTATTGCTAAAATAGTGCTAAATCATCCCCACACCTCCCTTCCTAAAGGCACAGTGAGAAGAGAGGTCCCCCTCCCATTTTATCACAAGCATGAAATTAGTTTCGTACTTTGCTAGCAGACAATGGTTTTCTCCTATTAGGACATTATTGACTCCCCCCCCCATGTGTTTTAATCCTACTCATATAATGTGTTAAAATGATGCGACATCATTTTATGGTCCTTTGTTTTCATCACTGTGCTATAGAGCTGTTGGATTAAATCCTGCTGCAAAGCAACTAGGCTTGCTCCTCAGTTGTGATTATTCCTTATTATCAGGAGGATCAGTTTGGACCTCCAACTCTAAATGGCTTGAACTGCTACAGTTTCCAGTCTTTCGTTGATTAATGAGTCTGCTGGGAGAGGAGGAGAGCCAAGTTGCTGCTGAACTTATCATAAAGTGACATTCAAGGCGAATTTGGAGGGTTTCTTGCATCTCTGAGGAGAAATGGACTGGACTGCAAAGAAGAGGAGCAAAGAATCTTTTTTGTTTCCTAACTGATGTATAGTTAACAAAAAGGAAAAGAAGAAAGTTTTGTTTACCTACCCATCCATGTCATGAATGTCAAGCAAGGATCATTTGACAATCTATACAAAGAGCCATGCATGAAAATACATTTTGACTTGAAGAAGGTTCCTACGTCTGCACCTCCTTATGGATTAGACTGCTCCTGTTTGAAACCTCCTGTGCAAAAAGGCCTAATTCACTGTCTAAATGTGCTTTACTGCGTTAAGAAGCATGCACAGGGTCAACAAGAAGCTGCAGTAGTAGCCCTCTGCTTAGACCACTAGGCCATTTCAATTACTCTAAGCCTCTGAGCAAGAGACCCTTGTGTAATTTTAACATGAACTTAACAGCATCTTTACAAAATACTTAATCAATCACTGTTTGTTAATTGCTGTCCATACAATATGAACTTTGCCTATTTTTACACTTCTGTTGCAGTTCAGTGCCTTTATTGCCTCTCATTTGTTACACATACTGTATAAATTCAGGTGATTGACAGATGGGTGGCCCCACCCCTCTGTGAGACTTGGCCTACAGGGGGTTGTGGGAGATAAGGGGCTTATCTACACAGTGGTTTAGTGTGTATTTGGTGCTACTCACATCTCCTTTTAATTCGTATGGGTCACATGACGTTACTGGCAAACAGAAGCTATCGTGCAGTTTCCCCCTGTAAATCCGTACTAACCCAATCGATTGATAATACAAAAAGTTTAGAACAATACAGCTCCACTCCACTCCACACATCTTTGAAGATGGTTTGCTCTGATGGCTTTTAGTGGGCAGATGAATCATCACTTTCCAATTTTTTCCTAAAACATCTAAAGTGGATTTTTTAAAAAAGTCACCTCAAAAATATTGATATTAATATTGATATTTTGAGAAAATATCAATATTTGAGATTTTGAGAAAATATCAACTTTATATTGACATTTTATTTAAAATATCAATATTATATAGATGTGTTTACCCAGCAGGGAAAAATTAACTCAGAAAAAGCAAGGGGTAGCAGAAAAAGGGGGGCAGATGACCCCACTTTTTTTCAACCGCCAAGATTCAGGAAGTGGTGGGGACAGGGGGGAGTGGAAATACTGCACAGGTCAAAAATATTTGCAAATGCCCAGTAATTGAGCAACTGCAGTGAGTAAAAATGTAAAATTAGAGGGCAGGGACACAAGGAAACTGACACTAATCCTTCCCAGAGGAACATCTACTTGTGTGAATGGAAAACAGATGTGAAGCTACTATCGAGTACAAAGTGTGGACCTTGCAAATCTATTACAACGATAAAAGCAGTGCATTTGCTATGAAAAAATGCTCTCATGTGGACAAGCCCACGGATCCAATCCACCGGCTGGATCCAGTTCCTCATCCCTGGCCTAACCCCCCCCCTTTCTTCCTACTTGTCTTTCAGTTCTTTTTCTCTCCATTTCAAAAGGTATTTTACCTGTTCTTAATTTTCAAGTTAAAAGCAATAAAGTTTTTGGAAGTGCAACTCTTTATGGTGAAATGAAGCAGACAGATTTGTTTCCCTTTAGATAGTACCGCATTGTTTCAAGTATATCATGTCTGAACCTTCAGACTCCATTGGACTATTCCTCACAACTATTCTAAAGGAACAGACTAAGCAGTAAAAGGCAAATCCCTGGCAGCTTTGAAAAAGTACAGCTCTTGCAAGAAAAGATGTATTTCTGTTAATGAGGACCAGAATCCCACAGAGAGAAAGACATCACAGAAGAATGCTTAAAAGAATGCCCTTCATTTTAAGCCATTTCCTCTACAAATTGAAAGATCAGAATTCCATCTCCAAAAAGATCTTGATTCTAATGCGATGAAATCAGATTTGTGCTCTGAATGAATTTTCATGCACCTGGGACTCAGCTCTTTGGTACGTCGTCTCAAGAGTTTTAAACTTATTTTGTAACATGGCATGGGTGTTATGAAGACAACCGAGTCTAAATTCTATAGTGTGCTCCTAGTGCTGAAAATATTAGAGTGTGCTTTCTCTCTGTTATGAGTTATACTTGTACATAATGATCCCAGGCATGTATACTGAGAAGCAGATCTCACTGAGTGCAATGAGGATCACACCTGTGTACATACATGTAGGATTAGAAAATGAGCCTGTGTAAAGTCTAGTTATTCTCTTTTAAGGTTTCTCACAAAGACCTGAATGCCAGTAATTCACAGTTCTCCTCGGAGCCTTAAAATGACCTGGATTGCTTTCTCACATGACAAACACTGATCACTTACCTATCACACATGTGTCTTTAAAAGAAATGTGTACTTGTGTTTTGCTGTTTGCAATGCATTTACAATTAAGTTGAAAACCTGTACTTGTGCAGATTTTAAGAAATCAGATGTATGAGTATGAGCAACTGGATACTTCGATGTCTGAATCACATTCTTATTCAGAAATCAAACTAGACTCTCATTCATCTCTTTGTAGGTACCATGGTTTATGTACACATTGCACTCCTTACTACCTATGGAAATATATATAATACAGCTGCCTTTTTGTACAGCCTTTTAAAGGCTGTAATATTGGCCCATGTAGTGAGAAACTGAATAACTATTAGTATTATTTTATTAGTGTGTTATATGTAAGCATTTTTTTTGGTAAAAAATGAAGTGGCGGTACTCATATTGTGATAAATATGAGCTCCTGGGCTGCTGCTGGGAGGAAGGGCAGGATATAAATATAACAATAACAACAACAACAACAACAACAACAACAACAACAACAACAACAACAACAACAATAATAATAATAATAATAATAATAAAAGTGTCATGGGTGCCAGCACAAAATGGCTGCAAAAAAGGTGTTGGTACTGCATATCAGTAAATACTATCATAAAAAAGCCATGCATGTATGTATTTTTTATAACTCAGCCGGGGGGGGGGAGGTTTTCTGATAAAGGGCAGAATATTTTTTCTAAAAAAAAGAAAAATCTATTTAAATATTTTTATGATAAAGCATCATACCATCCAGAAAGCAGCCACAGAGAATAAATAGACATCCGGGGGATATCCAATGTTAGTCTCATGCAGAGTAGTCCCACTGAAATCAATGGGTGTAGGTTCATTGACTTCAGTGGGTCTGCTCTGAGTATGATTAACATTGGACATCACACTCAATTAAGAAGCTCTGTAATGCTAAAAAATGAAATATGTATATTGTTGTGTGCATCCCTATATCCGAGTGGTGAGAGACTCCAGGGGTTTCAGTGCTACCCAGAGTTTGGTTTGGTTTCCTTGGAATGAAGGTCAGCAGAGACTGTGGTGTCTTTGGGATGTGTGTTATTATTTATATAAAACCATATATAAAACCTTGTATACATACGCACACACAGCCTGAGCATAAAGATGGAGAGGCTGACAGCATTAACACCCCAACAAGCTCTTGCTCCTGCCATTAGGTTTCTAGGGGAGTCCCTAAAGCCATAGTTTGGGATTGGCCCCTCTATGGCTTTCCAGCTCCCAATTCCAGATCCTGGTCCTAGAATGGGGGGCTACCCCCTGAAAGAGCATCACTGACCATTTGTTCTGATGGCAACTCATCTGCTCTTGACCAAATCTTTAGACATGTAAACCAGGAAGGGGGAGGGGAGGAAAGGGAGGGGGGAAAGGAAATTGGGTGGGTGGGCAGGTGCTGGGTAGAGGGAAATTCCCTTTCCTTTCTAAAAGGGAAACATTGTGAACAGTATTATTATTTTTCGGGGTTTCCCCCCATCTTTTTATTCTACAGCAGACACATGTAATCTCCCACCCAGATTAAACTAAAGCTGTCCCTGGCCACATCCACACCAGACATATATTCCACTTTAAATAGTCATGGCTTCCCTCAAAGAATCCTGGGAAGTGTGTTTTGTGAAGGATGCTGAGAGCTGTTAGGAGACTCCTATTCCCCTGACAGAGCTGCAGTGGCCAGAGTGGCTTAACAGTCAAGAGAATTCTGGTGATTGTGAGGAGAATAGAACTCCTAGCAACTCTTAGCACTCTTCACAAACTACACTTCCAAGGATTGTTTGGGGAAACCATGACTGTTTAAAGCGGAATACATATCTGGCAGGGGTATGGCTCCCTGGTTAGTCAGGCCAAACAGCTGTGAGTCTGGCTTTTAAAACACTGACAGTTGGTTGTTACTGAGCATGCCTGCACTATCATAGACTCCAATGTTAATTTTCTTAAATTAATTAAAAATCAGCCATGCATTTTTTCAACTTTGAAACCGCAGAAGATGAAGGTTGGAGCATGGGGCAAGGTCAGTAATAGGATTATAGGTACTCTGTGAACATGGCTGATTTTTAATTAATTTCCACTAATTATGAGACCACTGACAGAAAAAAGTCCAACAGAAGTCTGGATTTGTTTACTCATGTTTTAGACTTTGAACTCTGGATTCCCTCTGCGTGTTTTGTATATCGCCATGAAAACTTAGAGGGTTGTTAAGCAAATGTTTCTAAGTTCAGGACTATAGGTTTTGTAAGATTTTGTTTTGAAATGAGCTTATGGGAAGCAGCAGAATGGCATGGGGGTATTTTCAGTTTAACATGGTGAAATATGAAAAATCCATGCCGGCTATAGTGGCTGTATAATTTCATTGTTTTCATAAGAAAATTTATCCCAGTTTTGACATAATACACACACCAACGTTTTATGTTCCCTTTATATTGTACAATTGCCGCTTTTACCTTCTAGTTAAGCAATCTTCAAAAAGGCTGGTATACAGTTAAAGGGTGTATAAATTTCCAGCACTTTTGAGAGTTTCAGAGGCTTGGATTTGACTCTAAAGAGAAGAATGAAAACCAGTTACTCTAAGGGAAGGGGACGGGCTGTAGTAATTCAGTGGCAGAGCATATGATTTGCAAGCAAAATATCCCTGGTTCAATCTCTAGCATCTCCATGTGGGGCTGGGAACATTCCTCCTCTGAATGAAAAACTGCTGCCAGTCAGTGTAGACAATACTGAGATAGATAGCCCAATGGTTTGATTTGCTATAAAGCAGTTTCCTAAGTTCCTATGAAGAGAAATTATAAATATTCAGATATGTGTCCTTTTGCAAAGGATACTACTCATATTCAGCCTAAAACGCCACTTTACTCTGCAATGTTTTGATCACTTATCTAAGAGTGGTCTAATAAACTCAGCGGGGCTTACATCCATGTGGATATGTGTAGGATTCCATAGTTATATCTGCAAAACCTTCTTTTACCATTTGTCCAAGTTGTTGAAAACATAACTTTCCTTATCCATTAAAATCTCATAATGATTAATCATGTCCTTACTGACAGTGTATACATAATAACTAGACCATTTCATTGAACTAGACCATGAACCTCTCTTCTACTGGATTAAGATTATATTCCAAAGCAAACAGTGCAAAAGAAAGCAGAACTCTATCTGCATGCCAAGGTTGTGCAAGAGCCAGCGTCCCACGATGTAACCCTGTGGGATGCCCAGGAATTTCTTTATTTGGCCATACAGATGCAAATATTTTAAAAACACTTGCTTTATTTGATTTTTTTTTTTTTACAATAATTTTTATTCAAATTTTCATAAAACATAGAAAACAAAATCATAAAACATTCAAAGACAAAAAACAAAACAAAACAAAAATGATTAAACAAAAAAAAATAAAATGTTGACTTTCCATTTGTCACATATCAAATCAGTTATAGGTCTACAATATATAACAATCCTGTCTCTTAAATCATATTATAAAATCACTTTCCTCCAGTAGTTATCTTAATTAATCATCAAATCTCATAAACATTACTTTATTCTTTCCACAAAAAGTCAAAGAGAGGTTTCAATTCTTTAAGAAATATATCTATCAATTTTTCTCCAAATAAACATGTCAATTAATCCATCTCATTAATAATTATAATAATCTTATTGTCATAACCATAGTCCAAATAAACATTTCGATTAATCCATCTCATCAGAATCTGTTAGGTCCAATAATTTCAATAGCCATTATTCCATTATCCCTATTAGTTCCATCTTCCATCTTCAATAGTCCTGTTAAGTCCAGTAATTTCAGTGTCCAATCTTCCATTATCAGTATTCCATAATAATCTTGCTGTTGTAGCCATAGTCATATAATAAGAGTCTGATGGGAATTTCCTCTATCCCAAATATTTTCTTGCCATCCATTCTGAATAAGTTGCTGAAATACTGTTGTAAAGTCATATCTGTGTTCTTCTTTTTTACAAAATGCACTGGCTCATCTCTTAAGAGTTTTTCCATTGTCACATGGCTGCAGTTAATTCCATAGATTTTCTCTATATCAAGCTCCATCACATCATTCCAGTCCAGAAGATTATCCAAGCCATTGATAACTTTATCTCTAATATCTTCATTAATTTCTTCAGAGATAACGTTAAATTCCAAACAGTAGATTTTATTTCTAAAATCCATAAACTCCAGATCTTTTTCCAATTCCACATTTGTTCCAATCTCCAGGACTTGTATCTTCCCTTTATTTTTTCTTTTCTCATCTCTGATCTCATTCTCCTCTCTCACAGGATCCCCTAATTCTTTAAGCTCCTGCGTCATTTTGCTCAGTTCAATTTTCAGCTCCTTACTACCCTGTCGCAGGGTTTGTTTCGTTATCTCAATCTCATCCATTACTTTCTGAAACATAATTACTTCCAGATTCTCAGCCACTTTCTTGATTGCCATTTTTAAAACCACGAAAACAAAGCAAAACAAAAATAAAGAAGAACCACTTCTTATTTCAGCAACAATTGGGTTAATATTCCAGGCTTGATGACATCACAGTATAAACAGAGCAACCTGCCTTATCTCTCTATGTTCAAGAATGCAAAACAAATTTAGTTCCCAGCATCAAAACAGTTAGTGGCGTCGTGAAGAAGCAGATTCGTCAAAATAAAATAGACCAAAAAGAGAATAGTCCCAGACAATATAATATTCCTCGGAATAGAAATCAGGAATAGAAATCCCTCTTCTGTTTATTATCTTTAGAATGCACTTCCAGGACAGCTTTTTGCGACAGAAACAGAGATAAGCTGTTAATTTCGTGAATAACAGAGAAGAGCTATATCTCACCCAGAAGTTGTCCAAAGCCGATCAATCTGACAAATCTCCTTTTGCTGCAACAATTTAAACCAAGTAAAAAAAATAATAGAAAGAAGGGTGCTTGCCTGTTAGTCCGTTCTCTCTTTAAAGAAAAGATAAACGTATCGCTTAAGCAGATAGAGCTTGTTAGGAAGTCCGTCCGGCATTGTTGGCTGGACCTTATCTCATAAATTAATGAAATCCAGTCCTCCCAACAAAAACAGGCTTTTGAGGTTGATCTCTACGTTTCTCCCTGCCCGGGAGAAATTTCATCAGTCAAAAAAAAAATGTTCTGACTGATTTATATCTGAATAAGCTTCTTTTGAGGCGGGAGCCCGTCCCAAAAGCAGGCACAAGCGAAGTCACCCTTCCCGGAAGACGCTTTATTTGATTGATTGATTGATTACATTTCTAATTAGCCTCTCTGTAGCTCGAGGCATTTAATACAAAAAAACACAAACCACTGCTGCCCTGCTCCTTCTGAATCCTTCTGCATGCAAAGAAAACCATTTTTTTGTTTGTTCTGGTTTAGACTCAGGATCCTGCTACAGTCAGCAGTGGGAATGGGATTCCATGTGGACTGCATGCTTTTGTACTCACAAAGTAGCAGCCTGGCGAGGCCTGGGATATGTGATCGCTGTGATTGGCCACTGCATTATTAGGCCACTGTTACTGAGAAGACAGTGCTTACTGGCAGGTAGAAGAGGAAAAAGACAGCCAGGGCTGCACTCAATAGTGTTGGGTGCTGCTGTGCCCTTGCCTAATGGAGTTGGCATCATGCAGTCCCTACCACCCCTTCCTCTACCCCCTCCTGCAGTACACCAGGCTATTCTCACCAACTGGCTGCTGTTTGGTGGAGGTGACCTACCACCATCACTGCCTTGCTATTGCAAGGTCCTGTTGAAGTGGTAACAATTTTAAAGTTTTTGAAATGACCAGGTTGTGTCTCTTTGAGTGGCTATTCACATCTGATCAGGGATGTGGGTGGCTATGTACATCTGAGTCAGCATCTGAATCTTCAGCTGGGGAAGGCTGTTACAGTGACCTTTATTTCCACTTGCAGAACTAATTTCATGCAATGGAAGCATCTCCAGGTCAGATAAATATCAATCAATGGCTATTTCCAACTGTCAATAGTTTATTCCTCTTTTTAAATTCTTACCTCCCTGGGAAATAGCTGCTATTTTTGAATGAAGTCAACAGATGGCTCCCACTGTCCTGTGCTTCTCTAAAGGGTTACAGCACATGCAAAGTTCACAGTCCACTGCTGAAACTCAGTGCTTTGCCTGTCTGCTGCTACCTGCCTGTAAGCTAGATGTTGGGATAGTAACAAAGGAGGGAAATGAATTAATGAATTATATTTGCATGGGCTATTGTCTTTTCATCCATCCATTCTTTTGACTTTTTGATCCATCCTGTTTTAACATACAAGAAAATATATATTTATAATAAAAGACTAAAATAAGAAGAATGGCCCCTGCTCTTAATTGTCTGGGTAAGGCTCTTTATTTATAGGGCCAACCTATCTGGGATAATGTATTTATCTAGGTCTAGGAATCTGGAAGTACTAACTTCCCACCTTCTGTGGAAAAGCTATCACTCTGGTAAGAGGTCATGGCCTCTGATGTGGTGGTGTCCAAGATGGGGCCTCCTTTAGCCAGCCTTTTTGACTTACAGGGTTGTTTTTTTATTGCTGGCCTGAATGAAGGCGCCAAAGAGATTGCTCAATTCCTGCTGCGGATTTGTGACGCATGCTCCCCATCTTGGCCTTTCCAATATAGAGATGCCTGTTTGCCAAAGAATCAGACTGGAGGGATTGTCTAGTTCTTATCTCTGAATGCTTAGCATAGGAACTGTCAATTATTTTTCTTCATGACGGTGATGCTAAGAGAGCAACACTTTTCAGGTCCCTGCTACAAGGAGGTCTGTGTTCTTCATTTGTCCAGAACACTGGAATGTCTGTGAACACTACATGCCCACCTGGAGGATAGATCTGTGGTAGATTTTGCCAGAACTTGGAAAAGTTACTTTTTTTGAACTACAACTCCCATCAGCCCCAGCCAGCATGGCCACTGGATTGGGCTGATAGGAGTTGTAGTTCAAAAAAGTAACTTTTCCAAGCTCTTCGATTTTGCACCCCTAAAGTGAATGGTCAGCAGTTCCTGATATGTTTCTTTTGCCCACTACTGAAGTTTAGGTCTTGTGTTCAGTCAGCTTTCTGATCTGTTGTTCCACCAGATGCTGTGATGGCTCTAGGCCTAGGGCAGTGGAGACTGGTCCATTAGGGTGAATGGGGCACTGCCTCACCAGCCTCAGTCTGCCCTCAGCCAGCCCTTATTGGCCTTCTTACTTACAACCAGCCCAAGGGGTGGCGCTGCCTGTCAGCTTCCTCCTTCTCCTCAGTCGCATGGTTGCCCCTGTACAACTCAGCAAGGAGGAGAAGGGGGGACAAAACTGGAATTAGTTAGCTCCGCCTGTCATTGGCTCTGGATCCAATGCCTGGCTCCCTGCCTCCTGCCCCACCAGTCGCAGTGGGCACCAGCCACCACTGGCCTAGGGATTTAACCAAACCTGGGAACTAGAAGAGGAAGAGAAAGCGAGAAAGAGATTACTCACTCCAGTTTCGGGCAGTTTGTCATTGGTGTGGGCCTATGAAGACTTGACCTTTCTACATTTTGAGAGGGTTTTTTTAACATTGTCACTATGACAATGACTATGAGATGGCTCTCATGGAATTATTCACTCTTTCCTCCTAATTTCAGCCTAGTCATCAGAGAGAACCCGGGGGTAGGGGATTACTGGGACTTAAAACATGCATAGGGTCTCCACCCGCCCTAGTTGCAGAATACGGCATCCACCACTGCAGGACCCAAAGGCCAGGAATCTCCCGTGACTGGGATATTTTATCAAGTATGCTTCATATAGCTGCTGCATTGTTGTTCAACCACCACCCCCTACCACTGCTACTCACTGTTACCTTTCTGCTTTGGATTCTAATTCAGTATATTTTGAAGCCTTTGATCAAGGAGTCGGGGGCACACTCATTATTATGAAGAACTGAAGGGCTGAGGGCTTTTTAGTAAAGCAAACTGAAAACGAAGGGATGGTGGACATGATCAATAAAATTATGAATGGTGTGCAGAGAGTGGACGCATAGATTTTTCTCTCTCTTTTATTTGTAACATTAGAATTCAGGGTTGCCCTATGAAGTGGTTTAGCAGTGAGGTCAGGAAAGACAAATGAAAGTACTTCTTTGGTATTAACTGCCAAATACTTATATACCTTTTAAAGGAGATTAGACACATTCATGGAGGATATTTACCATGACAGCTAAATGGAGTCTCCATGTTCAGAGTGTCTGCTGGCTAGGGTTGCCATATTGCCCGATTAGCTGGGTTTTACCCGGATTCTATGCATGCCACCCAGCGCCTGGCTAGCCCCTTACGTGGCCCGGATTCTCAGCTTTAATTAAAAAAAAAATTAAGTTTCTAGGTGGTCCGGTTCTCGAGATATACATAAAAACGTCAGCCGCCCCCCCGACTGTTAAATCTTTCTTTAAACAGTAGTACTATAGCACTTCGTAGCCTTAACCCCGCCCGTTCAGCATTGCAGCCAATCAGGGATTGTGTTTCAGTTTCATTCACCTGAGGCAGTGTCTAGAAAACAAAATGGTGGTTTCCCTCCCTGTTTATCTGAAATCTCATAAATTGGGTAAGTATATACATTTCAGTTTCTTTTCCTCTTGTGTGCAGGAGTCAGATCCTGGGCAGTGTTTTCAAAACCTTCCCAATACTTGCTTTTGTGGGGGTAAAAGCATGCTAATCCCATATGCCCAGAGTAAATCCCATTGAATTCAATAGGACTTACTTTTGAGTAGACATGATTATGAATGTGCTCAAAATCAATGGGACTTTGGAGTGAATGTAAAAAAGAATTGTGTTTGTGTTCTAACTCTTTCTGCCCCCTTCTCCAGTCCTATTTTAAAGCAAGTAGGCAGGGCTTACTTAGGTATTACAGTTTTTATTCTGTAGGAAAGTAATACTGATTTTTTTAAAAACTAATACTGATTTTTCTGCAATGACCAACTGGTTTGACAATAAACTATTATATGGGCTGTATGTATTTATACATCTGCAGTGTGTGCGTGTGCGTGTATGGAGTCTTTCCAACATCCCTGTGAGGTAGGGTTGGAAACCAAGGCAGCTCACAACAAGAAATAAAGCCATTTAAAATCCAATAACCATAAAAACAAGTATAAACATTTGCAAAACAGCGTAAAGTGGCATGATTCGGAATTTTGGGTTGCGTGAATGAAGTTGCTTATCACTTGAGGTTGCATTTCTGTCCCTGTTTGAGTAAGCCCCACTGAATATGCTGGGACTTGCTTCTGAATAAATAAACCTAGGATTGCACTATAAATATCTTTACAGTTTGTGTAAATAATAAATATATTTGATAGTCATGCTTATATAAATATTTCTTCATTTATCGTATTTTTGGTTTTTGGTTAGGAATCCTGACAGGTTGTAAGATGCTTAGTTTTTTGCCTTACTCACAGGAATCTTGTTGTGGTTGGTATGGTATTACATTTAGGAAAGTGTTACTGCCTTTTGTGTTGTTTTTTTCCTATTTGCATTTCACTTATCTTTAACCTCACTCCGTTACAGCTATAAAAGCAACAGCAGCATATGCAAGATAATTAACTCCCATTAGTGATAAGAACAAGAATTTATAATTATTATTTCAATTAAAACAAGAGGCTTATCAATACTTTGAGGAGGATCAGATATTTATTTTCTTTCTGAGCCCAGGACTGGGTCTTTCATGATGCCCGGTGGGGGGGGGGAGCAGGAGAGTAGTTGATAAGACAGACATCCTGGCATTGGTAATCTAATTAGCAAGGTATGTGTGGAGTTGTTGCACACTTCCAGGCCCAGTTTCATTTTGAGTATGGAGGTGGAACCTGTGTAGATGTGGTTGATCAAAGGGAAAAGAAATTTTGAGTTAAGCAAAGCTCTGCTTTTATAAAACCTAAGAAACATACAGATACTTTGAATGTCTGAGTGCCTGCACCAGTGGAATACTGGAGGAACTTGTAAAACTTGCTGCAATAGTATTTAGAACTGAGCATGTGGTGTGAAAGACTCCTTTTCCTAACATTTTGGCTTCTTGTTTTTCTCCACCCACCACATCTTTGAAATATATCATATATGGTTAACTGTACTGCTGCCCTGACTTACTTTGTTTGTTGCTATTTTGTGTTTTTATTATGTTTTTATATTGATTGTGTATTTTTATTGTTTTTATTATGTTTATAAGCTGTGCTGAGCTCTGTTTTTAACAGCAAAAGGGCAGGATATAAATTCTCTTAATCAATCAATAAATACTCCCTAGTGTTGGAAACTAGAGTCTAGGCATTTAAGGCTGAAAATGTTGCTTTTAAAAAAAAGATTTCTCATATCTTTCCCCAGTTTTTGGTGGTAATTCCTAGGCACAAAAACAAAACAACTGGACAATCTAAATTTTAATATGCAAATAATATGCATAATATGCAAATACTTTACATAATATGCAAATTAACCTGCCCGGATTTGTGGAACTGGAATATGGCAACCCTACTGCTGGCCAGCCCTACTGTTAGGCAAAGTGAGGCAGCCACCTCAGGTAAATGATTCCATGTCATGAAAGGGTAACAAATTGTTAATTTATAATTCTTGACTTTGTACCACCAGGGCAGGGAAGAGGTGCTTGAGAGATTTTCTGCCTCAGGTGCCAAAATAACTTAACCAGGCTTGGGTATTCTGTGGGTGATGTTTGCTGCTCTGCCTTAGGCAGCAGTCCCAGTTGGGACTGGACAAACAGAGGTAGGACACTACATTCAAATCCTGCTTCTGAAAATCCAGAAGGATCTGGGTGGCTTCTGCTGGAGAATGAATACCATTAGACAGATCCTGCAAGGCAATTCTGAGAACCTTAACTGTTCTTTGTCCCCCTCCACCCAGCCCATCCTGGTATTGCAGGATGCATCTGTCAAGAACGCCTGATTTATAAAATGGCTCAGAAGCAAAGAACTGTGGGGATTTCATCTTGTCTGAAATGGGGCCTCTGTGAAGGCAATGACTTGCAGTTTTCACAGCTGAAGCTAGTTAATTAGGCCTAAGCAAGAATACCTGCTTATCAGTGGAGCCTGGTACATCAAGGCCATAGGCCTGGGAAGGTTTGGGAAGTACGTGACCGTTAGGCATGAAAACTCCAAAAGCATTTCATTATCTGAAAGTCCCCTGATTGGCTAATTAATTCCTGGCTGTTGCTGGGCATTTTCTCATAAGTATAGGATTCAAATCTTAGCCTTTGTTCCCCTGGGTTCTATCATGCCTATTGGTGTTACCTGTGTGGGGTTTCATTTTCCATCTGCTATCCAGGCTATGCATCTCTGGGGAGATGTGGAACCATGAAGTTATTCTACTGTTTACCTCTTTGTAAGTATAGAATAGGCTAGACAGTTTTGTTGTTTCGACGTATAACACGAATAAGATGGATGCCCTCCTTAGAAATGGATTTTAAAGAGTGGCTAAATTCTGATGAATATCTCCCACTGCGCCGAGCTCTTACTGCTGCAACTACAGCAGATTCTGCTCTTGCTACCTTTTTTCAACTATTACAGGCTTTACAAAAAAACTCATTTTCTAACTCTGCACCCAAGACTCCTAGACCTGTCCACCACTCAAAATCTTGGTTCGACCATGAATGTGTACTTCAAAAGAACCTTCTTATCACAAAATATAAAGAGTATAGAGACAACAACTCCCCACTTTTATTAACAAATTGGTTGGCAGAGAAGAAATGTTATAAACAACTAATAAAAGTTAAAAAGATCACAGCACAGAAAGAAGACTGGCAAAGACTCCTGAAAGCATCTTGAACCAAGGACTCAGGTACTTTTTGGGAAATGGTGGCAAAAGGATGGCCCAAGCACTCAGTTACCTTGGAGCATCATATACCCGTGAATACCTGGGAAGATTACTTCACCAAAATCTATGCTAGCGACCAAATAAGCCACCCTTCACTTAAGATAAATAATCGCAATCTTCCGGAATGGCCCCCTGTTATGACTAAAGAAATTATAAACTTAATTGCCAAATTAAAACCTGGCAAAGCACCTGGGCCAGACAACATTCCATCTGAGGCCTTTAAAACCAATGCGAATTGGTGGGCACCAGCCCTAGCTTCTCTATTTACCTGTATAGACGCTGATATCTCTATCCCAGATGACTGGGGCCTCGCAATAATCATCCCCATTAATAAAAAAGGTAACAAACTAGATCCAGCTAATTATAGACCGATCAGCCTGCTTAATATCATCAGTAAACTCTACGCCAATCATCTATGCGAGAAATTACTGACATGGATGGAACAAGAAAACATCTTGGTCGAAGAACAGGCAGGATTCAGAGCTGGCCATTCCACACTGGATCATGGCTTGGTCCAACAATATTTGATAGCAAAATACTCATCGCCGACAGGAGGATCCCTTTACACAGCTTTCATCGATTTTAAAGCAGCCTTTGACTCGGTACCAAGACATAAACTTTGGGAGAGACTAGAGTCCACTACTATTGACAGACACTTGCTCGCACTAATACGTTGTTTATACGAATCCACCTATTTGCGTATTAGATACAACAGAGCCGACTATCTTTCCAGGGCCATCCCAACCTACAAGGGTGTCAAACAGGGATGTGTGCTGGCTCCCTTGTTATTTAACCTATATAGCAATACTTTGGCTACAACTTTAACATCAATAGATACTCACCATCCCACTTTGTCTAACAGGCCTATATCGTCTCTCATCTATGCTGATGATGTGGTCCTCCTTTCTCTATCACCAGTGGGGTTGAAACGATTGTTGAATGGCCTTGCTAACTACTGCAGAAAAGAACTTCTTGAGATCAATTATGATAAATCAAAAGTTGTGGTCTTTTCTAGAAGGAAAGTAGAACATCGATGGCAGATTAATAACCACCCAGTATAGCAAGTCATGTCCTATAAATATCTTGGAATGATATTTCATTCCACAGGATCATGGCGAATGCAGATAAAAAAAGCCACTGACAATGCACATAGAACTGCAAGGGCTCTTCTCTCCTTTTACTATAATAAAGGAGGACAACATATCCCTTCTGCCATCCAGATTTTTGTGACTAAAATCATTACTCAGCTACTTTATGGTGCACAAATTGGCATCTACGATAACTATGCACCCTTAGAAACCGCACAGAGTAAGTTCCTAAGATCAATTTTCGGTATTCCTTCCTGTATACCTAATGTAATTCTACAGTTAGAAGCGGGGCTCATTACAATGAAGGCATGCATAAGGTTGCTTAAAACCAACCTATGGCTAAAATTGCTATATACACCTTCAGGATTAGCCCCACTAACGCTAACTGATACCTTTTGTTCAAGATGGAAAAAGTCCTTAACAGCTACATTACATTCATTAGGCTCCTCTCCATCTATGATCCTGACGTTAGACTATTCCAAAGCCAAAACTTTTATTGCTTAAAGAATTTATGATATCGAACTGCAAATGCACTTAGCTCAAGTTGCAGTAAGTTGCTGCTCTGGTCTTAGATATAACACTCAACCATTCACTTCTGCCCGATATCTGTCTACTCTGACAATCCCTAAATTTAGATTAGCATTCACTCTTGCAAAATTTAATATAATACCCTCGGTACTTTTAGAGGGTAGATTTAAGAAACTCCCACTAGCTAAACGGGTATGCCCTTGCGACAACAGCACAGTGGAGTCGGTTGACCATGTCCTACTACAATGCCCATTTTACTGAGACTCTCGGGCAGCTCTAAGCACTCCTATACTTCCAGGAAGCTCCGGTAAAAATGAAACCCTACAGATAGACTATTTACTGTCAGATTGTAATGCCTATGTATCAACTAAGGTAGCCTATTTTTGCACTGCTGTCATCCGCTCTCGAAAGATGCTAATGGCTTCCCAACCTGTATAAGTCTTATTTAGACTCAGGATATAGTTCCCTTAAGTTGCTGAAGAATTCTGTTTTAAAACCAATCCCAAAGATACATTAAAATATCTTATGCTGTCAAATAAATAACGCCGGACAAGATGCCGATCTTAAAAATTTTATCAGAAATATTGTGTATGCAGTATTTTAAAGAAATTTTAGGCTTTATTTTAAAGCCAGCTTTTAACGATAATTACTGCCTGTACAAACGTTTTATTACTTGCTGGTCTATGACCGTAATAAATTTATTGTATGTTTTGTTGTTTTGTCTGTGACTGTAACTCTGTGTATTTTGCCTGGCCCTCTGGGTGTGGGTTTTAAGGAATAATTTTGCTGTTATTTTTGTGCACTTATATTTTATTTAATAAAACTACTTCTTATTTACCAGTGTGTGTTCAATGCAGGAGTAGTATGGCTCTGAATCCAGTACCTTGGCTACTTGACCACAGACTTCGTTATTTTGCCTCAGGCTCCAAGACAAGGAGTGCACTTTTGGCTCTTGTCTTTGAGAATCCTTGGCAGGTCTATTTCTGGCATTTTGGGTTTCCCCTTGGCCCAGAGTGGGTGACCAGTTTAAGGGGTAGTGGCAGTCTACCTATCTTGCAGGGTTGGGGTTGGTTTACACAGCCCTGGTAAAGGAGGCTGGTCTGTGTCTTGCCAGGATCAATTGCTCTGGGTTTCAGAATTGAGTCCTGGGACTGAACTGGGCAGTGGTTCATGACAAAATCTATTTATTAATTTTTTACATTTACCTTTCCTATACATAGCTGAAGGAGGCATACATAGTTATTCCCCTTCCAATAACCCAGTGAGGTAGGTTAGTGTGAAAGAGTGTGACTGGTCCAAGGTTACCCAGTGAGCTTCATGGGCTGCTTGGGGATTTGAAGTCTGATTTCCCAGGTCCAACACTCTCACCATTCCATCACACTGGCACTGATTTTCAAAGTGGTTAGTGTATCTCAGAGCCAGTATTTATGGGCTAAATCTCCCTTTCAGATCCACTTCTGCAAGCCAGCTGTTTAACACAGGAAAGGCAAGTGGGGATTGCACAGTGGGGAGGAACTGTGAATTTCAAACCTGCTTCCAGGTATCAATTTCCTAATAGCCTTTTGTAAAGGTAACTTCCCTAAACCTCCATTGTACCCATTTAACAAAGGGGTCATCCAGATGACTGTATAATGTGCAACACGACTGCTTTGTGTATTCATTATTTTTCGGTCGTCCAGATGACGCCACGCGTTTTTGCGCATTTTCGCTCGGTTAAATCCGCTTTGGCATTACCGTGAAAAATGCGATTTGCTTTTTTAAATTGGGAATCATCCACTGTGCCTTCAGGCACTCGGATGCAATACTGTGGACTTAGAGCAGGAGGCGTTCCGTGGGTGGTGCTTGGGTGTTGCCCCATAACCCTTCCGTCATTCCCAGCCAATCATGTATTTCCATGTGCGCGAATGTCCAGGGAAAGCCCGGGAAAACGGAACCAATCAGAGCAATGGTGTGGTGTTGGGGGGGGCTCTGCAACTTCTACTGCCCAGATGCAAAAATCTGCATTTGCGCAGAAGAAGCAAGAGCAGTTTATTTTTAGCAAGCCTGCGAACTGGGCTGCAGCTCCGGGTGAGATCTGCAATTGTGGTTGTGTGTAAAGACCCCGTTTTCCTGGCTGGTCAGTTGCAGCTGGTTGGTGCAGGGAGCTGGCTTTGCTCTTTCCTCCTCGCTCGGAGACAGACAGACACGCACAGGCACACACAGCCACAGGAAGGAAAGGGAGAAGAAGGGGTGGGTGCAGGCAACGGAGCATCAAGTTTTGCCTGAAGTGGTTGGGAAGCCTCTCTCAGTAGCTCTCAGAGCTTGAAAAAGTTACTTTTTTGAACTACAACTCCCATCAGCCCCAGCCAGCATGGCCACTGGATTGGGCTGATGGGAGTTGTAGTTCAAAAAAGTAACTTTTCCAAGCTCTGGTAGCTCTTCCTTCATGCTGACGACGACGACAATACCTACGCGGAGAGGTGGAGAGCGAGAGGCAGGCAGAGTCGGTTTTGCGAAATATTGCAAATACAAGCACAAAGCCCCACAGTAATTATTGGCATATAAGTGGTTGTTTGTAAAGCTACCCTTTTCCTGGCTGGTGTCACTCAAGTGCGGCTGGTTGGTGCAGGGAGCTCGCTTTGCTCTTTCCTCCTCGCTCAGACAGACAGACACACACAGGCACATACAGTGGAGAAAAGCGAGAGCCTGGTGCTTTGTAAAGGGCCATGGGAAGGAAAGGGAGAAGGAGGGGGGTGAAGGCAATGGAGCATCAAGTTTTGCCCGGTTGGGAAGCCGCTGGGAAGGAGGGAGGGTGAAGCCTCTCTCGGTGGCTCTTCCCTTATGCTGCCACCACAGCCTACACGGAGAGTGAGAGGCAGGCAGAGAGAGAGAGAGAGAGAGAGAGAGAGAGAGAGAGAATGGGGAGGAGCTGTTGTTGTGCTCTTGGGAACCTGAGTGTGTGCATTTGCCACCCTCATGTCCCATGAAACACACCTCCTTGAGAGGAGGGGATCTTTTGCTAGGGATAAAACAAGCGCTTTGCCCTGAAATGTGCTTAAATGGTGTATATATTTAACCCAAGAAATGCAGGTCCAAACCAAAATAAAGCAAAGCTTGATTTTATTGAGAGAAAGAGTAGAATAGCATTACAGAATTACTTAGGTGCATGGCAGCATTAATCATTAATATCCTAACCCATTCATAACTTTAAACTAAAGAAATCAAAGGACCCTATTACTATAAGAGGTGAAAGGTAGGAGAGATTACCTATCCTATGCCCGGAATGGGTGGTTGAATACAGCTGAAGCTATGTGGAAGAGCTCTGATCCAAACCCAGGAAGGAATCTCTTGGTCTCAAGGTTTTTGCACCGAGACCCAGGGTCTCCCCGGTTCTGTCCCTGCAGTCCTTGATGCGTTCCTTGAGAGCGTAGTATACGTGTGTCGGAGCTCTGGTGTTCCTCAGCCTCCCTTCCTCTTTCTTCCTCTCCTCCCTCCTTTTTCTACCTTCAAGCCTCGGTTTTAAAATACTTTTTTTCCTCTCTCCCCCTCCTGCCAAGGAGGGTATGAAAGTCTGGTGATGTTGTGTATGTGTGTGTGTATCTCTAACTGACCCTGAAAACTAAGGCTCCTAACAAACAATGGGATTCACTGTGGGTGAGGAAAATTTGCCAAAGGACAAGATAACAATTATGCAGAACATTTATGCTGTAGCTTTAGTTTTGTATCTTAATTTCTGCCCTTGTTACTCTTCGCACAAAACCTTGTGGGAAAGCATAACCAGCCATACCATTAGGTGTGGGTGTGGGGTGGGAATTGTAGTTTAGCAGGCTCCATGGCCCTGCCTCGTAACACTGTTCTGGAGAAATAAGTGGAATTGCCAGCCGTGTGTATCTCCAGAAACATTAATATACATAAAGGCAGAAAAGCATACAGTTGGTTTTGCGAAATATCGCAAATACAACCAAAAAACCCACAGGAATTATTGGTATATAAGTGGTTTGCTAGATGGCCACCTGCAACCATCTATGGAGGCTCTGGAAGGAGAACGGAGGAAGGGGTCACTGGTGGCAAGGGCCAGCTGGGGAGAGAGCAGGCAGTGATGCCAGGCTACCCCTATGTGGGGGGAGATCCCAGGGAGGCTCCCAGGCAACCCCTTTCCTCGCAGGAGCCTCTCTCCCACAGGCTGCTTGAAGCTATGTTCGCCAGCCTGAGGGAGAGCTGGGCGGCAAGCGGGGATGAAATGGGGCTGTCGAATCAGCTGTGGGGTGCTCTGATGGCTCAGCTGTCAGCCCAGCTGATTGGTGGCTTGGCGATGGGGGAGGGAATGGCTGCCTAACGTGGAGCAGCCAGAGCTGAGAGAGAGAGCAAAGGAAGGAAGCAGGTGGTTGCAGTGCAAGCCTGGCTGTTGGGGAGGTGGAGGGGGAGATGGGGGGTGGTAAGGGCTCTTGGAGGGGCGCCCCATCCCCCGCAAAGCCCCTGGAGCCCTTGGCCCCCTCCTCGGGAGAGCTGGAGATCATTTTTGCTGCCCCTTCACTCCAGCTGCTCGAAGTGGTGGGCTAGAGCACCCTGGAAGCTCAGGGGTGGATCAGAGAGAAGCCAGCCAGAGTGGCGAAAAGGGGAGGAGAGCTCAGGCGGCCCGGCAGCAGCTGGCAGGGGGTGCTGCCAGGCAAGGTGCCAAGCAAAAGGGGCAGCAGGAGATGGAGAAAGAAGGGATGCCAGGCACCCAGGCGCCCCTTCCCCCTCTCCAGAGTGCATTCAGCATCCTTTGGCTAGGAACCCCTGGCTCCAGGCCAGGATTTCATTCTTGTCTGAAGCCTTCTGCTTGCTCTCTCTGCTGATTGAGACTTGCCAGCCCTGTGTATCTCCAGAATGTTTACTATGCTTAAAGGCAAAAACACATACATTCATTTTTGTGTTATATCGCAAATACAAACACACAAAAATACAGGAATTATTGGCATATAAGCACACACACCCCGCCAGCCCTGCTCCAGAGTGGCGAGCGGCAAGGAACTCTATTACACCCACAGGAAATTCAAACTTTTGCGCTCTTATGGTCAAGCGCATGCACAATATTGTGCTTTGTTGCAAAGGTGAGAGGAGCATACGTCATATTTTGCGGACCAATTGGCTGATAGGGGGGAGTGTTTTGGGTGGAGCTGGGAAATAGTGAGAAGAAGTACGGGTCCTCCTGCGTGTGTGGGTGCAAAAAAAGTGGTTTTTTTTATTGGGAAAGAGTGAACAAACAGGCAAAGTGAGGACTGTCAGATGACGAACCGGATATGGAAAACGTGGATTATCCCGCTCCGTTTGGATGAGCCCAAAGACCCGGGGATAGGGGATGTATTTTCCTATTCATTTAGACAATCTTGACAATGAAATCTTATTGAACAGAGGAGAAATGGAATTAAAGAGCAGTTTCTTCCTGGAGCACTTTGGGGCTCAAAATAGTATGCCTGTATTGCAAAAATTCATCATGAGAGAACATTACATTCCTACATTTAAATCCAAGGAAAAAAGAAATGTCTCTTATGTTCTGAAAGAACTGGGACTCAAGGTTGCAAAAAATCCAATTGTATTATTGTAAAAATCAGATGCAGCATGACTCATTTCAACAAGCACAGACCTCATCCTTAGAGAAACTACGAGGAGACATTAAAAATTATAAACAACACATAATTGTGTGTAACCAAAGACAATTAATACAAAATATAAAATGTCCATTATTCTTAGAATTAAACTAGGGCTGCTTTCAGACTGTTGTTATTTTGCTGGTGGGATTCAATTGCACAGTGGCAAATTGAGGTTGCACTATTAAAGTGGTTTTGGTGCTTTTGCAAACCTACTTCCCCCAAAATTGGACTTTTGCAGTAAAATGCATTGGAAAATACGGAAAGCATAACAACATGAAGGGGAAGGGCTGCCTGAAGTTGGGTGTGTGTTGGAAGGACTCTGTGTGGTGCTGCAGCTGTTGCCAGTTACTTATTTTGCCTTCTTTTTGTGTCTTCTGCTCCAGGTATATGAAGGGGAAGGGATGCCTGGGGCAGCGCCTCTGCGTCGCGCCAAGTGTCTTGAAGCAAGAGGACAATGGAAGAAATGTTTGTAGTCCTACTGGTTATAGAAGGTGGTAGTTAGGTGGGGACAAGCACAACGGGACAGTAGAAAACTTTGTTTGAGACATATTTTATAACTGTTATTAGATATATTTTACAATTGTTATTCTCTTTTTTTGTTCTGCTTTTGATGAACTGTATTGTTATGAGCATGGGGGGTTGGAATGGATGATTCCTGGGGGTCCCCTTTCCAGCCTCTGATTTGGAATCCTATGCCCTGGGGGCTGGCTCTGCTAGCCAGATGAATCTCTTTTGTTAACCAAATAGATTGGCCAGGTAAGATAATGGGCCGATCAGTTGCCTAGCAACGGAGAATGGGCTAGGAAGACCCCTTTTGTGATTGAAACTCTGTAGGAGAGCCTTCCCCCGACTCCTGGCAGCTAGCAGAAGGTGTGTGCTTGTAGTTTTTAGGGTTTTCTAGAGAATGGCTGGGGCTGCAGGCATGGAGAGAGGCTATCCCTCTGCATCATGGCTATAGGATGCCCCTGCACCCAGATGGAAAAGCTGGATATTGGACTGCTGATGCATTGAACCCCTCCATCCTTGAGCTCAGGTTGGAATGTGTGTAAATAAATAAACCATATTTCATAAAGACACTTGCAGTCTCCGCTGAACTTCTTCCCAAAGGAAACCAAACCCTGGAGGGGCACAGGGACCTCCAAAATCTCATGGCTCAGAGATTGGGGGAGGCGCGCAACAGTATATTGTTTGAGATTTATTATTTGGTTTATGTTTTATAATGTGATGTATGGTTTTCTTCTATTTTTGTCTAGATATTTTTATAATTATGTGTTGTTTTTTAAGGTATGTATATTTCTAGCAATTTATTGTTCAGTTATGTTTATTTAAAATGTGACATTCGTTTTCTTTTACTATCAATTGTACCACATGTAATGGTATATTGTTTTTATGTTGTAAACCGCCCAGAGAGCTTTGGCTATCGGGCGGTATAAAAGTGTAATAAATAAATAAACATAAAAAAGCCCTGCTGAATGAGACTAAAGGGAACCTACTTCAGCATCCTGTACTCACACTGGCCAATCAGATGCCTATGAGGAGCCCACAAACTGGACCTGAGTGCATGTGTTGTACCAATGAGCTATGATCCTTCTCATCAAGGGGTTTATGAGGGCTTGATATGAACAGCTATTTATTTATTTTTATTTCACTACTTTTATATCCCGCCTTTCCTCTGGCTGGAGCTGATGGAAGTTGTAATCCAAACCATCTGGATGGCACCTGGTTTGGGAAGGCCGATCTAACCCATTTTCATTCATCATTGTCAAACTAAATGTTGGAATCAAAGCAACATTTCTATCCTATAAATGCTAGCACAGGTGAGCCTGTACATGAGATCATTAACCTGACTAGCTACTATCATGGAATAGATTAATTTCCCAAATATGAAAAAGGTATTGAAAAGGGATAATTATCAATTTGTGAGGGTGTTTTGAACAACTACTCTAGTAGCCTCAGCAAGCCTCACATATTTGTTTCTGACATGAAATGTGATTTGTGCTTTCAATAAGCCCCCACCCCCATGGATTCCTCTATGACCATTATCCTAAAATTTCTAGAAAATCCTATTTGCATCTTTGCTGGATAAATTAATCACTGCTACAGTGATCATCTAAGCCGCATCCTTTCCCAACCTTTGGGTCCCCAGATGTTCCTGGACTACAGTTCCCCTAATTCCTGACTTTTGGCCATGTTGGCTGTGGAGTGCTGTAATCCAGCAACATCTGGGGACCCAAAGGTTGGGAAAAACTGACCTAGAGGAACAATTGGTCTTGGGTATTTCAGTAAAGTGGCTTTTGTAACTTTCATATCTTTCCTTAATATTAACATTTCTTTATAATGGCAGTCTTAATATTGGTTTTATTTTCCTTCAGTTGCTTATCTCAAGTTCATACTGTTATGGGTTTGGGGGTTGAGATAGATTAACAAAGGAAACTAGTCTGATCAGTGGAACAGGGCTTTTCCCTGCCAATTCCAGATTCGCGTTTACAGAGTTGAAGGGTACCCAAAGAAATAATCTAATAGTTTAGCCAAGTCAGTGACTGAGTTAATTAACTTATTACATAGTCAATCTGCATATCCAAAGGGATGTGGCCAAGAGAGATGCTGTTACTATTGCAACTCTTTTCAGGGAAGAGGTCATCCACCCTCCCACCCCATCCTGAAGCCAAAGAGAGGTTTATTTTTTAGTCTCATCTTGGGAAGAAGCTGGGAACTAGGAAAACACATGAGAAGCCTGCTCTCTGTACCATGGCTTTGGGGTGCCTTCCTAGAAGCCTGATGGAAAAACAAGATCTGTTGGACTGTTAATGCTGAGAATCTTCTGTCTCATACTCAGACTGTGAATATGTGTAAATAAACCATATATCATAGACACCTCAGTCTCTGCTGACTTTCTTTCCAAGGAAACCAAACCCTGTGTAAGCACAGGAATCCCTGGAAGTCTTGCGCCACTTAGACTGCGGTGGTGTGCAACAATACATTTTGCTTGTGCTGTTGACTCTCATGTTGGCTCATACATCATCTGATTGAGACCTCAGGCAAAATCAATGTTCTTCACTGAACATATGCTTTTCCATTGCTTGTTACATGGACAGTGAGTACTTTCATACAGGGACAGAAATTAGCAGTACTCCTACTAACACTGTGCAACCTGCAATTGTATTCTTAACTCCACTGAGGTCTATGAAACTATTCCAGCGGCTGTAGTATAGCAGTTTTCACATCTTTTTCCACCACCCTTTTGTTTTCAAAAAGAGAGCACATCTTGTTTTGATCAATGCAAAGAGACTTTCCAAGACCATCTGAAAAGTTCTCCTTCCCACCTGGTGTCAGGGAGCTCCTAACTTACGACACAAATGATTTTGTACCTTTGGCGAAAATATAGGCTTAGTGAGGTTGGGGAGACAGATGATAGCTCCCCAACTCCACCCCACAGTGTTGAAGATAATACAGTAGAAGCAGTGCTTTTTCTGGTTTTAAAAATATGAGATATTGGTACTCATACATTGATAAAAGTGCTGTGGGTGCCAGAACCCAATGGTAGCCATGGGCAGCCAAAAAAGAGGTGCTGGTACTCTGTACCAGTGAGTACTATCACACACAAAAAAGCCCTGAGTAGAAGCATTGTTGCCTGTGGTCTCTCAGCTTGCATTTAAAGCCCAACTTATCAAATTTACACTTTCTGAAATTATATGAGGACTGAAACACTGCCATCATTCAAAAATAGCACTTCTTCAAATTTTGTGATGCCATTCTCCAACCAAACAATGTTTACAAAAATACATATATTAGGTGTCAGTGTGCACAAAATGAATATATTGGTGAAAATAACATACAAAAATGCATCATATTAGGATAAATTGCTTGCAAAACTGTGTTCATTAGTCAAAACTGCATACAAAAATGTATTTTTAGGAGAAATTCACACTAAAATGCTCAAGAATTTTCATGAGAATGTAAAAAGAAATTCTCAAATTGCTGCAGAAATGTAGAGAACAGAATTTAAGATTAGAAAAATTAGGCACTGAGAGATCTGAAACTGTCTGATCATTCCATCTATAGTGCACACACAGACAAGCACTCATTTACACATAGGCTGCATTTTCAGTTCACGATAAGCCAAACCATGGCTTAGCATGAACGTTTGAATATGCTAGCTCCCTAGGGGGAGAAATGCTTCCTTCTCCCCAGTCTATTTAGGTGAGTGTAGTGCAGCAACTAAGCCAAGGTTTAGCTTAGTGTGTTGTCCAAACCTGTGATCGTGGTTAAGGCCTCTTCACAACCACAATCCATAGCCAAGGTTTGTCCTATGGTAATAGGTTGTGCTAAAAAGAGAGTCCTTAACCATGATCCCAGGTTCGGATGACACACTCAGCCAAACCTTGGCTTAGCTGTCATCCAGCACTGACCTAAAAAGCTGGGAGGAGGGGGAGCAAAGTGGCTGTGAGCGCCTCACTGGAAGCCAACACTTTGGCGCAGTCATGGTAAACCATACTGTGGCTTACAGTGACGTGCAAAGCAGGCCACTGTTTCATCTCCTTCCCTGAGCACAAAGCAGAAGGGAGCAGATGATCTGCCTGTACGGACAAAAACAGTATGACTATTGGTGAACCAAACAAAAAAATGCTGTGGTCTTTTCTTTTGCAAAGAGGAAGAAGAAATATTGAGTTTGCTGAAGGCACTCATGTTGGAATCTGCCAGTTGGTTTGCTTGGCTCTAATTCAACAGCATTGATGGTGTTCAGCTGCTTCCTCAGTTGCCTCTGTTCTTCTGTTGAGTGCTTAACCTTCCTGCTTCTGCAGCAGATGGGCTGAAATCTCTATAGGGATGTGTGTGATATTTGCTGCCAGATTAGCTAGAATATATGAACAGCCCAATCCATACGAGATAAGCTATCGGTACCAGCAGATGTCATATCACAGTAATTAGAAGTGGAAAACTACTGACGCATTGTTAGTTGTAGTGGGAAAAGCAAATTATAAAATCTGGTTCTTAATGGCATCCTGTTTGTTTACTAGAGACCTAACAATTGTAAAGCCTGTAGGGATTTTTGGTATGGTGTATTAATGGGGGTACCTACTGGGTCTTCCCTATATGAGCGTTTACTGATGATATATTTTATTTGTGGGTGTCATTGTTATGCTTGGCTGGCAGGTATGAACCTCTCTTCACACAATATTATACAGCCAAGAGTGGATGTATACTATAACGAGCATCAATTTTTTTGCATTCCGCAATGTTAAATTGAAAATACCTCCCATACCATTCTGTTCCTTCCCATGAGCACATTTCAGAACAAAACCTTACAAAACCTATAGTCCTGAACTCAGAAATGCTTGCTTAACAACCCTCTAGGTTTTCATGGTGATACACAAAACAGTCAGAGAGAATCAAGAGTTCAAAGTGTAAAAGAAGAGGGAAAAAATCCAGATCCCTGTTGGACTTTTTTCTGTCAGTAGTCTCATAATTTGTTGAAATTAATTAAAAATCAGCCATGTTCACAGAGTACCTGTAACCTATTACTGACCTGGCCCCATACTCTGACCTTCATCTTCTGCAGTTTCAAAGTTTAAAAAAATGCCTGGCTGATGTTTAATTAATTTAAGAAAGTTAACATTGGAGTCAATGATAACGTCAGGCATGCACAGCAAAAAACAACTGTCAGTGATCTAAAAGCCAGACTCACAGCTGTTTGGCTTGGCTAATCAGGTGGTCATGCCCATGCCACACATTTATTCCACTTTGGACAGTCATAGCTTCCCCCAAAGAATCCTGGGAAGTGTAGTTTGTGAAGGGTGCTGAGAGTTGTTAGGAGCTCGGAAGAATTTGATAACATGTGCCTCTGAGCATATGATGAGTGGTTACAACACCTGCAATCAGCCCAAAGAACAGAAACAAGACATGTGCAGTGCTGATCTTGTTTTAGCAGGGAGGAAGCAACAATATTAAGACAGATGATATAGTTCAGATAGTCACTTTAAATATGTCTGATTTACTTTGCAATTTTAGTAAAGTTTCCTATAGTAAATCATTTTCTTTTGCTTCTGTTTCTGTGAATGTGAAATACAGCAACACTTTGCATAATTTACACTAGAAAATCTCCAAAAACAATTGTGGAATAATGATGCTGACTATTCTGCAGAATAGTCTCCAATGGATATGAGGAGTGTCTCAGCTTGCACAAAATAATAGTAGGAAGTGAAATATATTCTAGCAAATGTCTAGGTGTGCTCTATGTTTTTAATTGATCATGCCCACCTTTCCTTAAGTGGAGTGGTTTAAGCATAGCAGGCTGAACACATGCATCTTGGGCAGACAAAGTTTGTTTTTTCCAGCAGCTAGATTCATTGCTTAAGTAGCAACATATTGTAATCAGTCTGATTTTACATCAAACTGCAGTTTCATATTCAACTGTTAATGTGCCCAAAATAGAAATAGAACTTAACCTCCAGTTTGAAACACAAGAGGCTGTCTTCACCATCACATGACATTGACCAATAAAAAGGCTTTGAAATTAATGAAAATAAATTTGACACAGATTTCTAGGATGAATAATGAGAGAAATGTAATTTTCTAGGTTAGATTCTCTGTAGAAACAGTAGTAATACAGGAAAGAATCAAAGTAAGAACACCAACAAACATACAAAAATGTAATTCTCCATCTTTGGAGATGTAGTCCTGATTGCAGGTGTTGTCACCATTCACCATATGCTCTGAGGCACATGTTACCAAATTCTTCCAAGCTACACAGCAAGTGGATTGGACTGTGAAAGACCAACCCAAATTGTGTTTGCATTTTTACAAAGTTGTAGGGCAGTACAATATCTCAGAAAGGAGGTCAGGTCTCCTACTCCCCTAGTAATAGCCGCCCAATTTCCCTGCTTTTTATAGTTTGATAGAAATATCTGTGGGCTATAGGTGTGTTCTTAAACCGCAGGGGTTTTTTTTGCCTATTAGTGAATAAGAATATAAGAAGTGCCTGCTGGATCAAGCCAAAGGCCCATCCAGTCCATCATCCTATTCTCACAGTGGCCAACCAGATGCCTATGGAAAGCCCGCAAGCAGGACCTGAGTGCAACAGCAGTCTCCCCAGAGGCATACTGCCTCCAACAGCAGAGGTAGAATATAGCCATCATGGCTTGTAGCCATTGATAGCCTTATCCATTATGAAAAATGTAGATGAGAGAGCATATTATACATGGCTCAGAGAGAATTGCCCTCTTCTGCAAATAGCCTAGAGCTGCAGAGGGGGGAAAACCCTGTGTTTTACCAGTATAGAAGAGAGTCAGGTTCTATGCTCAACTTAAACTTTGGCATTAACTTGCTGGGAGGCTGCCAAATTGACAGCCAAATCCATATATGTCATGGAAACACTGTGCCGCTATCCATGACGTTGGTAGCAATAACAGCCTTTGGTTTGGAAAGGATTGGGAAACAGCCCAAAGGGCTATCATAAAGTAGAGATCAGAATGAACCAAACATCGCTGTTACTGAGCAAACCAGCAATACCACTTCCAGTTAGGCCAGCAGTGTTAAGGCTCTCTCAGGACTAGAAAAAAATATTTTCAATGTGAGAAAAGCTCTGCTTTTTTATTTTTGCCTTAGATACTTGAAATCTACTTGATTTTGTGTGTTGTTCACCTCCTGCAATTAAGAGATTCTTTTTCCCCACTCAAAGTAATCCAGTTCTTCTGAACATACTGGTTGTTCTGAACCTAAAATCAATGCACATAAGTCAAAGCAACAAAGTCTTTGGGCCCTCTTTTTTTAACAGAGGCCAGTCCCAGAAGACACCTTAAGAAAAAAGGCCACTTGGAATGTCATTTGTAAGAGATCATTCATATTAACTTGGCATTCCCCAGTGGAATACTTTTTGTATTATTCAGTTCCTCTCAAGGCTACATCACTGGTTTTCTATCTCCTTATGTTTTAATATAGATCTGTCAGACTGAAATAGGTCAAGAGGCCATTCATTCTTTCCTGACTGTCAATTTGGCTGGATTACTTTCCACCTACTACCCCACTACCCTTCAAAACACTATTCATACCTCAGAGTTTCCAATTAAACCCAGAGGAGGTGCACTGTGATTCAATGCTTACAAACCAAATATATACAGATGACTTGAGCCATGTGCTACAGCAGTGGGGGGCAACCTGTAGCCCTCTGCCTAATTTCACATGGGTGGGTGGGTAGGTTTTAAGGAAAGCAGGAAAGGGGGAATTGGAAAGGGGACATCAAAGTGTATGAAGTGATGGAAGGAAGGGAAGGAGCCCTCTGGTCAGTTCAGACCTCTAGAAATGGTGATCGAAACCTCCCCTGGACACCTGAAGGGTGGGGAGGAAGAGAGAGAGAGAGAGAGAGAGAGAGAGAGAGAGAGAGAGAGAGAGAGAGTTTTGGTTTCTCTCAGTTTCTCATTTTTCAATCTTAAATTCAGTTGTCCACATTTCTGCAGGAATTACAATTTAAAAAAAAAGGCCTCATGAAAATGCATCAGCATTCTAGCATGAATTTCTTCTGTGCAGTTCTTACCAATATACACATTTTTGCAAGCAACCAGGGATGTAGACATCCAGGGTCTCAGGGGGTCTTAGACCCCTTACATCTTTGGAAGCCAGATCTCTCTATGTCTCCAGCATCCTATGAGCCAATCAGAATGAAACGGGAATGTGTTAGCCGCTCAGAAGAGTCTTCTAACCTGCCTCTTTGTTGTTTCCTGCTAATTGGAGCCAATCAGAGTGAAAGGACTTCCTATTAATTCCTTCTTCAAAAAGCCAAGTTGTGGAGAGTGAGAATTCTGTAACTGCAAAAGAAGAGACAGTGAATCCTGATGATGGCATCCCATCTAACATCACAAGCAGCTTGCTAGCAGTAGGAGATGAAGGTGTAGAAAGTGAACTCAGTAATTCAAGAAATATCTCTGACAGTGAGAAAGAACAGTCAAATGGTGACAATGACAGAGAAGCAGAAAGCAGTATTCAAGCCTGGCCATTATTCTGTAATCTGAGAAGGTTGTATAATCTTAGAAAGGGGCATGGCTGTGACTATTATGAAGGGACCCTGCACTTCTGAATTTGCCACTACACTTCTGCAAGCAACTTTCCCTAATATAGTGCATTTTTGTATGGTATTTTCATGAATATATGCATGTTATGCACACTTTCACTCAATATATGCATTTCTGTACACATTGGTTGGCTGCAAAACAGCATCGTAAAATTCAAAGATGTGCAAATTTGAAAGGATACCTGTGGTTCACTTTGTGCATTGGTTTGAGACAAGTGAATTAGGTAGCTTCTCATTAAAAGGCAAACTAAATTTCACTTTTCCCCCATTCCTAAATTGGGTGGCAGAGAGAAAGACAGACAGACAGACAGACAGACAGACAGAGAGAGAGAGAGAGAGAGAGAGAGATTGTCTCCCTACCCATCACTGCTTCTGGCTCCACCCATCCCCAGCATCCAGCTGCTGATAAATTTCCCGTTGCAATGTAGCCCGCCTCAACAGGAAAAAAAAGGTGACCCACCCCTGCACAAGTACCGGGAAAGACAAACCCAGAACATAAACTAGAAGACAGTATGTGCCATTCACATTTTTCCAACACACTGAGGTAAAATATTTAGTGTTGGAATCAAGTTGCAATTAAATCCCAACTGGGGAAAAATTAGATACAAGAGTTCTTGAAAGATGTATCAGTCATTGGTGAAGAAATACCACACTGGAAAAAAGTAAAGATATGCTAAAGTGGAACAGAGGCATGAGGAAAGAGATACTGAAGAGATACCAGGCTCTATAAGCAAAAGAAAGTAAACAGTAGATTCCCCCCCTCCCCGCAATTTATCGTTGGAATACTGGAAAGGAAGTATTAGTTAATGGCTATCTATCACTATAATTATTATTTTTCCATATAAATGTAGTTAACTCACTATTGTGCCTTTTAAATTAGACTAAGGGTTACTGGGTTCTAAGAGAAATCCAAATGCAGATCATATACTTAATCTTGCAAGAATTTTTTAATGCCAAATATTGGATCATAAACCACATAAAACAGAACTGATTGGGAAGTTGTGGGAACAGCTGGAATCATTGAGTTGATCACAATGTTAAGAAAACAAGGAGCATATAAAAATAGGGTGAAATCCAACTAAGCCATACTCAAGAGTAAACCACTGAAAGCAATGGGGAAGTAATTCACATTAATTTTGATGGATCTAGTGTCATAGTTGGATCTCACCCATTTCAAACAAATGGGATCCACTTGTACAATTGGTTAAAACAGTTAGGGATAACTGGTGTGGAAACTGACTATATGTTCTTCTAACAGGAGATATTTAAATATTTTAGAAATGCAAGAAGTTTTAAGATATTTAGGTTACTCTACTTAGGATGTTGAAGCAATGGATTTTAATAAAATGGATATATATATATATATATATATATAACTATTTTTGTAAATTGACTAGCTTTCTCCTTTTTTTGTTAAAAGAACAAAAATAGAACAAAGTGAAAAATAATGAAAGGTTAAGGATTGTACCTAGCAAAACAGATTTTCCTGAGGGTTACAGCTTATTACAGAGAGCAGACTGATACAACTCTGCAAAGATTATATTTGTGATCTGTAATGATCCAAAATATTTAAAAACACATTGTTCATCAAAAGCTGTTAAGGGCTAACTGACCCCATCTTCGAGAAAACACAACAAATAATAAACATATGGAATTCCAAAACTTTATGGAGGTGGAAAGAAGCAAATTGGAAGATTACTATCACCTTGCTCTAAATATAATGCAAAGTGCTCTGAGTCTCTTGTTGCTGTTATATGCCTTCAAGCCAATTACGACTTATGGTGACCCTATGAATAAGCTGCCTCTGATAGCACTCTTACAATCCAGTAAATAGTGTCAGGTCATTCAAAGTCTTTCCATCTATAAAAATAGAGCTGGTGCTGCCATCTTGTGGCTCGAGCAAGCTTGGACATTCATAAGGCAAGAGAACACAGTCAGAACCGGTTGGCTTTATTTACTCTTGAGAAATGGGAATGAAAAAGTCATTCACTGTTATGTTTCATGTTACATTAAACCACACTGAATGAAATAAAAATGTTTCTCAGATAATAAATATTTATTGGGTTAAAATCCACCTCTTACTTATTGTGCTGCAAGCTTCCCCCACCCTACTTCCATTTCTTGAACTGATGCCATCACATTCCAAAATGCTATGCTTTGCAATTTATAAGTTGATGCATTTGAATAAAAACCTTACATTCTTTCTTGGAGAAGCTAAAACCTTATCAGAGGAAGGAAAGACAGGCAAGGGAAGAATATGTGCACATGCAGGACAATTACATATATTTATGTCTTTGTTACACTTATATCACACCTTTCTGCCATGAAGGTGAAAGCACTGAACATCCCACCTTCCATTTTATTCTTGCAACAATCCTGTGAGATAAATTAGGTCACAAGATAGTGACTGGGCTTCATGGTTGCCTGAGGATTTGAAGCTAGGTCTTCTCAATCCTAGCCTAAGGGCATATCCTCATACATTTAAAGCATGTGGTTTCTCCCAAAAAATCCTGGGAACTGTAGTTTGTTAAGGGTATTGGGAACTGAAGCTCTAGGGGGGTGAGCTACAGTTCCCAGGATTCTTTGGGAGAAGCCACATGTGTTAAATGTGTTTTAAATGTATGGTGTGGTGGATGTGACCTGACACTCTAACCTCTGCATGCCACTGGCTCTTGTTTAGGCTTAGTTTTCAGAAGGGGATCAGGACTATTGGAAAAGGCAAGGGTTTCCTATACCCTTGTTTGTAAAATGTACCCCCCACATGTCACACAACTTGCTCCCTATGCAAGTGCCATTCTGATTCAGGCCAGTTCACCTAGGGCAGCAGCACTGCACCACCACCACTGTGATCACTTCAGAAGCCAGCATGTGTTATTTGACCCTCAGGTCTCTGTTATCCAGTGCATCGTCATCAGTCCAATTGTGGTATCTGTTGAAAAGTAGAGATGGATGAATCTGTTTACCAGTTTCTCTGTTTTCCAGTCTTAAGCTCAGTTCTCCACATTTCTGCATCAGTTTGCAATTAAAAAAGTCATCACAAGAATTCATTAGCATCTTAGTGTACCCTTCTCCTAATACACACAAATTACCCTAATACACATTTTTCAAGCTATTCTTCTGAATATAATGACATTAAACCACAGTTCATAAGGAAGATAGAAAAAGTTATTTGAGGAAACAAAGTTATTTGGGGGAAAAGGGTATCTCCTTTGCAAAAACAATATTGTTCCCTATCAGAGATAAACAATAGGTTTCTTAGAATGGAAAAATACATTCTTTTGCTTTAATTGTGCTGCCCCCTCCTGCCCTGTTCGAAGTATGTACAAAGTGTGATCATTTCTTATCTCTAACTATTTTCTGCACGTATAAAGCAGGGACAAATCTCAATATTGTTATTGCATGATTACCTCTCCTCCTAGTGTTCGCTGTTTTGCATTCGCATGCATACTTTCAGAACCACAAGTTGGAAATAATATTCCTTCCAGGACCACACTATCTTATTTATTCATTGAGTGTATTTATTAGTCACCTAATAACTAATGTTCTCTGGGTAACATAATTTATGATAAAAACAATGAAATGCAAAACATAGTCCTGAAAGGCAGCATTAAAGCATCAATGAGGGAAAACTAAAACTGTGTGAACATCATATAACTGCTGCCTAAAACAAAAACATTCCAAGAGTTAAAAGGATCAGATTTTAAAGCCTCATGAGAATAAAAAGGGTGGTGCTGAAGCAACAATAAAGTAGTGCATTTAACAAACTACAGACCACTGCTGACAAGGCCCTTTCTCTTTTGGCCCTGCCATCCACCTTCTTTCAGTATGTAGGGAAGGGGAGGGAAGCTGGAACCCTCTAGTTTTAGTTGGACTCCAGCTCCTATCAGTCCCAGCCAGCACGGCTGTTGGTAAGGGGCAGGTCTGGCACCAGTGGGCGGCCTGTTTGGGCTGGCAGGGGCACTGCCACTGGGGCTGGGTGGGTGTAGCTCCTACTCCACGATCCATGCTAGCATCGGATCCTCCCATGCAACCCTCCCCCACTGCCGGCGTGGGCTGGCTGCTCCACTTCCTGCATCACTGCATCAGCGCACTTATGTGTGAATGCTTACTATCACCCAAGATGGGAGCAGATAAGTCAGTGTTGATCACAGGACACTTCTAGCAGCCAAAATTATAAATTCTATTCTATTTTGTGGTATCATATACCATCTATAGAACAAAACCATGTATAGTTCATTTTTAACATGGACAATTTATTTCCCATAACAACACCCTCCCCGCCACCATCTTGGGCAATGGTAGGCATGCATGTGCAACGCGCTGACATGGCCAGGCCTATTTAAGCCCCCAGCAGCGGCAGTAGTGCTGCCACATCACCACTGTCTCCTTGGAGGGCCTGCTGCAGCCTGGTGCTGGTCCTGGACAGGGATGCTGGGAGTTGTAGTCCATCATCATCTGAAGAGACGCAAGTCCCACATCCCTGTTAAAGGGGCACACAGAGAAGGGCTTCTGAGGATGATTTCAGGGCATGGGTAGGTACATATGGAAAAAAGTAGTCTTTCAGATACTGTGATCCCAAACCATGAAGAGCATTGCAAGGTGAAAATACCCTACATAATAGACTGGAATAGACTAGAAAGACTTACTGGATTCTGTGAAGCCATTAATTTGTTTCTTGCGAACACAGTTTTTGAGCAACCAAAAAGACGACTGTACACGTGGACGTCACCAAATGATCAATATTGGAATCAAATTGATTATATTATTGGTAGGAGAAGATGGAGAAGATCCATACTTTCTGCAGAAACAAACCAGGAGCAGACTGAGGTACAGATCATGAACTGGTTGTATCAAAAATCAGAGTAAAGCTAAAGAAGAACAAAGCAATCATAATGCCAAAATACAATTTAAATAACATCCCAAAAGAATATAAAGGTCAAATAAGGAACAGATTTGAGGCTTTAAACTTAGCTGACAGAGAACCAGAACTATGGAGTGAAGTCAGAGACATTATAAGGGAAGAATGCAAAAAAGACCTCTAGTTAAAAACAAAGACCTCAATGGATGACCGAAGAAACTCTTTAATTGGTTAAAGCGAGAAGGAAAGCAAAAGCAAAGGAGATACAGTAGGGCCCCGCTTTACAGCGCTTCGCTTTACAGCGTTCCGCTAATACAGCGGTTGTGAATTGTAGAAAGGCCCTGCTTTACAGCGCTTGTTCCGCTTTTACGACGTTTTTTTTGCCACCGGGTGCCATTTTGGTCAATGTAAGTCAATGGGATCTGCTTTACAGCGGTTTTCACTTTACAGCGGGGGTCCGGAATGTAACCCGCTGTATGAGTGGGGCCCTACTGTAGAAACAAGGTCAGAACCCTAAACACAACAATACAGCAACTAGAATGCAGGGACAAAGAGAACTATTACATTATTGCATAGAAATAGAAGAGGACAACAAAAAGGAAAGAACAAGACCCTATTCCAAAAGATTAGAGAAATGAAAGGGAAATTTAAACCAAGGGTAGGGATGTTGACTCAACAGGGGAACACACTGACTGACCGAGATGAAATAAAAGGAAGATGGAAGCAATACACTGAAGAGATACAAAGATGACAGATTCATTCACAGAGAAACCATAAGATGAAGAACCAAAACATTTAGAATGTGAGGTGAAAGTTGCTCCTAAAATACTTGGAAGAAACTAATCACCAGGAACAGATGGCATACCAAGTTACTGAGACTGAATCTATCCAAATTTTGACAAAAAATTGTCAAGAAATATGGAAAACTGAACAATGGTCCACAGACTGGAAGCGTTCAATATACATCCCGATTCCAAAGAAAGGGGATCCCAGGGAATGCAGTAATTATCGAACTATTGCCTTCATATCCCATGCAAGTAAAGTCATGCTCAAGATTCTACAACAAAGGCTCTTACCAAATATGGAGCAAGAAATGCCAGATGTCCTGGATTTAGAAAAGGAAGAGGTACCAAAGATCATATTGCAAACATACGTTGGATAATGGAGCGGACCAAGGAATTTCACAAGATAGATTACAGCAAAGCCTTTGACTGTGTAGATCATGAAAAACTATGGAATGCGTTAAAAGAAATGGGGGTGCCACAGCATCTGATTGTCCTGATGCGCAACCTATACTCTGGACAAGGGGCTACTGTAAGGACAGAATATGGAAAAACCGATTGGTTCCCAATCGGAAAGGGTGTAAGACAGGAGTGCATTTTATCACCCTTTTGGTTAATCTATATGCAGAACATATCATACGGAAAGCAGGATTGGACCAAGATGAAGAAGGTGTGAAAATTGGAGGGAGAAATATCAATAAATTAAGATACGCAGACGACACCATACTACTAGCAGAAACCAGTAACGATTTGAAACGAATGCTGATGAAAGTTAAAGAGGAAAGCACAAAAGCAGGACTGCAGCTGAACATCAGAAAGACTAAAGTAATGACAACAGAAGATTTATGTAACTTTAAAGTTGATAATGAGGATGTTGAACTTGTCAAAGATTATCAATACCTTGGCACAGTCATTAACCAAAATGGAGACAATAGTCAAGAAATCAGAAGAAGGCTAGGACTGAGGAGGGCAGATATGAGAGAACTAGAAAAGGTCCTCAAATGCAAAGATGTATCACTGAACACTAAAGTCAGGATCATTCAGACCATGGTATTCCCGATCTCTATGTATGCATGTGAAAGTTGGACAGTGAAAAAAGCAGATAAGAAAAAAATCAAGTCATTTGAAATGTGGTGTTGAAGGAGAGCTTTCCGCATACTATGGACTGCAAAAAAGACAAATCATGTCTTAGATTTGTGTTAGAACAAATTAAACCAGAACTGTCACTAGAAGCTAAAAAGATGAAACTGAGGTTATCATACTATGGACACGAGAATATATGATTTGCCCCTAAAGGACCAGGTCCGCAGCCTGGGGGTCATTTTGGACTCTCAACTGTCCATGGAGCCCCAGGTAGCTGCAGTAAGTCGGGCAGCCTGGTACCAACTTTATCTGGTACAGAGGCTGCGACCCTACCTTCCTATACATCTGCTTCCACGAGTGATACATGCCCTGGTCTCCTCTCGATTAGACTACTGTAATGCGCTCTACGTGGGGTTACCCTTGAAGACGGTCCGGAAATTGCAGCTGGTACAGAATGCGGCGGCACGCTTAATAAAGCAAAGCCGTCGCCGGGATCATGTCACCCCAGTGTTGATGGAGCTACACTGGTTGCCAGTTGTATACCGGGCCCAATTCAAGGAGTTGGTATTAACCTTTAAATCCCTAAACGGTTTCGGCCCAGTTTATCTGAAGGAACGCCTCCAGTATCACCAAATATGCCGCCAAACAAGATCGGCCTCACAAGACCTTCTCTCGGTCCCACCAGTGAAAACAGCTAGGCTGGTGCGGACCAGAGAGAGGGCCTTCTCGGTCGTGGCCCCCACCCTCTGGAACTTGCTTCCTTTTGACCTTCGACATGCCTCCTCCCTGATGGCTTTTCATCCAGCCTTAAAGACCTTGTTATTCAGGCAGGCCTATGGGATTTCTGGGGTGGGTTAGGCTATTACTAACAGGTGGTTTACTGTTTATGAATATGTTTTAAATTGTGTTTTATATTGTGTAAGTCGCCCAGAGTGTCTGTTAAGTCAGACAGATGGGCGACTAACAAATAAAATTTTATTATTATTATTATTATTCACTAGAAAAGACACTAATGCTGGGAAAAACAGAAGGGAGTAGAAAAAGAGGAAGGCCAAACAAGAGATGGATTGATTCCATAAAGGAAGCCACAGACCTGAACTTACAAGATCTGAACAGGGTGGCTCATGACAGATGCTCTTGGAGGTCACCGATTCTTAGGGTCGCCATAAGTTGTAATCGACTTGAAGGCACATAACAACAACAATAGACTGGCACCTCTCTAGTCATATTACTGAATGCACTGTGGGGTCCATTCTGAAGATCCTTTCCTAGTGGAGTCAAGTGCTTTAACAGGGCTAGCTATATTTAGCATATACCCTCTTCCCACTTTCACATAACAAAAGAGGGCATGTTTAAGCTGACCCCTTTACATTCAGGATAATGACTTTGCCCTTTAGTTATAGAAGAGATGCCCTCAAGCCCTAGAGATCACACAACATGCGGGGGGGGGAGGGAAAGGAGAAGAACCATCAGGAAAAAAATCCAGAAAAGCAGCACAAAACTGGGAGGGAATCCAAAACTGTTTGAGCAGGAAGAGCAGTCTGTAACAATGTTTAAATAAGATATTTTGCTTATATTTTCAATGGCCCCATCCAAACAATGCATTTAAAGCTAATTTATACCACTTTTAAACCGCCATGGCTTCTCCCAAAGAATCCTGGGAACTGTAGTTTGTTAACAGTGCTGAGCACTGCTAGGAGACCCCTATTGCTCTCACAGAGCTACAATTCCAGGAGTGGCTTAATAATCACCCCCTCTTCCCAGGTAACTCTGTGAACTCTGTGAGGGGAATAGGATCTTCTAACAACTCTCACCACCCATCACTAAGTAAACTGCCAAGAATTCTTTGGGGGAAGCCATGATTATTTATAGAGGTATAGTAAAGCCGCTTTAAAGGTATAATGCAGATGAGGCCAATCTTTATTTAGTTTGTCATTTTGAAACCAAAACGTATATCCTAACCAAGGTTGGTCTTACATTCAGATTAAAGACATGAAAGTGATACTTCCAGAGCAGTGTTCCTCAGCTTGGTGCCCTCCAGACCTGGCTGGAGCTGATGGGAGTTGTAGTCAAAAACACCTGGAGGGTACCAGGTTGGGGAAGGCTAGGGCAATGCATCGAAATGCCTACAACACCCCACGTTATTTTAGGATTTCCTGCAATGTCATTTCTGTTCATTGATTTAATAACATTTAATTGGAAGAGAATGAATTTGTGTAACTACAAATCAATTATATTATGACATCCTGGCTAAATACGCTAGTCATGTATTATAAAAACATGTAACGTACCATTTGAAGGAGGACAGCGAGGAAGAGCGTGTTGGCTTCCCACCCATCCATCCACCCACTTTTATTACCTTCTTCCATGAGTTGAAAGTTGATTGCCTGCAGTGGGGAGTCTTTGTATCCATGGAGGAGACTGATATGTTATGGAATACTCAAAATGTGTGGAAATTCTTCACAGATAAACAAAGCTCTCCAACTGCAGAGTCAAGTTTGGTGAGTTGGAAGATGGGCGGGGGGTGGGTGGGAACAGAGCTAGTACATGTTTTAGGAAAGTTACATGTTTTTATAACGCCTGAATAATCACACAGGTATGTGTTTTGAAAGCTCATAGCAAACTGCAACAGTACAGTATCTTCCCTATGCATAGGCCATCTGCCCATCTGGCAATTCTGAGCAGCGACACAAAGAACTATTCCAGGGTCCTGAACTGGATTGGATTGATGAGGCTATTTACTTTTTAAAAATTCACCCAATTGGTGATGGCTGCCTTAGATGGTGTTTCAGCTACCTTGGACTTTAAAAAGCTGGAGGACCTGCCACTTGTGCAAGCAAGGTAACTTATGTCCTTGATCTAATTACTAATCTGCGAATTGGATAGAGTCACATGCAACAATGAAGCAGCCCAAAAAGAAGCATTCTAGTCTCAAGGAGTAGCTTTAGTGTCCACTCTTACCCTGACACAACCCAGATTCCCACTGGTATTTATTGTTCTGACATCCTAAATAGTTTCAGATGTGGAAAAATGTTAAGCAGCTGCACAAATGGAAGCATCCATTTGTAGATTTGTTTATGCCTCAGCTTGAAGTGTACAAGTTGTCAGTCCTGCTATGTAAAACTGTTCTTCCCCTAACCCACCCAGCTACAAACACAAAAAATACCACTTTCCCTTCCAGCTTCTCCAGCTATTAAAACAAATTGTGCAGCAGTAGTACCTGAGACTTGCAGCACTGCATGGTAAAAGGCAACCAGTATTAGAAGCTCCTCTAGAAATCTAGCTGACCATTCTTTGGCAGGGGAGGCCATTTTGAGGAGGCAGTGGGGGTATGGAGGCGAGGAGAGGCAAATCAAATCTTTCCAGCTTTTCCTCTTTCTTGTTTTTCTGGCAAGGTGAGGAATGAAACAATGGCCCTATCTGCACTATACATTTAAAGCATTATTATACCCATTTAAACAATCATGGCTTCCCCCAAAGAATCCTGGGAACTGTAGTTTGTAAAGGATACTGAGAGTTGTTGGGAGACCCCTATCCCCCTCACAGAGCTACAATTCCTAGAGTTCTCCACAAAGGATTGCTGATTAAACCACTCTGATAATTGTAGGTCTGTGAGGGGTGTGACGCCCTTCCCTGGCTCTCCCTGTTAGGTTCCTACCTGCTCGTGGCTACTGCCTTTCACTAGGCACCACCAGGGACTCCACCAGTCTGGACTGTCCTTTTTTATGGTTTCTCTCTCCGCTCTAGCACAGATCTCAATAGATCCCCCTGCTAGGCAGCACCACCAGTCACGTTCACAACCAATGTTCCCAGAGACCTTGCCTGAGTCTCTCTATCCGGTTACATTCGTGACTGCGTGCCTATGCTATTCCCAACCCCCTTGTATCAATGCAGATAACTCATAACTCGGGGTTGCTCTGGATACTTATAATGTTATCTTCTCCTCTTCACCGCTGCCACCATTTGTTACTGTTTCCCTTCAGCCTTGGTTATTACCTTACCCTCCCTTCTGGTCTGTGAAACCCCAGCCAAGGATCAGGCCTTCGGTAAACCAAAATAGTATTTATTAAATAACATTAATAACAAGATAACTTTGATAATTATCTACAAGCTTATGGTTTCATCTATTACTGTGATATTTGACTTATTACTAATCTGAACTCCACCTCCCTCTTTCTCCACACTCTCCTGACATACACCAACTCACACCCACCTCCAAACTCCACCAAAACAACCCACTCACGTCCAAACACCTCTCAAACAACCCACTCACGTCCACCCAGATTCAACTGTCCTCCTTCCATTTATACTCTCAGCCATCCAAACACTCAGCCAATCATCCAGCATTCTACTGCTCATTTACTCCCCCCTCCTCTTTCATTCCACTTACCACATATCTTCTATACAAACAGCACTTACCATATATACATTAATACAGGAACATCACAAGGGGATAGGGATCTCCTATTATTATTATTACATTTATATCTCACCCTTCTTCCCAGTAGGAGCCCAACAACTGTCAGCACCCTTAATGAACTACAGTTCCTAGGATTCTTTGGGGGAAGCTATGACTGTTTAAAGAGGTATGATACTGCTTAAATGTATAGCACAGATAAGACCAATGTTTGATTTGGGGTGGTAGTTGGTGAGCCTGTTTTCTATATTCATGGGAACCACCAAGCAGAAAACAGAGAGCAGGAATAAACGGACAGTTCTCCCAATGGAGGGCTGTAGAAAGTGGAGTCCCTCAAGGATCGGTATTGGGACCTGTACTTTTCAACTTGTTCATTAATGACCTAGAATTAGGAGTGAGCAGTGAAGTGGCCAAGTTTGCTGACGACACTAAATTGTTCAGGGTTGTTAAAGCAAAAAGGGATTGCGAAGAGCTCCAAAAAGACCTCTCCAAACTGAGTGAATGGGCGGAAAAATGGCAAATGCAATTCAATATAAACAAGTGTAAAATTATGCATATTGGAGCAAAAAATCTGAATTTCACATATACGCTCATGGGGTCTGAACCGGCGGTGACCGACCAGGAGAGAGACCTCGGGGTTGTAGTGGACAGCACGATGAAAATGTCGACCCAGTGTGCGGCAGCTGTGAAAAAGGCAAATTCCATGCTAGCAATAATTAGGAAAGGTATTGAAAATAAAAGCTGGTATCATAATGCCGTTGTATAAATCTATGGTGTGGCCGCATTTGGAATACTGTGTACAGTTCTGGTTGCCTCATCTCAAAAAGGATATTATAGAGTTGGAAAAGGTTCAGAAGAGGGCAACCAGAATGATCAAGGGGATGGAGCGACTCCCTTACGAGGAAAGGTTGCAGCATTTGGGGCTTTTTAGTTTAGAGAAAAGGCGGGTCAGAGGAGACATGATAGAAGTGTATAAAATTATGCATGGCATTGAGAAAGTGGATAGAGAAAAGTTCTTCTCCCTCTCTCATAATACTAGAACTTGTGGACATTCAAAGAAGCTGAATGTTGGAAGATTCAGGACAGACAAAAGGAAGTACTTCTTTACTCAGCGCATAGTTAAACTATGGAATTTGCTCCCACAAGATGCAGTAATGGCCACCAGCTTGGATGGCTTTAAAAGAAGATTAGACAAATTCATGGAGGACAGGGCTATCAATGGCTACTAGCTGTGATGGCTGTGCTGTGCCACCCTAGTCAGAGCCAGCATGCTTCTGAAAACCAGTTGCCGGAAGCCTCAGGAGGGGAGAGTGTTCTTGCACCCGGGTCGTGCTTGCGGGCTTCCCCCAGGCACCTGGTTGGCCACTGTGAGAACAGGATGCTGGACTAGATGGGCCACTGCCCTGATCGAGCAGGCTTTTCTTATGTTCTTATGTTCAATTACTAACCTCTTTTTCTAGGCCTATGGACATCTATGACAACCAATGTTCAGGCAAGCTGGGCAAATGAGGGCTGAACTTGGACAAGGTAAAAGAGGGGGAAACAGCAGTCACCCATAAGAGTCACAGCATGCACGTACAACTTTTGTTTCTGGGCCAGCAGGAAATGTTGGATACATGTGGTTTCAAGCAGCTACACATTGTTTCCATTTGCCTTCCCAGTTTTAAGGATTGCTGTCTTAGCCTGCAGGAACCTGGCTGAAATGTCAAGCGGCACATGTGGCTTCATGTAAACTGGCAGGGATCCAACTCCTTCACCAGTGTCGTAGCCCACCAGTATTTCTCACCACCAGTGGGGAGGAAGGAAGACCCATTAACTTAAGAGTTCGGTGCTCAACCAGTCTAATTAATTGCCTCTCATATTCACAGCATTTACCATGAAGGGAGAGAAAACAGAGATTCCTCTTCAAAGCAAACACTTGCATTGTTTGTATGAGCTTTACAGAAGGAAGGTTTTGCCTTCCCGATGTGCCATTATCCATCACAAAATGTGTCTATTTGCACTATAGGAAGTAAAGCCAAGGAACACACTGTGTTATTGTCAACACAGACCGTTTCACTGGATACAATCCACAGGGAGAACATTGCATACATCTAGACTTAATATTAAAAGGCAACATACTTCTGGATTCCCCCAACAAGAGTTCTAATCTGTTTATATTCATACAGATGTAACCTCAGTGAGATGAGCTCAGGAAATATCATGAACAGACCAAACAGTTTGAGTGTATAACGAGATTATTATAAACTTGGAATGTTACTTGTCTAATGCAGTGCCTCAAGGTCACAGGAGGCAGTTATATTTTCAACAGAAAATCAAAGCAGAACAATCCCTTCAAGAGATTTCTTCTTTGTTGAGTGCATGAGTTCATAGAACAGAACGATCAGGGACCCTTGCAGTCTGAAACAGGTCACCACCCAGCTTTAGAGAAGGCCCAATTTTTTGTTAATATGTGCTATTATTATGATGCTATTATGTGCAGCGATCCCCTCCATTACAAAGCTGAATTTATTCTTACACATTTAAAGTTTATTTCCCCCATTCTTTCAGAGTGCTAGTCTATAGCTTTTGTAGAATGTTGTATTTTGTGGAATGTTCAGATACTTCTGAAGACAATTCTTGCATAATAAATCTGTCAATTTGAAGATCAAGTAGCCATTAGAACAACCTAATCTCACTTTTCCCATTAATATTCCATTTCTGTGTTTATTTCCTCAGCTAGTACAAATATTCAGATAGGATTTAGGTTTAGGAAAGATTTCAAGCAATGAATACCCTGCATGTACAGCTAAAGCAGCAGTCTTCAATCGCTTCAAACCAAGAACCCATTTTTACAGGGCTGACCCCAGCATGCCGGGGCCCTTGGGCACCACCCTGGCCCAGGTGCTCCCCTTTTGCGATTCACAGACCACGCATAACATGCATGCGTGCCATCAACCAAGATGGCGGCAGAGGCTTCAGCCGCTTAAGGAAACCTTGGCCGCCATCTTGGTTAAGGGCAGCACTGTGCATGCAGCCACAAAACAGCTGAGAAACATAGGTTAAACGAGGGAATGGCGGGGGCTCCAAAGTTCCCACTCTGTGATCTGAGGCAGCAATCCTGCTGCGAATCACAGAAGGGGAATGGAGGGGCCCCTGCAGCCAGGGCCCCACCTGGCCGCCCTTTGGAGCTGGTCCTGCATCTTTAGCCCACATAAGTAGCTAGGGACCAACTTCTTAATCTTTTAATCATGTATTTGTTTGGTAGTTGTACTGCTGTTGTGACCCACCTTAGGTCAAGCTGTGACACAGTAATGGGTCCTAATGACTGCCAGTTGAACACTGATGAGCTAAAGTAAGTAGTGATAATTAGCTACTAAATCTCATTTCCCAAATATACTCCGAGAATCCACTACATTTCCTGAAGCTAGTTCTTCCAAGTTTTCCTCTTCATGCAAGCATCTTCATTCCTGTTCAGAGCAACAACAGAATCAGCAAGCCCCTCTCCATTGCCTCTTCATTTTATTAAATGCATTATTTTTTATGATCTCCCACCTTGAGATCAAGTCATAGGGCAGAACAAAAATATTTTAATAAAAATAAACTGATAAAAAGTCACTTTAACCTGAATGTATGAAATTTCAGACATAATTCATCAAGTGCTTATTACCTCAACCAAAGTATCTCTTAAATATGAATCAAACTCTGGGTACAAAGCAGAACTGATCCATTCAGGCCTGGTAACTAGCAGCAGCAACATAAATGCAGGATGCTCATGTGCCATGGCTTACTATAACACAGGCTGAATAACATCTAAACATTGTCAGTACGCTTGCAGAAGTTGTACTACAAATGGTGGCAACTACCTAATAGAGTTTGCAACATCAGTTTAACCCAAGATGGTCACACGGGTGTTTCATTCTTCTGATGAGACTAGGAGATTGGCCCCTGCCATTGCTAGTAGGATTTCAAATACCCATTGCCTTCAGACCCTGAGGAACATAAGATAATTCATTGTGTTTATCTTGAATTTCAAGCCAACTTTGTCTACTTCTCCTGCCAGATGTGGAGTTTGCAAAAGAGCGTGGGTGGAGCATCTACATTTAATTCAGCATGAATTCAAGCTTACTAGCATAAGAGTTCATGAGAATATATTTTTTAAATGGTTTGTATCTTCCAAAGAGTTCAAGTGAAGGCTAGATATGCTTAAGAGGGATACTAGCAGTTGATTCAATTTCCCAGAAGCTAATTGAATATTATCTGAAATTTCACTTGGGACAGTATATAGGCCTTCCAATACTCCGTTAATTCTAGGAGACAGCATTCAAGCATCAAATTCTTTCTAACAGATATGATTCACCCCTTCTCAAGTCAGGAAGATCTCCCTGATCAAGCAGCAAAATATTTAATAGCATTTCTACTCCCAAAGTCCAGGATTAAGAATGATACGAAAATGAAACTTTTACCCAGTTACCCAAACAGCCTGATATTCAGCAAGCAATGGTCAATAGTTTTTAATTGTACTGAACTTCAGACTGTTATGTAATCCTTTCAAAGTTTGCAATCAAAGTATAATTTGTATTGACAATTTTCTTCTGAAGATTTACCTTGTTTACCAGATAGTCAAGAAGCTGATAAAATGATATGTTGAAGGTTCTTACTTAATGCATCCTAAACACTCAAGAGGTTAAGATAAGAGACATTTTATTTAAGCCGCAACACACATGGTTTAATACAACATTTAAATCAGGTGAAAATACACTGAACTATCAGCAGTAGAACATTTCCATTGGAAATGTGTTAAAATTTTCATGGATTTTGTGCTACCATCTTACTGCAGTTTTCTTATGTGTTTCTAGTCTACATTCCATATGTTTTCTGTAGTCATGCAAAAGCAAACAAGATTGTGAATGGGAAGTCCATTTACTGCAAAGAATCATATTTCACAGAGTAGCCAGCTTGGGTAAGAACAAAACCTGCAGAATACTTCATGTAAGCACGCACATTTTAGAAGCCATGAACTTTCAGCTGCTCCTCCTTAACAATGCCAACCTGCAGAAGAAAAGGAGAAGGCAGTAAGCCTTCAGCAGTTAGAAGCTGAAATTCCACCTGCACTAAAATGAAGCCAACACATTTGTCAAACCAAAGACAAACAGAGAGAGTTAACATACGATACTGGATGAGACAGCTATAACACCGGTGGAGAAATGTTTTCAGTCTGAGTTGTGTGATCTTCCAGGAGCTGCATGTCAGTGATGGGCAGGACCAGAGGCAAAACCGGGTGGATCAATGGATGTGACTCTTACCTTTATATAGTTGGCTACATTCAAAAACCAGGTTTTTATATACCTCCATCCAAGGAAGCAAAAGGCATAATTACCACTCAAAGACACATTTCAACCAGGCCAAAGCACTCATGGTGGACATGGAGCAAGGCTGGTAAAGGATCTGGCCTGAGGAATGGGCATGGCCTAGGGAGAGTCACAAGGGCCAGATAGAAGGGCCTGGAGGGCCACATTTAGCCTCCTGAGCCTGAGGTTCCCTACCCTTACTGGTAAAAGATTATCTATAGCAGCCACTCTTTTAGGTTATATTCAAATCAGAGAAGCTCCAAGTAGTGCCTCATGTAACTAATTAGGAAAATTAATTTCTTGCAATAAAATCCAGCTGGTCAAATACACATCTCAGTTCTCTTTAACAAGCGCATTTGCCAAAGTCAGGCCTGCTACACTCCCCCTCCCCAATGACTCAGCTCAACACTTTTAATCAAGGCAAGCAATACGGCTTACAGCTAGGGTAGTGACTCACTCAACCCTGTCATGTTACGTTCGGGGTCAAAAACATATCCCCAATTTCCAAATACTTGCTTTAATAGACTTCCAAGTGTGTTTTAACATTTGAGTAAGCGGTCTGAACTCACTGACCTCCAGGAGGAATTGGCAAATGTTCTTCCTCTGGTCACCTTGCAACTGGATCACTTCCCCGTATTCAGGATGCTCAATCACAGTACCATTGCAAGCAAATTTCTGCAAAGAGATGTTTCACACTTTTAGAAAACAGCATCAAATTATGTTTAGATCGTTTTCAAAAGAGAACAAAAATCCATTATTTTGGCTATCTTTTTTCTTTCGAAGACATGGACCAAATGTTTTCTTGTATTTTAGATGTATGCTCTTCTAGTGATGGAAGTTCCTAGATGTTTGGGGCTAAGGCTCTTAGGATTACAGAGCTCAGGAAGGCTTAAATGAACTGCAAGAGCCAAATGAAGGCCCAGCTTCCCATTTCCCCTACAACTACCATCCCATGCCTGACCATCACAAATTGGATGACTACAGTATATTTTAGTCCACCACCACACACATACACTTCAGATATGTTCCAGGTAATCACCATGCTACACCCCAGTGATTGCTCCTTATGCTCAATGCTGTTTCATTACTGCCCTAGAAAGACTGAACTGAATTTTCGAAATAAAACTTTTTGTAAAAATATCAAATTTCCCCGACATAATCAGCATCATCAAAGAGCAGGAAACACAGCATTGAATTATTTGTTCTAGGAGCAACTTTCTGGTTGCTTTTTGCAGCAATTTGCCTACTCGTGTGGCTTAAAATTAATTTTAGATGGTTTAGAGTAATTCCTAGACAGTGGCAGTTTTAGGAGACAGCATGAAAGCTGGTTACGGAAACTAAACAGACCAGCATTATTGCCCAGACAATTTTTTCATTTAGGAGTTTGCAGTTACTGTCAGGCATTCAACACGTGAAATGGTTTTACACAATAAAGTTTTCTCAACCAGAACATAACTGGACCACTACAGCATTTGAGTTTTCATCGACACTTTCCCATTGGAAATTTGAACTTACACACATTACTCTTTCAAGCTCAAACACTTTGGGACCTGGAAGAGTACAGCTCTACCTTTTTAAAGGCTTTCACAAGCTTCTTTTTGTCATAGTCATCTGCAATTCCCTGAACAGTGGTTAGTGTCTTTCTGCCGTTTCGTTGCTGGATCCTTATATGGATGTAGTCTTCAGTCCCTGCCGGGAGTAAGTCGTCACCCTTAGTTGCATCAGCAAAGGGGTCTGGAGGGGAAGAAGTCCACATGAGTTAGACCAATGCAAACCTTTAGGTTCCTACATATACTGAATACCTTTCCCAACTGATAAATAAAGCCTTCCTCTTAGTATTCTATATTACAGGGAACAACTATTCTGTGCCATCTCCACAGAAACACAAGAGTGGATATATTGGGTTGTAGTCAACCACATCCTACTCAAGAGCAAACCTGTTAGGGTTACAGCACAGCCTTCTCTATAAACTTCAATGGGACTACTCTGAGTAGGACTACCATTGAATACCACCAGTTGTCACGTATGGTAATTTGCATATTTGTGGGTTTTGTCCATTGTCCCTCCAAGGTCTGTACTGCAGGCTAACCCACCCTTCATCTCACCTTGAGGACTTGCCCCAACTCTAACCAGGAACACCCTAATACAGCCTTTCCCAATCTTTGGGTCCCCAGATGTTGCTGGACTACAACTCCCATCAGTCCCAGCCAGCATGGCCAATGGTCAGGAATTATGGGAACTGTAGTCCAACAACATCTGGGGACCCAAAGGTTGGGAAAGGCTGCCCTAACCCAAATACGTTCAGGACATGTAACTAATTGCGGAGAGAAAAACATACTAGCAACCATAAGCAAGCTCGCAATCTATTAGATACTCTGTTAGTGACAGTAGTTTTTAGCAACATTGCTTTTGCCCACTCATGCCCTCAAACCCACCAACTCCTCTGTACAAATGCACAGGTTTCACTGCTTGCCAGCTAGTATAATGACAGCTTTTCCACCAATGCTTTGTTTGATGCTCAACCTGAGGAAGATCAACTCCCAGCTTTTAGGCCAACCACCTACCCAGATCAGGAAAAGTTCAATCTACCTTCAAAGAACTCCTTCCACATCAGTCTGCCATGCAACTCCTGTGCACTGTAGAGGGGAGATTCTGGGGCCAGTTCCAAGGTACACTGTCGGATCACACCAGGCACTGGAGAGGCCTGTTGGGCTTACCCAATGACACATAGGAGCCCCCCTGCAGCTGCACAATGAACCTAGAGGTAATGCTTTAGCAAGTTAACAAGGGGAGGAAAGGGAATTCCAATACAAACACCAGTTACAAGCTGTAGAATAAGGGTATGCAGATGGGCAAATGCCATTTCCAAACTATAGAATTCTAAATGGCCCTGGCATCCAGACTGTATTGCACATATGAAGAATGGGGAATCTGTGGCCCTCTAGATGGTGTTGGACTCCCATCAGCCTCAGCATGGCCACTTCTGTGTCACTGCAAAAGCTCCATCAACTTGTTCACAGATTCCATTGTGTCCAAGGCCCAGATCTCAGGGATAACCCTGTGTCTGGTCCACACTTCTGACTGTAGTTAGGGCTAGAGCAGAGCCTTCTCCCTGATGTGCCAGTTTTCCATGTTGCCAGGATTTGTTTCAATTCTGTATAAGCAGCAGCGAGTGACACCTGCTCGCTCCCTACCTGCAGTCAAAGTTGGTAGAGACCAAACAAAGGTTTACTACTTTCATGAAACAGACTTTAAACTGGTGCTGTATTCTGTGAAGCAGGGGGAGGATATAGCAGAATTTTAAGTAAAGCATCTTTCCTACACTCAGCTGTAGAGACCTAGCCTATGAAATCACCAATCCCTTACAGCTACTTGTCACTCCCGAACTGAAACAGTAGAGTCGGAGCTTAACATTATGAAACCATAGTCCATCCCTCACCAACTGACAAATTCTGAAGTCCTATCCAATTCAGGCATAAATCCCTAGCTAGAATGAAAAGGTCCTTAAAAAGCTGTTTGTTTTCAACAGATCTAGAAACTGGAAGCTTATCAGAAATGCATGGCAAGGTTCAGATATTTGTATTCCAGGCAACTCAAGTAGTACTATTTTAGGATTGATGGCTATGGTGAAGATTGTAAGTCATCCTGCTTCCAAGACAAGGGCTCTCTGAATAGAAAGAGGCGTAACACCAAGGGAACTCTTGACAAATAAATTCCCTGGATATTGAAGAAGGGCAAGTCCAGGCTGGTAGAAGAAAACAGACTTTTAAGGCACAAAAGCTTTGCCTAGACCAGAGGTGGGAAGCCTATGGCTCTCCAGATGTCGTTAAGACTCCCAACTCTCTCTAGCCTCAGCACGTCCAAAAATCTGGGATGATGGGCGCTAAAATCCAGCAGCATCTGGAGGTGCAAAAGTTCCCCACCCCTCAGCCTAGACTGTATCACTGTGGGAGCTCACTTGATTTAATACTCCTCAAGATAGCGATGACAAATAGGCACAGGGTTATGTATCTGTCAGAAACCAGCTGCAGCAGGACATTTTCTAGAGGCAAACAAAGGCAGCTAATTGATTAGAAGAAGACAGTTTTAAGTTAGTGAATGAGGGGAGGGAAAAGGTTTCTCAGTCATGACAGCCCCGAGAAGTCAGGAGAAAACTGCAGGACAGGTGATCTGAACTGCTTGGACAGCTTGCAAGATGTCAAATGATTAGAGCATTCTAAAACCCTGAGCCACTATGCTGGAGGGTGGTTCCTTGAGGTGGAGTGTTCCTCGTCCCAGCCTTGCTGGCAGGGGAGCTCTCCTGCTAGCAAGGAGCATCCCAATGCATTGCCCAGACAGCAGACAGATAGAAACTACTGTAGGTGGTAGCCAGAACACTCCACCACCCAAAAAACAAGAAAGGGCTTGCTGGCAAAGATTTCACTGGATCTAGAGTCTGCACTGCTGCCATTTTGCGACAGCTACAGGCCCAACCTGGACATCTTCCCTGTACCAACCAGGGAGCCCACCCCTTCTGTCATAGCCTGCATAAGCAGCAGGGCTGTGGATGCACTATGCCACTAGCGTATATGCCACTCCATCAACCCCACCCCTGCTGGCAAGGTAGTTGGAGTGCTTCCCAAGTCTCAAAAATGTGTTAATAGAGGATGGCTTTCCCAACAATTAACAGATCTAATATGGAATGGTCTATGGTAAGCTATAAACCTAAATTGGTTAACAGTAATGTTATTATTGCCAAGAGAAAATTGCCCTCCACCAAATGGAAACAGCTCGATCTTGACAGTGTACAATGATAGGCAAGGTACCACGCAGTAGGCGAGTCTGCTATATAGAGGGGGCTGCTAACTTACCCAAGGACTCGTTGCAAACAATATCAGTTACAGGACCAAGGTTTAGCAGATCATACATCAGCAAATAAAGTCTTAACAGAGAACTATACATCCTAGACCAAAATTAAGCAAATGCTTCAATCTAGGCTAAGAGCTCTGGTTTAATAAAGATAGTGACAGCCAGTACAACACAATTAGACAGCCTGGGGAAGAAATCATAACAAACGAGCAAGCAGCATCTAGGCCAGCTTTGGCCCTCTTATAAAAAAACACAAGGCTCTGTGAAGACACAAAAGTGCTGATTAAGCTCTTAAAGAGCCACATCGCTTGAAAACAAGTAAGGAGGAGCAAGCAGACACACTTCAGTCACACAGGGATGAATCAGGTCTGTGTAAAAGGAAGAGGGGGAGAGAGGGAGGGAGGGAAGAAAAGGCAGACATACTCTTATGCTCAAACTGATCTCTTCCTAAAGGATTCAGGCAGCAGAAGAGGAAGATGCACAGCATAATCAATACCAACCAGTTTCTTCCTAAGGGGCACGGAGAAATCAGCGCTAGTACCCAAAGCTCCTGCACTCAAGGGATGATGGTTCCTACAAAAGGTGCTTGGCTTCAATCCCGTATCTGAACCAGAACATCCTAGCTATTATGGACGAGGTAATACATACGCTTTGCCAAAGGGCTAGCGGGTCCATATTTGGACTGCAAGGCAGAAACAGGGGAGAAGAGAAACCCCTAACTGCATCCCGTTTGTTACTAAGGATAACAGAAGGGAAAAAACAAAATAATAAATAGAAGGGGGAAAGCAAAATGATGTGTCAACGCCAGCACCGTTCTTAGCCCGGTCTCAGGACGGGAGAAGTGCGAGCGGGAACGGGTGGGGGTGAGAGAGATAGAGAGGAGGGGGAAGAAAGAGAGTGGGGATGTTAAAGAGCCAGGCCTTGTACCATTCTCATCTTCACTGAACGGCACTGAATTGCGAATCGGAAGGTGTCAGGCGCAGCCGGTCCCGATTCAGTCCCTGATCTGAGGAGCAAAGGCAACCTAGTTCTTACCGAAGGATTGGAGGTTCTGGATAGTGGACATGCGATTCTGTGGCTGGACGCTGCTCAGGGGGAAAAGGCCGCGGCTGGGTTCGCCCGGGATTCTCTCAGGTTCAGCAATGAGGGGGAGGGAAGAGAGAACTGCAAACAACCGATGAGGCCCTGACGGCGGAGACCCGATTCGGGGTGTGGGGAAAGCGGGCGCAACAGCAACTGCAAAAGCAGCAGCAGCAGTAGCGATCTTCGGTCACAAAATGGACGATAGCTCGTATTTAGCCTCTCCTTCGCTCAAGAAGAGAGCACGTGATTGCAGTAGCTTCCCTTAGGATCCTGGGAAATGGAGTCCTCTTTTAGGAGATAATACAAATGAAGCCCGGGAAAGGGACTACAACTCCCAGCGGACACGGCGGGAAAGAGTTTTGATTTGCCTTTTCCCATTTCTTTCTCGTCTCTTTTGATTCTTGCCTACCGCTGAATGTCTCCGCTGACCTGAGCCTAACGGGCAGAATTGGCTCATCGGGGAACGTGGAGACACGTCACGCCGGGGGTAGGAAGGGCGAGGGACCAGAATGTGTGTGCGTAAACGAAGACTGCTCAATGGGGACTCGGGCAGGGGACCGGGAGAAAAGTGTAAAGGGTGGTGAGCAAGGTGTTGTTTTGCAAACTCTCCCATATCAGCCAGTGTATTTTGTGTGCGCGCATCCTAATCTCTCAGGGCGATGATGGATTACACAAATGTCTCTGCTTCTTTATGTGGATACTCCATATATTACACAGGCACTAGAGTGGTTGTATACTTACATGGATATTTCATATTCCTCACTGTTAAATTGAAAATACCCCCATGCCATTCCAATGCTTCCCTGGCCTTCATCTTCTGCAGTTTAAAAGTTTTAAACATGCCTGGCTGATTTTTAACTAATTTAAGAAATTTAGCATTGAACCCAATGATAAGGCTGGGCATGCTCAATAGGAACCAACTGTTGGTGTTCTAAAAGCCAGACTCACAGCTGCTGGACTTGCCTAATTGGGGCCACACCAGACCTTTATTTCACTTTAGAGAGTCATGGCTTCCCCCAAAGAATCCTGGGAAGTGTAGCTTGTGAAGGGTGCTGAGAGGAGACTCCTGTTCCCCTGAGAGAGCTCCAGTGGCCAGAGTGGTTTAACAGTCAGCTGCTCTGATTGAAGCTCTGTGAGAGGAACAGAGCATCTCCTAGCAACTTCACTAACTACACTTCCCAGGATTCTTTGGGGGAAGCCATGACTGCCTAAAGTGAAATAAAGGTCTAACTGTGCTACTAAGAAAAAAATTATGCCAGTGCAAAGGCTGACGTCCAAAGAAGAACTAGAGAACTTAAGAATGCCTGGTGGATAAAGAAAGCTCAAGAAATCCAGCATTTTGCAGATGCTCATGATGGATGGGGCTTTTTTAATGCCACAAAGGCCATCTACGGACCAACAAATTATGGTACAAATCCCTTACGCTCAATAGATGGTACCAAACTTCTAAAGGACAAAGAATCTATTGCACTGTGTTGGAAACAGCATTACCACAACCTCCTTAATCGTAACTCTTATGTGGCTGGTGAGGTCTTCCCGCAAATCCCGCAACAACCAATTAGAGATGAGCTTGCAGTATGCCCTAATTTGGATGAAGTCAGTAAAGCCATTAATCAAATGAAGAATAACAAAACTAGTGGACCTGATGGGATTCCTGCTGAAGTCTTTAAAGAAGGTGGGCCTGAATTTACACAACAACTTCATAAGCTCATCGAAAAAATCTGGATGAGGGAGGAGATCCCAGAAGACTTTAGGGATGCTATAATTATTACTCTTTTCAAGAAGGGTGATAGAACAGATTGTGGGAACTACCAAGGCATTTCTCTTCTAGCTACCGCAGGTAAAATCCTTGCAACGATCCTTGCAAATCATCTCCTACCTATCTCAGAAGACATCCTCCCTGAATCCCAAAATGGTTTGCACCCCTCTAGGGGGACAGTGGACATGATCTTCACTGCACGACAGCTTCAAGAAAAATGCAGGGAGCAAAACCAACCTCTGTATATGGCGTTTATTGATCTGACTAAGGCTTTTGATAGTAAATCAAACTGCTCTCTGGACCATCCTTCTGAAAATTGGATGCCCTGATAAATTTGTGAATATTTTGCGACTCCTCCATGACAACATGATGGTAACAATTTTGGATAACAATGGATCTCAAAGTGATCCATTCAAAGTGAGATCAGGCATCAAACAGGGATGCGTCATTGCTCCGACCTTATTTGCTATTTTCATTGCCATGATTCTACACCTTGTTGAGGGGAAACTTCCCACTGGCGTGGAAATCACATATCAAACAGATGGAAAGCTTTTTAATCTCAGTAGGCTGAAAGCAAAAAGTAAGGTAATTACAACCTCTGTCGTAGAACTTCAATATGCCGATGATAATGTAGTCTCTGCACATTCAGAGGAAGATCTTCAAACTATCTTAAATGTATTTGCAGAAGCATATGAAAAGCTCGGCCTCTCACTTAACATCAAAAAAACCAAAGTGCTTCATCAGCAGGTGCGAACCAATCCCTATGTAGCTCCATCAATCCAGGTTAATAGTGCGACGCTGGAGAATGTTGATCACTTTTCTTATCTTGGCAGCCTTCTCTCTGTAAAAGCTGACATCGACACTGAAATTCAGCATCATCTGAGCTCTGCAAGTGCCACATTCTCCTGAATGAAGCATAGAGTATTCGAGGATCGGGATATTCGCAGGGAGACCAAAATGCTTATTTACAAAGCCATTGTATTACCAACCTTACTGTATGCCTGTGAAACATGAACCATCTATAAACACCACTCCCAACTTCTTGAAAGATTCCACCAACGCTGCCTCTGGAAAATTCTGCAAATTACCTGGGAAGATATGCGGACTAATGTTAGCGTATTGGAAGAAGCAAAGACCACCAGTGTTGAAACAATGATCCTCCAACATCAACTTCGCTGGACTGGCCATGTTATTCAAATGCCTGATCACGTCTTCCAAAGCAGCTACTTTACTTCAGGATGGAAAATGGAATATCAGTGGACAGCAAAAGAGGTTTAAAGATGTTCTTAAAGCTAATCTAAAAAATGTAACATGAGCATCGAGAACTGGGAAGCTTTGGCCCATGAGCATCCCAATTGGAGGTCGGCCATTATCAAAGGTGCTATGGACTTTGAAGAAGCACAAGTACAAGGCGAACGGGACAAACGAGCTATAAGTGGAAGGCATGTCAAGCAAATCCTCATTGTGACCATCTTCCATCTGGAAACCTATGTCCTCACTGTGGGAGGCTGTGTGGATCCAGAATTGGCCTCCACAGTCACTTATGGACCCACTGTTAAAGACCTTACCCTGGAAGACAATCTTACTCGGCCACGAGTGATCGCCAATGAATGGTTTAAATTTGGGTGGGAGACTACATGTGCCTGCTCTAGAATAAAAAGGTGGGGGAAACCCTGAAAAATAATGATACTCTTCACAATGTTTTCCTTTTGGAAAGGAAAGGGGCTTCTCCTCTGCCCAGTGCCCACCCACCCAATATCTTCCCCTCCCCTCCTTGCCCTCCTCTTCCCCCTGCCCCTCCCGCAGGTCAGTTTCAGCTATCCTAGCCATGATTGCACAGGAGTAAATCCCACTGAACTCAATAAGCATGCAAATGATCAGACCTGTCTTTCCCCTCTCCTCTTCCTTCCTCCTCCCTTCTTCCTCTCCTTCCTTCTTCCTCCTCCCCTGTCCACTCCAGGCCTCCCTCCCCATGGTCAGTTTTACCTAACCTAAGCATGATTGCACAAGAGTAAATCCCACTGAACTCAATAAACATGTAAATGATCCATTCTGCCCTCCTTCCCGCTCCCATCCCGCTCCTCCTGTCCCCATCCCCTGTGGTCAGTTTCACCTATCCTAAGCATGATTGCAGGGGAGTAAATCCCACTGAACTCAATAAGCATGCAAATAATCCATTCTCAGAAAACTTGCACAGGATCCAATTTCTTACCTCCCGGATTAAAAAGCAGAGAAAATCACTAATAGGCAAAAAACCTTGCAGTTTAAGAATGTACCTATAGACAACATGCTTATTGAGTTCAGTGGGATTTACTCCCATGCAATCATGTTTAGGATAGGTAAAGCTGATCATGAGGGAGAGGAAGGAGGGGATTGGAGGGGGAGGTGAAGGAAGTGGGAGGGAAAGGGAGGAGGAGGGGAGGGCAGGCTTGATCCTGTGCAATCATGCTTAGGAGAGGTGAAACTGACCTGGGGGAGGGGCAGAGGAGTGGGAGGGCAGGAAGGGGAGGACAGGAGATTGGGTGGGTGGGCACTGGGCAGAGGAGAAGCCCCTTTCTAAAAGGAAAACATTGTGAACAGTATCATTCTTTTTCAGTGTTTCTCCCAACTTTTTATTGTACAGCAGGCACATGTAGCCTCCTACCCAAATTTAAACTAAAGCTGTCCCTGGCCACATCCACACCAGACCTTTATTTCACTTTAGACAGTCATGCCTTCTCCCAAAGAATCCTGGGAAGTGTAGTTAGTGGGTGCTGGGAGTTGCTAGGAGATGCCCTGTTCCCCTCATCAGAGCAGCTAACTGTTAAACCAGTCTGGCCGCTGGAGCTCTGTCAGGAGAACAGGAGTCTCTTCTCAGCACCCTTCAGAAACTACACTTCCCAGGATTCTCTGGGGGAAGCCATGACTGTCTAAAGTGAAATCAAAGTTTGGCGTGGGTGTGGCCCCCTGATTCGGCAAGCCGAGCAGCTGTGAGTCTGGCTTTTAAAACAGACAGTTCATTCTTACTGAGCATGCCTGACATTATCATTGAGTTCAAGCCAAAATTTCTTAAATCAATTAAAAATCGGCAGGCACTTTTAAAAAAATTTAAACTGCAGAAGATGAAGGTCAGAGGATGGGGCAAGGTCAGTAATAGGATTACTGGTACTCTGTAAACATGGCTGATGTTTAATTAATTTCAACTGATTATGAGAACTCTGACAGAAAAAAAAAATCCAAAAGGGATATGTTTTTTCTCTCTTTTTACGCTTTGAACTCTCAATTCTCTCTGCTATTTGTATATCGCCATGAAAATGTACAGCATTATTAAGCAAGCGTTCCTATAGGTTTTATAAGGGTTTTATAAGGGTTTGTTTTGAAATGAGCCTATGGGAAGGATCAGAATGTCATGGGGGTATTTTCAATTTAACATTGTGGAATGCGAAAAATCCATGCTGACTATAGTATACAGCCACTCTCATAGTTGTATAATATACATTCTTTTAGCAGCAACAACAAAATAGGTCAATGGTCACATTTTTTAAAAATGTAGATCTAATAATCTTGACTATTATATTCACCATTGATGAAATGAATAATGGTTATAAGCAATTTTATTTAACAAGATTTATATAAATTTATATAAAGTTTTGAAATCAGTGGCTAAAATCAGTGCAGTTTTGAAAGGTGCAAAATGGTATCCAGTGATATCCAAACATACCAAAAAAAGGTCTTGTTGTGATATCTTAAGAGGTGTCTAGATGTATAGCAAACATTAATTTCCAAAATTCCAAAATGTAGATAGTACTTTTAGTATCTTTTCTAAACAACTTGCCAGCCCAAATGCTGCTCTCAGGTCTTCCTAGCCACCTGATCTGCCATCTCATTCCCAACAATGCCCACATGAGCCAGAACCCACTGAACCAGAACACCCATTAGCTGCAATTCAGTATTCAAAAACTATATTTCATCCACCAGATTACATTTACATCTATGACTCCACCTGGAATAGCCAATAGCCTGGTATGTGAACACAACTGTCCTATCAGGTCTCACATCCCTAACCCACTCCAGAGCCAACAGAATGCCATCAATTCAACAATCGCTATCGACATCCAATCAGCCAAATGATAAGCCTTTTGAACCCAAATGCTGGAATACAAAAGGTTGCACCTTCATGTCATGGCCAGAAGCCAACTGGACTAGCAGCTGAAACGTATCTCATGATTGGTGATGGGATAATGACCTGCACTTCCCATGAGGACACCTGGCTACCCTTGGTAGGCTGCTTGGCACACATAACTCTGCCCTCCAGCAGAATTTATAACTAAACTTTATTTAACTTTAAACATCTGACTCACAGCCCATGATGCAGCTTTGGAGGTCATAGGTGGTGCTCATCTATCAAAGAAAATAACAAAAAAATCTTAAAATAGGCTTCCTCTAAACCTAAACCTGAAGGACAAAACTATGATAGTCAATTGGACAACTGTTAATTATGCTCTGCTCCATTTTTGTGATAGATTTGCATGGCCCTCAGAAGTAAACAGTAAACCAGGGGCAGTGTAATGTAAATAGGAATGATTCACTGTTTCTTATCCAAAATCTAGGTGACAATCCAAGCATGTGTTTTCTTTTTAAAACAGCAAATCATGGTAGAATAAGCCAGTTTTAAGGCAGAGGCTAGAAGGCCACTTGTCAGAAGTAGTAGTAGTTGTAGTAGTGAATTTCCTGCATCAGCAGGGGTTTAGTCTAGATGACCTTTGAAGTCTCTTCTAAATGTATGATTGTATGGTTCACAGTGTGAAAATATGTCTTGCATACAATGTTATAAAAAGTAATGCAAGTGAACGTATGACTGGAGGAGAACTAATGTTGTCCCTATCTTCAAAAAGGGCAAAAAGGAGGAACCGGGGAACTACAGACCAGTCAGCCTAACATCAATCCCTTGGAAAACTCTAGAGCAGATTATAAAGCAATCAATCTGTAAGCACCTTGAAAACAATGCAGTGATTAGTAGGAGCCAACATGGATTTATGAAGAACAAATCCTGCCAAACTAATCTTATCTCGTTTTTTGATTGAGTAACCTCCCTTATAGACTATGGGAATGCTGTGACACAATATATCTCGACTTTAGCAAAGCTTTTGACAAAGTGCCCCATGATATTCTGATTAGCAAGCTAGCTAAATGTGGGCTGGATGGAAGAACTATCAGGTGGACCCACAGTTGGCTCTAGAATCATACTCAAAGAGTGCTTATCAATGGTTCCTTCTCAAACTGGGCGGAAGTAACCAGTGGGGTACCACAGGGCTCGGTCCTGGGTCCAGTGCTCTTCAACGTTTTTATTAACAACTTGGATGAGGAGGTACAGAGCATGCATATCAAATTTGCAGATGATACAAAATTGGAGGGCACAGCTAATACCGTGGAAGACAGAAAAAAAATTCAAAGGGACCTTGATAGGCTGGAGCATTGGGCTGAAAACAACAAAATGAAATTCAACAGGGATAAATGCAAAGTTCTATACCTAGGAAAAAGAAACCAAATGCACAGTTATAAGATGGGGGATACTTGGCTCAGCAATACGACATGTGAGAAGGATCTTGGAATTGTCATTGATCACAAGCTGAATATGAGCCAACAATGCGATGTGGCTGCAAAAAAAGGCAAATGCTATTTTAGGCTGGATTAATAGAAGTATAGTTTCCAAATCCTGTGACATATTAGTTCCTCTCTATTCAGCACTGGTTAGGCCTCATCTTGAGTACTGTGTCCAGTTCTGGTCACCGCACTTCAAGAAGGATGCAGACAAACTGAAACAGGTTCAGAGGAGGGCAACAAGGATGATCAAGGGACTGGAAACCAAGCCCTATGAGGAGAGACCGAAAGAAATGGGCATGTTTAGCCTGGAGAAGAGAAGACTGGGGGGAGATATGATAGCACTCTTCAAGTACTTGAAAGGTTGCCACAGAGGAGGGCCAAGATCTCTTCTTGATCATCCCAGAGTGCAGGACACAGAATAATGGGCTCAAGTTGGAGGAAGCCAGATTTCTACTGAACATCAGGAAAAACTTCCTAACTGTTAGAGCCATACAACAATGGAACCAATGACCTAGAGAGGTAGTGGAGGCATTTGAGAGGCAGCTGGATAGATATCTGTCAGGAATGCTTTGATTTGGATTCCTGCATTGAGCAGGGGATTGGACTTGATGACCTTATAGGCCCCTTCCAATTCTACTATTCTATGATTCTATGATATAAAATGATGGGATAAGCCTTTGTTTTCTTGGAAAAGGGCACTACAAATAATCCGCTGTTGGTTTAATAATTTGCTAGAGATCCAGCTGTCCTCCTTTAGCAACACATTTCCTTTTCCTCTGAGGAAGAGTTGCTTCCTCCTCATTCATCTCATTTGGCAGCCACATTTTTTGCAGGGGGAAGAGCTTGTAAGCCATGTTGTGGAGGAAGTTCCTCAAAGTATGGGGTAGAATTTTTTTAAATAAATAAAGTGCCATAAGAGAGACCATTTGGTTGGACACATATGGCATGCAGCATCTCAAGCTCCCCAGTTTGAGAGTGCCAAACACCCCAAACTGTCTAATCCTACAATCATATATCCACTTAAGCAGAAATAAGCCCTAATGAATTCAATATGATTTCATAAACCTGTATTAAGATTGCACAGCTTTAAGGCACTTCTAGAGTCTGCTTCTACAACACACACACACACACACAAACGAACAAACAAAAATTAGGGCTTCTTCCTTGAGCTGTAAAGCTCTCCTGCTCCTGCATACTTAGCCCTATATCCTTGCATCCTCTCTAATGTGAGGATGAGGATAGCAATGCAGATGGCTAGGGCTAGTGCAGAGCTAGAGAAAGCTACTGCCATTTTTTATTTAGATAATTTATAGACTGCTAAACTACAATAGTCTCTAAGTGGTTTACAATTCCTGATGGATGGTTTTGGGTACATCTCTGTCTGTCTGTTTTGTCTGTATTTCAGCAGCACAGTTCGGCAATATCTTTATTAGGACCAAGTTCTCCAGATGTTACATACGTTTTACTTGGATGTGCATGTCATACATTGTTATAACGACAACAGAATTTTACTGTATGATTTTATTTTACTAATGTTTTAAGGACAAATGAATGCTGTAGACCTTTGCTTTTTTCATAGTTTTATTTTGTTAAGTGTTATGGTCTAGACAATAAATGGTTGGTTGATTAATTGGTTAACTGATTGATTTTAAAAAATCATATCATGCATGTGCCTGAAGACACTTCCAAAAGTGAAAGGTGTTTTGTTTTTACTAACTGGACCATCCCTATTTCTTCCATAGATGCATAACACCCAAATTCTTGGCAAGAACCCAGGAATTGTGGCAGGAAAACTTGGGGAGCTAAAGTTTGCTCATTTTGAAAACTTCAGCAATTACAGCAACTTGTCAATGACCGGCATGCTTTTTCAGCCTCGCTTTCAGAAAAGAAAAAGTCTATAACATCACCAGTCGTGCATCAGGCTGGTTCATTTTGCCCATTAAGCCTGACAGTGATGAGAATACAATGTTAGCATTCTGATCACGGAGAGAAATCTAAATGTGCCACAGCCTCCAACCTGAAGTAGTGCTTTTAACAAATGCTTTGTACATCTCAGTCCAACATAGTACGTCAATGGAGAGAAGAGGCTTTCCTTTTTTAAAAAAATCTTCTCTGTGTTTTTTTTTCCTGTTAGCCACTGAATAAAGTGCATGCAGCCATGAAATGTGAAAATAAATATCAAGGTCTCTGTGTCATCTTTACTTCCTTAGTATAACCTAAGGAGCCTTTCTGAGGCCTAGGTTTTACTGAGGTATCAGGACAAGAGTCAGTGTCACTGGGCATCTGCTGAGCCCCCCAACCAAGCAGGGACACCATTGCCTAGCAAATCCCCCCATTGCTTCTGGGTGATGGCAAAGGCTGCTGCTCCTCTTCCTCCCCTTTGCCACTGCTACCAACTCTCCTGTTTCTCTGTTTGCTCACTTCCTCCTGAAGCCCATTCTGTTGGCAGCAAGAAAGAGGCCCAGTGCTTGCTCTCCTGCCCACTCTTTTCATCTGGGCCTAAGGGGACAGCAGTGGCAGCAGCTGAAGCTTCTCTTGTTGCTTTCCACCATCATCCCACTGGGATTAGATGTCATCATGACCTTGAGGTCTAACTCCCCCTCTTTGAGGATGAGATTATGGACTTGGAGGAAGAATCAGAGGGTGAGAAGGAATTGCTTGTAGAGTAGTCCATGGTGGTCCACATGCCCCAGAAGCTCCAGCACAAGAGGAGGCCATTCTGCTAACATCTGGCCTGAGAAGGTGACATTGCTACCTTTCGTCTTGAAGGACTCCAGTCCAGAAGCTCCAACACTATTACTGTCTCTCCTCTGTGCCATAGGAGTCTATAAGTGCTGAAATAGGCAAGGGCCCTTTAAACCAGAAGAACTTCTCCCTGTTGGGGGAGGGATGGAGCAACCCCTGTATTATGAGCTACGCTGTAGCTGCATGTAACAAAGTCTCCAGGGCCTCTTTTTTTTTTTTGCACATCACCTTGCTTTCTCTGACACCCTCTCTCCAACTGTTTTCACCCTACCAGTATTATAAACCGGTGTTTATCTCACAAACATGGGTCCAATTCCAGGAGTCCATGGGAAGTGAGGAAATTTCTGGGGGACTTTTGGGGATGGACAGGATAAGAGTTAAGCCAGGGGTAGGGAACCGTTTTGACCTGGTGGGCCAAATCTTTATCACACACCCCTGCTGCAGGCCAACTTTGATAGATGAGCGCAGCCACCCACCTGTCAGTGAACTGACATTAGGTGACTGAGAAATGGGCAGTCCCACCCACCTGTCAAAGCTGACCTCTGGGATGGGGGGAGGGATCTTCTTCATAGGGTATGCGCTGGAGTAGCAGCATCAAGCAGGATTTAACTCTGCTCACCAGTTGATGTGTTGAGGGTTCAGTCCTGCTCCCTGCAAGGGTCTGTTTCACCAGCACATTCCCCCAAAAGGAACACACGGGTGAAGCTACCCAGCAGGACTGAACCCTGCGCCCACCCATCAGCTGACATCACCCAGTGATGTTAGCTGATTGACAGGAGGGGTGGTTTGGAGGAAATGGTCTCATAGGCCAAATTGGACTCCCTGGCAGGCCAATATTAGCCTGTGGGCCGGGGTTCCCCACCTTTTAGTTAAGCAATTCTGATCAAAAGAGGGGGCTTTAGAAAGGAGAAGAGACCTTTTGGGTTACACCAGACATCTGCAGAGAAATAACATCGTTTGCCTCTTCACATGTGCAGGGACACAAATTAGCAGGCCTGCTCAGTCTGAATATTAATTGGGTTGTAAACGTTACCCCTTTTTCCTCAAGTACAAAAGAATAATGTTCTATGCTTGCTGTATATGCATTATTGACTCAGTCATGTTCAGAAAGAGATACAGTATTGTAACTCTCAAGCTTTGAAGGGGAATAATGGCTCATCACGGTACTAATTAGGAAAGCATCAGGATGAAAAACTCAGTTGTGTGGTGATGGTATCCTTAAATCATGTTCTCAACATGAGAATAATTGCAAATGGAAGCTAGCCAATTGCTGCCCAACTGCCAAGGCAGAGCTGTAGCTGTAGGTAGCTGGGTTGAGAGCAAGGGGAAGGCTGTAGCTCAGTGGTAGAGCATCTGCTTTGCATGCAGAAGGTCCCAGGTTCAATCTCCAGGATCACCAGGCAGCATTGGGAATATCCCATCAGGAACCCTGTAGAGCCACTGCCAGTCAGTGTAGATAATACTGAGCTAGATGGACCACTGGTCTGACTTGGTATAAGGCTGCTCCCTATTTTCCTAGGAGCCAGTCGTTGAGCCAGGGAATCAGAGCCAAGCAACACACTCACCAGAGCCAGGAAGAACTCAAGCAAGGTCCCAGTTCTAACAGGAATCCTTTTATGACGTTTCCTGTCCAGGAGAGATCAATTACCAGCCTGGGCAGGTGGCACCAGCCCAGAGCCCGGAGTTCCTTTGTTGCTAAGAAGTAGTTCCAACATAAACTTGTGACAGCTCACCATGTGGAACAGGCGCACAAGAAAGAAGAGCTTTCCTACATTAACCTGGCAGATCCTGACATCCCTCAAGGGTGCTTGAGGAGCTCCACTGACATCAGGTAAACTGTGTCAGTAGTTTCATATGTCATGAGTGACAGTTGTCTATGATTGTAAAGCTACATTTAATCAAATGTGGGCAGTGAAAGATGAATTAAATAACATCTGGTGACAGTGAAGCAATGGACTCACCGGCTAGGGTTACCAACCGTACTCTTTTAAGAGTACATGTACTCTTTTTGAGATGGTGCAACAGCATACTCTTATTTTTCACTTATCGAAGCCAAATGTAAAATGACAAAATGATAACCCTAACTCACCCCTGTTTTACATAGCTACCTGTTGTACTTTGCAATTGTGTGTGATCCCACTACAAGCATTGCAGCAACAGAAGTGGAAAGCTTAGCTCTTAACCACCATGTACGTGGCTTAAAAACATATTTTCCTTTCTCAGTCGGTAAGTGAGGGACCTGTAAAATGGCTGCTTGATGCTCCCTAAGGCAGCAGAGTCAGGAGAAATGTTCCATTGTTTCAGTGAATGGCCTGGCCTGGCTCTTGAGGCTCTGCGGGCCCGAGACTCCTGCTAGTTGGGGCTACCAGAGGCCAGGTTTTAAACAAGAACAGTGGAAGGTGGGAAGTGAGCAATAGATGAAGGAACTGGCTTATCAACAGCATGGCCTAGCAAAGCACCTGGTTAGTTCCTTCTCTTAATGCTTAGGATGCCCCGGCTCAGTCTGTCTTGGGCTGAAACATAAAATGTTAATTACTGAAAAGCCCCTCCAACAGACAGCGTCACAGGTGAAGCGACCAGTCAGAATGCTGCTGACACTCCCCTCCATTTCTCCCTTTCGTCAAGTTGAGGTGAAGCCGTGGAAGTGCTAAACCCTTAGGAATGCGCATTTGGTTCAGACGACTCCTGAATCGTGAACTGAAGCGGATGATTCTGGGCTTGTTCAAAGGACAGAGGGTGTTCTCCAAAGCAGGCTGAATGGAAGTGGGTTGTTCTTGAAGCTTCAGGACCAATTCAGAGATTTGGAAGGATGCAGAGACACAAATAGTGGGTTTGAGAAAATGTATACATTTTCCCCCAAGCTCTACATATATGGTAGGGGAGAGGGGAGATGGAGAGGAGGGTTTTGGTTTTTTTACTGACAGCTCTATCTTCCAACCAGAAAATAACTTTAAAGGATTTCCTTTTTGCCTCCAATCACTGTGCAGTTGAAAGGGATGTAGAAGGAACGCAATATCAGTTGCTGTCAACTGAACAGAAAACAAAAATAAAGCATCACACTGTTTTTCATTCATCACAACTCCCTGATCTATCTGAAATGTAGTATGTTACTTTCTAGGGGCATCTCCATTTTCATACACATTTTAAAACAGCAACAAAAAACAAACCACACAGGAACAGAAGGGAATACCTTCTCCCAAAGCTTTAAGGTTTTTACATAAAAACCCTGCACCTGTCTGTCTGGTTTTGCATACAAGAACCAAAACAAAACCTTCCTGGAGCTTTCTGTCTGAAATTTCTGTCTGAAATCAACAAGGCTACATTTCCTCAGAAGGAGCAACTATTCCTGTCAATTTCATTCAGTTCTGCCAAAAGAACCAAAAACTTATAGGCAGCTCCCTTAAAAAAAAAAAAAAAAGGTCAGAATATTTATTTATTTATTTATTTATTTAGTTTAATTTATATACCGCCCTAAGCCCGAAGGCTCTCTGGGCGGTGTACAAAAAGATAAAAACAAGCACAATATATAAATACAATAAATAATAAAAATAATAAAAAACAACAAACAAACAATAACGAACCAAACAACATCCAAAATACGGAAATGCTGTTTAAAATACACTTTAAAATGCCTGGGAGTATAAAAAGGTTTTCACCTGGCGCCGAAAAGATAGTAGCGTCGGTGCCAGGTGCACCTCATCAGGGAGACTGTTCCACAGTTCGGGGGCCACTACTGAAAAGGCCCTGGTTCTAGTCATCACCCTCCGAGCCTCTCGATGGTATGGTACTCGGAGGAGGGCCTTAGATGTTGAGCGTAGTGTACGGGTAGGTTCATATTGGGAGAGGCGTTCCACCAGGTATTGCGGTCCCATGCCGTGTAGGGCTTTATAGGTCAAAACCAGCACTTTGAATCTAGCCCGGAAACAAATAGGAAGCCAGTGCAGACGGGCCAGAACAGGTGTTATATGAGCGGACCTTCTGGTCCGCGTCAACAATCTGGCCGCTGCATTCTGGACTAGCTGTAGTTTCCAAACAGTCTTCAAGGGCAGCCCCACGTAGAGCGCGTTGCAGTAGTCCAATCTAGAAGTTACCAGAGCATGAACAACTGAAGCGAGGTCGTCACTGTCCAGATAGGGACGTAGCTGGGCTACCAATCGAAGATGGTAAAAAGCATTCCGTGCCACCGAGGCCACCTGGGCCTCAAGAGACGGGGAAGGATCGAAAAGAACTCCCAAGCTACGAACCTGTTCCTTCAAGGGGAGTGTAACCCCATCAAGAACAGGATGAACATCCACCATCTGAGCAGAGAAGGCACTCACCAACAGCGTCTCAGTCTTGTCTGGATTGAGCTTCAGTCTGTTAGCTCCCATCCAGTCCACTATCGCGGCCAGGCAACGGTTCAGCACGTTAACAGCCTCACCTGAGGAGGATGGAAAGGAGAAATAGAGCTGCGTGTCATCAGCGTACTGATGACAACGCAGCCCAAAACTCCTGATGACCGCACCCAGCGGCTTCATGTAGATGTTGAAAAGCATGGGGGACAGTACCGATCCCTGCGGGACTCCACAATGGAGAATCCAGGGTATCGAGCAATGTTCCCCAAGCACTACCTTCTGGTGGCAACCCACCAAGTAGGAGCGGAGCCACTGCCAAGCAGTACCCCCAACTCCCAACTCCGTGAGTCTTCCCAGAAGGATACCATGGTCGATGGTATCAAAAGCAGCTGAGAGATCAAGGAGAATCAACAGAGTCACACTCCCCCTGTCCCTCTCCCGACAAAGGTCATTGTACAGGGCGACCAAGGCTGTTTCGGTGCCAAAACCGGGCCTAAAATCGGATTGAAATGGATCAAGATAATCAGTGTCATCCAAGAGCCCCTGGAGCTGGCCGGCAACCACCCGTTCCAGTACCTTGCCCAAGAACAGAACATTCGCCACAGGTCTATAGTTGTTCAGGTTATCTGGGTCCAAAGAGGATTTCTTCAGGAGTGGTCTCACTACCGCCTCTTTTAGGCAGTCAGGGACCACTCCCTCTCTCAAAGAGGCGTTTATTATCTCCTTGACCCAGCCGGCGGTTCCGGTCCTGCCAGCTTTCACCAGCCAAGAGGGGCAAGGGTCCAGAACAGATATGGTCGCCCGCACCAGTCCAAGGATCTTGTCAACATCCTCAAGCTGTACAGACTGAAACTCATCCAATAAATAAGGACAAGACCGCGTTCTGGATACTTCGTTGGAACTCACTGTCATAACATTGGAGTCTAAGTCCCGGCGAATGCATGCGATCTTATCCTGGAAGTGCCTCGCGAACTCATCACAGCGGGCTACAGATGAATCCATAATATCCCGAGGGCCAGAATGTAAAAGCCCTCGTACAATTTTAAAGAGCTCCGCCGGGCGGGAGAGAGATGCCTTAATTGTGGCAGCAAAATATCTCTTTTTTGCTGCCCTCACCGCTACTATATACCGCTTAGAAGAAGCACTTACCAAAGCATAATTGCATTTGTTAGGAGTTCGCCTCCATCTGCACTCAAGCCTCCTCCTCTCTTGCTTCATCACTCTCAGCTCCACGGTATACCATGGAGCTGTATGAGCTCTACATAGGAGGGGGCGCATGGGAGCGATCGTGTCAACCGCCTGGGTCAGCTCCGTATTCCACAATCCAACCATCCAGGCCAACGACCGCAACAGAGATCCAACCTGCTTGCACAAAATCCCCATTCCTTGCAACTGTTCATCTGAAATTTGGCATAACCCAGAAAGGGCTACTGTGCCTGAAACTTTCACCCAGTTTTGTCAATGCCACTCCAATTTCAGAGATCATGGGTAGAGGGAGGTATTAACCATGGGGAGGTGATGGGCTACCATGGAAGACGAGGGCAAGGCTATCTACGTCTTGTTCCTTGCTCCCAGTCCTCCCATGGATGGGATCCTGGTTGCTCATCTGCTATGTCCACTGGGCTGCATGTGCTGTTGTTAAATGCCAGATCAGTACACAATAAGACCACACTCATCTGTGATTTGATCATGGTGCCAATTTGGTGTGCATTACCGAGACCTGGGTGGGTGAGCTTGGAGGAGTTGATCTCACTCAACTTTGCCCACCTGGATACTCGGTGCAATACCAGCACAGGCTGCAGGGATGGGGGGGGAGGGGTTGCTGTGGTCTACAGAACTTCCATCTCTGTCACCAGTAAACCACTTTGTTTTGGAGCTGGCTGTGAGGGCCTGCACCTGGTGTCAGGCCAAGGAGACAGTAAACTAGGGTTGTTGCTGGTGTACCGTACATCTTGCTGCCCAGCAGCTTCTCTGACTGAGCTGGTGGAGGCCATCTTGGCTATGGTGTTGGAGGAGCCCAGAACAATCCTGGGTGATTTCAATGTACATGCTGAGGCTGCCCATAGTGTTCTGGCTGGGGACTTCATGGCCTCCATGATGGACGAGCATGGGACTATCTCAAGTTGTCACCAGTACAATACATAGGACAGGGGACACCCTCAATATGGTTTTTGCTCCAGATGGAGGAAACGGTGTTCAGGAGATGGGGGTGGGTGGATGTCACCCCATTGTCATGGTCAGACCACTTGCTGGTGAAGCTCAGACTTACGGCTCCAATCCTCTCCTGCAGGGTTGGTGGACAGATTAAGATGGTCTACTCCCAGAGATGGAATCCATTGCGTTCCTGAATGGAATCCACTGCATTCCTGAATGCCCTGGGACAGTTTCTAGTAGATTGAGCAGGTGACCCTGTTGAAGCTCTTGTTATGCTGTGGAACAACAAGACATCAGGCTCTTAACACGGTTGCCCCTGAGCGCCGTCTCTACCATTATGGAGCCTGGTTTGCTCCTTGGTACACCAGTGAACTAAGGACAATGAAACAGGCTGGACGACAGCTAGAGTACAAGTGGTGAAAGACGTGCTGTGAGGCTTTTTGCGCATGAGTAAAACATCATAACTGCGCCTACCATGTGACGGTCAGGGTGGTGAAGAAGGCCCACTTCTCTGCCTCCATCACATCCTCAAGTAACTGTCCAGTAGAGCTTCTTCGTATTGTCAGGGGTCAGTTAACAGCAACTCCAGGAAATGGAATTTTAGACCTTTCAGAAGCCCACTCTGAATTGTTTGCAAGGCACTTTGAGGGTAAAGTTGCTCTCCTCCATAGCAATCTTGATGACCCATCCACATTTACTGTAGCACCCAGTGAAGTGTCCCATGCAACATCTTGGGATCAGTTTCAGTTGATGTCATTTGCGACGATGTAGCCAGCAACGTGTCCTCTTAATCCTTGCCCTTCTTAGCTTATTAAAGCTTGCTGAGGAGGTATGACTAAGTGGATCCAGAGTGTAGTCAAGGTGTCTTTGTGAGAGGGAGTGGTCCTGGCCACACTGAAAGAGGAGGTAATCTGACTGCTCCTGAAAAAGCCCACCCTGGAGCCATTGGTTTGCGACAACTACCGCCCAGTCACAAATACCCCCCTTTTAGGGACAGTAATTGAGTCAGTTGTGGCACAGCAATTGCAAGTATTCTTGGATGAAACAGATTATTTTCACTCATTCCAATCTGGGTTCAGACCTGGTTATGGGACTGAATTGACCTTGGTCACCCTCATGGATGACCTTTATCAGGAGAGGGACAGGGGGAGTGTCACTCTGTTCTTCTTACTTGCTCTCTCGGCAGCTTTTAATGCCACTGACTATGGTATCCTTCTGAGCCGACTTGGTGAGATGGGTATCTGCCACACTGTTCTACAGTGGTTCTGATCCTATATCCAGGGTCACTTTCAGAGAATAGCATTGGGTGATTGTCTTTCAGCCCCCTGGCAATTGTGCTGTGAGGTGTAACAGGGTACCATCTTGTACCCAATGCTGTTTAATATCTATATTAAGCTCTTGGAAGTAGTCATCTGGAGATTTGGGATGTGTCAGCAGTATGCTGATAATATCCAGTTCTATTTCTCTGTAATAGTTGAATTGGGAGAGGCTGTGCAAACCCTGGACCAGTGCCTGGAGGTGGATGAGGGCCAATAAACTCAATCTGAATCCTAGCAAGACGGAGATGCTGTGGATTAGTGGTTCCCAATTCTGGATAAAGTCAATTTCCTGCCTTGGATGGGGTTGTATTCCCTCTGAAAGAGCAGGTTTGTAGTCTGAGGGTGCTCCTGGATCCATCTTTGTCACTAGAGGCCCAGGTGACCTCAGTGGCTATGAGTGCCTTTTACCAGCTTTAGCTGGTAAGACAGCTGCAGCCTTTTCTGGACAGCGATAGACTGACCACTGTTGTCCATGCTCTGGTAACCTCCAGGCTGGATTACTGTAATGTGCTCTATGTGGGTCTGCCCTTGAGGTTGGTCTGGAAGTTCCAGCTGGTGCAAAATGCAGCAGCACGACTGCTCACTGGGGCAGGATATCACCAACATATTACCTTGCTGCTGAAAGAATTGCACTGGCTGCCCATCAGCTGGCTGCCACCGGGCCACATTCAAGGTTCTAGCTTTGATGTACAAAGCCTTATGCAGCTTGGGACCAGGATACCTGAAAGATCATCTTACTCCTTATATACCCAGCCGATCGCTGCACTCTGCAGGTGAAGGCCTCCTGCAGATACCATATCATCAGGAGGTCCGTTCCTCACAACATCAGAGGTGGATCTTTACTATTGTAGCACCAACACTTTGGAATTTCCTCTCTTAAATATCAGATGGGCACCATCTCTGATATCTTTTTGGTGCCTATTGAAGACCTTCCTCTTTTAACAAGCCTTTTAAGTAGAGACCTTTTCCCAGTCTGTGTCTGTGTTGGAATTGCTTCTTAAGATCTTTTAAAAGTTGTTTTTTAAATATGTTTTTAAGATGTTTATTTTAATATGTTTTAAAGTCTTTTGTTTTTTAAATGTTTAAAAATGCTTTTAGTGTTTTTGTTTGACACCCTGGGCTCCTTCTGGGAAGACGGGAGGGATATAAATTTGAAAAGTAAATAATAAATAAAAAAAGTAAAAAAAATATTATAGCATTTGTTCATTTCATCAAGTAAGTCAATGGGGACATGTATGAAGACTTGCATTTTCTGAAGCAAGGTTTTTCTTTGTACTTGAGTGGGAGCAGGTGACTCTAAATAGTTTGGAGCCCAAATTGACCCACTTTCCTAAGCGCTGAAGTGGGATCAAAACCAAAACTTGTCACCCTTCTGAACCACTATCTGAGATTGGTAATTGACTGGATGCAGGCCAATAAACAGAATCTTAATCCAGGAGAGTTGGAAGTGCTGTTTCTGGGTGGCTCATCTGGACTACGAGGGAGTGTTCCATCTGTTCAAGATTGGGTTCCACTTCCTCTGGAACATACGGTTTCCAGCCTGGGGGTGGGTAGATTACTTGTATATCTGGCCTTATCTTTGGAAGCTTAAGTAGTCCCTGGCATGGAGCACCTTTCACTATCTGAGGCTGGTATATCAGCTGCTGCCCCTCCTGGACAGAGATAGCCTGGCTGCAGATCCATGCTCTGGTAATATCTCATCTAGACCACAGAACTTTCTTTAAAGATTGTTTGGAAATGACCATTAGTGTAAAATAGAGCTGCAAGAATACAAACTAGAACTGGGCATATACAGTATATCTGTTTCAGAACAGCTACACTGTCTTCTGTTTCATTTCCAAGCACATTTCAAAGTATTGGATGTAACTTTTGAAGCCCTAAAAGGCTTGAGACCAGGATACCCAAACAGATCATCTCCTCCTGCACAAACCTACCTGGACATTACATTTGTCATCTGTAGCCCTTCTCTGAGTCCCCCCAATGTCAGAAGTAATGAGGGTGTTGACTGGAGACAGGGACTTCTCAGTTGTTGTGCCCCACCTTGGATTTCACTCTATAGGGAGGTTCACTTGATGTCAGCCTTGTTGTCTTTTCAGCATCAAGTGACAAATTTTTATTTGCCCAGGCCACTTTTGTATTTTTATGCTGGAATTCTATCACTGCTCTGTTTCACTGTTTTAGCATCTCTCTCTCTCTCTCTCTCTCTCTCTCTCTCTCTCCCTCTCCGTCTCTCTCTCTCTCTCTCTCTCTCTCTCTCTCTGTGTATTATATCTCAGAGTGAGGAACTTCTCAGACCTGGGGGCCAAATGCAGCCCTCCAGGTCTCTTTATATGGGCCTCCTAACTCTCTTCACGCCACATCCCTCACTGGCCCTTGTCAGGACCCTTCCTGTCAGGACCCCACCTCAGGCGCCACCTGCTAGGATCCTGCCTGTGGTCACCGCCTTGCCATGGTCCCACCTCAGGGTCCTGGTCTTTAAATAGTTCTCTCACCAGCTCTAGCAAAGATCTCTCAAGATCCCACTGCTAGGCAGCACCACCAGACACTCCCTGTAAAACAATATTCCCTTGAGACTGTGCCTTAGTCTCCTCCTGGCTTATTGCTACTTTGTGTCTGGGTGCACTTGCAGGCCACAACCCCCCTGTATCTTTGTGCCTATAAGAATACAGCCCTGGGTTGCTCTGGATACCTGATGATGTCACACTATCTCTTCAAGGCTGCCACCATTGATACTATTTCCCCACCTTGGTATATGCCCTGCCCACCCTTCTGGTCTGTGTAAACCCAGCCAAGGATCAGGTGTTAGGTAAACCAAGAAATATTTATTTATATACACAGGGAATAACAAGATTACTTAAAGGTATAGTCAACAAGCGTGTGGTTTCATAAGATGCATTACTCTTTATGTTTCTAGTCATCAGTAACCTGCCTCACTACCCACCTAATTCAATCCACCCTCCAAAACCCAGAACCAACCAATGAACTCCTAAACCCACCAACTAAAACCAACCAAACAAACCCCTCTCAACTGTCATCCTCTCATTTATACCTTCAGACCCTCAAGAGCTCAGCCAATCATAATACAACACGCATCAACAGTCCAACCCATGTACTCCCCCTCTCACTCAGTCCACTTACCTCATTTACTCTAATAAACCCACACTTACCATATTTACAGTATTATAAATACAGGGACATCACAGCCCTCCTTGTCCTTGAATGTTTTTGCCTGGCTGGAATGTGTCTTTGAACTTGGATCATGCCTCTTACTTCCCCCAGTACAGGAGAGAGAGGGGTTGTCTCTGTGTGTAAAAGTAGCTAACTGTAGAAAAGTAAAATGTATATCCATTGCTTCACCCACTTTTGCCCCACCCACAATATCTATAGATAGATAATGAGAGATATAAAGAAATATAGATGCACACACACTCAACCAAAATGGCATAGTGGCTGGAGTGTTGGACTTAGGGCCTGGGCAATCAGAATTCAAATCCCCACTCAAACATGAAGCTCACTGGATGACTGTAGTCCTGTCACTGCCACTCAGCCTAACCTACCTCACAGGGTTGTGGTGAGGATGAAATGAGGTGGGGGCGAACCATGTATACCACCTTGAGCACCTTGGAGAAAAATAATTTTTAAAAATATTTTTTTTTAATAAGCTGCTCAGACCCAGGAGCTTTGACTGAAGAAGGGCTAATAACTTACTTAAATAAATAAAATATTTAAATTAAATTAATATGTGCTACTGTAACAGAGCAGCTGGAAGCAGAGGGCAGCATGAAATACAGCTTCCACTGCAGCTCTGAAAAGATCCGTGGCACAGAAGTATAACATACTCCCAGCTTGCCTCTTGATCTGCTTTTGAAATAGCACTATATGAATGCATGTTCCTGTATTTAAATGTTGCTCATCAATGCAGCTGACGTATCCTCATCCATTCCCCTCTTCCCCTCCCCAACCACATCTATAAAAAGTCTAGCTATGGTTGATTTGGAGCATTGGTCACCTGTGGAGCAATCTCTGAGGAAGCAGGTAAGTGGGGGCTTGGGGGGGGTAGAGTGCTCTTGGTCTGTCAATTCCTCACCTCCAATCTTGGTTCCTAGGAAGGAAAGAACAAACAGCATAAATGCACCAACGAATTAAGACCGATTGAACAGAAAAAAAGAAAAGAAAGAAAGAAATTTATCCATGTTCATGCCTATTCAAAGTTTTTCTTTCTTTCTTTCTTTCTTTCTTTCTTTCTTTCTTTCTTTCTTTCTTTCTTTCTTTCTTTCTTTCTTTCTTTCTTTCTTTCTTTCTTTCTTTCTTTTTCTTTCTTTCTTTCCTGCAATTTTTATAGTCCAAATAACCAGAAGTTTTATGTGCTGTGCAATCCTATGCATGTTTACTCAAAAATAAGTCCCACTGTGTTCAGTGGAGTTTATTTTCTACTAAGTGTGTTTAGGATTGCTGCTTTATTTAATTTAATTATGGTTTTGGTAATCATATTATGCAGGTTCCAAATAAAGCTTGAAATCATGGTCATTCTATCTGGGGCTTGCCTAATACATTTTGCTGCCCGAGGCAAAGAACAAGATAATGTGTGCCCTGCTCATTGTCATGTTCAGAAGCCAATCAGACTTGCCGTTGGTAATGGACCTGTGCCCTCCACCACACCTAAAGGCAGCAGGCTTGCTTAGAGGGTACAGGGCAGGTCACATGGCACACAGAGATCTGTCATCTCAACACCTCGTTCCCGCTCACTCCTTGCTCCACCTGGCTCCTGTTCGTTGCTCTCTCAAACAAATGCTGCGATGCAGCAGCAGCAGCATGCACCAGCACACGAGCAGAACAATGCATCTGCATCCATGTTGCTTTCTGGAGTGCATGACCATGGCTAGTGCCTCTCTGCCAGCTCCCTCAGTCAGGGACCTTTCCCAGTGACGCTGTCTGCTATGCACTGGGAAAAGGTGACAAGATGAGACAACCAACAAGCCCAGGCCAACAGCAAGCAGGCTTCACTACTACTAGGGCACTAGCTCAGGATATTACCCCAGGACATGCTGAGACTCTAAACTGTGTCAAGGTGCTGTACTACGACCTGGGAGACCAGGGTTCAAATCCCCACACACCACGAAGCTCACTGGGTGACCTTGGGCCAGTCACTGCCTCTCAGCCTCAGAGGAAGGCAATGGTAAACCACCTCGGAATACCACTTACCACGGAAACCCTATTCATAGGGTTGTCATAAGTCGGAATTGACTCAAAGGCAGTCCATTTCCATTTCCATATATAGTTAGAACTAATGATCTAACTAAAGCATTTAACTTTTATTTATTTATTTAGAGTCCCCTCATAAGCTGAAGCCCTGAAATGTAGCTTTACTTATCTTGGGCCTAAATTCAGCACTCAGTAACATACACATGAGGGAGCCACCTCAGTCTACCAACTGTTAGGACCAGTCCTCTAGCAAATATTAAATGAAATTAAAACTGAATACCAGATGCTAGAACAAACAACAGGGAATAGTCAGTTTCTTCATGTATCACTTCTAGAAACATTTGGCTTGCTACTGTTGAAGACAGAATTCTGGACGTTGATGGGCTTGGTCTGATCCAGCAATAATTAAACTTTTAACTGATTTTAAAAAAATTATTTAGGTTTGTTTAGCCAGTAATGGCAGAAATAAAATATTCACAGTTTTTAAAAGGGTGTATATTTATTTATTTATTTAGGCAATTTATACACTACTTTTCTCAGAGAGGCAATAAACAATGCAAATAAGGAATTCCTTAAGGTTAATGCTGAAGTTCCATGTTTTTCATTTGGTGCTCCTTTTAATGTTTTTTCTTCCCATGACTCTGCTACCAACCTCATTTGCTTTGGTATCGGTACCTCCAGAGATTCACAATGTAATCCTATATATACCGAGATATAAGTTCTGTGGAGTTCCATTTGGTTGATTCCAAGGTAAATGGGAACTATAGTTTGTTAAGGATGCTTAGAGTTGGAGGGGCTGTGACATTGTAGGTTCCTTTTACCACATGTGGTGGGTATGTGAGCCAGTTAAAAGATTTTGGGGTTTAGGGTTTGGCAAGATTTCTAATATCATGGGTCAACTGTTACTCCCCACCCTGGCTTTTGCCTTATTGTCACTTACAAGGCATTTGGATATGATGGGAGATACTAAAAAATGTAGTTGTCCTGCTGCTGGCAGTGGAGTGAATGGAGATCTCTGACCGATGGAAATCCGCAGACAATCTCTCTGTCTGATAATGACTAGATGTAAATGTACATGTACTGCCTTCAAGTCGATCCTGACTTATGGCGACCCTGTGAATAGGGATTTCATAGTAAGCGGTATTCAGAGGGGGTTTACCATTGCCTCCCTCTGAGGCAAGTCCTCCCCAGCTGGCTAGGGCCTGCTCAGCTTGCCACAGCTGTACAAGCCAGCCCCTTCCTTGTCCTCAACTGCCAGCTGGGGGGCAACTGGGCTCCTTGGGACTATGCAGCTTGCCCACGGCTGCACAGGTGCCCCTATCTTTTTAATCTTAGCTGCGATATTAGTGATTGCATGACGATCATGTGTTATCTGGAGTGTAGCTTGCTCTCCCATTTGTTTAACTGCTTCTAATTGTTTCTGTAACATAGGATGAGAAAGTAACTTCTGGAGATCGGCTAGGCCGTAACATAATGCAATGGGTTTGAGGTGTTGAAACAAATCTGGATTAACAGATGTACACTGGTGCACTTCCTGGGCATAAAGAACTAAATCTTGATCTACAGTGATTCCCAATGGAATTACAGGATAAACTGTGGGGGTGATCTTTAGCTGGCCCTTGACACCCAGGAGACATGAGCGGGGATTTGAACTCACAGACTCTGGTGCTGAGAGTTGTTAGGAGACCCCTCACAGGCCTAATTTTCCAGCATCCTTAACAAACCTATAGTTCCCAGGATTCTTTGGGGAAAGCCACGACTGTCAAAACAGTATAAGAGTGCTTTAAATATATGATGTGGATGTGACCAACATAAATAAATCTGCATAATAATACTCATCTGGGCCACATGGAATTGGCAGGATACATCTTTTGTTGCTCAAAGGGATGCCACCAACTGTTACATGTGTCTAGTCTACCATGACTAGAGCACAATCAGGGCAATTCTACTGAAGGATAGGAAGGCATTTGGTAGTTATATATATCTGGACAAATGGCTGAATGCTTTAGCTAGATAATAGTACCAGTAATGAGGACCGCAGTGCCACCAACACAGGACCACAACATTTGCCAATAACTACACAAATAGGGTGGACTAGCCCTTAATAACTCCATTTCACAATCCTTTTTTATTATTAGATTTACATCCTGCCCTTCCTCCCAGTAATTAGTTCATAAATATGGACTCTTCAGTTCTGTTTGAAGTGTTAACTGTTTTCATGGAGCTGTCGATGACCAAACTGGCAACATCCTCCTCCTCAAATATGCATCCGGTGTATTTCTCTTTAATCCCCGTTTTCCTTGTTTCTGCCCAAAGTTTCCAGAGCTGGCTCATCATGTGTGGTCCTCCATTGGGGTTTGATCTATATCAGTTTTGTCCTCAGCCCAAATCCTCAAAACTGATTACAATCTACATCTTGGTGCTGATGATATCGGTCAGCATCACTTCAGGCCAAAGAAGATACTTTAACCATCAGATTGACAACAGAAGTGAGTAGCAACTTCTTGGCTTTTCATATTAACATTTTGTTTCACTTTTACTGCTACACTATGGGTTTTCTTTAGCAAAGAAAATCAAATTTCAAGGGCCATGTTAGGTCTGTATGAAATGCCAGAAGGCTATTTTAGCATTGCTGATTAACAGTGCAGGAAGGGGATGTTTATAAGGTCCCACCTCTAGGAAATGTACTATAAGCTGCTAAAAGCTTGAGCAGGCCAACAACTCCTTTTCTCTTTCTCAATCCCTCCATTTCCCGTCCCACCCCCCTTAACCAATCCTCCCAGCATTCTGTGCCTCAACTGCTCTCAAGAGTCTTTAAGTGTTGGAAGCTCACTGGTCCTTGTTGGGGCATTTGGCGGGGTGTTAAAGATATTTTCCTTTTATCTACAAATTAATATACTTTTACATACCTAGGGAGACTCCTGAGTATGTTTTGTTAAAACAAATTTATTCTTTGGAAGTTAGTTTTGCTACTAACTGATAGGCATAGCCAGGACTACCCAAGTTTGGTATTATAGGGAACAATGGTAACAAGGAAGTGGGTCCATGGAATAAACCTACCTTCTGCCAGCCTTGTGTTGTTGATCCCAATGGACAGTTAGGGGGAGAAAGTCTTCTGGCAGAGACCAGGAGAGACAGGACTAGCTTCTGCAGAGCATAAAGACTCATTCCATTTAAACTTAATGGACATTCTTGGTAGGGATGTCTGAGAAATGAAATCTTTGTGAATTTCTGTGTGACATGTCCTGATCTGCATTTTTGGACTAATATCTGGATCAGAACTTAGGTGTTGCCCTTCTCCAAATAAATGTCCAACAACATTTGGGGACTCAAGGTTAAAGAACAGTGCCCTAAAATACTCAGGCCTGTATGTATTTACTATGATCAAAATTCAAGCAAAGCTGAATGTTGTGACTTGCATTCACAATGCAAATCGAGCAAATTCCCCTCTCATTTTGCACAATTTCTTCTGCATTTGCTTTCCCATTTTCTATTGCTTATTCTGATTCTGCTAGTCATACGGAGTGGTAAGCACGGGTGTAGTTGTCTGGGGGTTTGGGCGGTCTTTACTTTTTTAGGAGCAGGGTCCTAGTAGGGTCCCTATGTCTCCAGCATGATACAAGCCAATCAACATGAAAGGGGAGTGTGTTAGCCACTGAGAAGAGTCTTCTAACATGCTTCCTTATTTTTTCCTGCTGATTGGAGCAAATCAGAGTGAAAGGAGGTGAGTCAGCCACTGAGAAGACTCTTCTCAGTAGATAACACTCTCCTTTTTCCTGTTTATTAGCTACTAGGAGTGTCTGTTGTTGTGGGAAAAGGAATTCACAAGGATCTCATTCTCAACTCTGTAGCAAAAAAGGGTGGGGGCGTGGCTGTGGCTAACATGAAGGGACCCTGCACTTCTGAATTTGACACTATGCTACTGGTGGCAAGGCACTATGAAGGACAGTGAAACTCCATACTTCCCCCATCCCTGCTCCACTGAGTATCTTCTTCAGCCACCCTTGTAGCTTCTGAGATTAAAGTGGGCAGCTCCCCTGCATCAAACACATATTTGTTTGCAAGGGCTAAACACTTTTTATATGATAATTAATATATATATATATATTATGGTAAAAAAATCCCTGTATGGATGTGAAAGTTGGACAGTGAAAAAAGCTGATAAGAGAAAATCAACTCATTTGAAATGTGGTGGTGGAGGAGAGCTTTGTGGATACCATGGACTGCGAAAAAGACTAATAATTGGGTGTTAGAACAAATTAAACCAGAACTATCACTAGAAGCTAAAATGATGAAACTGAGGTTATCATACTTTGGACACATCATGAGAAGACATGATTCTTTAGAAAAGATAATAATGCTGGGAAAAACAGAAGGAGGTAGAAAAAGAAGACCACCAAACAAGAGATGGATTGATTCCATAAAGGAAGCCACAGACCTGAACTTACAAGATCTGAACAGTGTGGTTCATGACAGATGCTCTTGGAGGTCACTGATTCATAGGGTCACCATAAGTCATAGTTGACTTGGAGGCACATAACAACAAAACAAAAAGTCCATTGAAATATATAAAGAGTTATGGAACAGCTGTTGCAATTAGTGGTATTGTAAATAAATAGATAAGAATATTGTATTTGTAAAAAAGATTGTTGTATCAAAAGTTTGTGTTTTCTTTTGATATTTGTATGTTTTAAATATGGTTGTTAGGAATATTGATTTCATAAAAGGGGTTGATATGTTATGAATCTGTGTTTTGTGAGATTTTGTAAATTTTGATACCAATAATAAAGTTTTTCTTAAGGAGCTTTCAGGAAGCTGATTCCGCCCCCACAAGTCACCATTCTTCTCCTGTGTTTCTAAGAAATTGCAGCAAATGCACAGGCCTGCAAATGCCATATTAGAATCTCTTAAAGGTAGCTGTGACCACTCCCTTCCTCCACATGATCACAAATCCATAGCTATAGCTAAAATTGCTTGTCATGTCTTTGTGATGCAGCTCATATATCAAAAGTAACCAAATACAGTAACAAACAGTGCAATCCAAACAATGATTGCATCCCACTGTGTTCAATAGCACCTGCTCACAGGAAAGAGTGTGTAGGACTTCACATGTTGCTGTTATGTGCCTTCAAGTCGATTACGTCTTATGGTGACCCTATGAATCTGTGACGTCCAATAGCATCTGTCGTGAACCACCCTGTTCAGATCTTGTAAGTTCAGGTTTGTGGCTTCCTTTATGGAATCAATCCATCTCTTGTTTGGCCTTCCTCTTACTCCCTTCTGCTTTTCCCAGCATTATGGTCTTTTCTAGTGAATCAGGTCTTCTCATGTGTCCAAAGTATGATAACCTCAGTTTCATCATTTTAGCTTCTAGTGATAGTTCTGGTTTAATTTGTTCTAACACCCAATTATTAGTCTTTTTCGCAGTCCATGGTATCCGCAAAGCTCTCCTCCACCACCTCATTTCAAATGAGTTGATTTTTCTCTTATCCACTTTTTTCTCTATCCAACTTTCCATCCATACATAGAGATTGGGAATACAATGGTCTGAATGATCCTGACTTTAGTGTTCAGTGATACATCTGTGCATTTGAGGACCTTTTCTAGTTCTCTCATAGCTGCCCTCCACAGTCCTAGCCTTCTTCTGATTTCTGGACTATTGCCTCCATTTGGGTTAATGACTGTGCCAAGGTATTGATAATCCTTGACAAGTTCAATGTCCTCATTGTCAACTTTAAAGTTACATAAATCTTCTGTTGTCATTACTTTAGTCTTCTTGATGTTCAGTTGTAGTCCTCCTCTTGTGCTTTCCTCTTTAACTTTTATCAGAATTCATTTCAAATCATTACTGGTTTCTGCTAGTAGTATGGTATTGTCTGCATATCTTAAATTATTGATATTTGTTCCTCCTATTTTCACACCTTCATCTTGGTCCAATCCCGCTTTCCGTATGATATGTTCTGCATATAGATTAAACAAATAGGGTGATAAAATACACCCCTGTCTCACACACTTTCTGATGGGGAACCAATTGGTTTCTCCATATTCTCTCCTTACAGTAACCTCTTGTCCATAGTATAGGTTGCACATCAGAACAATCAGCTGCACATAGGGTTGTGCTATACAGCTTCAGTTCCAAGCGTATGTACTAAGTAATAAGACCTATCCAAGTCAGTGTGGTCAGTAACATCATACATTGTGAGATAAAGCATCTTTACCACCGTCAAGGAGTGGCTTGACTAAAATGATTAAAATCAAAGGCCCATGATACTGTTAAACACCACAACGATGAGGAACCCACTCCAATTTCCCCTACCCCTAAAATCTGTCTAAAAGTTTCACATGGGCATAATGTTGCCAACTCAGTTCCCAGTCTTGGAGCCCACAGAGAGCAACATGTTCCTTATTTGCCATAGTGAAGAACTATAACCTTATAATGCAATGCCCTTAAGAATGTTAAGCATATCCCTTGCTATTCTGAGTCTGTTAATCAGTGGATTCCTAGCTACCATGAAGACAACACTGTTGTACTAATTCAACAGCACAGCAAAAGAAGGATGACATGGATTCCAAAGACTGTCACCAGGTCATCGGATTATTGCAAGGATGTAATTAGCGCAGTCCACCTGAGCTAATTTGTAGGCTGGGAAAATGCATTTCCAGCCAAAGACAATAAATAACATCCAACCACAGTAGGGCCGCACTGTGGACCAGGCTGTATCATCCATTGCCGCTAGTATGGACACCTAAAGGGCATGTGAATCAGAAAAGCCAAGCGAACTATGCTGAGTTATTTGAAAACAGTGGTCTATTCTGGGCCTTGTGAAAATTGTCTAGCCTCACCTCAATGCTTCTGTCACAAACGGCATTTCTATTTCCAGCTGTATGGTGAATATTTCACCTATCCTTTGCTTTCAGGCATGCCTGACAACAGTGTCTCTTTTGTGATGTGCACTATTGGCAAGAATTCTGAAGGCATGTACTTGTCTTTGGCTTGTTTTATATATACTTATGTTAAAAGAGAATAACCTTTTGAGTGTTTTGCAATTGATCAGAAGACTATTATCAAACTGAATGCTGCTGATTGGTAAAAGGGTTCATGTGTACCTACTTGCCAGCTGCTTTTAATTCCAGGTCCTGAGATCGATCCATTTTGGTATGTGGGGCGTGGCGTTCGACCAATTGGCCGGTTTGGGAAAAGGCAGCTGAAGTTTGGTCAGAACAGCCTGAGGTCTGGGAGCAGCAGCTTGGGCCTGATATTGACTGCTTTACGGGCACAAGAAGCACTGGAACCAGATGACGACAACTGGTGACTTGGTCCCTGTTTGTTATCCTCTCTAGAAACAAACTTTCTTTTCTCACTTTTAAGCGCCATCTCCTTTCTACACACGCATGCTGATTTGCCTGGCTTTCATTTGCTGTCCTGTATTTATATCATGTGCGAATGACATGTACTTCTATTCAAAATTGTAGTGCCCAATTATAAGAAGCTGTTTTGATTCAGAATTGTATGCCACTATCTGTTCTGGACAAGCCATTTTTGCTTCCTAAAGATGTGTGCCCCAATCCAGAGATTCTTATGAACGGCAGTTGTACGTGCACAAGGATTTGCAGGTGCATATCTATCAAGCAGATGGTTCATGCTGATTAACTGTTTGTGAGGAAAACAAGAGCATGGATTCAGTTCCACTCACCACCCCATTACCTCAAGTAGGAGACCAGAGATATCAGGGTTGACCATGGCAGCTATTTGGATAAGAGACGTGTATGCTGGTGCAATGCAGCATCTGTCACAATGGGCACATTAGAAACTAGAAGTTGGAGATTTGACCCAATGCAGCACCCATTTGTATGCACAGAACACATTGATCACCCATGCTAAACTGGGACAACTATTATGATTGCTCAGCCAAAGATGTGTGCTTGAAATAAGTTGTATAAAATCATGTGAAGGTCACTATTAAAAATATGTGAAAGGTGAACTTTTGTTTGTTGTTAATACTGTAACCAATACAGCAGCCTTCACCAGTCTGGTGCCCTCCAGGTGTTTTGGGCTCCATCCAGCTTCTGTCAGCCCTAGCCAGCACATCTAAAGAGAGGCAGTGGAGCTGGTTACAGTTTAGGGCAGCAGAGTGGGAGGTGGACAGATCTGGCTGTTGGAGTTTAATCCACTGGGAAGTTTCACTTTGCAGGCCTCAATAAAACCAACAGGAGGTGTGAAGAGCTCTTCCATTTATTTCAATAAGGCCTGCACAGAAGAACTTCTCAGCAGATTGTGTTTGTGTCCCCATGTTAGTTAGTGGGAAGGGAAGTACCATTTGGATGTTCTACCTCAAGCATCAACATTCATGGGAAGGAGATCCGAGGCAACATGGTGGTCACTTGGGGTGTGGGATACTGACATGCTCAGATCAGTGGCAGGGCTAGTCCAGGGATTAACAGAGGGACCACTGGGGGTAAACAGAAAAATATGTTTGAGGAGCATATTGTACTTGGTGTATTGGGCTGCAGTCAAGTTCTGTTTGACACTGATATTTCTTTAGGGCACGTCAGGAAGTAGTGCCCGGTTAATACAGTTCTCTACCATATCATGCTAGGAATGTATAAACAGCAGGTTCATCTACTACTAGAGCACATACTGTATTGTAATAGCTGGCCTTAAAACTCATACATCTTTTCAGCAACATATATACAAATCCAAACATATTGAATACATTACATGTTTTCTGAATCACTCAGGGCCCCTAAAAGCCATGTTTTCCCACAAATCATTTGTTTTACTCTCATATCATTTCTCTTGACAATAATTCCTGGCAAGAATGCAGATAACCACAAGGAAAGCATTAAGTTCCACTCAGACTGAATCTTATTATCTTAACTTGTTTAAACCATTAAAATATTTTTCATTTATATATATAAAAATCTAAATATAAATATTAACACTAAGGATTGAAATCACTGGATGACAAAATAATTCTTTGTGTGCTATAACTTATACATTTTTATGGTTTTCTTTAAAACAGTAACTTTAATCTTTGCACATTTGGCACAGGTAAACCGTTGTAAAAATTGAAATGCCGTACAGCAGGCAAGGATTTGTAGTGGTTGTTTGTTGTTTGCAATGTCTACAAGTACACATTTTGTCAAAGAAGACTGGATAGTTTAACATTTGAACACAGTAGTTGCTTTTCATGCCTCTTATGGAAAACATTCTATTCCAAACTCAGTTTTGTTTTATATCACACCAACAGAACAAAAGGCAAAGAGTTATCTATCAAAATTAGTCATGTAGGATTGAATATTACATACACAATATTAGCTAATAATATCATTGGACAAATATGTAGACCAGCCATCATTACTGATATTTCATTAACACACAGACCTGCAGAAACAAGAATCTGGGGATGTATCTTGGACAAGTACAGAAAAAATCATGTGAATTAAAACAGACACAGTTATATTAGACCCCCTATTTTAATTAAGAAGCTTTTATTAGATCATATAGTATATGGATTTTTGTATACTGCAGACAAAATTCTGCCATCTGAATAATCAAGTTTTATAAAACTTAGTAGGAATTTCATGCATGTATATAATGGCATCATTTTGTCTGCAGAATAAAAAAGTGAATCGGACAGGAATTTTAGATAAGGGCCTAGGAATACACAAACCTAAAAGAAATTAATGAATCTAACATTGCTGCAGGTACATACTTGGGCAGTGCAATCTTAAGCTTGTTTACTCAGAAGTAAGTCACATTAAGCTCAGTGGGGCTCACTCCCTAGGAAGTGTGGTTAGGATTGCAAACAGAATCTCTTGTTATAACCACCCTCCCATTCTTACAATTAAGGAGTAGTGAAGGTCTTTCTAGCCTTTTAATGCATGCTTATGGGTGTAGCAGGGGTTCTAATGTTTTAGCAATTGTCAGCCTAGAACCTGGGTTGCTAGGTGTATAAGGATTATCTGAGACAGAGCATGAGCCTGCAATCTTATACACATTCGTCTGACCACTGTAGGGCTTGCAGTAACTATATGCTATTCAGACACATAATGCGCCCAGTGTTGCTGCCTGAATTTCAGCTCACACATTCAACTGAATCAACTGATAAAGCCACAAAATGATTCTGGTCCAACATCAGTCTTTGCCAGCCAGTCAACTACATGGAGCAGAAAATAACCAGTACATACTTAAGGAGCTCATGTGTCTAGATCGGGGGGATTGAAAGCACTGAAATAGGCCCATCCATTGAAATTATAACTATCTGGAGAATACTGTGATTCAAAAAGTCGCTTCCTTCCACACACTTTAGTGGGAATCAAAGGAACATTATTACTTCCAGTGAAATAAGCTATCAAAATCTGATCCTTAAACTGCAAATACACACTTCTAAAAGTTTGTGTTTATATATAGATATTTCCATAAACAGAGTGATCACCTACACTTTATGACTAGCTCACTTTTGTAACTGGAGATGGAGTGAATGTGCATTAATTTGAATGTTACATATTAGGAAAGGCTTCCAAGTCCTGGGCCAGTTCTAGGTTAGGATTGGTTTCAGCGGCATGTGCCATTTCTTGAGGACAGAAGAGATTTCTAATTCATCTAGGTGAAAGTTTGCCTATCAAGCAGACATGAGGTGCTTCCAGACAGGAGTTTATTGTAGAATCAGTGCTGCTCATGCACATAAGCTTTCTCCAGCATCTGACATTGTTATCATCAAAATGTCAGCCTGTACTTTTTAACATTTAAATCCAGTTTTCCTTTACCATGGAAAATCCAATGTAAAAATAACCCATTGTACATCCACAACCATTGTTGACACGGAAGCTCGTTAGCCCATTTTGGGGCTGAGCGTTGGATGTGGTGATATTTTGATGGGTGGCTTCTACCACCACATCCCTATTATGTTTTTATATTATTTACTGTTTATTCAATTTATATCCCACCCTTCCTCTCAAAGTTGCCCAAGGCAGCACAACCTAGCCATTTTGTTTCTGGTGGTCAAACAATACAAGTGTGCCTATTTGCACAGATTGCCACATGCTGAAGTCATTTCTGAATTCCAACAAACTGGTTTGGAGGACCTGTTATCTCAAGGTCTTCAAACAGTACATGTAGGGAATTACCTCAGAGATTGTAAGTGCAGTACATACAGTACATTTTTAATATGGAGGTCTTTTGATCAGAATGTCAGTATTTCATTGCTGTTGTGGCTCTTTGGATGGGGGAACCACATGGTTATGCTGCTAATGGTTACAGGGGCCTACAGGGTATTTGTAATGGTTTTAGATATTGCCATTCACCCCAGCCAAATCAAATAGCAGATCAATTTAGCTAAATATCACTCTTGCGCAAGACCTCAGGGTTTTTTTTAAATTATTTTTTAAAAACCTCTCTATGAAAGCCGTTATTTTGCCTGTTGTGAAACATGGTATCTAAGGGCTGGTAACATTTGCTCTTGCACACTTCTGGTGATTTTTTTTAAAAGTGCATGGAAACAGGTACAGAAATACACGCACACATGCCCAGAATGGAAAAGGATAATGGAGGGTGGGGGGCAGCGGTTGATGGAGGGGTAAAAAGCATGGCTACATTCCATTGAGCTCTGCCCACTTATGTGGATGGCTAACAGATGAATAAAAACAAATACCCGTAACTGAAAAAATGAATGTGTGGAAGCTAATGTTTCAATAGCACACACACAAAACCCAGATCTGAACTACCTTTTCGTGATCTAAAGCCCGTATCTGGAAGCATCCATATCTCCTCTTAGATATATTTTATGACACTCATATGGTGCCTAGCAGAGTATGCCAGCACAAATGGAAAAATGGCTTTCCCTCCCATTCGACCTCCCCACTGGCCATCCCTTTCCACAATGCATCTTATTGCTCAACAATACATATGACTATGACTGTGTGAACAGTAAGGAGCCAGCAAATCTGGAAGACAGGATGGGTGACTTGAGTTTTTCCTTGACCATCACATGAGACATTGACACTAATGGATGAATTAAGAATACAAAACATACTGTATTTTAAAGACAACATTGTTGTTGTTGTTATGTGCCTTCAAGTCAATTACGACAACATACTTCAGTACAATAGACAATAGGGTGCGTGAAGTGCATCTTAAAACATGGAGCCTTGCTTATATGAAACTCAGCGTCCTTTCTGGAGTCTCATGAGAACTTTAAGGCAGAGTTTCCAACAGCAGACCACAATGCTGAAGACTTGAACGGCTTTCTCAGTGAGGTATCGAAGCAAAGCCCTATTACTGAGGCATTGTGAGTTCTTGAGGGTCCATTTTTATTGGACGTATACAATGGCTGTTATATAAAGGCACTCAAGTGTGCAGCCTTAGGCAGTGTGTTAATGGCAGTAGAACTGGATAATCCTAGTACATTACAGCAGACCCTATAGTTGGTTCCTAAAACAGAAAAGATAGAATTAAATTAATATTTGATCTTAAAAATGAAATAATATAAAAGCTGCAAAACGTCTGACAGGCAACTGTTCAATGCATGGAGCTAGACTATTTACAAACCCAATGCTCCAAAGTTCAAGTTCTCTTCATTATCTAGGCCTTCCTTCCTCCAACATCCCCCCAGAATACCCCTTTTTCAGGCCTTCTACCAGCTTCCATTGGCTCCCCTTCCTCCAGGTTGTACTTCCCCAGCAGACCCCCGACTGAGCCGACTGGGTCCCAGGTCTGCCACGGCTAAGCCAGGATGAGGGCTTCTACCAATGTACCTGGCTGAGCCAGGACCCAGCCAGCTCAGCTGGGGGTCCATCATATGCAACTCCCCTCAGCCCAGCATAAATTGCAGTTGGATTGCACCCTAAGCCTTTGTTTAGTCCTTACCATCAAATCCTTGGCAGTGCTTTCTCTCTCTCTTTTTGTTCTTTGTGACAGAGATCCTTGGAGCATAAAATTCCTGTTAAATGTTCTAACAGGTGCAACTGGAAAAGCATCCATGTTTTCACCTGAAAAAGATTTGTCAGCAGTTTCATCCATGCTTGAATTCAACAGAATGATGAAAGAGGCAAAATGTGTAGCTAGCTTCTGCAAAAGACTGAGGGCAGATTCAAATATTCCCTGGCTGATACAGTGTATCAGCCTTCCCCAATCTGGTTCCCTGAGATGTTCCTCCCATCAGCTCCATCCAGTGGGGGCCAATGTTCACGGATGATGGGAGCTGCAGTCTGTAACATCTGGAAGACACTGGTTTGGGAAGGTTGCAGTATGTCTTCTGAACAACGGACTGCACTACTACAGTTTTCATATGGGGGATCTCGTGTTGAAAGTGCACTGGGTAATTTTCCAGGCTTCCCTCTGAAGTGCTAAGCTTTGGTGGTGGTAGAAAGAGATACTTTCAAGCAAGGTCTGACTTGTATGCCAAGCAGAGAATGTTCTGCCTCAGGCAATGGTGCAAGCCATATATATTACTGCTTATGCCACTGCAGGTAAAACCAATTAATACAAATGGCATGTTTGTAGTATAATATTGAAGAAGAAATTTATACTGAAATGAAAAAGATAGTGGTGCTTGGAGGTGGTAATGGGCTTAATGTGGGTCAATAAACTGAGACTGAATCCTGAAAAGACAGAGGTGTTATGTGTCCAGAGTTCTCATGTTTGGGAGGTCGGGAGATGGCTTGTTCTGCACACCCCTGGAAGGAGCAGGGTTGCAGCTTGGGAGTACTCCTGGATCCCACATTGTCACTGGAGGCTCAGGTGGCCTCAGTGGATAGGAGTACCTTTTTCCAGCTCCTGATGGTTCAACAGCTTCAATCCCTTTTGGATAGAGATGACTTGGGCACAGTATTCCATGCTCTGGTAACTTCCATATTGGATTATAGAAATACGCTCTGTGTGGGGCTGCCCTTGAAGATGAGTCGGAAGCTACAGCTGGTCCAAAATGCAGAAGCCAGATTACTGGCAGGGGTTCTCTTTAGATCTCATATAACTCCTGTTTTAAAACAGCTGCATTGGTTGCCAGTTCATTTTTGGGCTTCTTTAAGGTGCTCATGTTAGTGTTTAAAGCCTTAAATGACTCAGATCCCAAATATCTGAAAGACCGCCTCCTTCCCTACAGATCCTCTTAGGTGTTGAGATCAACAGAGGAGGTCCTTTTGGTAGTTCCGCCACCCTCAGAAGCTTGGGGGTAGTGGCCTGAAAGAGGGCATTCGTTGTGGCGGACCTAAGGTGGGGAACTCCCTCCCCATCAAGGTGTGTCTGGAAACTTCATTGTACAGTTTTAGGCGAATGCTAAAGACACACCTCTTTACCCTAGCCTTCGACACTTGAGACATGTACTTTTAAGACCCATCCTATTTGGGGATTTTAGGTTGCTTTTAATTTTTTTTAACGTATTTTAAAATTGTTGTAACCCACCTTAGGACCTTTGGGTGAAGGGCAGGTAATAGATGATGATGATGATGATGATACATATGGAAAAAACTGGAAATTTGGCATGGGGGTGGAAAAAACCATTTCAAAATTATTTCTGTCTGAGAATGATCAGAGGAATTATTTTATACATCAGAATTGCTCCTGCTAACTTTTACTCATTTGCAGTGCAGCCCTATATGTGTCTACTCAGAAGACAGGACTGCTGAATTCAAAAGGACCAGGTAAGTGTGCATAGAATTGAAGCCTTAAAATGTTTTCTGTTTCTGACAACATGGTTATTTATTTTTAACCAGGCTTCAAAATGTCCAGACAATTAACTTCAATAATAAACTCATAGTATAATTTTTCATTGTTCCTAAGTTGGTAATATTGCTTGTTGTAGTTTGATAATATGTACTATAGAATAAAAACAAGCATATTATATTTTCAATGTTTTTCATTACCTGTCACTGGTGGAGCTGGAAGTTTTCGTCTCTGCTGTCTGGATGTGTCTATTGTGTGCATCTATGGGATGAAAAATAATCCCACAGTATTAGTACATAATTAGTTCATAACAGAACCGATACTTACCAGTACTGAACCCAGCCCAACTCTAGCCCAATGCAGCTAGTCAAATGCAACACCTAGTGATGTGGATTGAGGACTGCATTAACCATCTGCATTAACAAGCACATCTGGCCGGCTTAATGAGGATTCCATGCGCACTGTGACATCACATATTGATGGGCATCTGTACCAGCACTGGCCCTGCAGATGAGAGCCTGCTTTGCTACACAGATCTTGCTGGGTTGGTGGGGTGGGTGCTGGTTAATTTTTCTCACCTGGTTTGTATGCTGTTGGTCACGTTTTCTCATCAGGTGAACACATGGAGCTACATTCAAGCCTGCTACCATTAGCGCTGAAATTCTGCTCTCAATATCTGAAATCTTAAAATAAATAATACATTTAATAAAAGTGAAAGAGAATAAGAAGAATAAAAAGATTTAGATTTCTGTTCAATCTGGACATTTTAACGCCTAGTAATATTGTTGTTGTTATGTGCCTTCAAGTCGATTACAACTTATGGCGACCCTATGAATCAGTGACCTCCAAGAGCATCTGTCGTGAACCACTGTGTTCACATCTTGTAAGTTCATGTCTGTGGCTTCCTTTATGGAATCAATCCATCTCTTGTTTGGCCTTCCTCTTTTTCTACTTCCTTCTGCTTTTCCCAGCATTATTGTCTTTTCTAGTGAATCATGTCTTCTCATTGTGTGTCCAAAGTATGATAACCTCAGTTTCATCATTTTAGCTTCTAGTGATAGTTCTCGTTTAATTTGTTCTGACACCCAATTATTTGTCTTTTTCATGGTGCATGGTATGCGTAAAGCTCTCCTTCACCACCACATTTCAAATCAGTTGATTTTTCTCTTATCTGTTTTTTTTGCTGTCTAACTTTCACATCCATACATAGAGATCGGGAATACCATGGTCTGAATGATCCTGACTTTAGTTTTCAGTAATACATCTTTGCATTTGAGGACTTTTTCTAGTTCTAGCCTAGTAATATATACATACAAAAACCATGAAATTTTGTTTCACCTATAAATGTGAGTGAATACATAGCATGGTGTGTGTGTTTTAAAAGACAAAGAAGAAAGTGTTTGTCATATTAGATTCATTTTAAGATGTGCCTGGGAGAACATACTCCGGCCCTAGTAAGGGGATTTTTGGGGGCCCCAATTAACATAGTGACGGGTAATGGGAGGTATGGTGTTGGGAGGAGAACGTGCCAGGTAAGGGGAACTCGTCCCAGACAAGTTGTGTCTGTGCCTTGTTCCGGTTCTCCTCATATCCACCGGATTGTTGGTTGTACTGTCAGCCAGCCATCAGATCTCCAGGTGCTGCTCTTAAATGCTAGATCGGTTGCTAATAAAAACTCCCTTATCCACGATTTGATCGTGGAGAAAGGGGCCGATCTTGCGTGTATTACCAAAACCTGGGTGGGCGAGCAGGGAGGAGTTGCTCTCTCCCAGCTTTGCCCACCTGGGTACTCGGTGCAGCACTGTGGTAGATCTGAGGGCCGGGGAGGTGGGGTTGCTGTGGTCTATAGGAGTTCTTTCTCCCTCACCAAGCACCGTGTCCAGACGGCGACTGGTCTGGAATGTCTTCATCTTGTGCTGGGCCAAGGAGACAGACTGGGAATACTGTTGGTGTACCGCCCACCTTGCTGCCCAACAGCTTCCCTAGCTGAGCTGACAGAGATAGTCTTGGAGGTGTTGTTGGGGTCCCCCAGACTCGTGGTACTGGGGGATTTCAACATCCATGCCGAGGCTGTCTTGCTCGGGGCGGCTCAGACTTCATGGCCTCCATGACAACCATGGGGCTGTCTCAAATTGTTACTGGCCCAACACATGTATCAGGACATACTCTTGATCTGATCTTCGCCACTGGTCATGGAGATGGTGATCTGAAGGTGGGGTATTTTTCATCTACTCCATTGTCATGGACAGATCATCGCTTGCTGAGTTTTAGACTCACGACAGCCCTTTCCCTCTGCAGAGGTGGGAGACCTATTAAGTTGGTCCGCTCCCAGAGGCTTATGGATCCTGAAGCTTTCCAGAGGGCTCTGGGAGTTTTTCCGGCTGATAGCACTGGTGCTCCTGTCGAGGCCATGGTTGATCTGTGGAATACGGAGATGACCTGGGCCATCGACATGATCGCTCCCGCGCGCCCCCTTCAGTGCCGAACTCATACAGCACCGTGGTATACCCCGGAGCTGAGAGTGATGAAGCAAGAGAGAAGGAGGCTAGAGTGCAGGTGGAGGCGAACTCCTGACGGATGTAATCATTCCTTGGTAAGTGCTTCCACTAAGTTGTACATAAAAGCAGTTAGGGCGGCAAAAAAGTCTTATTTTGCTACCACCATTAGATCATCCCTTTGCCGCCCAGCAGAGCTTTTTAGGGTGGTACGAGGGCTTCTACATTCTGGCTCTCATGATACTAAGGAAACATCGGAAGCCTGCTGCAACAAACTTGTGGAGCACTTCCAGGATAAGATTGCATGCATCCGTCGGGACTTAGACTCTGATGTTATGACAGATGAATCCATTGAAGTGTCCAGAGCGCGGTCTTGTCCTTTATTATTGGATGAATTTCAGTTGGTGCAGCTCGAGGAAGTGGACAAGGTGCTTGGAATGGTGTGGGCGACCACTGTTGGCAAGTAAAGGGTTCCTGAGAGTATTTTTTCCATGGCAGAGTTACAAGGCCAAGACGCTCAGAGTCCATGCAGATCTCAAGGACAAGTATCCAAGGCAACCAGCTGGCCTTATCTATAGGACTTGGCAGATCTGGCCAGTTGGTGTGGGGGTCGAGGAGTTTGTACAGAGAGAGCTTGTGATATATTGTCAGTAAAGTGACTCTTAAAACTTATTGCTTGTCTGGCTCATTGCTTCAACTGGCATCTAGCCTGTCACTATACTGTTCTGCATCCTGGGCATCTGCTTGCGCCAGATCCAACATCCAACAAGTGGTAGCAGAGGATGGTTACCTGGTGCTGATGGTTCCCTGGTGCTGATGGTTCCCTGGTGCTGAGGATTGCAGAAAAGCGGCAGAGAAAAGCCAGAACTGCAGACCAGTGAGTAAAACAGCAGAGAGACGGAGAAACCGAAAGCTGAGCTGAAAGCTGTGAGAGAGCCGTGGGGGAAAAAAAAACCTGACTGAAGGACGGAGGTGAGAAGCTCTAATTACAAAGGCAGTGAACTGTGAAAAGTGAAAGTATGTCTGTTACGTTATCGGCCGGGATTCCCTTGGAAAGGCTGACAGGGAAAAATTTTGGCACTTGGAAACAGAGAATGCAGGCTTTTCTAGTGAAAGAAGACCTGTGGAAAGCTATCGCAGAAGACCCACCCGCCGGGGTGCCTATTCCAGCAGATTGGAGAAGGCTGGATGAAAGGGCAAAGGCATTAATTGTTCTTGCTATTGATGATTCTCAATTACTGCACGTTTGTGACGCAGTAACAGCAAAAGAAACTTGGGACACTTTGAAAAATATTCATGTGAAAAAGACTGCCAGTTCTAAAATATATCTTGCCAGAAGATTGTATCAGATGCGCTTATCTGACAATACAACCATGTCAGAGCACTTATTGGAGATGAATAGACTATTTGATGAATTGACAGAACGTGAAGTTGAACATTCTCAAATGCAAAAAGTGTATATCACATTATCTTCACTAGATTCAAGTTATGATAGTCTGGTGAGCTCTATGGAAGCAATGGACGATGCAAATCTCAATATGGATTATATAGAGGGAAAACTTTTACAAGAGTATCAAAGAAGGCAAGAAATGGCAAAGCAGGAAAGGACTGAGTCTAAACACAACATGGGAAAGCTGAACAACAGAGCTGAACAAGAGAGACTGTATGGACAAAAGGCATGTTATTTTTGTGGTTCCACGCAACATCTTCAAAAGAATTGTGAAGCAAGAAGAAGAGAAAAAGGAAGAAAACCATGTGTACAGGTGATCTATGCTAGTAAGAATAAGCAATGTATTAACAATGAGCAGGGAAATAAATGTAATGATGTATGGGCTCTTGACAGTGGGGCTACAAATAGCATAATCAAAGATAAATCAATGTTTCATACATTTTGTGACGTAGAGGATCATGTGATAATGGCTGATGGAACTAAGAAACTTATCAAAAGTAGGGGTACAGTGAAATTAGCAGGTTTTAATATGATTATGACAGATGTGCTGTTTATTCCTGACATTGAATGCAACATTATGGCTGTGTCAAAACTCAATGAAATGGGGTTCAATGTGATGTTCAAAAGGGGTTCAGTTCATATTATGAGAGGAGAAAAAATATTCATGAAAGGGATAGTAAAGGAATCATTGTTCTACCTAAACTTGAAACAAACAAACCATATACGCATGTGTGTTAATGAGAAACCCCATAATGATTGTGTACATTTATGGCACAGAAAATTGGGCCATATAGGATATGAAAATGTGGTGAAAACAACAGAGAATAGTAATGATGTGAAGTTAAGAAACTGTGGAAAATATGTAGACTGCAATGTGTGTAAACAAACTAAGGCAGTTGTGGCTGCAAAGAACAAAGAAGCCATGCCTAGTACTGATGCACCTTATCAGTTAATACACGTGGATTTAGTGGGGCCATTTCAACCTACTCAGGGGGGTGCAAGATATTTCCTGACAATAGTTGATGATTTTTCAAAATTCTGCACTGTTTATTTACTAAAAGCTAAAAGTGAAGCTGCAGAGAAACTGAAAAGATTTATTACAAAAATTGAAGTGCAGTTTGGTGTCAAAATACAGAGAATAAGATCAGATCAAGGAGGAGAGTTCTTAGGACACTCTTTTACTGAATACTTGGATAAAAGAGGAATAAAACAGGAGTTAACAGCCCCTTATAGTCCACATCAAAACGGATTAGCTGAACGTTGGAACAGGTTACTTCAAGACTCAATGAGAGCAATGCTGTGTGACTCATTTTTAACACACAGTTTCTGGGGAGAGTGTGTTCTGTATTCAGCATATATTCAAAACAGAATATTTCATAAGGCAAATGGAATGTCTCCTTATGAAAAATTGTATGACAGAAAACCCAGATTAAAACATTTGATTAGGTTTGGAGCAGAATGCTGGGTACATGTTCCCAAAAGTAAAAGGACAGGGAAGCTGCAAAGGAGAGCAGACAAAGGGTTCATGCTAGGATTTGAAAACACGTATTACAGAATATGGCTGCCAAAAAAAAGGTCTGTGGTGTTAAGCAGAAGTGTGCAAGCAATAGAGCAGGATTGGGAAGATAAAACATATGTGGAGTTGGGAAACACTGAAGTTAGTAATGAACAAGAACAGGCAGACACAGTACCAATAAAACAAGAAGAAACAGGCAGCAGTAGTGAATCAAGTTCTAGCTCTGAGAGAGAAACAAAGGAATCGCCTGACACAGACACAGACACTAAGGCAGAAATACAACCACGCAGATCAGAGAGAACAACAAAAGGTATTCCACCTGTTAGATTTAAAATAAATTCTATTAAACATATAGACTTCAGTAACTGGAAAAAGTGGGATGATGGAAATCATGAAGAGTAATGAAATGTAATAAAATTGATGCTGAGATTCTAATGCAATCTAGTAACTGTATTACAAATGATGCTGATGTAAACTGAAGAAAAAGAAATGTATCATGTGGAGAAAATGATATAAGTAAATGCAAGAAATGTAAATGTAAATGACATGAAAAGAAGTGAAAATGTGAATCTGTAACATAATCTGAAATGTATTGTTGAAATGTGATATAATGTGTGAAATGCTAAGCAAGAAGGCTATGGAAAAAATAGGTGGGGGAATGTTGGCAAGTAAAGGGTTTCTGAGAGTATTTTTTCCATGGCAGAGTTACAAGGCCAAGACGCTCAGAGTCCGTGCAGATCTCAAGGACAAGTATCCAAGGCAACCAGCTGGCCTTATCTATAAGACTTGGCAGATCTGGCCAGTTGGTGTGGGGGTCGAGGAGTTTGTACAGAGAGAGCTTGTGATATATTGTCAGTAAAGTGACTCTTAAAACTTATTGCTTGTCCGGCTCATTGCTTCAACTGGCATCTAGCCTGTCACTATACTGTTCTGCATCCTGGGCATCTGCTTGCGCCAGATCCAACATCCAACAACCACGTCTGCTCTGGACCCTTGCCCATCTTGGCTAGTGAAGACTAGCAGGGCTGTAACCGCTGGCTGGGCCAGGGAGGTAATAAATGCCTCCTTGAGAGAGGGAGTAGTCCCTGGTAGTCTCAAGGAGGCAATAATAAGACCTCTTTTAAAGAAACCTTCTCTGGACCCAGATGTTTTGAACAACTACAGACCGGTGGCAAATGTCCCTTTTTTGGGCAAGGTTCTGGAGCGGGTGGTTGCCAGCCAGCTCCAGGCGCTTTTGGATGAAACCGATAATCTGGATCCGTTTCAATCCGGTTTTAGGTCCGGTTTTGGCACTGAAACAGCCTTGGTCGCCCTGTATGATGACCTTTGTCGGGAGAGGGACAGGGGGAGTGTGACTCTATTGATTCTCCTTGATCTCTCAGCGGCGTTTGATACCATCGACCATGGTATCCTTCTGGGGAGGCTCGCGGAGTTGGGAGTTGGGGGCACTGCTTGGCAGTGGCTCTGCTCCTACTTAGCGGATTGTCGCCAGAAGGTAGTGCTTGGGGAACATTACTCGACACCCTGGACTCTCCATTGTGGAGTCCCTCAGGGGTCGGTTTTGTCCCCCATGCTTTTCAACATCTACATGCAGCCTCTGGGTGCGGTCATCAGGAGTTTTGGAGTGCGTTGCCATCAGTACGCTGATGACACGCAGCTCTACTTCTCCTTTTCACCTTCCACAGGTGAGACTGTTGATGTGCTGAACCGTTGCCTGACCGCGATAATGGACTGGATGGGAGCTAATAAACTGAAACTCAATCCAGACAAGACTGAGACACTGTTGGTGAGCTCTTTCCCTGCTCAGATGGTGGATGCTTATCCTGTTCTAGATGGGGTTACACTCCCCTTGAAGGAACAGGTTCGTAGTTTGGGGGTCCTTTTTGACCCTTCCTTGTCGCTCGAGGCTCAAGTGGCCTCGGTGGCACGGAATGCGTTTTACCACCTGCGCTTAGTAGCCCAACTACGCCCCTATCTGGACAGTGATGATCTCGCCTCGGTTGTTTACGCTCTGGTAACTTCTAGACTGGATTACTGTAACACGCTCTACGTAGGGCTGCCCTTGAAGACTGTTCGGAAACTTCAGCTAGTGCAAAATGCGGCAGCCAGGCTGTTGACGAGGACCAATCGGTCTGCGCATATAACACCTGTCCTGGCTCGCTTGCACTGGCTACCTATTTGTTTGCGAGCTAGATTCAAGGTGCTGGTGTTGACCTATAAAGCCTTACACGGTGTGGGACCGCAATACCTTGTGGAACGCCTCTCCCGCTGTGAACCTACCCGTTCACTTCGTTCAGTATCTAAGGCCCTCCTCCAGGTACCAACTCACCAGGATGCCCGGAGGACTGTTACTAGATCTAGGGCCTTTTCTGTGGTGGCCCCCGAATTATGGAACAGCTTACCGGAGGAAATACGCCTGGCGCCTACGGTTCTTTCTTTTAGGCGCCAGGTTAAGACCTGGCTATACTCCCAGGCATTTTAATGTTTTAATGTTTAATGCTTTATGTTTAATGTTTTTAGTTTAATGTGTTCCTTTGTTACTGATTTTATTCTATATTGTATTTTAATCTCGTTTTGTACACCGCCCAGAGAGCTATTAGCTATGGGCGGTCTAGAAATGAAAATAAATAAATAAATAAATATTAAATTATTTTGCAGATACTAATTAGGTAGCTGTTCATCTCACCTGGAGCTCTGCATAATGAACTTGTGCTGCTGCTGTTGCCACTTCATCTTCCAGGTCAGCCAACTCTGATTCTGCAGTAATGCTGTTAATTCTGCGTGCTGTATCCTCAAGGTCATTTAGCTGACTCTCCAAGCCATACACACTGCCAGCTGTCAGGTAGACCTAAGGAGTCCAAATACCAGAATCCAGTTAGGTTAGTCTTCATCTGTGGTATCTCTTCAAGCATTAGGATCTCAGATTCCTACTAAAACTGCATTTGCAAAGCTGATGGCGACATTTTGCTATTTATTATTATTATTATTATTGTAGTAGTAGTAGTAGTAGTATCCTATAAAGTGCCTAAAATCAAGGGTGCTGAATACAAGATAAAAATAATAATAAAAGCAGTCTTATAGTTTAAGAGACTGAAATATAAAAGGGGGAGGGAAGGAGAGACTGGTAACGGAGGGAGTAGATCAATCTGGAAAAAGCAGAGCAAAGATAAGGGTTTCCTGAAATCCTTTATGTAAGATGACAGAGCTGGTGGGGAACTTGTGGGTCTTCAGATGTTGCACTCCAACTCCCTTCTTTTCTGACCATTAGCTGCATTGGCTGGGGCTGATGGGGTTGGAGCTCAAAAACATCTGGGAGGCCACAGGCTTCCTGTCTCTGTAACAGAGGAAGGCAGATACCAACTGGGAGATAGTTCTAAAGGAAAAGGACAGTAAAGGGAAATGAATGCAGGTGAGAGATGAAAGTTATGGTCTTGGGTTTAAGGGATGGAAGTCCTGGAAGAGCAAAGATGCTGATAATACATCATATTCTATATTTTTTCTTTCTTCTTAAAGCCACCCAAGGCTTTCTCTGCCTTTTTCAGAATGTCTGAGAGGCCCTCTTATTTTTAACAGAGGAAATGAGTCAGGCAAAACTGTCTAGAGAACCCTATGTTACATTTCAACTTGATGCGTGTCTGGATATGGAAAGAGTGTGGGAGGGAGAGATCTGCATTATTTTTAATTAATTTGATAGCAGTGTAGGTCCTTTCTAACATTCAGTTCTAAAAATCATACCTCAACTACAATTGGGGCCTCTCTCCCAGTGCCAGCTGAAGAGCCTCCAAGTGCTACTATTCAGTTCTTTTTACGAACAAATGAGTTTGGAAAGGCAAAGGTTAGGAAGATAATGTCACTAGAGTTATTAGACAAAATACTTCATAAAATAGGTTCTATTGTCCTGGTCTTTGGTGTGGACTTGAACAGTCCAATGCCCAGTTCTGCCCCAGGTTGCAGGTCTGAGGGCTCTGAAATAGCGATTGAAGCATTTTAAAAAAATAAAAATTTATCAAAAGTTACAAAAAGCCACTCATTCTGCAACCCCTTATTTCTGTAGCATCCAAGCCATTTGTCTCTCCACCCCCTCATCTCTGTACCACTGTAAATGGCTTTGAGTAAAAGCAGGTAAGATGCTTCTGAACACCACACGGGAAAATAAAATAATCTTGAGCAGAATGCTATTGATAGGGATTTGAGAGATAAAGGCAATGGCAGTGGTGATGAAGCCACTCTGAGCAAAAAGGAAAAAAGGCTACTCAGTGAGGGGTAAAGTTGTGGGGGAGGGCAGATGTGGGCACAAGTGTTTTTGTTGAAGGAGATGGAGGGAAGAACAATACCATCCAGCTGCACAACACCAGAAAATGTGACACTATTTAACCATTGCAAGAAATATTGAGAGGGATGAAGGACTCCTCCAGATGACCTATTTATTGAGCATCATCCTGATTCGCTTGCACAAAGCTTACATGGACATTAGATGGCATCTGGCCTTTATTGAGCATCAGCCTGATTTGTTGAAGGAGAGGTTATGTAACAATAAGCATTCATCCTGATTTGCTTGTGGGGTGTTTATATGTCTTCCTGTTAATCCTGGGGTGGGAAACCTAAGGCCCAGCGACCAAAAACAGCCCTCCAAACCTCTTTATGTGGTCTTTGAAACTCTCCCTAGACCATACATCTCACTGGCACACCAAGGATTTTTACCTGGCTGGAATTTATATATTTATTTTTATGTAACAAAATTTACATGCCACTTCATTGTAAGAAAACCTCTAAACGGTTTAGAAGAAACATTAAAATCATCAATAAAAGTTAAAAACAAGTAATTAAAAACATTTCAGAAACAATTAAAGCAGCAGTAACCTAAAAAGAGATTAAAACATATCCTCTACATGTCTGGATAGGCTTGTGGGTGTTGAAGTGAATACAGCAAAGGGCCTTGTCTAATGTCAATAGGCAGAGAATTCCAAAGCGCAGGTGCTCAAGAAATGTGTCCCTGAGCTCTCATAATATCTTTAGCTTGCTTGGATGGAGGGTAGAGTGTGTGTGTGTGTGTGTGGAAAGTAACCTTCTGTTGCTCTTCAAGCTTGGCCCACCAACCACTGGCATGTGGCTCCCAGAAGGTTGCTCAGAAGGGAATGTGGCCTTCAGACTGAAAAATGTTCCCCACCATATCAATCATTTATTCATTCCACCCTTTTAAATGCGTTTTCCTGTCCCTTTTCTGAGCACAAAAAGTCAGATTCTTTTTACAATTGGATTTGTTGTGCCAGGGAAGACAGCATGCTTTAATCCACTTTAATTGTGCAAATCTAAATTTGTACCTAAATACCTTCTGCAAAACACTGATGGCCTGGAGGCACCTGGAGACAAATGTATAAGCTCAAATGTTTCCATTTCGGATGCCAGTGTTGATACAACATTGCTCTGACCCAAGATCATACTGTGCAACAAGGAGGCACTTCCACTTACGCAGGGTGCGTGTGCGTGTGTGCATGCATGCACGTGACCGTATGTCCCTTTTCTGCAGCCCCAGGGCATGCATCATGTATTTCAGATGATACAAAGGGGTTGTTGATAGGAGAGGAATGATGTGCTTTTCATTCACACAGTGGGATATTTGGATCCAAACCCATGATTCAAGATTTGAATATTTTTATGTAACTACAGTGTGAGTAAGTGTGTGATCATAGGAACATCTTCAAAATGACAGATTTTAGTTTAAAGGACATAGCTCTTTAACAAAAAGAGCCTTCCAGGGTTCTAAATTTCACAGGGAACCTCCATGAGTACAGGAGGCTCCCCACTTTGCAAATTCACCCTTGAACTCATGGCGGGCAACTAGGGTGGGGTGGGGGAGCAGAGTTCATTCACTTGTCCTTTCATGTAACTTCATGTGTTTCCTTAATTCCGATACAAGACACCTAAAGAGGGCTTTTGTCCTTCAGTATTTTTTGTATAGATAGCTGCCATTCAACACCAAAGGATCTTTTTTCTGCTTAAGAGCACTCTTATGTCTGGAAAAAGCAAGACTTTCTACAGAATACAGAGCTATACACAAAGTTTTCTGCCACTCTTACATTTTCTTCCAATGCTGTGAGTTGCTCATCAAGTCTGATAGGGTCTGCACCTAATGGAAATTCTCTTTTCCCTTTGTCAGACACATTTGCTGCAAAATCACAAGGACCTGCAGATTCTGCTATGAGTTCCTCTGTTGCATTGATGACTTTTAGGACCTCAGTTGATATGCGGCAGAGAGACACTGCAGAATATTTCTGTAATAAAGAGTAAATAGTTTCACGTTAGAGGGAAGATGCAAAGGTTGTGAAATTGTATTGTTTCTTATCTACACAAAACTTCCAACTTTGTTTTTTCTTATAAGCTCCCCTTTAGCAGCCTTATCTGCTTATGACATGGAACCCTCCATCATTTCTCACAATGCACTTTGCCCACCTAAACAAAAACATACTTGGGTCTCTTGTTCTTTCAGTTGCTCTCTCTAAAGAAGCTGAATGTTGGGAGATTTTTTCATGCAAAAATCTTTTAGTGGATTATTGTGGAAACAGGACAGAACCAGTTTGTGAATCAACACATGTGAAATCAACATGTGAAACTGAGTGAAAATAGACTGATCCATTCATTTCTAATCATACCCACCATCTTCCCTGGTCTTGAAGTTGATTAGGGCTTTGAAGAATAGACAGGGAGGTTAGTCAACAGAACTGCAGCGGCTGGAAGCCTTGGTGAAATCTATTCTCACCAGTTATCTGTATTGCTCACCAAGCCACCAGGTATGAAGCACCCAACCCAGGGCACAGCCTTCAGATCACATTTGAATATGTGGCCATTCTCTTTATGCACTCATGGACGAGCACCATAATTTATAGCCATAGATTACACATGGTAAGGCCACAAGTGGACCTTATGTTTTCCCAGGTTTTCAAGAGTTTGAGAAACTCTTTTAACACTGAGCTGCTATTTTATTCAGCACTCAAAAACAAAAACCAGATATAAATAAAAGAAATAAATAGTACCAAGAACAGTTTATTTCATATACAACATAATCAGGTTCCAATGCATTTTGAGCTATATATGAGGGAGCTGGAAGGAACTGGCTCTCTGTCATGGGAGATAAACAAATTGGTATGTACATGAAAAAATGTTAGCTTATTGAAGCTCTCTCCTCATTGAGACAGTCAGCTTCAAGTTTTGTTACTTGCAAACTGTTGTTTCCCCCCTTCAAGTCGATCCCGACTTATGGCGACCCTATGAATAGGGTTTTCATGGTAAGCAGTATTCAGAGGTGGTTTACCATTGCCTTCCTCTGAGGCTGAGAGGCAGTGACTGGCCCAAGGTCACCCAGTGAGCTTCGTGGTGTGTGGGGATTTGAACCCTGGTCTCCCAGGTCGTAGTCACACACTCTAACCACTATACCACACTGGCTCTCCATTTGCAAACAGGGTACAAATAAGAGGAACCTCCTCCTGCTTAAGCCATGGTGCCTTACTTGCTTTAAATTGTGCCTCCTAGATTATGGTCTCCTGTCCAAAGAAGAAGCAGAGTGCTGTACATTACATATTTTGGGAAGGAGGCATCACTCTGTGGTACTGCATGTGCTTTGTACACAGAAGGCTTCAGGTTAATATTCAAAAGATTCATGGGTGGTAAGTCTGGGAAAGATCTCAACTTGAGATCTTAGACAACTGCTGCCATTCAGAGTAATTAGCTCTGGGCAAGATAGAGCAGTGATCTAATTCAGTGTAAAGCAGATTTGTATGCTCACGTTCTTCATATACATACCAGTTCTTCAGTAAGCTATTTACAGAATAAATGCTCCTTAATTGGTTTCATGCAGTGAACTTCCAACATATGGCTGAATTATGAAAAAATGTAGAAGCATTGTGATTAAAGGGAATAACAAAAGTAGAAGCTCAGGCAGTAGGTTAGATGAAACCAGGTCTTCAGATTGCCGGGCAAGTAGAGCAGTGATAATTAAAGCAGCTAAATGATTCCTTTTTTTACAGACTGAGAGATACTTGAATCATAAGGAGCTCCTCTACCACTCATGATGTTTCAACATTTTCCATTTACTTTTGCAAGTACCAATCAGTTTGAAAGAAATCAATACTATTAAAGGAGGAAATCAATGTTGTAGAGAGTTTGGGGTTTGTTTTGGGAGTTTTGCTTTCACTGGCCTCTTAATTATAAGACAAAAAAAGCTTCCTACAAGATTAAATTTTCTTCATAGTAGTCACATATCAAAAACAGTTTCAGTCTTCAAAGAGTCTTCAAAGAAATGTGCCCTGAGTTGTTCTTTCTTTCTTTTTCATAATCCATCTAGCACTTGAAAGCTACTTATGAAGTCTTAGACCTTCATGGCTTTTTACAATGCTTTATACAGAGGTCCCAAATTGATGTGAACCAGTTAGAGCTCATACACACAACTAAATATCACCAGTTACAAGGACTAGTAGTGATGATGGTTTTATGTTACTTGTTGTGTAAACACTACCAAATGTACAAGGCAGTGGAGATGTAACTCTGCCAAACTCAAGTAAAAGATTCTCTAATAGGCAAAAAACCTTGCAGTTTAAGAATGTACTTATAGCCAACAGATATTTCTATCAAACTTTAAAAAGCAAGGAAATTGGGCACCTATAGTGAATGCACCAGGGGAGCAGGAGACCTGACCTCCTCTCTGAGATATTGGACTGCCCTACAAATTGGTCAAAATGCAAACACCATTTGGGTTGGTCTTTCACAGTCCAATCCACTTGCTGTGTAGCTTGGAAGAATTTGGTAACGTGCCTCTGAGCATATGGTGAATGGTGACAACACCTGCAATCAGGACTACATCTCCAAAGATGGAGAATTACATTTTTGTATGTTTGTTGGCGTTCTTCTTCCTTTGCTTCTTTCCTGTGTTACTAATGTTTCTACAGAGAATCTAATCTAGAAAAGTTCATTTCCCTCATTATTCATCCTAGAAACCTGCATCAAATTTATTTTTATTAATTTCAAAGCCTTTTTATTGATCAATGTCATATGGTGGTGAAGACAGCCTTTTGTGTTTCATACTGGAGGTTATGCTCTATTTCTGTTTTGGGTGTATTAACAGTTGAATCTGAAACTGCAGTTTGATATAAAATCAGACTGATTACAATATATTGCTACTTAAGGAATGACTCTAGTTGTTGGAAAAGAAACAAACTTGGCCTGCCCAAGACGCATGTTTTCAGCATGCTATGTTTAAACCACTTCATTTAAGGAAAAGTGGGCATTGTCATGAACCTGTAATGGTCATGAGTTATTAAAAATCTAATAACAATACTTTGGCTCCAGTAAGGAACTCTGGGAGACGGTTACAGTTAGAAAAGACAAGCCTTTGCCAATTTGCCAATTTGAGTTTCACTTCCCAGCTGAAGACGGTTAGAGAAGCCTTAACAAGCTGCACCTGTTTATCTTTGCTGATTAGCAAGTGCCTGGTACCCAAGGTCATCCTTGGCCTGTACAGTTGGAAAACACAGTTGGGAGGGAGGCCTGAAGGCGCGAAAATGTGAGAAACATCGAGAAGAAAGTTACATCAGCCAATTCCTGATTGGTCAATTAATCTTGGACCGTTAGGATCCTTTTCCCTTAAGTATAGGGCTAGAGACCCATAGTCTTTGTTCTCTGTTCTCTGCCTATGCTGACTGGCACCAGAGTTCCAAACCTTTCTGCCTTATGGTTCCAGGGGTTGCTTATGGGAAGGCAACCTATGTCTGGTTCCATTGCTTTATGTTGAACATCCATCTCTCTTAGGAGAGGTGCCACGCAACCAACTACCTCTTGAGTAAGTAGTTAGGTGAGTTAGTTTGTTATTTTCTTGTTGTGTGTATGAATTCTCTTGTAAGAACCTAAACCCCTGTTGGGTGAATGGTCTTAAAGGATTACTTGCTGCTATATGATATGTGCACTTATATTTCTTAATAAAGCTACTTCTATTTAATCTGGTGTGTTCATTTAAGAGAAGGGGTGGTTCTGAATTCAGTACTTTGACCCATCTCAGTCACTCACTACCAAAGAGGGTTAAGAAGTTGAAGGCTTGGATTTTAAGTGTTAAACCAGAGGTGCCTGGCAAGGAGTGTAACTGTGACTCTTGCCTTTTAGGACCTTGGTTTTATATATCTTCTGGGCTCAGAGATCCCCTGGCTCTGAGTGGACCAGTATACAGGGGTGGTGGCAGCCTACCTTCTACCTTGCAGGGTTGTTGTGAGCGTACACAGCCTTGGCAAGGGTGAAGTAATAGCTTTTTGGTTCCAGTCTCATTTCCCTAAGGGTGGGGGTCTGAGCCTGATGCATGAACCCAGTACCTTGAGGGTCTGGGGGGCATGACAGGCATGGTCAATAAACATAAAATAAATGAGTATGATATGGGCTCCCTAATATTTATGTGTAGAGAAAGGTCATATTAATGAGTGGACAACTGGTGCAGATAAACAGCCTCTTTGATTGGCATTTACTCTATCTGACTCTTCATATTGCTGAAAGAAAGCTCAACTCGCCCACAATAGGTGATTCTCAAAGACAGCTGTCACATCTACTGTGTTTCTCAGCTAAGCGACTAATAGGGAAGTGACGGACATTTAGGCAATCTGTAACTACAGCAGGACAGCTAAACAGAACAGAAATTTGAAATATTAGCTGAAGCTTCTGCATCAGCTCTACTAGCATTACTTGTAGGCAAATGCTGTACTGGGGTGGCAATTAGTTTTGTCAGAGTTGCTCTGGGAATCTTCCAAAGTGTCCCATTGGACAAGTCCCATTGTCACAGCTGATGCTATTCTTTGCTTTTAAAATGGCACCTAGATGGGGCAGGGATAGGAACATAGGAAGCTGTCTTATAACGAAGGCAGATTATTGGCCTCATTTGCCCCCGTCAGTGATGTTACTTTTATGTCCAATTGATTTCAATGGGAGAAATAAATGTGTGCTTAAGTTTAACCTGTTTAAATAAAATGGCCAGAAAAGTGCTTAACTTTGCCTGGACCATTACTTGTAAAGTTTTGGGCGTAGCTTAGTGATAGCAGCACCCTTGGTCTCTGAATTCAACTGTGATTTATGCCGTGATTTATGCTATCTCTGGGGAAAAGTCAAATCAACATTAGGCACACAAAATGAGTATATAAAAACCTTTTCCATCTCTAATGGCTTCTGGCAGTATTGACCGCGTCCTTAAATCACCGTGCAAACATTACAAGCTCCATTATTGAGGTGTTTCATCATGCTCACAGCAGTGTGGCTGTTCTTCAATCAATATCTGTTGTCCTCATCTAAGGGTTGGTAACAGGTTGTACATTGATTCATCAGCCTTGGAACTAAGCAATTCAGACTTCACAAAAATATTGGCAAAAATGCCACATTCTTCATACTATGCCCTCAACTTTCTTTCATTCTTTCAGTTCACATTCTTTTTTAGCCTCAAAGTAAACTTGGTTGTGCCAGCTAGTTTCTTAAAACTTATAAACTAATAGCAAACTCTCTGATCATTATACAGCCAAAACTGCACCATCCACACCCAACAGGGAGGTAAAAGCAAACTTGAGGGAGGTTTGTAGTTGTATAAGAGAACTTTTTTGGGGGAAACCCTAAGTGGGAGTGGAACCCCCAAACTGGTCAATGAGGACTGAAGGTCCCAGCTTCAAACCCCAGCATCTCTAGGTAGGGCTGGGAAGGTCCCCTGCCTGAAACTCTGGAGAGCTGCTGCCAATCACTGCAGATAGTAATGGGCTAAATGGACCAATGGTCTCTGACTCAGAATAAGGTAAGTCCCTAAGTTTTTATGATTCTGGGAAAAGGCAAGTTTGGTTGGCTTGGAATCCTGAACAGGAATACTTCACACTACAACACAGTGTGGTTGTTTCATCTTTACGAAAAGACATGCTGCAGGAACCAGAACATAATCAGCATGTATTACAGCGGGAGCCAAGGTCTTAGCAACAGCGGCGGCAGCAGCAGCAACAGCCCTGCTGCCACCTACTCCACCACCGCTGCCGGCACCGTGGAGAGCGCACCCCTCCTTACACCAGCCCTGCAACAGTCTTGGCTTGGCCTCAGGTAGGCAGATAGGCAAGGCCGCTGGCGACGAAGGTGGCCGTGTCAGCTCGGCAAAGGAGGAGGAGGGGAAGAGGCGGCAGCAGCAGCAGCAATAGCAGCTTAATTTAGTAACTGATGCTGAGGCTTTCCACAAGAGACTTAATTGGACAGCCAGCCACTGCAGATAGATGCACATGTTTGTTGAAGTCCTAAGATTCTTTTACTCGGCTTATGTGATTTACTGAAGAGGCCAAGTTTTTGGTTGCCTCATGAATTTTTCACCTATAGAAAGGTAGAGTCAGGATGCTATTGCTAATTGCAGAGGAGGAGAGTGGAAACACCTGCAGCTAATTGACTGCACCCAGCTCACAGATTAGCTATAAAGGTTGCTGCAATGCAGAACTTTTGGGGTCTCCATGAGGGCATCACCCCTTTAATATTGTACCATTGAGTGTATTATCCAGTAGAGAGAAAGAGAGTAATGTTGTATTATTGGGTTATAGTTGAATTGTGCATGTGCTGCTCAGAGAGAGAGTCTGGTTGTTATGTTTTTGTATGCTTTGAAGATGCCCAATATCACTCAGTAGGAGAAACTGAACTGGTATTATGGCCCTACCTGGGTGAGAGACGGGGAGGGAGTGGTTGCGTTGGATGCTATGTATTTTTGTAGGCTAAGCATTTGTTCTTTATGGTGGTTTGACTGGAAATAAATTGTCTGTATGGTTTGGGGGAATGAATAAGAGTGGGATTTAGACATGGAGTGTGTGTGTAGCTCCTAGTATAGTTGTTTTAATTAACTAATGATGCTGTTTGGGGAGTTTGTATTTTGTATTTGATTCTTAACTCATGTTTATGTTTAAGAGAATACGTTTATTTTTCTATTAATTATGCTGTTTTGAATGTGTGTTTTATATTTGACTTGAATTTGTAATCTTTTCTTTTAATATTTTATGTTGTTTTGTTCAATGTTTTAATCTAGGTTGTAAACCGCTTTGAGATTTGTTTCCCAAATAATATAAAGCGGTATAGAAATGACATAAATAAATAAATAAAAACAAAAACATTTGTTGTTCACTCTGTTGGTAATGTAAATATGAATTTGGCAGGAGTTATGCTACATTCCAGAAATATAACTGCCCTATTTTCTCTCTCTCTTTTCCTATCTATTTCCCTATCTATTTGCCGCCCTGGGCTCCTACTGGGAGGAAGGATGGGATATCGCTGTAATAAATAAATAAATAAATAAATAAAGTATTTATTTTAAAAGATTGTTGTTGTTGTTGTTGTCGTCATTAGAATTTATTACCCGCCCTTCACCCAGAGTCCCAGGACGAGTTACAACAACCTTAAAATACAGTTTTAAAACAATTAAAAACAATCGGAATCACAAATTTGGATGGAACCTAAAATATATATATCTCAGGTGTCCAAAGCCAGGGTAAAGAGGTGTGTCTTCAGCATTCATCTAAAGCTGTATAATGAGGTTGCCAGATGCACCTTGGTGGAGAGGAGTTCCACAACTTAGGGGCTGACATAGAGAATGTACTCTCCCATGCCACCACCTCCCATGCCACCACCCGAGCTTCTGAGGGTGGTAGAACTATCAGAAGGGCCCCCTCTGCTGATCTCAATACCTAGGAGGGTATGCAAGGAAGGAGGCGATCTTTCAGATATTGGGGACTAAATTGTTGAGAGCACCTTGAATTGGGCCTGAAAATGAACTGGCAACCAATGCAGCTCTCTATAACAGGGGTTATTAGAGATCTAAAGGGAACCCCAGCTGCATTTTACCAGTTGATGTTTCGGAGTTGTCTTCAAGGGCAGCCCCACGCACAGCGCATTGCAATAATCCAGTCTGGAAGTTACGAGAGCATGGAGTACTGCGGCCAAGTCATCTTTGTCCAAAAGTGGGCAAAGCTGGTGAACCAGCTAGGCTGGAAAAAGGCACTCCTAGGCAGTGAGGCCACCTGAGCCTCCAGTGACAATGCTGGATCCAGGAGTACCTCCAGGCTGTGGACCTGCTCTTTCCAGGGGATAGCAACCCCATTCAGAACAGACCATCTCCCACCTCCCGGACATGAGAACTCTGGATACATAACACCTCTGTCTTTTCAGGATTCAACCTCAATTTATTAGCTCACATCCAGCCCATCACTGCCTCCAAGCACAGGTCCAGCACCTCGACTGCATCTCCTTATTCAGATGGAGCGGAGAGATAGAGTTGGATGTCACCTGTATATTGATGACACCTCACTCCACATCTCCTGATGACAGCTCCCGGCAGCTTCATATAGATGTTAAATAGCATGGGGGACAAGATGGAAGCCTGCAGAACACCACAAGAGAGCTCCCATGGTGCCGAACAATAGCCTCCCATAATGGCCCCGGAGGCATGAGCAGAACCACTGAAGGACAGTTCCCCCAACCCCCATCTCCCTGAGATGCTCCAAAAGGATACTGTGATCAACAGTATCAAAAAACTGCTGAGAGATTGAGGGGAATGAGCAGGATAGCACTCCCCCTATCTCTCTTCTGACAGATGTCATCAACCAGGGTGACCAAGACAGTTTCAGTGCTGTGGGCCTGAAGCCAGACTGGAATGGATCCAAGTAATCAGTTTCCTCCAAGCATGCTTGAAGCTGTACTGCCACCACCTTCTTGAGCACCTTGCCCAAAAAGGGGATATTTGCCACTGAGTGATAGTTGTTTCACACTTCTGGGTCCAGGGAGGTCATCTTAGAGAGGGACCACACCACTGCCTCCTTCTAGGCAGATAGCACCACCCCCTGCTCCAGTGAAGCATTAATTGTTCGTTGGACCCACCCAGTCAACCCCCTACAGCTAGCTCTAAGAAGCCAAGATGGCAAGGGTCAATGGGGCAGGTGGCTGGCCGCACTGCTTCAAGCATTTTTTTTCACATCCCCGGGTTGCAACAACTGAAACTGATCCAGTACAGATGAAACAGATAGTGCTCTGGGTGCCTCCATTTGACTTGCTCTGTGGCATCCAACTCTGTCTGAATCTGAATGATTTTGTCCCAGAAGTGCCTTGCAAAGTTGTTACAGCAGACCTCTGAAGGAAAAGCCAATTCACCCACTTTTCCTTCAACCTGAAGTTCAAGATAGCTTAGAGAACTTAAAAACCCAATCCAAAACTAAGGGTCAAACAAAATGAAAACACATAGAAAGTGGGCACAATCCAGCTAATGTGAGAGCAGCAAGCAATGGACATAGTTGCAAGTGACTTTTGCTGGATTGTGCCTGTACACATCTAGAAGAGTCATACATCAGTGGCAGAGCACATGCTTTGCATGCAGAAGGTCCCAGGTTCTATCCCTGGTTTTCTCTCTCTTTGTACAAAAGGATCAAGTTACCGGTGACAAAAAAGACCTCTGTCTGGACACTCCCTGCCAGTCAGAGTAGGCAGTGCTGAACTAGACGGACATATAGTCTGGCCTGGCATAAGGCAGCTTCCTATGCCTATATTTCCGTGTGTCTAAATGGTGTTTTCCAAACTTCTGACAGGAGAGGCACACTTTTTCTGAATTGTAGCCACACTTCACTCTTACAGCCGAAGAGGAGCAAGAATGGCCTGCCCTCAGAGGAGCCCACCATTGTCACCGACAGGGAAGAGGCAAGGCAGGCCTAAGACATTTTGCTGCCTAAAGCAAAGGAGACGATGGTCACCCAGGTGAGGGGAGAAATTTGGCTCATGGCTTATGATTAGGACAAACAAAGGGCCTGAGTGTCAGTACTACACAGAGCAAAAGTTTGATTTCCATGTTCTTGTTTTCTTTTGCTACATCAGGTTTTAGTTGAATGGTGAGCAAATGGAAACAGAAATTAAGCGGTAACTTAAAATGGATTATTAACATTACTTTTGATCATAGCCAAACCCTGCAGACCTCAGAATATGAGCAAATGCAAAAAACAGTTATATTAGATGAAGATCACTAGCACAGATAAAATGTTCCAGTCTCACCTGCTGAAGTGCTGAGGTTAAAAACTGAAGTTTAAGATGAAGATCAAAAGCTTTTTGTTTTTCCTAGGTAGTTGGAAAACAGTTTAGGAAAGAAGAGGAGAGAGAGAGAGAGAGAGAGAGAGAGAGAGAGAGAGAGAGAGAGAGAGAGAGAGAGTAATTATATGGTAATGGACACAACTCACTGAGAAAGAGTTATGGAATGAAGGGAAGACAGAAGACAAAGATAAAAATGTGTAATAATCTGAAACTTCAGCTAAAGGTTACAGTCATGCACTCAACTGTGCATAAGTGAGAACCCTTTCTTACACACACACACACACACACACACACACACACGTATGTATGTATGTATGTATGTATGTATGTATGGGAGCTGTTTCCCCATGGAGTTATCCTATACTGTTGAGGAGTATGTGTATATCCTAACTATGAGGGCAGGAGGTAATTGAGTGGGCAGGACTGCCAACAGGATTTCTTGGGTTGGTACACTGAACATAGATTGGGCTTCCTGCATTGCCACTCACCACCCACCTCAAGGCATTCTAATAGCAAGAACTGCTGCTTATGTATATATATAACCAATATGAACTGTTATTTTTAATCCACTGTCTTGATTTAACATGTATTTGTTTAACCGATTTTTAACCTGCCTTTCAGAGTTCCTGCTCACACAAGGCACATTACAACAGTTTCAAATAGTTCAAAACCCATATATAATTATTAAATAACATTTAAACACTTAAAATAACATTAAAAAGATAGGAGCAGCTAAAAAAAACTTGTGCAACTTGACCAAACCAACTCTCAGCTTAACCTACCTCACATGGTTATTGCAAAGATAAAAAGGGGTGAGAGGACCCAGGGACAGAAGTGAGGTGCAAATATATCATGTCATGTTCACAAACCAAGCAGTGAGGGGGAAAACATTCACAAAGGCAGCCCACCCCAATTACTTTAATTGCAACATTCCACAGTCCTGGTGTTTTACTCAGAAGTTGTGTGAGGCCAGCAAGCTGATCTAGCAGTGCAACAGCAGCAGGAATCCCTCAAGTTCAAAGCCCCACTCACTTGACAGTTGTGCAAGGCAAGCAAGGTGCAAGGTAGGTCAGTCACTTGTAGGAAGAGCTCAGAACAGCCCCTCACCCCGAGATTGAGACCCAGCCCACTCTCACTCCCTCTGGAGTGGCAGGCTGGTAGTAGCTGAGATGGCAGCGCTGGGGTGGGGTGAGAGAGTCCCTCTTCCTCATTCCTCTGCTTGGCCTCATTGCTGCTGGGGCGCAAGGCAAGGGTTGGAAACCTGCCGTTGCTGCTGGAACAGCTAGCTTGCCTCATGCAACTTCCAGCCTGGTCCTCTTTCTTTCTCTCTCCCCCTCCCTCCCTCCCTCCTCATTAACTAAAAAACTGGAAGAGCCGGGACTTGGGAGCAGCAGGGTAGCTCATTTCACAGGTTTATATCTTTTTTCCTAGACCATGACATACAAACTTACTTTAAAAAAAATGAAAACGAAGAGTCTAGGCCCCCTGCTGGCCCTGGGCCCACTTGGAATGGACCTTTTTTACCTGTCTGTCAGCTGCCCTGTGTGTGGGTTTTTCCCACCTGATTGTTACCCTCTCTCACATCGTCACTTGCTGCCTCTATTATGGAGATAAAGGGAATTAAAATGGAAGGTCATTTAAAGAGCTCATCTGTAGTATGAAATACTTAATCATTCATTAACATAGCTAATTAAATTTTATTATAGATTAATTGTCTACTCTCAACCAACCGATCAAATAATTACCAGATTAACTTTTATTCAAGCTCTATGAAGGCATCTTTTTGAAGTTTCTGAAGCAAAAGAAAAGTTTCTCTTAAATGCAAGGTGTAATAATCAAAAACTACTATTCATTGTGAGAAGGAAAGACCATCTTGCCTAAGCTACTTTGAGGTGCTCTCAGGAGACACAAGGGAAGTTTGAGGATGTGTGATGGAAGGCAGGCAGGTAAAATAAATTATTTCACCAAGCAGCAGTGCAAGTTTAATGGGAAGAGTGAGCAAGCAGAGGGGGGCACCCTGACTTGGCTGGAACTCCCTTCCCCCATGACACACGACCCAGGGAAGCTGGGGTGCCGTGACAGCAAGCACCTTTTTAGTTAATTTTTTTTCTGCATGGTTTTTGCTTTTCTAGTTCTTATCTTTTTATTGTGATTGGCTTGTTCTTTGATTATAGTTATACTGTTTTTGCTGTGTTGTTTTATCTTAAGATATTGAAAGTTGCCTTGAGTGGGTATTTGGCCTAGAAAGGTAGCATATACATTTTAATATAAATAAATTAAATTAATACTTAAAATCCACAGTAGTTCCAGCCTGAAAGGCAAACTTTGTGTTAGTTTTGTAAACAAGCCAGGAAGAAAAATATTTAATTTTCTTTTTTAATAAAGTCTGGAGCCGGAAAGACAAAGCAGATCCATCTGTGTGGCCTGCACAATGACAGGCCACCTATGAGCCATCATCAGTTCCAGGGTTATTGCTTGTTATCAGTCTTGGTGATTATTTAGAGACTAAGTTTTAATTGGCAATTGAATGCTGTTTGCTTATTCACACCAAATGATTTATCAAAGCTTGAACTTCTTTTTTTAATTAATTTTTATTCAAATTTTCAAAAACAAAAAAACAACACAAAACAAAAACAATTATACCAAAAAAATAAAATGTTGACTTCCGATTTGTCGCAGATCAACCATAGGTCTACAATATATAACAATCCTATCTCTAAAATTATATTACAAAATCACTTTCCTCCAGTAGTTATCTTAATTAATAATCAAATCTCATAAACATTACTTTATTCTTTCCACAAAAAGTCCAAAAGAGATTTCAATTCCTTGAGAGATATATCTTTTAATTTTTCTCCAAATAAACATGTCGCTTAATCCATCTTGATTCAAATCTATTAGGTCCAGTAATTTCAATAGCTATTCCTCCATTATCTATATTAATTCCATCTTCCATCTTCAATAATCCTGTTAAATCCAGTAATTTCAGTAGCCATTCTTCCATTATCAGTATCCCATAATAATCTTGTTGTCATAGCCATAATCCAAATAAACATATCGATTAATCCATCTCGTCGAATCTATTAGGTCCAATAATTTCCATAACCATTCTTCCATTATCAATATTAAGAACATAAGAACATAAGAAGAGCCTGCTGGATCAGGCCAGTGGCCCATCTAGTCCAGCATCCTGTTCTCACAGTGGCCAACCAGGTGCCTGGGGGAAGCCCGCAAGCAGGACCCGAGTGCAAGAACACTCTCCCCTCCTGAGGCTTCCGGCAACTGGTTTTCAGAAGCATGCTGCCTCTGACTAGGGTGGCAGAGCACAGCCATCATGGCTAGTAGCCATCGATAGCCCTGTCCTCCATGAATTTGTCTAATCTTCTTTTAAAGCCATCCAAGCTGGTGGCCATTACTGCATCTTGTGGAAGCAAATTCCATAGTTTAACTATGCGCTGAGTAAAGAAGTACTTCCTTTTGTCTGTCCTGAATCTTCCAACATTCAGCTTCTTTGAATGTCCACGAGTTCTAGTATTATGAGAGAGGGAGAAGAACTTTTCTCTATCCACTTTCTCAATGACATGCATAATTTTATACACTTCTATCATGTCTCCTCTGACCCGCCTTTTCTCTAAACTAAAAAGCCCCAAATGCTGCAACCTTTCCTCGTAAGGGAGTCGCTCCATCCCCTTGATCATTCTGGTTGCCCTCTTCTGAACCTTTTCCAACTCTAGAATATCCATTCTGAGATGAGGCGACCAGAACTGTACACAGTATTCCAAATGCGGCCGCACCATAGATTTATACAACGGCATTATGATATCGGCTGTTTTATTTTCAATACCTTTCCTAATTATTGCTAGCATGGAATTTGCCTTTTTCACAGCTGCCACACACTGGGTCGACATTTTCATCGTGCTGTCCACCACAACCCCGAGGTCTCTCTCCTGGTCGGTCACTGCCAGTTCAGACCCCATGAGCATATATGTGAAATTAAGATTTTTTGCTCCAATATGCATAATTTTACACTTGTTTATATTGAATTGCATTTGCCATTTTTCCGCCCATTCACTCAGTTTGGAGAGGTCTTTTTGGAGCTCTTCGCAATCCCTTTTTGTTTTAACAACCCTGAACAATTTAGTGTCGTCAGCAAACTTGGCCACTTCACTGCTCACTCCTAATTCTAGGTCATTAATGAACAAGTTGAAAAGTACAGGTCCCAATACCGATCCTTGAGGGACTCCACTTTCTACAGCCCTCCATTGGGAGAACTGTCCGTTTATTCCTACTCTCTGCTTTCTGCTTCTTAACCAATTTCTTATCCACAAGAGGACCTCTCCTCTTATTCCATGACTGCTAAGCTTCCTCAGAAGCCTTTGGTGAGGTACCTTGTCAAACGCTTTTTGAAAGTCTAAGTACACTATGTCCACAGGATCACCTCGATCTATATGCTTGTTGACACTCTCAAAGAATTCTAATAGGTTACTGAAACAGGACTTTCCCTTGCAGAAGCCATGCTGGCTCTGCTTCAGCAAGGCTTGTTCTTCTATGTGCTTAGTTAATCTAGCTTTAATAATACTTTCTACCAGTTTTCCAGGGACAGAAGTTAAGCTAACTGGCCTGTAATTTCCGGGATCCCCTCTGGATCCCTTTTTGAAGATTGGCGTTACATTTGCCACTTTCCAGTCCTCAGGCACGGAGGAGGACCCGAGGGACAAGTTACATATTTTAGTTAGCAGATCAGCAATTTCACCTTTGAGTTCTTTGAGAACTCTCGGGTGGATGCCATCCAGGCCCGGTGATTTGTCACCATTAATTCCATCTTCCATCTTCAATAGTCCTGTTAAATCCAGTGGTTTCAGTATCCACTCATCCATTATCAGTATCTCATGATGATCTTGCTGTCATAGCCATAGTCATATAACAAGAGTCTGATGGGAATTTCCCCCATCACAAATATGTCCTTGCCATCAATTCTGAATATGTTGCTGAAATATTGTTGTAAAGTCACTTCTCTGCTCTTCTTTTTTACAAAATGCACTGGCTCATCTCTTAAGAGTTTTTCCATTGTCACATATTTGTAATGAATTCCATAGATTTTTTCTATGTCAAGCTCCATCACATCATTCCAGTCAAGAAAATTATCCAAGACGTTGATAACTTTATCACTAATATCTTCATTAGTTTCTTCAGAGACAATGTTGAATTCCAAACAGTAAACTTTATTTCTAACATCCGTAAACTCCAGATCTTTTTCCAATTCCTCATTTGTTCCAGTCTCCATGGCTTGTATCTTCCCTTTAATTTTTCTTTTCTCATCTCTAATCCCATCAAAATCCTCTTTCACAGAATCCCCTATTTTTTTAAACTCCTGCATCATTTTGCTAAGTTCAATTTTCATCTCCTGTCTGCCCTGTCTCAGGGTTTGTTTCATTATCTCAATCTCACTCATTATTTTCTGAAACATAATTTCTTCCATGGTCTCAGTCACTTTCCTGGTTGTCATTCTTAAAACCACAAAAACAAAAAAATTATTTCAGCCACAATTGGGTTAATGTTTCAGGCTTACAGACATCAATACAGCCTGTCTTATCTCTTATATATTCAGGAAAACAAAACAAGTTTAGTTCCCAGCTTCAAGCAGTTAGTGGCGTCATGAGTAAGCAGATTCATCAAAATGAAATAGACAAAAAAAAAATAGTTCCAGACATGATACTCCAAAGTTCATAAATCAAATTTGTTTATTTTTTTCCCCTCCTCGAAATAAAAATCCCTCTTCCATTAATATCTTTAGAATGCACTTCCAGGCCCGCTTTTTGCAATAAAAACAAAGATAAGCTTTTTTTGATTTCTTTCCTCCTTAGTTTCGTGAGTGAAAGAGAAATTTTTTAACTCAACCAGTTCTTTATAGCTGATTCATTGACAAATCTCTTTTTGGTGCAACAATTTAAACCAAGTAAAAAAAAATGGAAAGAAGGATGCTTGCCTGTTAGTTCGTTTTTCTTTGAAGAAAAGATAAACGTGTCGCTTAATCAGCAAGAGCTAAGTTTTATGGATGTGTTGGGTTGTATCCAATACTAGTCTTTCTCAATGAAATTAGTGAAAGTCCATTAACTTTAATGGGTCTACTGAGTAGGGCTAGCATTGGACACAATCTGTTGTGCTCCCTCTCTCTCTTACAATACTTTTCTAATATATTTGTGTCATGTCTTTTCAATTGTAAACTTTCAAGCAGACACTGTCTTGTTTTTAATCTGCTTACAGCACCTAGTACATTTTAGGCACTTTACAGGCAGTAAATCATCATCATCTGCATCAGACAAAAGAAAGACCACAAAATAAATATATATATGGCTAATTATTTGAAATGTCTGATTGCTAGTTCCTGTTGTAAGTCTTCTTGACTTGCTGCTTAAATTAAATATAATAAGCAAATCTTAATTCATTCAGTAGAGCGTAGTAGATAATACACTAAACTTGTCAAAATGTAATTGCTGAACACAGAATCAGCAAGATTTAGAACAGAAAGACATACAAGAACAGGTTAAAAATGGTTCAGAGTCTCCATAGACCAAACTATAACTTGTATCCAGTTGGTGTCCCTCTGCTGATGGAAGACTCTTTCTTCGGTAGAGGGACACCCACAGAGTGGTTTGGAAAAAGTGAATGGAGAATATTAGTTACTTTTCTGCACAATACTAAAAAGTTATTCAACGAGATTAATATGCATCAAGTTTAAAATGTATAAAATGGGGCTTTTCCCTGCAGTTTACAATAGATTTCTATAATGGACTGCCACAAGGCCTGAGACACTTAATAACAGCACTCCAAAAATGGTGGGGGCATATAAACACTTGCAGAACAGACATCTGAACACTATACTAATGGAAGATCTGTGCCTTATTTGGTTCCCATTCTTTTATACATAACCTTTGAAGCTTCAAGAATAATTGTAAAAACATACTGTGGTACCCAGATTGTTGAACTAAACCAATGATGCTTTCTAAAAAGAACTTTTAAAATAAAGCTTTAAGACAGGTTTCTATCTAAAAGAATTAACAACATGCATGAATTTCAACACAAATATTCCCAATCTCCTTGCTGAGTTGAAGAACATGTTATATCATCAGATGTCATCAAAAAAAGTGACAGTCGCCCACCCATAACATGCTACAAGTAATCACCCTATGGATCAGTAGCATAACAACGTAAATCTCCATGCTGACACATACTGTAAGGACATTAGTCACATTGTGATTACATGTAGATGGCTAGCATGAGGATGCTGGCAAATCACAACTAGACTGGTGGTATACCAGGGGCAGCTTCCACTTCCAGAACTTGCAGCCTGTCCGTTTCCCCAGAAACATATCAGTCTGTGTTTCCTGCTTACATCCAGTATAAACACAAGACCATTGCAACTTCCTTATCTTATGGCTCTTTTAAAACTGCAATTGTCGACCATGCCAATATTCAGGGCCAGAGCCAGAGGGGTAGGCAGGTTGGGCCCTGGCCAAGGGCCCTTGTGGCTCAGAGGTCCCCTGGAGGGCCCCTCCTTAGGGTGGGAGGGTGGTGCTCCCATTCCATGATCTGCAGCAGTGTCAGGTCCTGCAACCCAACCTGCCATGGATTGCGGAGAAGGAGTTTCCAGGCACCCCCACCATACAGACAGCACAGGCTTCAATAAGCCCACACCCCACCTACCTCTCCCATCAGTGTGAATGCTGTGTGCACTGTGCACACATGCCTGCCATCACCCACAATGGCAGCGGGGGTTTCTCTAAGGGGCTGATGCCCCTGCTACCATCTTGGTTGATGGCAGGCATGTGCGCTATGCATGGGCATCATTCACACAACATGAGAGGCATGAGACTCATGCCACCTGTATCATGGGGTGTTGAGCAACAACGCCGTGGGCCCATGGCAGGCTGGTGCCCAAGGGCCCAGTCATGCCTGGTGCCAGCCCTGCCAATATTATTTTATGCCATCCATTGCCTAAAACCATTTTCAAGGCTCACAATATCTACCATTTTTCTCAAAGTGTATTATGAGTTATGGCCACTCCGACATTACCATTTCAGACATGGGGGTGACTTGTTGGGAACCCAGTGTGGAAAATTGCTCTCAAACATGGGATTTGCCAACCATTCAGCCACCAGGCACTACCTACCTTCTTTAACTCCTCCTGAATGCAGTTGCCATTGTCTTCTGAAGATAAGCATGATTTCTGGGTCTCAGATTCTGTTTTTGATTCTGACAACTGTTCCTCTGAAGACGTTTCCGTGTCATCACTCATTTTTGCAACCAGTTCATATAATCTTGATTTCAGCTTTTCTTCCATAGGGTCTGCCTTTGTTCGATGGTGTTGATCTTCACTGATGATGTCAGGTTCTGATAAATCATCAGATGCCTTAAAGATTTTTTAAAAAAATAGGACAAAGCAAATACATCTCAAAGAAAAGAAAACCAAAGTTGCATATACAAAAGCTGTTTACACTGCAGGAGATCTATAAACGTATCACTTTGAGTGCAACATAATTACATAAGGAGAAATAAGTTTCCATTTCTGAACAGCATGTGCTCAGTACAAATCTATTCTCTAGACAATAACAACCCTCAACTCCACATTTGATCTTGCATCATAGCTTTTAAGCTCTATGTGATATCTTAAATATCCAATTTTCATGACAGAACAGCAAAATTATTGTTTTAACTGTAGTTGTATTCTTCTCTGAGACATGCTGAATGCATTTTGTACAATGCATAATCAGTTAGATACCTGTAAGGTTCTGGATGACAAACATTTCCTTAGTGTGTGTATTCCTGCTTTTTCAAAATATAATTTAAAGCAGCTTTCAACAAGTTAACAGGGAAAACAAGGGCAAGAGAGGGTTTGTTTGGACTGTTGGGGAAATGGGATATTTCCAGTGGTCAGCCACTAAATCAAATTATTCTGAAATTGTGATCCATTTTCCAAAAATGACAAGTATTGCTGTGTGGACTGCAGTTGTGCTAATGACACAGAAACGTATTAAATAGCACCTTTTGACATCAGCACAAGGAGTGTCGCCAGTTCCTATTTGTGTCATTTTGAATGCTCTGCACTTTCAGAAAACCCTTTCACCTTTCTTTTCTTCTTTGGAGACTTATGCTCCTTTTCTTAGAGACAGAATGCTGCATTCCCCATTATATGAATGTTAAAAACAATCTATCTCCTGCAGTAAAGCTGCTCCCTTCCACTGCATGTGTGCATGGGGAGGTATAGATCTATTGAAACTGGATATGGCTTTTGCAATTATAATGCAAAGACAGCAAGAATGAACACTCTCTACAGTGGACATAAGTTGAAAACGGCCTCAGAGACTATGTGAATTTCCCTTCATATGAAATGTAAACTTCTAGAGGGGACAATGGTTCCACTTTTGTATGGAAAGGAGGCATGGAGGGTGCCACTGCAGGGAATGGAAGGATTTGCAAAAATGAGAGGAAAAATAAAGTAGTTGCAGAATGGAGCCTGGAGTAAGAAAAGGAATTGTAGGTCTCTGGATACTGAGGCAAACAAAAAAGCTGCAGGAGATGATTTAAGGAGATCAGATAAAGGGCATTTACAGACAACCTGTTTATTGAGCATTCATCCTGATTTGTTTGAGGGGAGATTAGATTCTTGGGGGACTCCACTTTCTACATCCCTCCACTGGGAGAACAGTCCTTTTATTCCTATTCTCTGCTTTCTCTTTCTAAGCCAGTTCCTGGTCCACAAAGGACCTCTCCTCTTATTCCATGACTGCTAAGCTTACTCAGGAGTTTTTGGTGAGGTACTTTGTCAAAAGCTTTTGGAAAGTCCAAGTACACTATGTCCACTGGGTCACATCTATCTATATGCTTGTTGACACTCACAAAGAACTCTAGTAGGTTAGTGAGAAAGGACTTACCCTTGTAGAAGCCATGCTGGTTCTGCTTCAGCACGGCTCGCTCTTCTATAAAGCATCAACACATCTCGCTCTTGGTTATTTTATCTTTAACAATACTTTCTACTCGTTTTCCCGGCCTGTAATTTCCAGGATCCCCCCAGATCCCTTTGGAAAGATTGGTATTACACTGGTCACCTTCCAGTCCTCAGGTATTGTGGCAGATGTGAGGAACAAGTTACATATTTTTGTTAGAAGATCAGCAACCTCACATTGAGTTCCTTGGGAACTCTCAGGTGCATGCCATCTAGACCCAGCAATCTGTCAGTTTTTATTTTGTCTATTAAGCCTGGAACTTCATCTCTCATCACCACTATTTGCCTCAGTTCCTCAGACTCCTTTCCTGCAAAAGTTAGTTCAGGAATAGGGATCTGCCCTATATTCTCCACTGTGAAGAATAGAGTTCATTTAGCTTCTCTGCAATCTCCTTATCCTGCTTTAGCACACCTTTGATTCCCTTGCCATCCAAGGGTCCAACCACCTCCTTAGACAGTCCCTTGCTTTGAATGTATTTAAAGAATGTTTTGTTGTTGGTTTTTATGTTTTTAGCAATATGCTCCTCAAATTCTTTTTTAGCATCCCTTATTGTACCCGGCATACACTGGGGGGGTAAAGAAAGGCCGGGGACGGAACTGGTAATCCCACCCCATATATACGGTCTGCCTAGTAAACATCGCAAGACGTCACCCTAAGAGTCGGAAATGACTCGCACTATAAGTGCGGGGACACCTTTACCTTTTTATTGTATTCTTGCATTTCTTTTGCCAGAGTGTGTTACTTTTTTATTCTCATTTGGACAAAACTTCTGTTTCTTTTTGAAGGAAGCCTTCTTGCCTCTAATGCCTTATTTGACTCTTCTTGTTAACCACGCTGGCATCCCTTGTCCTGGTGGTACCTTTCCTGATCTGAGGTATACACTCAGGTTGAGCTTCTAATGTTGTGTTTTTAAATCACTCCCAAGTGATTTGACCCTCTTGACTTTGCCGTTCAAATTCCTTTTTACCAATCTCATTTTTGGAAAGTTGTTGGCCATTTAAAGAGGATTCATTTGTTTTCAGGGAGGTTATACTTATTTATTTTATTGATTAGATTTATATCCCACCCTTCCTTCCAGTAGAAGCCACAACTAAAACCAAGGGCTATCCCATGCTTTTCAGTACATTTTCTGGTCGCTTTCCTTATCACAAATAATTTGATCTTTGGGGGAAGCGGCTTTGTTATGCAAGAGCTGCAAATAGAGGTGTGAAGCCCTGGAACAATTCAAAATTGGAGGGAAAATGCCCCATTCCTGATTTTTTTCAATTTTTTCCCTGTGCCTTCACATCTCTAGCTTAAAATCAACTATAATTATGCAACCTGAAATTCCCAGTATGTGACTGAATCCCACCCAAAGATAGCAACAGTCACAAAGTGCCCAAAGGCCCCCTAGCTCCAGGTTCTCTTGAGTTGCACTTCCATACAAAAAAGAACATGTGAGAGAAATGAAAAGTTATGATCCAAATAATGAAAAACATGAAGACTTAATCAAGTCATGCAATAATGAGATCTATTCATAGCAACTGTGATTGCTACTGTGAGGTTTCATCTGCACATTGAAGTATTTAAACTAAGTCATCTAATCTGATTTTCTTTAATCTGCCTTAAATCCAGTAAGTGAAAAGCAACACCCATTCCCAGTGGTACCTGCTAAACTGTTTTCTGCATAAAAAAATTCAGACTGTTTTTCTAAACTTCTCATGTCTGCCATTCAAATGCAATACCAAGCATGACAAAATGTGCATTTGATTTAAAAATGGCTCTTGTCCTTTTTATCCTGCATGAACAACCTTTGGGTATTTAACACAACAGGGCAAGAGATGCTAGCAGCTCTTTTTGCCTTGTGCATCACAGCATCCCAAGCATGAAGTGAAATAAGCTCTGAGTTGGTTTGCCCTGCAGTTTCTATTATGATTTTCTCTGCGGTATACTAGCCACGAGCACCACCTAGTGGAAGCCGGGAAATCAAATTCTTGTCTCTTAACTGTAGCAATTTTACTTATTTTCCAGTGTGTGAAATAACTGATAAGCAGAGATTGGAAAAGTTACTTTTTTGAATTACAACTCCCATCAGCCCCAGCCAGCATGGCCACTGGATTGGGCTGATGGGAGTTGTAGTTCAAAAAAGTAACTTTTCCAAGCTCTCCTGATAAGGCCATTAGTTCAACATTGTTTCTTACTAAGAAGAGTCTGATTAAAATATAAAAACCTTTTATGAATAATAGAAGAATGGACCAAAACTTTGTTTTGGTGCCTAGAATGCAGAATAGCTATAATATTCTCAGATATGAAGTCTGTGTCCCTACTAAGCTTGCCTGTGGCTGGCTCACTCATTTGAATATATTAGATCAGCTCTGGTGTTAGGAGAGGGCCAAAGGTGTTTGGTCAAAGGGCCAAAGAGATGTGATATGTGTATTTGCATTTAATGGGCAGGTTTTTAAAATGCAAATTGCATCAACTGGAGTGGCTGATAATTATCAGCATTACAGCAGGTGGGGAAGCAAATGCCAGCTTCAGAGGAAGGAATTTCCTCAGGACCACAACAGGGGATGAAAGGTCTAAATATCATCATGTGATTCTAATCTTTATTAGCCCCCACCCACCTATTGAATTAGCTCACTCTATTTATTGATTAAACTTCTATCCCACCCTTCCTCCCAGAAGCAGCCCAGGGCAGTAAACAAAAGACAAAACTCTTAAAACATCTAAAAAACAAAACATATTTAAAATATTATAAAAACATAAAACATCTTTTTAAAAATCTTTAAAGACATCTTAAAAAGCAATTCAAAAACAAGACACAGACTTAGATCAGGTGTCTATTTAAAAGGCTTGTTGACAGAGGAAGGTCTTCAGCAGGTGCGGAAAAGATAACAGAGATGGCACCTGTCTAATAATTAAGGGGAGGGAGTTCCAAAGGATAGGTACCACTACACTAAAGGTCCACTTCCTATGTTGTGCAGAATTTATTTATTTATTTAATTAATTAATTAAAAATATTTCTATCCCACCCTTCTACCCTACAATAGGGCACTCAGAATGAACCTCCTGATAAGATGCTATCTGCAGGAGGCCCTCACCTGCAGAGTGCAGTGATCGACTCAGGTATTCTGGTTCCAAGCTGTACAGGGCTTTGTATCCCAAAACTAGAACTCTGAATTTGGCTGGAAGCTAACGGGCAGCCAGTGCAATTCTTTCAGCAGCAGGATAATGTTGGCAATACCCTGCCTTAGTGAGCAGTCGCGCTACTGCATTTTGCACCAGTTTCAGCTTCCAGATCAACCTCAAGGCTAGCCCCACATAGAGCACATTACCAGTTACCAGTGTGCAAACAGTGCTCAGGCTATCCGGGTGCAGAAACGGCTGCAGCTATCTTACCAGTCGAAGCTGGTAAAAGGCACTCGTAGCCACTGAGGTCACCTGAGCCTCTAGTGACAAAGATGAACCCAGGAGCACTCCCAGACTATGGACCTGTTCTTTCAGAGAGAGTACAACCCCATCCAAAGCAGGCAACTGACCAATTATCCGAACTCGGGAACCACCAACCCACAGCACCTCTATCTTGCTAGGATTCAGACTCAGTTTATTGGCCCTCTTCCAACCCACTGGAATGAAACAAAACCTACACATCAAATACAAAGATATACTGAAGGCCATATGTGACGAACACAGGGCAGTGCTGAGCTGTGAAATCATGAGTAGTGGGAAGGGAAGGAGTGGGGAAATGGCTATCACCAAGAGGAGTAGGGCATATCCAGTCTTCTGAGGTATCAGCTAGGTCAGAATTCAGAGAGAGCTATATGTACACAACATGGGAATCTTTGTTACTTTTTCGGCTCCTAGGTTTAAGGGAAGTGGTTGTGGGGCTAGACCCCTGTGTTTCGCACTGTGAGGTGTGGGAAGTGGGATCATCCACCAGTCCTGCCACCTTTTTCTTGCCCTTGTGTTTTCCCAAGTCAAGGGATACAACAGGGAATCAATAAATTATGGGGATAAGATGAATGGCAGGTGACAGGATTAACAGAGAAGGAATTGAAATTGGCCTTAGTAATTAGTTGCAAGGTTGATCTAAAATATGTGCTCGAGCCTTTCATCTCTTTGAGATAGTTGGCAACTTTTGACCGATTCCCATCAAGCACGTTTTTTCTTTACCCGATACATGAAATATGTCATGTCTCAAAAACTCTGCATTCCCACTATCCCTCAGCTAAATTTTACAATGTGCTACATATTCAACTATACATGGCATCCTGTGTTACTTCCATTTTATTTATTTATTTTATTTATTATTTGATTTATATCCTGCCCTTCCTCCCAGCAGGAGCCCAGGGCGGCAAACAAAAGCGCCAAAAACACATCAAAACATCATAAAAACAGACCTTAAAATACATTAAAACAAAACAACTTTAAAAACTTTAAAAAAAAAGCTTTAAAAACTTCTTTAAAAAAGGGTTAAAAACATATTGTTTTTTAAAAATATTAAAAGCAATTCCAACACAGATGCAGACTGGGATAAGGTCTCAACTTAAAAGGCTTGTTGAAAGAGGAAAGTCTTCAAAAGGCGCCAAAAAGATAGCAGAGATGGCGCCTGCCTAATATTTAAGGGGAGGGAATTCCACAGGGTAGGTGCCACCATACTAAAGGTCTGTTTCCTATGTTGTGCAGAATGAACCTCCTGATAAGATGGTATCTGCAGGAGGCCCTCACCTGCAGAGCGCAGTGATGGACTGGGTATATAAGGGATAGGACGGTCTTTCAGGTATCCTGGTCCCAAGCTGTATAGCGCTTTGTACACCAAAACTAGAACCTTGAACTTGGCCTGGTAGCAAATGGGCAGCCAGTGCAATTATTTCAGCAGTGGGGTGACATGTTGGTGATACCCTGCCCCAGTGAGCAGTCTCGCTGCCGCATTTTGCACCAGCTGCAGCTTCTGGACCAACCTCAAGGGCAGCCCCACATAGAGTAATCCAGCCTGGAGATTACCAGTGCGTGGACAACAGTGGCCGGGCTATCCTGGTCCAGAAATGGCAGCAGCTTTTACCAGCTGAAGCTGGTAAAAGGTACTCCTAGCCATGGAGGTCAACTGGACCTCTAGCGACAAAGATGGATCCAGGAGCACCCCCAGACTACGGACCTGCTCTTTCAGAGGGAGTACAACCCCATCCAAAGCAGGCAACTGACCAATTATCCGAACTCGGGAACCACCAACCCACAGCGCCCATGTCTTGCTAGGATTCAGACTCAGTTTATTGGCCCTCATCCAGCCCACCACCAAGTCCAGGCAGCGGTGAAGGGCTTGCACGGCCTCTCCTAATTCAGATGTTACAGAGAAATAGAGCTGGGTATCGTCAGCATACTGCTGACACCTCACCCCAAAGCTCCTGATGTCAAGGGCTTGCACGGCCTCTCCTAATTCAGATGTTACAGAGAAATAGAGCTGGGTATCATCAGCATACTGCTGACACCTCACCCCAAAGTTCCTGATGACTGCTCCCAAGGGCTTCATATAGATGTTAAACAGCATGGGGGACAAGATGGTACTCTGTGGCACCCCATAGCACAACTGCCAGGGGGCTGAAAGGTAATCACTCAATGCTATTCTCTGAAAAATGACCTTGGAGATAGGATCAGAACCACTGTAAAACAGTGCCTCCAATACCCATCTCACCAAGTCAGCCCAGAAGGATACCATGGTCAATGGTATCAAAAGCTGCTGATCCATGTGATCTTCAGTCATGTAGTGACAAATTCAGAAGTGCAGGGTCCCTTCATGATAGTCACAGCCACACGCCTTCCCCTTTTTTTCTTTTGCTGCTGGGTTGAGAATGAGATTCTTGTTAATGCCTTCTTCAACAACAACAGATGCCCCTGAGAGCCATTCAGCATGAAAGGGGAGAGTGTTAGCTACTGAAAAGAGTCTTCTCAGTGGCTGACGTACCTCCTTTCACTCCAATCATCAGGAAAGGACAAGGAAGCAAGTTAGAAAATTCTTCTCAGTGGCTAGCATATTCCCCTTTCATGCTGATTGCCTTGTAGGACACTGGAGATATTGGGACCCTGCTCCCAAAAAAGTAAAGGGTTGAAGACCCCCCTGAGACCCTGAGTGACTACACCCCTGGTGACCTTGGTTACCAAAACCAAGCGGAGCATCCCATTTTCAAACATCTTGCTACCAATGGAATTTGCGGGTGAGAATGCAGTATCACCACAAATCATTTCATCAGCAAATAAGTCTGAATGGACATTGTTACATGGCATCACTAACATACTATATTCATTAGCATGGAAGCCATCCTTGCAGCTTATGGTGCCAAATGCTACTATACAGAAAAGTACAAGATTAGCTTAGTTTATTCAGTGCAATTGTCTTTGGCACAATGCTGATAATGACATAAAATGTGGGCAGTGAGAATTAGTACTGTGTTCCACCATTGATTGTGCCCAGAGCACTGTTGTCTTGCTGTACAAGAGACAGCGACTGGATATTCTTTTGCAGGCAAAACACAGTATTCAATGAACCTTAATTACCTGGCTTGTGCTCAGATTCTTCATGTGGATTTTTGTGTGATTTTTGTCTTTGCATAAATCTTCTGAGGGAGTCTTGCCTTTTCTCCACCTTCTTGACCTTTTTTCTAAGTCATGATAGGCTTCCTCACTTTCACTGCTGTCTGAATAGTCTAAATTGATAGCCTGTGGATTAAAGTTCACATCTAGTTTCCCATGTAATTGTAATGTTTCCTCTCTGGATTTATTGTTACAAGTTCTCCTTTGTATCCAAGGAAGACAGCTAGAACCCCTGGCTTCCCTCGAAGAACTGACAGATGATGTTTCAGAGTCAGAGTACATTGTCTCAGTGTTGGTAAACAGCCCAGATGAAGGGGAGGTCACAGACTGGTACTGTTCATTGCCATACTCCCACTCAGTATAGCACTGGGAATTCACAAAATTTGACCGCTTCTTGGGCCTCTGTCGTAGCTTTTCCAAAACCACATTCCAGTCATAGCCATCTTCGCTATCTGATCCCATCTCATCATAAGCAGACACAACACTGGATTCATTCTCCAAAGCTTTGAATACCTGACTTTTTGGTTTGGCAAGCATTTGAGGGTGAGGCAAAATGACGTCTTTCAAGGCCACCCAGTTTCCATCTGTACTTTGCAAAACAGGGGAGAAAGCTAAGGAAACACAAGAGGAATATACGTTTCCATTATTATTGGGTTTTACTATCCTAAAATGTATAATTATATTTGGGTCAGATATGTTACTACAAGAAAAGCATTAAGGAACTATTCTATGTCACATACAGTGCCTTGCAAAAGTACTCAGACCCCTGACCAATGCTCTTATATTACTGAATTACAAATGGTACATTGTAATTTCGTTCTGTATGATATTTTATTTTGAAACATTGAAACATAATCAATTATTGAAAAGTGACATTAGTTTTATGCTGGGAAATATTTGTAAGAAACATAAAAAACTGAAACATGTTGCTTGCATTTAGTATTCAACCCCTCTGCTGTGGAAGCTCCCAGTTTACACAGATGAAAGAAATTGCCCTATCGAGGACACAATTGCCTTACCATTGGCCTCCACCTGTGAACCATTAAAGTTGCTGTCACACTGTCAGGATAAAAACCCCACTGTTGATCATTGGTCAGGCTGTGGATCTGAAGGAAAATGAAGACCAAAGAGCATTCTACAGAAGTAAGAGATAATGTAATAGAAATGCATAGATTAGGAAAAGGGTACAAAATAATATCCAAGTGTTTGGATATCCCAGTGAGCACAGTTGGATCAGTCATCAGGCAATGGAAGCTGCATCACACCACATAGGCACTGCTAAGAAAAGGCCATCCCTCAAACCTCAGCTCTTGAACAAGAAGGAGACTTGTGAGAGAAGCCACAGAGAGGCCACCAATCACTTTGAAGGAGCTACAGAGTTCAATGGCTGGAAGTGGAGTAATGGTGCACCAGTCAACCATATCAAGAGCTCTGCATAACACTGGCCTATATGGGGCAAGAAAGAAGCCGTTACTCAAAAAGTACCATCTGAAAACATGTCTGGAGTTTGCCAGAAAGCATGAGAGTGCCCCAGCTGTGATGTGGGAAAAGGTTTTGGGGTCAGATGAGACCAAGATAGAGCTTTTTGGCCCAAACTCAAAGCACTATGTGTGGCGCAAAGCTAACACTGCCCATGCCTCAAGACATACCATCCCTACAGTGAAGTATGGTGGCGGCAACATCATGGTGTGGGGATGCTTCTCATCAGCAGGGACTGTTGTTAAAAGTGAAGGAAGAATGGATGGAGCAAAATACAGGGAAATACTGCAAGAGAACCTGTGTTTGAAGCTTGGGAGGAAATTCACTTTTCAGCAGGACAATGATCCCAAGCACAAGGCCAAAGCAACACTGGAGTGGCTCAAGAACAAAAAGGTGAATGTCCTACAATGGCCCAGTCAAAGTCCTGATCTCAATCCCATTGAGAATCTGTGGCTCTCTTTGAAAATTGCAGTCCACAAGATGTCCAAGCATCCAAGATGACCTGGAGCAAATCTGCCAAGAAGAATGGGCCAAAATCCCTCCGACACTGTGTGAGAAGCTGGTACATACCTACCCCAAAGACTTAAAGCTGTTATTGCAACAAAAGGTGGCTCTACCAAATATTAATCTGTGGGGGTTGAATACTTATGCAAGGAACATGTTTCAGTTCTTTATGTTTCTTACAAACATTTCCCAACATAAAACCAATGTCACCATACAGTAATTGATTCTGAGTTTCAGTGTTTCAAAATAAAATATACAGAACGAAATTACAATGTACCATTTCTAATTCAGTAATATGAGAGCATTCAGGGGTCTGATTACTTTTGCTAGGCACTGTATCTTGGAGGGAATAATAGACATTCATAGGATGCTTGCATCAAAGGTCTTCTGACATAATGAGGAATGGACTAATCAGGTTTTGACCCAATGTATTTGAATTTGTTGGAAATGGTTTATAGAGCAATGGATATAAGCAGATTTTCTATTAAATGACATCTATCAATATAATTAGCGGTTTATTTAAGTTTTAAACTATATTAGTGATGACTTCAAATATGTATTTTACTGCAATAAATAGGGCACATGAGATGTAATCTGTGGTCAATCATAGCTCCCCAGCACATGTACATGCAGTATTACAAATGTGTGTGACTGGCACACATGCTTCTCCCTGCATGCACTTTCCTTGCACGGCTGTCACAGCTGACAGTGCTGACCATCTGTTAGGTCTTACATCAGGTTCCAATTCAGCACGGAAACACCCCCAACTGGCATGTAGACTGAAAAGGATTCTTTGTGCAGAAAATTACTTTTACATGGCATGCAACATTGCTGGATAAGGAGATATCCTAATTGCTATTGCAGAATAAATAATAGATTGAATATACACTGCATATACTGTACGTCCTATCACACTGTAAGAAAATAATGTCTGTCCTATAATGTCATTTCATAGGAACCACCAGTATTTTGGACTGCAATTACGTGCAACCATCAATAGAGGAATCACAATGATTTCAAAATGGACAGAATATTAGAAGACCTTGAAAATACAAGTTCATCATCATCATCATCATCGTATTGATGATGAAAATACAAGTTAAAGCTAGAAGCTATACCTGTCAAAGCCTTCAACAGCCTTTCGCACATATTTAACTAAATCTAGTCATTTTATGTTTGGGTAGGTCAGCCTTTCCCAACTAGTGGGCCACCAGATGTTGTTGGACCACAACTCCCATCAGCCTCAGCCAGCATTGCCAGTGGTCAGGAAAGATGGGAATTGTGGTCCAACAACATCTGGTGGCCCACTAGTTGGGAAACACTGGGGTAGGTGAAAGCATTACTTCCCAGCCATTTAATGACCATAAGTTCTTGACACTCAGGATAATGAATTTCATTTGCAGAGTTATCTGTTCACCACAATATACATTATTAATGGACATCACTAAATATGCAATATTGTAGCTACATTGACTTTGGGAAAGCATTTCTCCTGGAACCAAACTTTCCTAAAAGGCGGTGAGACATAAAATGTGCATAAGCAAATTTGACAGACTCTTATGATAACTGCAGTCTATTTAAACTTGCAAATTGCTGCTTAAGTCAAAGACACTGAAAAATGCTTTGGGCAATAATCCCTTTATGCTAAACAGGTCAAGGGCTTTTCCAAGAGTGAATCGTTTGAAGTGTTCCGAGCTTGACTAGTAAATGCACATAAGCATCATCTGCTAGTGCTTATTCAAGCCATTCCACACAAAATGTGTGCATAAATTACCTTCTCAGGTTTTTGGAAGAGCTGCCTGATTGCCTAATGCACTGCTGCAACAGAAGCAGTCAATAAAGGAAAACCATCATTAGATAACAGCTGTCCTAATCCAACCGGGGTCATGTATACCAGAAAGCACCCTTCCACATATTTATCCCTAGCTGGACAAGGAACTATGCATGTAAAACATCAGTCAGGCACCTAGAGCACTGGCATTTAGGTTCCTCCTTAAAACTCATCTATTCACCCAGGCTTTCCCTGAGGGACAGTAATGTTTATGTAGTAAGCTGATCTACTGATTCGTGATATATTTGTTTTATGAATGTGATTATATTGTTGATTTTACACTGCTCACTGCCATATTTTTTCTTAATGTTGATGGTACTGTATAGAAATGTTTGCAATAAATAAATAAACGCTGTAATTTCCCCTCTCATGATCCAGTTGCTGAGGACCAATAATGAACATTGGTGAACAGTTTAGCTTTAATCCATGTAAGGCATAGCCTTTGTAACAATTTAACAGGATTATATGTTTGAGGGAGGCCTAATCTCCATTTGACAATAGAATGTGCAGGTTCACAGAGAAGAGCTTGCAGTCAGCCCTTTTTATTGCTGCACTGAGGTAGGCCAAAATTTGGCTCAGCGTGTTGTCTGAAGCGGGACTCATAGTTATGACTTTCCACACTGGCAATGTGCTGTAGCCAGAGTTCGTTCTTGGCTATAGCTTGTGGTTAGTCAGAAGAGAGCTTAGCATATCATTCTAATCAGAATTCAGGTTAAGTCAAATCTTGGCTTAGCTCAGTGCAGTGTGGCAGCAACAAAAAAAAAGCCCAGGAAGGAGTAAAGAGGCTGTGAGGAGCAAGGTGGTGGCATGCTTGCATAGTCTTGCTAAGCCATGATTTACCATGTCATTTGAACCAGGTCACTAAGTCAGAATCGTTTGCAGAAATGCTACCTTTTTCTTCTCAATTTCTCTCTTAATTGGGACTTGGCAATCACCATTCAATCAGTTTGTGGATGATTGTCCCTTTATTGTCCCTTTTTTTGTTCTTGGTTTCAGTCTAAAAGCCTAGGGAAAAGTAGCTACTCTCATACAGAACAAAGAAATATCATGCAGGTATAATAGTCCTTTACTTGATTCATTTAATCGGTCCACACTCTTCCAGCTGGGCAGCGCAGATAGTTTGTGCTCTTTCTGGTTTCTGCTTGGGCCTTTCAGTTGCCTCCAGAGAGACTCAGGCACAGAAGATGTGCGGTCTGGGTATCTGTCTGATGCACCTTCATTAGTCAGAGAGAATGCAGACTGAGACCTCTGGTAAAGGAAAATATGGAGATCAATATATTAGCAGAAGCCAACTATAGAGATGTTAAATGTTCATTACATGTACTTGCAAGAGTAACACCCTTACACTGAGATAAGTGCAAATCATCGAAGGGAAAGAGAACAGAATTTCACTAGTTCAGATTTATTTATTTATTTTATTAAATGCATATCCCACCCTACCTCCCAAAGGCGGCCAGGGTGGCAAAATGTAACATCTGTAGTCCAGCCATAGCTAATTCCTTTTGAGAAAGACAGAACGTTTTGTGTAGGTTTGTTACCAAGGTCATGCTGTTATATACAGAATAGCGATTAAGAGCAAACACATCTACTGGATACATAGGACTAAACCCATTTCAGTGCTGGGCAACTTTATGCTTTCCCAAACTGATAAAAGACATCTCCCCCCAACACAGCCTTAGTGTTTCCCTATATTCTAGTTTTCCTTAATGAAGCAGTAGTTTGTTCTAATTATCAGCATGCCTTGCCTCCTTATATCCTCCCTAGCATCCCCAGAAGGCTAATGAAGATTTTTCACACACTGCAGGAGATAAATTATCCAACTTAGTTGGTGTTTCTTGGGTTGGCTAGATTAATTCATTGAGTAACTATTAACATGGTATGAAGAACTATGACCCACTATTGTGTTTACATTCCCAATGACAATATGAATGTGCATGTACTATGTATTAAGTTTGCACTATAAAGTTTGCATTTGATCAAAAGTGTTGGCCCCCCCTTATCCTAGATTATTCCTTTTCCCTCAATTTCAACTTTATTCAAACAGGGCATAGCAGCTGTTTATTTTTTATTTGTTTTTATTAGCCAGTCATTTTAATATTTACCTGTATTGTTTTTGTTGTTGTTATGCGCCTTCAAGTCGATTATGACTTATGGCGACCCTATGAATCAGTGACCTCCCATAGCATCTGTCATTGACCACCCTGTTAAGATCTTGTAAGTTCAGGTCTGTGGCTTCCTTTAGGGAATCAATCCATCTCTTCTTTGGCCTTCCTCTTTTTCTACTCCCTGCTGTTTTCCCCAGCATTATGGTCTTTTCTAGTGAATCATGTCTTCTCATTGTGTGTCCAAAGTATGATAACCTCAGTTTCATCATTTTAGCTTATAGTGACAGTCCTGGTTTAATTTGTTCTAACACTCAATTATTTGTCTTTTTTGCAGTCCATGGTATCCGCAAAGCTCTTCTCCAACACCACATTTCAAATGAGTTGATTTTTCTCTTATCCTCCTTTTTCACTGCCCAACTTTCACATCCATACATAGAGATTGGGAATACCATGGTCTGAATGATCCTGACTTTAGTGTTCAGTGATACATCTTTGCATTTGAGGACCTTTTCTAGTTCTCTCATAGCTGCCCTCCCCAGTCCTAGCCTTCTTCTGATTTCTTGACTACTGTCTCCATTTTGGTTAATGACTGTGTCGAGGTATTGATAATCCTTGGCAAGTTCAATGTCCTCATTGTCAACTTTAAAGTTACATAAATCTTTCTGACGTTCAGCTGTAGTCCTGCTTTTGCACTTTCCCCTTTAACTTTCATAAGAACATAAGAACATAAGAACATAAGAACATAAGAACATAAGAAGAGCCTGCTGGATCAGGCCAGTGGCCCATCTAGTCCAGCATCCTGTTCTCACAGTGGCCAACCAGGTGCCTGGGGGAAGCCCGCAAGCAGGACCCGAGTGCAAGAACACTCTCCCCTCCTGAGGCTTCCGGCAACTGGTTTTCAGAAGCATGCTGCCTCTGACTAGCGTGGCAGAGCACAGCCATCATGGCTAGTAGCCATTGATAGCCCTGTCCTCCATGAATTTGTCTAATCTTCTTTTAAAGCCATCCAAGCTGGTGGCCATTACTGCATCTTGTGGGAGCAAATTCCATAGTTTAACTATGCGCTGAGTAAAGAAGTACTTCCTTTTGTCTGTCCTGAATCTTCCAACATTCAGCTTCTTTGAATGTCCACGAGTTCTAGTATTATGAGAGAGGGAGAAGAACTTTTCTCTATCCACTTTCTCAATGACATGCATAATTTTATACACTTCTATCATGTCTCCTCTGACCCGCCTTTTCTCTAAACTAAAAAGCCCCAAATGCTGCAACCTTTCCTCGTAAGGGAGTCGCTCCATCCCCTTGATCATTCTGGTTGCCCTCTTCTGAACCTTTTCCAACTCTATAATATCCTTTTTGAGATGAGGCAACCAGAACTGTACACAGTATTCCAAATGCGGCCGCACCATAGATTTATACAACGGCATTATGATATTGGCTGTTTTATTTTCAATACCTTTCCTAATTATCGCTAGCATGGAATTTGCCTTTTTCACAGCTGCCGCACACTGGGTCGACATTTTCATCGTGCTGTCCACTACAACCCCGAGGTCTCTCTCCTGGTCGATCACCGCCAGTTCAGACCCCATGAGCGTATATGTGAAATTCAGATTTTTTGCTCCAATATGCATAATTTTACACTTGTTTATATTGAATTGCATTTGCCATTTTTCCGCCCATTCACTCAGTTTGGAGAGGTCTTCTTGGAGCTCTTCGCAATCCCTTTTTGTTTTAACAACCCTGAACAATTTAGTGTCGTCAGCAAACTTGGCCACTTCACTGCTCACTCCTAATTCTAGGTCATTAATGAACAAGTTGAAAAGTACAGGTCCCAATACCGATCCTTGAGGGACTCCACTTTCTACAGCCCTCCATTGGGAGAACTGTCCGTTTATTCCTACTCTCTGCTTTCTGCTTCTTAACCAATTCCTTATCCACAAGAGGACCTCTCCTCTTATTCCATGACTGCTAAGCTTCCTCAGAAGCCTTTGGTGAGGTACCTTGTCAAACGCTTTTTGAAAGTCTAAGTACACTATGTCCACTGGATCACCTCGATCTATATGCTTGTTGACACTCTCAAAGAATTCTAATAGGTTACTGAGACAGGACTTTCCCTTGCAGAAGCCATGCTGGCTCTGCTTCAGCAAGGCTTGTTCTTCTATGTGCTTAGTTAATCTAGCTTTAATAATACTTTCTACCAGTTTTCCAGGGACAGAAGTTAAGCTAACTGGCCTGTAATTTCTGGGATCCCCTCTGGATCCCTTTTTGAAGATTGGCGTTACATTTGCCACTTTCCAGTCCTCAGGCACGGAGGAGGACCCAAGGGACAAGTTACATATTTTAGTTAGCAGATCAGCAATTTCACATTTGAGTTCTTTGAGAACTCTCGTGTGGATGCCATCCGGGCCCGGTGATTTGTCAGTTTTTATATTGTCCATTAAGCTTAGAACTTCCTCTCTCGTTACCACTATTTGTCTCAGTTCCTCAGAATCCCTTCCTGCAAATGTTAGTTCAGGTTCAGGGATCTGCCCTATATCTTCCACTGTGAAGACGGATGCAAAGAATTCATTTAGCTTCTCTGCAATCTCCTTATCGTTCTTTAGTACACCTTTGACTCCCTTATCATCCAAGGGTCCAATTGTCTCCCTAGATGGTCTCCTGCTTTGAATGTATTTATAGAATTTTTTGTTGTTGGTTTTTATGTTCTTAGCAATGTGCTCCTCAAATTCTTTTTTAGCATCCCTTATTGTCTTCTTGCATTTCTTTTGCCAGAGTTTGTGTTCTTTTTTATTGTCTTCATTTGGACAAGACTTCCATTTTCTGAAGGAAGACTTTTTGCCTCTAAGAGCTTCCTTGACTTTGCTCGTTAACCATGCTGGCATCTTCTTGGCCCTGGTGGTACCTTTTCTGATCTGCAGTATGCACTCCAGTTGAGCTTCTAATATAGTGTTTTTAAACAACTTCCAAGCATTTTTGAGTGATGTGACCCTCTGGACTTTGTTTTTCAGCTTTCTTTTTACCAATCCCCTCATTTTTGTGAAGTTTCCTCTTTTGAAGTCAAATGTGACCGTGTTGGATTTTCTTGGCAATTGGCCAGTTACATGTATATTTAATTTAATAGCACTGTTTTTAATAACATGCATAAGGTTTGCCCCCTGTATGCATTCTGTGATGCAAAGTAAGGTGGCTACTCTGACTGAAGCTCTTTCCACACTCCAAGCATTTATAAGGTTTGTGCCCTGTGTGAGTTATTTGATGTTGAGTAAAGGCACTACTCTACCCAAAGCTTTTTCCACACTCCAAGCATTGATAAGGTTTGTCCCGTGTGACATCTTAGATGCAAAGTAAGGTTGCTACTCCACCTGAAGCTCTTTCGTACTCAAAGCATTTATAAAGTAAGTCCGGTGTGCCACCTCTTTGATGAGAAGTAAGGGAGCTACTCTTACTGAAGCTCTTTCCAAACTCCAGGCATTGATAAGGTCTGTCTCCACTGTGACTTCTTTCATGTGAAGTAAGGTTGCTACTCTGACTAAATCTCTTTCCACATCATTACTGGTTTCTGCTAGTAGTATGGTATCATCTGCATATCTTAAATTATTGATATTTCTCCCTCCAATTTTCACACCTCCTTCATCTTGGTCCAATCCCGCTTTTCATATGATATGTTCTGCACATAGATTAAACAAATAGGGTGATAAAATACACCCCTGTCTCACACCCTTTCCGATTGGGAACCAATTGGTTTCTCCATATTCTGTCCTTACAGTAGCCTCTTGTCCAGAGTGTAGGTTTCACATCAGGACAAGCAGATGCTGTGGTACCCCCATTTCTTTTAAAGCATTCCATAGTTTTTCATGATTTACACAGTCAAAGGCTTTGCTGTAATCTATGAAATTCCTTGCTCCGTTCCATTATCCAACGTATGTTTGCGATATCTCTGGTGCCTCTTCCTTTTCTAAGTCCTGCTTGGACGTCTGGCATTTCTCGCTCCATATATGATAAGAGCCTTTGTTGTAGAATCTTGTTTTTATTTTTTATTGTTTTTATAATGTTTTAATGTTGTACACTGCCCTGATATTTTATAATATGTTGGTATAGAAATGCTTTTATAAAGAAATAAAATAAGTTTAAAGGGAAATTATTCCCTATGCAAAAAAGAGAGCCTTGTGTGACTTTGTGGAAACTGCTGTGGTTTTTGCTTGACTGGCATGCTTCAAACATTCACTTTTCTGACACTTTTTCTTAAGCTGAGATACAGCCTTGCTTTTGTAAATAATTGTTCCTAGGGTAATCTGTTCATTTCTTTGAAGAATGGTGTCCAAGCCAATGGCCTTTATAACCTATGCTATGACAAAGTATTAATTAGAATGCTATTTTGTCTTAAGTTTGAAATTGTGCTGTGCCTTCCTGAGTGAACACCAACTACTTTTTAATTTTGGTCTTGCTACTGGGTATTTTAAATCTCTAGACAAATCCACTAAACATTTAGCGCTGATGTTTAAACCAACAATTCTCAAGTGCTGGCATTAACTTAAGAACCAATCAAAGTTAAGAAAGAAATGGACTCATCAACCACCACTGAACTCTGGATGACCAGGATCCTCTATCCAGATGAATGAAAATAAAAGGGGGGAGGGGAGATTGCAGCCTATGCTGACTCAACACTACCTATTATTAACTGATAATAAGCTTTAAGAAAAATATTACAAAAAAAACCCTGCAGCATTTATCTCCCAACGTATGCTATAACTATTCCTGCCCATGCCTTTCTTTGCATTGTCAAAGCTGACAGCAGTTAAGAACAGAAGAAGAGCTTGCTGGATCAGGCCAATGGCCCGTCCAGTTCAGCATCCTGTTCTCCCAGTAGCCAACCAGATGCCTGTGGGAAACCCACAAGCAGTGAAATTAAATGGTTAAGAGCAGCAAATGTTTCTGAGGCTTTGCATCTGATAAAATGAATTCTGCTTCACGATAACTTTAGTCACAATTGATATATTAGTCTTAAGGGTGCCACAAGACTGTTTTTGTTTGTTTGCTGCCATAAAATAACAGAATCTATGGAATTTGAGCACATCACCTTATTAAACCCTTTTAGACCAACCTGTGATGTTTAGATTTACTGTTTTACAAAATCCACTGTATGTTCTTAACCTTTTGTTTCAACATTGGACTTTCTCCATCGTTACCAGTGACATCCGTTTCCCTTACCGTCACTCACCCCTTGTTTTTGTGTAACGTCCAGTCTGATGAACTCAGAAGAAATACATCGCTCACAAAGAAGCTGGCAAGCTTCTAACACAGGAACGTAGGAAACTGCCTTATGCTGAGTCAGACCATTGACTCACCTAGCTCAGTATTGTCTGCACTGACTGGCAGCAGCTCTCCAGGTTTCAGAAAGGAGTCTCTCCCAGCCCAACCTGCAGATACTGGGGATTGAATTTGGGACTTTCTGCATGCAAGGCAGATGCTCTACCTCTGAGCTACAGCCCTCTCTCCCCCACCCCAGGGAAATTAGCTGATTGTAGCTACTTCTTTCTGATTTGTTTGTTAATCCTAGTACAAGTATTTTGCTACTACTGCTTTTGGATTTTGTTCAAAATGAATTACTTTTTTCCTTATAATTACTGAAACTGTGAGACACAGAAGTGTGGTTAGAAACCTTATTCATGAACTGAATTACACTTCTCAGACTCTGTAAGAGGCACCACTATTATGACTCTTTAATATTTGTCAAAGTGCCCCAAAAGTGCAGTGCACTATATGTAAATAAGAGTAAAGTTTCCTGCCCACAAGCTCACAGTTTAAAGAATAATCACCACTCAGAAGAAGAAAGTGTAAGGTAACATTATGCCCGACTAAGGGCTGGTCTGCATGTTTAGAGGAATTACTTGGAGTAATCATCTGGGGACCATGTCACTTTGGAATTTAGGTGGGAGAATCACATGACTGAAGGCTACCCCACTTCAACATTTCCCTTCAGTTTTTTTAAAACACCAACTATGCCAGGGAGAAGGCTGAATTAGGACCCTTCACCCAGACAAGGGGGAAGGCTGTGGTAGGACCCCTTATCCAAGCATATTGGGTTGTATCCAATGAAGTAAACCTGTTAGTACAAGGAGCTTGCAGTGGCCCTTCCTCTCCTTCTTCCGTGCCCCCCTCCCAAACTGCTCCAGAGGGTTGGGGAAAACCCGCAATTGAATTTTTTGGGGGGTGCAGGGGCATGTGGAGAAAAAGAGGGAGAGAAAGTCCTGTTGCACAGGCAGAAATTCTTGTGCTAACAGGATAACTTCGTTGGATAGCACCCACCATTTCTCTCTGTGCAGAAAAATTCTAATACTGGTGATGTACATATATACAATGCTCCACTAGCCTTCTGAAATAATACAGTCCAAGGACAACTGTATCATAAGGTTCTCCTAAACACATGAATTAGGCTCTTAATTCCCTCTGTGTCCTCCTTATTTTGGGGCAGAGGTTACCAGCCGTAGATTCTGTAAGCCATGTTGTTGCTTCTGTTCTATTGAAAATAGCATGCAAAGTAGTCAAAGTTCTTAAAGAAAGAAAAAAGTTATACAAAACTAAAAGGAAAGCAATTATATATGCCATACCCAAAATGATGATGTCAGCATTTGAGTCTAAGGAGATTGTCAGAAGCAGCTGACTATTATTTTCCTGCCAAGCCAACCCACACCACATTTCCCCCCACTCTCTCCACAATTCCATTTACTCCATTTTCCTGGAGAGATTTAAATGAGATGGTACTGACTGCATCCTTAAAAAGCCCTAGTTGTGAAGCTATTTCTCACTGCTGACATCAGTTTTGCTTGGGTCATAGGCTAGATAATCAGATTGTGTTTTATTCTGATAACCTGAGGGTAATTGAAATTGTTAAAAGTCAGAATCACTGGTGCAAGCACTAGTAACTGAGAAAGCTGTAGACATAAAGGAGAGTAATCAATCACATTCAATATGGGAAGAAAAGAAAAGGAACAGGAAGCCTGAATTTGCTAGAGAGGCATTTCAACCTGAATGACTCCTGCAGCATTCAGATCTCTTAAAAGGCAGGCATTTAGCTTCAGCATTTGACTTCTGAGAGTGCTCTTTTGCTGTCAGTTCAGGAGGTTTGATTGTTTCTAAGTCTTATTCAGATAATCATTTTAGGACAGTTATGTGGTGTAGTGGTTAAGGTGTTGGACTACAACCTGGGAGACCAGGGTTCAAATCCCCACACAGCCATGAAGCTCACTGGGTGACCTTGGGTCAGTCACTGCCTATCAGCCTCAGAGGGAGGCAATGGTAAACCCCCTCTGAATACTGCTTACCATGAAAACCCTATTCATAGGGTCGCTATAAGTCGAAATTGACTTGAAGGCAGTCCATACTTCCATACTAACTCTTAACTGATAATTACTTTCATTTTGCTCAGAAGATCATCTGAGGCTCTCATTTAATGGGTGATTTGCTCATTAAGGTTCACAGACAAATTTTATCCCACACATTTTATCCAGTGATAGCACTTGCTGAAAACTGTTGACATGAATAGAATCTTGAAGCAACTATGCTCTCTCATGATCATTTCATACAATAATGGCATTTTTAAAGAGAGGACTATTTAAAAGTATTCTTTTGTACATTTGCGAAATTACACATTTTAGTTTACATATAAAGTCAAATGAGGCATTTCCCCCTGCTGATCTTGCTGCAGTTTGTTTATGATTTTTGTGTATATTTTTATTGGCATCTTAAGTGGGATTGTCATTTTGCTTTTGTATTGTCATAATTATATATTTGTTAGCCACTCTGGGCTCCCTTTGAGAGGAAGGGTAGGGTACAAATCTATTGAAATAAATAAATGTATAAATACATGTCAGAATAACTTCTACAGAACCAGTTAATCTCACCCTAAGTGGATGGTTTGATATTACTTTTGTATTGGCTATCACAATGGCTTAATTTGTATTTTGACTCAAGTTTTAGAAAATATTTACTCTAAAGAAGTTCCTCTATCATCAATGAACTTCTGCTTGGAATGCTATCACACTTACTTGCACTCAGTGGCACTTACGTCTGAGTAAACAATCATAGCATTACAGTTTCAGGACAATTTTGGGAGAGACTGTTGGTTTCAGGAACCAAGTTCTACTATGCCACCCAGAAAGATAATGGAAACTGTAAATGTAAGGGTGAAGACTCTAAAAAGATCAGCATAGTTCTTTGTGTTAGCACAATTTTCTTGCAAGAACAAAATGTAACAGATACAAAGTTTGTGATAGTCCAGTATAGATAGATATAAAAAAGCTTAAACCATGAAGGTTAACATAATTTCATCTATTTCCCATGTTCAGGCACAAGTGTTGTTGCTTATGCAGCCAAAATGGCACTACCCATCATGCACAAGAGGGAGGTATCAGCAGACGCAGAAAACCCCAGGGTTTATACATACCAAGCTGAGTGGTCTCAAACCTAATTGATTTCAAATAGCACAAATCACTTCATTCATGAAAAGTGTAATGGCTAGAGGAGAGGGACTGCATTCTCTTGCATTTGAACATCTTTGCTTTAGAGAAGATTCCGATTTGAAGGGGGCAGCATCTATGTTATACAGACAGTTAATTAGAAAATCTATGCGTAACTCCTCAGTACTAAAAGAGACTTGGGAGAGAGACTTGGATTTTCCTCTACAAGATACCACATGGGAAAAGGCCTGGAAAAGTATCTCAGCTAGGATTCAGGAAGTATACTGAAACTCTTATTCAGATGGTATTGGACTCCCCTCCACTTATATCATGTAAATATGTTGCATTCTCCTAAATAATGGAGAGGCTGTAATGCCCTAGGGTCATATAAACACATGTGGTGGGTCTGTAGTCACATCCAAAATTTCTGGAAAGCTGTATATGAAGTAATTGTTGGTCCGACTTTGGTACCTGACCTGGTGTTTTCTGGGGCTTTTTTAAAGAATGTATTACTCTCCCTTCACCAGGGCGGGTTACAACAATTTAAAAACACATAATTAAAACAGTAAAATACAACCTAAACAGCATCACAAAAATTAGGGTGGATCCTAACAATATACATCTCAGGTGTTGAAGGCCAGGGTACAGAGGCGTGTTTTCAGCATTCACCGAAAGTTGTACAATGAAGTTGCCAGATGCACCTCAGTGGGAAGGGAGTTCCACATCTTAGGGGCTGCCACAGAGAATGCCCTCTCCCGGGCCACCACCACCCCTGAGCTTCCGATGGTGGTGGAATTACCAAAAGGGCCCCAAAAAGTGTTGGCTATGTTATCATTGGAAAATGATTACAATCCTAATGTGGTTCACAAGAACTGGTTATTTTTTTTTATTATAAGCAGCCTGACTGGAAATCTCAGCTTTCAATTGATAATTGGATGTCCAAGATTTGGGAGATCGTGCTTTCAGAGCATTTTACACAACACAGTAGGGTAGCACGTGGACAATCCAAAACTGGACAATTTTGATGTAGTCTGGTTCCCTTTTTTGAGTAATATTGTTATTCAAATTCTGTACTGCTTCCAGTAATGCATATCTCTCTATGGAGAGGTTATGTCTACTCTCAAGGGGATGTTTCTTTATGAAAGTTTTTAATATGCCTTTGTATCTACTCTTTTTCTTCAAGGCAAGATATTGGCCGATGAAATAAGTATGCTGTCTTCAGTGTGATATATGGTGTGATATAATGGTTTTTTTACCCTTTTGTCAAATAGGGTGACAGGGTCATGTTATTATAGAAAAAAATCTAATAAAATTTTATTGGGGAAAAAATGCCAAAGTTTGCAAAAATACAAACTTTAGGGGGGAAAATATGGCGGGAGTTCCCCAAAACAGCCAAATGAGGACTATGTGCTCAATAGTCACAGCATGCTGACTGACTGTTGGGGTGGTGGGGAGAATGGAAAACCAGCAATGAGAGGCTGGAAAACCAGGAGTATGGAATCGAGAGGCTAGAATACTAAACAGGGGACAACCCTCACTACAATGTTTGGTTGTGAGCCTACTTGTATCTTAAGTGTGGCTGAGATCTTATGCACACTCATCTGAGTGTCTCACTGAACTTAGTGGGACTTACTTCTGAGTAACCAAGCACAGGGTCAGGGTGTACAGTTAAGCATGCAGAAGGAAGAAAAAGGTCTACTTTAATGGGGACTGCAGGGCGGGTAGATTTGTAAAAATCACCTTCCTTCCCTGTTCTACTGACAGAAGCTTCTGCTAGATCAAAGAGAATCTTCCATCAGTAGACACCATGGAATACAGCCAAATAAAATAAAATTATACAGCCACAAGAGTGGCTGTATACTATAGCCAGCATGCATTTTTCGCATTCCGCAATGTTAAACTGAAAATATCCCCCATGCCATTCTGATGCTTCCCATAACCAGAGTTTGGAAGTAACTAGTTACAAGTAACAAATTACTTGTAATTCATTACTTTTTTGAGTAACGAGTGGGTAATTCCTTTACATTTTGATTGTAATAGAACTAGGAGTAATTTTACTCCTTTTGTGGAGTAATTGTAACGTTTCCAGAATTACTTTTGGGCATTACTTGGGGGGTGGGAGCAGGGGAAGTTTTCTGCTCCTCTGATTTGTGGATGAAAATCGTGTGCCTCAAACTGGGCTTCTGTGCAGCGTTGCTCTTTCCTCATGCTCTGTGAATGGGTAGGAGGCGACGAGGGAGGAGGTGGAGAGTGAGATGAGATGGAGTGGAGAAAACAATTATTTAAAAAAATGGCTAGTGGTGGTGAAGAGTGGAGTGGAGGGAAAAAGGATCCGGAGGTCAAGAACATGGATAAAGGAGACTTCCCGGAAGTGAGTGCTCAGCTGGTGACTGTCTCTGAGAGATCTCTGCCTCAGAGGAAGCTTTTTTCAGGTTAAAAGCCAGCCAAGAGGAAACTTTGACTGGCTTAAATGTTCTCCAAGGTATAGGAAAACCGATCAGATTTTCCACAAGACTTCGTTGAGCTGTCGGCGGCTGGAATTGATCAGGAAATCCCTGAGATAAGAAGGCATGCCGATGGGCTGAAGACGGAGTCAGGACTTCCATGCAAGCTGTACTGGAAAAAAGCGAAGCGTTTTTTTTTTCTTCTTAAAAAAACGTCTTTAACCAGCGAGCCTACTTCTGTCTAAATCTTATCATTCGGCTTAAATTACTACAATAAAAGGGATTTGTTTACGAATCAGCAACTGAGAAACCTGGGTGAGTCATACTTTTTCTCTTTTAAATATAATTAAGGAAGAAAGAAAATGTAAACAACTTATATACTTTTTTTACGACAAAAAGCTGGCCTGAATTTGGAGTTTTAAAGTTTAAAAACGGATGAGAGGTAATTATTATTTGATGGAAATATATTTTGGACTATTTTTCTCCTTGGACTATTTCTTTTTGGATGAATCTGCTGCTCGTATATGTTACTAATCGTTTGGTGTTGGGAACCAGAATTGTTTTGCATTCTTGGACGTAGATAAGAACTGTGCTGTGCTGGCTGGACTACAATAACAGGCCTGGAATATTAACTCTTTTGTTGGTGGAGGAAAAAAAAAGAAATAGACTGCCTCTAGGTTTTGGAACAGTGGTTAATATCAGAAATTAAAGGCTTCTCTTGAAAATGACAACTAAAAAGCAACTAAGGCCCAGGAGTGAAGAGGTTCTACTGATCCACAGGAAGGGGCTATACCCCCAGATATGTTTCAAAAAATAATGGAAGGGATTAATGATATAAAACAGGAAATGAAAACTGAACTGACAGATATAAAAGACTATATTAAAACACAAGTGGATGAGATTAAAGGGACAATTGGGCAAATAAAGGAGGATGCAAAAAATACTAAAGAAAAGGTACAAATCTTGGAGAATAGAACAGATATATTAAATCTGGAATTAGAAAAAAAACTTGGACTATATGGCTGTGACTGAAGTGAGAAATAAAGAACATTGTTTGAGATTCCGTGCAATCCCTGAGGAAACAGGTGAAGACATCAGAGATAAAATTGTTAATGCTTTAGTAAAATTTCTGGATTTGAATGAAGATCGGATGGAATTTGAAATAGACAAAGTGTATAGAATTAATTCCAGATATGCAACAATGAATAAAATTCCAAGAGATGTGCTTGTTCATTTTATAAGGAAGACGACCAGAGATATGGTATTACAGCAACACTTTAAAAATACCTTTAAAATTGATGGTAAGGAAATACTGGTGATGAAAGAAATTCCTATTAGACTTTTACGTAAGAGAAAAGAATATGCTTTCCTTACAGAGAAACTTAAGCAACGCAAAATTCAATTTAGATGGGATGTTCCAGAAGGAGTGATCTTTACATTCAGACAACAGAAATATAGATTGAATACTGTTCAAAAAGCAAGGGACTTCTTGAGAAAAGCTTCAAAAGATATGGATGAAGATAAACTCAAAGACATGGATATAATTCCTGGGGAACAAAGTCAACAAAGATATGCAGAGGAAGGAAAGGAAGATGATGGATTAAAAGGAGCATCAGGCACATTTTAAAATATACGCTTAAAGATGGATTACAAATATCTAACTTGGAATATAAATGGAGCCAACACGGCGCAGAAGAGAAAGAAAGTGTTTCATTATTTGAAAAAATTAAAATTGGATATAATTTGTTTGCAAGAAACTCATATTAAGAAGAAAGATTCCAAATATTTGATTTGTAAAAATTTGGGTGAAGAATTTATTTCGGCTGGGCCAAAAAAAAAAAAAGGAGTTGTTCTCTACATTAACCCACAATTGCTTCCTAAATTGGTATTACTGGATGATAGTGGTAGATTTGTGGGGGTTGAAATTACTCTACAGGGTACAAACATTTTGATAGTGGGTAACTACGCCCCCAATGAAGATAAAACAAGGTTTTACACAGGACTTATGGAAAAATTGTCAGAGTTTTCATATGATCATTGGTGTGTCATGGGTGATTGGAATGGGGTAATCTCACCAAAAATTGATAGGCTTTCTGAAAAAAATATCAAAGAGACACAGGGTAAATTACCAAAGATTTGCTTTGAACTGATGGAACATTTAGAATTGGTGGATACCTGGAGATATATAAATGATAATGCAAAGGAATTTACTTATTTTTCAGAAAGACACAAAACATTCTCGAGGATTGATATGATTTGGATGTCTAAAATTTTAGCGAAGGATACTTTTAAAATGGATATATTACCAAAAACTTTTTCGGACCATAATCCTGTGATATTAACTTTAAAAAAAAAAAATCTTGGATTTAGATGGAGACTAAATGAATCTTTATTACAGAATGACAAAGTAGTACAAGAATGTAAGAAGAAATTAAAAGAGTTTTTTTGAACATAATTTACATAAAGGAACAAGTGAAAATATCGTTTGGGATACAAGTAAGGCATTTATGAGGGGATATTTTATTAAATGTAACTCTGAATTAAAAAAAAAGAAACAACAGAAAATGCAATTAATTTTGGAAGAAATAAAACAAAAAGAGGAAGAATTGAAAAAGAATCCGACTAAAGTTTCTATTGTAAATCAAATTAAAATGTTACAGAAGCAAGTATCAATGCTGACAGTTAGAGAAATTGAAAGAAAACTAAATTTTGCTAAACAAAGGACTTTTGAATTTGCAAATAAACCTGGGAAATGGTTAGCATATAAATTAAGAAAAGAACGTCAAAAAATATTATTTTAAAGATACAAGAAGGAGATGAGACATTGACAGATAATGTAAAAATCAAAAAGATTTTTCATCAATATTATTCAACATTGTACAAATGTCAGGAAATTCCATCTGAAAAAATAGAAGAGTATATATCTAAACAGAATTTGCCTAAAATTACAGACTTTCAGAGACAAGCTATTAATGGCCCTATTACGTCAAGAGAGATATCTGAAGCTATAAACAAAATTAAATTAGGAAAGGCACCAGGACCAGATGGGTCATCTGCAATGTATTATAAATGTTTGGAGGAAGAACTCTTACTACCTTTACAGTCTACAATGAATCTTATTCTGCAAGAGGGAAAGATACCGGATAGTTGGAAAAATGCTAATATAACATTAATACCTAAAGAGGAGCAAGATTTAACTAAAACAAAAAATTATCGACCAATATCTCTATTGAATAATGACTATAAAATTTTTACAATGATCTTGGCAGAAAGATTGAAAATAATATTGCAACAATTTATTCAGGAAAATCAATCAGGGTTTTTACCTAAAAGACAATTACGTGACAACGTCAGGAATGTCTTGAATGTCTTGGAATATTTAGAACAACGAAATGATAAACAAGCAGCTTTGATTTTTTTAGATGCTGAAAAAGCATTTGATAATTTGAATTGGAAATTTATGTTTCAGGTTTTGGAGCAAATGGATTTTGGAGACAATTTTATAAAATGGATTAGATCGATTTATACATCTCAGAAGGCTCAGATAATTGTTAACGGAGATTTAACGGATTCATGTGAAATACAAAAGGGTACAAGACAGGGATGTCCTTTATCTCCCCTTCTATTTATTCTGGTCTTAGAAGTGCTGCTTAGAGATATAAGGCAAGATAAAAGAATTTCGGGATTAAAGATAAAAAAAGAAGAATATAAATTGAGAGCATTTGCTGATGATTTGATAATTGTACTAGAAAACCCTTTGGAAGGAATTAATGTATTGATGGACAAATTAAAAGAATTTGGACCGTTAGCAGGATTTAAGATCAACAATAAAAAAACAAAGATGTTGGTAAAAAATTTAACTTTAAGGGAACAGAAAGAGTTAATGGACAAGACAGATTTTACAATAGA